>NW_027469086.1:0-1200000 GCF_051020765.1 Lasioglossum baleicum
GTGGGATGCGCATGCGCAGGTTTTGTGGGATGCGCATGCGCAGGTTTTTTGGGATGCGCATGCGCAGGTTTTTTGGGATGCGCATGGCTAGTCGAGGAAAAACACGTGCGAGAGGATGCATCCCGCAGGCTAGTCGAGTAAAAACACGTGCGAGGTTTTGTGGGATGCGCATGCGCAGGTTTTGTGGGATGCGCATGCGCAGGTTTTTTGGGATGCGCATGCGCAGGTTTTTTGGGATGCGCATGCCTAGTCGAGCAAAAACACGTGCGAGAGGATGCATCCCGCAGGCTAGTCGAGCAAAAACACGTGCGAGAGGATGCATCCCGCAGGCTAGTCGAGTAAAAACACGTGCGAGAGGATGCATCCCGCAGGCTAGTCGAGTAAAAACACGTGCGAGAGGATGCATCCCGCAGGCTAGTCGAGTAAAAACACGTGCGAGGTTTTGTGGGATGCGCATGCGCAGGTTTTGTGGGATGCGCATGCGCAGGTTTTTTGGGATGCGCATGGCTAGTCGAGTAAAAACACGTGCGAGAGGATGCATCCCGCAGGCTAGTCGAGTAAAAACACGTGCGAGAGGATGCATCCCGCAGGCTAGTCGAGTAAAAACACGTGCGAGGTTTTGTGGGATGCGCATGCGCAGGTTTTGTGGGAGGCGCATGCGCAGGTTTTTTGGGATGCGCATGTGCAGGTTTTTTGGGATGCGCATGGCTAGTCGAGGAAAAACACGTGCGAGAGGATGCATCCCGCAGGCTAGTCGAGCAAAAACACGTGCGAGGTTTTGTGGGATGCGCATGCGCAGGTTTTGTGGGATGCGCATGCGCAGGTTTTTTGGGATGCGCATGCGCAGGTTTTTTGGGATGCGCATGCGCAGGTTTTTTGGGATGCGCATGCCTAGTCGAGCAAAAACACGTGCGAGAGGATGCATCCCGCAGGCTAGTCGAGCAAAAACACGTGCGAGAGGATGCATCCCGCAGGCTAGTCGAGTAAAAACACGTGCGAGAGGATGCATCCCGCAGGCTAGTCGAGTAAAAACACGTGCGAGAGGATGCATCCCGCAGGCTAGTCGAGTAAAAACACGTGCGAGAGGATGCATCCCGCAGGCTAGTCGAGTAAAAACACGTGCGAGGTTTTGTGGGATGCGCATGCGCAGGTTTTGTGGGATGCGCATGAGCAGGTTTTTTGGGATGCGCATGCGCAGGTTTTTTGGGATGCGCATGGCTAGTCGAGGAAAAACTCGTGCGAGAGGATGCATCCCGCAGGCTAGTCGAGTAAAAACACGTGCGAGGTTTTGTGGGATGCGCATGCGCAGGTTTTGTGGGATGCGCATGCGCAGGTTTTTTGGGATGCGCATGCCTAGTCGAGCAAAAACACGTGCGAGAGGATGCATCCCGCAGGCTAGTCGAGTAAAAACACGTGCGAGAGGATGCATCCTGCAGGCTAGTCGAGTAAAAACACGTGCGAGAGGATGCATCCCGCAGGCTAGTCGAGTAAAAACACGTGCGAGGTTTTGTGGGATGCGCATGCGCAGGTTTTTTGGGATGCGCATGGCTAGTCGAGCAAAAACACGTGCGAGAGGATGCATCCCGCAGGCTAGTCGAGTAAAAACACGTGCGAGAGGATGCATCCCGCAGGCTAGTCGAGTAAAAACACGTGCGAGAGGATGCATCCCGCAGGCTAGTCGAGTAAAAACACGTGCGAGAGGATGCATCCCGCAGGCTAGTCGAGCAAAAACACGTGCGAGAGGATGCATCCCGCAGGCTAGTCGAGCAAAAACACGTGCGAGAGGATGCATCCCGCAGGCTAGTCAAGCAAAAACACGTGCGAGAGGATGTATCCCGCAGGCTAGTCGAGTAAAAACACGTGCGGGAGGATGCATCCCGCAGGCTAGTCGAGTAAAAACACGTGCGAGAGGATGCATCCCGCAGGCTAGTCGAGCAAAAACACGTGCGAGAGGATGCATGCCGCAGGCTAGTCGAGTAAAAACACGTGCGAGAGGATGAATCCCGAAAGGCTAGTCGAGTAAAAAACACGTGCGAGAGGATGCATCCCGCAGGCTAGTCGAGTAAAAACACGTGCGAGAGGATGCGTCCCGCAGGCTAGACGAGCAAAAACACGTGCGAGAGGATGCATCTTGCAGGCTAGTCGAGTAAAAACACGTGCGCGAGGATGCATCCCGCAGGCTAGTCGAGCAAAAACACGTGCGAGAGGATGCATCCCGCAGGCTAGTCGAGCAAAAACACGTGCGAGAGGATGCATCCCGCAGACTAGACGAGTAAAAACACGTGCGAGAGGATGCATCCCGCAGGCTAGTCGAGCACAAACACGTGCGAGAGGATGCATCCCGCAGGCTAGTCGAGCAAAAACACGTGCGAGAGGATGCACCCCGCAGGCTAGTCGAGCAAAAACACGTGCGAGAGGATGCATCCGCAGGCTACTCGAGTAAAAACACGTGCGAGGTTTTGTGGGATGCGCATGCGCAGGTTTGTGGGATGCGCATGCGCAGGTTTTTTGGGATGCGCATGGCTAGTCGAGCAAAAACACGTGCGAGAGGATGCATCCCGCAGGCTAGTCGAGTAAAAACACGTGCGAGAGGATGCATCCTGCAGTCTAGTCGAGTAAAAACACGTGCGAGAGGATGCATCCCGCAGGCTAGTCGAGTAAAAACACGTGCGAGGTTTTGTGGGATGCGCATGCGCAGGTTTTGTGGGATGCGCATGCGCAGGTTTTTTGGGATGCGCATGGCTAGTCGAGCAAAAACACGTGCGAGAAGATGCATCCCGCAGGCTAGTCGAGCAAAAACACGTGCGAGAGGATGCATCCCGCAGGCTAGTCGAGTAAAAACACGTGCGAGGTTTTGTGGGATGCGCATGCGCAGGTTTTGTGGGATGCGCATGCGCAGGTTTTTTGGGATGCGCATGGCTAGTCGAGCAAAAACACGTGCGAGAGAATGCATCCCGCAGGCTAGTCGAGCAAAAACACGTGCGAGAGGATGCATCCCGCAGGCTAGTCGAGTAAAAACACGTGCGAGGTTTTGTGGGATGCGCATGCGCAGGTTTTGTGGGAGGCGCATGCGCAGGTTTTTTGGGATGCGCATGGCTAGTCGAGGAAAAACACGTGCGAGAGGATGCATCCCGCAGGCTAGTCGAGTAAAAACACGTGCGAGGTTTTGTGGGATGCGCATGCGCAGGTTTTGTGGGATGCGCATGCGCAGGTTTTTTGGGATGCGCATGCGCAGGTTTTTTGGGATGCGCATGCCTAGTCGAGCAAAAACACGTGCGAGAGGATGCATCCCGCAGGCTAGTCGAGCAAAAACACGTGCGAGAGGATGCATCCCGCAGGCTAGTCGAGTAAAAACACGTGCGAGAGGATGCATCCCGCAGGCTAGTCGAGTAAAAACACGTGCGAGAGGATGCATCCCGCAGGCTAGTCGAGTAAAAACACGTGCGAGGTTTTGTGGGATGCGCATGCGCAGGTTTTTTGGGATGCGCATGGCTAGTCGAGCAAAAACACGTGCGAGAGGATGCATCCCGCAGGCTAGTCGAGTAAAAACACGTGCGAGAGGATGCATCCCGCAGGCTAGTCGAGTAAAAACACGTGCGAGAGGATGCATCCCGCAGGCTAGTCGAGTAAAAACACGTGCGAGAGGATGCATCCCGCAGGCTAGTCGAGCAAAAACACGTGCGAGAGGATGCATCCCGCAGGCTAGTCGAGCAAAAACACGTGCGAGAGGATGCATCCCGCAGGCTAGTCAAGCAAAAACACGTGCGAGAGGATGTATCCCGCAGGCTAGTCGAGTAAAAACACGTGCGGGAGGATGCATCCCGCAGGCTAGTCGAGTAAAAACACGTGCGAGAGGATGCATCCCGCAGTTTAGTCGAGCAAAAACACGTGCGAGAGGATGCATGCCGCAGGCTAGTCGAGTAAAAACACGTGCGAGAGGATGAATCCCGAAGGCTAGTCGAGTAAAAACACGTGCGAGAGGATGCATCCCGCAGGCTAGTCGAGTAAAAACACGTGCGAGAGGATGCGTCCCGCAGGCTAGACGAGCAAAAACACGTGCGAGAGGATGCATCTTGCAGGCTAGTCGAGTAAAAACACGTGCGCGAGGATGCATCCCGCAGGCTAGTCGAGCAAAAACACGTGCGAGAGGATGCATCCCGCAGGCTAGTCGAGCAAAAACACGTGCGAGAGGATGCATCCCGCAGACTAGACGAGTAAAAACACGTGCGAGAGGATGCATCCCGCAGGCTAGTCGAGCACAAACACGTGCGAGAGGATGCATCCCGCAGGCTAGTCGAGCAAAAACACGTGCGAGAGGATGCACCCCGCAGGCTAGTCGAGCAAAAACACGTGCGAGAGGATGCATCCCGCAGGCTACTCGAGTAAAAACACGTGCGAGGTTTTGTGGGATGCGCATGCGCAGGTTTTGTGGGATGCGCATGCGCAGGTTTTCTGGGATGCGCATGGCTAGTCGAGCAAAAACACGTGCGAGAGGATGCATCCCGCAGGCTAGTCGAGTAAAAACACGTGCGAGAGGATGCATCCTGCAGTCTAGTCGAGTAAAAACACGTGCGAGAGGATGCATCCCGCAGGCTAGTCGAGTAAAAACACGTGCGAGGTTTTGTGGGATGCGCATGCGCAGGTTTTGTGGGATGCGCATGCGCAGGTTTTTTGGGATGCGCATGGCTAGTCGAGCAAAAACACGTGCGAGAAGATGCATCCCGCAGGCTAGTCGAGCAAAAACACGTGCGAGAGGATGCATCCCGCAGGCTAGTCGAGTAAAAACACGTGCGAGGTTTTGTGGGATGCGCATGCGCAGGTTTTGTGGGATGCGCATGCGCAGGTTTTTTGGGATGCGCATGGCTAGTCGAGCAAAAACACGTGCGAGAGAATGCATCCCGCAGGCTAGTCGAGCAAAAACACGTGCGAGAGGATGCATCCCGCAGGCTAGTCGAGTAAAAACACGTGCGAGGTTTTGTGGGATGCGCATGCGCAGGTTTTGTGGGAGGCGCATGCGCAGGTTTTTTGGGATGCGCATGCGCAGGTTTTTTGGGATGCGCATGCGCAGGTTTTTTGGGATGCGCATGGCTAGTCGAGGAAAAACACGTGCGAGAGGATGCATCCCGCAGGCTAGTCGAGTAAAAACACGTGCGAGGTTTTGTGGGATGCGCATGCGCAGGTTTTGTGGGATGCGCATGCGCAGGTTTTTTGGGATGCGCATGCGCAGGTTTTTTGGGATGCGCATGCCTAGTCGAGCAAAAACACGTGCGAGAGGATGCATCCCGCAGGCTAGTCGAGCAAAAACACGTGCGAGAGGATGCATCCCGCAGGCTAGTCGAGTAAAAACACGTGCGAGAGGATGCATCCCGCAGGCTAGTCGAGTAAAAACACGTGCGAGAGGATGCATCCCGCAGGCTAGTCGAGTAAAAACACGTGCGAAGTTTTGTGGGATGCGCATGCGCAGGTTTTGTGGGATGCGCATGCGCAGGTTTTTTGGGATGCGCATGCGCAGGTTTTTTGGGATGCGCATGGCTAGTCGAGGAAAAACACGTGCGAGAGGATGCATCCCGCAGGCTAGTCGAGTAAAAACACGTGCGAGGTTTTGTGGGATGCGCATGCGCAGGTTTTGTGGGATGCGCATGCGCAGGTTTTTTGGGATGCTCATGCCTAGTCGAGCAAAAACACGTGCGAGAGGATGCATCCCGCAGGCTAGTCGAGCAAAAACACGTGCGAGAGGATGCATCCCGCAGGCTAGTCGAGTAAAAACACGTGCGAGAGGATGCATCCCGCAGGCTAGTCGAGTAAAAACACGTGCGAGAGGATGCATCCCGCAGGCTAGTCGAGTAAAAACACGTGCGAGGTTTTGTGGGATGCGCATGTGCAGGTTTTGTGGGATGCGCATGTGCAGGTTTTGTGGGATGCGCATGCGCAGGTTTTTTGGGATGCGCATGGCTAGTCGAGCAAAAACACGTGCGAGATGATGCATCCCGCAGGCTAGTCGAGCAAAAACACGTGCGAGAGGATGCATCCCGCAGGCTAGTCGAGTAAAAACACGTGCGAGGTTTTGTGGGATGCGCATGCGCAGGTTTTGTGGGATGCGCATGCGCAGGTTTTGTGGGATGCGCATGCGCAGGTTTTTTGGGATGCGCATGGCTAGTCGAGCAAAAACACGTGCGAGAGGATGCATCCCGCAGGCTAGTCGAGCAAAAACACGTGCGAGAGGATGCATCCCGCAGGCTAGTCGAGTAAAAACACGTGCGAGAGGATGCATCCCGCAGGCTAGTCGAGTAAAAACATGTGCGAGAGGATGCATCCCGCAGGCTAGTCGAGTAAAAACACGTGCGAGGTTTTGTGGGATGCTCATGCGCAGGTTTTGTGGGATGCGCATGCGCAGGTTTTTTGGGATGCGCATGCGCAGGTTTTTTGGGATGCGCATGGCTAGTCGAGTAAAAACACGTGCGAGAGGATGCATCCCGCAGGCTAGTCGAGTAAAAACACGTGCGAGGTTTTGTGGGATGCGCATGCGCAGGTTTTTTGGGATGCGCATGGCTAGTCGAGCAAAAACACGTGCGAGAGGATGCATCCCGCAGGCTAGTCGAGTAAAAACACGTGCGAGAGGATGCATCCTGCAGGCTAGTCGAGTAAAAACACGTGCGAGAGGATGCATCCCGCAGGCTAGTCGACTAAAAACACGTGCGAGGTTTTGTGGGATGCGCATGCGCAGGTTTTGTGGGATGCGCATGCGCAGGTTTTGTGGGATGCGCATGCGCAGGTTTTTTGGGATGCGCATGGCTAGTCGAGTAAAAACACGTGCGAGAGGATGCATCCCGCAGGCTAGTCGAGTAAAAACACGTGCGAGAGGATGCATCCCGCAGGCTAGTCGAGTAAAAACACGTGCGAGAGGATGCATCCCGCAGGCTAGTCGAGTAAAAACACGTGCGAGAGGATCCATCCCGCAGGCTAGTCGAGTAAAAACACGTGCGATGTTTTGTGGGATGCGCATGCGCAGGTTTTGTGGGATGCGCATGCGCAGGTTTTTTGGGATGCGCATGCCTAGTCGAGCAAAAACACGTGCGAGAGGATGCATCCCGCAGGCTAGTCGAGCAAAAACACGTGCGAGAGGATGCATCCCGCAGGCTAGTCGAGTAAAAACACGTGCGAGAGGATGCATCCCGCAGGCTAGTCGAGTAAAAACACGTGCGAGAGGATCCATCCCGCAGGCTAGTCGAGTAAAAACACGTGCGATGTTTTGTGGGATGCGCATGCGCAGGTTTTGTGGGATGCGCATGCGCAGGTTTTGTGGGATGCGCATGCGCAGGTTTTTTGGGATGCGCATGCGCAGGTTTTTTGGGATGCGCATGCCTAGTCGAGCAAAAACACGTGCGAGAGGATGCATCCCGCAGGCTAGTCGAGCAAAAACACGTGCGAGAGGATGCATCCCGCAGGCTAGTCGAGTAAAAACACGTGCGAGAGGATGCATCCCGCAGGCTAGTCGAGTAAAAACACGTGCGAGAGGATGCATCCCGCAGGCTAGTCGAGTAAAAACACGTGCGAGAGGATGCATCCCGCAGGCTAGTCGAGTAAAAACACGTGCGAGGTTTTGTGGGATGCGCATGCGCAGGTTTTGTGGGATGCGCATGCGCAGGTTTTTTGGGATGCGCATGCGCAGGTTTTTTGGGATGCGCATGGCTAGTCGAGGAAAAACTCGTGCGAGAGGATGCATCCCGCAGGCTAGTCGAGTAAAAACACGTGCGAGGTTTTGTGGGATGCGCATGCGCAGGTTTTGTGGGATGCGCATGCGCAGGTTTTTTGGGATGCGCATGCGCAGGTTTTTTGGGATGCGCATGCCTAGTCGAGCAAAAACACGTGCGAGAGGATGCATCCCGCAGGCTAGTCGAGTAAAAACACGTGCGAGAGGATGCATCCTGCAGGCTAGTCGAGTAAAAACACGTGCGAGAGGATGCATCCCGCAGGCTAGTCGAGTAAAAACACGTGCGAGGTTTTGTGGGATGCGCATGCGCAGGTTTTTTGGGATGCGCATGGCTAGTCGAGCAAAAACACGTGCGAGAGGATGCATCCCGCAGGCTAGTCGAGTAAAAACACGTGCGAGAGGATGCATCCCGCAGGCTAGTCGAGTAAAAACACGTGCGAGAGGATGCATCCCGCAGGCTAGTCGAGTAAAAACACGTGCGATAGGATGCGTCCCGCAGGCTAGTCGAGCAAAAACACGTGCGAGAGGATGCATCCCGCAGGCTAGTCGAGCAAAAACACGTGCGAGAGGATGCATCCCGCAGGCTAGTCGAGCAAAAACACGTGCGAGAGGATGTATCCCGCAGGCTAGACGAGTAAAAACACGTGCGGGAGGATGCATCCCGCAGGCTAGTCGAGTAAAAACACGTGCGAGAGGATGCATCCCGCAGGCTAGTCGAGCAAAAACACGTGCGAGAGGATGCATGCCGCAGGCTAGTCGAGTAAAAACACGTGCGAGAGGATGAATCCCGAAGGCTAGTCGAGTAAAAACACGTGCGAGAGGATGCATCCCGCAGGCTAGTCGAGTAAAAACACGTGCGAGAGGATGCGTCCCGCAGGCTAGACGAGCAAAAACACGTGCGAGAGGATGCATCTTGCAGGCTAGTCGAGTAAAAACACGTGCGCGAGGATGCATCCCGCAGGCTAGTCGAGCAAAAACACGTGCGAGAGGATGCATCCCGCAGGCTAGTCGAGCAAAAACACGTGCGAGAGGATGCATCCCGCAGGTTAGACGAGTAAAAACACGTGCGAGAGGATGCATCCCGCAGGCTAGTCGAGCACAAACACGTGCGAGAGGATGCATCCCGCAGGCTAGTCGAGCAAAAACACGTGCGAGAGGATGCACCCCGCAGGCTAGTCGAGCAAAAACACGTGCGAGAGGATGCATCCCGCAGGCTACTCGAGTAAAAACACGTGCGAGGTTTTGTGGGATGCGCATGCGCAGGTTTTGTGGGATGCGCATGCGCAGGTTTTTTGGGATGCGCATGGCTAGTCGAGCAAAAACACGTGCGAGAGGATGCATCCCGCAGGCTAGTCGAGTAAAAACACGTGCGAGGTTTTGTGGGATGCGCATGCGCAGGTTTTGTGGGATGCGCATGCGCAGGTTTTTTGGGATGCGCATGGCTAGTCGAGCAAAAACACGTGCGAGAAGATGCATCCCGCAGGCTAGTCGAGCAAAAACACGTGCGAGAGGATGCATCCCGCAGGCTAGTCGAGTAAAAACACGTGCGAGGTTTTGTGGGATGCGCATGCGCAGGTTTTGTGGGATGCGCATGCGCAGGTTTTTTGGGATGCGCATGGCTAGTCGAGCAAAAACACGTGCGAGAGGATGCATCCCACAGGCTAGTCGAGCAAAAACACGTGCGAGAGGATGCATCCCGCAGGCTAGTCGAGTAAAAACACGTGCGAGGTTTTGTGGGATGCGCATGCGCAGGTTTTGTGGGAGGCGCATGCGCAGGTTTTTTGGGATGCGCATGCGCAGGTTTTTTGGGATGCGCATGGCTAGTCGAGGAAAAACACGTGCGAGAGGATGCATCCCGCAGGCTAGTCGAGTAAAAACACGTGCGAGGTTTTGTGGGATGCGCATGCGCAGGTTTTGTGGGATGCGCATGCGCAGGTTTTTTGGGATGCGCATGCCTAGTCGAGCAAAAACACGTGCGAGAGGATGCATCCCGCAGGCTAGTCGAGCAAAAACACGTGCGAGAGGATGCATCCCGCAGGCTAGTCGAGTAAAAACACGTGCGAGAGGATGCATCCCGCAGGCTAGTCGAGTAAAAACACGTGCGAGGTTTCGTGGGATGCGCATGCGCAGGTTTTGTGGGATGCGCATGCGCAGGTTTTTTGGGATGCGCATGCGCAGGTTTTTTGGGATGCGCATGCCTAGTCGAGCAAAAACACGTGCGAGTGGATGCATCCCGCAGGCTAGTCGAGTAAAAACACGTGCCAGAGGGTGCATCCTGCAGGCTAGTCGAGTAAAAACACGTGCGAGAGGATGCATCCCGCAGGCTAGTCGAGTAAAAACACGTGCGAGGTTTTGTGGGATGCGCATGCGCAGGTTTTTTGGGATGCGCATGGCTAGTCGAGTAAAAACACCTGCGAGAGGATGCATCCCGCAGGCTAGTCGAGTAAAAACACGTGCGAGAGGATGCATCCCGCAGGCTAGTCGAGTAAAAACACGTGCGAGGTTTTGTGGGATGCGCATACGCAGGTTTTGTGGGATGCGCATGCGCAGGTTTTTTGGGATGCGCATGGCTAGTCGAGCAAAAACACGTGCGAGAGGATGCATCCCGCAGGCTATTCGAGGAAAAACACGTGCGAGAGGATGCATCCCGCAGGCTAGTCGAGTAAAAACACGTGCGAGGTTTTGTGGGATGCGCATGCGCAGGTTTTGTGGGATGCGCATGCGCAGGTTTTTTGGGATGCGCATGGCTAGTCGAGCAAAAACACGTGCGAGAGGATGCATCCCGCAGGCTAGTCGAGCAAAAACACGTGCGAGAGGATGCATCCCGCAGGCTAGTCGAGTAAAAACACGTGCGAGGTTTTGTGGGATGCGCATGCGCAGGTTTTGTGGGAGGCGCATGCGCAGGTTTTTTGGGATGCGCATGGCTAGTCGAGGAAAAACACGTGCGAGAGGATGCATCCCGCAGGCTAGTCGAGTAAAAACACGTGCGAGGTTTTGTGGGATGCGCCTGCGCAGGTTTTTTGGGATGCGCATGCGCAGGTTTTTTGGGATGCGCATGCCTAGTCGAGCAAAAACACGTGCGAGAGGATGCATCCCGCAGGCTAGTCGAGCAAAAACACGTGCGAGAGGATGCATCCCGCAGGCTAGTCGAGTAAAAACACGTGCGAGAGGATGCATCCCGCAGGCTAGTCGAGTAAAAACACGTGCGAGAGGATGCATCCCGCAGGCTAGTCGAGTAAAAACACGTGCGAGGTTTTGTGGGATGCGCATGCGCAGGTTTTGTGGGATGCGCATGCGCAGGTTTTTTGGGATGCGCATGGCTAGTCGAGGAAAAACACGTGCGAGAGGATGCATCCCGCAGGCTAGTCGAGTAAAAACACGTGCGAGGTTTTGTGGGATGCGCATGCGCAGGTTTTTTGGGATGCTCATGCCTAGTCGAGCAAAAACACGTGCGAGAGGATGCATCCCGCAGGCTAGTCGAGCAAAAACACGTGCGAGAGGATGCATCCCGCAGGCTAGTCGAGTAAAAACACGTGCGAGAGGATGCATCCCGCAGGCTAGTCGAGTAAAAACACGTGCGAGAGGATGCATCCCGCAGGCTAGTCGAGTAAAAACACGTGCGAGGTTTTGTGGGATGCGCATGCGCAGGTTTTTTGGGATGCGCATGGCTAGTCGAGCAAAAACACGTGCGAGAGGATGCATCCCGCAGGCTAGTCGAGCAAAAACACGTGCGAGAGGATGCATCCCGCAGGCTAGTCGAGTAAAAACACGTGCGAGGTTTTGTGGGATGCGCATGCGCAGGTTTTTTGGGATGCGCATGGCTAGTCGAGCAAAAACACGTGCGAGAGGATGCATCCCGCAGGGTAGTCGAGTAAAAACACGTGCGAGAGGATGCATCCCGCAGGCTAGTCGAGTAAAAACACGTGCGAGGTTTTGTGGGATGCGCATGCGCAGGTTTTTTGGGATGCGCATGGCTAGTCGAGCAAAAACACGTGCGAGAGGATGCATCCCGCAGGCTAGTCGAGTAAAAACACGTGCGAGAGGATGCATCCTGCAGGCTAGTCGAGTAAAAACACGTGCGAGAGGATGCATCCCGCAGGGTAGTCGAGTAAAAACACGTGTGAGAGGATGCATCCCGCAGGCTAGTCGAGTAAAAACACGTGCGAGGTTTTGTGGGATGCGCATGCGCAGGTTTTTTGGGATGCGCATGGCTAGTCGAGCAAAAACACGTGCGAGAGGATGCATCCCGCAGGCTAGTCGAGTAAAAACACGTGCGAGAGGATGCATCCTGCAGGCTAGTCGAGTAAAAACACGTGCGAGAGGATGCATCCCGCAGGCTAGTCGAGTAAAAACACGTGCGAGGTTTTGTGGGATGCGCATGCGTAGGTTTTGTGGGATGCGCATGCGCAGGTTTTTTGGGATGCGCATGGCTAGTCGAGTAAAAACACGTGCGAGAGGATGCATCCCGCAGGCTAGTCGAGTAAAAACACGTGCGAGAGGATGCATCCCGCAGGCTAGTCGAGTAAAAACACGTGCGAGGTTTTGTGGGATGCGCATACGCAGGTTTTGTGGGATGCGCATGCGCAGGTTTTTTGGGATGCGCATGGCTAGTCGAGCAAAAACACGTGCGAGAGGATGCATCCCGCAGGCTAGTCGAGTAAAAACACGTGCGAGAGGATGCATCCCGCAGGCTAGTCGAGTAAAAACACGTGCGAGGTTTTGTGGGATGCGCATGCGCAGGTTTTTTGGGATGCGCATGCGCAGGTTTTTTGGGATGCGCATGCGCAGGTTTTTTGGGATGCGCATGGCTAGTCGAGCAAAAACACGTGCGAGAGGATGCATCCCGCAGGCTAGTCGAGTAAAAACACGTGCGAGAGGATGCATCCTGCAGGCTAGTCGAGTAAAAACACGTGCGAGAGGATGCATCCCGCAGGCTAGTCGACTAAAAACACGTGCGAGGTTTTGTGGGATGCGCATGCGCAGGTTTTGTGGGATGCGCATGCGCAGGTTTTTTGGGATGCGCATGGCTAGTCGAGTAAAAACACGTGCGAGAGGATGCATCCCGCAGGCTAGTCGAGTAAAAACACGTGCGAGAGGATGCATCCCGCAGGCTAGTCGAGTAAAAACACGTGCGAGGTTTTGTGGGATGCGCATACGCAGGTTTTGTGGGATGCGCATGCGCAGGTTTTTTGGGATGCGCATGGCTAGTCGAGCAAAAACACGTGCGAGAGGATGCATCCCGCAGGCTAGTCGAGCAAAAACACGTGCGAGAGGATGCATCCCGCATGCTAGTCGAGTAAAAACACGTGCGAGGTTTTGTGGGATGCGCATGCGCAGGTTTTTTGGGATGCGCATGGCTAGTCGAGCAAAAACACGTGCGAGACGATGCATCCCGCAGGCTAGTCGAGCAAAAACACGTGCGAGAGGATGCATCCCGCAGGCTAGTCGAGTAAAAACACGTGCGAGGTTTTGTGGGATGCGCATGCGCAGGTTTTTTGGGATGCGCATGGCTAGTCGAGCATAAACACGTGCGAGAGGATGCATCCCGCAGGCTAGTCGAGCAAAAACACGTGCGAGAGGATGCATCCCGCAGGCTAGTCGAGTAAAAACACGTGCGAGGTTTTGTGGGATGCGCATGCGCAGGTTTTTTGGGATGCGCATGGCTAGTCGAGGAAAAACACGTGCGAGAGGATGCATCCCGCAGGCTAGTCGAGTAAAAACACGTGCGAGGTTTTGTGGGATGCGCATGCGCAGGTTTTGTGGGATGCGCATGCGCAGGTTTTTTGGGATGCGCATGCGCAGGTTTTTTGGGATGCGCATGCCTAGTCGAGCAAAAACACGTGCGAGAGGATGCATCCCGCAGGCTAGTCGAGCAAAAACACGTGCGAGAGGATGCATCCCGCAGGCTAGTCGAGTAAAAACACGTGCGAGAGGATGCATCCCGCAGGCTAGTCGAGTAAAAACACGTGCGAGAGGATGCATCCCGCAGGCTAGTCGAGTAAAAACACGTGCGAGGTTTTGTGGGATGCGCATGCGCAGGTTTTGTGGGATGCGCATGCGCAGGTTTTTTGGGATGCGCATGGCTAGTCGAGGAAAAACACGTGCGAGAGGATGCATCCCGCAGGCTAGTCGAGTAAAAACACGTGCGAGGTTTTGTGGGATGCGCATGCGCAGGTTTTTTGTGATGCGCATGCGCAGGTTTTTTGGGATGCGCATGCCTAGTCGAGCAAAAACACGTGCGAGAGGATGCATCCCGCAGGCTAGTCGAGTAAAAACACGTGCGAGAGGATGCATCCCGCAGGCTAGTCGAGTAAAAACACGTGCGAGAGGATGCATCCCGCAGGCTAGTCGAGTAAAAACACGTGCGAGGTTTTGTGGGATGCGCATGCGCAGGTTTTTTGGGATGCGCATGCGCAGGTTTTTTGGGATGCGCATGGCTAGTCGAGCAAAAACACGTGCGAGAGGATGCATCCCGCAGGCTAGTCGAGCAAAAACACGTGCGAGAGGATGTATCCCGCAGGCTAGTCGAGTAAAAACACGTGCGAGAGGATGCATCCCGCAGGCTAGTCGAGTAAAAACTCGTGCGAGAGGATGCATCCCGCAGGCTAGTCGAGTAAAAACACGTGCGAGGTTTTGTGGGATGCGCATGCGCAGGTTTTGTGGGATGCGCATGCGCAGGTTTTTTGGGATGCGCATGCGCAGGTTTTTTGGGATGCGCATGGCTAGTCGAGGAAAAACACGTGCGAGAGGATGCATCCCGCAGGCTAGTCGAGTAAAAACACGTGCGAGGTTTTGTGGGATGCGCATGCGCAGGTTTTGTGGGATGCGCATGCGCAGGTTTTTTGGGATGCGCATGCGCAGGTTTTTTGGGATGCGCATGCCTAGTCGAGCAAAAACACGTGCGAGAGGATGCATCCCGCAGGCTAGTCGAGCAAAAACACGTGCGAGAGGATGCATCCCGCAGGCTAGTCGAGTAAAAACACGTGCGAGAGGATGCATCCCGCAGGCTAGTCGAGTAAAAACACGTGCGAGAGGATGCATCCCGCAGGCTAGTCGAGTAAAAACACGTGCGAGGTTTTGTGGGATGCGCATGCGCAGGTTTTGTGGGATGCGCATGCGCAGGTTTTTTGGGATGCGCATGGCTAGTCGAGTAAAAACACGTGCGAGAGGATGCATCCCGCAGGCTAGTCGAGTAAAAACACGTGCGAGAGGATGCATCCCGCAGGCTAGTCGAGTAAAAACACGTGCGAGGTTTTGTGGGATGCGCATGCGCAGGTTTTGTGGGAGGCGCATGCGCAGGTTTTTTGGGATGCGCATGCGCAGGTTTTTTGGGATGCGCATGGCTAGTCGAGGAAAAACACGTGCGAGAGGATGCATCCCGCAGGCTAGTCGAGCAAAAACACGTGCGAGGTTTTGTGGGATGCGCATGCGCAGGTTTTGTGGGATGCGCATGCGCAGGTTTTTTGGGATGCGCATGCGCAGGTTTTTTGGGATGCGCATGCCTAGTCGAGCAAAAACATGTGCGAGAGGATGCATCCCGCAGGCTAGTCGAGCAAAAACACGTGCGAGAGGATGCATCCCGCAGGCTAGTCGAGTAAAAACACGTGCGAGAGGATGCATCCCGCAGGCTAGTCGAGTAAAAACACGTGCGAGAGGATGCATCCCGCAGGCTAGTCGAGTAAAAACACGTGCGAGAGGATGCATCCCGCAGGCTAGTCGAGTAAAAACACGTGCGAGGTTTTGTGGGATGCGCATGCGCAGGTTTTGTGGGATGCGCATGAGCAGGTTTTTTGGGATGCGCATGCGCAGGTTTTTTGGGATGCGCATGGCTAGTCGAGGAAAAACTCGTGCGAGAGGATGCATCCCGCAGGCTAGTCGAGTAAAAACACGTGCGAGGTTTTGTGGGATGCGCATGCGCAGGTTTTTTGGGATGCGCATGCGCAGGTTTTTTGGGATGCGCATGCCTAGTCGAGCAAAAACACGTGCGAGAGGATGCATCCCGCAGGCTAGTCGAGTAAAAACACGTGCGAGAGGATGCATCCTGCAGGCTAGTCGAGTAAAAACACGTGCGAGAGGATGCATCCTGCAGTCTAGTCGAGTAAAAACACGTGCGAGAGGATGCATCCCGCAGGCTAGTCGAGTAAAAACACGTGCGAGGTTTTGTGGGATGCGCATGCGCAGGTTTTGTGGGATGCGCATGCGCAGGTTTTTTGGGATGCGCATGGCTAGTCGAGCAAAAACACGTGCGAGAAGATGCATCCCGCAGGCTAGTCGAGCAAAAACACGTGCGAGAGGATGCATCCCGCAGGCTAGTCGAGTAAAAACACGTGCGAGGTTTTGTGGGATGCGCATGCGCAGGTTTTGTGGGATGCGCATGCGCAGGTTTTTTGGGATGCGCATGGCTAGTCGAGCAAAAACACGTGCGAGAGAATGCATCCCGCAGGCTAGTCGAGCAAAAACACGTGCGAGAGGATGCATCCCGCAGGCTAGTCGAGTAAAAACACGTGCGAGGTTTTGTGGGATGCGCATGCGCAGGTTTTGTGGGAGGCGCATGCGCAGGTTTTTTGGGATGCGCATGCGCAGGTTTTTTGGGATGCGCATGCTCAGGTTTTTTGGGATGCGCATGGCTAGTCGAGGAAAAACACGTGCGAGAGGATGCATCCCGCAGGCTAGTCGAGTAAAAACACGTGCGAGGTTTTGTGGGATGCGCATGCGCAGGTTTTTTGGGATGCGCATGCGCAGGTTTTTTGGGATGCGCATGCCTAGTCGAGCAAAAACACGTGCGAGAGGATGCATCCCGCAGGCTAGTCGAGCAAAAACACGTGCGAGAGGATGCATCCCGCAGGCTAGTCGAGTAAAAACACGTGCGAGAGGATGCATCCCGCAGGCTAGTCGAGTAAAAACACGTGCGAGAGGATGCATCCCGCAGGCTAGTCGAGTAAAAACACGTGCGAGAGGATGCATCCCGCAGGCTAGTCGAGTAAAAACACGTGCGAGGTTTTGTGGGATGCGCATGCGCAGGTTTTGTGGGATGCGCATGAGCAGGTTTTTTGGGATGCGCATGCGCAGGTTTTTTGGGATGCGCATGGCTAGTCGAGGAAAAACTCGTGCGAGAGGATGCATCCCGCAGGCTAGTCGAGTAAAAACACGTGCGAGGTTTTGTGGGATGCGCATGCGCAGGTTTTGTGGGATGCGCATGCGCAGGTTTTTTGGGATGCGCATGCGCAGGTTTTTTGGGATGCGCATGCCTAGTCGAGCAAAAACACGTGCGAGAGGATGCATCCCGCAGGCTAGTCGAGTAAAAACACGTGCGAGAGGATGCATCCTGCAGGCTAGTCGAGTAAAAACACGTGCGAGAGGATGCATCCCGCAGGCTAGTCGAGTAAAAACACGTGCGAGGTTTTGTGGGATGCGCATGCGCAGGTTTTTTGGGATGCGCATGGCTAGTCGAGCAAAAACACGTGCGAGAGGATGCATCCCGCAGGCTAGTCGAGTAAAAACACGTGCGAGAGGATGCATCCCGCAGGCTAGTCGAGTAAAAACACGTGCGAGAGGATGCATCCCGCAGGCTAGTCGAGTAAAAACACGTGCGAGAGGATGCATCCCGCAGGCTAGTCGAGCAAAAACACGTGCGAGAGGATGCATCCCGCAGGCTAGTCGAGCAAAAACACGTGCGAGAGGATGCATCCCGCAGGCTAGTCAAGCAAAAACACGTGCGAGAGGATGTATCCCGCAGGCTAGTCGAGTAAAAACACGTGCGGGAGGATGCATCCCGCAGGCTAGTCGAGTAAAAACACGTGCGAGAGGATGCATCCCGCAGGCTAGTCGAGCAAAAACACGTGCGAGAGGATGCATGCCGCAGTCTAGTCGAGTAAAAACACGTGCGAGAGGATGAATCCCGAAGGCTAGTCGAGTAAAAACACGTGCGAGAGGATGCATCCCGCAGGCTAGTCGAGTAAAAACACGTGCGAGAGGATGCGTCCCGCAGGCTAGACGAGCAAAAACACGTGCGAGAGGATGCATCTTGCAGGCTAGTCGAGTAAAAACACGTGCGCGAGGATGCATCCCGCAGGCTAGTCGAGCAAAAACACGTGCGAGAGGATGCATCCCGCAGGCTAGTCGAGCAAAAACACGTGCGAGAGGATGCATCCCGCAGGCTAGACGAGTAAAAACACGTGCGAGAGGATGCATCCCGCAGGCTAGTCGAGCACAAACACGTGCGAGAGGATGCATCCCGCAGGCTAGTCGAGCAAAAACACGTGCGAGAGGATGCACCCCGCAGGCTAGTCGAGCAAAAACACGTGCGAGAGGATGCATCCCGCAGGCTACTCGAGTAAAAACACGTGCGAGGTTTTGTGGGATGCGCATGCGCAGGTTTTGTGGGATGCGCATGCGCAGGTTTTTTGGGATGCGCATGGCTAGTCGAGCAAAAACACGTGCGAGAGGATGCATCCCGCAGGCTAGTCGAGTAAAAACACGTGCGAGAGGATGCATCCTGCAGTCTAGTCGAGTAAAAACACGTGCGAGAGGATGCATCCCGCAGGCTAGTCGAGTAAAAACACGTGCGAGGTTTTGTGGGATGCGCATGCGCAGGTTTTGTGGGATGCGCATGCGCAGGTTTTTTGGGATGCGCATGGCTAGTCGAGCAAAAACACGTGCGAGAAGATGCATCCCGCAGGCTAGTCGAGCAAAAACACGTGCGAGAGGATGCATCCCGCAGGCTAGTCGAGTAAAAACACGTGCGAGGTTTTGTGGGATGCGCATGCGCAGGTTTTGTGGGATGCGCATGCGCAGGTTTTTTGGGATGCGCATGGCTAGTCGAGCAAAAACACGTGCGAGAGAATGCATCCCGCAGGCTAGTCGAGCAAAAACACGTGCGAGAGGATGCATCCCGCAGGCTAGTCGAGTAAAAACACGTGCGAGGTTTTGTGGGATGCGCATGCGCAGGTTTTGTGGGAGGCGCATGCGCAGGTTTTTTGGGATGCGCATGCGCAGGTTTTTTGGGATGCGCATGCGCAGGTTTTTTGGGATGCGCATGCGCAGGTTTTTTGGGATGCGCATGGCTAGTCGAGGAAAAACACGTGCGAGAGGATGCATCCCGCAGGCTAGTCGAGTAAAAACACGTGCGAGGTTTTGTGGGATGCGCATGCGCAGGTTTTGTGGGATGCGCATGCGCAGGTTTTTTGGGATGCGCATGCGCAGGTTTTTTGGGATGCGCATGCCTAGTCGAGCAAAAACACGTGCGAGAGGATGCATCCCGCAGGCTAGTCGAGCAAAAACACGTGCGAGAGGATGCATCCCGCAGGCTAGTCGAGTAAAAACACGTGCGAGAGGATGCATCCCGCAGGCTAGTCGAGTAAAAACACGTGCGAGAGGATGCATCCCGCAGGCTAGTCGAGTAAAAACACGTGCGAGGTTTTGTGGGATGCGCATGCGCAGGTTTTGTGAGATGCGCATGCGCAGGTTTTTTGGGATGCGCATGCGCAGGTTTTTTGGGATGCGCATGGCTAGTCGAGGAAAAACACGTGCGAGAGGATGCATCCCGCAGGCTAGTCGAGTAAAAACACGTGCGAGGTTTTGTGGGATGCGCATGCGCAGGTTTTGTGGGATGCGCATGCGCAGGTTTTTTGGGATGCTCATGCCTAGTCGAGCAAAAACACGTGCGAGAGGATGCATCCCGCAGGCTAGTCGAGCAAAAACACGTGCGAGAGGATGCATCCCGCAGGCTAGTCGAGTAAAAACACGTGCGAGAGGATGCATCCCGCAGGCTAGTCGAGTAAAAACACGTGCGAGAGGATGCATCCCGCAGGCTAGTCGAGTAAAAACACGTGCGAGGTTTTGTGGGATGCGCATGTGCAGGTTTTGTGGGATGCGCATGTGCAGGTTTTGTGGGATGCGCATGCGCAGGTTTTTTGGGATGCGCATGGCTAGTCGAGCAAAAACACGTGCGAGATGATGCATCCCGCAGGCTAGTCGAGCAAAAACACGTGCGAGAGGATGCATCCCGCAGGCTAGTCGAGTAAAAACACGTGCGAGGTTTTGTGGGATGCGCATGCGCAGGTTTTGTGGGATGCGCATGCGCAGGTTTTTTGGGATGCGCATGGCTAGTCGAGCAAAAACACGTGCGAGAGGATGCATCCCGCAGGCTAGTCGAGCAAAAACACGTGCGAGAGGATGCATCCCGCAGGCTAGTCGAGTAAAAACACGTGCGAGAGGATGCATCCCGCAGGCTAGTCGAGTAAAAACATGTGCGAGAGGATGCATCCCGCAGGCTAGTCGAGTAAAAACACGTGCGAGGTTTTGTGGGATGCTCATGCGCAGGTTTTGTGGGATGCGCATGCGCAGGTTTTTTGGGATGCGCATGCGCAGGTTTTTTGGGATGCGCATGGCTAGTCGAGTAAAAACACGTGCGAGAGGATGCATCCCGCAGGCTAGTCGAGTAAAAACACGTGCGAGGTTTTGTGGGATGCGCATGCGCAGGTTTTTTGGGATGCGCATGGCTAGTCGAGCAAAAACACGTGCGAGAGGATGCATCCCGCAGGCTAGTCGAGTAAAAACACGTGCGAGAGGATGCATCCTGCAGGCTAGTCGAGTAAAAACACGTGCGAGAGGATGCATCCCGCAGGCTAGTCGACTAAAAACACGTGCGAGGTTTTGTGGGATGCGCATGCGCAGGTTTTGTGGGATGCGCATGCGCAGGTTTTGTGGGATGCGCATGCGCAGGTTTTTTGGGATGCGCATGGCTAGTCGAGTAAAAACACGTGCGAGAGGATGCATCCCGCAGGCTAGTCGAGTAAAAACACGTGCGAGAGGATGCATCCCGCAGGCTAGTCGAGTAAAAACACGTGCGAGAGGATGCATCCCGCAGGCTAGTCGAGTAAAAACACGTGCGAGAGGATCCATCCCGCAGGCTAGTCGAGTAAAAACACGTGCGATGTTTTGTGGGATGCGCATGCGCAGGTTTTGTGGGATGCGCATGCGCAGGTTTTTTGGGATGCGCATGCCTAGTCGAGCAAAAACACGTGCGAGAGGATGCATCCCGCAGGCTAGTCGAGCAAAAACACGTGCGAGAGGATGCATCCCGCAGGCTAGTCGAGTAAAAACACGTGCGAGAGGATGCATCCCGCAGGCTAGTCGAGTAAAAACACGTGCGAGAGGATCCATCCCGCAGGCTAGTCGAGTAAAAACACGTGCGATGTTTTGTGGGATGCGCATGCGCAGGTTTTGTGGGATGCGCATGCGCAGGTTTTTTGGGATGCGCATGCGCAGGTTTTTTGGGATGCGCATGCCTAGTCGAGCAAAAACACGTGCGAGAGGATGCATCCCGCAGGCTAGTCGAGCAAAAACACGTGCGAGAGGATGCATCCCGCAGGCTAGTCGAGTAAAAACACGTGCGAGAGGATGCATCCCGCAGGCTAGTCGAGTAAAAACACGTGCGAGAGGATGCATCCCGCAGGCTAGTCGAGTAAAAACACGTGCGAGAGGATGCATCCCGCAGGCTAGTCGAGTAAAAACACGTGCGAGGTTTTGTGGGATGCGCATGCGCAGGTTTTGTGGGATGCGCATGCGCAGGTTTTTTGGGATGCGCATGCGCAGGTTTTTTGGGATGCGCATGGCTAGTCGAGGAAAAACTCGTGCGAGAGGATGCATCCCGCAGGCTAGTCGAGTAAAAACACGTGCGAGGTTTTGTGGGATGCGCATGCGCAGGTTTTGTGGGATGCGCATGCGCAGGTTTTTTGGGATGCGCATGCGCAGGTTTTTTGGGATGCGCATGCGCAGGTTTTTTGGGATGCGCATGCCTAGTCGAGCAAAAACACGTGCGAGAGGATGCATCCCGCAGGCTAGTCGAGTAAAAACACGTGCGAGAGGATGCATCCTGCAGGCTAGTCGAGTAAAAACACGTGCGAGGTTTTGTGGGATGCGCATGCGCAGGTTTTTTGGGATGCGCATGGCTAGTCGAGCAAAAACACGTGCGAGAGGATGCATCCCGCAGGCTAGTCGAGCAAAAACACGTGCGAGAGGATGCATCCCGCAGGCTAGTCGAGTAAAAACACGTGCGAGAGGATGCATCCCGCAGGCTAGTCGAGTAAAAACACGTGCGAGGTTTCGTGGGATGCGCATGCGCAGGTTTTGTGGGATGCGCATGCGCAGGTTTTTTGGGATGCGCATGCGCAGGTTTTTTGGGATGCGCATGCCTAGTCGAGCAAAAACACGTGCGAGTGGATGCATCCCGCAGGCTAGTCGAGCAAAAACACGTGCGAGAGGATGCATCCCGCAGGCTAGTCGAGTAAAAACACGTGCGAGAGGGTGCATCCTGCAGGCTAGTCGAGTAAAAACACGTGCGAGAGGATGCATCCCGCAGGCTAGTCGAGTAAAAACACGTGCGAGGTTTTGTGGGATGCGCATGCGCAGGTTTTTTGGGATGCGCATGGCTAGTCGAGCAAAAACACGTGCGAGAGGATGCATCCCGCAGGCTAGCCGAGTAAAAACACGTGCGAGAGGATGCATCCCGCAGGCTAGTCGAGTAAAAACACGTGCGAGAGGATGCATCCCGCAGGCTAGTCGAGTAAAAACACGTGCGAGAGGATGCGTCCCGCAGGCTAGTCGAGCAAAAACACGTGCGAGAGGATGCATCCCGCAGGCTAGTCGAGCAAAAACACGTGCGAGAGGATGCATCCCGCAGGCTAGTCGAGCAAAAACACGTGCGAGAGGATGTATCCCGCAGGCTAGTCGAGTAAAAACACGTGCGGGAGGATGCATACCGCAGGCTAGTCGAGTAAAAACACGTGCGAGAGGATGCATCCCGCAGGCTAGTCGAGCAAAAACACGTGCGAGAGGATGCATGCCGCAGGCTAGTCGAGTAAAAACACGTGCGAGAGGATGAATCCCGAAGGCTAGTCGAGTAAAAACACGTGCGAGAGGATGCATCCCGCAGGCTAGTCGAGTAAAAACACGTGCGAGAGGATGCGTCCCGCAGGCTAGACGAGCAAAAACACGTGCGAGAGGATGCATCTTGCAGGCTAGTCGAGTAAAAACACGTGCGCGAGGATGCATCCCGCAGGCTAGTCGAGCAAAAACACGTGCGAGAGGATGCATCCCGCAGGCTAGTCGAGCAAAAACACGTGCGAGAGGATGCATCCCGCAGGCTAGACGAGTAAAAACACGTGCGAGAGGATGCACCCCGCAGGCTAGTCGAGCACAAACACGTGCGAGAGGATGCATCCCGCAGGCTAGTCGAGCAAAAACACGTGCGAGAGGATGCACCCCGCAGGCTAGTCGAGCAAAAACACGTGCGAGAGGATGCATCCCGCAGGCTAGTCGAGTAAAAACACGTGCGAGGTTTTGTGGGATGCGCATGCGCAGGTTTTTTGGGATGCGCATGCGCAGGTTTTTTGGGATGCGCATGCGCAGGTTTTTTGGGATGCGCATGCCTAGTCGAGCAAAAACACGTGCGAGAGGATGCATCCCGCAGGCTAGTCGAGCAAAAACACGTGCGAGAGGATGCATCCCGCAGGCTAGTCGAGTAAAAACACGTGCGAGAGGATGCATCCCGCAGGCTAGTCGAGTAAAAACACGTGCGAGAGGATGCATCCCGCAGGCTAGTCGAGTAAAAACACGTGCGAGGTTTTTTGGGATGCGCATGCGCAGGTTTTTTGGGATGCGCATGGCTAGTCGAGGAAAAACACGTGCGAGAGGATGCATCCCGCAGGCTAGTCGAGTAAAAACACGTGCGGGGTTTTGTGGGATGCGCATGCGCAGGTTTTGTGGGATGCGCATGCGCAGGTTTTTTGGGATGCGCATGCGCAGGTTTTTTGGGATGCGCATGCCTAGTCGAGCAAAAACACGTGCGAGAGGATGCATCCCGCAGGCTAGTCGAGCAAAAACACGTGCGAGAGGATGCATCCCGCAGGCTAGTCGAGCAAAAACACGTGCGAGAGGATGCATCCCGCAGGCTAGTCGAGTAAAAACACGTGCGAGAGGATGCATCCCGCAGGCTAGTCGAGTAAAAACACGTGCGAGAGGATGCATCCTGCAGGCTAGTCGAGTAAAAACACGTGCGAGAGGATGCTTCCCGCAGGCTAGTCGACTAAAAACACGTGCGAGGTTTTGTGGGATGCGCATGCGCAGGTTTTGTGGGATGCGCATGCGCAGGTTTTTTGGGATGCGCATGGCTAGTCGAGTAAAAACACCTGCGAGAGGATGCATCCCGCAGGCTAGTCGAGTAAAAACACGTGCGAGAGGATGCATCCCGCATGCTAGTCGAGTAAAAACACGTGCGAGGTTTTGTGGGATGCGCATACGCAGGTTTTGTGGGATGCGCATGCGCAGGTTTTTTGGGATGCGCATGGCTAGTCGAGCAAAAACACGTGCGAGAGGATGCATCCCGCAGGCTATTCGAGGAAAAACACGTGCGAGAGGATGCATCCCGCAGGCTAGTCGAGTAAAAACACGTGCGAGGTTTTGTGGGATGCGCATGCGCAGGTTTTGTGGGATGCGCATGCGCAGGTTTTTTGGGATGCGCATGGCTAGTCGAGCAAAAACACGTGCGAGAGGATGCATCCCGCAGGCTAGTCGAGCAAAAACACGTGCGAGAGGATGCATCCCGCAGGCTAGTCGAGTAAAAACACGTGCGAGGTTTTGTGGGATGCGCATGCGCAGGTTTTGTGGGAGGCGCATGCGCAGGTTTTTTGGGATGCGCATGGCTAGTCGAGGAAAAACACGTGCGAGAGGTTGCATCCCGCAGGCTAGTCGAGTAAAAACACGTGCGAGGTTTTGTGGGATGCGCATGCGCAGGTTTTGTGGGATGCGCCTGCGCAGGTTTTTTGGGATGCGCATGCGCAGGTTTTTTGGGATGCGCATGCGCAGGTTTTTGGGATGCGCATGCCTAGTCGAGCAAAAACACGTGCGAGAGGATGCATCCCGCAGGCTAGTCGAGCAAAAACACGTGCGAGAGGATGCATCCCGCAGGCTAGTCGAGTAAAAACACGTGCGAGAGGATGCATCCCGCAGGCTAGTCGAGTAAAAACACGTGCGAGAGGATGCATCCCGCAGGCTAGTCGAGTAAAAACACGTGCGAGGTTTTGTGGGATGCGCATGCGCAGGTTTTGTGGGATGCGCATGCGCAGGTTTTTTGGGATGCGCATGGCTAGTCGAGGAAAAACACGTGCGAGAGGATGCATCCCGCAGGCTAGTCGAGTAAAAACACGTGCGAGGTTTTGTGGGATGCGCATGCGCAGGTTTTGTGGGATGCGCATGCGCAGGTTTTTTGGGATGCGCATGCGCAGGTTTTTTGGGATGCGCATGCCTAGTCGAGCAAAAACACGTGCGAGAGGATGCATCCCGCAGGCTAGTCGAGCAAAAACACGTGCGAGAGGATGCATCCCGCAGGCTAGTCGAGTAAAAACACGTGCGAGAGGATGCATCCCGCAGGCTAGTCGAGCAAAAACACGTGCGAGAGGATGCATCCCGCAGGCTAGTCGAGTAAAAACACGTGCGAGAGGATGCATCCCGCAGGCTAGTCGAGTAAAAACACGTGCGAGAGGATGCATCCCGCAGGCTAGTCGAGTAAAAACACGTGCGAGGTTTTGTGGGATGCGCATGCGCAGGTTTTTTGGGATGCGCATGGCTAGTCGAGCAAAAACACGTGCGAGAGGATGCATCCCGCAGGCTAGTCGAGCAAAAACACGTGCGAGAGGATGCATCCCGCAGGCTAGTCGAGTAAAAACACGTGCGAGGTTTTGTGGGATGCGCATGCGCAGGTTTTTTGGATGCGCATGGCTAGTCGAGCAAAAACACGTGCGAGAGGATGCATCCCGCAGGGTAGTCGAGTAAAAACACGTGCGAGAGGATGCATCCCGCAGGCTAGTCGAGTAAAAACACGTGCGAGGTTTTGTGGATGCGCATGCGCAGGTTTTTTGGGATGCGCATGGCTAGTCGAGCAAAAACACGTGCGAGAGGATGCATCGCGCAGGCTAGTCGAGTAAAAACACGTGCGAGAGGATGCATCCTGCAGGCTAGTCGAGTAAAAACACGTGCGAGAGGATGCATCCCGCAGGCTAGTCGAGTAAAAACACGTGCGAGGTTTTGTGGGATGCGCATGCGTAGGTTTTGTGGGATGCGCATGCGCAGGTTTTTTGGGATGCGCATGGCTAGTCGAGTAAAAACACGTGCGAGAGGATGCATCCCGCAGGCTAGTCGAGTAAAAACACGTGCGAGAGGATGCATCCCGCAGGCTAGTCGAGCAAAAACACGTGCGAGAGGATGCATCCCGCAGGCTAGTCGAGTAAAAACACGTGCGAGAGGATGCATCCCGCAGGCTAGTCGAGCAAAAACACGTGCGAGAGGATGCATGCCGCAGTCTAGTCGAGCAAAAACACGTGCGAGAGGATGCATCCCGCAGGCTAGTCGAGTAAAAACACGTGCGAGGTTTTGTGGGATGCGCATGCGCAGGTTTTGTGGGAGGCGCATGCGCAGGTTTTTTGGGATGCGCATGCGCAGGTTTTTTGGGATGCGCATGGCTAGTCAAGGAAAAACACGTGCGAGAGGATGCATCCCGCAGGCTAGTCGAGTAAAAACACGTGCGAGGTTTTGTGGGATGCGCATGCGCAGGTTTTGTGGGATGCGCCTGCGCAGGTTTTTTGGGATGCGCATGCGCAGGTTTTTTGGGATGCGCATGCCTAGTCGAGCAAAAACACGTGCGAGAGGATGCATCCCGCAGGCTAGTCGAGCAAAAACACGTGCGAGAGGATGCATCCCGCAGGCTACTCGAGTAAAAACACGTGCGAGGTTTTGTGGGATGCGCATGCGCAGGTTTTGTGGGATGCGCATGCGCAGGTTTTTTGGGATGCGCATGGCTAGTCGAGCAAAAACACGTGCGAGAGGATGCATCCCGCAGACTAGTCGAGTAAAAACACGTGCGAGGTTTTGTGGGATGCGCATGCGCAGGTTTTGTGGGATGCGCATGCGCAGGTTTTTTGGGATGCGCATGGCTAGTCGAGCAAAAACACGTGCGAGAAGATGCATCCCGCAGGCTAGTCGAGTAAAAACACGTGCGAGGTTTTGTGGGATGCGCATGCGCAGGTTTTGTGGGATGCGCATGCGCAGGTTTTTTGGGATGCGCATGGCTAGTCGAGCAAAAACACGTGCGAGAAGATGCATCCCGCAGGCTAGTCGAGCAAAAACACGTGCGAGAGGATGCATCCCGCAGGCTAGTCGAGTAAAAACACGTGCGAGGTTTTGTGGGATGCGCATGCGCAGGTTTTGTGGGATGCGCATGCGCAGGTTTTTTGGGATGCGCATGGCTAGTCGAGCAAAAACACGTGCGAGAGGATGCATCCCACAGGCTAGTCGAGCAAAAACACGTGCGAGAGGATGCATCCCGCAGGCTAGTCGAGTAAAAACACGTGCGAGGTTTTGTGGGATGCGCATGCGCAGGTTTTGTGGGAGGCGCATGCGCAGGTTTTTTGGGATGCGCATGCGCAGGTTTTTTGGGATGCGCATGGCTAGTCGAGGAAAAACACGTGCGAGAGGATGCATCCCGCAGGCTAGTCGAGTAAAAACACGTGCGAGGTTTTGTGGGATGCGCATGCGCAGGTTTTGTGGGATGCGCATGCGCAGGTTTTTTGGGATGCGCATGCGCAGGTTTTTTGGGATGCGCATGCCTAGTCGAGCAAAAACACGTGCGAGAGGATGCATCCCGCAGGCTAGTCGAGCAAAAACACGTGCGAGAGGATGCATCCCGCAGGCTAGTCGAGTAAAAACACGTGCGAGAGGATGCATCCCGCAGGCTAGTCGAGTAAAAACACGTGCGAGGTTTCGTGGGATGCGCATGCGCAGGTTTTGTGGGATGCGCATGCGCAGGTTTTTTGGGATGCGCATGCCTAGTCGAGCAAAAACACGTGCGAGAGGATGCATCCCGCAGGCTAGTCGAGCAAAAACACGTGCGAGAGGATGCATCCCGCAGGCTAGTCGAGTAAAAACACGTGCGAGAGGGTGCATCCTGCAGGCTAGTCGAGTAAAAACACGTGCGAGAGGATGCATCCCGCAGGCTAGTCGAGTAAAAACACGTGCGAGGTTTTGTGGGATGCGCATGCGCAGGTTTTTTGGGATGCGCATGGCTAGTCGAGCAAAAACACGTGCGAGAGGATGCATCCCGCAGGCTAGTCGAGTAAAAACACGTGCGAGAGGATGCATCCCGCAGGCTAGTCGAGTAAAAACACGTGCGAGAGGATGCATCCCGCAGGCTAGTCGAGTAAAAACACGTGCGAGAGGATGCGTCCCGCAGGCTAGTCGAGCAAAAACACGTGCGAGAGGATGCATCCCGCAGGCTAGTCGAGCAAAAACACGTGCGAGAGGATGCATCCCGCAGGCTAGTCGAGCAAAAACACGTGCGAGAGGATGTATCCCGCAGGCTAGTCGAGTAAAAACACGTGCGGGAGGATGCATACCGCAGGCTAGTCGAGTAAAAACACGTGCGAGAGGATGCATCCCGCAGGCTAGTCGAGCAAAAACACGTGCGAGAGGATGCATGCCGCAGGCTAGTCGAGTAAAAACACGTGCGAGAGGATGAATCCCGAAGGCTAGTCGAGTAAAAACACGTGCGAGAGGATGCATCCCGCAGGCTAGTCGAGTAAAAACACGTGCGAGAGGATGCGTCCCGCAGGCTAGACGAGCAAAAACACGTGCGAGAGGATGCATCTTGCAGGCTAGTCGAGTAAAAACACGTGCGCGAGGATGCATCCCGCAGGCTAGTCGAGCAAAAACACGTGCGAGAGGATGCATCCCGCAGGCTAGTCGAGCAAAAACACGTGCGAGAGGATGCATCCCGCAGGCTAGACGAGTAAAAACACGTGCGAGAGGATGCATCCCGCAGGCTAGTCGAGCACAAACACGTGCGAGAGGATGCATCCCGCAGGCTAGTCGAGCAAAAACACGTGCGAGAGGATGCACCCCGCAGGCTAGTCGAGCAAAAACACGTGCGAGAGGATGCATCCCGCAGGCTAGTCGAGTAAAAACACGTGCGAGGTTTTGTGGGATGCGCATGCGCAGGTTTTTTGGGATGCGCATGCGCAGGTTTTTTGGGATGCGCATGCGCAGGTTTTTTGGGATGCGCATGCCTAGTCGAGCAAAAACACGTGCGAGAGGATGCATCCCGCAGGCTAGTCGAGCAAAAACACGTGCGAGAGGATGCATCCCGCAGGCTAGTCGAGTAAAAACACGTGCGAGAGGATGCATCCCGCAGGCTAGTCGAGTAAAAACACGTGCGAGAGGATGCATCCCGCAGGCTAGTCGAGTAAAAACACGTGCGAGGTTTTTTGGGATGCGCATGCGCAGGTTTTTTGGGATGCGCATGGCTAGTCGAGGAAAAACACGTGCGAGAGGATGCATCCCGCAGGCTAGTCGAGTAAAAACACGTGCGGGGTTTTGTGGGATGCGCATGCGCAGGTTTTGTGGGATGCGCATGCGCAGGTTTTTTGGGATGCGCATGCGCAGGTTTTTTGGGATGCGCATGCCTAGTCGAGCAACAACACGTGCGAGAGGATGCATCCCGCAGGCTAGTCGAGCAAAAACACGTGCGAGAGGATGCATCCCGCAGGCTAGTCGAGCAAAAACACGTGCGAGAGGATGCATCCCGCAGGCTAGTCGAGTAAAAACACGTGCGAGAGGATGCATCCCGCAGGCTAGTCGAGTAAAAACACGTGCGAGAGGATGCATCCTGCAGGCTAGTCGAGTAAAAACACGTGCGAGAGGATGCTTCCCGCAGGCTAGTCGACTAAAAACACGTGCGAGGTTTTGTGGGATGCGCATGCGCAGGTTTTGTGGGATGCGCATGCGCAGGTTTTTTGGGATGCGCATGGCTAGTCGAGTAAAAACACCTGCGAGAGGATGCATCCCGCAGGCTAGTCGAGTAAAAACACGTGCGAGAGGATGCATCCCGCAGGCTAGTCGAGTAAAAACACGTGCGAGGTTTTGTGGGATGCGCATACGCAGGTTTTGTGGGATGCGCATGCGCAGGTTTTTTGGGATGCGCATGGCTAGTCGAGCAAAAACACGTGCGAGAGGATGCATCCCGCAGGCTAGTCGAGTAAAAACACGTGCGAGAGGATGCATCCCGCAGGCTAGTCGAGCAAAAACACGTGCGAGAGGATGCATGCCGCAGGCTAGTCGAGTAAAAACACGTGCGAGAGGATGAATCCCGAAGGCTAGTCGAGTAAAAACACGTGCGAGAGGATGCATCCCGCAGGCTAGTCGAGTAAAAACACGTGCGAGAGGATGCGTCCCGCAGGCTAGACGAGCAAAAACACGTGCGAGAGGATGCATCTTGCAGGCTAGTCGAGTAAAAACACGTGCGCGAGGATGCATCCCGCAGGCTAGTCGAGCAAAAACACGTGCGAGAGGATGCATCCCGCAGGCTAGTCGAGCAAAAACACGTGCGAGAGGATGCATCCCGCAGGCTAGACGAGTAAAAACACGTGCGAGAGGATGCATCCCGCAGGCTAGTCGAGCACAAACACGTGCGAGAGGATGCATCCCGCAGGCTAGTCGAGCAAAAACACGTGCGAGAGGATGCACCCCGCAGGCTAGTCGAGCAAAAACACGTGCGAGAGGATGCATCCCGCAGGCTAGTCGAGTAAAAACACGTGCGAGGTTTTGTGGGATGCGCATGCGCAGGTTTTTTGGGATGCGCATGCGCAGGTTTTTTGGGATGCGCATGCGCAGGTTTTTTGGGATGCGCATGCCTAGTCGAGCAAAAACACGTGCGAGAGGATGCATCCCGCAGGCTAGTCGAGCAAAAACACGTGCGAGAGGATGCATCCCGCAGGCTAGTCGAGTAAAAACACGTGCGAGAGGATGCATCCCGCAGGCTAGTCGAGTAAAAACACGTGCGAGAGGATGCATCCCGCAGGCTAGTCGAGTAAAAACACGTGCGAGGTTTTTTGGGATGCGCATGCGCAGGTTTTTTGGGATGCGCATGGCTAGTCGAGGAAAAACACGTGCGAGAGGATGCATCCCGCAGGCTAGTCGAGTAAAAACACGTGCGGGGTTTTGTGGGATGCGCATGCGCAGGTTTTGTGGGATGCGCATGCGCAGGTTTTTTGGGATGCGCATGCGCAGGTTTTTTGGGATGCGCATGCCTAGTCGAGCAACAACACGTGCGAGAGGATGCATCCCGCAGGCTAGTCGAGCAAAAACACGTGCGAGAGGATGCATCCCGCAGGCTAGTCGAGCAAAAACACGTGCGAGAGGATGCATCCCGCAGGCTAGTCGAGTAAAAACACGTGCGAGAGGATGCATCCCGCAGGCTAGTCGAGTAAAAACACGTGCGAGAGGATGCATCCTGCAGGCTAGTCGAGTAAAAACACGTGCGAGAGGATGCTTCCCGCAGGCTAGTCGACTAAAAACACGTGCGAGGTTTTGTGGGATGCGCATGCGCAGGTTTTGTGGGATGCGCATGCGCAGGTTTTTTGGGATGCGCATGGCTAGTCGAGTAAAAACACCTGCGAGAGGATGCATCCCGCAGGCTAGTCGAGTAAAAACACGTGCGAGAGGATGCATCCCGCAGGCTAGTCGAGTAAAAACACGTGCGAGGTTTTGTGGGATGCGCATACGCAGGTTTTGTGGGATGCGCATGCGCAGGTTTTTTGGGATGCGCATGGCTAGTCGAGCAAAAACACGTGCGAGAGGATGCATCCCGCAGGCTATTCGAGGAAAAACACGTGCGAGAGGATGCATCCCGCAGGCTAGTCGAGTAAAAACACGTGCGAGGTTTTGTGGGATGCGCATGCGCAGGTTTTGTGGGATGCGCATGCGCAGGTTTTTTGGGATGCGCATGGCTAGTCGAGCAAAAACACGTGCGAGAGGATGCATCCCGCAGGCTAGTCGAGCAAAAACACGTGCGAGAGGATGCATCCCGCAGGCTAGTCGAGTAAAAACACGTGCGAGGTTTTGTGGGATGCGCATGCGCAGGTTTTGTGGGAGGCGCATGCGCAGGTTTTTTGGGATGCGCATGGCTAGTCGAGGAAAAACACGTGCGAGAGGATGCATCCCGCAGGCTAGTCGAGTAAAAACACGTGCGAGGTTTTGTGGGATGCGCATGCGCAGGTTTTGTGGGATGCGCCTGCGCAGGTTTTTTGGGATGCGCATGCGCAGGTTTTTTGGGATGCGCATGCCTAGTCGAGCAAAAACACGTGCGAGAGGATGCATCCCGCAGGCTAGTCGAGCAAAAACACGTGCGAGAGGATGCATCCCGCAGGCTAGTCGAGTAAAAACACGTGCGAGAGGATGCATCCCGCAGGCTAGTCGAGTAAAAACACGTGCGAGAGGATGCATCCCGCAGGCTAGTCGAGTAAAAACACGTGCGAGGTTTTGTGGGATGCGCATGCGCAGGTTTTGTGGGATGCGCATGCGCAGGTTTTTTGGGATGCGCATGCGCAGGTTTTTTGGGATGCGCATGGCTAGTCGAGGAAAAACACGTGCGAGAGGATGCATCCCGCAGGCTAGTCGAGTAAAAACACGTGCGAGGTTTTGTGGGATGCGCATGCGCAGGTTTTGTGGGATGCGCATGCGCAGGTTTTTTGGGATGCGCATGCGCAGGTTTTTTGGGATGCGCATGCCTAGTCGAGCAAAAACACGTGCGAGAGGATGCATCCCGCAGGCTAGTCGAGCAAAAACACGTGCGAGAGGATGCATCCCGCAGGCTAGTCGAGTAAAAACACGTGCGAGAGGATGCATCCCGCAGGCTAGTCGAGTAAAAACACGTGCGAGAGGATGCATCCCGCAGGCTAGTCGAGTAAAAACACGTGCGAGGTTTTGTGGGATGCGCATGCGCAGGTTTTGTGGGATGCGCATGCGCAGGTTTTTTGGGATGCGCATGCGCAGGTTTTTTGGGATGCGCATGGCTAGTCGAGGAAAAACACGTGCGAGAGGATGCATCCCGCAGGCTAGTCGAGTAAAAACACGTGCGAGGTTTTGTGGGATGCGCATGCGCAGGTTTTGTGGGATGCGCATGCGCAGGTTTTTTGGGATGCGCATGCGCAGGTTTTTTGGGATGCGCATGCCTAGTCGAGCAAAAACACGTGCGAGAGGATGCATCCCGCAGGCTAGTCGAGCAAAAACACGTGCGAGAGGATGCATCCCGCAGGCTAGTCGAGTAAAAACACGTGCGAGAGGATGCATCCTGCAGGCTAGTCGAGTAAAAACACGTGCGAGAGGATGCATCCCGCAGGCTAGTCGAGTAAAAACACGTGCGAGGTTTTGTGGGATGCGCATGCGCAGGTTTTTTGGGATGCGCATGGCTAGTCGAGCAAAAACACGTGCGAGAGGATGCATCCCGCAGGGTAGTCGAGTAAAAACACGTGCGAGAGGATGCATCCCGCAGGCTAGTCGAGTAAAAACACGTGCGAGAGGATGCATCCCGCAGGCTAGTCGAGTAAAAACACGTGCGAGAGGATGCGTCCCGCAGGCTAGTCGAGCAAAAACACGTGCGAGAGGATGCATCCCGCAGGCTAGTCGAGCAAAAACACGTGCGAGAGGATGCATCCCGCAGGCTAGTCGAGCAAAAACACGTGCGAGAGGATGTATCCCGCAGGCTAGTCGAGTAAAAACACGTGCGGGAGGATGCATCCCGCAGGCTAGTCGAGTAAAAACACGTGCGAGAGGATGCATCCCGCAGGCTAGTCGAGCAAAAACACGTGCGAGAGGATGCATGCCGCAGGCTAGTCGAGCACAAACACGTGCGAGAGGATGCATCCCGCAGGCTAGTCGAGCAAAAACACGTGCGAGAGGATGCACCCCGCAGGCTAGTCGAGCAAAAACACGTGCGAGAGGATGCATCCCGCAGGCTACTCGAGTAAAAACACGTGCGAGGTTTTTTGGGATGCGCATGCGCAGGTTTTTTGGGATGCGCATGGCTAGTCGAGGAAAAACACGTGCGAGAGGATGCATCCCGCAGGCTAGTCGAGTAAAAACACGTGCGAGGTTTTGTGGGATGCGCATGCGCAGGTTTTGTGGGATGCGCATGCGCAGGTTTTTTGGGATGCGCATGCGCAGGTTTTTTGGGATGCGCATGCCTAGTCGAGCAAAAACACGTGCGAGAGGATGCATCCCGCAGGCTAGTCGAGCAAAAACACGTGCGAGAGGATGCATCCCGCAGGCTAGTCGAGTAAAAACACGTGCGAGAGGATGCATCCCGCAGGCTAGTCGAGTAAAAACACGTGCGAGAGGATGCATCCCGCAGGCTAGTCGAGTAAAAACACGTGCGAGGTTTTGTGGGATGCGCATGCGCAGGTTTTTTGGGATGCGCATGCGCAGGTTTTTTGGGATGCGCATGGCTAGTCGAGGAAAAACACGTGCGAGAGGATGCATCCCGCAGGCTAGTCGAGTAAAAACACGTGCGAGGTTTTGTGGGTGCGCATGCGCAGGTTTTTTGGGATGCTCATGCCTAGTCGAGCAAAAACACGTGCGAGAGGATGCATCCCGCAGGCTAGTCGAGCAAAAACACGTGCGAGAGGATGCATCCCGCAGGCTAGTCGAGTAAAAACACGTGCGAGAGGATGCATCCCGCAGGCTAGTCGAGTAAAAACACGTGCGAGAGGATGCATCCCGCAGTCTAGTCGAGTAAAAACACGTGCGAGGTTTTGTGGGATGCGCATGCGCAGGTTTTTTGGGATGCGCATGGCTAGTCGAGCAAAAACACGTGCGAGAGGATGCATCCCGCAGGCTAGTCGAGCAAAAACACGTGCGAGAGGATGCATCCCGCAGGCTAGTCGAGTAAAAACACGTGCGAGGTTTTGTGGGATGCGCATGCGCAGGTTTTTTGGGATGCGCATGGCTAGTCGAGCAAAAACACGTGCGAGAGGATGCATCCCGCAGGGTAGTCGAGTAAAAACACGTGCGAGAGGATGCATCCCGCAGGCTAGTCGAGTAAAAACACGTGCGAGGTTTTGTGGGATGCGCATGCGCAGGTTTTTTGGGATGCGCATGGCTAGTCGAGCAAAAACACGTGCGAGAGGATGCATCCCGCAGGCTAGTCGAGTAAAAACACGTGCGAGAGGATGCATCCTGCAGGCTAGTCGAGTAAAAACACGTGCGAGAGGATGCATCCCGCAGGCTAGTCGAGTAAAAACACGTGCGAGGTTTTGTGGGATGCGCATGCGTAGGTTTTGTGGGATGCGCATGCGCAGGTTTTTTGGGATGCGCATGGCTAGTCGAGTAAAAACACGTGCGAGAGGATGCATCCCGCAGGCTAGTCGAGTAAAAACACGTGCGAGAGGATGCATCCCGCAGGCTAGTCGAGCAAAAACACGTGCGAGAGGATGCATCCCGCAGGCTAGTCGAGTAAAAACACGTGCGAGAGGATGCATCCCGCAGGCTAGTCGAGCAAAAACACGTGCGAGAGGATGCATGCCGCAGTCTAGTCGAGCAAAAACACGTGCGAGAGGATGCATCCCGCAGGCTAGTCGAGTAAAAACACGTGCGAGGTTTTGTGGGATGCGCATGCGCAGGTTTTGTGGGAGGCGCATGCGCAGGTTTTTTGGGATGCGCATGCGCAGGTTTTTTGGGATGCGCATGGCTAGTCAAGGAAAAACACGTGCGAGAGGATGCATCCCGCAGGCTAGTCGAGTAAAAACACGTGCGAGGTTTTGTGGGATGCGCATGCGCAGGTTTTGTGGGATGCGCCTGCGCAGGTTTTTTGGGATGCGCATGCGCAGGTTTTTTGGGATGCGCATGCCTAGTCGAGCAAAAACACGTGCGAGAGGATGCATCCCGCAGGCTAGTCGAGCAAAAACACGTGCGAGAGGATGCATCCCGCAGGCTAGTCGAGTAAAAACACGTGCGAGAGGATGCATCCCGCAGGCTAGTCGAGTAAAAACACGTGCGAGAGGATGCATCCCGCAGGCTAGTCGAGTAAAAACACGTGCGAGGTTTTGTGGGATGCGCATGCGCAGGTTTTGTGGGATGCGCATGCGCAGGTTTTTTGGGATGCGCATGCGCAGGTTTTTTGGGATGCGCATGGCTAGTCGAGGAAAAACACGTGCGAGAGGATGCATCCCGCAGGCTAGTCGAGTAAAAACACGTGCGAGGTTTTGTGGGATGCGCATGCGCAGGTTTTTTGGGATGCGCATGCCTAGTCGAGCAAAAACACGTGCGAGAGGATGCATCCCGCAGGCTAGTCGAGCAAAAACACGTGCGAGAGGATGCATCCCGCAGGCTAGTCGAGTAAAAACACGTGCGAGAGGATGCATCCTGCAGGCTAGTCGAGTAAAAACACGTGCGAGAGGATGCATCCCGCAGGCTAGTCGAGTAAAAACACGTGCGAGGTTTTGTGGGATGCGCATGCGCAGGTTTTTTGGGATGCGCATGGCTAGTCGAGCAAAAACACGTGCGAGAGGATGCATCCCGCAGGGTAGTCGAGTAAAAACACGTGCGAGAGGATGCATCCCGCAGGCTAGTCGAGTAAAAACACGTGCGAGAGGATGCATCCCGCAGGGTAGTCGAGTAAAAACACGTGCGAGAGGATGCGTCCCGCAGGCTAGTCGAGCAAAAACACGTGCGAGAGGATGCATCCCGCACGCTAGTCGAGCAAAAACACGTGCGAGAGGATGCATCCCGCAGGCTAGTCGAGCAAAAACACGTGCGGGAGGATGCATCCCGCAGGCTAGTCGAGTAAAAACACGTGCGAGAGGATGCATCCCGCAGGCTAGTCGAGCAAAAACACGTGCGAGAGGATGCATGCCGCAGGCTAGTCGAGCACAAACACGTGCGAGAGGATGCATCCCGCAGGCTAGTCGAGCAAAAACACGTGCGAGAGGATGCACCCCGCAGGCTAGTCGAGCAAAAACACGTGCGAGAGGATGCATCCCGCAGGCTACTCGAGTAAAAACACGTGCGAGGTTTTTTGGGATGCGCATGCACAGGTTTTTTGGGATGCGCATGGCTAGTCGAGGAAAAACACGTGCGAGAGGATGCATCCCGCAGGCTAGTCGAGTAAAAACACGTGCGAGGTTTTGTGGGATGCGCATGCGCAGGTTTTGTGGGATGCGCATGCGCAGGTTTTTTGGGATGCGCATGCGCAGGTTTTTTGGGATGCGCATGCCTAGTCGAGCAAAAACACGTGCGAGAGGATGCATCCCGCAGGCTAGTCGAGCAAAAACACGTGCGAGAGGATGCATCCCGCAGGCTAGTCGAGTAAAAACACGTGCGAGAGGATGCATCCCGCAGGCTAGTCGAGTAAAAACACGTGCGAGGTTTTGTGGGATGCGCATGCGCAGGTTTTGTGGGATGCGCATGCGCAGGTTTTTTGGGATGCGCATGCGCAGGTTTTTTGGGATGCGCATGGCTAGTCGAGGAAAAACACGTGCGAGAGGATGCATCCCGCAGGCTAGTCGAGTAAAAACACGTGCGAGGTTTTGTGGGATGCGCATGCGCAGGTTTTGTGGGATGCGCATGCGCAGGTTTTTTGGGATGCTCATGCCTAGTCGAGCAAAAACACGTGCGAGAGGATGCATCCCGCAGGCTAGTCGAGCAAAAACACGTGCGAGAGGATGCATCCCGCAGGCTAGTCGAGTAAAAACACGTGCGAGAGGATGCATCCCGCAGGCTAGTCGAGTAAAAACACGTGCGAGAGGATGCATCCCGCAGGCTAGTCGAGTAAAAACACGTGCGAGGTTTTGTGGGATGCGCATGCGCAGGTTTTTTGGGATGCGCATGGCTAGTCGAGCAAAAACACGTGCGAGAGGATGCAACCCGCAGGCTAGTCGAGCAAAAACACGTGCGAGAGGATGCATCCCGCAGGCTAGTCGAGTAAAAACACGTGCGAGAGGATGCATCCTGCAGGCTAGTCGAGTAAAAACACGTGCGAGAGGATGCATCCCGCAGGCTAGTCGAGTAAAAACACGTGCGAGGTTTTGTGGGATGCGCATGCGCAGGTTTTTTGGGATGCGCATGGCTAGTCGAGCAAAAACACGTGCGAGAGGATGCATCCCGCAGGGTAGTCGAGTAAAAACACGTGCGAGAGGATGCATCCCGCAGGCTAGTCGAGTAAAAACACGTGCGAGAGGATGCATCCCGCAGGGTAGTCGAGTAAAAACACGTGCGAGAGGATGCGTCCCGCAGGCTAGTCGAGCAAAAACACGTGCGAGAGGATGCATCCCGCACGCTAGTCGAGCAAAAACACGTGCGAGAGGATGCATCCCGCAGGCTAGTCGAGCAAAAACACGTGCGGGAGGATGCATCCCGCAGGCTAGTCGAGTAAAAACACGTGCGAGAGGATGCATCCCGCAGGCTAGTCGAGCAAAAACACGTGCGAGAGGATGCATGCCGCAGGCTAGTCGAGCACAAACACGTGCGAGAGGATGCATCCCGCAGGCTAGTCGAGCAAAAACACGTGCGAGAGGATGCACCCCGCAGGCTAGTCGAGCAAAAACACGTGCGAGAGGATGCATCCCGCAGGCTACTCGAGTAAAAACACGTGCGAGGTTTTTTGGGATGCGCATGCACAGGTTTTTTGGGATGCGCATGGCTAGTCGAGGAAAAACACGTGCGAGAGGATGCATCCCGCAGGCTAGTCGAGTAAAAACACGTGCGAGGTTTTGTGGGATGCGCATGCGCAGGTTTTGTGGGATGCGCATGCGCAGGTTTTTTGGGATGCGCATGCGCAGGTTTTTTGGGATGCGCATGCCTAGTCGAGCAAAAACACGTGCGAGAGGATGCATCCCGCAGGCTAGTCGAGCAAAAACACGTGCGAGAGGATGCATCCCGCAGGCTAGTCGAGTAAAAACACGTGCGAGAGGATGCATCCCGCAGGCTAGTCGAGTAAAAACACGTGCGAGAGGATGCATCCCGCAGGCTAGTCGAGTAAAAACACGTGCGAGGTTTTGTGGGATGCGCATGCGCAGGTTTTGTGGGATGCGCATGCGCAGGTTTTTTGGGATGCGCATGCGCAGGTTTTTTGGGATGCGCATGGCTAGTCGAGGAAAAACACGTGCGAGAGGATGCATCCCGCAGGCTAGTCGAGTAAAAACACGTGCGAGGTTTTGTGGGATGCGCATGCGCAGGTTTTGTGGGATGCGCATGCGCAGGTTTTTTGGGATGCTCATGCCTAGTCGAGCAAAAACACGTGCGAGAGGATGCATCCCGCAGGCTAGTCGAGCAAAAACACGTGCGAGAGGATGCATCCCGCAGGCTAGTCGAGTAAAAACACGTGCGAGAGGATGCATCCCGCAGGCTAGTCGAGTAAAAACACGTGCGAGAGGATGCATCCCGCAGGCTAGTCGAGTAAAAACACGTGCGAGGTTTTGTGGGATGCGCATGCGCAGGTTTTTTGGGATGCGCATGGCTAGTCGAGCAAAAACACGTGCGAGAGGATGCAGCCCGCAGGCTAGTCGAGCAAAAACACGTGCGAGAGGATGCATCCCGCAGGCTAGTCGAGTAAAAACACGTGCGAGGTTTTGTGGGATGCGCATGCGCAGGTTTTGTGGAGTGCGCATGCGCAGGTTTTTTGGGATGCGCATGCCTAGTCGAGCAAAAACACGTGCGAGAGGATGCATCCCGCAGGCTAGTCGAGCAAAAACACGTGCGAGAGGATGCATCCCGCAGGCTAGTCGAGTAAAAACACGTGCGAGAGGATGCATCCCGCAGGCTAGTCGAGTAAAAACACGTGCGAGGTTTTGTGGGATGCGCATGCGCAGGTTTTGTGGGATGCGCATGCGCAGGTTTTTTGGGATGCGCATGGCTAGTCGAGCAAAAACACGTGCGAGAGGATGCATCCCGCAGGGTAGTCGAGTAAAAACACGTGCGAGAGGATGCATCCCGCAGGCTAGTCGAGTAAAAACACGTGCGAGGTTTTGTGGGATGCGCATGCGCAGGTTTTGTGGGATGCGCATGCGCAGGTTTTTTGGGATGCGCATGGCTAGTCGAGCAAAAACACGAGCGAGAGGATGCATCCCGCAGGCTAGTCGAGTAAAAACACGTGCGAGAGGATGCATCCTGCAGGCTAGTCGAGTAAAAACACGTGCGAGAGGATGCATCCCGCAGGCTAGTCGAGTAAAAACACGTGCGAGGTTTTGTGGGATGCGCATGCGTAGGTTTTGTGGGATGCGCATGCGCAGGTTTTTTGGGATGCGCATGGCTAGTCGAGTAAAAACACGTGCGAGAGGATGCATCCCGCAGGCTAGTCGAGTAAAAACACGTGCGAGAGGATGCATCCCGCAGGCTAGTCGAGCAAAAACACGTGCGAGAGGATGCATGCCGCAGGCTAGTCGAGTAAAAACACGAGCGAGAGGATGAATCCCGAAGGCTAGTCGAGTAAAAACACGTGCGAGAGGATGCATCCCGCAGGCTAGTCGAGTAAAAACACGTGCGAGAGGATGCGTCCCGCAGGCTAGTCGAGCAAAAACACGTGCGAGAGGATGCATCCCGCAGGCTAGTCGAGCAAAAACACGTGCGAGAGGATGCATCCCGCAGGCTAGTCGAGTAAAAACACGTGCGAGAGGATGCATCCCGCAGGCTAGTCGAGTAAAAACACGTGCGAGGTTTTGTGGGATGCGCATGCGCAGGTTTTGTGGGATGCGCATGCGCAGGTTTTTTGGGATGCGCATGCGCAGGTTTTTTGGGATGCGCATGGCTAGTCGAGGAAAAACACGTGCGAGAGGATGCATCCCGCAGGCTAGTCGAGTAAAAACACGTGCGAGGTTTTGTGGGATGCGCATGCGCAGGTTTTGTGGGATGCGCATGCGCAGGTTTTTTGGGATGCTCATGCCTAGTCGAGCAAAAACACGTGCGAGAGGATGCATCCCGCAGGCTAGTCGAGCAAAAACACGTGCGAGAGGATGCATCCCGCAGGCTAGTCGAGTAAAAACACGTGCGAGAGGATGCATCCCGCAGGCTAGTCGAGTAAAAACACGTGCGAGAGGATGCATCCCGCAGGCTAGTCGAGTAAAAACACGTGCGAGGTTTTGTGGGATGCGCATGCGCAGGTTTTTTGGGATGCGCATGGCTAGTCGAGCAAAAACACGTGCGAGAGGATGCAACCCGCAGGCTAGTCGAGCAAAAACACGTGCGAGAGGATGCATCCCGCAGGCTAGTCGAGTAAAAACACGTGCGAGAGGATGCATCCTGCAGGCTAGTCGAGTAAAAACACGTGCGAGAGGATGCATCCCGCAGGCTAGTCGAGTAAAAACACGTGCGAGGTTTTGTGGGATGCGCATGCGCAGGTTTTTTGGGATGCGCATGGCTAGTCGAGCAAAAACACGTGCGAGAGGATGCATCCCGCAGGGTAGTCGAGTAAAAACACGTGCGAGAGGATGCATCCCGCAGGCTAGTCGAGTAAAAACACGTGCGAGAGGATGCATCCCGCAGGGTAGTCGAGTAAAAACACGTGCGAGAGGATGCGTCCCGCAGGCTAGTCGAGCAAAAACACGTGCGAGAGGATGCATCCCGCACGCTAGTCGAGCAAAAACACGTGCGAGAGGATGCATCCCGCAGGCTAGTCGAGCAAAAACACGTGCGGGAGGATGCATCCCGCAGGCTAGTCGAGTAAAAACACGTGCGAGAGGATGCATCCCGCAGGCTAGTCGAGCAAAAACACGTGCGAGAGGATGCATGCCGCAGGCTAGTCGAGCACAAACACGTGCGAGAGGATGCATCCCGCAGGCTAGTCGAGCAAAAACACGTGCGAGAGGATGCACCCCGCAGGCTAGTCGAGCAAAAACACGTGCGAGAGGATGCATCCCGCAGGCTACTCGAGTAAAAACACGTGCGAGGTTTTTTGGGATGCGCATGCACAGGTTTTTTGGGATGCGCATGGCTAGTCGAGGAAAAACACGTGCGAGAGGATGCATCCCGCAGGCTAGTCGAGTAAAAACACGTGCGAGAGGATGCATCCCGCAGGCTAGTCGAGTAAAAACACGTGCGAGGTTTTGTGGGATGCGCATGCGCAGGTTTTGTGGGATGCGCATGCGCAGGTTTTTTGGGATGCGCATGCGCAGGTTTTTTGGGATGCGCATGGCTAGTCGAGGAAAAACACGTGCGAGAGGATGCATCCCGCAGGCTAGTCGAGTAAAAACACGTGCGAGGTTTTGTGGGATGCGCATGCGCAGGTTTTGTGGGATGCGCATGCGCAGGTTTTTTGGGATGCTCATGCCTAGTCGAGCAAAAACACGTGCGAGAGGATGCATCCCGCAGGCTAGTCGAGCAAAAACACGTGCGAGAGGATGCATCCCGCAGGCTAGTCGAGTAAAAACACGTGCGAGAGGATGCATCCCGCAGGCTTGTCGAGTAAAAACACGTGCGAGAGGATGCATCCCGCAGGCTAGTCGAGTAAAAACACGTGCGAGGTTTTGTGGGATGCGCATGCGCAGGTTTTTTGGGATGCGCATGGCTAGTCGAGCAAAAACACGTGCGAGAGGATGCAGCCCGCAGGCTAGTCGAGCAAAAACACGTGCGAGAGGATGCATCCCGCAGGCTAGTCGAGTAAAAACACGTGCGAGGTTTTGTGGGATGCGCATGCGCAGGTTTTGTGGAGTGCGCATGCGCAGGTTTTTTGGGATGCGCATGCCTAGTCGAGCAAAAACACGTGCGAGAGGATGCATCCCGCAGGCTAGTCGAGCAAAAACACGTGCGAGAGGATGCATCCCGCAGGCTAGTCGAGTAAAAACACGTGCGAGAGGATGCATCCCGCAGGCTAGTCGAGTAAAAACACGTGCGAGGTTTTGTGGGATGCGCATGCGCAGGTTTTGTGGGATGCGCATGCGCAGGTTTTTTGGGATGCGCATGGCTAGTCGAGCAAAAACACGTGCGAGAGGATGCATCCCGCAGGGTAGTCGAGTAAAAACACGTGCGAGAGGATGCATCCCGCAGGCTAGTCGAGTAAAAACACGTGCGAGGTTTTGTGGGATGCGCATGCGCAGGTTTTGTGGGATGCGCATGCGCAGGTTTTTTGGGATGCGCATGGCTAGTCGAGCAAAAACACGAGCGAGAGGATGCATCCCGCAGGCTAGTCGAGTAAAAACACGTGCGAGAGGATGCATCCTGCAGGCTAGTCGAGTAAAAACACGTGCGAGAGGATGCATCCCGCAGGCTAGTCGAGTAAAAACACGTGCGAGGTTTTGTGGGATGCGCATGCGTAGGTTTTGTGGGATGCGCATGCGCAGGTTTTTTGGGATGCGCATGGCTAGTCGAGTAAAAACACGTGCGAGAGGATGCATCCCGCAGGCTAGTCGAGTAAAAACACGTGCGAGAGGATGCATCCCGCAGGCTAGTCGAGCAAAAACACGTGCGAGAGGATGCATGCCGCAGGCTAGTCGAGTAAAAACACGAGCGAGAGGATGAATCCCGAAGGCTAGTCGAGTAAAAACACGTGCGAGAGGATGCATCCCGCAGGCTAGTCGAGTAAAAACACGTGCGAGACGATGCGTCCCGCAGGCTAGTCGAGCAAAAACACGTGCGAGAGGATGCATCCTGCAGGCTAGTCGAGTAAAAACACGTGCGAGAGGATGCATCCCGCAGGCTAGTCGAGCGAAAACACGTGCGAGAGGATGCATCCCGCAGGCTAGTCGAGCAAAAACACGTGCGAGAGGATGCATCCCGCAGGCTAGTCGAGTAAAAACACGTGCGAGAGGATGCATCCCGCAGGCTAGTCGAGCACAAACACGTGCGAGAGGATGCATCCCGCAGGCTAGTCGAGCAAAAACACGTGCGAGAGGATGCATCCCGCAGGCTAGTCGAGCAAAAACACGTGCGAGAGGATGCATCCCGCAGGCTAGTCGAGTAAAAACACGTGCAAGGTTTTGTGGGATGCGCATGCGCAGGTTTTGTGGGATGCGCATGCGCAGGTTTTTTGGGATGCGCATGGCTAGTCGAACAAAAACACGTGCGAGAGGATGCATCCCGCAGGCTAGTCGAGTAAAAACACGTGCGGGAGGATGCATCCCGCAGGCTAGTCGAGTAAAAACACGTGCGAGAGGATGCATCCCGCAGGCTAGTCGAGCAAAAACACGTGCGAGAGGATGCATCCCGCAGGCTAGTCGAGCAAAAACACGTGCGAGAGGATGTATCCCGCAGGCTAGTCGAGTAAAAACACGTGCGGGAGGATGCATCCCGCAGGCTAGTCGAGTAAAAACACGTGCGAGAGGATGCATCCCGCAGGCTAGTCGAGCAAAAACACGTGCGAGAGGATGCATGCCGCAGGCTAGTCGAGCACAAACACGTGCGAGAGGATGCATCCTGCAGGCTAGTCGAGCAAAAACACGTGCGAGAGGATGCACCCCGCAGGCTAGTCGAGCAAAAACACGTACGAGAGGATGCATCCCGCAGGCTACTCGAGTAAAAACACGTGCGAGGTTTTTTGGGATGCGCATGCGCAGGTTTTTTGGGATGCGCATGGCTAGTCGAGGAAAAACACGTGCGAGAGGATGCATCCCGCAGGCTAGTCGAGTAAAAACACGTGCGAGGTTTTGTGGGATGCGCATGCGCAGGTTTTTTGGGATGCGCATGCGCAGGTTTTTTGGGATGCGCATGCCTAGTCGAGCAAAAACACGTGCGAGAGGATGCATCCCGCAGGCTAGTCGAGCAAAAACACGTGCGAGAGGATGCATCCCGCAGGCTAGTCGAGTAAAAACACGTGCGAGAGGATGCATCCCGCAGGCTAGTCGAGTAAAAACACGTGCGAGGTTTTGTGGGATGCGCATGCGCAGGTTTTGTGGGATGCGCATGCGCAGGTTTTTTGGGATGCGCATGCGCAGGTTTTTTGGGATGCGCATGCCTAGTCGAGCAAAAACACGTGCGAGAGGATGCATCCCGCAGGCTAGTCGAGCAAAAACACGTGCGAGAGGATGCATCCCGCAGGCTAGTCGAGTAAAAACACGTGCGAGAGGATGCATCCTGCAGGCTAGTCGAGTAAAAACACGTGCGAGAGGATGCATCCCGCAGGCTGGTCGAGTAAAAACACGTGCGAGGTTTTGTGGGATGCGCATGCGCAGGTTTTTTGGGATGCGCATGGCTAGTCGAGCAAAAACACGTGCGAGAGGATGCATCCCGCAGGCTAGTCGAGTAAAAACACGTGCGAGAGGATGCATCCCGCAGGCTAGTCGAGTAAAAACACGTGCGAGAGGATGCATCCCGCAGGCTAGTCGAGTAAAAACACGTGCGAGAGGATGCGTCCCGCAGGCTAGTCGAGCAAAAACACGTGCGAGAGGATGCATCCCGCAGGCTAGTCGAGCAAAAACACGTGCGAGAGGATGCATCCCGCAGGCTAGTCGAGTAAAAACACGTGCGAGAGGATGCGTCCCGCAGGCTAGTCGAGCAAAAACACGTGCGAGAGGATGCATCCTGCAGGCTAGTCGAGTAAAAACACGTGCGAGAGGATGCATCCCGCAGGCTAGTCGAGCGAAAACACGTGCGAGAGGATGCATCCCGCAGGCTAGTCGAGCAAAAACACGTGCGAGAGGATGCATCCCGCAGGCTAGTCGAGTAAAAACACGTGCGAGAGGATGCATCCCGCAGGCTAGTCGAGCACAAACACGTGCGAGAGGATGCATCCCGCAGGCTAGTCGAGCAAAAACACGTGCGAGAGGATGCATCCCGCAGGCTAGTCGAGCAAAAACACGTGCGAGAGGATGCATCCCGCAGGCTAGTCGAGTAAAAACACGTGCGAGGTTTTGTGGGATGCGCATGCGCAGGTTTTGTGGGATGCGCATGCGCAGGTTTTTTGGGATGCGCATGGCTAGTCGAGCAAAAACACGAGCGAGAGGATGCATCCCGCAGGCTAGTCGAGTAAAAACACGTGCGAGAGGATGCATCCTGCAGGCTAGTCGAGTAAAAACACGTGCGAGAGGATGCATCCCGCAGGCTAGTCGAGTAAAAACACGTGCGAGGTTTTGTGGGATGCGCATGCGTAGGTTTTGTGGGATGCGCATGCGCAGGTTTTTTGGGATGCGCATGGCTAGTCGAGTAAAAACACGTGCGAGAGGATGCATCCCGCAGGCTAGTCGAGTAAAAACACGTGCGAGAGGATGCATCCCGCAGGCTAGTCGAGCAAAAACACGTGCGAGAGGATGCATGCCGCAGGCTAGTCGAGTAAAAACACGAGCGAGAGGATGAATCCCGAAGGCTAGTCGAGTAAAAACACGTGCGAGAGGATGCATCCCGCAGGCTAGTCGAGTAAAAACACGTGCGAGAGGATGCGTCCCGCAGGCTAGTCGAGCAAAAACACGTGCGAGAGGATGCATCCTGCAGGCTAGTCGAGTAAAAACACGTGCGAGAGGATGCATCCCGCAGGCTAGTCGAGCGAAAACACGTGCGAGAGGATGCATCCCGCAGGCTAGTCGAGCAAAAACACGTGCGAGAGGATGCATCCCGCAGGCTAGTCGAGTAAAAACACGTGCGAGAGGATGCATCCCGCAGGCTAGTCGAGCACAAACACGTGCGAGAGGATGCATCCCGCAGGCTAGTCGAGCAAAAACACGTGCGAGAGGATGCATCCCGCAGGCTAGTCGAGCAAAAACACGTGCGAGAGGATGCATCCCGCAGGCTAGTCGAGTAAAAACACGTGCAAGGTTTTGTGGGATGCGCATGCGCAGGTTTTGTGGGATGCGCATGCGCAGGTTTTTTGGGATGCGCATGGCTAGTCGAACAAAAACACGTGCGAGAGGATGCATCCCGCAGGCTAGTCGAGTAAAAACACGTGCGGGAGGATGCATCCCGCAGGCTAGTCGAGTAAAAACACGTGCGAGAGGATGCATCCCGCAGGCTAGTCGAGCAAAAACACGTGCGAGAGGATGCATCCCGCAGGCTAGTCGAGCAAAAACACGTGCGAGAGGATGTATCCCGCAGGCTAGTCGAGTAAAAACACGTGCGGGAGGATGCATCCCGCAGGCTAGTCGAGTAAAAACACGTGCGAGAGGATGCATCCCGCAGGCTAGTCGAGCAAAAACACGTGCGAGAGGATGCATGCCGCAGGCTAGTCGAGCACAAACTCGTGCGAGAGGATGCATCCTGCAGGCTAGTCGAGCAAAAACACGTGCGAGAGGATGCACCCCGCAGGCTAGTCGAGCAAAAACACGTACGAGAGGATGCATCCCGCAGGCTACTCGAGTAAAAACACGTGCGAGGTTTTTTGGGATGCGCATGCGCAGGTTTTTTGGGATGCGCATGGCTAGTCGAGGAAAAACACGTGCGAGAGGATGCATCCCGCAGGCTAGTCGAGTAAAAACACGTGCGAGGTTTTGTGGGATGCGCATGCGCAGGTTTTTTGGGATGCGCATGCGCAGGTTTTTTGGGATGCGCATGCCTAGTCGAGCAAAAACACGTGCGAGAGGATGCATCCCGCAGGCTAGTCGAGCAAAAACACGTGCGAGAGGATGCATCCCGCAGGCTAGTCGAGTAAAAACACGTGCGAGAGGATGCATCCCGCAGGCTAGTCGAGTAAAAACACGTGCGAGAGGATGCATCCCGCAGGCTAGTCGAGTAAAAACACGTGCGAGGTTTTGTGGGATGCGCATGCGCAGGTTTTGTGGGATGCGCATGCGCAGGTTTTTTGGGATGCGCATGGCTAGTCGAACAAAAACACGTGCGAGAGGATGCATCCCGCAGGCTAGTCGAGTAAAAACACGTGCGGGAGGATGCATCCCGCAGGCTAGTCGAGTAAAAACACGTGCGAGAGGATGCATCCCGCAGGCTAGTCGAGTAAAAACACGTGCGAGAGGATGCATCCTGCAGGCTAGTCGAGTAAAAACACGTGCGAGAGGATGCATCCCGCAGGCTAGTCGAGTAAAAACACGTGCGAGGTTTTGTGGGATGCGCATGCGCAGGTTTTGTGGGATGCGCATGCGCAGGTTTTTTGGGATGCGCATGGCTAGTCGAGCAAAAACACGTGCGAGAAGATGCATCCCGCAGGCTAGTCGAGCAAAAACACGTGCGAGAGGATGCATCCCGCAGGCTAGTCGAGTAAAAACACGTGCGAGGTTTTGTGGGATGCGCATGCGCAGGTTTTGTGGGATGCGCATGCGCAGGTTTTTTGGGATGCGCATGGCTAGTCGAGCAAAAACACGTGCGAGAGGATGCATCCCACAGGCTAGTCGAGCAAAAACACGTGCGAGAGGATGCATCCCGCAGGCTAGTCGAGTAAAAACACGTGCGAGGTTTTGTGGGATGCGCATGCGCAGGTTTTGTGGGATGCGCATGCGCAGGTTTTTTGGGATGCGCATGCGCAGGTTTTTTGGGATGCGCATGCCTAGTCGAGCAAAAACACGTGCGAGAGGATGCATCCCGCAGGCTAGTCGAGCAAAAACACGTGCGAGAGGATGCATCCCGCAGGCTAGTCGAGTAAAAACACGTGCGAGAGGATGCATCCTGCAGGCTAGTCGAGTAAAAACACGTGCGAGAGGATGCATCCCGCAGGCTAGTCGAGTAAAAACACGTGCGAGGTTTTGTGGGATGCGCATGCGCAGGTTTTTTGGGATGCGCATGGCTAGTCGAGCAAAAACACGTGCGAGAGGATGCATCCCGCAGGGTAGTCGAGTAAAAACACGTGCGAGAGGATGCATCCCGCAGGCTAGTCGAGTAAAAACACGTGCGAGAGGATGCATCCCGCAGGCTAGTCGAGTAAAAACACGTGCGAGAGGATGCGTCCCGCAGGCTAGTCGAGCAAAAACACGTGCGAGAGGATGCATCCCGCAGGCTAGTCGAGCAAAAACACGTGCGAGAGGATGCATCCCGCAGGCTAGTCGAGCAAAAACACGTGCGAGAGGATGTATCCCGCAGGCTAGTCGAGTAAAAACACGTGCGGGAGGATGCATCCCGCAGGCTAGTCGAGTAAAAACACGTGCGAGAGGATGCATCCCGCAGGCTAGTCGAGCAAAAACACGTGCGAGAGGATGCATGCCGCAGGCTAGTCGAGCACAAACACGTGCGAGAGGATGCATCCCGCAGGCTAGTCGAGCAAAAACACGTGCGAGAGGATGCACCCCGCAGGCTAGTCGAGCAAAAACACGTGCGAGAGGATGCATCCCGCAGGCTACTCGAGTAAAAACACGTGCGAGGTTTTTTGGGATGCGCATGCGCAGGTTTTTTGGGATGCGCATGGCTAGTCGAGGAAAAACACGTGCGAGAGGATGCATCCCGCAGGCTAGTCGAGTAAAAACACGTGCGAGGTTTTGTGGGATGCGCATGCGCAGGTTTTGTGGGATGCGCATGCGCAGGTTTTTTGGGATGCGCATGCGCAGGTTTTTTGGGATGCGCATGCCTAGTCGAGCAAAAACACGTGCGAGAGGATGCATCCCGCAGGCTAGTCGAGCAAAAACACGTGCGAGAGGATGCATCCCGCAGGCTAGTCGAGTAAAAACACGTGCGAGAGGATGCATCCCGCAGGCTAGTCGAGTAAAAACACGTGCGAGAGGATGCATCCCGCAGGCTAGTCGAGTAAAAACACGTGCGAGGTTTTGTGGGATGCGCATGCGCAGGTTTTTTGGGATGCGCATGCGCAGGTTTTTTGGGATGCGCATGGCTAGTCGAGGAAAAACACGTGCGAGAGGATGCATCCCGCAGGCTAGTCGAGTAAAAACACGTGCGAGGTTTTGTGGGTGCGCATGCGCAGGTTTTTTGGGATGCTCATGCCTAGTCGAGCAAAAACACGTGCGAGAGGATGCATCCCGCAGGCTAGTCGAGCAAAAACACGTGCGAGAGGATGCATCCCGCAGGCTAGTCGAGTAAAAACACGTGCGAGAGGATGCATCCCGCAGGCTAGTCGAGTAAAAACACGTGCGAGAGGATGCATCCCGCAGTCTAGTCGAGTAAAAACACGTGCGAGGTTTTGTGGGATGCGCATGCGCAGGTTTTTTGGGATGCGCATGGCTAGTCGAGCAAAAACACGTGCGAGAGGATGCATCCCGCAGGCTAGTCGAGCAAAAACACGTGCGAGAGGATGCATCCCGCAGGCTAGTCGAGTAAAAACACGTGCGAGGTTTTGTGGGATGCGCATGCGCAGGTTTTTTGGGATGCGCATGGCTAGTCGAGCAAAAACACGTGCGAGAGGATGCATCCCGCAGGGTAGTCGAGTAAAAACACGTGCGAGAGGATGCATCCCGCAGGCTAGTCGAGTAAAAACACGTGCGAGGTTTTGTGGGATGCGCATGCGCAGGTTTTTTGGGATGCGCATGGCTAGTCGAGCAAAAACACGTGCGAGAGGATGCATCCCGCAGGCTAGTCGAGTAAAAACACGTGCGAGAGGATGCATCCTGCAGGCTAGTCGAGTAAAAACACGTGCGAGAGGATGCATCCCGCAGGCTAGTCGAGTAAAAACACGTGCGAGGTTTTGTGGGATGCGCATGCGTAGGTTTTGTGGGATGCGCATGCGCAGGTTTTTTGGGATGCGCATGGCTAGTCGAGTAAAAACACGTGCGAGAGGATGCATCCCGCAGGCTAGTCGAGTAAAAACACGTGCGAGAGGATGCATCCCGCAGGCTAGTCGAGCAAAAACACGTGCGAGAGGATGCATCCCGCAGGCTAGTCGAGTAAAAACACGTGCGAGAGGATGCATCCCGCAGGCTAGTCGAGCAAAAACACGTGCGAGAGGATGCATGCCGCAGTCTAGTCGAGCAAAAACACGTGCGAGAGGATGCATCCCGCAGGCTAGTCGAGTAAAAACACGTGCGAGGTTTTGTGGGATGCGCATGCGCAGGTTTTGTGGGAGGCGCATGCGCAGGTTTTTTGGGATGCGCATGCGCAGGTTTTTTGGGATGCGCATGGCTAGTCAAGGAAAAACACGTGCGAGAGGATGCATCCCGCAGGCTAGTCGAGTAAAAACACGTGCGAGGTTTTGTGGGATGCGCATGCGCAGGTTTTGTGGGATGCGCCTGCGCAGGTTTTTTGGGATGCGCATGCGCAGGTTTTTTGGGATGCGCATGCCTAGTCGAGCAAAAACACGTGCGAGAGGATGCATCCCGCAGGCTAGTCGAGCAAAAACACGTGCGAGAGGATGCATCCCGCAGGCTAGTCGAGTAAAAACACGTGCGAGAGGATGCATCCCGCAGGCTAGTCGAGTAAAAACACGTGCGAGAGGATGCATCCCGCAGGCTAGTCGAGTAAAAACACGTGCGAGGTTTTGTGGGATGCGCATGCGCAGGTTTTGTGGGATGCGCATGCGCAGGTTTTTTGGGATGCGCATGCGCAGGTTTTTTGGGATGCGCATGGCTAGTCGAGGAAAAACACGTGCGAGAGGATGCATCCCGCAGGCTAGTCGAGTAAAAACACGTGCGAGGTTTTGTGGGATGCGCATGCGCAGGTTTTTTGGGATGCGCATGCCTAGTCGAGCAAAAACACGTGCGAGAGGATGCATCCCGCAGGCTAGTCGAGCAAAAACACGTGCGAGAGGATGCATCCCGCAGGCTAGTCGAGTAAAAACACGTGCGAGAGGATGCATCCTGCAGGCTAGTCGAGTAAAAACACGTGCGAGAGGATGCATCCCGCAGGCTAGTCGAGTAAAAACACGTGCGAGGTTTTGTGGGATGCGCATGCGCAGGTTTTTTGGGATGCGCATGGCTAGTCGAGCAAAAACACGTGCGAGAGGATGCATCCCGCAGGGTAGTCGAGTAAAAACACGTGCGAGAGGATGCATCCCGCAGGCTAGTCGAGTAAAAACACGTGCGAGAGGATGCATCCCGCAGGGTAGTCGAGTAAAAACACGTGCGAGAGGATGCGTCCCGCAGGCTAGTCGAGCAAAAACACGTGCGAGAGGATGCATCCCGCACGCTAGTCGAGCAAAAACACGTGCGAGAGGATGCATCCCGCAGGCTAGTCGAGCAAAAACACGTGCGGGAGGATGCATCCCGCAGGCTAGTCGAGTAAAAACACGTGCGAGAGGATGCATCCCGCAGGCTAGTCGAGCAAAAACACGTGCGAGAGGATGCATGCCGCAGGCTAGTCGAGCACAAACACGTGCGAGAGGATGCATCCCGCAGGCTAGTCGAGCAAAAACACGTGCGAGAGGATGCACCCCGCAGGCTAGTCGAGCAAAAACACGTGCGAGAGGATGCATCCCGCAGGCTACTCGAGTAAAAACACGTGCGAGGTTTTTTGGGATGCGCATGCACAGGTTTTTTGGGATGCGCATGGCTAGTCGAGGAAAAACACGTGCGAGAGGATGCATCCCGCAGGCTAGTCGAGTAAAAACACGTGCGAGGTTTTGTGGGATGCGCATGCGCAGGTTTTGTGGGATGCGCATGCGCAGGTTTTTTGGGATGCGCATGCGCAGGTTTTTTGGGATGCGCATGCCTAGTCGAGCAAAAACACGTGCGAGAGGATGCATCCCGCAGGCTAGTCGAGCAAAAACACGTGCGAGAGGATGCATCCCGCAGGCTAGTCGAGTAAAAACACGTGCGAGAGGATGCATCCCGCAGGCTAGTCGAGTAAAAACACGTGCGAGAGGATGCATCCCGCAGGCTAGTCGAGTAAAAACACGTGCGAGGTTTTGTGGGATGCGCATGCGCAGGTTTTGTGGGATGCGCATGCGCAGGTTTTTTGGGATGCGCATGCGCAGGTTTTTTGGGATGCGCATGGCTAGTCGAGGAAAAACACGTGCGAGAGGATGCATCCCGCAGGCTAGTCGAGTAAAAACACGTGCGAGGTTTTGTGGGATGCGCATGCGCAGGTTTTGTGGGATGCGCATGCGCAGGTTTTTTGGGATGCTCATGCCTAGTCGAGCAAAAACACGTGCGAGAGGATGCATCCCGCAGGCTAGTCGAGCAAAAACACGTGCGAGAGGATGCATCCCGCAGGCTAGTCGAGTAAAAACACGTGCGAGAGGATGCATCCCGCAGGCTAGTCGAGTAAAAACACGTGCGAGAGGATGCATCCCGCAGGCTAGTCGAGTAAAAACACGTGCGAGGTTTTGTGGGATGCGCATGCGCAGGTTTTTTGGGATGCGCATGGCTAGTCGAGCAAAAACACGTGCGAGAGGATGCAGCCCGCAGGCTAGTCGAGCAAAAACACGTGCGAGAGGATGCATCCCGCAGGCTAGTCGAGTAAAAACACGTGCGAGGTTTTGTGGGATGCGCATGCGCAGGTTTTGTGGAGTGCGCATGCGCAGGTTTTTTGGGATGCGCATGCCTAGTCGAGCAAAAACACGTGCGAGAGGATGCATCCCGCAGGCTAGTCGAGCAAAAACATGTGCGAGAGGATGCATCCCGCAGGCTAGTCGAGTAAAAACACGTGCGAGAGGATGCATCCCGCAGGCTAGTCGAGTAAAAACACGTGCGAGGTTTTGTGGGATGCGCATGCGCAGGTTTTGTGGGATGCGCATGCGCAGGTTTTTTGGGATGCGCATGGCTAGTCGAGCAAAAACACGTGCGAGAGGATGCATCCCGCAGGGTAGTCGAGTAAAAACACGTGCGAGAGGATGCATCCCGCAGGCTAGTCGAGTAAAAACACGTGCGAGGTTTTGTGGGATGCGCATGCGCAGGTTTTGTGGGATGCGCATGCGCAGGTTTTTTGGGATGCGCATGGCTAGTCGAGCAAAAACACGAGCGAGAGGATGCATCCCGCAGGCTAGTCGAGTAAAAACACGTGCGAGAGGATGCATCCTGCAGGCTAGTCGAGTAAAAACACGTGCGAGAGGATGCATCCCGCAGGCTAGTCGAGTAAAAACACGTGCGAGGTTTTGTGGGATGCGCATGCGTAGGTTTTGTGGGATGCGCATGCGCAGGTTTTTTGGGATGCGCATGGCTAGTCGAGTAAAAACACGTGCGAGAGGATGCATCCCGCAGGCTAGTCGAGTAAAAACACGTGCGAGAGGATGCATCCCGCAGGCTAGTCGAGCAAAAACACGTGCGAGAGGATGCATGCCGCAGGCTAGTCGAGTAAAAACACGAGCGAGAGGATGAATCCCGAAGGCTAGTCGAGTAAAAACACGTGCGAGAGGATGCATCCCGCAGGCTAGTCGAGTAAAAACACGTGCGAGAGGATGCGTCCCGCAGGCTAGTCGAGCAAAAACACGTGCGAGAGGATGCATCCTGCAGGCTAGTCGAGTAAAAACACGTGCGAGAGGATGCATCCCGCAGGCTAGTCGAGCGAAAACACGTGCGAGAGGATGCATCCCGCAGGCTAGTCGAGCAAAAACACGTGCGAGAGGATGCATCCCGCAGGCTAGTCGAGTAAAAACACGTGCGAGAGGATGCATCCCGCAGGCTAGTCGAGCACAAACACGTGCGAGAGGATGCATCCCGCAGGCTAGTCGAGCAAAAACACGTGCGAGAGGATGCATCCCGCAGGCTAGTCGAGCAAAAACACGTGCGAGAGGATGCATCCCGCAGGCTAGTCGAGCAAAAACACGTGCGAGAGGATGCATCCCGCAGGCTAGTCGAGTAAAAACACGTGCAAGGTTTTGTGGGATGCGCATGCGCAGGTTTTGTGGGATGCGCATGCGCAGGTTTTTTGGGATGCGCATGGCTAGTCGAACAAAAACACGTGCGAGAGGATGCATCCCGCAGGCTAGTCGAGTAAAAACACGTGCGGGAGGATGCATCCCGCAGGCTAGTCGAGTAAAAACACGTGCGAGAGGATGCATCCCGCAGGCTAGTCGAGCAAAAACACGTGCGAGAGGATGCATCCCGCAGGCTAGTCGAGCAAAAACACGTGCGAGAGGATGTATCCCGCAGGCTAGTCGAGTAAAAACACGTGCGGGAGGATGCATCCCGCAGGCTAGTCGAGTAAAAACACGTGCGAGAGGATGCATCCCGCAGGCTAGTCGAGCAAAAACACGTGCGAGAGGATGCATGCCGCAGGCTAGTCGAGCACAAACACGTGCGAGAGGATGCATCCTGCAGGCTAGTCGAGCAAAAACACGTGCGAGAGGATGCACCCCGCAGGCTAGTCGAGCAAAAACACGTACGAGAGGATGCATCCCGCAGGCTACTCGAGTAAAAACACGTGCGAGGTTTTTTGGGATGCGCATGCGCAGGTTTTTTGGGATGCGCATGGCTAGTCGAGGAAAAACACGTGCGAGAGGATGCATCCCGCAGGCTAGTCGAGTAAAAACACGTGCGAGGTTTTGTGGGATGCGCATGCGCAGGTTTTTTGGGATGCGCATGCGCAGGTTTTTTGGGATGCGCATGCCTAGTCGAGCAAAAACACGTGCGAGAGGATGCATCCCGCAGGATAGTCGAGCAAAAATACGTGCGAGAGGATGCATCCCGCAGGCTAGTCGAGTAAAAACACGTGCGAGAGGATGCATCCCGCAGGCTAGTCGAGTAAAAACACGTGCGAGGTTTTGTGGGATGCGCATGCGCAGGTTTTGTGGGATGCGCATGCGCAGGTTTTTTGGGATGCGCATGCGCAGGTTTTTTGGGATGCGCATGCCTAGTCGAGCAAAAACACGTGCGAGAGGATGCATCCCGCAGGCTAGTCGAGCAAAAACACGTGCGAGAGGATGCATCCCGCAGGCTAGTCGAGTAAAAACACGTGCGAGAGGATGCATCCTGCAGGCTAGTCGAGTAAAAACACGTGCGAGAGGATGCATCCCGCAGGCTGGTCGAGTAAAAACACGTGCGAGGTTTTGTGGGATGCGCATGCGCAGGTTTTTTGGGATGCGCATGGCTAGTCGAGCAAAAACACGTGCGAGAGGATGCATCCCGCAGGCTAGTCGAGTAAAAACACGTGCGAGAGGATGCATCCCGCAGGCTAGTCGAGTAAAAACACGTGCGAGAGGATGCATCCCGCAGGCTAGTCGAGTAAAAACACGTGCGAGAGGATGCGTCCCGCAGGCTAGTCGAGCAAAAACACGTGCGAGAGGATGCATCCCGCAGGCTAGTCGAGCAAAAACACGTGCGAGAGGATGCATCCCGCAGGCTAGTCGAGTAAAAACACGTGCGAGAGGATGCGTCCCGCAGGCTAGTCGAGCAAAAACACGTGCGAGAGGATGCATCCTGCAGGCTAGTCGAGTAAAAACACGTGCGAGAGGATGCATCCCGCAGGCTAGTCGAGCGAAAACACGTGCGAGAGGATGCATCCCGCAGGCTAGTCGAGCAAAAACACGTGCGAGAGGATGCATCCCGCAGGCTAGTCGAGTAAAAACACGTGCGAGAGGATGCATCCCGCAGGCTAGTCGAGCACAAACACGTGCGAGAGGATGCATCCCGCAGGCTAGTCGAGCAAAAACACGTGCGAGAGGATGCATCCCGCAGGCTAGTCGAGCAAAAACACGTGCGAGAGGATGCATCCCGCAGGCTAGTCGAGTAAAAACACGTGCGAGGTTTTGTGGGATGCGCATGCGCAGGTTTTGTGGGATGCGCATGCGCAGGTTTTTTGGGATGCGCATGGCTAGTCGAGCAAAAACACGAGCGAGAGGATGCATCCCGCAGGCTAGTCGAGTAAAAACACGTGCGAGAGGATGCATCCTGCAGGCTAGTCGAGTAAAAACACGTGCGAGAGGATGCATCCCGCAGGCTAGTCGAGTAAAAACACGTGCGAGGTTTTGTGGGATGCGCATGCGTAGGTTTTGTGGGATGCGCATGCGCAGGTTTTTTGGGATGCGCATGGCTAGTCGAGTAAAAACACGTGCGAGAGGATGCATCCCGCAGGCTAGTCGAGTAAAAACACGTGCGAGAGGATGCATCCCGCAGGCTAGTCGAGCAAAAACACGTGCGAGAGGATGCATGCCGCAGGCTAGTCGAGTAAAAACACGAGCGAGAGGATGAATCCCGAAGGCTAGTCGAGTAAAAACACGTGCGAGAGGATGCATCCCGCAGGCTAGTCGAGTAAAAACACGTGCGAGAGGATGCGTCCCGCAGGCTAGTCGAGCAAAAACACGTGCGAGAGGATGCATCCTGCAGGCTAGTCGAGTAAAAACACGTGCGAGAGGATGCATCCCGCAGGCTAGTCGAGCGAAAACACGTGCGAGAGGATGCATCCCGCAGGCTAGTCGAGCAAAAACACGTGCGAGAGGATGCATCCCGCAGGCTAGTCGAGTAAAAACACGTGCGAGAGGATGCATCCCGCAGGCTAGTCGAGCACAAACACGTGCGAGAGGATGCATCCCGCAGGCTAGTCGAGCAAAAACACGTGCGAGAGGATGCATCCCGCAGGCTAGTCGAGCAAAAACACGTGCGAGAGGATGCATCCCGCAGGCTAGTCGAGTAAAAACACGTGCAAGGTTTTGTGGGATGCGCATGCGCAGGTTTTGTGGGATGCGCATGCGCAGGTTTTTTGGGATGCGCATGGCTAGTCGAACAAAAACACGTGCGAGAGGATGCATCCCGCAGGCTAGTCGAGTAAAAACACGTGCGGGAGGATGCATCCCGCAGGCTAGTCGAGTAAAAACACGTGCGAGAGGATGCATCCCGCAGGCTAGTCGAGCAAAAACACGTGCGAGAGGATGCATCCCGCAGGCTAGTCGAGCAAAAACACGTGCGAGAGGATGTATCCCGCAGGCTAGTCGAGTAAAAACACGTGCGGGAGGATGCATCCCGCAGGCTAGTCGAGTAAAAACACGTGCGAGAGGATGCATCCCGCAGGCTAGTCGAGCAAAAACACGTGCGAGAGGATGCATGCCGCAGGCTAGTCGAGCACAAACACGTGCGAGAGGATGCATCCTGCAGGCTAGTCGAGCAAAAACACGTGCGAGAGGATGCACCCCGCAGGCTAGTCCAGCAAAAACACGTACGAGAGGATGCATCCCGCAGGCTACTCGAGTAAAAACACGTGCGAGGTTTTTTGGGATGCGCATGCGCAGGTTTTTTGGGATGCGCATGGCTAGTCGAGGAAAAACACGTGCGAGAGGATGCATCCCGCAGGCTAGTCGAGTAAAAACACGTGCGAGGTTTTGTGGGATGCGCATGCGCAGGTTTTTTGGGATGCGCATGCGCAGGTTTTTTGGGATGCGCATGCCTAGTCGAGCAAAAACACGTGCGAGAGGATGCATCCCGCAGGCTAGTCGAGCAAAAACACGTGCGAGAGGATGCATCCCGCAGGCTAGTCGAGTAAAAACACGTGCGAGAGGATGCATCCCGCAGGCTAGTCGAGTAAAAACACGTGCGAGAGGATGCATCCCGCAGGCTAGTCGAGTAAAAACACGTGCGAGGTTTTGTGGGATGCGCATGCGCAGGTTTTGTGGGATGCGCATGCGCAGGTTTTTTGGGATGCGCATGGCTAGTCGAACAAAAACACGTGCGAGAGGATGCATCCCGCAGGCTAGTCGAGTAAAAACACGTGCGGGAGGATGCATCCCGCAGGCTAGTCGAGTAAAAACACGTGCGAGAGGATGCATCCCGCAGGCTAGTCGAGTAAAAACACGTGCGAGAGGATGCATCCTGCAGGCTAGTCGAGTAAAAACACGTGCGAGAGGATGCATCCCGCAGGCTAGTCGAGTAAAAACACGTGCGAGGTTTTGTGGGATGCGCATGCGCAGGTTTTGTGGGATGCGCATGCGCAGGTTTTTTGGGATGCGCATGGCTAGTCGAGCAAAAACACGTGCGAGAAGATGCATCCCGCAGGCTAGTCGAGCAAAAACACGTGCGAGAGGATGCATCCCGCAGGCTAGTCGAGTAAAAACACGTGCGAGGTTTTGTGGGATGCGCATGCGCAGGTTTTGTGGGATGCGCATGCGCAGGTTTTTTGGGATGCGCATGGCTAGTCGAGCAAAAACACGTGCGAGAGGATGCATCCCACAGGCTAGTCGAGCAAAAACACGTGCGAGAGGAGCATCCCGCAGGCTAGTCGAGTAAAAACACGTGCGAGGTTTTGTGGGATGCGCATGCGCAGGTTTTGTGGGATGCGCATGCGCAGGTTTTTTGGGATGCGCATGGCTAGTCGAGCAAAAACACGTGCGAGAAGATGCATCCCGCAGGCTAGTCGAGCAAAAACACGTGCGAGAGGATGCATCCCGCAGGCTAGTCGAGTAAAAACACGTGCGAGGTTTTGTGGGATGCGCATGCGCAGGTTTTGTGGGATGCGCATGCGCAGGTTTTTTGGGATGCGCATGGCTAGTCGAGGAAAAACACGTGCGAGAGGATGCATCCCGCAGGCTAGTCGAGTAAAAACACGTGCGAGGTTTTGTGGGATGCGCATGCGCAGGTTTTGTGGGATGCGCATGCGCAGGTTTTTTGGGATGCGCATGCGCAGGTTTTTTGGGATGCGCATGCCTAGTCGAGCAAAAACACGTGCGTGAGGATGCATCCCGCAGGCTAGTCGAGCAAAAACACGTGCGAGAGGATGCATCCCGCAGGCTAGTCGAGTAAAAACACGTGCGAGAGGATGCATCCCGCAGGCTAGTCGAGTAAAAACACGTGCGAGGTTTTGTGGGATGCGCATGCGCAGGTTTTGTGGGATGCGCATGCGCAGGTTTTTTGGGATGCGCATGCGCAGGTTTTTTGGGATGCGCATGCCTAGTCGAGCAAAAACACGTGCGAGAGGATGCATCCCGCAGGCTAGTCGAGCAAAAACACGTGCGAGAGGATGCATCCCGCAGGCTAGTCGAGTAAAAACACGTGCGAGAGGATGCATCCTGCAGGCTAGTCGAGTAAAAACACGTGCGAGAGGATGCATCCCGCAGGCTGGTCGAGTAAAAACACGTGCGAGGTTTTGTGGGATGCGCATGCGCAGGTTTTTTGGGATGCGCATGGCTAGTCGAGCAAAAACACGTGCAAGAGGATGCATCCCGCAGGCTAGTCGAGCAAAAACACGTGCGAGAGGATGCATCCCGCAGGCTAGTCGAGCAAAAACACGTGCGAGAGGATGCATCCCGCAGGCTAGTCGAGTAAAAACACGTGCGAGAGGATGCATCCCGCAGGCTAGTCGAGTAAAAACACGTGCGAGAGGATGCATCCCGCAGGCTAGTCGAGTAAAAACACGTGCGAGGTTTTGTGGGATGCGCATGCGCAGGTTTTGTGGGATGCGCATGCGCAGGTTTTTTGGGATGCGCATGGCTAGTCGAACAAAAACACGTGCGAGAGGATGCATCCCGCAGGCTAGTCGAGTAAAAACACGTGCGGGAGGATGCATCCCGCAGGCTAGTCGAGTAAAAACACGTGCGAGAGGATGCATCCCGCAGGCTAGTCGAGTAAAAACACGTGCGAGAGGATGCATCCTGCAGGCTAGTCGAGTAAAAACACGTGCGAGAGGATGCATCCCGCAGGCTAGTCGAGTAAAAACACGTGCGAGGTTTTGTGGGATGCGCATGCGCAGGTTTTGTGGGATGCGCATGCGCAGGTTTTTTGGGATGCGCATGGCTAGTCGAGCAAAAACACGTGCGAGAAGATGCATCCCGCAGGCTAGTCGAGCAAAAACACGTGCGAGAGGATGCATCCCGCAGGCTAGTCGAGTAAAAACACGTGCGAGGTTTTGTGGGATGCGCATGCGCAGGTTTTGTGGGATGCGCATGCGCAGGTTTTTTGGGATGCGCATGGCTAGTCGAGCAAAAACACGTGCGAGAGGATGCATCCCACAGGCTAGTCGAGCAAAAACACGTGCGAGAGGATGCATCCCGCAGGCTAGTCGAGTAAAAACACGTGCGAGGTTTTGTGGGATGCGCATGCGCAGGTTTTGTGGGATGCGCATGCGCAGGTTTTTTGGGATGCGCATGGCTAGTCGAGCAAAAACACGTGCGAGAAGATGCATCCCGCAGGCTAGTCGAGCAAAAACACGTGCGAGAGGATGCATCCCGCAGGCTAGTCGAGTAAAAACACGTGCGAGGTTTTGTGGGATGCGCATGCGCAGGTTTTGTGGGATGCGCATGCGCAGGTTTTTTGGGATGCGCATGGCTAGTCGAGGAAAAACACGTGCGAGAGGATGCATCCCGCAGGCTAGTCGAGTAAAAACACGTGCGAGGTTTTGTGGGATGCGCATGCGCAGGTTTTGTGCAATGCGCATGCGCAGGTTTTTTGGGATGCGCATGCGCAGGTTTTTTGGGATGCGCATGCCTAGTCGAGCAAAAACACGTGCGAGAGGATGCATCCCGCAGGCTAGTCGAGTAAAAACACGTGCGAGGTTTTGTGGGATGCGCATGCGCAGGTTTTGTGGGATGCGCATGCGCAGGTTTTTTGGGATGCGCATGGCTAGTCGAGCAAAAACACGTGCGAGAGGATGCATCCCGCAGGGTAGTCGAGTAAAAACACGTGCGAGAGGATGCATCCCGCAGGCTAGTCGAGTAAAAACACGTGCGAGGTTTTGTGGGATGCGCATGCGCAGGTTTTGTGGGATGCGCATGCGCAGGTTTTTTGGGATGCGCATGGCTAGTCGAGCAAAAACACGAGCGAGAGGATGCATCCCGCAGGCTAGTCGAGTAAAAACACGTGCGAGAGGATGCATCCTGCAGGCTAGTCGAGTAAAAACACGTGCGAGAGGATGCATCCCGCAGGCTAGTCGAGTAAAAACACGTGCGAGGTTTTGTGGGATGCGCATGCGTAGGTTTTGTGGGATGCGCATGCGCAGGTTTTTTGGGATGCGCATGGCTAGTCGAGTAAAAACACGTGCGAGAGGATGCATCCCGCAGGCTAGTCGAGTAAAAACACGTGCGAGAGGATGCATCCCGCAGGCTAGTCGAGCAAAAACACGTGCGAGAGGATGCATGCCGCAGGCTAGTCGAGTAAAAACACGAGCGAGAGGATGAATCCCGAAGGCTAGTCGAGTAAAAACACGTGCGAGAGGATGCATCCCGCAGGCTAGTCGAGTAAAAACACGTGCGAGAGGATGCGTCCCGCAGGCTAGTCGAGCAAAAACACGTGCGAGAGGATGCATCCTGCAGGCTAGTCGAGTAAAAACACGTGCGAGAGGATGCATCCCGCAGGCTAGTCGAGCGAAAACACGTGCGAGAGGATGCATCCCGCAGGCTAGTCGAGCAAAAACACGTGCGAGAGGATGCATCCCGCAGGCTAGTCGAGTAAAAACACGTGCGAGAGGATGCATCCCGCAGGCTAGTCGAGCACAAACACGTGCGAGAGGATGCATCCCGCAGGCTAGTCGAGCAAAAACACGTGCGAGAGGATGCATCCCGCAGGCTAGTCGAGCAAAAACACGTGCGAGAGGATGCATCCCGCAGGCTAGTCGAGTAAAAACACGTGCAAGGTTTTGTGGGATGCGCATGCGCAGGTTTTGTGGGATGCGCATGCGCAGGTTTTTTGGGATGCGCATGGCTAGTCGAACAAAAACACGTGCGAGAGGATGCATCCCGCAGGCTAGTCGAGTAAAAACACGTGCGGGAGGATGCATCCCGCAGGCTAGTCGAGTAAAAACACGTGCGAGAGGATGCATCCCGCAGGCTAGTCGAGCAAAAACACGTGCGAGAGGATGCATCCCGCAGGCTAGTCGAGCAAAAACACGTGCGAGAGGATGTATCCCGCAGGCTAGTCGAGTAAAAACACGTGCGGGAGGATGCATCCCGCAGGCTAGTCGAGTAAAAACACGTGCGAGAGGATGCATCCCGCAGGCTAGTCGAGCAAAAACACGTGCGAGAGGATGCATGCCGCAGGCTAGTCGAGCACAAACACGTGCGAGAGGATGCATCCTGCAGGCTAGTCGAGCAAAAACACGTGCGAGAGGATGCACCCCGCAGGCTAGTCGAGCAAAAACACGTACGAGAGGATGCATCCCGCAGGCTACTCGAGTAAAAACACGTGCGAGGTTTTTTGGGATGCGCATGCGCAGGTTTTTTGGGATGCGCATGGCTAGTCGAGGAAAAACACGTGCGAGAGGATGCATCCCGCAGGCTAGTCGAGTAAAAACACGTGCGAGGTTTTGTGGGATGCGCATGCGCAGGTTTTTTGGGATGCGCATGCGCAGGTTTTTTGGGATGCGCATGCCTAGTCGAGCAAAAACACGTGCGAGAGGATGCATCCCGCAGGATAGTCGAGCAAAAATACGTGCGAGAGGATGCATCCCGCAGGCTAGTCGAGTAAAAACACGTGCGAGAGGATGCATCCCGCAGGCTAGTCGAGTAAAAACACGTGCGAGGTTTTGTGGGATGCGCATGCGCAGGTTTTGTGGGATGCGCATGCGCAGGTTTTTTGGGATGCGCATGCGCAGGTTTTTTGGGATGCGCATGCCTAGTCGAGCAAAAACACGTGCGAGAGGATGCATCCCGCAGGCTAGTCGAGCAAAAACACGTGCGAGAGGATGCATCCCGCAGGCTAGTCGAGTAAAAACACGTGCGAGAGGATGCATCCTGCAGGCTAGTCGAGTAAAAACACGTGCGAGAGGATGCATCCCGCAGGCTGGTCGAGTAAAAACACGTGCGAGGTTTTGTGGGATGCGCATGCGCAGGTTTTTTGGGATGCGCATGGCTAGTCGAGCAAAAACACGTGCGAGAGGATGCATCCCGCAGGCTAGTCGAGTAAAAACACGTGCGAGAGGATGCATCCCGCAGGCTAGTCGAGTAAAAACACGTGCGAGAGGATGCATCCCGCAGGCTAGTCGAGTAAAAACACGTGCGAGAGGATGCGTCCCGCAGGCTAGTCGAGCAAAAACACGTGCGAGAGGATGCATCCCGCAGGCTAGTCGAGCAAAAACACGTGCGAGAGGATGCATCCCGCAGGCTAGTCGAGTAAAAACACGTGCGAGAGGATGCGTCCCGCAGGCTAGTCGAGCAAAAACACGTGCGAGAGGATGCATCCTGCAGGCTAGTCGAGTAAAAACACGTGCGAGAGGATGCATCCCGCAGGCTAGTCGAGCGAAAACACGTGCGAGAGGATGCATCCCGCAGGCTAGTCGAGCAAAAACACGTGCGAGAGGATGCATCCCGCAGGCTAGTCGAGTAAAAACACGTGCGAGAGGATGCATCCCGCAGGCTAGTCGAGCACAAACACGTGCGAGAGGATGCATCCCGCAGGCTAGTCGAGCAAAAACACGTGCGAGAGGATGCATCCCGCAGGCTAGTCGAGCAAAAACACGTGCGAGAGGATGCATCCCGCAGGCTAGTCGAGTAAAAACACGTGCGAGGTTTTGTGGGATGCGCATGCGCAGGTTTTGTGGGATGCGCATGCGCAGGTTTTTTGGGATGCGCATGGCTAGTCGAGCAAAAACACGAGCGAGAGGATGCATCCCGCAGGCTAGTCGAGTAAAAACACGTGCGAGAGGATGCATCCTGCAGGCTAGTCGAGTAAAAACACGTGCGAGAGGATGCATCCCGCAGGCTAGTCGAGTAAAAACACGTGCGAGGTTTTGTGGGATGCGCATGCGTAGGTTTTGTGGGATGCGCATGCGCAGGTTTTTTGGGATGCGCATGGCTAGTCGAGTAAAAACACGTGCGAGAGGATGCATCCCGCAGGCTAGTCGAGTAAAAACACGTGCGAGAGGATGCATCCCGCAGGCTAGTCGAGCAAAAACACGTGCGAGAGGATGCATGCCGCAGGCTAGTCGAGTAAAAACACGAGCGAGAGGATGAATCCCGAAGGCTAGTCGAGTAAAAACACGTGCGAGAGGATGCATCCCGCAGGCTAGTCGAGTAAAAACACGTGCGAGAGGATGCGTCCCGCAGGCTAGTCGAGCAAAAACACGTGCGAGAGGATGCATCCTGCAGGCTAGTCGAGTAAAAACACGTGCGAGAGGATGCATCCCGCAGGCTAGTCGAGCGAAAACACGTGCGAGAGGATGCATCCCGCAGGCTAGTCGAGCAAAAACACGTGCGAGAGGATGCATCCCGCAGGCTAGTCGAGTAAAAACACGTGCGAGAGGATGCATCCCGCAGGCTAGTCGAGCACAAACACGTGCGAGAGGATGCATCCCGCAGGCTAGTCGAGCAAAAACACGTGCGAGAGGATGCATCCCGCAGGCTAGTCGAGCAAAAACACGTGCGAGAGGATGCATCCCGCAGGCTAGTCGAGTAAAAACACGTGCAAGGTTTTGTGGGATGCGCATGCGCAGGTTTTGTGGGATGCGCATGCGCAGGTTTTTTGGGATGCGCATGGCTAGTCGAACAAAAACACGTGCGAGAGGATGCATCCCGCAGGCTAGTCGAGTAAAAACACGTGCGGGAGGATGCATCCCGCAGGCTAGTCGAGTAAAAACACGTGCGAGAGGATGCATCCCGCAGGCTAGTCGAGCAAAAACACGTGCGAGAGGATGCATCCCGCAGGCTAGTCGAGCAAAAACACGTGCGAGAGGATGTATCCCGCAGGCTAGTCGAGTAAAAACACGTGCGGGAGGATGCATCCCGCAGGCTAGTCGAGTAAAAACACGTGCGAGAGGATGCATCCCGCAGGCTAGTCGAGCAAAAACACGTGCGAGAGGATGCATGCCGCAGGCTAGTCGAGCACAAACACGTGCGAGAGGATGCATCCTGCAGGCTAGTCGAGCAAAAACACGTGCGAGAGGATGCACCCCGCAGGCTAGTCGAGCAAAAACACGTACGAGAGGATGCATCCCGCAGGCTACTCGAGTAAAAACACGTGCGAGGTTTTTTGGGATGCGCATGCGCAGGTTTTTTGGGATGCGCATGGCTAGTCGAGGAAAAACACGTGCGAGAGGATGCATCCCGCAGGCTAGTCGAGTAAAAACACGTGCGAGGTTTTGTGGGATGCGCATGCGCAGGTTTTTTGGGATGCGCATGCGCAGGTTTTTTGGGATGCGCATGCCTAGTCGAGCAAAAACACGTGCGAGAGGATGCATCCCGCAGGCTAGTCGAGCAAAAACACGTGCGAGAGGATGCATCCCGCAGGCTAGTCGAGTAAAAACACGTGCGAGAGGATGCATCCCGCAGGCTAGTCGAGTAAAAACACGTGCGAGAGGATGCATCCCGCAGGCTAGTCGAGTAAAAACACGTGCGAGGTTTTGTGGGATGCGCATGCGCAGGTTTTGTGGGATGCGCATGCGCAGGTTTTTTGGGATGCGCATGGCTAGTCGAACAAAAACACGTGCGAGAGGATGCATCCCGCAGGCTAGTCGAGTAAAAACACGTGCGGGAGGATGCATCCCGCAGGCTAGTCGAGTAAAAACACGTGCGAGAGGATGCATCCCGCAGGCTAGTCGAGTAAAAACACGTGCGAGAGGATGCATCCTGCAGGCTAGTCGAGTAAAAACACGTGCGAGAGGATGCATCCCGCAGGCTAGTCGAGTAAAAACACGTGCGAGGTTTTGTGGGATGCGCATGCGCAGGTTTTGTGGGATGCGCATGCGCAGGTTTTTTGGGATGCGCATGGCTAGTCGAGCAAAAACACGTGCGAGAAGATGCATCCCGCAGGCTAGTCGAGCAAAAACACGTGCGAGAGGATGCATCCCGCAGGCTAGTCGAGTAAAAACACGTGCGAGGTTTTGTGGGATGCGCATGCGCAGGTTTTGTGGGATGCGCATGCGCAGGTTTTTTGGGATGCGCATGGCTAGTCGAGCAAAAACACGTGCGAGAGGATGCATCCCACAGGCTAGTCGAGCAAAAACACGTGCGAGAGGATGCATCCCGCAGGCTAGTCGAGTAAAAACACGTGCGAGGTTTTGTGGGATGCGCATGCGCAGGTTTTGTGGGATGCGCATGCGCAGGTTTTTTGGGATGCGCATGGCTAGTCGAGCAAAAACACGTGCGAGAAGATGCATCCCGCAGGCTAGTCGAGCAAAAACACGTGCGAGAGGATGCATCCCGCAGGCTAGTCGAGTAAAAACACGTGCGAGGTTTTGTGGGATGCGCATGCGCAGGTTTTGTGGGATGCGCATGCGCAGGTTTTTTGGGATGCGCATGGCTAGTCGAGGAAAAACACGTGCGAGAGGATGCATCCCGCAGGCTAGTCGAGTAAAAACACGTGCGAGGTTTTGTGGGATGCGCATGCGCAGGTTTTGTGGGATGCGCATGCGCAGGTTTTTTGGGATGCGCATGCGCAGGTTTTTTGGGATGCGCATGCCTAGTCGAGCAAAAACACGTGCGTGAGGATGCATCCCGCAGGCTAGTCGAGCAAAAACACGTGCGAGAGGATGCATCCCGCAGGCTAGTCGAGTAAAAACACGTGCGAGAGGATGCATCCCGCAGGCTAGTCGAGTAAAAACACGTGCGAGGTTTTGTGGGATGCGCATGCGCAGGTTTTGTGGGATGCGCATGCGCAGGTTTTTTGGGATGCGCATGCGCAGGTTTTTTGGGATGCGCATGCCTAGTCGAGCAAAAACACGTGCGAGAGGATGCATCCCGCAGGCTAGTCGAGCAAAAACACGTGCGAGAGGATGCATCCCGCAGGCTAGTCGAGTAAAAACACGTGCGAGAGGATGCATCCTGCAGGCTAGTCGAGTAAAAACACGTGCGAGAGGATGCATCCCGCAGGCTGGTCGAGTAAAAACACGTGCGAGGTTTTGTGGGATGCGCATGCGCAGGTTTTTTGGGATGCGCATGGCTAGTCGAGCAAAAACACGTGCAAGAGGATGCATCCCGCAGGCTAGTCGAGCAAAAACACGTGCGAGAGGATGCATCCCGCAGGCTAGTCGAGCAAAAACACGTGCGAGAGGATGCATCCCGCAGGCTAGTCGAGTAAAAACACGTGCGAGAGGATGCATCCCGCAGGCTAGTCGAGTAAAAACACGTGCGAGAGGATGCATCCCGCAGGCTAGTCGAGTAAAAACACGTGCGAGGTTTTGTGGGATGCGCATGCGCAGGTTTTGTGGGATGCGCATGCGCAGGTTTTTTGGGATGCGCATGGCTAGTCGAACAAAAACACGTGCGAGAGGATGCATCCCGCAGGCTAGTCGAGTAAAAACACGTGCGGGAGGATGCATCCCGCAGGCTAGTCGAGTAAAAACACGTGCGAGAGGATGCATCCCGCAGGCTAGTCGAGTAAAAACACGTGCGAGAGGATGCATCCTGCAGGCTAGTCGAGTAAAAACACGTGCGAGAGGATGCATCCCGCAGGCTAGTCGAGTAAAAACACGTGCGAGGTTTTGTGGGATGCGCATGCGCAGGTTTTGTGGGATGCGCATGCGCAGGTTTTTTGGGATGCGCATGGCTAGTCGAGCAAAAACACGTGCGAGAAGATGCATCCCGCAGGCTAGTCGAGCAAAAACACGTGCGAGAGGATGCATCCCGCAGGCTAGTCGAGTAAAAACACGTGCGAGGTTTTGTGGGATGCGCATGCGCAGGTTTTGTGGGATGCGCATGCGCAGGTTTTTTGGGATGCGCATGGCTAGTCGAGCAAAAACACGTGCGAGAGGATGCATCCCACAGGCTAGTCGAGCAAAAACACGTGCGAGAGGATGCATCCCGCAGGCTAGTCGAGTAAAAACACGTGCGAGGTTTTGTGGGATGCGCATGCGCAGGTTTTGTGGGATGCGCATGCGCAGGTTTTTTGGGATGCGCATGGCTAGTCGAGCAAAAACACGTGCGAGAAGATGCATCCCGCAGGCTAGTCGAGCAAAAACACGTGCGAGAGGATGCATCCCGCAGGCTAGTCGAGTAAAAACACGTGCGAGGTTTTGTGGGATGCGCATGCGCAGGTTTTGTGGGATGCGCATGCGCAGGTTTTTTGGGATGCGCATGGCTAGTCGAGGAAAAACACGTGCGAGAGGATGCATCCCGCAGGCTAGTCGAGTAAAAACACGTGCGAGGTTTTGTGGGATGCGCATGCGCAGGTTTTGTGCAATGCGCATGCGCAGGTTTTTTGGGATGCGCATGCGCAGGTTTTTTGGGATGCGCATGCCTAGTCGAGCAAAAACACGTGCGAGAGGATGCATCCCGCAGGCTAGTCGAGCAAAAACACGTGCGAGAGGATGCATCCCGCAGGCTAGTCGAGTAAAAACACGTGCGAGAGGATGCATCCCGCAGGCTAGTCGAGTAAAAACACGTGCGAGGTTTTGTGGGATGCGCATGCGCAGGTTTTGTGGGATGCGCATGCGCAGGTTTTTTGGGATGCGCATGCGCAGGTTTTTTGGGATGCGCATGCCTAGTCGAGCAAAAACACGTGCGAGAGGATGCATCCCGCAGGCTAGTCGAGCAAAAACACGTGCGAGAGGATGCATCCCGCAGGCTAGTCGAGTAAAAACACGTGCGAGAGGATGCATCCTGCAGGCTAGTCGAGTAAAAACACGTGCGAGAGGATGCATCCCGCAGGCTGGTCGAGTAAAAACACGTGCGAGGTTTTGTGGGATGCGCATGCGCAGGTTTTTTGGGATGCGCATGGCTAGTCGAGCAAAAACACGTGCGAGAGGATGCATCCCGCAGGCTAGTCGAGTAAAAACACGTGCGAGAGGATGCATCCCGCAGGCTAGTCGAGTAAAAACACGTGCGAGAGGATGCATCCCGCAGGCTAGTCGAGTAAAAACACGTGCGAGAGGATGCGTCCCGCAGGCTAGTCGAGCAAAAACACGTGCGAGAGGATGCATCCCGCAGGCTAGTCGAGCAAAAACACGTGCGAGAGGATGCATCCCGCAGGCTAGTCGAGTAAAAACACGTGCGAGAGGATGCGTCCCGCAAGCTAGTCGAGCAAAAACACGTGCGAGAGGATGCATCCTGCAGGCTAGTCGAGTAAAAACACGTGCGAGAGGATGCATCCCGCAGGCTAGTCGAGCGAAAACACGTGCGAGAGGATGCATCCCGCAGGCTAGTCGAGCAAAAACACGTGCGAGAGGATGCATCCCGCAGGCTAGTCGAGTAAAAACACGTGCGAGAGGATGCATCCCGCAGGCTAGTCGAGCACAAACACGTGCGAGAGGATGCATCCCGCAGGCTAGTCGAGCAAAAACACGTGCGAGAGGATGCATCCCGCAGGCTAGTCGAGCAAAAACACGTGCGAGAGGATGCATCCCGCAGGCTAGTCGAGTAAAAACACGTGCGAGGTTTTGTGGGATGCGCATGCGCAGGTTTTGTGGGATGCGCATGCGCAGGTTTTTTGGGATGCGCATGGCTAGTCGAGCAAAAACACGAGCGAGAGGATGCATCCCGCAGGCTAGTCGAGTAAAAACACGTGCGAGAGGATGCATCCTGCAGGCTAGTCGAGTAAAAACACGTGCGAGAGGATGCATCCCGCAGGCTAGTCGAGTAAAAACACGTGCGAGGTTTTGTGGGATGCGCATGCGTAGGTTTTGTGGGATGCGCATGCGCAGGTTTTTTGGGATGCGCATGGCTAGTCGAGTAAAAACACGTGCGAGAGGATGCATCCCGCAGGCTAGTCGAGTAAAAACACGTGCGAGAGGATGCATCCCGCAGGCTAGTCGAGCAAAAACACGTGCGAGAGGATGCATGCCGCAGGCTAGTCGAGTAAAAACACGAGCGAGAGGATGAATCCCGAAGGCTAGTCGAGTAAAAACACGTGCGAGAGGATGCATCCCGCAGGCTAGTCGAGTAAAAACACGTGCGAGAGGATGCGTCCCGCAGGCTAGTCGAGCAAAAACACGTGCGAGAGGATGCATCCTGCAGGCTAGTCGAGTAAAAACACGTGCGAGAGGATGCATCCCGCAGGCTAGTCGAGCGAAAACACGTGCGAGAGGATGCATCCCGCAGGCTAGTCGAGCAAAAACACGTGCGAGAGGATGCATCCCGCAGGCTAGTCGAGTAAAAACACGTGCGAGGTTTTGTGGGATGCGCATGCGCAGGTTTTGTGGGATGCGCATGCGCAGGTTTTTTGGGATGCGCATGGCTAGTCGAGCAAAAACACGTGCGAGAGGATGCATCCCGCAGGCTAGTCGAGTAAAAACACGTGCGAGGTTTTGTGGGATGCGCATGCGCAGGTTTTGTGGGATGCGCATGCGCAGGTTTTTTGGGATGCGCATGGCTAGTCGAGCAAAAACACGTGCGAGAGGATGCATCCCACAGGCTAGTCGAGCAAAAACACGTGCGAGAGGATGCATCCCGCAGGCTAGTCGAGTAAAAACACGTGCGAGGTTTTGTGGGATGCGCATGCGCAGGTTTTGTGGGATGCGCATGCGCAGGTTTTTTGGGATGCGCATGGCTAGTCGAGCAAAAACACGTGCGAGAGGATGCATCCCGCAGGCTAGTCGAGTAAAAACACGTGCGAGAGGATGCATCCCGCAGGCTAGTCGAGTAAAATCACGTGCGAGAGGATGCATCCCGCAGGCTAGTCGAATAAAAACACGTGCGAGAGGTTGCATCCCGCAGGCTAGTCGAGTAAAAACACGTGCGAGAGGATGCATCCCGCAGGCTAGTCGAGTAAAAACACGTGCGAGAGGATGCATCCCGCAGGCTAGTCGAGCAAAAACACGTGCGAGAGGATGCATCCCGCAAGTTAGACGAGTAAAAACACGTGCGAGAGGATGCATCCCGCAGGCTAGTCGAGTAAAAACACGTGCGAGAGGATGCATCCCGCAGGCTAGTCGAGTAAAAACAAGTGCGAGATGATGCATCCCGCAGGCTAGTCGAGCAAAAACACGTGCGAGAGGATGCATCCCGCAGGCTAGTCGAGTAAAAACACGTTTGAGAGGATGCATCCAGCAGGCTAGTCGAGCAAAAACACGTGCGAGAGGATGCATCCCGCAGGCTAGTCGAGTAAAAACACGTTTGAGAGGATGCATCCAGCAGGCTAGTCGAGCAAAAACACGTGCGAGAGGATGCATCCCGCAGGCTAGTCGAGTAAAAACATGTGCGAGAGGATGCATCCCGCAGGCTAGTCGAGTAAAAACACGTTTGAGAGGATGCGTCCCGCAGGCTAGTCGAGCAAAAACACGTGCGAGAGGATGCATCCCGCAGGCTAGTCGAGCAAAAACACGTGCGAGAGGATGCATCCCGCAGGCTAGTCGAGTAAAAACACGTGCGAGGTTTTGTGGGATGCGCATGCGCAGGTTTTGTGGGATGCGCATGCGCAGGTTTTTTGGGATGCGCATGGCTAGTCGAGCAAAAACACGAGCGAGAGGATGCATCCCGCAGGCTAGTCGAGTAAAAACACGTGCGAGAGGATGCATCCTGCAGGCTAGTCGAGTAAAAACACGTGCGAGAGGATGCATCCCGCAGGCTAGTCGAGTAAAAACACGTGCGAGGTTTTGTGGGATGCGCATGCGTAGGTTTTGTGGGATGCGCATGCGCAGGTTTTTTGGGATGCGCATGGCTAGTCGAGTAAAAACACGTGCGAGAGGATGCATCCCGCAGGCTAGTCGAGTAAAAACACGTGCGAGAGGATGCATCCCGCAGGCTAGTCGAGCAAAAACACGTGCGAGAGGATGCATGCCGCAGGCTAGTCGAGTAAAAACACGAGCGAGAGGATGAATCCCGAAGGCTAGTCGAGTAAAAACACGTGCGAGAGGATGCATCCCGCAGGCTAGTCGAGTAAAAACACGTGCGAGAGGATGCGTCCCGCAGGCTAGTCGAGCAAAAACACGTGCGAGAGGATGCATCCTGCAGGCTAGTCGAGTAAAAACACGTGCGAGAGGATGCATCCCGCAGGCTAGTCGAGCGAAAACACGTGCGAGAGGATGCATCCCGCAGGCTAGTCGAGCAAAAACACGTGCGAGAGGATGCATCCCGCAGGCTAGTCGAGTAAAAACACGTGCGAGGTTTTGTGGGATGCGCATGCGCAGGTTTTGTGGGATGCGCATGCGCAGGTTTTTTGGGATGCGCATGGCTAGTCGAGCAAAAACACGTGCGAGAGGATGCATCCCGCAGGCTAGTCGAGTAAAAACACGTGCGAGGTTTTGTGGGATGCGCATGCGCAGGTTTTGTGGGATGCGCATGCGCAGGTTTTTTGGGATGCGCATGGCTAGTCGAGCAAAAACACGTGCGAGAGGATGCATCCCACAGGCTAGTCGAGCAAAAACACGTGCGAGAGGATGCATCCCGCAGGCTAGTCGAGTAAAAACACGTGCGAGGTTTTGTGGGATGCGCATGCGCAGGTTTTGTGGGATGCGCATGCGCAGGTTTTTTGGGATGCGCATGGCTAGTCGAGCAAAAACACGTGCGAGAAGATGCATCCCGCAGGCTAGTCGAGCAAAAACACGTGCGAGAGGATGCATCCCGCAGGCTAGTCGAGTAAAAACACGTGCGAGGTTTTGTGGGATGCGCATGCGCAGGTTTTGTGGGATGCGCATGCGCAGGTTTTTTGGGATGCGCATGGCTAGTCGAGGAAAAACACGTGCGAGAGGATGCATCCCGCAGGCTAGTCGAGTAAAAACACGTGCGAGGTTTTGTGGGATGCGCATGCGCAGGTTTTGTGGGATGCGCATGCGCAGGTTTTTTGGGATGCGCATGCGCAGGTTTTTTGGGATGCGCATGCCTAGTCGAGCAAAAACACGTGCGTGAGGATGCATCCCGCAGGCTAGTCGAGCAAAAACACGTGCGAGAGGATGCATCCCGCAGGCTAGTCGAGTAAAAACACGTGCGAGAGGATGCATCCCGCAGGCTAGTCGAGTAAAAACACGTGCGAGGTTTTGTGGGATGCGCATGCGCAGGTTTTTTGGGATGCGCATGCGCAGGTTTTTTGGGATGCGCATGCGCAGGTTTTTTGGGATGCGCATGCGCAGGTTTTTTGGGATGCGCATGCCTAGTCGAGCAAAAACACGTGCGAGAGGATGCATCCCGCAGGCTAGTCGAGCAAAAACACGTGCGAGAGGATGCATCCCGCAGGCTAGTCGAGTAAAAACACGTGCGAGAGGATGCATCCTGCAGGCTAGTCGAGTAAAAACACGTGCGAGAGGATGCATCCCGCAGGCTGGTCGAGTAAAAACACGTGCGAGGTTTTGTGGGATGCGCATGCGCAGGTTTTTTGGGATGCGCATGGCTAGTCGAGCAAAAACACGTGCAAGAGGATGCATCCCGCAGGCTAGTCGAGCAAAAACACGTGCGAGAGGATGCATCCCGCAGGCTAGTCGAGCAAAAACACGTGCGAGAGGATGCATCCCGCAGGCTAGTCGAGTAAAAACACGTGCGAGAGGATGCATCCCGCAGGCTAGTCGAGTAAAAACACGTGCGAGAGGATGCATCCCGCAGGCTAGTCGAGTAAAAACACGTGCGAGGTTTTGTGGGATGCGCATGCGCAGGTTTTGTGGGATGCGCATGCGCAGGTTTTTTGGGATGCGCATGGCTAGTCGAACAAAAACACGTGCGAGAGGATGCATCCCGCAGGCTAGTCGAGTAAAAACACGTGCGGGAGGATGCATCCCGCAGGCTAGTCGAGTAAAAACACGTGCGAGAGGATGCATCCCGCAGGCTAGTCGAGTAAAAACACGTGCGAGAGGATGCATCCTGCAGGCTAGTCGAGTAAAAACACGTGCGAGAGGATGCATCCCGCAGGCTAGTCGAGGAAAAACACGTGCGAGGTTTTGTGGGATGCGCATGCGCAGGTTTTGTGGGATGCGCATGCGCAGGTTTTTTGGGATGCGCATGGCTAGTCGAGCAAAAACACGTGCGAGAAGATGCATCCCGCAGGCTAGTCGAGCAAAAACACGTGCGAGAGGATGCATCCCGCAGGCTAGTCGAGTAAAAACACGTGCGAGGTTTTGTGGGATGCGCATGCGCAGGTTTTGTGGGATGCGCATGCGCAGGTTTTTTGGGATGCGCATGGCTAGTCGAGCAAAAACACGTGCGAGAGGATGCATCCCACAGGCTAGTCGAGCAAAAACACGTGCGAGAGGATGCATCCCGCAGGCTAGTCGAGTAAAAACACGTGCGAGGTTTTGTGGGATGCGCATGCGCAGGTTTTGTGGGATGCGCATGCGCAGGTTTTTTGGGATGCGCATGGCTAGTCGAGCAAAAACACGTGCGAGAAGATGCATCCCGCAGGCTAGTCGAGCAAAAACACGTGCGAGAGGATGCATCCCGCAGGCTAGTCGAGTAAAAACACGTGCGAGGTTTTGTGGGATGCGCATGCGCAGGTTTTGTGGGATGCGCATGCGCAGGTTTTTTGGGATGCGCATGGCTAGTCGAGGAAAAACACGTGCGAGAGGATGCATCCCGCAGGCTAGTCGAGTAAAAACACGTGCGAGGTTTTGTGGGATGCGCATGCGCAGGTTTTGTGGGATGCGCATGCGCAGGTTTTTTGGGATGCGCATGGCTAGTCGAGCAAAAACACGTGCGAGAAGATGCATCCCGCAGGCTAGTCGAGCAAAAACACGTGCGAGAGGATGCATCCCGCAGGCTAGTCGAGTAAAAACACGTGCGAGGTTTTGTGGGATGCGCATGCGCAGGTTTTGTGGGATGCGCATGCGCAGGTTTTTTGGGATGCGCATGGCTAGTCGAGGAAAAACACGTGCGAGAGGATGCATCCCGCAGGCTAGTCGAGTAAAAACACGTGCGAGGTTTTGTGGGATGCGCATGCGCAGGTTTTGTGGGATGCGCATGCGCAGGTTTTTTGGGATGCGCATGCGCAGGTTTTTTGGGATGCGCATGCCTAGTCGAGCAAAAACACGTGCGAGAGGATGCATCCCGCAGGCTAGTCGAGCAAAAACACGTGCGAGAGGATGCATCCCGCAGGCTAGTCGAGTAAAAACACGTGCGAGAGGATGCATCCTGCAGGCTAGTCGAGTAAAAACACGTGCGAGAGGATGCATCCCGCAGGCTGGTCGAGTAAAAACACGTGCGAGGTTTTGTGGGATGCGCATGCGCAGGTGTTTTGGGATGCGCATGGCTAGTCGAGCAAAAACACGTGCGAGAGGATGCATCCCGCAGGCTAGTCGAGTAAAAACACGTGCGAGAGGATGCATCCCGCAGGCTAGTCGAGTAAAAACACGTGCGAGAGGATGCATCCCGCAGGCTAGTCGAGTAAAAACACGTGCGAGAGGATGCGTCCCGCAGGCTAGTCGAGCAAAAACACGTGCGAGAGGATGCATCCCGCAGGCTAGTCGAGCAAAAACACGTGCGAGAGGATGCATCCCGCAGGCTAGTCGAGTAAAAACACGTGCGAGAGGATGCGTCCCGCAGGCTAGTCGAGCAAAAACACGTGCGAGAGGATGCATCCCGCAGGCTAGTCGAGTAAAAACACGTGCGAGGTTTTGTGGGATGCGCATGCGCAGGTTTTGTGGGATGCGCATGCGCAGGTTTTTTGGGATGCGCATGCGCAGGTTTTTTGGGATGCGCATGCCTAGTCGAGCAAAAACACGTGCGAGAGGATGCATCCCGCAGGCTAGTCGAGCAAAAACACGTGCGAGAGGATGCATCCCGCAGGCTAGTCGAGTAAAAACACGTGCGAGAGGATGCATCCTGCAGGCTAGTCGAGTAAAAACACGTGCGAGAGGATGCATCCCGCAGGCTGGTCGAGTAAAAACACGTGCGAGGTTTTGTGGGATGCGCATGCGCAGGTTTTTTGGGATGCGCATGGCTAGTCGAGCAAAAACACGTGCGAGAGGATGCATCCCGCAGGCTAGTCGAGCAAAAACACGTGCGAGAGGATGCATCCCGCAGGCTAGTCGAGCAAAAACACGTGCGAGAGGATGCATCCCGCAGGCTAGTCGAGTAAAAACACGTGCGAGAGGATGCGTCCCGCAGGCTAGTCGAGTAAAAACACGTGCGAGAGGATGCATCCCGCAGGCTAGTCGAGTAAAAACACGTGCGAGGTTTTGTGGGATGCGCATGCGCAGGTTTTGTGGGATGCGCATGCGCAGGTTTTTTGGGATGCGCATGGCTAGTCGAACAAAAACACGTGCGAGAGGATGCATCCCGCAGGCTAGTCGAGTAAAAACACGTGCGGGAGGATGCATCCCGCAGGCTAGTCGAGTAAAAACACGTGCGAGAGGATGCATCCCGCAGGCTAGTCGAGTAAAAACACGTGCGAGAGGATGCATCCTGCAGGCTAGTCGAGTAAAAACACGTGCGAGAGGATGCATCCCGCAGGCTAGTCGAGTAAAAACACGTGCGAGGTTTTGTGGGATGCGCATGCGCAGGTTTTGTGGGATGCGCATGCGCAGGTTTTTTGGGATGCGCATGGCTAGTCGAGCAAAAACACGTGCGAGAAGATGCATCCCGCAGGCTAGTCGAGCAAAAACACGTGCGAGAGGATGCATCCCGCAGGCTAGTCGAGTAAAAACACGTGCGAGGTTTTGTGGGATGCGCATGCGCAGGTTTTGTGGGATGCGCATGCGCAGGTTTTTTGGGATGCGCATGGCTAGTCGAGCAAAAACACGTGCGAGAGGATGCATCCCACAGGCTAGTCGAGCAAAAACACGTGCGAGAGGATGCATCCCGCAGGCTAGTCGAGTAAAAACACGTGCGAGGTTTTGTGGGATGCGCATGCGCAGGTTTTGTGGGATGCGCATGCGCAGGTTTTTTGGGATGCGCATGGCTAGTCGAGCAAAAACACGTGCGAGAAGATGCATCCCGCAGGCTAGTCGAGCAAAAACACGTGCGAGAGGATGCATCCCGCAGGCTAGTCGAGTAAAAACACGTGCGAGGTTTTGTGGGATGCGCATGCGCAGGTTTTGTGGGATGCGCATGCGCAGGTTTTTTGGGATGCGCATGGCTAGTCGAGGAAAAACACGTGCGAGAGGATGCATCCCGCAGGCTAGTCGAGTAAAAACACGTGCGAGGTTTTGTGGGATGCGCATGCGCAGGTTTTGTGGGATGCGCATGCGCAGGTTTTTTGGGATGCGCATGGCTAGTCGAGCAAAAACACGTGCGAGAAGATGCATCCCGCAGGCTAGTCGAGCAAAAACACGTGCGAGAGGATGCATCCCGCAGGCTAGTCGAGTAAAAACACGTGCGAGGTTTTGTGGGATGCGCATGCGCAGGTTTTGTGGGATGCGCATGCGCAGGTTTTTTGGGATGCGCATGGCTAGTCGAGGAAAAACACGTGCGAGAGGATGCATCCCGCAGGCTAGTCGAGTAAAAACACGTGCGAGGTTTTGTGGGATGCGCATGCGCAGGTTTTGTGGGATGCGCATGCGCAGGTTTTTTGGGATGCGCATGCGCAGGTTTTTTGGGATGCGCATGCCTAGTCGAGCAAAAACACGTGCGAGAGGATGCATCCCGCAGGCTAGTCGAGCAAAAACACGTGCGAGAGGATGCATCCCGCAGGCTAGTCGAGTAAAAACACGTGCGAGAGGATGCATCCTGCAGGCTAGTCGAGTAAAAACACGTGCGAGAGGATGCATCCCGCAGGCTGGTCGAGTAAAAACACGTGCGAGGTTTTGTGGGATGCGCATGCGCAGGTGTTTTGGGATGCGCATGGCTAGTCGAGCAAAAACACGTGCGAGAGGATGCATCCCGCAGGCTAGTCGAGTAAAAACACGTGCGAGAGGATGCATCCCGCAGGCTAGTCGAGTAAAAACACGTGCGAGAGGATGCATCCCGCAGGCTAGTCGAGTAAAAACACGTGCGAGAGGATGCGTCCCGCAGGCTAGTCGAGCAAAAACACGTGCGAGAGGATGCATCCCGCAGGCTAGTCGAGCAAAAACACGTGCGAGAGGATGCATCCCGCAGGCTAGTCGAGTAAAAACACGTGCGAGAGGATGCGTCCCGCAGGCTAGTCGAGCAAAAACACGTGCGAGAGGATGCATCCCGCAGGCTAGTCGAGTAAAAACACGTGCGAGGTTTTGTGGGATGCGCATGCGCAGGTTTTGTGGGATGCGCATGCGCAGGTTTTTTGGGATGCGCATGCGCAGGTTTTTTGGGATGCGCATGCCTAGTCGAGCATAAACACGTGCGAGAGGATGCATCCCGCAGGCTAGTCGAGCAAAAACACGTGCGAGAGGATGCATCCCGCAGGCTAGTCGAGTAAAAACACGTGCGAGAGGATGCATCCTGCAGGCTAGTCGAGTAAAAACACGTGCGAGAGGATGCATCCCGCAGGCTGGTCGAGTAAAAACACGTGCGAGGTTTTGTGGGATGCGCATGCGCAGGTTTTTTGGGATGCGCATGGCTAGTCGAGCAAAAACACGTGCGAGAGGATGCATCCCGCAGGCTAGTCGAGTAAAAACACGTGCGAGAGGATGCATCCCGCAGGCTAGTCGAGTAAAAACACGTGCGAGAGGATGCATCCCGCAGGCTAGTCGAGTAAAAACACGTGCGAGAGGATGCGTCCCGCAGGCTAGTCGAGCAAAAACACGTGCGAGAGGATGCATCCCGCAGGCTAGTCGAGCAAAAACACGTGCGAGAGGATGCATCCCGCAGGCTAGTCGAGTAAAAACACGTGCGAGAGGATGCGTCCCGCAGGCTAGTCGAGCAAAAACACGTGCGAGAGGATGCATCCTGCAGGCTAGTCGAGTAAAAACACGTGCGAGAGGATGCATCCCGCAGGCTAGTCGAGCGAAAACACGTGCGAGAGGATGCATCCCGCAGGCTAGTCGAGCAAAAACACGTGCGAGAGGATGCATCCCGCAGGCTAGTCGAGTAAAAACACGTGCGAGAGGATGCATCCCGCAGGCTAGTCGAGCACAAACACGTGCGAGAGGATGCATCCCGCAGGCTAGTCGAGCAAAAACACGTGCGAGAGGATGCATCCCGCAGGCTAGTCGAGCAAAAACACGTGCGAGAGTATGCATCCCGCAGGCTAGTCGAGTAAAAACACGTGCGAGGTTTTGTGGGATGCGCATGCGCAGGTTTTGTGGGATGCGCATGCGCAGGTTTTTTGGGATGCGCATGGCTAGTCGAGAAAAAACACGAGCGAGAGGATGCATCCCGCAGGCTAGTCGAGTAAAAACACGTGCGAGAGGATGCATCCTGCAGGCTAGTCGAGTAAAAACACGTGCGAGAGGATGCATCCCGCAGGCTAGTCGAGTAAAAACACGTGCGAGGTTTTGTGGGATGCGCATGCGTAGGTTTTGTGGGATGCGCATGCGCAGGTTTTTTGGGATGCGCATGGCTAGTCGAGTAAAAAACACGTGCGAGAGGATGCATCCCGCAGGCTAGTCGAGTAAAAACACGTGCGAGAGGATGCATCCCGCAGGCTAGTCGAGCAAAAACACGTGCGAGAGGATGCATGCCGCAGGCTAGTCGAGTAAAAACACGAGCGAGAGGATGAATCCCGAAGGCTAGTCGAGTAAAAACACGTGCGAGAGGATGCATCCCGCAGGCTAGTCGAGTAAAAACACGTGCGAGAGGATGCGTCCCGCAGGCTAGTCGAGCAAAAACACGTGCGAGAGGATGCATCCTGCAGGCTAGTCGAGTAAAAACACGTGCGAGAGGATGCATCCCGCAGGCTAGTCGAGCGAAAACACGTGCGAGAGGATGCATCCCGCAGGCTAGTCGAGCAAAAACACGTGCGAGAGGATGCATCCCGCAGGCTAGTCGAGTAAAAACACGTGCGAGAGGATGCATCCCGCAGGCTAGTCGAGCACAAACACGTGCGAGAGGATGCATCCCGCAGGCTAGTCGAGCAAAAACACGTGCGAGAGGATGCATCCCGCAGGCTAGTCGAGCAAAAACACGTGCGAGAGGATGCATCCCGCAGGCTAGTCGAGTAAAAACACGTGCAAGGTTTTGTGGGATGCGCATGCGCAGGTTTTGTGGGATGCGCATGCGCAGGTTTTTTGGGATGCGCATGGCTAGTCGAACAAAAACACGTGCGAGAGGATGCATCCCGCAGGCTAGTCGAGTAAAAACACGTGCGGGAGGATGCATCCCGCAGGCTAGTCGAGTAAAAACACGTGCGAGAGGATGCATCCCGCAGGCTAGTCGAGCAAAAACACGTGCGAGAGGATGCATCCCGCAGGCTAGTCGAGCAAAAACACGTGCGAGAGGATGTATCCCGCAGGCTAGTCGAGTAAAAACACGTGCGGGAGGATGCATCCCGCAGGCTAGTCGAGTAAAAACACGTGCGAGAGGATGCATCCCGCAGGCTAGTCGAGCAAAAACACGTGCGAGAGGATGCATGCCGCAGGCTAGTCGAGCACAAACACGTGCGAGAGGATGCATCCTGCAGGCTAGTCGAGCAAAAACACGTGCGAGAGGATGCACCCCGCAGGCTAGTCGAGCAAAAACACGTACGAGAGGATGCATCCCGCAGGCTACTCGAGTAAAAACACGTGCGAGGTTTTTTGGGATGCGCATGCGCAGGTTTTTTGGGATGCGCATGGCTAGTCGAGGAAAAACACGTGCGAGAGGATGCATCCCGCAGGCTAGTCGAGTAAAAACACGTGCGAGGTTTTGTGGGATGCGCATGCGCAGGTTTTTTGGGATGCGCATGCGCAGGTTTTTTGGGATGCGCATGCCTAGTCGAGCAAAAACACGTGCGAGAGGATGCATCCCGCAGGCTAGTCGAGCAAAAACACGTGCGAGAGGATGCATCCCGCAGGCTAGTCGAGTAAAAACACGTGCGAGAGGATGCATCCCGCAGGCTAGTCGAGTAAAAACACGTGCGAGAGGATGCATCCCGCAGGCTAGTCGAGTAAAAACACGTGCGAGGTTTTGTGGGATGCGCATGCGCAGGTTTTGTGGGATGCGCATGCGCAGGTTTTTTGGGATGCGCATGGCTAGTCGAACAAAAACACGTGCGAGAGGATGCATCCCGCAGGCTAGTCGAGTAAAAACACGTGCGGGAGGATGCATCCCGCAGGCTAGTCGAGTAAAAACACTTGCGAGAGGATGCATCCCGCAGGCTAGTCGAGTAAAAACACGTGCGAGAGGATGCATCCTGCAGGCTAGTCGAGTAAAAACACGTGCGAGAGGATGCATCCCGCAGGCTAGTCGAGTAAAAACACGTGCGAGGTTTTGTGGGATGCGCATGCGCAGGTTTTGTGGGATGCGCATGCGCAGGTTTTTTGGGATGCGCATGGCTAGTCGAGCAAAAACACGTGCGAGAAGATGCATCCCGCAGGCTAGTCGAGCAAAAACACGTGCGAGAGGATGCATCCCGCAGGCTAGTCGAGTAAAAACACGTGCGAGGTTTTGTGGGATGCGCATGCGCAGGTTTTGTGGGATGCGCATGCGCAGGTTTTTTGGGATGCGCATGGCTAGTCGAGCAAAAACACGTGCGAGAGGATGCATCCCACAGGCTAGTCGAGCAAAAACACGTGCGAGAGGATGCATCCCGCAGGCTAGTCGAGTAAAAACACGTGCGAGGTTTTGTAGGATGCGCATGCGCAGGTTTTGTGGGATGCGCATGCGCAGGTTTTTTGGGATGCGCATGGCTAGTCGAGCAAAAACACGTGCGAGAAGATGCATCCCGCAGGCTAGTCGAGCAAAAACACGTGCGAGAGGATGCATCCCGCAGGCTAGTCGAGTAAAAACACGTGCGAGGTTTTGTGGGATGCGCATGCGCAGGTTTTGTGGGATGCGCATGCGCAGGTTTTTTGGGATGCGCATGGCTAGTCGAGGAAAAACACGTGCGAGAGGATGCATCCCGCAGGCTAGTCGAGTAAAAACACGTGCGAGGTTTTGTGGGATGCGCATGCGCAGGTTTTGTGGGATGCGCATGCGCAGGTTTTTTGGGATGCGCATGCGCAGGTTTTTTGGGATGCGCATGCCTAGTCGAGCAAAAACACGTGCGTGAGGATGCATCCCGCAGGCTAGTCGAGCAAAAACACGTGCGAGAGGATGCATCCCGCAGGCTAGTCGAGTAAAAACACGTGCGAGAGGATGCATCCCGCAGGCTAGTCGAGTAAAAACACGTGCGAGGTTTTGTGGGATGCGCATGCGCAGGTTTTGTGGGATGCGCATGCGCAGGTTTTTTGGGATGCGCATGCGCAGGTTTTTTGGGATGCGCATGCCTAGTCGAGCAAAAACACGTGCGAGAGGATGCATCCCGCAGGCTAGTCGAGCAAAAACACGTGCGAGAGGATGCATCCCGCAGGCTAGTCGAGTAAAAACACGTGCGAGAGGATGCATCCTGCAGGCTAGTCGAGTAAAAACACGTGCGAGAGGATGCATCCCGCAGGCTGGTCGAGTAAAAACACGTGCGAGGTTTTGTGGGATGCGCATGCGCAGGTTTTTTGGGATGCGCATGGCTAGTCGAGCAAAAACACGTGCAAGAGGATGCATCCCGCAGGCTAGTCGAGCAAAAACACGTGCGAGAGGATGCATCCCGCAGGCTAGTCGAGCAAAAACACGTGCGAGAGGATGCATCCCGCAGGCTAGTCGAGTAAAAACACGTGCGAGAGGATGCATCCCGCAGGCTAGTCGAGTAAAAACACGTGCGAGGTTTTGTGGGATGCGCATGCGCAGGTTTTGTGGGATGCGCATGCGCAGGTTTTTTGGGATGCGCATGGCTAGTCGAACAAAAACACGTGCGAGAGGATGCATCCCGCAGGCTAGTCGAGTAAAAACACGTGCGGGAGGATGCATCCCGCAGGCTAGTCGAGTAAAAACACGTGCGAGAGGATGCATCCCGCAGGCTAGTCGAGTAAAAACACGTGCGAGAGGATGCATCCTGCAGGCTAGTCGAGTAAAAACACGTGCGAGAGGATGCATCCCGCAGGCTAGTCGAGTAAAAACACGTGCGAGGTTTTGTGGGATGCGCATGCGCAGGTTTTGTGGGATGCGCATGCGCAGGTTTTTTGGGATGCGCATGGCTAGTCGAGCAAAAACACGTGCGAGAAGATGCATCCCGCAGGCTAGTCGAGCAAAAACACGTGCGAGAGGATGCATCCCGCAGGCTAGTCGAGTAAAAACACGTGCGAGGTTTTGTGGGATGCGCATGCGCAGGTTTTGTGGGATGCGCATGCGCAGGTTTTTTGGGATGCGCATGGCTAGTCGAGCAAAAATACGTGCGAGAGGATGCATCCCACAGGCTAGTCGAGCAAAAACACGTGCGAGAGGATGCATCCCGCAGGCTAGTCGAGTAAAAACACGTGCGAGGTTTTGTGGGATGCGCATGCGCAGGTTTTGTGGGATGCGCATGCGCAGGTTTTTTGGGATGCGCATGGCTAGTCGAGCAAAAACACGTGCGAGAAGATGCATCCCGCAGGCTAGTCGAGCAAAAACACGTGCGAGAGGATGCATCCCGCAGGCTAGTCGAGTAAAAACACGTGCGAGGTTTTGTGGGATGCGCATGCGCAGGTTTTGTGGGATGCGCATGCGCAGGTTTTTTGGGATGCGCATGGCTAGTCGAGCAAAAACACGTGCGAGAAGATGCATCCCGCAGGCTAGTCGAGCAAAAACACGTGCGAGAGGATGCATCCCGCAGGCTAGTCGAGTAAAAACACGTGCGAGGTTTTGTGGGATGCGCATGCGCAGGTTTTGTGGGATGCGCATGCGCAGGTTTTTTGGGATGCGCATGGCTAGTCGAGCAAAAACACGTGCGAGAGGATGCATCCCACAGGCTAGTCGAGCAAAAACACGTGCGAGAGGATGCATCCCGCAGGCTAGTCGAGTAAAAACACGTGCGAGGTTTTGTGGGATGCTCATGCGCAGGTTTTGTGGGATGCGCATGCGCAGGTTTTTTGGGATGCGCATGGCTAGTCGAGCAAAAACACGTGCGAGAAGATGCATCCCGCAGGCTAGTCGAGCAAAAACACGTGCGAGAGGATGCATCCCGCAGGCTAGTCGAGTAAAAACACGTGCGAGGTTTTGTGGGATGCGCATGCGCAGGTTTTGTGGGATGCGCATGCGCAGGTTTTTTGGGATGCGCATGGCTAGTCGAGGAAAAACACGTGCGAGAGGATGCATCCCGCAGGCTAGTCGAGTAAAAACACGTGCGAGGTTTTGTGGGATGCGCATGCGCAGGTTTTGTGGGATGCGCATGCGCAGGTTTTTTGGGATGCGCATGCGCAGGTTTTTTGGGATGCGCATGCCTAGTCGAGCAAAAACACGTGCGTGAGGATGCATCCCGCAGGCTAGTCGAGCAAAAACACGTGCGAGAGGATGCATCCCGCAGGCTAGTCGAGTAAAAACACGTGCGAGAGGATGCATCCCGCAGGCTAGTCGAGTAAAAACACGTGCGAGGTTTTGTGGGATGCGCATGCGCAGGTTTTGTGGGATGCGCATGCGCAGGTTTTTTGGGATGCGCATGCGCAGGTTTTTTGGGATGCGCATGCCTAGTCGAGCAAAAACACGTGCGAGAGGATGCATCCCGCAGGCTAGTCGAGCAAAAACACGTGCGAGAGGATGCATCCCGCAGGCTAGTCGAGTAAAAACACGTGCGAGAGGATGCATCCTGCAGGCTAGTCGAGTAAAAACACGTGCGAGAGGATGCATCCCGCAGGCTGGTCGAGTAAAAACACGTGCGAGGTTTTGTGGGATGCGCATGCGCAGGTTTTTTGGGATGCGCATGGCTAGTCGAGCAAAAACACGTGCAAGAGGATGCATCCCGCAGGCTAGTCGAGCAAAAACACGTGCGAGAGGATGCATCCCGCAGGCTAGTCGAGCAAAAACACGTGCGAGAGGATGCATCCCGCAGGCTAGTCGAGTAAAAACACGTGCGAGAGGATGCATCCCGCAGGCTAGTCGAGTAAAAACACGTGCGAGAGGATGCATCCCGCAGGCTAGTCGAGTAAAAACACGTGCGAGGTTTTGTGGGATGCGCATGCGCAGGTTTTGTGGGATGCGCATGCGCAGGTTTTTTGGGATGCGCATGGCTAGTCGAACAAAAACACGTGCGAGAGGATGCATCCCGCAGGCTAGTCGAGTAAAAACACGTGCGGGAGGATGCATCCCGCAGGCTAGTCGAGTAAAAACACGTGCGAGAGGATGCATCCCGCAGGCTAGTCGAGTAAAAACACGTGCGAGAGGATGCATCCTGCAGGCTAGTCGAGTAAAAACACGTGCGAGAGGATGCATCCCGCAGGCTAGTCGAGTAAAAACACGTGCGAGGTTTTGTGGGATGCGCATGCGCAGGTTTTGTGGGATGCGCATGCGCAGGTTTTTTGGGATGCGCATGGCTAGTCGAGCAAAAACACGTGCGAGAAGATGCATCCCGCAGGCTAGTCGAGCAAAAACACGTGCGAGAGGATGCATCCCGCAGGCTAGTCGAGTAAAAACACGTGCGAGGTTTTGTGGGATGCGCATGCGCAGGTTTTGTGGGATGCGCATGCGCAGGTTTTTTGGGATGCGCATGGCTAGTCGAGCAAAAACACGTGCGAGAGGATGCATCCCACAGGCTAGTCGAGCAAAAACACGTGCGAGAGGATGCATCCCGCAGGCTAGTCGAGTAAAAACACGTGCGAGGTTTTGTGGGATGCGCATGCGCAGGTTTTGTGGGATGCGCATGCGCAGGTTTTGTGGGATGCGAATGCGCAGGTTTTTTGGGATGCGCATGGCTAGTCGAGGAAAAACACGTGCGAGAGGATGCATCCCGCAGGCTAGTCGAGTAAAAACACGTGCGAGGTTTTGTGGGATGCGCATGCGCAGGTTTTGTGGGATGCGCATGCGCAGGTTTTTTGGGATGCGCATGCGCAGGTTTTTTGGGATGCGCATGCCTAGTCGAGCAAAAACACGTGCGAGAGGATGCATCCCGCAGGCTAGTCGAGCAAAAACACGTGCGAGAGGATGCATCCCGCAGGCTAGTCGAGTAAAAACACGTGCGAGAGGATGCATCCCGCAGGCTAGTCGAGTAAAAACACGTGCGAGGTTTTGTGGGATGCGCATGCGCAGGTTTTGTGGGATGCGCATGCGCAGGTTTTTTGGGATGCGCATGCGCAGGTTTTTTTGGGATGCGCATGCCTAGTCGAGCAAAAACACGTGCGAGAGGATGCATCCCGCAGGCTAGTCGAGCAAAAACACGTGCGAGAGGATGCATCCCGCAGGCTAGTCGAGTAAAAACACGTGCGAGAGGATGCATCCTGCAGGCTAGTCGAGTAAAAACACGTGCGAGAGGATGCATCCCGCAGGCTGGTCGAGTAAAAACACGTGCGAGGTTTTGTGGGATGCGCATGCGCAGGTTTTTTGGGATGCGCATGGCTAGTCGAGCAAAAACACGTGCGAGAGGATGCATCCCGCAGGCTAGTCGAGTAAAAACACGTGCGAGAGGATGCATCCCGCAGGCTAGTCGAGTAAAAACACGTGCGAGAGGATGCATCCCGCAGGCTAGTCGAGTAAAAACACGTGCGAGAGGATGCGTCCCGCAGGCTAGTCGAGCAAAAACACGTGCGAGAGGATGCATCCCGCAGGCTAGTCGAGCAAAAACACGTGCGGGAGGATGCATCCCGCAGGCTAGTCGAGTAAAAACACGTGCGAGAGGATGCGTCCCGCAGGCTAGTCGAGCAAAAACACGTGCGAGAGGATGCATCCTGCAGGCTAGTCGAGTAAAAACACGTGCGAGAGGATGCATCCCGCAGGCTAGTCGAGCGAAAACACGTGCGAGAGGATGCATCCCGCAGGCTAGTCGAGCAAAAACACGTGCGAGAGGATGCATCCCGCAGGCTAGTCGAGTAAAAACACGTGCGAGAGGATGCATCCCGCAGGCTAGTCGAGCACAAACACGTGCGAGAGGATGCATCCCGCAGGCTAGTCGAGCAAAAACACGTGCGAGAGGATGCATCCCGCAGGCTAGTCGAGCAAAAACACGTGCGAGAGGATGCATCCCGCAGGCTAGTCGAGTAAAAACACGTGCGAGGTTTTGTGGGATGCGCATGCGCAGGTTTTGTGGGATGCGCATGCGCAGGTTTTTTGGGATGCGCATGGCTAGTCGAGCAAAAACACGAGCGAGAGGATGCATCCCGCAGGCTAGTCGAGTAAAAACACGTGCGAGAGGATGCATCCTGCAGGCTAGTCGAGTAAAAACACGTGCGAGAGGATGCATCCCGCAGGCTAGTCGAGTAAAAACACGTGCGAGGTTTTGTGGGATGCGCATGCGTAGGTTTTGTGGGATGCGCATGCGCAGGTTTTTTGGGATGCGCATGGCTAGTCGAGTAAAAACACGTGCGAGAGGATGCATCCCGCAGGCTAGTCGAGTAAAAACACGTGCGAGAGGATGCATCCCGCAGGCTAGTCGAGCAAAAACACGTGCGAGAGGATGCATGCCGCAGGCTAGTCGAGTAAAAACACGAGCGAGAGGATGAATCCCGAAGGCTAGTCGAGTAAAAACACGTGCGAGAGGATGCATCCCGCAGGCTAGTCGAGTAAAAACACGTGCGAGAGGATGCGTCCCGCAGGCTAGTCGAGCAAAAACACGTGCGAGAGGATGCATCCTGCAGGCTAGTCGAGTAAAAACACGTGCGAGAGGATGCATCCCGCAGGCTAGTCGAGCGAAAACACGTGCGAGAGGATGCATCCCGCAGGCTAGTCGAGCAAAAACACGTGCGAGAGGATGCATCCCGCAGGCTAGTCGAGTAAAAACACGTGCGAGAGGATGCATCCCGCAGGCTAGTCGAGCACAAACACGTGCGAGAGGATGCATCCCGCAGGCTAGTCGAGCAAAAACACGTGCGAGAGGATGCATCCCGCAGGCTAGTCGAGCAAAAACACGTGCGAGAGGATGCATCCCGCAGGCTAGTCGAGTAAAAACACGTGCAAGGTTTTGTGGGATGCGCATGCGCAGGTTTTGTGGGATGCGCATGCGCAGGTTTTTTGGGATGCGCATGGCTAGTCGAACAAAAACACGTGCGAGAGGATGCATCCCGCAGTCTAGTCGAGTAAAAACACGTGCGGGAGGATGCATCCCGCAGGCTAGTCGAGTAAAAACACGTGCGAGAGGATGCATCCCGCAGGCTAGTCGAGCAAAAACACGTGCGAGAGGATGCATCCCGCAGGCTAGTCGAGCAAAAACACGTGCGAGAGGATGTATCCCGCAGGCTAGTCGAGTAAAAACACGTGCGGGAGGATGCATCCCGCAGGCTAGTCGAGTAAAAACACGTGCGAGAGGATGCATCCCGCAGGCTAGTCGAGCAAAAACACGTGCGAGAGGATCCATGCCGCAGGCTAGTCGAGCACAAACACGTGCGAGAGGATGCATCCTGCAGGCTAGTCGAGCAAAAACACGTGCGAGAGGATGCACCCCGCAGGCTAGTCGAGCAAAAACACGTACGAGAGGATGCATCCCGCAGGCTACTCGAGTAAAAACACGTGCGAGGTTTTTTGGGATGCGCATGCGCAGGTTTTTTGGGATGCGCATGGCTAGTCGAGGAAAAACACGTGCGAGAGGATGCATCCCGCAGGCTAGTCGAGTAAAAACACGTGCGAGGTTTTGTGGGATGCGCATGCGCAGGTTTTTTGGGATGCGCATGCGCAGGTTTTTTGGGATGCGCATGCCTAGTCGAGCAAAAACACGTGCGAGAGGATGCATCCCGCAGGCTAGTCGAGCAAAAACACGTGCGAGAGGATGCATCCCGCAGGCTAGTCGAGTAAAAACACGTGCGAGAGGATGCATCCCGCAGGCTAGTCGAGTAAAAACACGTGCGAGAGGATGCATCCCGCAGGCTAGTCGAGTAAAAACACGTGCGAGGTTTTGTGGGATGCGCATGCGCAGGTTTTGTGGGATGCGCATGCGCAGGTTTTTTGGGATGCGCATGGCTAGTCGAACAAAAACACGTGCGAGAGGATGCATCCCGCAGGCTAGTCGAGTAAAAACACGTGCGGGAGGATGCATCCCGCAGGCTAGTCGAGTAAAAACACGTGCGAGAGGATGCATCCCGCAGGCTAGTCGAGTAAAAACACGTGCGAGAGGATGCATCCTGCAGGCTAGTCGAGTAAAAACACGTGCGAGAGGATGCATCCCGCAGGCTAGTCGAGTAAAAACACGTGCGAGGTTTTGTGGGATGCGCATGCGCAGGTTTTGTGGGATGCGCATGCGCAGGTTTTTTGGGATGCGCATGGCTAGTCGAGCAAAAACACGTGCGAGAAGATGCATCCCGCAGGCTAGTCGAGCAAAAACACGTGCGAGAGGATGCATCCCGCAGGCTAGTCGAGTAAAAACACGTGCGAGGTTTTGTGGGATGCGCATGCGCAGGTTTTGTGGGATGCGCATGCGCAGGTTTTTTGGGATGCGCATGGCTAGTCGAGCAAAAACACGTGCGAGAGGATGCATCCCACAGGCTAGTCGAGCAAAAACACGTGCGAGAGGATGCATCCCGCAGGCTAGTCGAGTAAAAACACGTGCGAGGTTTTGTGGGATGCGCATGCGCAGGTTTTGTGGGATGCGCATGCGCAGGTTTTTTGGGATGCGCATGGCTAGTCGAGCAAAAACACGTGCGAGAAGATGCATCCCGCAGGCTAGTCGAGCAAAAACACGTGCGAGAGGATGCCTCCCGCAGGCTAGTCGAGTAAAAACACGTGCGAGGTTTTGTGGGATGCGCATGCGCAGGTTTTGTGGGATGCGCATGCGCAGGTTTTTTGGGATGCGCATGGCTAGTCGAGGAAAAACACGTGCGAGAGGATGCATCCCGCAGGCTAGTCGAGTAAAAACACGTGCGAGGTTTTGTGGGATGCGCATGCGCAGGTTTTGTGGGATGCGCATGCGCAGGTTTTTTGGGATGCGCATGCGCAGGTTTTTTGGGATGCGCATGCCTAGTCGAGCAAAAACACGTGCGAGAGGATGCATCCCGCAGGCTAGTCGAGCAAAAACACGTGCGAGAGGATGCATCCCGCAGGCTAGTCGAGTAAAAACACGTGCGAGAGGATGCATCCCGCAGGCTAGTCGAGTAAAAACACGTGCGAGGTTTTGTGGGATGCGCATGCGCAGGTTTTGTGGGATGCGCATGCGCAGGTTTTTTGGGATGCGCATGCGCAGGTTTTTTGGGATGCGCATGCCTAGTCAAGCAAAAACACGTGCGAGAGGATGCATCCCGCAGGCTAGTCGAGCAAAAACACGTGCGAGAGGATGCATCCCGCAGGCTAGTCGAGTAAAAACACGTGCGAGAGGATGCATCCTGCAGGCTAGTCGAGTAAAAACACGTGCGAGAGGATGCATCCCGCAGGCTGGTCGAGTAAAAACACGTGCGAGGTTTTGTGGGATGCGCATGCGCAGGTTTTTTGGGATGCGCATGGCTAGTCGAGCAAAAACACGTGCGAGAGGATGCATCCCGCAGGCTAGTCGAGCAAAAACACGTGCGAGAGGATGCATCCCGCAGGCTAGTCGAGCAAAAACACGTGCGAGAGGATGCATCCCGCAGGCTAGTCGAGTAAAAACACGTGCGAGAGGATGCATCCCGCAGGCTAGTCGAGTAAAAACACGTGCGAGAGGATGCATCCCGCAGGCTAGTCGAGTAAAAACACGTGCGAGGTTTTGTGGGATGCGCATGCGCAGGTTTTGTGGGATGCGCATGCGCAGGTTTTTTGGGACGCGCATGGCTAGTCGAACAAAAACACGTGCGAGAGGATGCATCCCGCAGGCTAGTCGAGTAAAAACACGTGCGGGAGGATGCATCCCGCAGGCTAGTCGAGTAAAAACACGTGCGAGAGGATGCATCCCGCAGGCTAGTCGAGTAAAAACACGTGCGAGAGGATGCATCCTGCAGGCTAGTCGAGTAAAAACACGTGCGAGAGGATGCATCCCGCAGGCTAGTCGAGTAAAAACACGTGCGAGGTTTTGTGGGATGCGCATGCGCAGGTTTTGTGGGATGCGCATGCGCAGGTTTTTTGGGATGCGCATGGCTAGTCGAGCAAAAACACGTGCGAGAAGATGCATCCCGCAGGCTAGTCGAGCAAAAACACGTGCGAGAGGATGCATCCCGCAGGCTAGTCGAGTAAAAACACGTGCGAGGTTTTGTGGGATGCGCATGCGCAGGTTTTGTGGGATGCGCATGCGCAGGTTTTTTGGGATGCGCATGGCTAGTCGAGCAAAAACACGTGCGAGAGGATGCATCCCACAGGCTAGTCGAGCAAAAACACGTGCGAGAGGATGCATCCCGCAGGCTAGTCGAGTAAAAACACGTGCGAGGTTTTGTGGGATGCGCATGCGCAGGTTTTGTGGGATGCGCATGCGCAGGTTTTTTGGGATGCGCATGGCTAGTCGAGCAAAAACACGTGCGAGAAGATGCATCCCGCAGGCTAGTCGAGCAAAAACACGTGCGAGAGGATGCATCCCGCAGGCTAGTCGAGTAAAAACACGTGCGAGGTTTTGTGGGATGCGCATGCGCAGGTTTTTTGGGATGCGCATGGCTAGTCGAGGAAAAACACGTGCGAGAGGATGCATCCCGCAGGCTAGTCGAGTAAAAACACGTGCGAGGTTTTGTGGGATGCGCATGCGCAGGTTTTGTGGGATGCGCATGCGCAGGTTTTTTGGGATGCGCATGCGCAGGTTTTTTGGGATGCGCATGCCTAGTCGAGCAAAAACACGTGCGAGAGGATGCATCCCGCAGGCTAGTCGAGCAAAAACACGTGCGAGAGGATGCATCCCGCAGGCTAGTCGAGTAAAAACACGTGCGAGAGGATGCATCCCGCAGGCTAGTCGTGTAAAAACACGTGCGAGGTTTTGTGGGATGCGCATGCGCAGGTTTTGTGGGATGCGCATGCGCAGGTTTTTTGGGATGCGCATGCGCAGGTTTTTTGGGATGCGCATGCCTAGTCGAGCAAAAACACGTGCGAGAGGATGCATCCCGCAGGCTAGTCGAGCAAAAACACGTGCGAGAGGATGCATCCCGCAGGCTAGTCGAGTAAAAACACGTGCGAGAGGATGCATCCTGCAGTCTAGTCGAGTAAAAACACGTGCGAGAGGATGCATCCCGCAGGCTGGTCGAGTAAAAACACGTGCGAGGTTTTGTGGGATGCGCATGCGCAGGTTTTTTGGGATGCGCATGGCTAGTCGAGCAAAAACACGTGCGAGAGGATGCATCCCGCAGGCTAGTCGAGTAAAAACACGTGCGAGAGGATGCATCCCGCAGGCTAGTCGAGTAAAAACACGTGCGAGAGGATGCATCCCGCAGGCTAGTCGAGTAAAAACACGTGCGAGAGGATGCGTCCCGCAGGCTAGTCGAGCAAAAACACGTGCGAGAGGATGCATCCCGCAGGCTAGTCGAGCAAAAACACGTGCGAGAGGATGCATCCCGCAGGCTAGTCGAGCAAAAACACGTGCGAGAGGATGTATCCCGCAGGCTAGTCGAGTAAAAACACGTGCGGGAGGATGCATCCCGCAGGCTAGTCGAGTAAAAACACGTGCGAGAGGATGCATCCCGCAGGCTAGTCGAGCAAAAACACGTGCGAGAGGATGCATGCCGCAGGCTAGTCGAGTAAAAACACGTGCGAGAGGATGAATCCCGCAGGCTAGTCGAGTAAAAACACGTGCGAGAGGATGCATCCCGCAGGCTAGTCGAGTAAAAACACGTGCGAGGTTTTGTGGGATGCGCATGCGCAGGTTTTGTGGGATGCGCATGCGCAGGTTTTTTGGGATGCGCATGCGCAGGTTTTTTGGGATGCGCATGGCTAGTCGAGGAATAACTCGTGCGAGAGGATGCATCCCGCAGGCTAGTCGAGTAAAAACACGTGCGAGGTTTTGTGGGATGCGCATGCGCAGGTTTTGTGGGATGCGCATGCGCAGGTTTTTTGGGATGCGCATGCGCAGGTTTTTTGGGATGCGCATGCCTAGTCGAGCAAAAACACGTGCGAGAGGATGCATCCCGCAGGCTAGTCGAGCAAAAACACGTGCGAGAGGATGCATCCCGCAGGCTAGTCGAGTAAAAACACGTGCGAGAGGATGCATCCTGCAGGCTAGTCGAGTAAAAACACGTGCGAGAGGATGCATCCCGCAGGCTAGTCGAGTAAAAACACGTGCGAGGTTTTGTGGGATGCGCATGCGCAGGTTTTTTGGGATGCGCATGGCTAGTCGAGCAAAAACACGTGCGAGAGGATGCATCCCGCAGGCTAGTCGAGTAAAAACACGTGCGAGAGGATGCATCCCGCAGGCTAGTCGAGTAAAAACACGTGCGAGAGGATGCATCCCGCAGGCTAGTCGAGTAAAAACACGTGCGAGAGGATGCGTCCCGCAGGCTAGTCGAGCAAAAACACGTGCGAGAGGATGCATCCCGCAGGCTAGTCGAGCAAAAACACGTGCGAGAGGATGCATCCCGCAGGCTAGTCGAGCAAAAACACGTGCGAGAGGATGCATCCCGCAGGCTAGTCGAGTAAAAACACGTGCGAGAGGATGCGTCCCGCAGGCTAGTCGAGTAAAAACACGTGCGAGAGGATGCATCCCGCAGGCTAGTCGAGCAAAAACACGTGCGAGAGGATGCATGCCGCAGGCTAGTCGAGTAAAAACACGTGCGAGAGGATGAATCCCGAAGGCTAGTCGAGTAAAAACACGTGCGAGAGGATGCATCCCGCAGGCTAGTCGAGTAAAAACACGTGCGAGAGGATGCGTCCCGCAGGCTAGACGAGCAAAAACACGTGCGAGAGGATGCATCTTGCAGGCTAGTCGAGTAAAAACACGTGCGCGAGGATGCATCCCGCAGGCTAGTCGAGCAAAAACACGTGCGAGAGGATGCATCCCGCAGGCTAGTCGAGCAAAAACACGTGCGAGAGGATGCATCCCGCAGGCTAGACGAGTAAAAACACGTGCGAGAGGATGCATCCCGCAGGCTAGTCGAGCACAAACACGTGCGAGAGGATGCATCCCGCAGGCTAGTCGAGCAAAAACACGTGCGAGAGGATGCACCCCGCAGGCTAGTCGAGCAAAAACACGTGCGAGAGGATGCATCCCGCAGGCTACTCGAGTAAAAACACGTGCGAGGTTTTGTGGGATGCGCATGCGCAGGTTTTGTGGGATGCGCATGCGCAGGTTTTTTGGGATGCGCATGGCTAGTCGAGCAAAAACACGTGCGAGAGGATGCATCCCGCAGGCTAGTCGAGTAAAAACACGTGCGAGAGGATGCATCCTGCAGGCTAGTCGAGTAAAAACACGTTCGAGAGGATGCATCCCGCAGGCTAGTCGAGTAAAAACACGTGCGAGGTTTTGTGGGATGCGCATGCGCAGGTTTTGTGGGATGCGCATGCGCAGGTTTTTTGGGATGCGCATGGCTAGTCGAGCAAAAACACGTGCGAGAAGATGCATCCCGCAGGCTAGTCGAGCAAAAACACGTGCGAGAGGATGCATCCCGCAGGCTAGTCGAGTAAAAACACGTGCGAGGTTTTGTGGGATGCGCATGCGCAGGTTTTGTGGGATGCGCATGCGCAGGTTTTTTGGGATGCGCATGGCTAGTCGAGCAAAAACACGTGCGAGAGGATGCATCCCACAGGCTAGTCGAGCAAAAACACGTGCGAGAGGATGCATCCCGCAGGCTAGTCGAGTAAAAACACGTGCGAGGTTTTGTGGGATGCGCATGCGCAGGTTTTGTGGGAGGCGCATGCGCAGGTTTTTTGGGATGCGCATGCGCAGGTTTTTTGGGATGCGCATGGCTAGTCGAGGAAAAACACGTGCGAGAGGATGCATCCCGCAGGCTAGTCGAGTAAAAACACGTGCGAGGTTTTGTGGGATGCGCATGCGCAGGTTTTGTGGGATGCGCATGCGCAGGTTTTTTGGGATGCGCATGCGCAGGTTTTTTGGGATGCGCATGCCTAGTCGAGCAAAAACACGTGCGAGAGGATGCATCCCGCAGGCTAGTCGAGCAAAAACACGTGCGAGAGGATGCATCCCGCAGGCTAGTCGAGTAAAAACACGTGCGAGAGGATGCATCCCGCAGGCTAGTCGAGTAAAAACACGTGCGAGGTTTTGTGGGATGCGCATGCGCAGGTTTTGTAGGATGCGCATGCGCAGGTTTTTTGGGATGCGCATGCGCAGGTTTTTTGGGATGCGCATGCCTAGTCGAGCAAAAACACGTGCGAGAGGATGCATCCCGCAGGCTAGTCGAGCAAAAACACGTGCGAGAGGATGCATCCCGCAGGCTAGTCGAGTAAAAACACGTGCGAGAGGATGCATCCTGCAGGCTAGTCGAGTAAAAACACGTGCGAGAGGATGCATCCCGCAGGCTAGTCGAGTAAAAACACGTGCGAGGTTTTGTGGGATGCGCATGCGCAGGTTTTTTGGGATGCGCATGGCTAGTCGAGCAAAAACACGTGCGAGAGGATGCATCCCGCAGGCTAGTCGAGTAAAAACACGTGCGAGAGGATGCATCCCGCAGGCTAGTCGAGTAAAAACACGTGCGAGAGGATGCATCCCGCAGGCTAGTCGAGTAAAAACACGTGCGAGAGGATGCGTCCCGCAGGCTAGTCGAGCAAAAACACGTGCGAGAGGATGCATCCCGCAGGCTAGTCGAGCAAAAACACGTGCGAGAGGATGCATCCCGCAGGCTAGTCGAGCAAAAACACGTGCGAGAGGATGTATCCCGCAGGCTAGTCGAGTAAAAACACGTGCGGGAGGATGCATACCGCAGGCTAGTCGAGTAAAAACACGTGCGAGAAGATGCATCCCGCAGGCTAGTCGAGCAAAAACACGTGCGAGGTTTTTTGGGATGCGCATGCGCAGGTTTTTTGGGATGCGCATGGCTAGTCGAGGAAAAACACGTGCGAGAGGATGCATCCCGCAGGCTAGTCGAGTAAAAACACGTGCGGGGTTTTGTGGGATGCGCATGCGCAGGTTTTGTGGGATGCGCATGCGCAGGTTTTTTGGGATGCGCATGCGCAGGTTTTTTGGGATGCGCATGCCTAGTCGAGCAAAAACACGTGCGAGAGGATGCATCCCGCAGGCTAGTCGAGCAAAAACACGTGCGAGAGGATGCATCCCGCAGGCTAGTCGAGCAAAAACACGTGCGAGAGGATGCATCCCGCAGGCTAGTCGAGTAAAAACACGTGCGAGAGGATGCATCCCGCAGGCTAGTCGAGTAAAAACACGTGCGAGAGGATGCATCCTGCAGGCTAGTCGAGTAAAAACACGTGCGAGAGGATGCTTCCCGCAGGCTAGTCGACTAAAAACACGTGCGAGGTTTTGTGGGATGCGCATGCGCAGGTTTTGTGGGATGCGCATGCGCAGGTTTTTTGGGATGCGCATGGCTAGTCGAGTAAAAACACCTGCGAGAGGATGCATCCCGCAGGCTAGTCGAGTAAAAACACGTGCGAGAGGATGCATCCCGCAGGCTAGTCGAGTAAAAACACGTGCGAGGTTTTGTGGGATGCGCATACGCAGGTTTTGTGGGATGCGCATGCGCAGGTTTTTTGGGATGCGCATGGCTAGTCGAGCAAAAACACGTGCGAGAGGATGCATCCCGCAGGCTATTCGAGGAAAAACACGTGCGAGAGGATGCATCCCGCAGGCTAGTCGAGTAAAAACACGTGCGAGGTTTTGTGGGATGCGCATGCGCAGGTTTTGTGGGATGCGCATGCGCAGGTTTTTTGGGATGCGCATGGCTAGTCGAGCAAAAACACGTGCGAGAGGATGCATCCCGCAGGCTAGTCGAGCAAAAACACGTGCGAGAGGATGCATCCCGCAGGCTAGTCGAGTAAAAACACGTGCGAGGTTTTGTGGGATGCGCATGCGCAGGTTTTGTGGGAGGCGCATGCGCAGGTTTTTTGGGATGCGCATGGCTAGTCGAGGAAAAACACGTGCGAGAGGATGCATCCCGCAGGCTAGTCGAGTAAAAACACGTGCGAGGTTTTGTGGGATGCGCATGCGCAGGTTTTGTGGGATGCGCCTGCGCAGGTTTTTTGGGATGCGCATGCGCAGGTTTTTTGGGATGCGCATGCCTAGTCGAGCAAAAACACGTGCGCGAGGATGCATCCCGCAGGCTAGTCGAGCAAAAACACGTGCGAGAGGATGCATCCCGCAGGCTAGTCGAGCAAAAACACGTGCGAGAGGATGCATCCCGCAGGCTAGACGAGTAAAAACACGTGCGAGAGGATGCATCCCGCAGGCTAGTCGAGCACAAACACGTGCGAGAGGATGCATCCCGCAGGCTAGTCGAGCAAAAACACGTGCGAGAGGATGCACCCCGCAGGCTAGTCGAGCAAAAACACGTGCGAGAGGATGCATCCCGCAGGCTACTCGAGTAAAAACACGTGCGAGGTTTTGTGGGATGCGCATGCGCAGGTTTTGTGGGATGCGCATGCGCAGGTTTTTTGGGATGCGCATGGCTAGTCGAGCAAAAACACGTGCGAGAGGATGCATCCCGCAGGCTAGTCGAGTAAAAACACGTGCGAGAGGATGCATCCTGCAGGCTAGTCGAGTAAAAACACGTTCGAGAGGATGCATCCCGCAGGCTAGTCGAGTAAAAACACGTGCGAGGTTTTGTGGGATGCGCATGCGCAGGTTTTGTGGGATGCGCATGCGCAGGTTTTTTGGGATGCGCATGGCTAGTCGAGCAAAAACACGTGCGAGAAGATGCATCCCGCAGGCTAGTCGAGCAAAAACACGTGCGAGAGGATGCATCCCGCAGGCTAGTCGAGTAAAAACACGTGCGAGGTTTTGTGGGATGCGCATGCGCAGGTTTTGTGGGATGCGCATGCGCAGGTTTTTTGGGATGCGCATGGCTAGTCGAGCAAAAACACGTGCGAGAGGATGCATCCCACAGGCTAGTCGAGCAAAAACACGTGCGAGAGGATGCATCCCGCAGGCTAGTCGAGTAAAAACACGTGCGAGGTTTTGTGGGATGCGCATGCGCAGGTTTTGTGGGAGGCGCATGCGCAGGTTTTTTGGGATGCGCATGCGCAGGTTTTTTGGGATGCGCATGGCTAGTCGAGGAAAAACACGTGCGAGAGGATGCATCCCGCAGGCTAGTCGAGTAAAAACACGTGCGAGGTTTTGTGGGATGCGCATGCGCAGGTTTTGTGGGATGCGCATGCGCAGGTTTTTTGGGATGCGCATGCGCAGGTTTTTTGGGATGCGCATGCCTAGTCGAGCAAAAACACGTGCGAGAGGATGCATCCCGCAGGCTAGTCGAGCAAAAACACGTGCGAGAGGATGCATCCCGCAGGCTAGTCGAGTAAAAACACGTGCGAGAGGATGCATCCCGCAGGCTAGTCGAGTAAAAACACGTGCGAGGTTTTGTGGGATGCGCATGCGCAGGTTTTGTAGGATGCGCATGCGCAGGTTTTTTGGGATGCGCATGCGCAGGTTTTTTGGGATGCGCATGCCTAGTCGAGCAAAAACACGTGCGAGAGGATGCATCCCGCAGGCTAGTCGAGCAAAAACACGTGCGAGAGGATGCATCCCGCAGGCTAGTCGAGTAAAAACACGTGCGAGAGGATGCATCCTGCAGGCTAGTCGAGTAAAAACACGTGCGAGAGGATGCATCCCGCAGGCTAGTCGAGTAAAAACACGTGCGAGGTTTTGTGGGATGCGCATGCGCAGGTTTTTTGGGATGCGCATGGCTAGTCGAGCAAAAACACGTGCGAGAGGATGCATCCCGCAGGCTAGTCGAGTAAAAACACGTGCGAGAGGATGCATCCCGCAGGCTAGTCGAGTAAAAACACGTGCGAGAGGATGCATCCCGCAGGCTAGTCGAGTAAAAACACGTGCGAGAGGATGCGTCCCGCAGGCTAGTCGAGCAAAAACACGTGCGAGAGGATGCATCCCGCAGGCTAGTCGAGCAAAAACACGTGCGAGAGGATGCATCCCGCAGGCTAGTCGAGCAAAAACACGTGCGAGAGGATGTATCCCGCAGGCTAGTCGAGTAAAAACACGTGCGGGAGGATGCATACCGCAGGCTAGTCGAGTAAAAACACGTGCGAGAAGATGCATCCCGCAGGCTAGTCGAGCAAAAACACGTGCGAGGTTTTTTGGGATGCGCATGCGCAGGTTTTTTGGGATGCGCATGGCTAGTCGAGGAAAAACACGTGCGAGAGGATGCATCCCGCAGGCTAGTCGAGTAAAAACACGTGCGGGGTTTTGTGGGATGCGCATGCGCAGGTTTTGTGGGATGCGCATGCGCAGGTTTTTTGGGATGCGCATGCGCAGGTTTTTTGGGATGCGCATGCCTAGTCGAGCAAAAACACGTGCGAGAGGATGCATCCCGCAGGCTAGTCGAGCAAAAACACGTGCGAGAGGATGCATCCCGCAGGCTAGTCGAGCAAAAACACGTGCGAGAGGATGCATCCCGCAGGCTAGTCGAGTAAAAACACGTGCGAGAGGATGCATCCCGCAGGCTAGTCGAGTAAAAACACGTGCGAGAGGATGCATCCTGCAGGCTAGTCGAGTAAAAACACGTGCGAGAGGATGCTTCCCGCAGGCTAGTCGACTAAAAACACGTGCGAGGTTTTGTGGGATGCGCATGCGCAGGTTTTGTGGGATGCGCATGCGCAGGTTTTTTGGGATGCGCATGGCTAGTCGAGTAAAAACACCTGCGAGAGGATGCATCCCGCAGGCTAGTCGAGTAAAAACACGTGCGAGAGGATGCATCCCGCAGGCTAGTCGAGTAAAAACACGTGCGAGGTTTTGTGGGATGCGCATACGCAGGTTTTGTGGGATGCGCATGCGCAGGTTTTTTGGGATGCGCAAGGCTAGTCGAGCAAAAACACGTGCGAGAGGATGCATCCCGCAGGCTATTCGAGGAAAAACACGTGCGAGAGGATGCATCCCGCAGGCTAGTCGAGTAAAAACACGTGCGAGGTTTTGTGGGATGCGCATGCGCAGGTTTTGTGGGATGCGCATGCGCAGGTTTTTTGGGATGCGCATGGCTAGTCGAGCAAAAACACGTGCGAGAGGATGCATCCCGCAGGCTAGTCGAGCAAAAACACGTGCGAGAGGATGCATCCCGCAGGCTAGTCGAGTAAAAACACGTGCGAGGTTTTGTGGGATGCGCATGCGCAGGTTTTGTGGGAGGCGCATGCGCAGGTTTTTTGGGATGCGCATGGCTAGTCGAGGAAAAACACGTGCGAGAGGATGCATCCCGCAGGCTAGTCGAGTAAAAACACGTGCGAGGTTTTGTGGGATGCGCATGCGCAGGTTTTGTGGGATGCGCCTGCGCAGGTTTTTTGGGATGCGCATGCGCAGGTTTTTTGGGATGCGCATGCCTAGTCGAGCAAAAACACGTGCGAGAGGATGCATCCCGCAGGCTAGTCGAACAAAAACACGTGCGAGAGGATGCATCCCGCAGGCTAGTCGAGTAAAAACACGTGCGAGAGGATGCATCCCGCAGGCTAGTCGAGTAAAAACACGTGCGAGAGGATGCATCCCGCAGGCTAGTCGAGTAAAAACACGTGCGAGGTTTTGTGGGATGCGCATGCGCAGGTTTTGTGGGATGCGCATGCGCAGGTTTTTTGGGATGCGCATGCGCAGGTTTTTTGGGATGCGCATGGCTAGTCGAGGAAAAACACGTGCGAGAGGATGCATCCCGCAGGCTAGTCGAGTAAAAACACGTGCGAGGTTTTGTGGGATGCGCATGCGCAGGTTTTGTGGGATGCGCATGCGCAGGTTTTTTGGGATGCGCATGCGCAGGTTTTTTGGGATGCGCATGCCTAGTCGAGCAAAAACACGTGCGAGAGGATGCATCCCGCAGGCTAGTCGAGCAAAAACACGTGCGAGAGGATGCATCCCGCAGGCTAGTCGAGTAAAAACACGTGCGAGAGGATGCATCCTGCAGGCTAGTCGAGTAAAAACACGTGCGAGAGGATGCATCCCGCAGGCTAGTCGAGTAAAAACACGTGCGAGGTTTTGTGGGATGCGCATGCGCAGGTTTTTTGGGATGCGCATGGCTAGTCGAGCAAAAACACGTGCGAGAGGATGCATCCCGCAGGGTAGTCGAGTAAAAACACGTGCGAGAGGATGCATCCCGCAGGCTAGTCGAGTAAAAACACGTGCGAGAGGATGCATCCCGCAGGCTAGTCGAGTAAAAACACGTGCGAGAGGATGCGTCCCGCAGGCTAGTCGAGCAAAAACACGTGCGAGAGGATGCATCCCGCAGGCTAGTCGAGCAAAAACACGTGCGAGAGGATGCATCCCGCAGGCTAGTCGAGCAAAAACACGTGCGAGAGGATGTATCCCGCAGGCTAGTCGAGTAAAAACACGTGCGGGAGGATGCATCCCGCAGGCTAGTCGAGTAAAAACACGTGCGAGAGGATGCATCCCGCAGGCTAGTCGAGCAAAAACACGTGCGAGAGGATGCATGCCGCAGGCTAGTCGAGCACAAACACGTGCGAGAGGATGCATCCCGCAGGCTAGTCGAGCAAAAACACGTGCGAGAGGATGCACCCCGCAGGCTAGTCGAGCAAAAACACGTGCGAGAGGATGCATCCCGCAGGCTACTCGAGTAAAAACACGTGCGAGGTTTTTTGGGATGCGCATGCGCAGGTTTTTTGGGATGCGCATGGCTAGTCGAGGAAAAACACGTGCGAGAGGATGCATCCCGCAGGCTAGTCGAGTAAAAACACGTGCGAGGTTTTGTGGGATGCGCATGCGCAGGTTTTGTGGGATGCGCATGCGCAGGTTTTTTGGGATGCGCATGCGCAGGTTTTTTGGGATGCGCATGCCTAGTCGAGCAAAAACACGTGCGAGAGGATGCATCCCGCAGGCTAGTCGAGCAAAAACACGTGCGAGAGGATGCATCCCGCAGGCTAGTCGAGTAAAAACACGTGCGAGAGGATGCATCCCGCAGGCTAGTCGAGTAAAAACACGTGCGAGAGGATGCATCCCGCAGGCTAGTCGAGTAAAAACACGTGCGAGGTTTTGTGGGATGCGCATGCGCAGGTTTTTTGGGATGCGCATGCGCAGGTTTTTTGGGATGCGCATGGCTAGTCGAGGAAAAACACGTGCGAGAGGATGCATCCCGCAGGCTAGTCGAGTAAAAACACGTGCGAGGTTTTGTGGGATGCGCATGCGCAGGTTTTTTGGGATGCTCATGCCTAGTCGAGCAAAAACACGTGCGAGAGGATGCATCCCGCAGGCTAGTCGAGCAAAAACACGTGCGAGAGGATGCATCCCGCAGGCTAGTCGAGTAAAAACACGTGCGAGAGGATGCATCCCGCAGGCTAGTCGAGTAAAAACACGTGCGAGAGGATGCATCCCGCAGTCTAGTCGAGTAAAAACACGTGCGAGGTTTTGTGGGATGCGCATGCGCAGGTTTTTTGGGATGCGCATGGCTAGTCGAGCAAAAACACGTGCGAGAGGATGCATCCCGCAGGCTAGTCGAGCAAAAACACGTGCGAGAGGATGCATCCCGCAGGCTAGTCGAGTAAAAACACGTGCGAGGTTTTGTGGGATGCGCATGCGCAGGTTTTTTGGGATGCGCATGGCTAGTCGAGCAAAAACACGTGCGAGAGGATGCATCCCGCAGGGTAGTCGAGTAAAAACACGTGCGAGAGGATGCATCCCGCAGGCTAGTCGAGTAAAAACACGTGCGAGGTTTTGTGGGATGCGCATGCGCAGGTTTTTTGGGATGCGCATGGCTAGTCGAGCAAAAACACGTGCGAGAGGATGCATCCCGCAGGCTAGTCGAGTAAAAACACGTGCGAGAGGATGCATCCTGCAGGCTAGTCGAGTAAAAACACGTGCGAGAGGATGCATCCCGCAGGCTAGTCGAGTAAAAACACGTGCGAGGTTTTGTGGGATGCGCATGCGTAGGTTTTGTGGGATGCGCATGCGCAGGTTTTTTGGGATGCGCATGGCTAGTCGAGTAAAAACACGTGCGAGAGGATGCATCCCGCAGGCTAGTCGAGTAAAAACACGTGCGAGAGGATGCATCCCGCAGGCTAGTCGAGCAAAAACACGTGCGAGAGGATGCATCCCGCAGGCTAGTCGAGTAAAAACACGTGCGAGAGGATGCATCCCGCAGGCTAGTCGAGCAAAAACACGTGCGAGAGGATGCATGCCGCAGTCTAGTCGAGCAAAAACACGTGCGAGAGGATGCATCCCGCAGGCTAGTCGAGTAAAAACACGTGCGAGGTTTTGTGGGATGCGCATGCGCAGGTTTTGTGGGATGCGCCTGCGCAGGTTTTTTGGGATGCGCATGCGCAGGTTTTTTGGGATGCGCATGCCTAGTCGAGCAAAAACACGTGCGAGAGGATGCATCCCGCAGGCTAGTCGAGCAAAAACACGTGCGAGAGGATGCATCCCGCAGGCTAGTCGAGTAAAAACACGTGCGAGAGGATGCATCCCGCAGGCTAGTCGAGTAAAAACACGTGCGAGGTTTTGTGGGATGCGCATGCGCAGGTTTTGTGGGATGCGCATGCGCAGGTTTTTTGGGATGCGCATGCGCAGGTTTTTTGGGATGCGCATGGCTAGTCGAGGAAAAACACGTGCGAGAGGATGCATCCCGCAGGCTAGTCGAGTAAAAACACGTGCGAGGTTTTGTGGGATGCGCATGCGCAGGTTTTTTGGGATGCGCATGCCTAGTCGAGCAAAAACACGTGCGAGAGGATGCATCCCGCAGGCTAGTCGAGCAAAAACACGTGCGAGAGGATGCATCCCGCAGGCTAGTCGAGTAAAAACACGTGCGAGAGGATGCATCCCGCAGGCTAGTCGAGTAAAAACACGTGCGAGAGGATGCATCCCGCAGGGTAGTCGAGTAAAAACACGTGCGAGAGGATGCGTCCCGCAGGCTAGTCGAGCAAAAACACGTGCGAGAGGATGCATCCCGCACGCTAGTCGAGCAAAAACACGTGCGAGAGGATGCATCCCGCAGGCTAGTCGAGCAAAAACACGTGCGAGAGGATGCATGCCGCAGGCTAGTCGAGCACAAACACGTGCGAGAGGATGCATCCCGCAGGCTAGTCGAGCAAAAACACGTGCGAGAGGATGCACCCCGCAGGCTAGTCGAGCAAAAACACGTGCGAGAGGATGCATCCCGCAGGCTACTCGAGTAAAAACACGTGCGAGGTTTTTTGGGATGCGCATGCACAGGTTTTTTGGGATGCGCATGGCTAGTCGAGGAAAAACACGTGCGAGAGGATGCATCCCGCAGGCTAGTCGAGTAAAAACACGTGCGAGGTTTTGTGGGATGCGCATGCGCAGGTTTTGTGGGATGCGCATGCGCAGGTTTTTTGGGATGCGCATGCGCAGGTTTTTTGGGATGCGCATGCCTAGTCGAGCAAAAACACGTGCGAGAGGATGCATCCCGCAGGCTAGTCGAGCAAAAACACGTGCGAGAGGATGCATCCCGCAGGCTAGTCGAGTAAAAACACGTGCGAGAGGATGCATCCCGCAGGCTAGTCGAGTAAAAACACGTGCGAGAGGATGCATCCCGCAGGCTAGTCGAGTAAAAACACGTGCGAGGTTTTGTGGGATGCGCATGCGCAGGTTTTGTGGGATGCGCATGCGCAGGTTTTTTGGGATGCGCATGCGCAGGTTTTTTGGGATGCGCATGGCTAGTCGAGGAAAAACACGTGCGAGAGGATGCATCCCGCAGGCTAGTCGAGTAAAAACACGTGCGAGGTTTTGTGGGATGCGCATGCGCAGGTTTTGTGGGATGCGCATGCGCAGGTTTTTTGGGATGCTCATGCCTAGTCGAGCAAAAACACGTGCGAGAGGATGAATCCCGCAGGCTAGTCGAGCAAAAACACGTGCGAGAGGATGCATCCCGCAGGCTAGTCGAGTAAAAACACGTGCGAGAGGATGCATCCCGCAGGCTAGTCGAGTAAAAACACGTGCGAGAGGATGCATCCCGCAGGCTAGTCGAGTAAAAACACGTGCGAGGTTTTGTGGGATGCGCATGCGCAGGTTTTTTGGGATGCGCATGGCTAGTCGAGCAAAAACACGTGCGAGAGGATGCAGCCCGCAGGCTAGTCGAGCAAAAACACGTGCGAGAGGATGCATCCCGCAGGCTAGTCGACTAAAAACACGTGCGAGAGGATGCATCCTGCAGGCTAGTCGAGTAAAAACACGTGCGAGAGGATGCATCCCGCAGGCTAGTCGAGTAAAAACACGTGCGAGGTTTTGTGGGATGCGCATGCGCAGGTTTTTTGGGATGCGCATGGCTAGTCGAGCAAAAACACGTGCGAGAGGATGCATCCCGCAGGGTAGTCGAGTAAAAACACGTGCGAGAGGATGCATCCCGCAGGCTAGTCGAGTAAAAACACGTGCGAGAGGATGCATCCCGCAGGGTAGTCGAGTAAAAACACGTGCGAGAGGATGCGTCCCGCAGGCTAGTCGAGCAAAAACACGTGCGAGAGGATGCATCCCGCACGCTAGTCGAGCAAAAACACGTGCGAGAGGATGCATCCCGCAGGCTAGTCGAGCAAAAACACGTGCGGGAGGATGCATCCCGCAGGCTAGTCGAGTAAAAACACGTGCGAGAGGATGCATCCCGCAGGCTAGTCGAGCAAAAACACGTGCGAGAGGATGCATGCCGCAGGCTAGTCGAGCACAAACACGTGCGAGAGGATGCATCCCGCAGGCTAGTCGAGCAAAAACACGTGCGAGAGGATGCACCCCGCAGGCTAGTCGAGCAAAAACACGTGCGAGAGGATGCATCCCGCAGGCTACTCGAGTAAAAACACGTGCGAGGTTTTTTGGGATGCGCATGCACAGGTTTTTTGGGATGCGCATGGCTAGTCGAGAAAAACACGTGCGAGAGGATGCATCCCGCAGGCTAGTCGAGTAAAAACACGTGCGAGGTTTTGTGGGATGCGCATGCGCAGGTTTTTTGGGATGCGCATGGCTAGTCGAGCAAAAACACGTGCGAGAGGATGCATCCCGCAGGGTAGTCGAGTAAAAACACGTGCGAGAGGATGCATCCCGCAGGCTAGTCGAGTAAAAACACGTGCGAGGTTTTGTGGGATGCGCATGCGCAGGTTTTTTGGGATGCGCATGGCTAGTCGAGCAAAAACACGTGCGAGAGGATGCATCCCGCAGGCTAGTCGAGTAAAAACACGTGCGAGAGGATGCATCCTGCAGGCTAGTCGAGTAAAAACACGTGCGAGAGGATGCATCCCGCAGGCTAGTCGAGTAAAAACACGTGCGAGGTTTTGTGGGATGCGCATGCGTAGGTTTTGTGGGATGCGCATGCGCAGGTTTTTTGGGATGCGCATGGCTAGTCGAGTAAAAACACGTGCGAGAGGATGCATCCCGCAGGCTAGTCGAGTAAAAACACGTGCGAGAGGATGCATCCCGCAGGCTAGTCGAGCAAAAACACGTGCGAGAGGATGCATCCCGCAGGCTAGTCGAGTAAAAACACGTGCGAGAGGATGCATCCCGCAGGCTAGTCGAGCAAAAACACGTGCGAGAGGATGCATGCCGCAGTCTAGTCGAGCAAAAACACGTGCGAGAGGATGCATCCCGCAGGCTAGTCGAGTAAAAACACGTGCGAGGTTTTGTGGGATGCGCATGCGCAGGTTTTGTGGGAGGCGCATGCGCAGGTTTTTAGGGATGCGCATGCGCAGGTTTTTTGGGATGCGCATGGCTAGTCAAGGAAAAACACGTGCGAGAGGATGCATCCCGCAGGCTAGTCGAGTAAAAACACGTGCGAGGTTTTGTGGGATGCGCATGCGCAGGTTTTGTGGGATGCGCCTGCGCAGGTTTTTTGGGATGCGCCTGCGCAGGTTTTTTGGGATGCGCATGCCTAGTCGAGCAAAAACACGTGCGAGAGGATGCATCCCGCAGGCTAGTCGAGCAAAAACACGTGCGAGAGGATGCATCCCGCAGGCTAGTCGAGTAAAAACACGTGCGAGAGGATGCATCCCGCAGGCTAGTCGAGTAAAAACACGTGCGAGGTTTTGTGGGATGCGCATGCGCAGGTTTTGTGGGATGCGCATGCGCAGGTTTTTTGGGATGCGCATGCGCAGGTTTTTTGGGATGCGCATGGCTAGTCGAGGAAAAACACGTGCGAGAGGATGCATCCCGCAGGCTAGTCGAGTAAAAACACGTGCGAGGTTTTGTGGGATGCGCATGCGCAGGTTTTTTGGGATGCGCATGCCTAGTCGAGCAAAAACACGTGCGAGAGGATGCATCCCGCAGGCTAGTCGAGCAAAAACACGTGCGAGAGGATGCATCCCGCAGGCTAGTCGAGTAAAAACACGTGCGAGAGGATGCATCCTGCAGGCTAGTCGAGTAAAAACACGTGCGAGAGGATGCATCCCGCAGGCTAGTCGAGTAAAAACACGTGCGAGGTTTTGTGGGATGCGCATTCGCAGGTTTTTTGGGATGCGCATGGCTAGTCGAGCAAAAACACGTGCGAGAGGATGCATGCCGCAGTCTAGTCGAGCAAAAACACGTGCGAGAGGATGCATCCCGCAGGCTAGTCGAGTAAAAACACGTGCGAGGTTTTGTGGGATGCGCATGCGCAGGTTTTGTGGGAGGCGCATGCGCAGGTTTTTAGGGATGCGCATGCGCAGGTTTTTTGGGATGCGCATGGCTAGTCAAGGAAAAACACGTGCGAGAGGATGCATCCCGCAGGCTAGTCGAGTAAAAACACGTGCGAGGTTTTGTGGGATGCGCATGCGCAGGTTTTGTGGGATGCGCCTGCGCAGGTTTTTTGGGATGCGCCTGCGCAGGTTTTTTGGGATGCGCATGCCTAGTCGAGCAAAAACACGTGCGAGAGGATGCATCCCGCAGGCTAGTCGAGCAAAAACACGTGCGAGAGGATGCATCCCGCAGGCTAGTCGAGTAAAAACACGTGCGAGAGGATGCATCCCGCAGGCTAGTCGAGTAAAAACACGTGCGAGGTTTTGTGGGATGCGCATGCGCAGGTTTTGTGGGATGCGCATGCGCAGGTTTTTTGGGATGCGCATGCGCAGGTTTTTTGGGATGCGCATGGCTAGTCGAGGAAAAACACGTGCGAGAGGATGCATCCCGCAGGCTAGTCGAATAAAAACACGTGCGAGGTTTTGTGGGATGCGCATGCGCAGGTTTTTTGGGATGCGCATGCCTAGTCGAGCAAAAACACGTGCGAGAGGATGCATCCCGCAGGCTAGTCGAGCAAAAACACGTGCGAGAGGATGCATCCCGCAGGCTAGTCGAGTAAAAACACGTGCGAGAGGATGCATCCTGCAGGCTAGTCGAGTAAAAACACGTGCGAGAGGATGCATCCCGCAGGCTAGTCGAGTAAAAACACGTGCGAGGTTTTGTGGGATGCGCATGCGCAGGTTTTTTGGGATGCGCATGGCTAGTCGAGCAAAAACACGTGCGAGAGGATGCATCCCGCAGGGTAGTCGAGTAAAAACACGTGCGAGAGGATGCATCCCGCAGGCTAGTCGAGTAAAAACACGTGCGAGAGGATGCATCCCGCAGGGTAGTCGAGTAAAAACACGTGCGAGAGGATGCGTCCCGCAGGCTAGTCGAGCAAAAACACGTGCGAGAGGATGCATCCCGCACGCTAGTCGAGCAAAAACACGTGCGAGAGGATGCATCCCGCAGGCTAGTCGAGCAAAAACACGTGCGGGAGGATGCATCCCGCAGGCTAGTCGAGTAAAAACACGTGCGAGAGGATGCATCCCGCAGGCTAGTCGAGCAAAAACACGTGCGAGAGGATGCATGCCGCAGGCTAGTCGAGCACAAACACGTGCGAGAGGATGCATCCCGCAGGCTAGTCGAGCAAAAACACGTGCGAGAGGATGCACCCCGCAGGCTAGTCGAGCAAAAACACGTGCGAGAGGATGCATCCCGCAGGCTACTCGAGTAAAAACACGTGCGAGGTTTTTTGGGATGCGCATGCACAGGTTTTTTGGGATGCGCATGGCTAGTCGAGGAAAAACACGTGCGAGAGGATGCATCCCGCAGGCTAGTCGAGTAAAAACACGTGCGAGGTTTTGTGGGATGCGCATGCGCAGGTTTTGTGGGATGCGCATGCGCAGGTTTTTTGGGATGCGCATGCGCAGGTTTTTTGGGATGCGCATGCCTAGTCGAGCAAAAACACGTGCGAGAGGATGCATCCCGCAGGCTAGTCGAGCAAAAACACGTGCGAGAGGATGCATCCCGCAGGCTAGTCGAGTAAAAACACGTGCGAGAGGATGCATCCCGCAGGCTAGTCGAGTAAAAACACGTGCGAGAGGATGCATCCCGCAGGCTAGTCGAGTAAAAACACGTGCGAGGTTTTGTGGGATGCGCATGCGCAGGTTTTGTGGGATGCGCATGCGCAGGTTTTTTGGGATGCGCATGCGCAGGTTTTTTGGGATGCGCATGGCTAGTCGAGTAAAAACACGTGCGAGAGGATGCATCCCGCAGGCTAGTCGAGTAAAAACACGTGCGAGGTTTTGTGGGATGCGCATGCGCAGGTTTTTTGGGATGCGCATGGCTAGTCGAGCAAAAACACGTGCGAGAGGATGCATCCCGCAGGGTAGTCGAGTAAAAACACGTGCGAGAGGATGCATCCCGCAGGCTAGTCGAGTAAAAACACGTGCGAGAGGATGCATCCCGCAGGGTAGTAGAGTAAAAACACGTGCGAGAGGATGCGTCCCGCAGGCTAGTCGAGCAAAAACACGTGCGAGAGGATGCATCCCGCACGCTAGTCGAGCAAAAACACGTGCGAGAGGATGCATCCCGCAGGCTAGTCGAGCAAAAACACGTGCGGGAGGATGCATCCCGCAGGCTAGTCGAGTAAAAACACGTGCGAGAGGATGCATCCCGCAGGCTAGTCGAGCAAAAACACGTGCGAGAGGATGCATGCCGCAGGCTAGTCGAGCACAAACACGTGCGAGAGGATGCATCCCGCAGGCTAGTCGAGCAAAAACACGTGCGAGAGGATGCACCCCGCAGGCTAGTCGAGCAAAAACACGTGCGAGAGGATGCATCCCGCAGGCTACTCGAGTAAAAACACGTGCGAGGTTTTTTGGGATGCGCATGCGCAGGTTTTTTGGGATGCGCATGCGCAGGTTTTTTGGGATGCGCATGCCTAGTCGAGCAAAAACACGTGCGAGAGGATGCATCCCGCAGGCTAGTCGAGCAAAAACACGTGCGAGAGGATGCATCCCGCAGGCTAGTCGAGTAAAAACACGTGCGAGAGGATGCATCCCGCAGGCTAGTCGAGTAAAAACACGTGCGAGAGGATGCATCCCGCAGGCTAGTCGAGTAAAAACACGTGCGAGGTTTTGTGGGATGCGCATGCGCAGGTTTTGTGGGATGCGCATGCGCAGGTTTTTTGGGATGCGCATGCGCAGGTTTTTTGGGATGCGCATGGCTAGTCGAGGAAAAACACGTGCGAGAGGATGCATCCCGCAGGCTAGTCGAGTAAAAACACGTGCGAGGTTTTGTGGGATGCGCATGCGCAGGTTTTGTGGGATGCGCATGCGCAGGTTTTTTGGGATGCTCATGCCTAGTCGAGCAAAAACACGTGCGAGAGGATGCATCCCGCAGGCTAGTCGAGCAAAAACACGTGCGAGAGGATGCATCCCGCAGGCTAGTCGAGTAAAAACACGTGCGAGAGGATGCATCCCGCAGGCTAGTCGAGTAAAAACACGTGCGAGGTTTTGTGGGATGCGCATGCGCAGGTTTTGTGGGATGCGCATGCGCAGGTTTTTTGGGATGCGCATGGCTAGTCGAGCAAAAACACGTGCGAGAGGATGCATCCCGCAGGGTAGTCGAGTAAAAACACGTGCGAGAGGATGCATCCCGCAGGCTAGTCGAGTAAAAACACGTGCGAGGTTTTGTGGGATGCGCATGCGCAGGTTTTGTGGGATGCGCATGCGCAGGTTTTTTGGGATGCGCATGGCTAGTCGAGCAAAAACACGAGCGAGAGGATGCATCCCGCAGGCTAGTCGAGTAAAAACACGTGCGAGAGGATGCTTCCTGCAGGCTAGTCGAGTAAAAACACGTGCGAGAGGATGCATCCCGCAGGCTAGTCGAGTAAAAACACGTGCGAGGTTTTGTGGGATGCGCATGCGTAGGTTTTGTGGGATGCGCATGCGCAGGTTTTTTGGGATGCGCATGGCTAGTCGAGTAAAAACACGTGCGAGAGGATGCATCCCGCAGGCTAGTCGAGTAAAAACACGTGCGAGAGGATGCATCCCGCAGGCTAGTCGAGCAAAAACACGTGCGAGAGGATGCATGCCGCAGGCTAGTCGAGTAAAAACACGAGCGAGAGGATGAATCCCGAAGGCTAGTCGAGTAAAAACACGTGCGAGAGGATGCATCCCGCAGGCTAGTCGAGTAAAAACACGTGCGAGAGGATGCGTCCCGCAGGCTAGTCGAGCAAAAACACGTGCGAGAGGATGCATCCTGCAGGCTAGTCGAGTAAAAACACGTGCGAGAGGATGCATCCCGCAGGCTAGTCGAGCGAAAACACGTGCGAGAGGATGCATCCCGCAGGCTAGTCGAGCAAAAACACGTGCGAGAGGATGCATCCCGCAGGCTAGTCGAGTAAAAACACGTGCGAGAGGATGCATCCCGCAGGCTAGTCGAGCACAAACACGTGCGAGAGGATGCATCCCGCAGGCTAGTCGAGCAAAAACACGTGCGAGAGGATGCATCCCGCAGGCTAGTCGAGCAAAAACACGTGCGAGAGGATGCATCCCGCAGGCTAGTCGAGTAAAAACACGTGCGAGGTTTTGTGGGATGCGCATGCGCAGGTTTTGTGGGATGCGCATGCGCAGGTTTTTTGGGATGCGCATGCGCAGGTTTTTTGGGATGCGCATGCCTAGTCGAGCAAAAACACGTGCGAGAGGATGCATCCCGCAGGCTAGTCGAGCAAAAACACGTGCGAGAGGATGCATCCCGCAGGCTAGTCGAGCAAAAACACGTGCGAGAGGATGCATCCCGCAGGCTAGTCGAGTAAAAACACGTGCGAGAGGATGCATCCCGCAGGCTAGTCGAGTAAAAACACGTGCGAGGTTTTGTGGGATGCGCATGCGCAGGTTTTGTGGGATGCGCATGCGCAGGTTTTTTGGGATGCGCATGCGCAGGTTTTTTGGGATGCGCATGCCTAGTCGAGCAAAAACACGTGCGAGAGGATGCATCCCGCAGGCTAGTCGAGCAAAAACACGTGCGAGAGGATGCATCCCGCAGGCTAGTCGAGTAAAAACACGTGCGAGAGGATGCATCCTGCAGGCTAGTCGAGTAAAAACACGTGCGAGAGGATGCATCCCGCAGGCTGGTCGAGTAAAAACACGTGCGAGGTTTTGTGGGATGCGCATGCGCAGGTTTTTTGGGATGCGCATGGCTAGTCGAGCAAAAACACGTGCGAGAGGATGCATCCCGCAGGCTAGTCGAGCAAAAACACGTGCGAGAGGATGCATCCCGCAGGCTAGTCGAGCAAAAACACGTGCGAGAGGATGCATCCCGCAGGCTAGTCGAGTAAAAACACGTGCGAGAGGATGCATCCCGCAGGCTAGTCGAGTAAAAACACGTGCGAGAGGATGCATCCCGCAGGCTAGTCGAGTAAAAACACGTGCGAGGTTTTGTGGGATGCGCATGCGCAGGTTTTGTGGGATGCGCATGCGCAGGTTTTTTGGGATGCGCATGGCTAGTCGAACAAAAACACGTGCGAGAGGATGCATCCCGCAGGCTAGTCGAGTAAAAACACGTGCGGGAGGATGCATCCCGCAGGCTAGTCGAGTAAAAACACGTGCGAGAGGATGCATCCCGCAGGCTAGTCGAGTAAAAACACGTGCGAGAGGATGCATCCTGCAGGCTAGTCGAGTAAAAACACGTGCGAGAGGATGCATCCCGCAGGCTAGTCGAGTAAAAACACGTGCGAGGTTTTGTGGGATGCGCATGCGCAGGTTTTGTGGGATGCGCATGCGCAGGTTTTTTGGGATGCGCATGGCTAGTCGAGCAAAAACACGTGCGAGAAGATGCATCCCGCAGGCTAGTCGAGCAAAAACACGTGCGAGAGGATGCATCCCGCAGGCTAGTCGAGTAAAAACACGTGCGAGGTTTTGTGGGATGCGCATGCGCAGGTTTTGTGGGATGCGCATGCGCAGGTTTTTTGGGATGCGCATGGCTAGTCGAGCAAAAACACGTGCGAGAGGATGCATCCCACAGGCTAGTCGAGCAAAAACACGTGCGAGAGGATGCATCCCGCAGGCTAGTCGAGTAAAAACACGTGCGAGGTTTTGTGGGATGCGCATGCGCAGGTTTTGTGGGATGCGCATGCGCAGGTTTTTTGGGATGCGCATGGCTAGTCGAGGAAAAACACGTGCGGGAGGATGCATCCCGCAGGCTAGTCGAGTAAAAACACGTGCGAGAGGATGCATCCCGCAGGCTGGTCGAGTAAAAACACGTGCGAGGTTTTGTGGGATGCGCATGCGCAGGTTTTTTGGGATGCGCATGGCTAGTCGAGCAAAAACACGTGCGAGAGGATGCATCCCGCAGGCTAGTCGAGCAAAAAACACGTGCGAGAGGATGCATCCCGCAGGCTAGTCGAGCAAAAACACGTGCGGGAGGATGCATCCCGCAGGCTAGTCGAGTAAAAACACGTGCGAGAGGATGCATCCCGCAGGCTAGTCGAGTAAAAACACGTGCGAGAGGATGCATCCCGCAGGCTAGTCGAGTAAAAACACGTGCGAGGTTTTGTGGGATGCGCATGCGCAGGTTTTGTGGGATGCGCATGCGCAGGTTTTTTGGGATGCGCATGGCTAGTCGAACAAAAACACGTGCGAGAGGATGCATCCCGCAGGCTAGTCGAGTAAAAACACGTGCGGGAGGATCCATCCCGCAGGCTAGTCGAGTAAAAACACGTGCGAGAGGATGCATCCCGCAGGCTAGTCGAGTAAAAACACGTGCGAGAGGATGCATCCTGCAGGCTAGTCGAGCAAAAAACACGTGCGAGAGGATGCATCCCGCAGGCTAGTCGAGTAAAAACACGTGCGAGGTTTTGTGGGATGCGCATGCGCAGGTTTTGTGGGAGGCGCATGCGCAGGTTTTTTGGGATGCGCATGGCTAGTCGAGGAAAAACACGTGCGAGAGGATGCATCCCGCAGGCTAGTCGAGTAAAAACACGTGCGAGGTTTTGTGGGATGCGCATGCGCAGGTTTTGTGGGATGCGCCTGCGCAGGTTTTTTGGGATGCGCATGCGCAGGTTTTTTGGGATGCGCATGCCTAGTCGAGCAAAAACACGTGCGAGAGGATGCATCCCGCAGGCTAGTCGAACAAAAACACGTGCGAGAGGATGCATCCCGCAGGCTAGTCGAGTAAAAACACGTGCGAGAGGATGCATCCCGCAGGCTAGTCGAGTAAAAACACGTGCGAGAGGATGCATCCCGCAGGCTAGTCGAGTAAAAACACGTGCGAGGTTTTGTGGGATGCGCATGCGCAGGTTTTGTGGGATGCGCATGCGCAGGTTTTTTGGGATGCGCATGCGCAGGTTTTTTGGGATGCGCATGGCTAGTCGAGGAAAAACACGTGCGAGAGGATGCATCCCGCAGGCTAGTCGAGTAAAAACACGTGCGAGGTTTTGTGGGATGCGCATGCGCAGGTTTTGTGGGATGCGCATGCGCAGGTTTTTTGGGATGCGCATGCGCAGGTTTTTTGGGATGCGCATGCCTAGTCGAGCAAAAACACGTGCGAGAGGATGCATCCCGCAGGCTAGTCGAGCAAAAACACGTGCGAGAGGATGCATCCCGCAGGCTAGTCGAGTAAAAACACGTGCGAGAGGATGCATCCTGCAGGCTAGTCGAGTAAAAACACGTGCGAGAGGATGCATCCCGCAGGCTAGTCGAGTAAAAACACGTGCGAGGTTTTGTGGGATGCGCATGCGCAGGTTTTTTGGGATGCGCATGGCTAGTCGAGCAAAAACACGTGCGAGAGGATGCATCCCGCAGGGTAGTCGAGTAAAAACACGTGCGAGAGGATGCATCCCGCAGGCTAGTCGAGTAAAAACACGTGCGAGAGGATGCATCCCGCAGGCTAGTCGAGTAAAAACACGTGCGAGAGGATGCGTCCCGCAGGCTAGTCGAGCAAAAACACGTGCGAGAGGATGCATCCCGCAGGCTAGTCGAGCAAAAACACGTGCGAGAGGATGCATCCCGCAGGCTAGTCGAGCAAAAACACGTGCGAGAGGATGTATCCCGCAGGCTAGTCGAGTAAAAACACGTGCGGGAGGATGCATCCCGCAGGCTAGTCGAGTAAAAACACGTGCGAGAGGATGCATCCCGCAGGCTAGTCGAGCAAAAACACGTGCGAGAGGATGCATGCCGCAGGCTAGTCGAGCACAAACACGTGCGAGAGGATGCATCCCGCAGGCTAGTCGAGCAAAAACACGTGCGAGAGGATGCACCCCGCAGGCTAGTCGAGCAAAAACACGTGCGAGAGGATGCATCCCGCAGGCTACTCGAGTAAAAACACGTGCGAGGTTTTTTGGGATGCGCATGCGCAGGTTTTTTGGGATGCGCATGGCTAGTCGAGGAAAAACACGTGCGAGAGGATGCATCCCGCAGGCTAGTCGAGTAAAAACACGTGCGAGGTTTTGTGGGATGCGCATGCGCAGGTTTTGTGGGATGCGCATGCGCAGGTTTTTTGGGATGCGCATGCGCAGGTTTTTTGGGATGCGCATGCCTAGTCGAGCAAAAACACGTGCGAGAGGATGCATCCCGCAGGCTAGTCGAGCAAAAACACGTGCGAGAGGATGCATCCCGCAGGCTAGTCGAGTAAAAACACGTGCGAGAGGATGCATCCCGCAGGCTAGTCGAGTAAAAACACGTGCGAGAGGATGCATCCCGCAGGCTAGTCGAGTAAAAACACGTGCGAGGTTTTGTGGGATGCGCATGCGCAGGTTTTTTGGGATGCGCATGCGCAGGTTTTTTGGGATGCGCATGGCTAGTCGAGGAAAAACACGTGCGAGAGGATGCATCCCGCAGGCTAGTCGAGTAAAAACACGTGCGAGGTTTTGTGGGATGCGCATGCGCAGGTTTTTTGGGATGCTCATGCCTAGTCGAGCAAAAACACGTGCGAGAGGATGCATCCCGCAGGCTAGTCGAGCAAAAACACGTGCGAGAGGATGCATCCCGCAGGCTAGTCGAGTAAAAACACGTGCGAGAGGATGCATCCCGCAGGCTAGTCGAGTAAAAACACGTGCGAGAGGATGCATCCCGCAGTCTAGTCGAGTAAAAACACGTGCGAGGTTTTGTGGGATGCGCATGCGCAGGTTTTTTGGGATGCGCATGGCTAGTCGAGCAAAAACACGTGCGAGAGGATGCATCCCGCAGGCTAGTCGAGCAAAAACACGTGCGAGAGGATGCATCCCGCAGGCTAGTCGAGTAAAAACACGTGCGAGGTTTTGTGGGATGCGCATGCGCAGGTTTTTTGGGATGCGCATGGCTAGTCGAGCAAAAACACGTGCGAGAGGATGCATCCCGCAGGGTAGTCGAGTAAAAACACGTGCGAGAGGATGCATCCCGCAGGCTAGTCGAGTAAAAACACGTGCGAGGTTTTGTGGGATGCGCATGCGCAGGTTTTTTGGGATGCGCATGGCTAGTCGAGCAAAAACACGTGCGAGAGGATGCATCCCGCAGGCTAGTCGAGTAAAAACACGTGCGAGAGGATGCATCCTGCAGGCTAGTCGAGTAAAAACACGTGCGAGAGGATGCATCCCGCAGGCTAGTCGAGTAAAAACACGTGCGAGGTTTTGTGGGATGCGCATGCGTAGGTTTTGTGGGATGCGCATGCGCAGGTTTTTTGGGATGCGCATGGCTAGTCGAGTAAAAACACGTGCGAGAGGATGCATCCCGCAGGCTAGTCGAGTAAAAACACGTGCGAGAGGATGCATCCCGCAGGCTAGTCGAGCAAAAACACGTGCGAGAGGATGCATCCCGCAGGCTAGTCGAGTAAAAACACGTGCGAGAGGATGCATCCCGCAGGCTAGTCGAGCAAAAACACGTGCGAGAGGATGCATGCCGCAGTCTAGTCGAGCAAAAACACGTGCGAGAGGATGCATCCCGCAGGCTAGTCGAGTAAAAACACGTGCGAGGTTTTGTGGGATGCGCATGCGCAGGTTTTGTGGGATGCGCCTGCGCAGGTTTTTTGGGATGCGCATGCGCAGGTTTTTTGGGATGCGCATGCCTAGTCGAGCAAAAACACGTGCGAGAGGATGCATCCCGCAGGCTAGTCGAGCAAAAACACGTGCGAGAGGATGCATCCCGCAGGCTAGTCGAGTAAAAACACGTGCGAGAGGATGCATCCCGCAGGCTAGTCGAGTAAAAACACGTGCGAGGTTTTGTGGGATGCGCATGCGCAGGTTTTGTGGGATGCGCATGCGCAGGTTTTTTGGGATGCGCATGCGCAGGTTTTTTGGGATGCGCATGGCTAGTCGAGGAAAAACACGTGCGAGAGGATGCATCCCGCAGGCTAGTCGAGTAAAAACACGTGCGAGGTTTTGTGGGATGCGCATGCGCAGGTTTTTTGGGATGCGCATGCCTAGTCGAGCAAAAACACGTGCGAGAGGATGCATCCCGCAGGCTAGTCGAGCAAAAACACGTGCGAGAGGATGCATCCCGCAGGCTAGTCGAGTAAAAACACGTGCGAGAGGATGCATCCCGCAGGCTAGTCGAGTAAAAACACGTGCGAGAGGATGCATCCCGCAGGGTAGTCGAGTAAAAACACGTGCGAGAGGATGCGTCCCGCAGGCTAGTCGAGCAAAAACACGTGCGAGAGGATGCATCCCGCACGCTAGTCGAGCAAAAACACGTGCGAGAGGATGCATCCCGCAGGCTAGTCGAGCAAAAACACGTGCGAGAGGATGCATGCCGCAGGCTAGTCGAGCACAAACACGTGCGAGAGGATGCATCCCGCAGGCTAGTCGAGCAAAAACACGTGCGAGAGGATGCACCCCGCAGGCTAGTCGAGCAAAAACACGTGCGAGAGGATGCATCCCGCAGGCTACTCGAGTAAAAACACGTGCGAGGTTTTTTGGGATGCGCATGCACAGGTTTTTTGGGATGCGCATGGCTAGTCGAGGAAAAACACGTGCGAGAGGATGCATCCCGCAGGCTAGTCGAGTAAAAACACGTGCGAGGTTTTGTGGGATGCGCATGCGCAGGTTTTGTGGGATGCGCATGCGCAGGTTTTTTGGGATGCGCATGCGCAGGTTTTTTGGGATGCGCATGCCTAGTCGAGCAAAAACACGTGCGAGAGGATGCATCCCGCAGGCTAGTCGAGCAAAAACACGTGCGAGAGGATGCATCCCGCAGGCTAGTCGAGTAAAAACACGTGCGAGAGGATGCATCCCGCAGGCTAGTCGAGTAAAAACACGTGCGAGAGGATGCATCCCGCAGGCTAGTCGAGTAAAAACACGTGCGAGGTTTTGTGGGATGCGCATGCGCAGGTTTTGTGGGATGCGCATGCGCAGGTTTTTTGGGATGCGCATGCGCAGGTTTTTTGGGATGCGCATGGCTAGTCGAGGAAAAACACGTGCGAGAGGATGCATCCCGCAGGCTAGTCGAGTAAAAACACGTGCGAGGTTTTGTGGGATGCGCATGCGCAGGTTTTGTGGGATGCGCATGCGCAGGTTTTTTGGGATGCTCATGCCTAGTCGAGCAAAAACACGTGCGAGAGGATGAATCCCGCAGGCTAGTCGAGCAAAAACACGTGCGAGAGGATGCATCCCGCAGGCTAGTCGAGTAAAAACACGTGCGAGAGGATGCATCCCGCAGGCTAGTCGAGTAAAAACACGTGCGAGAGGATGCATCCCGCAGGCTAGTCGAGTAAAAACACGTGCGAGGTTTTGTGGGATGCGCATGCGCAGGTTTTTTGGGATGCGCATGGCTAGTCGAGCAAAAACACGTGCGAGAGGATGCAGCCCGCAGGCTAGTCGAGCAAAAACACGTGCGAGAGGATGCATCCCGCAGGCTAGTCGACTAAAAACACGTGCGAGAGGATGCATCCTGCAGGCTAGTCGAGTAAAAACACGTGCGAGAGGATGCATCCCGCAGGCTAGTCGAGTAAAAACACGTGCGAGGTTTTGTGGGATGCGCATGCGCAGGTTTTTTGGGATGCGCATGGCTAGTCGAGCAAAAACACGTGCGAGAGGATGCATCCCGCAGGGTAGTCGAGTAAAAACACGTGCGAGAGGATGCATCCCGCAGGCTAGTCGAGTAAAAACACGTGCGAGAGGATGCATCCCGCAGGGTAGTCGAGTAAAAACACGTGCGAGAGGATGCGTCCCGCAGGCTAGTCGAGCAAAAACACGTGCGAGAGGATGCATCCCGCACGCTAGTCGAGCAAAAACACGTGCGAGAGGATGCATCCCGCAGGCTAGTCGAGCAAAAACACGTGCGGGAGGATGCATCCCGCAGGCTAGTCGAGTAAAAACACGTGCGAGAGGATGCATCCCGCAGGCTAGTCGAGCAAAAACACGTGCGAGAGGATGCATGCCGCAGGCTAGTCGAGCACAAACACGTGCGAGAGGATGCATCCCGCAGGCTAGTCGAGCAAAAACACGTGCGAGAGGATGCACCCCGCAGGCTAGTCGAGCAAAAACACGTGCGAGAGGATGCATCCCGCAGGCTACTCGAGTAAAAACACGTGCGAGGTTTTTTGGGATGCGCATGCACAGGTTTTTTGGGATGCGCATGGCTAGTCGAGAAAAACACGTGCGAGAGGATGCATCCCGCAGGCTAGTCGAGTAAAAACACGTGCGAGGTTTTGTGGGATGCGCATGCGCAGGTTTTTTGGGATGCGCATGGCTAGTCGAGCAAAAACACGTGCGAGAGGATGCATCCCGCAGGGTAGTCGAGTAAAAACACGTGCGAGAGGATGCATCCCGCAGGCTAGTCGAGTAAAAACACGTGCGAGGTTTTGTGGGATGCGCATGCGCAGGTTTTTTGGGATGCGCATGGCTAGTCGAGCAAAAACACGTGCGAGAGGATGCATCCCGCAGGCTAGTCGAGTAAAAACACGTGCGAGAGGATGCATCCTGCAGGCTAGTCGAGTAAAAACACGTGCGAGAGGATGCATCCCGCAGGCTAGTCGAGTAAAAACACGTGCGAGGTTTTGTGGGATGCGCATGCGTAGGTTTTGTGGGATGCGCATGCGCAGGTTTTTTGGGATGCGCATGGCTAGTCGAGTAAAAACACGTGCGAGAGGATGCATCCCGCAGGCTAGTCGAGTAAAAACACGTGCGAGAGGATGCATCCCGCAGGCTAGTCGAGCAAAAACACGTGCGAGAGGATGCATCCCGCAGGCTAGTCGAGTAAAAACACGTGCGAGAGGATGCATCCCGCAGGCTAGTCGAGCAAAAACACGTGCGAGAGGATGCATGCCGCAGTCTAGTCGAGCAAAAACACGTGCGAGAGGATGCATCCCGCAGGCTAGTCGAGTAAAAACACGTGCGAGGTTTTGTGGGATGCGCATGCGCAGGTTTTGTGGGAGGCGCATGCGCAGGTTTTTAGGGATGCGCATGCGCAGGTTTTTTGGGATGCGCATGGCTAGTCAAGGAAAAACACGTGCGAGAGGATGCATCCCGCAGGCTAGTCGAGTAAAAACACGTGCGAGGTTTTGTGGGATGCGCATGCGCAGGTTTTGTGGGATGCGCCTGCGCAGGTTTTTTGGGATGCGCCTGCGCAGGTTTTTTGGGATGCGCATGCCTAGTCGAGCAAAAACACGTGCGAGAGGATGCATCCCGCAGGCTAGTCGAGCAAAAACACGTGCGAGAGGATGCATCCCGCAGGCTAGTCGAGTAAAAACACGTGCGAGAGGATGCATCCCGCAGGCTAGTCGAGTAAAAACACGTGCGAGGTTTTGTGGGATGCGCATGCGCAGGTTTTGTGGGATGCGCATGCGCAGGTTTTTTGGGATGCGCATGCGCAGGTTTTTTGGGATGCGCATGGCTAGTCGAGGAAAAACACGTGCGAGAGGATGCATCCCGCAGGCTAGTCGAGTAAAAACACGTGCGAGGTTTTGTGGGATGCGCATGCGCAGGTTTTTTGGGATGCGCATGCCTAGTCGAGCAAAAACACGTGCGAGAGGATGCATCCCGCAGGCTAGTCGAGCAAAAACACGTGCGAGAGGATGCATCCCGCAGGCTAGTCGAGTAAAAACACGTGCGAGAGGATGCATCCTGCAGGCTAGTCGAGTAAAAACACGTGCGAGAGGATGCATCCCGCAGGCTAGTCGAGTAAAAACACGTGCGAGGTTTTGTGGGATGCGCATTCGCAGGTTTTTTGGGATGCGCATGGCTAGTCGAGCAAAAACACGTGCGAGAGGATGCATGCCGCAGTCTAGTCGAGCAAAAACACGTGCGAGAGGATGCATCCCGCAGGCTAGTCGAGTAAAAACACGTGCGAGGTTTTGTGGGATGCGCATGCGCAGGTTTTGTGGGAGGCGCATGCGCAGGTTTTTAGGGATGCGCATGCGCAGGTTTTTTGGGATGCGCATGGCTAGTCAAGGAAAAACACGTGCGAGAGGATGCATCCCGCAGGCTAGTCGAGTAAAAACACGTGCGAGGTTTTGTGGGATGCGCATGCGCAGGTTTTGTGGGATGCGCCTGCGCAGGTTTTTTGGGATGCGCCTGCGCAGGTTTTTTGGGATGCGCATGCCTAGTCGAGCAAAAACACGTGCGAGAGGATGCATCCCGCAGGCTAGTCGAGCAAAAACACGTGCGAGAGGATGCATCCCGCAGGCTAGTCGAGTAAAAACACGTGCGAGAGGATGCATCCCGCAGGCTAGTCGAGTAAAAACACGTGCGAGGTTTTGTGGGATGCGCATGCGCAGGTTTTGTGGGATGCGCATGCGCAGGTTTTTTGGGATGCGCATGCGCAGGTTTTTTGGGATGCGCATGGCTAGTCGAGGAAAAACACGTGCGAGAGGATGCATCCCGCAGGCTAGTCGAATAAAAACACGTGCGAGGTTTTGTGGGATGCGCATGCGCAGGTTTTTTGGGATGCGCATGCCTAGTCGAGCAAAAACACGTGCGAGAGGATGCATCCCGCAGGCTAGTCGAGCAAAAACACGTGCGAGAGGATGCATCCCGCAGGCTAGTCGAGTAAAAACACGTGCGAGAGGATGCATCCTGCAGGCTAGTCGAGTAAAAACACGTGCGAGAGGATGCATCCCGCAGGCTAGTCGAGTAAAAACACGTGCGAGGTTTTGTGGGATGCGCATGCGCAGGTTTTTTGGGATGCGCATGGCTAGTCGAGCAAAAACACGTGCGAGAGGATGCATCCCGCAGGGTAGTCGAGTAAAAACACGTGCGAGAGGATGCATCCCGCAGGCTAGTCGAGTAAAAACACGTGCGAGAGGATGCATCCCGCAGGGTAGTCGAGTAAAAACACGTGCGAGAGGATGCGTCCCGCAGGCTAGTCGAGCAAAAACACGTGCGAGAGGATGCATCCCGCACGCTAGTCGAGCAAAAACACGTGCGAGAGGATGCATCCCGCAGGCTAGTCGAGCAAAAACACGTGCGGGAGGATGCATCCCGCAGGCTAGTCGAGTAAAAACACGTGCGAGAGGATGCATCCCGCAGGCTAGTCGAGCAAAAACACGTGCGAGAGGATGCATGCCGCAGGCTAGTCGAGCACAAACACGTGCGAGAGGATGCATCCCGCAGGCTAGTCGAGCAAAAACACGTGCGAGAGGATGCACCCCGCAGGCTAGTCGAGCAAAAACACGTGCGAGAGGATGCATCCCGCAGGCTACTCGAGTAAAAACACGTGCGAGGTTTTTTGGGATGCGCATGCACAGGTTTTTTGGGATGCGCATGGCTAGTCGAGGAAAAACACGTGCGAGAGGATGCATCCCGCAGGCTAGTCGAGTAAAAACACGTGCGAGGTTTTGTGGGATGCGCATGCGCAGGTTTTGTGGGATGCGCATGCGCAGGTTTTTTGGGATGCGCATGCGCAGGTTTTTTGGGATGCGCATGCCTAGTCGAGCAAAAACACGTGCGAGAGGATGCATCCCGCAGGCTAGTCGAGCAAAAACACGTGCGAGAGGATGCATCCCGCAGGCTAGTCGAGTAAAAACACGTGCGAGAGGATGCATCCCGCAGGCTAGTCGAGTAAAAACACGTGCGAGAGGATGCATCCCGCAGGCTAGTCGAGTAAAAACACGTGCGAGGTTTTGTGGGATGCGCATGCGCAGGTTTTGTGGGATGCGCATGCGCAGGTTTTTTGGGATGCGCATGCGCAGGTTTTTTGGGATGCGCATGGCTAGTCGAGTAAAAACACGTGCGAGAGGATGCATCCCGCAGGCTAGTCGAGTAAAAACACGTGCGAGGTTTTGTGGGATGCGCATGCGCAGGTTTTTTGGGATGCGCATGGCTAGTCGAGCAAAAACACGTGCGAGAGGATGCATCCCGCAGGGTAGTCGAGTAAAAACACGTGCGAGAGGATGCATCCCGCAGGCTAGTCGAGTAAAAACACGTGCGAGAGGATGCATCCCGCAGGGTAGTAGAGTAAAAACACGTGCGAGAGGATGCGTCCCGCAGGCTAGTCGAGCAAAAACACGTGCGAGAGGATGCATCCCGCACGCTAGTCGAGCAAAAACACGTGCGAGAGGATGCATCCCGCAGGCTAGTCGAGCAAAAACACGTGCGGGAGGATGCATCCCGCAGGCTAGTCGAGTAAAAACACGTGCGAGAGGATGCATCCCGCAGGCTAGTCGAGCAAAAACACGTGCGAGAGGATGCATGCCGCAGGCTAGTCGAGCACAAACACGTGCGAGAGGATGCATCCCGCAGGCTAGTCGAGCAAAAACACGTGCGAGAGGATGCACCCCGCAGGCTAGTCGAGCAAAAACACGTGCGAGAGGATGCATCCCGCAGGCTACTCGAGTAAAAACACGTGCGAGGTTTTTTGGGATGCGCATGCGCAGGTTTTTTGGGATGCGCATGCGCAGGTTTTTTGGGATGCGCATGCCTAGTCGAGCAAAAACACGTGCGAGAGGATGCATCCCGCAGGCTAGTCGAGCAAAAACACGTGCGAGAGGATGCATCCCGCAGGCTAGTCGAGTAAAAACACGTGCGAGAGGATGCATCCCGCAGGCTAGTCGAGTAAAAACACGTGCGAGAGGATGCATCCCGCAGGCTAGTCGAGTAAAAACACGTGCGAGGTTTTGTGGGATGCGCATGCGCAGGTTTTGTGGGATGCGCATGCGCAGGTTTTTTGGGATGCGCATGCGCAGGTTTTTTGGGATGCGCATGGCTAGTCGAGGAAAAACACGTGCGAGAGGATGCATCCCGCAGGCTAGTCGAGTAAAAACACGTGCGAGGTTTTGTGGGATGCGCATGCGCAGGTTTTGTGGGATGCGCATGCGCAGGTTTTTTGGGATGCTCATGCCTAGTCGAGCAAAAACACGTGCGAGAGGATGCATCCCGCAGGCTAGTCGAGCAAAAACACGTGCGAGAGGATGCATCCCGCAGGCTAGTCGAGTAAAAACACGTGCGAGAGGATGCATCCCGCAGGCTAGTCGAGTAAAAACACGTGCGAGGTTTTGTGGGATGCGCATGCGCAGGTTTTGTGGGATGCGCATGCGCAGGTTTTTTGGGATGCGCATGGCTAGTCGAGCAAAAACACGTGCGAGAGGATGCATCCCGCAGGGTAGTCGAGTAAAAACACGTGCGAGAGGATGCATCCCGCAGGCTAGTCGAGTAAAAACACGTGCGAGGTTTTGTGGGATGCGCATGCGCAGGTTTTGTGGGATGCGCATGCGCAGGTTTTTTGGGATGCGCATGGCTAGTCGAGCAAAAACACGAGCGAGAGGATGCATCCCGCAGGCTAGTCGAGTAAAAACACGTGCGAGAGGATGCTTCCTGCAGGCTAGTCGAGTAAAAACACGTGCGAGAGGATGCATCCCGCAGGCTAGTCGAGTAAAAACACGTGCGAGGTTTTGTGGGATGCGCATGCGTAGGTTTTGTGGGATGCGCATGCGCAGGTTTTTTGGGATGCGCATGGCTAGTCGAGTAAAAACACGTGCGAGAGGATGCATCCCGCAGGCTAGTCGAGTAAAAACACGTGCGAGAGGATGCATCCCGCAGGCTAGTCGAGCAAAAACACGTGCGAGAGGATGCATGCCGCAGGCTAGTCGAGTAAAAACACGAGCGAGAGGATGAATCCCGAAGGCTAGTCGAGTAAAAACACGTGCGAGAGGATGCATCCCGCAGGCTAGTCGAGTAAAAACACGTGCGAGAGGATGCGTCCCGCAGGCTAGTCGAGCAAAAACACGTGCGAGAGGATGCATCCTGCAGGCTAGTCGAGTAAAAACACGTGCGAGAGGATGCATCCCGCAGGCTAGTCGAGCGAAAACACGTGCGAGAGGATGCATCCCGCAGGCTAGTCGAGCAAAAACACGTGCGAGAGGATGCATCCCGCAGGCTAGTCGAGTAAAAACACGTGCGAGAGGATGCATCCCGCAGGCTAGTCGAGCACAAACACGTGCGAGAGGATGCATCCCGCAGGCTAGTCGAGCAAAAACACGTGCGAGAGGATGCATCCCGCAGGCTAGTCGAGCAAAAACACGTGCGAGAGGATGCATCCCGCAGGCTAGTCGAGTAAAAACACGTGCGAGGTTTTGTGGGATGCGCATGCGCAGGTTTTGTGGGATGCGCATGCGCAGGTTTTTTGGGATGCGCATGCGCAGGTTTTTTGGGATGCGCATGCCTAGTCGAGCAAAAACACGTGCGAGAGGATGCATCCCGCAGGCTAGTCGAGCAAAAACACGTGCGAGAGGATGCATCCCGCAGGCTAGTCGAGCAAAAACACGTGCGAGAGGATGCATCCCGCAGGCTAGTCGAGTAAAAACACGTGCGAGAGGATGCATCCCGCAGGCTAGTCGAGTAAAAACACGTGCGAGGTTTTGTGGGATGCGCATGCGCAGGTTTTGTGGGATGCGCATGCGCAGGTTTTTTGGGATGCGCATGCGCAGGTTTTTTGGGATGCGCATGCCTAGTCGAGCAAAAACACGTGCGAGAGGATGCATCCCGCAGGCTAGTCGAGCAAAAACACGTGCGAGAGGATGCATCCCGCAGGCTAGTCGAGTAAAAACACGTGCGAGAGGATGCATCCTGCAGGCTAGTCGAGTAAAAACACGTGCGAGAGGATGCATCCCGCAGGCTGGTCGAGTAAAAACACGTGCGAGGTTTTGTGGGATGCGCATGCGCAGGTTTTTTGGGATGCGCATGGCTAGTCGAGCAAAAACACGTGCGAGAGGATGCATCCCGCAGGCTAGTCGAGCAAAAACACGTGCGAGAGGATGCATCCCGCAGGCTAGTCGAGCAAAAACACGTGCGAGAGGATGCATCCCGCAGGCTAGTCGAGTAAAAACACGTGCGAGAGGATGCATCCCGCAGGCTAGTCGAGTAAAAACACGTGCGAGAGGATGCATCCCGCAGGCTAGTCGAGTAAAAACACGTGCGAGGTTTTGTGGGATGCGCATGCGCAGGTTTTGTGGGATGCGCATGCGCAGGTTTTTTGGGATGCGCATGGCTAGTCGAACAAAAACACGTGCGAGAGGATGCATCCCGCAGGCTAGTCGAGTAAAAACACGTGCGGGAGGATGCATCCCGCAGGCTAGTCGAGTAAAAACACGTGCGAGAGGATGCATCCCGCAGGCTAGTCGAGTAAAAACACGTGCGAGAGGATGCATCCTGCAGGCTAGTCGAGTAAAAACACGTGCGAGAGGATGCATCCCGCAGGCTAGTCGAGTAAAAACACGTGCGAGGTTTTGTGGGATGCGCATGCGCAGGTTTTGTGGGATGCGCATGCGCAGGTTTTTTGGGATGCGCATGGCTAGTCGAGCAAAAACACGTGCGAGAAGATGCATCCCGCAGGCTAGTCGAGCAAAAACACGTGCGAGAGGATGCATCCCGCAGGCTAGTCGAGTAAAAACACGTGCGAGGTTTTGTGGGATGCGCATGCGCAGGTTTTGTGGGATGCGCATGCGCAGGTTTTTTGGGATGCGCATGGCTAGTCGAGCAAAAACACGTGCGAGAGGATGCATCCCACAGGCTAGTCGAGCAAAAACACGTGCGAGAGGATGCATCCCGCAGGCTAGTCGAGTAAAAACACGTGCGAGGTTTTGTGGGATGCGCATGCGCAGGTTTTGTGGGATGCGCATGCGCAGGTTTTTTGGGATGCGCATGGCTAGTCGAGGAAAAACACGTGCGGGAGGATGCATCCCGCAGGCTAGTCGAGTAAAAACACGTGCGAGAGGATGCATCCCGCAGGCTGGTCGAGTAAAAACACGTGCGAGGTTTTGTGGGATGCGCATGCGCAGGTTTTTTGGGATGCGCATGGCTAGTCGAGCAAAAACACGTGCGAGAGGATGCATCCCGCAGGCTAGTCGAGCAAAAACACGTGCGAGAGGATGCATCCCGCAGGCTAGTCGAGCAAAAACACGTGCGAGAGGATGCATCCCGCAGGCTAGTCGAGTAAAAACACGTGCGAGAGGATGCATCCCGCAGGCTAGTCGAGTAAAAACACGTGCGAGAGGATGCATCCCGCAGGCTAGTCGAGTAAAAACACGTGCGAGGTTTTGTGGGATGCGCATGCGCAGGTTTTGTGGGATGCGCATGCGCAGGTTTTTTGGGATGCGCATGGCTAGTCGAACAAAAACACGTGCGAGAGGATGCATCCCGCAGGCTAGTCGAGTAAAAACACGTGCGGGAGGATCCATCCCGCAGGCTAGTCGAGTAAAAACACGTGCGAGAGGATGCATCCCGCAGGCTAGTCGAGTAAAAACACGTGCGAGAGGATGCATCCTGCAGGCTAGTCGAGTAAAAACACGTGCGAGAGGATGCATCCCGCAGGCTAGTCGAGTAAAAACACGTGCGAGGTTTTGTGGGATGCGCATGCGCAGGTTTTGTGGGATGCGCATGCGCAGGTTTTTTGGGATGCGCATGGCTAGTCGAGCAAAAACACGTGCGAGAAGATGCATCCCGCAGGCTAGTCGAGCAAAAACACGTGCGAGAGGATGCATCCCGCAGGCTAGTCGAGTAAAAACACGTGCGAGGTTTTGTGGGATGCGCATGCGCAGGTTTTGTGGGATGCGCATGCGCAGGTTTTTTGGGATGCGCATGGCTAGTCGAGCAAAAACACGTGCGAGAGGATGCATCCCACAGGCTAGTCGAGCAAAAACACGTGCGAGAGGATGCATCCCGCAGGCTAGTCGAGTAAAAACACGTGCGAGGTTTTGTGGGATGCGCATGCGCAGGTTTTGTGGGATGCGCATGCGCAGGTTTTTTGGGATGCGCATGGCTAGTCGAGCAAAAACACGTGCGAGAAGATGCATCCCGCAGGCTAGTCGAGCAAAAACACGTGCGAGAGGATGCATCCCGCAGGCTAGTCGAGTAAAAACACGTGCGAGGTTTTGTGGGATGCGCATGCGCAGGTTTTGTGGGATGCGCATGCGCAGGTTTTTTGGGATGCGCATGGCTAGTCGAGGAAAAACACGTGCGGGAGGATGCATCCCGCAGGCTAGTCGAGTAAAAACACGTGCGAGAGGATGCATCCCGCAGGCTAGTCGAGCAAAAACACGTGCGAGAGGATGCATGCCGCAGGCTAGTCGAGCACAAACACGTGCGAGAGGATGCATCCCGCAGGCTAGTCGAGCAAAAACACGTGCGAGAGGATGCACCCCGCAGGCTAGTCGAGCAAAAACACGTGCGAGAGGATGCATCCCGCAGGCTACTCGAGTAAAAACACGTGCGAGGTTTTTTGGGATGCGCATGCGCAGGTTTTTTGGGATGCGCATGCGCAGGTTTTTTGGGATGCGCATGCCTAGTCGAGCAAAAACACGTGCGAGAGGATGCATCCCGCAGGCTAGTCGAGCAAAAACACGTGCGAGAGGATGCATCCCGCAGGCTAGTCGAGTAAAAACACGTGCGAGAGGATGCATCCCGCAGGCTAGTCGAGTAAAAACACGTGCGAGAGGATGCATCCCGCAGGCTAGTCGAGTAAAAACACGTGCGAGGTTTTGTGGGATGCGCATGTTCAGGTTTTGTGGGATGCGCATGCGCAGGTTTTTTGGGATGCGCATGCGCAGGTTTTTTGGGATGCGCATGGCTAGTCGAGGAAAAACACGTGCGAGAGGATGCATCCCGCAGGCTAGTCGAGTAAAAACACGTGCGAGGTTTTGTGGGATGCGCATGCGCAGGTTTTTTGGGATGCTCATGCCTAGTCGAGCAAAAACACGTGCGAGAGGATGCATCCCGCAGGCTAGTCGAGCAAAAACACGTGCGAGAGGATGCATCCCGCAGGCTAGTCGAGTAAAAACACGTGCGAGAGGATGCATCCCGCAGGCTAGTCGAGTAAAAACACGTGCGAGAGGATGCATCCCGCAGGCTAGTCGAGCAAAAACACGTGCGAGAGGATGCATGCCGCAGGCTAGTCGAGTAAAAACACGAGCGAGAGGATGAATCCCGAAGGCTAGTCGAGTAAAAACACGTGCGAGAGGATGCATCCCGCAGGCTAGTCGAGTAAAAACACGTGCGAGAGGATGCGTCCCGCAGGCTAGTCGAGCAAAAACACGTGCGAGAGGATGCATCCTGCAGGCTAGTCGAGTAAAAACACGTGCGAGAGGATGCATCCCGCAGGCTAGTCGAGCGAAAACACGTGCGAGAGGATGCATCCCGCAGGCTAGTCGAGCAAAAACACGTGCGAGAGGATGCATCCCGCAGGCTAGTCGAGTAAAAACACGTGCGAGAGGATGCATCCCGCAGGCTAGTCGAGCACAAACACGTGCGAGAGGATGCATCCCGCAGGCTAGTCGAGCAAAAACACGTGCGAGAGGATGCATCCCGCAGGCTAGTCGAGCAAAAACACGTGCGAGAGGATGCATCCCGCAGGCTAGTCGAGTAAAAACACGTGCGAGGTTTTGTGGGATGCGCATGCGCAGGTTTTGTGGGATGCGCATGCGCAGGTTTTTTGGGATGCGCATGCGCAGGTTTTTTGGGATGCGCATGCCTAGTCGAGCAAAAACACGTGCGAGAGGATGCATCCCGCAGGCTAGTCGAGCAAAAACACGTGCGAGAGGATGCATCCCGCAGGCTAGTCGAGCAAAAACACGTGCGAGAGGATGCATCCCGCAGGCTAGTCGAGTAAAAACACGTGCGAGAGGATGCATCCCGCAGGCTAGTCGAGTAAAAACACGTGCGAGGTTTTGTGGGATGCGCATGCGCAGGTTTTGTGGGATGCGCATGCGCAGGTTTTTTGGGATGCGCATGCGCAGGTTTTTTGGGATGCGCATGCCTAGTCGAGCAAAAACACGTGCGAGAGGATGCATCCCGCAGGCTAGTCGAGCAAAAACACGTGCGAGAGGATGCATCCCGCAGGCTAGTCGAGTAAAAACACGTGCGAGAGGATGCATCCTGCAGGCTAGTCGAGTAAAAACACGTGCGAGAGGATGCATCCCGCAGGCTGGTCGAGTAAAAACACGTGCGAGGTTTTGTGGGATGCGCATGCGCAGGTTTTTTGGGATGCGCATGGCTAGTCGAGCAAAAACACGTGCGAGAGGATGCATCCCGCAGGCTAGTCGAGTAAAAACACGTGCGAGAGGATGCATCCTGCAGGCTAGTCGAGTAAAAACACGTGCGAGAGGATGCATCCCGCAGGCTAGTCGAGCAAAAACACGTGCGAGAGGATGCATCCCGCAGGCTAGTCGAGTAAAAACACGTGCGAGAGGATGCATCCCGCAGGCTAGTCGAGTAAAAACACGTGCGAGAGGATGCATCCCGCAGGCTAGTCGAGTAAAAACACGTGCGAGGTTTTGTGGGATGCGCATGCGCAGGTTTTGTGGGATGCGCATGCGCAGGTTTTTTGGGATGCGCATGGCTAGTCGAACAAAAACACGTGCGAGAGGATGCATCCCGCAGGCTAGTCGAGTAAAAACACGTGCGGGAGGATGCATCCCGCAGGCTAGTCGAGTAAAAACACGTGCGAGAGGATGCATCCCGCAGGCTAGTCGAGTAAAAACACGTGCGAGAGGATGCATCCTGCAGGCTAGTCGAGTAAAAACACGTGCGAGAGGATGCATCCCGCAGGCTAGTCGAGTAAAAACACGTGCGAGGTTTTGTGGGATGCGCATGCGCAGGTTTTGTGGGATGCGCATGCGCAGGTTTTTTGGGATGCGCATGCGCAGGTTTTTTGGGATGCGCATGCCTAGTCGAGCAAAAACACGTGCGAGAGGATGCATCCCGCAGGCTAGTCGAGCAAAAACACGTGCGAGAGGATGCATCCCGCAGGCTAGTCGAGCAAAAACACGTGCGAGAGGATGCATCCCGCAGGCTAGTCGAGTAAAAACACGTGCGAGAGGATGCATCCCGCAGGCTAGTCGAGTAAAAACACGTGCGAGGTTTTGTGGGATGCGCATGAGCAGGTTTTGTGGGATGCGCATGCGCAGGTTTTTTGGGATGCGCATGCGCAGGTTTTTTGGGATGCGCATGCCTAGTCGAGCAAAAACACGTGCGAGAGGATGCATCCCGCAGGCTAGTCGAGCAAAAACACGTGCGAGAGGATGCATCCCGCAGGCTAGTCGAGTAAAAACACGTGCGAGAGGATGCATCCTGCAGGCTAGTCGAGTAAAAACACGTGCGAGAGGATGCATCCCGCAGGCTGGTCGAGTAAAAACACGTGCGAGGTTTTGTGGGATGCGCATGCGCAGGTTTTTTGGGATGCGCATGGCTAGTCGAGCAAAAACACGTGCGAGAGGATGCATCCCGCAGGCTAGTCGAGCAAAAACACGTGCGAGAGGATGCATCCCGCAGGCTAGTCGAGCAAAAACACGTGCGAGAGGATGCATCCCGCAGGCTAGTCGAGTAAAAACACGTGCGAGAGGATGCATCCCGCAGGCTAGTCGAGTAAAAACACGTGCGAGAGGATGCATCCCGCAGGCTAGTCGAGTAAAAACACGTGCGAGGTTTTGTGGGATGCGCATGCGCAGGTTTTGTGGGATGCGCATGCGCAGGTTTTTTGGGATGCGCATGGCTAGTCGAACAAAAACACGTGCGAGAGGATGCATCCCGCAGGCTAGTCGAGTAAAAACACGTGCGGGAGGATGCATCCCGCAGGCTAGTCGAGTAAAAACACGTGCGAGAGGATGCATCCCGCAGGCTAGTCGAGTAAAAACACGTGCGAGAGGATGCATCCTGCAGGCTAGTCGAGTAAAAACACGTGCGAGAGGATGCATCCCGCAGGCTAGTCGAGTAAAAACACGTGCGAGGTTTTGTGGGATGCGCATGCGCAGGTTTTGTGGGATGCGCATGCGCAGGTTTTTTGGGATGCGCATGGCTAGTCGAGCAAAAACACGTGCGAGAAGATGCATCCCGCAGGCTAGTCGAGCAAAAACACGTGCGAGAGGATGCATCCCGCAGGCTAGTCGAGTAAAAACACGTGCGAGGTTTTGTGGGATGCGCATGCGCAGGTTTTGTGGGATGCGCATGCGCAGGTTTTTTGGGATGCGCATGGCTAGTCGAGCAAAAACACGTGCGAGAGGATGCATCCCACAGGCTAGTCGAGCAAAAACACGTGCGAGAGGATGCATCCCGCAGGCTAGTCGAGTAAAAACACGTGCGAGGTTTTGTGGGATGCGCATGCGCAGGTTTTGTGGGATGCGCATGCGCAGGTTTTTTGGGATGCGCATGGCTAGTCGAGCAAAAACACGTGCGAGAAGATGCATCCCGCAGGCTAGTCGAGCAAAAACACGTGCGAGAGGATGCATCCCGCAGGCTAGTCGAGTAAAAACACGTGCGAGGTTTTGTGGGATGCGCATGCGCAGGTTTTGTGGGATGCGCATGCGCAGGTTTTTTGGGATGCGCATGGCTAGTCGAGGAAAAACACGTGCGGGAGGATGCATCCCGCAGGCTAGTCGAGTAAAAACACGTGCGAGGTTTTGTGGGATGCGCATGCGCAGGTTTTGTGGGATGCGCATGCGCAGGTTTTTTGGGATGCGCATGCGCAGGTTTTTTGGGATGCGCATGCCTAGTCGAGCAAAAACACGTGCGAGAGGATGCATCCCGCAGGCTAGTCGAGCAAAAACACGTGCGAGAGGATGCATCCCGCAGGCTAGTCGAGTAAAAACACGTGCGAGAGGATGCATCCCGCAGGCTAGTCGAGTAAAAACACGTGCGAGGTTTTGTGGGATGCGCATGCGCAGGTTTTGTGGGATGCGCATGCGCAGGTTTTTTGGGATGCGCATGCGCAGGTTTTTTGGGATGCGCATGCCTAGTCGAGCAAAAACACGTGCGAGAGGATGCATCCCGCAGGCTAGTCGAGCAAAAACACGTGCGAGAGGATGCATCCCGCAGGCTAGTCGAGTAAAAACACGTGCGAGAGGATGCATCCTGCAGGCTAGTCGAGTAAAAACACGTGCGAGAGGATGCATCCCGCAGGCTGGTCGAGTAAAAACACGTGCGAGGTTTTGTGGGATGCGCATGCGCAGGTTTTTTGGGATGCGCATGGCTAGTCGAGCAAAAACACGTGCGAGAGGATGCATCCCGCAGGCTAGTCGAGTAAAAACACGTGCGAGAGGATGCATCCCGCAGGCTAGTCGAGTAAAAACACGTGCGAGAGGATGCATCCCGCAGGCTAGTCGAGTAAAAACACGTGCGAGAGGATGCGTCCCGCAGGCTAGTCGAGCAAAAACACGTGCGAGAGGATGCATCCCGCAGGCTAGTCGAGCAAAAACACGTGCGAGAGGATGCATCCCGCAGGCTAGTCGAGTAAAAACACGTGCGAGAGGATGCGTCCCGCAGGCTAGTCGAGCAAAAACACGTGCGAAAGGATGCATCCTCCAGGCTAGTCGAGTAAAAACACGTGCGAGAGGATGCATCCCGCAGGCTAGTCGAGCGAAAACACGTGCGAGAGGATGCATCCCGCAGGCTAGTCGAGCAAAAACACGTGCGAGAGGATGCATCCCGCAGGCTAGTCGAGTAAAAACACGTGCGAGAGGATGCATCCCGCAGGCTAGTCGAGCACAAACACGTGCGAGAGGATGCATCCCGCAGGCTAGTCGAGTAAAAACACGTGCGAGAGGATGCATCCTGCAGGCTAGTCGAGTAAAAACACGTGCGAGAGGATGCATCCCGCAGGCTAGTCGAGCACAAACACGTGCGAGAGGATGCATCCCGCAGGCTAGTCGAGCAAAAACACGTGCGAGAGGATGCATCCCGCAGGCTAGTCGAGTAAAAACACGTGCGAGGTTTTGTGGGATGCGCATGCGCAGGTTTTGTGGGATGCGCATGCGCAGGTTTTTTGGGATGCGCATGGCTAGTCGAGCAAAAACACGAGCGAGAGGATGCATCCCGCAGGCTAGTCGAGTAAAAACACGTGCGAGAGGATGCATCCTGCAGGCTAGTCGAGTAAAAACACGTGCGAGAGGATGCATCCCGCAGGCTAGTCGAGTAAAAACACGTGCGAGGTTTTGTGGGATGCGCATGCGTAGGTTTTGTGGGATGCGCATGCGCAGGTTTTTTGGGATGCGCATGGCTAGTCGAGTAAAAACACGTGCGAGAGGATGCATCCCGCAGGCTAGTCGAGTAAAAACACGTGCGAGAGGATGCATCCCGCAGGCTAGTCGAGCAAAAACACGTGCGAGAGGATGCATGCCGCAGGCTAGTCGAGTAAAAACACGAGCGAGAGGATGAATCCCGAAGGCTAGTCGAGTAAAAACACGTGCGAGAGGATGCATCCCGTAGGCTAGTCGAGTAAAAACACGTGCGAGAGGATGCGTCCCGCAGGCTAGTCGAGCAAAAACACGTGCGAGAGGATGCATCCTGCAGGCTAGTCGAGTAAAAACACGTGCGAGAGGATGCATCCCGCAGGCTAGTCGAGCGAAAACACGTGCGAGAGGATGCATCCCGCAGGCTAGTCGAGCACAAACACGTGCGAGAGGATGCATCCCGCAGGCTAGTCGAGCAAAAACACGTGCGAGAGGATGCATCCCGCAGGCTAGTCGAGCAAAAACACGTGCGAGAGGATGCATCCCGCAGGCTAGTCGAGTAAAAACACGTGCAAGGTTTTGTGGGATGCGCATGCGCAGGTTTTGTGGGATGCGCATGCGCAGGTTTTTTGGGATGCGCATGGCTAGTCGAACAAAAACACGTGCGAGAGGATGCATCCCGCAGGCTAGTCGAGTAAAAACACGTGCGGGAGGATGCATCCCGCAGGCTAGTCGAGTAAAAACACGTGCGAGAGGATGCATCCCGCAGGCTAGTCGAGCAAAAACACGTGCGACAGGATGCATCCCGCAGGCTAGTCGAGCAAAAACACGTGCGAGAGGATGTATCCCGCAGGCTAGTCGAGTAAAAACACGTGCGGGAGGATGCATCCCGCAGGCTAGTCGAGTAAAAACACGTGCGAGAGGATGCATCCCGCAGGCTAGTCGAGCAAAAACACGTGCGAGAGGATGCATGCCGCAGGCTAGTCGAGCACAAACACGTGCGAGAGGATGCATCCTGCAGGCTAGTCGAGCAAAAACACGTGCGAGAGGATGCACCCCGCAGGCTAGTCGAGCAAAAACACGTACGAGAGGATGCATCCCGCAGGCTACTCGAGTAAAAACACGTGCGAGGTTTTTTGGGATGCGCATGCGCAGGTTTTTTGGGATGCGCATGGCTAGTCGAGGAAAAACACGTGCGAGAGGATGCATCCCGCAGGCTAGTCGAGTAAAAACACGTGCGAGGTTTTGTGGGATGCGCATGCGCAGGTTTTTTGGGATGCGCATGCGCAGGTTTTTTGGGATGCGCATGCCTAGTCGAGCAAAAACACGTGCGAGAGGATGCATCCCGCAGGCTAGTCGAGCAAAAACACGTGCGAGAGGATGCATCCCGCAGGCTAGTCGAGTAAAAACACGTGCGAGAGGATGCATCCCGCAGGCTAGTCGAGTAAAAACACGTGCGAGAGGATGCATCCCGCAGGCTAGTCGAGTAAAAACACGTGCGAGGTTTTGTGGGATGCGCATGCGCAGGTTTTGTGGGATGCGCATGCGCAGGTTTTTTGGGATGCGCATGGCTAGTCGAACAAAAACACGTGCGAGAGGATGCATCCCGCAGGCTAGTCGAGTAAAAACACGTGCGGGAGGATGCATCCCGCAGGCTAGTCGAGTAAAAACACGTGCGAGAGGATGCATCCCGCAGGCTAGTCGAGCAAAAACACGTGCGAGAGGATGCATCCCGCAGGCTAGTCGAGTAAAAACACGTGCGAGAGGATGCATCCCGCAGGCTAGTCGAGTAAAAACACGTGCGAGGTTTTGTGGGATGCGCATGCGCAGGTTTTGTGGGATGCGCATGCGCAGGTTTTTTGGGATGCGCATGCGCAGGTTTTTTGGGATGCGCATGCCTAGTCGAGCAAAAACACGTGCGAGAGGATGCATCCCGCAGGCTAGTCGAGCAAAAACACGTGCGACAGGATGCATCCCGCAGGCTAGTCGAGTAAAAACACGTGCGAGAGGATGCATCCTGCAGGCTAGTCGAGTAAAAACACGTGCGAGAGGATGCATCCCGCAGGCTAGTCGAGTAAAAACACGTGCGAGAGGATGCATCCCGCAGGCTAGTCGAGTAAAAACACGTGCGAGAGGATGCATCCCGCAGGCTAGTCGAGTAAAAACACGTGCGAGAGGATGCGTCCCGCAGGCTAGTCGAGCAAAAACACGTGCGAGAGGATGCATCCCGCAGGCTAGTCGAGCAAAAACACGTGCGAGAGGATGCATCCCGCAGGCTAGTCGAGTAAAAACACGTGCGAGAGGATGCGTCCCGCAGGCTAGTCGAGCAAAAACACGTGCGAGAGGATGCATCCTCCAGGCTAGTCGAGTAAAAACACGTGCGAGAGGATGCATCCCGCAGGCTAGTCGAGCGAAAACACGTGCGAGAGGATGCATCCCGCAGGCTAGTCGAGCAAAAACACGTGCGAGAGGATGCATCCCGCAGGCTAGTCGAGTAAAAACACGTGCGAGAGGATGCATCCCGCAGGCTAGTCGAGCACAAACACGTGCGAGAGGATGCATCCCGCAGGCTAGTCGAGCAAAAACACGTGCGAGAGGATGCATCCCGCAGGCTAGTCGAGCAAAAACACGTGCGAGAGGATGCATCCCGCAGGCTAGTCGAGTAAAAACACGTGCGAGGTTTTGTGGGATGCGCATGCGCAGGTTTTGTGGGATGCGCATGCGCAGGTTTTTTGGGATGCGCATGGCTAGTCGAGCAAAAACACGAGCGAGAGGATGCATCCCGCAGGCTAGTCGAGTAAAAACACGTGCGAGAGGATGCATCCTGCAGGCTAGTCGAGTAAAAACACGTGCGAGAGGATGCATCCCGCAGGCTAGTCGAGTAAAAACACGTGCGAGGTTTTGTGGGATGCGCATGCGTAGGTTTTGTGGGATGCGCATGCGCAGGTTTTTTGGGATGCGCATGGCTAGTCGAGTAAAAACACGTGCGAGAGGATGCATCCCGCAGGCTAGTCGAGTAAAAACACGTGCGAGAGGATGCATCCCGCAGGCTAGTCGAGCAAAAACACGTGCGAGAGGATGCATGCCGCAGGCTAGTCGAGTAAAAACACGAGCGAGAGGATGAATCCCGAAGGCTAGTCGAGTAAAAACACGTGCGAGAGGATGCATCCCGCAGGCTAGTCGAGTAAAAACACGTGCGAGAGGATGCGTCCCGCAGGCTAGTCGAGCAAAAACACGTGCGAGAGGATGCATCCTGCAGGCTAGTCGAGTAAAAACACGTGCGAGAGGATGCATCCCGCAGGCTAGTCGAGCGAAAACACGTGCGAGAGGATGCATCCCGCAGGCTAGTCGAGCACAAACACGTGCGAGAGGATGCATCCCGCAGGCTAGTCGAGCAAAAACACGTGCGAGAGGATGCATCCCGCAGGCTAGTCGAGCAAAAACACGTGCGAGAGGATGCATCCCGCAGGCTAGTCGAGTAAAAACACGTGCAAGGTTTTGTGGGATGCGCATGCGCAGGTTTTGTGGGATGCGCATGCGCAGGTTTTTTGGGATGCGCATGGCTAGTCGAACAAAAACACGTGCGAGAGGATGCATCCCGCAGGCTAGTCGAGTAAAAACACGTGCGGGAGGATGCATCCCGCAGGCTAGTCGAGTAAAAACACGTGCGAGAGGATGCATCCCGCAGGCTAGTCGAGCAAAAACACGTGCGAGAGGATGCATCCCGCAGGCTAGTCGAGCAAAAACACGTGCGAGAGGATGTATCCCGCAGGCTAGTCGAGTAAAAACACGTGCGGGAGGATGCATCCCGCAGGCTAGTCGAGTAAAAACACGTGCGAGAGGATGCATCCCGCAGGCTAGTCGAGCAAAAACACGTGCGAGAGGATGCATGCCGCAGGCTAGTCGAGCACAAACACGTGCGAGAGGATGCATCCTGCAGGCTAGTCGAGCAAAAACACGTGCGAGAGGATGCACCCCGCAGGCTAGTCGAGCAAAAACACGTACGAGAGGATGCATCCCGCAGGCTACTCGAGTAAAAACACGTGCGAGGTTTTTTGGGATGCGCATGCGCAGGTTTTTTGGGATGCGCATGGCTAGTCGAGGAAAAACACGTGCGAGAGGATGCATCCCGCAGGCTAGTCGAGTAAAAACACGTGCGAGGTTTTGTGGGATGCGCATGCGCAGGTTTTGTGGGATGCGCATGCGCAGGTTTTTTGGGATGCGCATGCCTAGTCGAGCAAAAACACGTGCGAGAGGATGCATCCCGCAGGCTAGTCGAGCAAAAACACGTGCGAGAGGATGCATCCCGCAGGCTAGTCGAGTAAAAACACGTGCGAGAGGATGCATCCTGCAGGCTAGTCGAGTAAAAACACGTGCGAGAGGATGCATCCCGCAGGCTGGTCGAGTAAAAACACGTGCGAGGTTTTGTGGGATGCGCATGCGCAGGTTTTTTGGGATGCGCATGGCTAGTCGAGCAAAAACACGTGCGAGAGGATGCATCCCGCAGGCTAGTCGAGCAAAAACACGTGCGAGAGGATGCATCCCGCAGGCTAGTCGAGCAAAAACACGTGCGAGAGGATGCATCCCGCAGGCTAGTCGAGTAAAAACACGTGCGAGAGGATGCATCCCGCAGGCTAGTCGAGTAAAAACACGTGCGAGAGGATGCATCCCGCAGGCTAGTCGAGTAAAAACACGTGCGAGGTTTTGTGGGATGCGCATGCGCAGGTTTTGTGGGATGCGCATGCGCAGGTTTTTTGGGATGCGCATGGCTAGTCGAACAAAAACACGTGCGAGAGGATGCATCCCGCAGGCTAGTCGAGTAAAAACACGTGCGGGAGGATGCATCCCGCAGGCTAGTCGAGTAAAAACACGTGCGAGAGGATGCATCCCGCAGGCTAGTCGAGTAAAAACACGTGCGAGAGGATGCATCCTGCAGGCTAGTCGAGTAAAAACACGTGCGAGAGGATGCATCCCGCAGGCTAGTCGAGTAAAAACACGTGCGAGGTTTTGTGGGATGCGCATGCGCAGGTTTTGTGGGATGCGCATGCGCAGGTTTTTTGGGATGCGCATGGCTAGTCGAGCAAAAACACGTGCGAGAAGATGCATCCCGCAGGCTAGTCGAGCAAAAACACGTGCGAGAGGATGCATCCCGCAGGCTAGTCGAGTAAAAACACGTGCGAGGTTTTGTGGGATGCGCATGCGCAGGTTTTGTGGGATGCGCATGCGCAGGTTTTTTGGGATGCGCATGGCTAGTCGAGCAAAAACACGTGCGAGAGGATGCATCCCACAGGCTAGTCGAGCAAAAACACGTGCGAGAGGATGCATCCCGCAGGCTAGTCGAGTAAAAACACGTGCGAGGTTTTGTGGGATGCGCATGCGCAGGTTTTGTGGGATGCGCATGCGCAGGTTTTTTGGGATGCGCATGGCTAGTCGAGCAAAAACACGTGCGAGAAGATGCATCCCGCAGGCTAGTCGAGCAAAAACACGTGCGAGAGGATGCATCCCGCAGGCTAGTCGAGTAAAAACACGTGCGAGGTTTTGTGGGATGCGCATGCGCAGGTTTTGTGGGATGCGCATGCGCAGGTTTTTTGGGATGCGCATGGCTAGTCGAGGAAAAACACGTGCGAGAGGATGCATCCCGCAGGCTAGTCGAGTAAAAACACGTGCGAGGTTTTGTGGGATGCGCATGCGCAGGTTTTGTGGGATGCGCATGCGCAGGTTTTTTGGGATGCGCATGCGCAGGTTTTTTGGGATGCGCATGCCTAGTCGAGCAAAAACACGTGCGAGAGGATGCATCCCGCAGGCTAGTCGAGCAAAAACACGTGCGAGACGATGCATCCCGCAGGCTAGTCGAGTAAAAACACGTGCGAGAGGATGCATCCCGCAGGCTAGTCGAGCAAAAACACGTGCGAGAGGATGCATCCCGCAGGCTAGTCGAGCAAAAACACGTGCGAGAGGATGTATCCCGCAGGCTAGTCGAGTAAAAACACGTGCGGGAGGATGCATCCCGCAGGCTAGTCGAGTAAAAACACGTGCGAGAGGATGCATCCCGCAGGCTAGTCGAGCAAAAACACGTGCGAGAGGATGCATGCCGCAGGCTAGTCGAGTAAAAACACGTGCGAGAGGATGAATCCCGCAGGCTAGTCGAGTAAAAACACGTGCGAGAGGATGCATCCCGCAGGCTAGTCGAGTAAAAACACGTGCGAGGTTTTGTGGGATGCGCATGCGCAGGTTTTGTGGGATGCGCATGCGCAGGTTTTTTGGGATGCGCATGCGCAGGTTTTTTGGGATGCGCATGGCTAGTCGAGGAATAACTCGTGCGAGAGGATGCATCCCGCAGGCTAGTCGAGTAAAAACACGTGCGAGGTTTTGTGGGATGCGCATGCGCAGGTTTTGTGGGATGCGCATGCGCAGGTTTTTTGGGATGCGCATGCGCAGGTTTTTTGGGATGCGCATGCCTAGTCGAGCAAAAACACGTGCGAGAGGATGCATCCCGCAGGCTAGTCGAGCAAAAACACGTGCGAGAGGATGCATCCCGCAGGCTAGTCGAGTAAAAACACGTGCGAGAGGATGCATCCTGCAGGCTAGTCGAGTAAAAACACGTGCGAGAGGATGCATCCCGCAGGCTAGTCGAGTAAAAACACGTGCGAGGTTTTGTGGGATGCGCATGCGCAGGTTTTTTGGGATGCGCATGGCTAGTCGAGCAAAAACACGTGCGAGAGGATGCATCCCGCAGGCTAGTCGAGTAAAAACACGTGCGAGAGGATGCATCCCGCAGGCTAGTCGAGTAAAAACACGTGCGAGAGGATGCATCCCGCAGGCTAGTCGAGTAAAAACACGTGCGAGAGGATGCACCCCGCAGGCTAGTCGAGCAAAAACACGTGCGAGAGGATGCATCCCGCAGGCTACTCGAGTAAAAACACGTGCGAGGTTTTGTGGGATGCGCATGCGCAGGTTTTGTGGGATGCGCATGCGCAGGTTTTTTGGGATGCGCATGGCTAGTCGAGCAAAAACACGTGCGAGAGGATGCATCCCGCAGGCTAGTCGAGTAAAAACACGTGCGAGAGGATGCGTCCCGCAGGCTAGTCGAGTAAAAACACGTGCGAGAGGATGCATCCCGCAGGCTAGTCGAGCAAAAACACGTGCGAGAGGATGCATGCCGCAGGCTAGTCGAGTAAAAACACGTGCGAGAGGATGAATCCCGAAGGCTAGTCGAGTAAAAACACGTGCGAGAGGATGCATCCCGCAGGCTAGTCGAGTAAAAACACGTGCGAGAGGATGCGTCCCGCAGGCTAGACGAGCAAAAACACGTGCGAGAGGATGCATCTTGCAGGCTAGTCGAGTAAAAACACGTGCGCGAGGATGCATCCCGCAGGCTAGTCGAGCAAAAACACGTGCGAGAGGATGCATCCCGCAGGCTAGTCGAGCAAAAACACGTGCGAGAGGATGCATCCCGCAGGCTAGACGAGTAAAAACACGTGCGAGAGGATGCATCCCGCAGGCTAGTCGAGCAAAAACACGTGCGAGAGGATGCATCCCGCAGGCTAGTCGAGTAAAAACACGTGCGAGAGGATGCATCCTGCAGGCTAGTCGAGTAAAAACACGTTCGAGAGGATGCATCCCGCAGGCTAGTCGAGTAAAAACACGTGCGAGGTTTTGTGGGATGCGCATGCGCAGGTTTTGTGGGATGCGCATGCGCAGGTTTTTTGGGATGCGCATGGCTAGTCGAGCAAAAACACGTGCGAGAAGATGCATCCCGCAGGCTAGTCGAGCAAAAACACGTGCGAGAGGATGCATCCCGCAGGCTAGTCGAGTAAAAACACGTGCGAGGTTTTGTGGGATGCGCATGCGCAGGTTTTGTGGGATGCGCATGCGCAGGTTTTTTGGGATGCGCATGGCTAGTCGAGCAAAAACACGTGCGAGAGGATGCATCCCACAGGCTAGTCGAGCAAAAACACGTGCGAGAGGATGCATCCCGCAGGCTAGTCGAGTAAAAACACGTGCGAGGTTTTGTGGGATGCGCATGCGCAGGTTTTGTGGGAGGCGCATGCGCAGGTTTTTTGGGATGCGCATGCGCAGGTTTTTTGGGATGCGCATGGCTAGTCGAGGAAAAACACGTGCGAGAGGATGCATCCCGCAGGCTAGTCGAGTAAAAACACGTGCGAGGTTTTGTGGGATGCGCATGCGCAGGTTTTGTGGGATGCGCATGCGCAGGTTTTTTGGGATGCGCATGCGCAGGTTTTTTGGGATGCGCATGCCTAGTCGAGCAAAAACACGTGCGAGAGGATGCATCCCGCAGGCTAGTCGAGCAAAAACACGTGCGAGAGGATGCATCCCGCAGGCTAGTCGAGTAAAAACACGTGCGAGAGGATGCATCCCGCAGGCTAGTCGAGTAAAAACACGTGCGAGGTTTTGTGGGATGCGCATGCGCAGGTTTTGTGGGATGCGCATGCGCAGGTTTTTTGGGATGCGCATGCGCAGGTTTTTTGGGATGCGCATGCCTAGTCGAGCAAAAACACGTGCGAGAGGATGCATCCCGCAGGCTAGTCGAGCAAAAACACGTGCGAGAGGATGCATCCCGCAGGCTAGTCGAGTAAAAACACGTGCGAGAGGATGCATCCTGCAGGCTAGTCGAGTAAAAACACGTGCGAGAGGATGCATCCCGCAGGCTAGTCGAGTAAAAACACGTGCGAGGTTTTGTGGGATGCGCATGCGCAGGTTTTTTGGGATGCGCATGGCTAGTCGAGCAAAAACACGTGCGAGAGGATGCATCCCGCAGGCTAGTCGAGTAAAAACACGTGCGAGAGGATGCATCCCGCAGGCTAGTCGAGTAAAAACACGTGCGAGAGGATGCATCCCGCAGGCTAGTCGAGTAAAAACACGTGCGAGAGGATGCGTCCCGCAGGCTAGTCGAGCAAAAACACGTGCGAGAGGATGCATCCCGCAGGCTAGTCGAGCAAAAACACGTGCGAGAGGATGCATCCCGCAGGCTAGTCGAGCAAAAACACGTGCGAGAGGATGTATCCCGCAGGCTAGTCGAGTAAAAACACGTGCGGGAGGATGCATACCGCAGGCTAGTCGAGTAAAAACACGTGCGAGAAGATGCATCCCGCAGGCTAGTCGAGCAAAAACACGTGCGAGAGGATGCATGCCGCAGGCTAGTCGAGTAAAGACACGTGCGAGAGGATGAATCCCGAAGGCTAGTCGAGTAAAAACACGTGCGAGAGGATGCATCCCGCAGGCTAGTCGAGTAAAAACACGTGCGAGAGGATGCGTCCCGCAGGCTAGATGAGCAAAAACACGTGCGAGAGGATGCATCTTGCAGGCTAGTCGAGTAAAAACACGTGCGCGAGGATGCATCCCGCAGGCTAGTCGAGCAAAAACACGTGCGAGAGGATGCATCCCGCAGGCTAGTCGAGCAAAAACACGTGCGAGAGGATGCATCCCGCAGGCTAGACGAGTAAAAACACGTGCGAGAGGATGCATCCCGCAGGCTTGTCGAGCACAAACACGTGCGAGAGGATGCATCCCGCAGGCTAGTCGAGCAAAAACACGTGCGAGAGGATGCACCCCGCAGGCTAGTCGAGCAAAAACACGTGCGAGAGGATGCATCCCGCAGGCTAGTCGAGTAAAAACACGTGCGAGGTTTTGTGGGATGCGCATGCGCAGGTTTTTTGGGATGCGCATGCGCAGGTTTTTTGGGATGCGCATGCCTAGTCGAGCAAAAACACGTGCGAGAGGATGCATCCCGCAGGCTAGTCGAGCAAAAACACGTGCGAGAGGATGCATCCCGCAGGCTAGTCGAGTAAAAACACGTGCGAGAGGATGCATCCCGCAGGCTAGTCGAGTAAAAACACGTGCGAGAGGATGCATCCCGCAGGCTAGTCGAGTAAAAACACGTGCGAGGTTTTTTGGGATGCGCATGCGCAGGTTTTTTGGGATGCGCATGGCTAGTCGAGGAAAAACACGTGCGAGAGGATGCATCCCGCAGGCTAGTCGAGTAAAAACACGTGCGGGGTTTTGTGGGATGCGCATGCGCAGGTTTTGTGGGATGCGCATGCGCAGGTTTTTTGGGATGCGCATGCGCAGGTTTTTTGGGATGCGCATGCCTAGTCGAGCAACAACACGTGCGAGAGGATGCATCCCGCAGGCTAGTCGAGCAAAAACACGTGCGAGAGGATGCATCCCGCAGGCTAGTCGAGCAAAAACACGTGCGAGAGGATGCATCCCGCAGGCTAGTCGAGTAAAAACACGTGCGAGAGGATGCATCCCGCAGGCTAGTCGAGTAAAAACACGTGCGAGAGGATGCATCCTGCAGGCTAGTCGAGTAAAAACACGTGCGAGAGGATGCTTCCCGCAGGCTAGTCGACTAAAAACACGTGCGAGGTTTTGTGGGATGCGCATGCGCAGGTTTTGTGGGATGCGCATGCGCAGGTTTTTTGGGATGCGCATGGCTAGTCGAGTAAAAACACCTGCGAGAGGATGCATCCCGCAGGCTAGTCGAGTAAAAACACGTGCGAGGTTTTGTGGGATGCGCATACGCAGGTTTTGTGGGATGCGCATGCGCAGGTTTTTTGGGATGCGCATGGCTAGTCGAGCAAAAACACGTGCGAGAGGATGCATCCCGCAGGCTAGTCGAGGAAAAACACGTGCGAGAGGATGCATCCCGCAGGCTAGTCGAGTAAAAACACGTGCGAGGTTTTGTGGGATGCGCATGCGCAGGTTTTGTGGGATGCGCATGCGCAGGTTTTTTGGGATGCGCATGGCTAGTCGAGCAAAAACACGTGCGAGAGGATGCATCCCGCAGGCTAGTCGAGCAAAAACACGTGCGAGAGGATGCATCCCGCAGGCTAGTCGAGTAAAAACACGTGCGAGGTTTTGTGGGATGCGCATGCGCAGGTTTTGTGGGAGGCGCATGCGCAGGTTTTTTGGGATGCGCATGGCTAGTCGAGGAAAAACACGTGCGAGAGGATGCATCCCGCAGGCTAGTCGAGTAAAAACACGTGCGAGGTTTTGTGGGATGCGCATGCGCAGGTTTTGTGGGATGCGCCTGCGCAGGTTTTTTGGGATGCGCATGCGCAGGTTTTTTGGGATGCGCATGCCTAGTCGAGCAAAAACACGTGCGAGAGGATGCATCCCGCAGGCTAGTCGAGCAAAAACACGTGCGAGAGGATGCATCCCGCAGGCTAGTCGAGTAAAAACACGTGCGAGAGGATGCATCCCGCAGGCTAGTCGAGTAAAAACACGTGCGAGAATGCATCCCGCAGGCTAGTCGAGTAAAAACACGTGCGAGGTTTTGTGGGATGCGCATGCGCAGGTTTTGTGGGATGCGCATGCGCAGGTTTTTTGGGATGCGCATGCGCAGGTTTTTTGGGATGCGCATGGCTAGTCGAGGAAAAACACGTGCGAGAGGATGCATCCCGCAGGCTCGTCGAGTAAAAACACGTGCGAGGTTTTGTGGGATGCGCATGCGCAGGTTTTGTGGGATGCGCATGCGCAGGTTTTTTGGGATGCGCATGCGCAGGTTTTTTGGGATGCGCATGCCTAGTCGAGCAAAAACACGTGCGAGAGGATACATCCCGCAGGCTAGTCGAGCAAAAACACGTGCGAGAGGATGCATCCCGCAGGCTAGTCGAGTAAAAACACGTGCGAGAGGATGCATCCTGCAGGCTAGTCGAGTAAAAACACGTGCGAGAGGATGCATCCCGCAGGCTAGTCGAGTAAAAACACGTGCGAGGTTTTGTGGGATGCGCATGCGCAGGTTTTTTGGGATGCGCATGGCTAGTCGAGCAAAAACACGTGCGAGAGGATGCATCCCGCAGGCTAGTCGAGTAAAAACACGTGCGAGAGGATGCGTCCCGCAGGCTAGTCGAGCAAAAACACGTGCGAGAGGATGCATCCCGCAGGCTAGTCGAGCAAAAACACGTGCGAGAGGATGCATCCCGCAGGCTAGTCGAGCAAAAACACGTGCGAGAGGATGTATCCCGCAGGCTAGTCGAGTAAAAACACGTGCGGGAGGATGCATCCCGCAGGCTAGTCGAGTAAAAACACGTGCGAGAGGATGCATCCCGCAGGCTAGTCGAGCAAAAACACGTGCGAGAGGATGCATGCCGCAGGCTAGTCGAGCACAAACACGTGCGAGAGGATGCATCCCGCAGGCTAGTCGAGCAAAAACACGTGCGAGAGGATGCACCCCGCAGGCTAGTCGAGCAAAAACACGTGCGAGAGGATGCATCCCGCAGGCTACTCGAGTAAAAACACGTGCGAGGTTTTTTGGGATGCGCATGCGCAGGTTTTTTGGGATGCGCATGGCTAGTCGAGGAAAAACACGTGCGAGAGGATGCATCCCGCAGGCTAGTCGAGTAAAAACACGTGCGAGGTTTTGTGGGATGCGCATGCGCAGGTTTTGTGGGATGCGCATGCGCAGGTTTTTTGGGATGCGCATGCGCAGGTTTTTTGGGATGCGCATGCCTAGTCGAGCAAAAACACGTGCGAGAGGATGCATCCCGCAGGCTAGTCGAGCAAAAACACGTGCGAGAGGATGCATCCCGCAGGCTAGTCGAGTAAAAACACGTGCGAGAGGATGCATCCCGCAGGCTAGTCGAGTAAAAACACGTGCGAGAGGATGCATCCCGCAGGCTAGTCGAGTAAAAACACGTGCGAGGTTTTGTGGGATGCGCATGCGCAGGTTTTTTGGGATGCGCATGCGCAGGTTTTTTGGGATGCGCATGGCTAGTCGAGGAAAAACACGTGCGAGAGGATGCATCCCGCAGGCTAGTCGAGTAAAAACACGTGCGAGGTTTTGTGGGATGCGCATGCGCAGGTTTTTTGGGATGCTCATGCCTAGTCGAGCAAAAACACGTGCGAGAGGATGCATTCCGCAGGCTAGTCGAGCAAAAACACGTGCGAGAGGATGCATCCCGCAGGCTAGTCGAGTAAAAACACGTGCGAGAGGATGCATCCCGCAGGCTAGTCGAGTAAAAACACGTGCGAGAGGATGCATCCCGCAGGCTAGTCGAGTAAAAACACGTGCGAGGTTTTGTGGGATGCGCATGCGCAGGTTTTTTGGGATGCGCATGGCTAGTCGAGCAAAAACACGTGGGAGAGGATGCATCCCGCAGGCTAGTCGAGCAAAAACACGTGCGAGAGGATGCATCCCGCAGGCTAGTCGAGTAAAAACACGTGCGAGGTTTTGTGGGATGCGCATGCGCAGGTTTTTTGGGATGCGCATGGCTAGTCGAGCAAAAACACGTGCGAGAGGATGCATCCCGCAGGCTAGTCGAGTAAAAACACGTGCGAGAGGATGCATCCTGCAGGCTAGTCGAGTAAAAACACGTGCGAGAGGATGCATCCCGCAGGCTAGTCGAGTAAAAACACGTGCGAGAGGATGCATCCTGCAGGCTAGTCGAGTAAAAACACGTGCGAGAGGATGCATCCCGCAGGCTAGTCGAGTAAAAACACGTGCGAGGTTTTGTGGGATGCGCATGCGTAGGTTTTGTGGGATGCGCATGCGCAGGTTTTTTGGGATGCGCATGGCTAGTCGAGTAAAAACACGTGCGAGAGGATGCATCCCGCAGGCTAGTCGAGTAAAAACACGTGCGAGGTTTTGTGGGATGCGCATGCGCAGGTTTTGTGGGATGCGCCTGCGCAGGTTTTTTGGGATGCGCATGCGCAGGTTTTTTGGGATGCGCATGCCTAGTCGAGCAAAAACACGTGCGAGAGGATGCATCCCGCAGGCTAGTCGAGCAAAAACACGTGCGAGAGGATGCATCCCGCAGGCTAGTCGAGTAAAAACACGTGCGAGAGGATGCATCCCGCAGGCTAGTCGAGTAAAAACACGTGCGAGAGGATGCATCCCGCAGGCTAGTCGAGTAAAAACACGTGCGAGGTTTTGTGGGATGCGCATGCGCAGGTTTTGTGGGATGCGCATGCGCAGGTTTTTTGGGATGCGCATGCGCAGGTTTTTTGGGATGCGCATGGCTAGTCGAGGAAAAACACGTGCGAGAGGATGCATCCCGCAGGCTAGTCGAGTAAAAACACGTGCGAGGTTTTGTGGGATGCGCATGCGCAGGTTTTTTGGGATGCGCATGCCTAGTCGAGCAAAAACACGTGCGAGAGGATGCATCCCGCAGGCTAGTCGAGCAAAAACACGTGCGAGAGGATGCATCCCGCAGGCTAGTCGAGTAAAAACACGTGCGAGAGGATGCATCCTGCAGGCTAGTCGAGTAAAAACACGTGCGAGAGGATGCATCCCGCAGGCTAGTCGAGTAAAAACACGTGCGAGGTTTTGTGGGATGCGCATGCGCAGGTTTTTTGGGATGCGCATGGCTAGTCGAGCAAAAACACGTGCGAGAGGATGCATCCCGCAGGGTAGTCGAGTAAAAACACGTGCGAGAGGATGCATCCCGCAGGCTAGTCGAGTAAAAACACGTGCGAGAGGATGCATCCCGCAGGGTAGTCGAGTAAAAACACGTGCGAGAGGATGCGTCCCGCAGGCTAGTCGAGCAAAAACACGTGCGAGAGGATGCATCCCGCACGCTAGTCGAGCAAAAACACGTGCGAGAGGATGCATCCCGCAGGCTAGTCGAGCAAAAACACGTGCGGGAGGATGCATCCCGCAGGCTAGTCGAGTAAAAACACGTGCGAGGTTTTGTGGGATGCGCATGCGCAGGTTTTGTGGGATGCGCCTGCGCAGGTTTTTTGGGATGCGCATGCGCAGGTTTTTTGGGATGCGCATGCCTAGTCGAGCAAAAACACGTGCGAGAGGATGCATCCCGCAGGCTAGTCGAGCAAAAACACGTGCGAGAGGATGCATCCCGCAGGCTAGTCGAGTAAAAACACGTGCGAGAGGATGCATCCCGCAGGCTAGTCGAGTAAAAACACGTGCGAGAGGATGCATCCCGCAGGCTAGTCGAGTAAAAACACGTGCGAGGTTTTGTGGGATGCGCATGCGCAGGTTTTGTGGGATGCGCATGCGCAGGTTTTTTGGGATGCGCATGCGCAGGTTTTTTGGGATGCGCATGGCTAGTCGAGGAAAAACACGTGCGAGAGGATGCATCCCGCAGGCTAGTCGAGTAAAAACACGTGCGAGGTTTTGTGGGATGCGCATGCGCAGGTTTTTTGGGATGCGCATGCCTAGTCGAGCAAAAACACGTGCGAGAGGATGCATCCCGCAGGCTAGTCGAGCAAAAACACGTGCGAGAGGATGCATCCCGCAGGCTAGTCGAGTAAAAACACGTGCGAGAGGATGCATCCTGCAGGCTAGTCGAGTAAAAACACGTGCGAGAGGATGCATCCCGCAGGCTAGTCGAGTAAAAACACGTGCGAGGTTTTGTGGGATGCGCATGCGCAGGTTTTTTGGGATGCGCATGGCTAGTCGAGCAAAAACACGTGCGAGAGGATGCATCCCGCAGGGTAGTCGAGTAAAAACACGTGCGAGAGGATGCATCCCGCAGGCTAGTCGAGTAAAAACACGTGCGAGAGGATGCATCCCGCAGGGTAGTCGAGTAAAAACACGTGCGAGGTTTTGTGGGATGCGCATGCGCAGGTTTTGTGGGATGCGCATGCGCAGGTTTTTTGGGATGCGCATGGCTAGTCGAGCAAAAACACGTGCGAGAAGATGCATCCCGCAGGCTAGTCGAGCAAAAACACGTGCGAGAGGATGCATCCCGCAGGCTAGTCGAGTAAAAACACGTGCGAGGTTTTGTGGGATGCGCATGCGCAGGTTTTGTGGGATGCGCATGCGCAGGTTTTTTGGGATGCGCATGGCTAGTCGAGCAAAAACACGTGCGAGAGGATGCATCCCACAGGCTAGTCGAGCAAAAACACGTGCGAGAGGATGCATCCCGCAGGCTAGTCGAGTAAAAACACGTGCGAGGTTTTGTGGGATGCGCATGCGCAGGTTTTGTGGGATGCGCATGCGCAGGTTTTTTGGGATGCGCATGGCTAGTCGAGCAAAAACACGTGCGAGAAGATGCATCCCGCACGCTAGTCGAGCAAAAACACGTGCGAGAGGATGCATCCCGCAGGCTAGTCGAGCAAAAACACGTGCGGGAGGATGCATCCCGCAGGCTAGTCGAGTAAAAACACGTGCGAGAGGATGCATCCCGCAGGCTAGTCGAGCAAAAACACGTGCGCGAGGATGCATGCCGCAGGCTAGTCGAGCACAAACACGTGCGAGAGGATGCATCCCGCAGGCTAGTCGAGCAAAAACACGTGCGAGAGGATGCACCCCGCAGGCTAGTCGAGCAAAAACACGTGCGAGAGGATGCATCCCGCAGGCTACTCGAGTAAAAACACGTGCGAGGTTTTTTGGGATGCGCATGCACAGGTTTTTTGGGATGCGCATGGCTAGTCGAGGAAAAACACGTGCGAGAGGATGCATCCCGCAGGCTAGTCGAGTAAAAACACGTGCGAGGTTTTGTGGGATGCGCATGCGCAGGTTTTGTGGGATGCGCATGCGCAGGTTTTTTGGGATGCGCATGGCTAGTCGAGGAAAAACACGTGCGAGAGGATGCATCCCGCAGGCTAGTCGAGTAAAAACACGTGCGAGGTTTTGTGGGATGCGCATGCGCAGGTTTTGTGGGATGCGCATGCGCAGGTTTTTTGGGATGCTCATGCCTAGTCGAGCAAAAACACGTGCGAGAGGATGCATCCCGCAGGCTAGTCGAGCAAAAACACGTGCGAGAGGATGCATCCCGCAGGCTAGTCGAGTAAAAACACGTGCGAGAGGATGCATCCCGCAGGCTAGTCGAGTAAAAACACGTGCGAGAGGATGCATCCCGCAGGCTAGTCGAGTAAAAACACGTGCGAGGTTTTGTGGGATGCGCATGCGCAGGTTTTTTGGGATGCGCATGGCTAGTCGAGCAAAAACACGTGCGAGAGGATGCAGCCCGCAGGCTAGTCGAGCAAAAACACGTGCGAGAGGATGCATCCCGCAGGCTAGTCGAGTAAAAACACGTGCGAGAGGATGCATCCTGCAGGCTAGTCGAGTAAAAACACGTGCGAGAGGATGCATCCCGCAGGCTAGTCGAGTAAAAACACGTGCGAGGTTTTGTGGGATGCGCATGCGCAGGTTTTTTGGGATGCGCATGGCTAGTCGAGCAAAAACACGTGCGAGAGGATGCATCCCGCAGGGTAGTCGAGTAAAAACACGTGCGAGAGGATGCATCCCGCAGGCTAGTCGAGTAAAAACACGTGCGAGAGGATGCATCCCGCAGGGTAGTCGAGTAAAAACACGTGCGAGAGGATGCGTCCCGCAGGCTAGTCGAGCAAAAACACGTGCGAGAGGATGCATCCCGCACGCTAGTCGATCAAAAACACGTGCGAGAGGATGCATCCCGCAGGCTAGTCGAGCAAAAACACGTGCGGGAGGATGCATCCCGCAGGCTAGTCGAGTAAAAACACGTGCGAGAGGATGCATCCCGCAGGCTAGGCGAGCAAAAACACGTGCGAGAGGATGCATGCCGCAGGCTAGTCGAGCACAAACACGTGCGAGAGGATGCATCCCGCAGGCTAGTCGAGCAAAAACACGTGCGAGAGGATGCACCCCGCAGGCTAGTCGAGCAAAAACACGTGCGAGAGGATGCATCCCGCAGGTTACTCGAGTAAAAACACGTGCGAGGTTTTTTGGGATGCGCATGCACAGGTTTTTTGGGATGCGCATGGCTAGTCGAGGAAAAACACGTGCGAGAGGATGCATCCCGCAGGCTAGTCGAGTAAAAACACGTGCGAGGTTTTGTGGGATGCGCATGCGCAGGTTTTGTGGGATGCGCATGCGCAGGTTTTTTGGGATGCGCATGGCTAGTCGAACAAAAACACGTGCGAGAGGATGCATCCCGCAGGCTAGTCGATTAAAAACACGTGCCAGGTTTTGTGGGATGCGCATGCGCAGGTTTTGTGGGAGGCGCATGCGCAGGTTTTTTGGGATGCGCATGCGCAGGTTTTTTGGGATGCGCATGGCTAGTCGAGGAAAAACACGTGCGAGAGGATGCATCCCGCAGGCTAGTCGAGTAAAAACACGTGCGAGGTTTTGTGGAATGCGCATGCGCAGGTTTTGTGGGATGCGCATGCGCAGGTTTTTTGGGATGCGCATGCGCAGGTTTTTTGGGATGCGCATGCCTAGTCGAGCAAAAACACGTGCGAGAGGATGCATCCCGCAGGCTAGTCGAGCAAAAACACGTGCGAGAGGATGCATCCCGCAGGCTAGTCGAGTAAAAACACGTGCGAGAGGATGCATCCCGCAGGCTAGTCGAGTAAAAACACGTGCGAGGTTTTGTGGGATGCGCATGCGCAGGTTTTGTGGGATGCGCATGCGCAGGTTTTTTGGGATGCGCATGCGCAAGTTTTTTGGGATGCGCATGCCTAGTCGAGCAAAAACACGTGCGAGAGGATGCATCCCGCAGGCTAGTCGAGCAAAAACACGTGCGAGAGGATGCATCCCGCAGGCTAGTCGAGTAAAAACACGTGCGAGAGGATGCATCCTGCAGGCTAGTCGAGTAAAAACACGTGCGAGAGGATGCATCCCGCAGGCTAGTCGAGTAAAAACACGTGCGAGGTTTTGTGGGATGCGCATGCGCAGGTTTTTTGGGATGCGCATGGCTAGTCGAGCAAAAACACGTGCGAGAGGATGCATCCCGCAGGCTAGTCGAGTAAAAACACGTGCGAGAGGATGCATCCCGCAGGCTAGTCGAGTAAAAACACGTGCGAGAGGATGCATCCCGCAGGCTAGTCGAGTAAAAACACGTGCGAGAGGATGCGTCCCGCAGGCTAGTCGAGCAAAAACACGTGCGAGAGGATGCATCCCGCAGGCTAGTCGAGCAAAAACACGTGCGAGAGGATGCATCCCGCAGGCTAGTCGAGCAAAAACACGTGCGAGAGGATGTATCCCGCAGGCTAGTCGAGTAAAAACACGTGCGGGAGGATGCATCCCGCAGGCTAGTCGAGTAAAAACACGTGCGAGAGGATGCATCCCGCAGGCTAGTCGAGCAAAAACACGTGCGAGAGGATGCATGCCGCAGGCTAGTCGAGTAAAAACACGTGCGAGAGGATGAATCCCGAAGGCTAGTCGAGTAAAAACACGTGCGAGAGGATGCATCCCGCAGGCTAGTCGAGTAAAAACACGTGCGAGAGGATGCGTCCCGCAGGCTAGACGAGCAAAAACACGTGCGAGAGGATGCATCTTGCAGGCTAGTCGAGTAAAAACACGTGCGCGAGGATGCATCCCGCAGGCTAGTCGAGCAAAAACACGTGCGAGAGGATGCATCCCGCAGGCTAGTCGAGCAAAAACACGTGCGAGAGGATGCATCCCGCAGGCTAGACGAGTAAAAACACGTGCGAGAGGATGCATCCCGCAGGCTAGTCGAGCACAAACACGTGCGAGAGGATGCATCCCGCAGGCTAGTCGAGCAAAAACACGTGCGAGAGGATGCACCCCGCAGGCTAGTCGAGCAAAAACACGTGCGAGAGGATGCATCCCGCAGGCTACTCGAGTAAAAACACGTGCGAGGTTTTGTGGGATGCGCATGCGCAGGTTTTGTGGGATGCGCATGCGCAGGTTTTTTGGGATGCGCATGGCTAGTCGAGCAAAAACACGTGCGAGATGATGCATCCCGCAGGCTAGTCGAGCAAAAACACGTGCGAGAGGATGCATCCCGCAGGCTAGTCGAGTAAAAACACGTGCGAGGTTTTGTGGGATGCGCATGCGCAGGTTTTGTGGGATGCGCATGCGCAGGTTTTTTGGGATGCGCATGGCTAGTCGAGCAAAAACACGTGCGAGAGGATGCATCCCGCAGGCTAGTCGAGCAAAAACACGTGCGAGAGGATGCATCCCGCAGGCTAGTCGAGTAAAAACACGTGCGAGAGGATGTATCCCGCAGGCTAGTCGAGTAAAAACACGTGCGAGAGGATGCATCCCGCAGGCTAGTCGAGTAAAAACACGTGCGAGGTTTTGTGGGATGCGCATGCGCAGGTTTTGTGGGATGCGCATGCGCAGGTTTTTTGGGATGCGCATGCGCAGGTTTTTTGGGATGCGCATGGCTAGTCGAGGAAAAACACGTGCGAGAGGATGCATCCCGCAGGCTAGTCGAGTAAAAACACGTGCGAGGTTTTGTGGGATGCGCATGCGCAGGTTTTGTGGGATGCGCATGCGCAGGTTTTTTGGGATGCGCATGGCTAGTCGAACAAAAACACGTGCGAGAGGATGCATCCCGCAGGCTAGTCGAGTAAAAACACGTGCGGGAGGATGCATCCCGCAGGCTAGTCGAGTAAAAACACGTGCGAGAGGATGCATCCCGCAGGCTAGTCGAGCAAAAACACGTGCGAGAGGATGTATCCCGCAGGCTAGTCGAGTAAAAACACGTGCGGGAGGATGCATCCCGCAGGCTAGTCGAGTAAAAACACGTGCGAGAGGATGCATCCCGCAGGCTAGTCGAGCAAAAACACGTGCGAGAGGATGCATGCCGCAGGCTAGTCGAGCACAATCACGTGCGAGAGGATGCATCCTGCAGGCTAGTCGAGCAAAAACACGTGCGAGAGGATGCACCCCGCAGGCTAGTCGAGTAAAAACACGTGCGAGGTTTTGTGGGATGCGCATGCGCAGGTTTTGTGGGATGCGCATGCGCAGGTTTTTTGGGATGCGCATGCGCAGGTTTTTTGGGATGCGCATGCCTAGTCGAGCAAAAACACGTGCGAGAGGATGCATCCCGCAGGCTAGTCGAGCAAAAACACGTGCGAGAGGATGCATCCCGCAGGCTAGTCGAGTAAAAACACGTGCGAGAGGATGCATCCCGCAGGCTAGTCGAGTAAAAACACGTGCGAGAGGATGCATCCCGCAGGCTAGTCGAGTAAAAACACGTGCGAGGTTTTGTGGGATGCGCATGCGCAGGTTTTGTGGGATGCGCATGCGCAGGTTTTTTGGGATGCGCATGCGCAGGTTTTTTGGGATGCGCATGGCTAGTCGAGGAAAAACACGTGCGAGAGGATGCATCCCGCAGGCTAGTAGAGTAAAAACACGTGCGAGGTTTTGTGGGATGCGCATGCGCAGGTTTTGTGGGATGCGCATGCGCAGGTTTTTTGGGATGCTCATGCCTAGTCGAGCAAAAACACGTGCGAGAGGATGCATCCCGCAGGCTAGTCGAGCAAAAACACGTGCGAGAGGATGCATCCCGCAGGCTAGTCGAGTAAAAACACGTGCGAGAGGATGCATCCCGCAGGCTAGTCGAGTAAAAACACGTGCGAGAGGATGCATCCCGCAGGCTAGTCGAGTAAAAACACGTGCGAGGTTTTGTGGGATGCGCATGCGCAGGTTTTGTGGGATGCGCATGCGCAGGTTTTTTGGGATGCTCATGCCTAGTCGAGCAAAAACACGTGCGAGAGGATGCATCCCGCAGGCTAGTCGAGCAAAAACACGTGCGAGAGGATGCATCCCGCAGGCTAGTCGAGTAAAAACACGTGCGAGAGGATGCATCCCGCAGGCTAGTCGAGTAAAAACACGTGCGAGAGGATGCATCCCGCAGGCTAGTCGAGTAAAAACACGTGCGAGGTTTTGTGGGATGCGCATGCGCAGGTTTTTTGGGATGCGCATGGCTAGTCGAGCAAAAACACGTGCGAGAGGATGCAGCCCGCAGGCTGGTCGAGCAAAAACACGTGCGAGAGGATGCATCCCGCAGGCTAGTCGAGTAAAAACACGTGCGAGGTTTTGTGGGATGCGCATGCGCAGGTTTTTTGGGATGCGCATGGCTAGTCGAACAAAAACACGTGCAAGAGGATGCATCCCGCAGGCTAGTCGAGCAAAAACACGTGCGAGAGGATGCATCCCGCAGGCTAGTCGAGTAAAAACACGTGCGAGGTTTTGTGGGATGCGCATGCGCAGGTTTTGTGGGAGGCGCATGCGCAGGTTTTTTGGGATGCGCATGCGCAGGTTTTTTGGGATGCGCATGGCTAGTCGAGGAAAAACACGTGCGAGAGGATGCATCCCGCAGGCTAGTCGAGTAAAAACACGTGCGAGGTTTTGTGGGATGCGCATGCGCAGGTTTTGTGGGATGCGCATGCGCAGGTTTTGTGGGATGCGCATGCGCAGGTTTTTTGGGATGCGCATGCCTAGTCGAGCAAAAACACGTGCGAGAGGATGCATCCCGCAGGCTAGTCGAGCAAAAACACGTGCGAGAGGATGCATCCCGCAGGCTACTCGAGTAAAAACACGTGCGAGGTTTTTTGGGATGCGCATGCGCAGGTTTTTTGGGATGCGCATGGCTAGTCGAGGAAAAACACGTGCGAGAGGATGCATCCCGCAGGCTAGTCGAGTAAAAACACGTGCGAGGTTTTGTGGGATGCGCATGCGCAGGTTTTTTGGGATGCGCATGCGCAGGTTTTTTGGGATGCGCATGCCTAGTCGAGCAAAAACACGTGCGAGAGGATGCATCCCGCAGGCTAGTCGAGCAAAAACACGTGCGAGAGGATGCATCCCGCAGGCTAGTCGAGTAAAAACACGTGCGAGAGGATGCATCCCGCAGGCTAGTCGAGTAAAAACACGTGCGAGAGGATGCATCCCGCAGGCTAGTCGAGTAAAAACACGTGCGAGGTTTTGTGGGATGCGCATGCGCAGGTTTTGTGGGATGCGCATGCGCAGGTTTTTTGGGATGCGCATGCGCAGGTTTTTTGGGATGCGCATGGCTAGTCGAGGAAAAACACGTGCGAGAGGATGCATCCCGCAGGCTAGTCGAGTAAAAACACGTGCGAGGTTTTGTGGGATGCGCATGCGCAGGTTTTGTGGGATGCGCATGCGCAGGTTTTTTGGGATGCGCATGGCTAGTCGAACAAAAACACGTGCGAGAGGATGCATCCCGCAGGCTAGTCGAGTAAAAACACGTGCGGGAGGATGCATCCCGCAGGCTAGTCGAGTAAAAACACGTGCGAGAGGATGCATCCCGCAGGCTAGTCGAGCAAAAACACGTGCGAGAGGATGTATCCCGCAGGCTAGTCGAGTAAAAACACGTGCGGGAGGATGCATCCCGCAGGCTAGTCGAGTAAAAACACGTGCGAGAGGATGCATCCCGCAGGCTAGTCGAGCAAAAACACGTGCGAGAGGATGCATGCCGCAGGCTAGTCGAGCACAATCACGTGCGAGAGGATGCATCCTGCAGGCTAGTCGAGCAAAAACACGTGCGAGAGGATGCACCCCGCAGGCTAGTCGAGCAAAAACACGTGCGAGAGGATGCATCCCGCAGGCTACTCGAGTAAAAACACGTGCGAGGTTTTTTGGGATGCGCATGCACAGGTTTTTTGGGATGCGCATGGCTAGTCGAGGAAAAACACGTGCGAGAGGATGCATCCCGCAGGCTAGTCGAGTAAAAACACGTGCGAGGTTTTGTGGGATGCGCATGCGCAGGTTTTGTGGGATGCGCATGCGCAGGTTTTTTGGGATGCGCATGCGCAGGTTTTTTGGGATGCGCATGCCTAGTCGAGCAAAAACACGTGCGAGAGGATGCATCCCGCAGGCTAGTCGAGCAAAAACACGTGCGAGAGGATGCATCCCGCAGGCTAGTCGAGTAAAAACACGTGCGAGAGGATGCATCCCGCAGGCTAGTCGAGTAAAAACACGTGCGAGAGGATGCATCCCGCAGGCTAGTCGAGTAAAAACACGTGCGAGGTTTTGTGGGATGCGCATGCGCAGGTTTTGTGGGATGCGCATGCGCAGGTTTTTTGGGATGCGCATGCGCAGGTTTTTTGGGATGCGCATGGCTAGTCGAGGAAAAACACGTGCGAGAGGATGCATCCCGCAGGCTAGTAGAGTAAAAACACGTGCGAGGTTTTGTGGGATGCGCATGCGCAGGTTTTGTGGGATGCGCATGCGCAGGTTTTTTGGGATGCTCATGCCTAGTCGAGCAAAAACACGTGCGAGAGGATGCATCCCGCAGGCTAGTCGAGCAAAAACACGTGCGAGAGGATGCATCCCGCAGGCTAGTCGAGTAAAAACACGTGCGAGAGGATGCATCCCGCAGGCTAGTCGAGTAAAAACACGTGCGAGAGGATGCATCCCGCAGGCTAGTCGAGTAAAAACACGTGCGAGGTTTTGTGGGATGCGCATGCGCAGGTTTTTTAGGATGCGCATGGCTAGTCGAGCAAAAACACGTGCGAGAGGATGCAGCCCGCAGGCTAGTCGAGCAAAAACACGTGCGAGAGGATGCATCCCGCAGGCTAGTCGAGTAAAAACACGTGCGAGAGGATGCATCCTGCAGGCTAGTCGAGTAAAAACACGTGCGAGAGGATGCATCCCGCAGGCTAGTCGAGTAAAAACACGTGCGAGGTTTTGTGGGATGCGCATGCGCAGGTTTTTTGGGATGCGCATGGCTAGTCGAGCAAAAACACGTGCGAGAGGATGCATCCCGCAGGGTAGTCGAGTAAAAACACGTGCGAGAGGATGCATCCCGCAGGCTAGTCGAGTAAAAACACGTGCGAGAGGATGCATCCCGCAGGGTAGTCGAGTAAAAACACGTGCGAGAGGATGCGTCCCGCAGGCTAGTCGAGCAAAAACACGTGCGAGAGGATGCATCCCGCACGCTAGTCGAGCAAAAACACGTGCGAGAGGATGCATCCCGCAGGCTAGTCGAGCAAAAACACGTGCGGGAGGATGCATCCCGCAGGCTAGTCGAGTAAAAACACGTGCGAGAGGATGCATCCCGCAGGCTAGTCGAGCAAAAACACGTGCGAGAGGATGCATGCCGCAGGCTAGTCGAGCACAAACACGTGCGAGAGGATGCATCCCGCAGGCTAGTCGAGCAAAAACACGTGCGAGAGGATGCACCCCGCAGGCTAGTCGAGCAAAAACACGTGCGAGAGGATGCATCCCGCAGGCTACTCGAGTAAAAACACGTGCGAGGTTTTTTGGGATGCGCATGCACAGGTTTTTTGGGATGCGCATGGCTAGTCGAGGAAAAACACGTGCGAGAGGATGCATCCCGCAGGCTAGTCGAGTAAAAACACGTGCGAGGTTTTGTGGGATGCGCATGCGCAGGTTTTGTGGGATGCGCATGCGCAGGTTTTTTGGGATGCGCATGGCTAGTCGAACAAAAACACGTGCGAGAGGATGCATCCCGCAGGCTAGTCGAGTAAAAACACGTGCGGGAGGATGCATCCCGCAGGCTAGTCGAGTAAAAACACGTGCGAGAGGATGCATCCCGCAGGCTAGTCGAGTAAAAACACGTGCGAGAGGATGCATCCTGCAGGCTAGTCGAGTAAAAACACGTGCGAGAGGATGCATCCCGCAGGCTAGTCGAGTAAAAACACGTGCGAGGTTTTGTGGGATGCGCATGCGCAGGTTTTGTGGGATGCGCATGCGCAGGTTTTTTGGGATGCGCATGGCTAGTCGAGCAAAAACACGTGCGAGAAGATGCATCCCGCAGGCTAGTCGAGCAAAAACACGTGCGAGGGGATGCATCCCGCAGGCTAGTCGAGTAAAAACACGTGCGAGGTTTTGTGGGATGCGCATGCGCAGGTTTTGTGGGATGCGCATGCGCAGGTTTTCTGGGATGCGCATGGCTAGTCGAGCAAAAACACGTGCGAGAGGATGCATCCCACAGGCTAGTCGAGCAAAAACACGTGCGGGAGGATGCATCCCGCAGGCTAGTCGAGTAAAAACACGTGCGAGGTTTTGTGGGATGCGCATGCGCAGGTTTTGTGGGCTGCGCATGCGCAGGTTTTTTGGGATGCGCATGCGCAGGTTTTTTGGGATGCGCATGCCTAGTCGAGCAAAAACACGTGCGAGAGGATGCATCCCGCAGGCTAGTCGAGCAAAAACACGTGCGAGAGGATGCATCCCGCAGGCTAGTCGAGTAAAAACACGTGCGAGAGGATGCATCCCGCAGGCTAGTCGAGTAAAAACACGTGCGAGGTTTTGTGGGATGCGCATGCGCAGGTTTTGTGGGATGCGCATGCGCAGGTTTTTTGGGATGCGCATGCGCAGGTTTTTTGGGATGCGCATGCCTAGTCGAGCAAAACACGTGCGAGAGGATGCATCCCGCAGGCTAGTCGAGCAAAAACACGTGCGAGAGGATGCATCCCACAGGCTAGTCGAGCAAAAACACGTGCGGGAGGATGCATCCCGCAGGCTAGTCGAGTAAAAACACGTGCGAGGTTTTGTGGGATGCGCATGCGCAGGTTTTGTGGGCTGCGCATGCGCAGGTTTTTTGGGATGCGCATGCGCAGGTTTTTTGGGATGCGCATGCCTAGTCGAGCAAAAACACGTGCGAGAGGATGCATCCCGCAGGCTAGTCGAGCAAAAACACGTGCGAGAGGATGCATCCCGCAGGCTAGTCGAGTAAAAACACGTGCGAGAGGATGCATCCCGCAGGCTAGTCGAGTAAAAACACGTGCGAGGTTTTGTGGGATGCGCATGCGCAGGTTTTGTGGGATGCGCATGCGCAGGTTTTTTGGGATGCGCATGCGCAGGTTTTTTGGGATGCGCATGCCTAGTCGAGCAAAAACACGTGCGAGAGGATGCATCCCGCAGGCTAGTCGAGCAAAAACACGTGCGAGAGGATGCATCCCGCAGGCTAGTCGAGTAAAAACACGTGCGAGAGGATGCATCCTGCAGGCTAGTCGAGTAAAAACACGTGCGAGAGGATGCATCCCGCAGGCTAGTCGAGTAAAAACACGTGCGAGGTTTTGTGGGATGCGCATGCGCAGGTTTTTTGGGATGCGCATGGCTAGTCGAGCAAAAACACGTGCGAGAGGATGCATCCCGCAGGCTAGTCGAGTAAAAACACGTGCGAGAGGATGCATCCCGCAGGCTAGTCGAGTAAAAACACGTGCGAGAGGATGCATCCCGCAGGCTAGTCGAGTAAAAACACGTGCGAGAGGATGCGTCCCGCAGGCTAGTCGAGCAAAAACACGTGCGAGAGGATGCATCCCGCAGGCTAGTCGAGCAAAAACACGTGCGAGAGGATGCATCCCGCAGGCTAGTCGAGTAAAAACACGTGCGAGAGGATGCATCCCGCAGGCTAGTCGAGCAAAAACACGTGCGAGAGGATGCATGCCGCAGGCTAGTCGAGTAAAAACACGTGCGAGAGGATGAATCCCGAAGGCTAGTCGAGCACAAACACGTGCGAGAGGATGCATCCCGCAGGCTAGTCGAGCAAAAACACGTGCGAGAGGATGCACCCCGCAGGCTAGTCGAGCAAATACACGTGCGAGAGGATGCATCCCGCAGGCTACTCGAGTAAAAACACGTGCGAGAGGATGCATGCCGCAGGCTAGTCGAGTAAAAACACGTGCGAGAGGATGCATCCCGCAGGCTAGTCGAGCAAAAACACGTGCGAGAGGATGCATGCCGCAGGCTAGTCGAGTAAAAACACGTGCGAGAGGATGCATCCCGCAGGCTAGTCGAGCACAAACACGTGCGAGAGGATGCATCCCGCAGGCTAGTCGAGCAAAAACACGTGCGAGAGGATGCACCCCGCAGGCTAGTCGAGCAAATACACGTGCGAGAGGATGCATCCCGCAGGCTACTCGAGTAAAAACACGTGCGAGGTTTTGTGGGATGCGCATGCGCAGGTTTTGTGGGATGCGCATGCGCAGGTTTTGTGGGATGCGCATGCGCAGGTTTTTTGGGATGCGCATGGCTAGTCGAGGAAAAACACGTGCGAGAGGATGCATCCCGCAGGCTAGTCGAGTAAAAACACGTGCGAGGTTTTGTGGGATGCGCATGCGCAGGTTTTTTGGGATGCGCATGCGCAGGTTTTTTGGGATGCGCATGCGCAGGTTTTTTGGGATGCGCATGCCTAGTCGAGCAAAAACACGTGCGAGAGGATGCATCCCGCAGGCTAGTCGAGCAAAAACACGTGCGAGAGGATGCATCCCGCAGGCTAGTCGAGTAAAAACACGTGCGAGAGGATGCATCCCGCAGGCTAGTCGAGTAAAAACACGTGCGAGAGGATGCATCCCGCAGGCTAGTCGAGTAAAAACACGTGCGAGGTTTTTTGGGATGCGCATGCGCAGGTTTTTTGGGATGCGCATGGCTAGTCGAGGAAAAACACGTGCGAGAGGATGCATCCCGCAGGCTAGTCGAGTAAAAACACGTGCGGGGTTTTGTGGGATGCGCATGCGCAGGTTTTGTGGGATGCGCATGCGCAGGTTTTTTGGGATGCGCATGCGCAGGTTTTTTGGGATGCGCATGCCTAGTCGAGCAAAAACACGTGCGAGAGGATGCATCCCGCAGGCTAGTCGAGCAAAAACACGTGCGAGAGGATGCATCCCGCAGGCTAGTCGAGCAAAAACACGTGCGAGAGGATGCATCCCGCAGGCTAGTCGAGTAAAAACACGTGCGAGAGGATGCATCCCGCAGGCTAGTCGAGTAAAAACACGTGCGAGGTTTTGTGGGATGCGCATGCGCAGGTTTTGCGGGATGCGCATGCGCAGGTTTTTTGGGATGCGCATGCGCAGGTTTTTTGGGATGCGCATGGCTAGTCGAGCAAAAACACGTGCGAGAGGATGCATCCCGCAGGCTAGTCGAGTAAAAACACGTGCGAGAGGATGCATCCTGCAGGCTAGTCGAGTAAAAACACGTGCGAGAGGATGCTTCCCGCAGGCTAGTCGACTAAAAACACGTGCGAGGTTTTGTGGGATGCGCATGCGCAGGTTTTGTGGGATGCGCATGCGCAGGTTTTTTGGGATGCGCATGGCTAGTCGAGTAAAAACACCTGCGAGAGGATGCATCCCGCAGGCTAGTCGAGTAAAAACACGTGCGAGGTTTTGTGGGATGCGCATACGCAGGTTTTGTGGGATGCGCATGCGCAGGTTTTTTGGGATGCGCATGGCTAGTCGAGCAAAAACACGTGCGAGAGGATGCATCCCGCAGGCTAGTCGAGGAAAAACACGTGCGAGAGGATGCATCCCGCAGGCTAGTCGAGTAAAAACACGTGCGAGGTTTTGTGGGATGCGCATGCGCAGGTTTTGTGGGATGCGCATGCGCAGGTTTTTTGGGATGCGCATGGCTAGTCGAGCAAAAACACGTGCGAGAGGATGCATCCCGCAGGCTAGTCGAGCAAAAACACGTGCGAGAGGATGCATCCCGCAGGCTAGTCGAGTAAAAACACGTGCGAGGTTTTGTGGGATGCGCATGCGCAGGTTTTGTGGGAGGCGCATGCGCAGGTTTTTTGGGATGCGCATGGCTAGTCGAGGAAAAACACGTGCGAGAGGATGCACCCCGCAGGCTAGTCGAGTAAAAACACGTGCGAGGTTTTGTGGGATGCGCATGCGCAGGTTTTGTGGGATGCGCCTGCCCAGGTTTTTTGGGATGCGCATGCGCAGGTTTTTTGGGATGCGCATGCCTAGTCGAGCAAAAACACGTGCGAGAGGATGCATCCCGCAGGCTAGTCGAGCAAAAACACGTGCGAGAGGATGCATCCCGCAGGCTAGTCGAGTAAAAACACGTGCGAGAGGATGCATCCCGCAGGCTAGTCGAGTAAAAACACGTGCGAGGTTTTGTGGGATGCGCATGCGCAGGTTTTTTGGGATGCGCATGGCTAGTCGAGCAAAAACACGTGCGAGAGGATGCATCCCGCAGGGTAGTCGAGTAAAAACACGTGCGAGAGGATGCATCCCGCAGGCTAGTCGAGTAAAAACACGTGCGAGAGGATGCATCCCGCAGGCTAGTCGAGTAAAAACACGTGCGAGAGGATGCGTCCCGCAGGCTAGTCGAGCAAAAACACGTGCGAGAGGATGCATCCCGCAGGCTAGTCGAGCAAAAACACGTGCGAGAGGATGCATCCCGCAGGCTAGTCGAGCAAAAACACGTGCGAGAGGATGTATCCCGCAGGCTAGTCGAGTAAAAACACGTGCGGGAGGATGCATCCCGCAGGCTAGTCGAGTAAAAACACGTGCGAGAGGATGCATCCCGCAGGCTAGTCGAGCAAAAACACGTGCGAGAGGATGCATGCCGCAGGCTAGTCGAGCACAAACACGTGCGAGAGGATGCATCCCGCAGGCTAGTCGAGCAAAAACACGTGCGAGAGGATGCACCCCGCAGGCTAGTCGAGCAAAAACACGTGCGAGAGGATGCATCCCGCATTCTACTCGAGTAAAAACACGTGCGAGGTTTGTTGGGATGCGCATGCGCAGGTTTTTTGGGATGCGCATGGCTAGTCGAGGAAAAACACGTGCGAGAGGATGCATCCCGCAGGCTAGTCGAGTAAAAACACGTGCGAGGTTTTGTGGGATGCGCAGGTTTTGTGGGATGCGCATGCGCAGGTTTTTTGGGATGCGCATGCGCAGGTTTTTTGGGATGCGCATGCCTAGTCGAGCAAAAACACGTGCGAGAGGATGCATCCCGCAGGCTAGTCGAGCAAAAACACGTGCGAGAGGATGCATCCCGCAGGCTAGTCGAGTAAAAACACGTGCGAGAGGATGCATCCCGCAGGCTAGTCGAGTAAAAACACGTGCGAGAGGATGCATCCCGCAGGCTAGTCGAGTAAAAACACGTGCGAGGTTTTGTGGGATGCGCATGCGCAGGTTTTTTGGGATGCGCATGCGCAGGTTTTTTGGGATGCGCATGGCTAGTCGAGGAAAAACACGTGCGAGAGGATGCATCCCGCAGGCTAGTCGAGTAAAAACACGTGCGAGGTTTTGTGGGATGCGCATGCGCAGGTTTTGTGGGATGCGCATGCGCAGGTTTTTTGGGATGCTCATGCCTAGTCGAGCAAAAACACGTGCGAGAGGATGCATCCCGCAGGCTAGTCGAGCAAAAACACGTGCGAGAGGATGCATCCCGCAGGCTAGTCGAGTAAAAACACGTGCGAGAGGATGCATCCCGCAGGCTAGTCGAGTAAAAACACGTGCGAGAGGATGCATCCCGCAGGCTAGTCGAGTAAAAACACGTGCGAGGTTTTGTGGGATGCGCATGCGCAGGTTTTTTGGGATGCGCATGGCTAGTCGAGCAAAAACACGTGCGAGAGGATGCATCCCGCAGGCTAGTCGAGCAAAAACACGTGCGAGAGGATGCATCCCGCAGGCTAGTCGAGTAAAAACACGTGCGAGGTTTTGTGGGATGCGCATGCGCAGGTTTTTTGGGATGCGCATGGCTAGTCGAGCAAAAACACGTGCGAGAGGATGCATCCCGCAGGGTAGTCGAGTAAAAACACGTGCGAGAGGATGCATCCCGCAGGCTAGTCGAGTAAAAACACGTGCGAGGTTTTGTGGGATGCGCATGCGCAGGTTTTTTGGGATGCGCATGGCTAGTCGAGCAAAAACACGTGCGAGAGGATGCATCCCGCAGGCTAGTCGAGTAAAAACACGTGCGAGAGAATGCATCCTGCAGGCTAGTCGAGTAAAAACACGTGCGAGAGAATGCATCCCGCAGGCTAGTCGAGTAAAAACACGTGCGAGGTTTTGTGGGATGCGCATGCGTAGGTTTTGTGGGATGCGCATGCGCAGGTTTTTTGGGATGCGCATGGCTAGTCGAGTAAAAACACGTGCGAGAGGATGCATCCCGCAGGCTAGTCGAGTAAAAACACGTGCGAGAGGATGCATCCCGCAGGCTAGTCGAGCAAAAACACGTGCGAGAGTATGCATGCCGCAGGCTAGTCGAGCAAAAACACGTGCGAGAGGATGCATCCCGCAGGCTAGTCGAGTAAAAACACGTGCGAGGTTTTGTGGGATGCGCATGCGCAGGTTTTGTGGGAGGCGCATGCGCAGGTTTTTTGGAATGCGCATGCGCAGGTTTTTTGGGATGCACATGGCTAGTCAAGGAAAAACACGTGCGAGAGGATGCATCCCGCAGGCTAGTCGAGTAAAAACACGTGCGAGGTTTTGTGGGATGCGCATGCGCAGGTTTTGTGGGATGCGCCTGCGCAGGTTTTTTGGGATGCGCATGCGCAGGTTTTTTGGGATGCGCATGCCTAGTCGAGCAAAAACGAGTGCGAGAGGATGCATCCCGCAGGCTAGTCGAGTAAAAACACGTGCGAGAGGATGCATCCTGCAGGCTAGTCGAGTAAAAACACGTGCGAGAGGATGCATCCCGCAGGCTAGTCGAGTAAAAACACGTGCGAGGTTTTGTGGGATGCGCATGCGCAGGTTTTTTGGGATGCGCATGGCTAGTCGAGCAAAAACACGTGCGAGAGGATGCATCCCGCAGGGTAGTCGAGTAAAAACACGTGCGAGAGGATGCATCCCGCAGGCTAGTCGAGTAAAAACACGTGCGAGAGGATGCATCCCGCAGGGTAGTCGAGTAAAAACACGTGCGAGAGGATGCGTCCCGCAGGCTAGTCGAGCAAAAACACGTGCGAGAGGATGCATCCCGCACGCTAGTCGAGCAAAAACACGTCCGAGAGGATGCATCCCGCAGGCTAGTCGAGCAAAAACACGTGCGGGAGGATGCATCCCGCAGGCTAGTCGAGTAAAAACACGTGCGAGAGGATGCATCCCGCAGGCTAGTCGAGCAAAAACACGTGCGAGAGGATGCATGCCGCAGGCTAGTCGAGCACAAACACGTGCGAGAGGATGCATCCCGCAGGCTAGTCGAGCAAAAACACGTGCGAGAGGATGCACCCCGCAGGCTAGTCGAGCAAAAACACGTGCGAGAGGATGCATCCCGCAGGCTACTCGAGTAAAAACATGTGCGAGGTTTTTTGGGATGCGCATGCGCAGGTTTTTTGGGATGCGCATGGCTAGTCGAGGAAAAACACGTGCGAGACGATGCATCCCGCAGGCTAGTCGAGTAAAAACACGTGCGAGGTTTTGTGGGATGCGCATGCGCAGGTTTTGTGGGATGCGCATGCGCAGGTTTTTTGGGATGCGCATGCGCAGGTTTTTTGGGATGCGCATGCCTAGTCGAGCAAAAACACGTGCGAGAGGATGCATCCCGCAGGCTAGTCGAGCAAAAACACGTGCGAGAGGATGCATCCCGCAGGCTAGTCGAGTAAAAACACGTGCGAGAGGATGCATCCCGCAGGCTAGTCGAGTAAAAACACGTGCGAGAGGATGCATCCCGCAGGCTAGTCGAGTAAAAACACGTGCGAGGTTTTGTGGGATGCGCATGCGCAGGTTTTGTGGGATGCGCATGCGCATGTTTTTTGGGATGCGCATGCGCAGGTTTTTTGGGATGCGCATGGCTAGTCGAGGAAAAACACGTGCGAGAGGATGCATCCCGCAGGCTAGTCGAGTAAAAACACGTGCGAGGTTTTGTGGGATGCGCATGCGCAGGTTTTGTGGGATGCGCATGCGCAGGTTTTTTGGGATGCTCATGCCTAGTCGAGCAAAAACACGTGCGAGAGGATGCATCCCGCAGGCTAGTCGAGCAAAAACACGTGCGAGAGGATGCATCCCGCAGGCTAGTCGAGTAAAAACACGTGCGAGAGGATGCATCCCGCAGGCTAGTCGAGTAAAAACACGTGCGAGAGGATGCATCCCGCAGGCTAGTCGAGTAAAAACACGTGCGAGGTTTTGTGGGATGCGCATGCGCAGGTTTTGTGGGATGCGCATGCGCAGGTTTTTTGGGATGCTCATGCCTAGTCGAGCAAAAACACGTGCGAGAGGATGCATCCCGCAGGCTAGTCGAGCAAAAACACGTGCGAGAGGATGCATCCCGCAGGCTAGTCGAGTAAAAACACGTGCGAGAGGATGCATCCCGCAGGCTAGTCGAGCAAAAACACGTGCGAGAGGATGCATCCCGCAGGCTAGTCGAGTAAAAACACGTGCGAGGTTTTGTGGGATGCGCATGCGCAGGTTTTGTGGGAGGCGCATGCGCAGGTTTTTTGGGATGCGCATGCGCAGGTTTTTTGGGATGCGCATGGCTAGTCGAGGAAAAACACGTGCGAGAGGATGCATCCCGCAGGCTAGTCGAGTAAAAACACGTGCGAGGTTTTGTGGTATGCGCATGCGCAGGTTTTGTGGGATGCGCATGCGCAGGTTTTGTGGGATGCGCATGCACAGGTTTTTTGGGATGCGCATGCCTAGTCGAGCAAAAACACGTGCGAGAGGATGCATCCCGCAGGCTAGTCGAGCAAAAACACGTGCGAGAGGATGCATCCCGCAGGCTAGTCGAGTAAAAACACGTGCGAGAGGATGCATCCCGCAGGCTAGTCGAGTAAAAACACGTGCGAGGTTTTGTGGGATGCGCATGCGCAGGTTTTGTGGGATGCGCATGCGCAGGTTTTTTGGGATGCGCATGGCTAGTCGAGCAAAAACACGTGCGAGAGGATGCATCCCGCAGGGTAGTCGAGTAAAAACACGTGCGAGAGGATGCATCCCGCAGGCTAGTCGAGTAAAAACACGTGCGAGGTTTTGTGGGATGCGCATGCGCAGGTTTTTTGGGATGCGCATGGCTAGTCGAGCAAAAACACGTGCGAGAGGATGCATCCCGCAGGCTAGTCGAGTAAAAACACGTGCGAGAGGATGCATCCTGCAGGCTAGTCGAGTAAAAACACGTGCGAGAGGATGCATCCCGCAGGCTAGTCGAGTAAAAACACGTGCGAGGTTTTGTGGGATGCGCATGCGTAGGTTTTGTGGGATGCGCATGCGCAGGTTTTTTGGGATGCGCATGGCTAGTCGAGTAAAAACACGTGCGAGAGGATGCATCCCGCAGGCTAGTCGAGTAAAAACACGTGCGAGAGGATGCATCCCGCAGGCTAGTCGAGCAAAAACACGTGCGAGAGGATGCATGCCGCAGGCTAGTCGAGTAAAAACACGAGCGAGAGGATGAATCCCGCAGGCTAGTCGAGCAAAAACACGTGCGAGAGGATGCATCCCGCAGGCTAGTCGAGTAAAAACACGTGCGAGAGGATGCATCCTGCAGGCTAGTCGAGTAAAAACACGTGCGAGAGGATGCATCCCGCAGGCTAGTCGAGCAAAAACACGTGCGAGAGGATGCATCCCGCAGGCTAGTCGAGCAAAAACACGTGCGAGAGGATGCATCCCGCAGGCTAGTCAAGCAAAAACACGTGCGAGAGGATGCATGCCGCAGGCTAGTCGAGCACAAACACGTGCGAGAGGATGCATCCTGCAGGCTAGTCGAGCAAAAACACGTGCGAGAGGATGCACCCCGCAGGCTAGTCGAGCAAAAACACGTGCGAGAGGATGCATCCCGCAGGCTAGTCGAGCAAAAACACGTGCGAGAGGATGCATCCCGCAGGCTAGTCGAGTAAAAACACGTGCGAGAGGATGCATCCCGCAGGCTAGTCGAGTAAAAACACGTGCGAGGTTTTGTGGGATGCGCATGCGCAGGTTTTGTGGGATGCGCATGCGCAGGTTTTTTGGGATGCGCATGCGCAGGTTTTTTGGGATGCGCATGGCTAGTCGAGGAAAAACACGTGCGAGAGGATGCATCCCGCAGGCTAGTCGAGTAAAAACACGTGCGAGGTTTTGTGGGATGCGCATGCGCAGGTTTTGTGGGATGCGCATGCGCAGGTTTTTTGGGATGCGCATGGCTAGTCGAACAAAAACACGTGCGAGAGGATGCATCCCGCAGGCTAGTCGAGTAAAAACACGTGCGGGAGGATGCATCCCGCAGGCTAGTCGAGTAAAAACACGTGCGAGAGGATGCATCCCGCAGGCTAGTCGAGCAAAAACACGTGCGAGAGGATGTATCCCGCAGGCTAGTCGAGTAAAAACACGTGCGGGAGGATGCATCCCGCAGGCTAGTCGAGTAAAAACACGTGAGAGAGGATGCATCCCGCAGGCTAGTCGAGCAAAAACACGTGCGAGAGGATGCATGCCGCAGGCTAGTCGAGCACAAACACGTGCGAGAGGATGCATCCTGCAGGCTAGTCGAGCAAAAACACGTGCGAGAGGATGCACCCCGCAGGCTAGTCGAGCAAAAACACGTGCGAGAGGATGCATCCCGCAGGCTACTCGAGTAAAAACACGTGCGAGGTTTTTTGGGATGCGCATGCGCAGGTTTTTTGGGATGCGCATGGCTAGTCGAGGAAAAACACGTGCGAGAGGATGCATCCCGCAGGCTAGTCGAGTAAAAACACGTGCGAGGTTTTGTGGGATGCGCATGCGCAGGTTTTGTGGGATGCGCATGCGCAGGTTTTTTGGGATGCGCATGCGCAGGTTTTTTGGGATGCGCATGCCTAGTCGAGCAAAAACACGTGCGAGAGGATGCATCCCGCAGGCTAGTCGAGCAAAAACACGTGCGAGAGGATGCATCCCGCAGGCTAGTCGAGTAAAAACACGTGCGAGAGGATGCATCCCGCAGGCTAGTCGAGTAAAAACACGTGCGAGGTTTTGTGGGATGCGCATGCGCAGGTTTTTTGGGATGCGCATGCGCAGGTTTTTTGGGATGCGCATGGCTAGTCGAGGAAAAACACGTGCGAGAGGATGCATCCCGCAGGCTAGTCGAGTAAAAACACGTGCGAGGTTTTGTGGGATGCGCATGCGCAGGTTTTTTGGGATGCTCATGCCTAGTCGAGCAAAAACACGTGCGGGAGGATGCATCCCGCAGGCTAGTCGAGCAAAAACACGTGCGAGAGGATGCATCCCGCAGGCTAGTCGAGTAAAAACACGTGCGAGGCTTTGTGGGATGCGCATGCGCAGGTTTTGTGGGATGCGCATGCGCAGGTTTTTTGGGATGCGCATGGCTAGTCGAGCAAAAACACGTGCGAGAGGATGCATCCCGCAGGCTAGTCGAGTAAAAACACGTGCGGGAGGATGCATCCTGCAGGCTAGTCGAGTAAAAACACGTGCGAGGTTTTGTGGGATGCGCATGCGCAGGTTTTGTGGGATGCGCATGCGCAGGTTTTTTGGGATGCGCATGGCTAGTCGAGCAAAAACACGTGCGAGAGGATGCATCCCGCAGGCTAGTCGAGTAAAAACACGTGCGAGAGGATGCATCCTGCAGGCTAGTCGAGTAAAAACACGTGCGAGGTTTTGTGGGATGCGCATGCGCAGGTTTTGTGGGATGCGCATGCGCAGGTTTTTTGGGATGCGCATGGCTAGTCGAGCAAAAACACGTGCGAGAGGATGCATCCCGCAGGCTAGTCGAGTAAAAACACGTGCGAGAGGATGCATCCCGCAGGCTAGTCGAGTAAAAACACGTGCGAGGTTTTGTGGGATGCGCATGCGCAGGTTTTGTGGGATGCGCATGCGCAGGTTTTTTGGGATGCGCATGGCTAGTCGAACAAAAACACGTGCGAGAGGATGCATCCCGCAGGCTAGTCGAGTAAAAACACGTGCGGGAGGATGCATCCCGCAGGCTAGTCGAGTAAAAACACGTGCGAGAGGATGCATCCCGCAGGCTAGTCGAGCAAAAACACGTGCGAGAGGATGTATCCCGCAGGCTAGTCGAGTAAAAACACGTGCGGGAGGATGCATCCCGCAGGCTAGTCGAGTAAAAACACGTGCGAGAGGATGCATCCCGCAGGCTAGTCGAGCAAAAACACGTGCGAGAGGATGCATGCCGCAGGCTAGTCGAGCACAAACACGTGCGAGAGGATGCATCCTGCAGGCTAGTCGAGCAAAAACACGTGCGAGAAGATGCACCCCGCAGGCTAGTCGAGCAAAAACACGTGCGAGAGGATGCATCCCGCAGGCTACTCGAGTAAAAACACGTGCGAGGTTTTTTGGGATGCGCATGCGCAGGTTTTTTGGGATGCGCATGGCTAGTCGAGGAAAAACACGTGCGAGAGGATGCATCCCGCAGGCTAGTCGAGTAAAAACACGTGCGAGGTTTTGTGGGATGCGCATGCGCAGGTTTTGTGGGATGCGCATGCGCAGGTTTTTTGGGATGCGCATGCGCAGGTTTTTTGGGATGCGCATGCCTAGTCGAGCAAAAACACGTGCGAGAGGATGCATCCCGCAGGCTAGTCGAGCAAAAACACGTGCGAGAGGATGCATCCCGCAGGCTAGTCGAGTAAAAACACGTGCGAGAGGATGCATCCCGCAGGCTAGTCGAGTAAAAACACGTGCGAGGTTTTGTGGGATGCGCATGCGCAGGTTTTTTGGGATGCTCATGCCTAGTCGAGCAAAAACACGTGCGGGAGGATGCATCCCGCAGGCTAGTCGAGCAAAAACACGTGCGAGAGGATGCATCCCGCAGGCTAGTCGAGTAAAAACACGTGCGAGGCTTTGTGGGATGCGCATGCGCAGGTTTTGTGGGATGCGCATGCGCAGGTTTTTTGGGATGCGCATGGCTAGTCGAGCAAAAACACGTGCGAGAGGATGCATCCCGCAGGCTAGTCGAGTAAAAACACGTGCGGGAGGATGCATCCTGCAGGCTAGTCGAGTAAAAACACGTGCGAGGTTTTGTGGGATGCGCATGCGCAGGTTTTGTGGGATGCGCATGCGCAGGTTTTTTGGGATGCGCATGGCTAGTCGAGCAAAAACACGTGCGAGAGGATGCATCCCGCAGGCTAGTCGAGTAAAAACACGTGCGAGAGGATGCATCCTGCAGGCTAGTCGAGTAAAAACACGTGCGAGAGGATGCATCCCGCAGGCTAGTCGAGCAAAAACACGTGCGAGAGGATGCATCCCGCAGGCTAGTCGAGTAAAAACACGTGCGAGAGGATGCATCCCGCAGGCTAGTCGAGTAAAAACACGTGCGAGAGGATGCATCCCGCAGGCTAGTCGAGTAAAAACACGTGCGAGGTTTTGTGGGATGCGCATGCGCAGGTTTTTTGGGATGCGCATGGCTAGTCGAGCAAAAACACGTGCGAGAGGATGCATCCCGCAGGCTAGTCGAGCAAAAACACGTGCGAGAGGATGCATCCCGCAGGCTAGTCGAGTAAAAACACGTGCGAGGTTTTGTGGGATGCGCATGCGCAGGTTTTGTGGGATGCGCATGCGCAGGTTTTTTGGGATGCGCATGGCTAGTCGAGCAAAAACACGTGCGAGAGGATGCATCCCGCAGGGTAGTCGAGTAAAAACACGTGCGAGAGGATGCATCCCGCAGGCTAGTCGAGTAAAAACACGTGCGAGGTTTTGTGGGATGCGCATGCGCAGGTTTTGTGGGATGCGCATGCGCAGGTTTTTTGGGATGCGCATGGCTAGTCGAGCAAAAACACGTGCGAGAGGATGCATCCCGCAGGCTAGTCGAGTAAAAACACGTGCGAGAGGATGCATCCTGCAGGCTAGTCGAGTAAAAACACGTGCGAGAGGATGCATGCCGCAGGCTAGTCGAGCAAAAACACGTGCGAGAGGATGCATCCCGCAGGCTAGTCGAGTAAAAACACGTGCGAGGTTTTGTGGGATGCGCATGCGCAGGTTTTGTGGGAGGCGCATGCGCAGGTTTTTTGGGATGCGCATGCGCAGGTTTTTTGGGATGCGCATGCGCAGGTTTTTTGGGATGCGCATGGCTAGTCAAGGAAAAACACGTGCGAGAGGATGCATCCCGCAGGCTAGTCGAGTAAAAACACGTGCGAGGTTTTGTGGGATGCGCATGCGCAGGTTTTGTGGGATGCGCCTGCGCAGGTGTTTTGGGATGCGCATGCGCAGGTTTTTTGGGATGCGCATGCCTAGTCGAGCAAAAACACGTGCGAGAGGATGCATCCCGCAGGCTAGTCGAGCAAAAACACGTGCGAGAGGATGCATCCCGCAGGCTAGTCGAGTAAAAACACGTGCGAGAGGATGCATCCCGCAGGCTAGTCGAGTAAAAACACGTGCGAGAGGATGCATCCCGCAGGCTAGTCGAGTAAAAACACGTGCGAGGTTTTGTGGGATGCGCATGCGCAGGTTTTGTGGGATGCGCATGCGCAGGTTTTTTGGGATGCGCATGCGCAGGTTTTTTGGGATGCGCATGGCTAGTCGAGGAAAAACACGTGCGAGAGGATGCATCCCGCAGGCTAGTCGAGTAAAAACACGTGCGAGGTTTTGTGGGATGCGCATGCGCAGGTTTTGTGGGATGCGCATGCGCAGGTTTTTTGGGATGCGCATGCGCAGGTTTTTTGGGATGCGCATGCCTAGTCGAGCAAAAACACGTGCGAGAGGATGCATCCCGCAGGCTAGTCGAGCAAAAACACGTGCGAGAGGATGCATCCCGCAGGCTAGTCGAGTAAAAACACGTGCGAGAGGATGCATCCTGCAGGCTAGTCGAGTAAAAACACGTGCGAGAGGATGCATCCCGCAGGCTAGTCGAGTAAAAACACGTGCGAGGTTTTGTGGGATGCGCATGCGCAGGTTTTTTGGGATGCGCATGGCTAGTCGAGCAAAAACACGTGCGAGAGGATGCATCCCGCAGGGTAGTCGAGTAAAAACACGTGCGAGAGGATGCATCCCGCAGGCTAGTCGAGTAAAAACACGTGCGAGAGGATGCATCCCGCAGGCTAGTCGAGTAAAAACACGTGCGAGAGGATGCGTCCCGCAGGCTAGTCGAGCAAAAACACGTGCGAGAGGATGCATCCCGCAGGCTAGTCGAGCAAAAACACGTGCGAGAGGATGCATCCCGCAGGCTAGTCGAGCAAAAACACGTGCGAGAGGATGTATCCCGCAGGCTAGTCGAGTAAAAACACGTGCGGGAGGATGCATCCCGCAGGCTAGTCGAGTAAAAACACGTGCGAGAGGATGCATCCCGCAGGCTAGTCGAGCAAAAACACGTGCGAGAGGATGCATGCCGCAGGCTAGTCGAGCACAAACACGTGCGAGAGGATGCATCCCGCAGGCTAGTCGAGCAAAAACACGTGCGAGAGGATGCACCCCGCAGGCTAGTCGAGCAAAAACACGTGCGAGAGGATGCATCCCGCAGGCTACTCGAGTAAAAACACGTGCGAGGTTTTTTGGGATGCGCATGCGCAGGTTTTTTGGGATGCGCATGGCTAGTCGAGGAAAAACACGTGCGAGAGGATGCATCCCGCAGGCTAGTCGAGTAAAAACACGTGCGAGAGGATGCATCCCGCAGGCTAGTCGAGTAAAAACACGTGCGAGAGGATGCATCCCGCAGGCTAGTCGAGTAAAAACACGTGCGAGAGGATGCATCCCGCAGGCTAGTCGAGTAAAAACACGTGCGAGGTTTTGTGGGATGCGCATGCGCAGGTTTTGTGGGATGCGCATGCGCAGGTTTTTTGGGATGCGCATGCGCAGGTTTTTCGGGATGCGCATGGCTAGTCGAGGAAAAACACGTGCGAGAGGATGCATCCCGCAGGCTAGTCGAGTAAAAACACGTGCGAGGTTTTGTGGGATGCGCATGCGCAGGTTTTTTGGGATGCTCATGCCTAGTCGAGCAAAAACACGTGCGAGAGGATGCATCCCGCAGGCTAGTCGAGCAAAAACACGTGCGAGAGGATGCATCCCGCAGGCTAGTCGAGTAAAAACACGTGCGAGAGGATGCATCCCGCAGGCTAGTCGAGTAAAAACACGTGCGAGAGGATGCATCCCGCAGGCTAGTCGAGTAAAAACACGTGCGAGGTTTTGTGGGATGCGCATGCGCAGGTTTTTTGGGATGCGCATGGCTAGTCGAGCAAAAACACGTGCGAGAGGATGCATCCCGCAGGCTAGTCGAGCAAAAACACGTGCGAGAGGATGCATCCCGCAGGCTAGTCGAGTAAAAACACGTGCGAGGTTTTGTGGGATGCGCATGCGCAGGTTTTGTGGGATGCGCATGCGCAGGTTTTTTGGGATGCGCATGGCTAGTCGAGCAAAAACACGTGCGAGAGGATGCATCCCGCAGGGTAGTCGAGTAAAAACACGTGCGAGAGGATGCATCCCGCAGGCTAGTCGAGTAAAAACACGTGCGAGGTTTTGTGGGATGCGCATGCGCAGGTTTTGTGGGATGCGCATGCGCAGGTTTTTTGGGATGCGCATGGCTAGTCGAGCAAAAACACGTGCGAGAGGATGCATCCCGCAGGCTAGTCGAGTAAAAACACGTGCGAGAGGATGCATCCTGCAGGCTAGTCGAGTAAAAACACGTGCGAGAGGATGCATCCCGCAGGCTAGTCGAGTAAAAACACGTGCGAGGTTTTGTGGGATGCGCATGCGTAGGTTTTGTGGGATGCGCATGCGCAGGTTTTTTGGGATGCGCATGGCTAGTCGAGTAAAAACACGTGCGAGAGGATGCATCCCGCAGGCTAGTCGAGTAAAAACACGTGCGAGAGGATGCATCCCGCAGGCTAGTCGAGCAAAAACACGTGCGAGAGGATGCATGCCGCAGGCTAGTCGAGCAAAAACACGTGCGAGAGGATGCATCCCGCAGGCTAGTCGAGTAAAAACACGTGCGAGGTTTTGTGGGATGCGCATGCGCAGGTTTTGTGGGAGGCGCATGCGCAGGTTTTTTGGGATGCGCATGCGCAGGTTTTTTGGGATGCGCATGGCTAGTCAAGGAAAAACACGTGCGAGAGGATGCATCCCGCAGGCTAGTCGAGTAAAAACACGTGCGAGGTTTTGTGGGATGCGCATGCGCAGGTTTTGTGGGATGCGCCTGCGCAGGTTTTTTGGGATGCGCATGCGCAGGTTTTTTGGGATGCGCATGCCTAGTCGAGCAAAAACACGTGCGAGAGGATGCATCCCGCAGGCTAGTCGAGCAAAAACACGTGCGAGAGGATGCATCCCGCAGGATAGTCGAGTAAAAACACGTGCGAGAGGATGCATCCCGCAGGCTAGTCGAGTAAAAGCACGTGCGAGAGGATGCATCCCGCAGGCTAGTCGAGTAAAAACACGTGCGAGGTTTTGTGGGATGCGCATGCGCAGGTTTTGTGGGATGCGCATGCGCAGGTTTTTTGGGATGCGCATGCGCAGGTTTTTTGGGATGCGCATGGCTAGTCGAGGAAAAACACGTGCGAGAGGATGCATCCCGCAGGCTAGTCGAGTAAAAACACGTGCGAGGTTTTGTGGGATGCGCATGCGCAGGTTTTGTGGGATGCGCATGCGCAGGTTTTTTGGGATGCGCATGCGCAGGTTTTTTGGGATGCGCATGCCTAGTCGAGCAAAAACACGTGCGAGAGGATGCATCCCGCAGGCTAGTCGAGCAAAAACACGTGCGAGAGGATGCATCCCGCAGGCTAGTCGAGTAAAAACACGTGCGAGAGGATGCATCCTGCAGGCTAGTCGAGTAAAAACACGTGCGAGAGGATGCATCCCGCAGGCTAGTCGAGTAAAAACACGTGCGAGGTTTTGTGGGTTGCGCATGCGCAGGTTTTTTGGGATGCGCATGGCTAGTCGAGCAAAAACACGTGCGAGAGGATGCATCCCGCAGGGTAGTCGAGTAAAAACACGTGCGAGAGGATGCATCCCGCAGGCTAGTCGAGTAAAAACACGTGCGAGAGGATGCATCCCGCAGGCTAGTCGAGTAAAAACACGTGCGAGAGGATGCGTCCCGCAGGCTAGTCGAGCAAAAACACGTGCGAGAGGATGCATCCCGCAGGCTAGTCGAGCAAAAACACGTGCGAGAGGACGCATCCCGCAGGCTAGTCGAGCAAAAACACGTGCGAGAGGATGTATCCCGCAGGCTAGTCGAGTAAAAACACGTGCGGGAGGATGCATCCCGCAGGCTAGTCGAGTAAAAACACGTGCGAGAGGATGCATCCCGCAGGCTAGTCGAGCAAAAACACGTGCGAGAGGATGCATGCCGCAGGCTAGTCGAGCACAAACACGTGCGAGAGGATGCATCCCGCAGGCTAGTCGAGCAAAAACACGTGCGAGAGGATGCACCCCGCAGGCTAGTCGAGCAAAAACACGTGCGAGAGGATGCATCCCGCAGGCTACTCGAGTAAAAACACGTGCGAGGTTTTTTGGGATGCGCATGCGCAGGTTTTGTGGGATGCGCCTGCGCAGGTTTTTTGGGATGCGCATGCGCAGGTTTTTTGGGATGCGCATGGCAAGTCGAGGAAAACCACGTGCGAGAGGATGCATCCCGCAGGCTAGTCGAGTAAAAACACGTGCGAGGTTTTGTGGGATGCGCATGCGCAGGTTTTTTGGGATGCGCATGGCTAGTCGAGTAAAAACACGTGCGAGAGGATGCATCCCGCAGGCTAGTCGAGTAAAAACACGTGCGAGAGGATGCATCCCGCAGGCTAGTCGAGTAAAAACACGTGCGAGAGGATGCGTCCCGCAGGCTAGTCGAGCAAAAACACGTGCGAGAGGATGCATCCCGCAGGCTAGTCGAGCAAAAACACGTGCGAGAGGATGCATCCCGCAGGCTAGTCGAGCAAAAACACGTGCGAGAGGATGTATCCCGCAGGCTAGTCGAGTAAAAACACGTGCGGGAGGATGCATCCCGCAGGCTAGTCGAGTAAAAACACGTGCGAGAGGATGCATCCCGCAGGCTAGTCGAGCAAAAACACGTGCGAGAGGATGCATGCCGCAGGCTAGTCGAGCACAAACACGTGCGAGAGGATGCATCCCGCAGGCTAGTCGAGCAAAAACACGTGCGAGAGGATGCACCCCGCAGGCTAGTCGAGCAAAAACACGTGCGAGAGGATGCATCCCGCAGGCTACTCGAGTAAAAACACGTGCGAGGTTTTTTGGGATGCGCATGCGCAGGTTTTTTGGGATGCGCATGGCTAGTCGAGGAAAAACACGTGCGAGAGGATGCATCCCGCAGGCTAGTCGAGTAAAAACACGTGCGAGGTTTTGTGGGATGCGCATGCGCAGGTTTTGTGGGATGCGCATGCGCAGGTTTTTTGGGGATGCGCATGCCTAGTCGAGCAAAAACACGTGCGAGAGGATGCATCCCGCAGGCTAGTCGAGCAAAAACACGTGCGAGAGGATGCATCCCGCAGGCTAGTCGAGTAAAAACACGTGCGAGAGGATGCATCCCGCAGGCTAGTCGAGTAAAAACACGTGCGAGAGGATGCATCCCGCAGGCTAGTCGAGTAAAAACACGTGCGAGGTTTTGTGGGATGCGCATGCGCAGGTTTGTGGGATGCGCATGCGCAGGTTTTTTGGGATGCGCATGCGCAGGTTTTTTGGGATGCGCATGGCTAGTCGAGGAAAAACACGTGCGAGAGGATGCATCCCGCAGGCTAGTCGAGTAAAAACACGTGCGAGGTTTTGTGGGATGCGCATGCGCAGGTTTTGTGGGATGCGCATGCGCAGGTTTTTTGGGATGCTCATGCCTAGTCGAGCAAAAACACGTGCGAGAGGATGCATCCCGCAGGCTAGTCGAGCAAAAACACGTGCGAGAGGATGCATCCCGCAGGCTAGTCGAGTAAAAACACGTGCGAGAGGATGCATCCCGCAGGCTAGTCGAGTAAAAACACGTGCGAGAGGATGCATCCCGCAGGCTAGTCGAGTAAAAACACGTGCGAGGTTTTGTGGGATGCGCATGCGCAGGTTTTGTGGGATGCGCATGCGCAGGTTTTTTGGGATGCGCATGCGCAGGTTTTTTGGGATGCGCATGCCTAGTCGAGCAAAAACACGTGCGAGAGGATGCATCCCGCAGGCTAGTCGAGCAAAAACACGTGCGAGAGGATGCATCCCGCAGGCTAGTCGAGTAAAAACACGTGCGAGAGGATGCATCCCGCAGGCTAGTCGAGCAAAAACACGTGCGAGAGGATGCATGCCGCAGGCTAGTCGAGTAAAAACACGAGCGAGAGGATGAATCCCGAAGGCTAGTCGAGTAAAAACACGTGCGAGAGGATGCATCCCGCAGGCTAGTCGAGTAAAAACACGTGCGAGAGGATGCGTCCCGCAGGCTAGTCGAGCAAAAACACGTGCGAGAGGATGCATCCTGCAGGCTAGTCGAGTAAAAACACGTGCGAGAGGATGCATCCCGCAGGCTACTCGAGTAAAAACACGTGCGAGGTTTTTTGGGATGCGCATGCGCAGGTTTTTTGGGATGCGCATGGCTAGTCGAGGAAAAACACGTGCGAGAGGATGCATCCCGCAGGCTAGTCGAGTAAAAACACGTGCGAGGTTTTGTGGGATGCGCATGCGCAGGTTTTGTGGGATGCGCATGCGCAGGTTTTTTGGGATGCGCATGCGCAGGTTTTTTGGGATGCGCATGCCTAGTCGAGCAAAAACACGTGCGAGAGGATGCATCCCGCAGGCTAGTCGAGCAAAAACACGTGCGAGAGGATGCATCCCGCAGGCTAGTCGAGTAAAAACACGTGCGAGAGGATGCATCCCGCAGGCTAGTCGAGTAAAAACACGTGCGAGAGGATGCATCCCGCAGGCTAGTCGAGTAAAAACACGTGCGAGGTTTTGTGGGATGCGCATGCGCAGGTTTTGTGGGATGCGCATGCGCAGGTTTTTTGGGATGCGCATGCGCAGGTTTTTTGGGATGCGCATGGCTAGTCGAGGAAAAACACGTGCGAGAGGATGCATCCCGCAGGCTAGTCGAGTAAAAACACGTGCGAGGTTTTGTGGGATGCGCATGCGCAGGTTTTGTGGGATGCGCATGCGCAGGTTTTTTGGGATGCTCATGCCTAGTCGAGCAAAAACACGTGCGAGAGGATGCATCCCGCAGGCTAGTCGAGCAAAAACACGTGCGAGAGGATGCATCCCGCAGGCTAGTCGAGTAAAAACACGTGCGAGGTTTTGTGGGATGCGCATGCGCAGGTTTTGTGGGATGCGCATGCGCAGGTTTTTTGGGATGCGCATGCGCAGGTTTTTTGGGATGCGCATGCCTAGTCGAGCAAAAACACGTGCGAGAGGATGCATCCCGCAGGCTAGTCGAGCAAAAACACGTGCGAGAGGATGCATCCCGCAGGCTAGTCGAGTAAAAACACGTGCGAGAGGATGCATCCCGCAGGCTAGTCGAGCAAAAACACGTGCGAGAGGATGCATGCCGCAGGCTAGTCGAGTAAAAACACGAGCGAGAGGATGAATCCCGAAGGCTAGTCGAGTAAAAACACGTGCGAGAGGATGCATCCCGCAGGCTAGTCGAGTAAAAACACGTGCGAGAGGATGCGTCCCGCAGGCTAGTCGAGCAAAAACACGTGCGAGAGGATGCATCCTGCAGGCTAGTCGAGTAAAAACACGTGCGAGAGGATGCATCCCGCAGGCTAGTCCAGCAAAAACACGTGCGAGAGGATGCATCCCGCAGGCTAGTCGAGTAAAAACACGTGCGAGAGGATGCATCCCGCAGGCTAGTCGAGTAAAAACACGTGCGAGAGGATGCATCCCGCAGGCTAGTCGAGTAAAAACACGTGCGAGGTTTTGTGGGATGCGCATGCGCAGGTTTTGTGCGATGCGCATGCGCAGGTTTTTTGGGATGCGCATGCGCAGGTTTTTAGGGATGCGCATGGCTAGTCGAGGAAAAACACGTGCGAGAGGATGCATCCCGCAGGCTAGTCGAGCAAAAACACGTGCGAGAGGATGCATCCCGCAGGATAGTCGAGTAAAAACACGTGCGAGAGGATGCATCCCGCAGGCTAGTCGAGTAAAAGCACGTGCGAGAGGATGCATCCCGCAGGCTAGTCGAGTAAAAACACGTGCGAGGTTTTGTGGGATGCGCATGCGCAGGTTTTGTGCGATGCGCATGCGCAGGTTTTTTGGGATGCGCATGCGCAGGTTTTTAGGGATGCGCATGGCTAGTCGAGCAAAAACACGTGCGAGAGGATGCATCCCGCAGGCTAGTCGAGCAAAAACACGTGCGAGAGGATGCATCCCGCAGGATAGTCGAGTAAAAACACGTGCGAGAGGATGCATCCCGCAGGCTAGTCGAGTAAAAGCACGTGCGAGAGGATGCATCCCGCAGGCTAGTCGAGTAAAAACACGTGCGAGGTTTTGTGGGATGCGCATGCGCAGGTTTTGTGGGATGCGCATGCGCAGGTTTTTTGGGATGCGCATGCGCAGGTTTTTTGGGATGCGCATGGCTAGTCGAGGAAAAACACGTGCGAGAGGATGCATCCCGCAGGCTAGTCGAGTAAAAACACGTGCGAGGTTTTGTGGGATGCGCATGCGCAGGTTTTGTGGGATGCGCATGCGCAGGTTTTTTGGGATGCGCATGCGCAGGTTTTTTGGGATGCGCATGCCTAGTCGAGCAAAAACACGTGCGAGAGGATGCATCCCGCAGGCTAGTCGAGCAAAAACACGTGCGAGAGGATGCATCCCGCAGGCTAGTCGAGTAAAAACACGTGCGAGAGGATGCATCCTGCAGGCTAGTCGAGTAAAAACACGTGCGAGAGGATGCATCCCGCAGGCTAGTCGAGTAAAAACACGTGCGAGGTTTTGTGGGTTGCGCATGCGCAGGTTTTTTGGGATGCGCATGGCTAGTCGAGCAAAAACACGTGCGAGAGGATGCATCCCGCAGGGTAGTCGAGTAAAAACACGTGCGAGAGGATGCATCCCGCAGGCTAGTCGAGTAAAAACACGTGCGAGAGGATGCATCCCGCAGGCTAGTCGAGTAAAAACACGTGCGAGAGGATGCGTCCCGCAGGCTAGTCGAGCAAAAACACGTGCGAGAGGATGCATCCCGCAGGCTAGTCGAGCAAAAACACGTGCGAGAGGATGCATCCCGCAGGCTAGTCGAGCAAAAACACGTGCGAGAGGATGTATCCCGCAGGCTAGTCGAGTAAAAACACGTGCGGGAGGATGCATCCCGCAGGCTAGTCGAGTAAAAACACGTGCGAGAGGATGCATCCCGCAGGCTAGTCGAGCAAAAACACGTGCGAGAGGATGCATGCCGCAGGCTAGTCGAGCACAAACACGTGCGAGAGGATGCATCCCGCAGGCTAGTCGAGCAAAAACACGTGCGAGAGGATGCACCCCGCAGGTTAGTCGAGCAAAAACACGTGCGAGAGGATGCATCCCGCAGGCTACTCGAGTAAAAACACGTGCGAGGTTTTTTGGGATGCGCATGCGCAGGTTTTGTGGGATGCGCCTGCGCAGGTTTTTTGGGATGCGCATGCGCAGGTTTTTTGGGATGCGCATGCGCAGGTTTTTTGGGATGCGCATGGCAAGTCGAGGAAAACCACGTGCGAGAGGATGCATCCCGCAGGCTAGTCGAGTAAAAACACGTGCGAGGTTTTGTGGGATGCGCATGCGCAGGTTTTTTGGGATGCGCATGGCTAGTCGAGTAAAAACACGTGCGAGAGGATGCATCCCGCAGGCTAGTCGAGTAAAAACACGTGCGAGAGGATGCATCCCGCAGGCTAGTCGAGTAAAAACACGTGCGAGAGGATGCGTCCCGCAGGCTAGTCGAGCAAAAACACGTGCGAGAGGATGCATCCCGCAGGCTAGTCGAGCAAAAACACGTGCGAGAGGATGCATCCCGCAGGCTAGTCGAGCAAAAACACGTGCGAGAGGATGTATCCCGCAGGCTAGTCGAGTAAAAACACGTGCGGGAGGATGCATCCCGCAGGCTAGTCGAGTAAAAACACGTGCGAGAGGATGCATCCCGCAGGCTAGTCGAGCAAAAACACGTGCGAGAGGATGCATGCCGCAGGCTAGTCGAGCACAAACACGTGCGAGAGGATGCATCCCGCAGGCTAGTCGAGCAAAAACACGTGCGAGAGGATGCATCCCGCAGGCTACTCGAGTAAAAACACGTGCGAGGTTTTTTGGGATGCGCATGCGCAGGTTTTTTGGGATGCGCATGGCTAGTCGAGGAAAAACACGTGCGAGAGGATGCATCCCGCAGGCTAGTCGAGTAAAAACACGTGCGAGGTTTTGTGGGATGCGCATGCGCAGGTTTTGTGGGATGCGCATGCGCAGGTTTTTTGGGATGCGCATGCGCAGGTTTTTTGGGATGCGCATGCCTAGTCGAGCAAAAACACGTGCGAGAGGATGCATCCCGCAGGCTAGTCGAGCAAAAACACGTGCGAGAGGATGCATCCCGCAGGCTAGTCGAGTAAAAACACGTGCGAGAGGATGCATCCCGCAGGCTAGTCGAGTAAAAACACGTGCGAGAGGATGCATCCCGCAGGCTAGTCGAGTAAAAACACGTGCGAGGTTTTGTGGGATGCGCATGCGCAGGTTTTGTGGGATGCGCATGCGCAGGTTTTTTGGGATGCGCATGCGCAGGTTTTTTGGGATGCGCATGGCTAGTCGAGGAAAAACACGTGCGAGAGGATGCATCCCGCAGGCTAGTCGAGTAAAAACACGTGCGAGGTTTTGTGGGATGCGCATGCGCAGGTTTTGTGGGATGCGCATGCGCAGGTTTTTTGGGATGCTCATGCCTAGTCGAGCAAAAACACGTGCGAGAGGATGCATCCCGCAGGCTAGTCGAGCAAAAACACGTGCGAGAGGATGCATCCCGCAGGCTAGTCGAGTAAAAACACGTGCGAGAGGATGCATCCCGCAGGCTAGTCGAGTAAAAACACGTGCGAGAGGATGCATCCCGCAGGCTAGTCGAGTAAAAACACGTGCGAGGTTTTGTGGGATGCGCATGCGCAGGTTTTGTGGGATGCGCATGCGCAGGTTTTTTGGGATGCGCATGCGCAGGTTTTTTGGGATGCGCATGCCTAGTCGAGCAAAAACACGTGCGAGAGGATGCATCCCGCAGGCTAGTCGAGCAAAAACACGTGCGAGAGGATGCATCCCGCAGGCTAGTCGAGTAAAAACACGTGCGAGAGGATGCATCCCGCAGGCTAGTCGAGCAAAAACACGTGCGAGAGGATGCATGCCGCAGGCTAGTCGAGTAAAAACACGAGCGAGAGGATGAATCCCGAAGGCTAGTCGAGTAAAAACACGTGCGAGAGGATGCATCCCGCAGGCTAGTCGAGTAAAAACACGTGCGAGAGGATGCGTCCCGCAGGCTAGTCGAGCAAAAACACGTGCGAGAGGATGCATCCTGCAGGCTAGTCGAGTAAAAACACGTGCGAGAGGATGCATCCCGCAGGCTACTCGAGTAAAAACACGTGCGAGGTTTTTTGGGATGCGCATGCGCAGGTTTTTTGGGATGCGCATGGCTAGTCGAGGAAAAACACGTGCGAGAGGATGCATCCCGCAGGCTAGTCGAGTAAAAACACGTGCGAGGTTTTGTGGGATGCGCATGCGCAGGTTTTGTGGGATGCGCATGCGCAGGTTTTTTGGGATGCGCATGCGCAGGTTTTTTGGGATGCGCATGCCTAGTCGAGCAAAAACACGTGCGAGAGGATGCATCCCGCAGGCTAGTCGAGCAAAAACACGTGCGAGAGGATGCATCCCGCAGGCTAGTCGAGTAAAAACACGTGCGAGAGGATGCATCCCGCAGGCTAGTCGAGTAAAAACACGTGCGAGAGGATGCATCCCGCAGGCTAGTCGAGTAAAAACACGTGCGAGGTTTTGTGGGATGCGCATGCGCAGGTTTTGTGGGATGCGCATGCGCAGGTTTTTTGGGATGCGCATGCGCAGGTTTTTTGGGATGCGCATGGCTAGTCGAGGAAAAACACGTGCGAGAGGATGCATCCCGCAGGCTAGTCGAGTAAAAACACGTGCGAGGTTTTGTGGGATGCGCATGCGCAGGTTTTGTGGGATGCGCATGCGCAGGTTTTTTGGGATGCTCATGCCTAGTCGAGCAAAAACACGTGCGAGAGGATGCATCCCGCAGGCTAGTCGAGCAAAAACACGTGCGAGAGGATGCATCCCGCAGGCTAGTCGAGTAAAAACACGTGCGAGAGGATGCATCCCGCAGGCTAGTCGAGTAAAAACACGTGCGAGAGGATGCATCCCGCAGGCTAGTCGAGTAAAAACACGTGCGAGGTTTTGTGGGATGCGCATGCGCAGGTTTTGTGGGATGCGCATGCGCAGGTTTTTTGGGATGCGCATGCGCAGGTTTTTTGGGATGCGCATGCCTAGTCGAGCAAAAACACGTGCGAGAGGATGCATCCGCAGGCTAGTCGAGCAAAAACACGTGCGAGAGGATGCATCCCGCAGGCTAGTCGAGTAAAAACACGTGCGAGAGGATGCATCCCGCAGGCTAGTCGAGCAAAAACACGTGCGAGAGGATGCATGCCGCAGGCTAGTCGAGTAAAAACACGAGCGAGAGGATGAATCCCGAAGGCTAGTCGAGTAAAAACACGTGCGAGAGGATGCATCCCGCAGGCTAGTCGAGTAAAAACACGTGCGAGAGGATGCGTCCCGCAGGCTAGTCGAGCAAAAACACGTGCGAGAGGATGCATCCTGCAGGCTAGTCGAGTAAAAACACGTGCGAGAGGATGCATCCCGCAGGCTAGTCCAGCAAAAACACGTGCGAGAGGATGCATCCCGCAGGCTAGTCGAGTAAAAACACGTGCGAGAGGATGCATCCCGCAGGCTAGTCGAGTAAAAACACGTGCGAGAGGATGCATCCCGCAGGCTAGTCGAGTAAAAACACGTGCGAGGTTTTGTGGGATGCGCATGCGCAGGTTTTGTGCGATGCGCATGCGCAGGTTTTTTGGGATGCGCATGCGCAGGTTTTTAGGGATGCGCATGGCTAGTCGAGGAAAAACACGTGCGAGAGGATGCATCCCGCAGGCTAGTCGAGTAAAAACACGTGCGAGGTTTTGTGGGATGCGCATGCGCAGGTTTTTTGGGATGCTCATGCCTAGTCGAGCAAAAACACGTGCGAGAGGATGCATCCCGCAGGCTAGTCGAGCAAAAACACGTGCGAGAGGATGCATCCCGCAGGCTAGTCGAGTAAAAACACGTGCGAGAGGATGCATCCCGCAGGCTAGTCGAGTAAAAACACGTGCGAGAGGATGCATCCCGCAGGCTAGTCGAGCAAAAACACGTGCGAGAGGATGCATCCCGCAGGCTAGTCGAGTAAAAACACGTGCGAGAGGATGCATCCCGCAGGCTAGTCGAGCACAAACACGTGCGAGAGGATGCATCCCGCAGGCTAGTCGAGCAAAAACACGTGCGAGAGGATGCATCCCGCAGGCTAGTCGAGCAAAAACACGTGCGAGAGGATGCATCCCGCAGGCTAGTCGAGTAAAAACACGTGCAAGGTTTTGTGGGATGCGCATGCGCAGGTTTTGTGGGATGCGCATGCGGAGGTTTTTTGGGATGCGCATGGCTAGTCGAACAAAAACACGTGCGAGAGGATGCATCCCGCAGGCTAGTCGAGTAAAAACACGTGCGGGAGGATGCATCCCGCAGGCTAGTCGAGTAAAAACACGTGCGAGAGGATGCATCCCGCAGGCTAGTCGAGCAAAAACACGTGCGAGAGGATGCATCCCGCAGGCTAGTCGAGCACAAACACGTGCGAGAGGATGCATCCCGCAGGCTAGTCGAGCAAAAACACGTGCGAGAGGATGCATGCCGCAGGCTAGTCGAGCAAAAACACGTGCGAGAGGATGCATCCCGCAGGCTAGTCGAGTAAAAACACGTGCGAGGTTTTGTGGGATGCGCATGCGCAGGTTTTGTGGGATGCGCCTGCGCAGGTTTTTTGGGATGCGCATGCGCAGGTTTTTTGGGATGCGCATGCCTAGTCGAGCAAAAACACGTGCGAGAGGATGCATCCCGCAGGCTAGTCGAGCAAAAACACGTGCGAGAGGATGCATCCCGCAGGCTAGTCGAGTAAAAACACGTGCGAGAGGATGCATCCCGCAGGCTAGTCGAGTAAAAACACGTGCGAGAGGATGCATCCCGCAGGCTAGTCGAGTAAAAACACGTGCGAGGTTTTGTGGGATGCGCATGCGCAGGTTTTGTGGGATGCGCATGCGCAGGTTTTTTGGGATGCGCATGCGCAGATTTTTTGGGATGCGCATGGCTAGTCGAGGAAAAACACGTGCGAGAGGATGCATCCCGCAGGCTAGTCGAGTAAAAACACGTGCGAGGTTTTGTGGGATGCGCATGCGCAGGTTTTGTGGGATGCGCATGCGCAGGTTTTTTGGGATGCGCATGCGCAGATTTTTTGGGATGCGCATGGCTAGTCGAGGAAAAACACGTGCGAGAGGATGCATGCCGCAGGCTAGTCGAGCACAAACACGTGCGAGAGGATGCATCCCGCAGGCTAGTCGAGCAAAAACACGTGCGACAGGATGCACCCCGCAGGCTAGTCGAGCAAAAACACGTGCGAGAGGATGCATCCCGCAGGCTACTCGAGTAAAAACACGTGCGAGGTTTTTTGGGATGCGCATGCGCAGGTTTTTTGGGATGCGCATGGCTAGTCGAGGAAAAACACGTGCGAGAGGATGCATCCCGCAGGCTAGTCGAGTAAAAACACGTGCGAGGTTTTGTGGGATGCGCATGCGCAGGTTTTGTGGGATGCGCATGCGCAGGTTTTTTGGGATGCGCATGCGCAGGTTTTTTGGGATGCGCATGCCTAGTCGAGCAAAAACACGTGCGAGAGGATGCATCCCGCAGGCTAGTCGAGCAAAAACACGTGCGAGAGGATGCATCCCGCAGGCTAGTCGAGTAAAAACACGTGCGAGAGGATGCATCCCGCAGGCTAGTCGAGTAAAAACACGTGCGAGAGGATGCATCCCGCAGGCTAGTCGAGTAAAAACACGTGCGAGGTTTTGTGGGATGCGCATGCGCAGGTTTTGTGGGGTGCGCATGCGCAGGTTTTTTGGGATGCGCATGGCTAGTCGAGGAAAAACACGTGCGAGAGGATGCATCCCGCAGGCTAGTCGAGTAAAAACACGTGCGAGGTTTTGTGGGATGCGCATGCGCAGGTTTTGTGGGATGCGCATGCGCAGGTTTTTTGGGATGCTCATGCCTAGTCGAGCAAAAACACGTGCGAGAGGATGCATCCCGCAGGCTAGTCGAGCAAAAACACGTGCGAGAGGATGCATCCCGCAGGCTAGTCGAGTAAAAACACGTGCGAGAGGATGCATCCCGCAGGCTAGTCGAGTAAAAACACGTGCGAGAGGATGCATCCCGCAGGCTAGTCGAGTAAAAACACGTGCGAGGTTTTGTGGGATGCGCATGCGCAGGTTTTGTGGGATGCGCATGCGCAGGTTTTTTGGGATGCGCATGCGCAGGTTTTTTGGGATGCGCATGCCTAGTCGAGCAAAAACACGTGCGAGAGGATGCATCCCGCAGGCTAGTCGAGCAAAAACACGTGCGAGAGGATGCATCCCGCAGGCTAGTCGAGTAAAAACACGTGCGAGAGGATGCATCCCGCAGGCTAGTCGAGCAAAAACACGTGCGAGAGGATGCATGCCGCAGGCTAGTCGAGTAAAAACACGAGCGAGAGGATGAATCCCGAAGGCTAGTCGAGTAAAAACACGTGCGAGAGGATGCATCCCGCAGGCTAGTCGAGTAAAAACACGTGCGAGAGGATGCGTCCCGCAGGCTAGTCGAGCAAAAACACGTGCGAGAGGATGCATCCTGCAGGCTAGTCGAGTAAAAACACGTGCGAGAGGATGCATCCCGCAGGCTAGTCCAGCAAAAACACGTGCGAGAGGATGCATCCCGCAGGCTAGTCGAGTAAAAACACGTGCGAGAGGATGCATCCCGCAGGCTAGTCGAGTAAAAACACGTGCGAGAGGATGCATCCCGCAGGCTAGTCGAGTAAAAACACGTGCGAGGTTTTGTGGGATGCGCATGCGCAGGTTTTGTGCGATGCGCATGCGCAGGTTTTTAGGGATGCGCATGGCTAGTCGAGGAAAAACACGTGCGAGAGGATGCATCCCGCAGGCTAGTCGAGTAAAAACACGTGCGAGGTTTTGTGGGATGCGCATGCGCAGGTTTTTTGGGATGCTCATGCCTAGTCGAGCAAAAACACGTGCGAGAGGATGCATCCCGCAGGCTAGTCGAGCAAAAACACGTGCGAGAGGATGCATCCCGCAGGCTAGTCGAGTAAAAACACGTGCGAGAGGATGCATCCCGCAGGCTAGTCGAGTAAAAACACGTGCGAGAGGATGCATCCCGCAGGCTAGTCGAGCAAAAACACGTGCGAGAGGATGCATCCCGCAGGCTAGTCGAGTAAAAACACGTGCGAGAGGATGCATCCCGCAGGCTAGTCGAGCACAAACACGTGCGAGAGGATGCATCCCGCAGGCTAGTCGAGCAAAAACACGTGCGAGAGGATGCATCCCGCAGGCTAGTCGAGCAAAAACACGTGCGAGAGGATGCATCCCGCAGGCTAGTCGAGTAAAAACACGTGCAAGGTTTTGTGGGATGCGCATGCGCAGGTTTTGTGGGATGCGCATGCGGAGGTTTTTTGGGATGCGCATGGCTAGTCGAACAAAAACACGTGCGAGAGGATGCATCCCGCAGGCTAGTCGAGTAAAAACACGTGCGGGAGGATGCATCCCGCAGGCTAGTCGAGTAAAAACACGTGCGAGAGGATGCATCCCGCAGGCTAGTCGAGCAAAAACACGTGCGAGAGGATGCATCCCGCAGGCTAGTCGAGCAAAAACACGTGCGAGAGGATGTATCCCGCAGGCTAGTCGAGTAAAAACACGTGCGGGAGGATGCATCCCGCAGGCTAGTCGAGTAAAAACACGTGCGAGAGGATGCATCCCGCAGGCTAGTCGAGCAAAAACACGTGCGAGAGGATGCATGCCGCAGGCTAGTCGAGCACAAACACGTGCGAGAGGATGCATCCCGCAGGCTAGTCGAGCAAAAACACGTGCGAGAGGATGCACCCCGCAGGCTAGTCGAGCACAAACACGTGCGAGAGGATGCATCCCGCAGGCTAGTCGAGCAAAAACACGTGCGAGAGGATGCACCCCGCAGGCTAGTCGAGCAAAAACACGTGCGAGAGGATGCATCCCGCAGGCTAGTCGAGTAAAAACACGTGCGAGGTTTTGTGGGATGCGCATGCGCAGGTTTTTTGGGATGCGCATGCCTAGTCGAGCAAAAACACGTGCGAGAGGATGCATCCCGCAGGCTAGTCGAGTAAAAACACGTGCGAGGTTTTGTGGGATGCGCATGCGCAGGTTTTGTGGGATGCGCATGCGCAGGTTTTTTGGGATGCGCATGCGCAGGTTTTTTGGGATGCGCATGCCTAGTCGAGCAAAAACACGTGCGAGAGGATGCATCCCGCAGGCTAGTCCAGCAAAAACACGTGCGAGAGGATGCATCCCGCAGGCTAGTCGAGTAAAAACACGTGCGAGAGGATGCATCCCGCAGGCTAGTCGAGTAAAAACACGTGCGAGAGGATGCATCCCGCAGGCTAGTCGAGTAAAAACACGTGCGAGGTTTTGTGGGATGCGCATGCGCAGGTTTTGTGGGATGCGCATGCGCAGGTTTTTTGGGATGCGCATGGCTAGTCGAGCAAAAACACGTGCAAGAGGATGCATCCCGCAGGCTAGTCGAGCAAAAACACGTGCGAGAGGATGCATCCCGCAGGCTAGTCGAGCAAAAACACGTGCGAGAGGATGCATCCCGCAGGCTAGTCGAGTAAAAACACGTGCGAGGTTTTGTGGGATGCGCATGCGCAGGTTTTGTGGGATGCGCATGCGCAGGTTTTTTGGGATGCGCATGGCTAGTCGAGCAAAAACACGTGCAAGAGGATGCATCCCGCAGGCTAGTTGAGCAAAAACACGTGCGAGAGGATGCATCCCGCAGGCTAGTCGAGTAAAAACACGTGCGAGGTTTTGTGGGATGCGCATGCGCAGGTTTTGTGGGAGGCGCATGCGCAGGTTTTTTGGGATGCGCATGCGCAGGTTTTTTGGGATGCGCATGGCTAGTCGAGGAAAAACACGTGCGAGAGGATGCATCCCGCAGGCTAGTCGAGTAAAAACACGTGCGAGGTTTTGTGGGATGCGCATGCGCAGGTTTTGTGGGATGCGCATGCGCAGGTTTTTTGGGATGCGCATGCCTAGTCGAGCAAAAACACGTGCGAGAGGATGCATCCCGCAGGCTAGTCGAGCAAAAACACGTGCGAGAGGATGCATCCCGCAGGCTAGTCGAGTAAAAACACGTGCGAGAGGATGCATCCCGCAGGCTAGTCGAGTAAAAACACGTGCGAGGTTTTGTGGGATGCGCATGCGCAGGTTTTTTGGGATGCGCATGGCTAGTCGAGCAAAAACACGTGCGAGAGGATGCATCCCGCAGGGTAGTCGAGTAAAAACACGTGCGAGAGGATGCATCCCGCAGGCTAGTCGAGTAAAAACACGTGCGAGGTTTTGTGGGATGCGCATGCGTAGGTTTTGTGGGATGCGCATGCGCAGGTTTTTTGGGATGCGCATGGCTAGTCGAGTAAAAACACGTGCGAGAGGATGCATCCCGCAGGCTAGTCGAGTAAAAACACGTGCGAGAGGATGCATCCCGCAGGCTAGTCGAGCAAAAACACGTGCGAGAGGATGCATCCCGCAGGCTAGTCGAGTAAAAACACGTGCGAGGTTTTGTGGGATGCGCATGCGTAGGTTTTGTGGGATGCGCATGCGCAGGTTTTTTGGGATGCGCATGGCTAGTCGAGTAAAAACACGTGCGAGAGGATGCATCCCGCAGGCTAGTCGAGTAAAAACACGTGCGAGAGGATGCATCCCGCAGGCTAGTCGAGTAAAAACACGTGCGAGAGGATGCATCCCGCAGGCTAGTCGAGCAAAAACACGTGCGAGAGGATGCATGCCGCAGGCTAGTCGAGTAAAAACACGAGCGAGAGGATGAATCCCGAAGGCTAGTCGAGTAAAAACACGTGCGAGAGGATGCATCCCGCAGGCTAGTCGAGTAAAAACACGTGCGAGAGGATGCATCCCGCAGGCTAGTCGAGTAAAAACACGTGCGAGGTTTTGTGGGATGCGCATGCGCAGGTTTTGTGGGATGCGCATGCGCAGGTTTTTTGGGATTCGCATGGCTAGTCGAGCAAAAACACGTGCGAGAGGATGCATCCCGCAGGCTAGTCGAGCAAAAACACGTGCGAGGTTTTGTGGGATGCGCATGCGCAGGTTTTGTGGGATGCGCATGCGCAGGTTTTTTGGGATGCGCATGGCTAGTCGAGCAAAAACACGTGCGAGAGGATGCATCCCGCAGGCTAGTCGAGTAAAAACACGTGCGAGAGGATGCATCCTGCAGGCTAGTCGAGTAAAAACACGTGCGAGAGGTTGCATCCCGCAGGCTAGTCGAGTAAAAACACGTGCGAGGTTTTGTGGGATGCGCATGCGCAGGTTTTTTGGGATGCGCATGGCTAGTCGAGTAAAAACACGTGCGAGAGGATGCATCCCGCAGGCTAGTCGAGTAAAAACACGTGCGAGAGGATGCATCCCGCAGGCTAGTCGAGTAAAAACACGTGCGAGGTTTTGTGGGATGCGCATGCGCAGGTTTTGTGGGATGCGCATGCGCAGGTTTTTTGGGATGCGCATGGCTAGTCGAGCAAAAACACGTGCGAGAGGATGCATCCCGCAGGCTAGTCGAGCAAAAACACGTGCGAGAGGATGCATCCCGCAGGCTAGTCGAGTAAAAACACGTGCGAGGTTTTGTGGGATGCGCATGCGCAGGTTTTTTGGGATGCGCATGGCTAGTCGAGCAAAAACACGTGCGAGAGGATGCATCCCGCAGGCTAGTCGAGCAAAAACACGTGCGAGAGGATGCATCCCGCAGGCTAGTCGAGCAAAAACACGTGCGAGAGGATGCATCCCGCAGGCTAGTCGAGTAAAAACACGTGCGAGAGGATGCATCCCGCAGGCTAGTCGAGTAAAAACACGTGCGAGAGGATGCATCCCGCAGGCTAGTCGAGTAAAAACACGTGCGAGGTTTTGTGGGATGCGCATGCGCAGGTTTTGTGGGATGCGCATGCGCAGGTTTTTTGGGATGCGCATGCGCAGATTTTTTGGGATGCGCATGGCTAGTCGAGGAAAAACACGTGCGAGAGGATGCATCCCGCAGGCTAGTCGAGTAAAAACACGTGCGAGGTTTTGTGGGATGCGCATGCGCAGGTTTTGTGGGATGCGCATGCGCAGGTTTTTTGGGATGCGCATGCGCAGGTTTTTTGGATGCGCATGCCTAGTAGAGCAAAAACACGTGCGAGAGGATGCATCCCGCAGGCTAGTCGAGCAAAAACACGTGCGAGAGGATGCATCCGCAGGCTAGTCGAGTAAAAACACGTGCGAGAGGATGCATCCTGCAGGCTAGTCGAGTAAAAACACGTGCGAGCGGATGCATCCCGCAGGCTAGTCGAGTAAAAACACGTGCGAGGTTTTGTGGGATGCGCATGCGCAGGTTTTTTGGGATGCGCATGGCTAGTCGAGCAAAAACACGTGCGAGAGGATGCATCCCGCAGGGTAGTCGAGTAAAAACACGTGCGAGAGGATGCATCCCGCAGGCTAGTCGAGTAAAAACACGTGCGAGAGGATGCATCCCGCAGGCTAGTCGAGTAAAAACACGTGCGAGAGGATGCGTCCCGCAGGCTAGTCGAGCAAAAACACGTGCGAGAGGATGCATCCCGCAGGCTAGTCGAGCAAAAACACGTGCGAGAGGATGCATCCCGCAGGCTAGTCGAGCAAAAACACGTGCGAGAGGATGTATCCCGCAGGCTAGTCGAGTAAAAACACGTGCGGGAGGATGCATCCCGCAGGCTAGTCGAGTAAAAACACGTGCGAGAGGATGCATCCCGCGGGCTAGTCGAGCAAAAACACGTGCGAGAGGATGCATGCCGCAGGCTAGTCGAGCACAAACACGTGCGAGAGGATGCATCCCGCAGGCTAGTCGAGCAAAAACACGTGCGAGAGGATGCACCCCGCAGGCTAGTCGAGCAAAAACACGTGCGAGAGGATGCATCCCGCAGGCTAGTCGAGTAAAAACACGTGCGAGGTTTTGTGGGATGCGCATGCGCAGGTTTTTTGGGATGCGCATGCCTAGTCGAGCAAAAACACGTGCGAGAGGATGCATCCCGCAGGCTAGTCGAGTAAAAACACGTGCGAGGTTTTGTGGGATGCGCATGCGCAGGTTTTGTGGGATGCGCATGCGCAGGTTTTTTGGGATGCGCATGCGCAGGTTTTTTGGGATGCGCATGCCTAGTCGAGCAAAAACACGTGCGAGAGGATGCATCCCGCAGGCTAGTCCAGCAAAAACACGTGCGAGAGGATGCATCCCGCAGGCTAGTCGAGTAAAAACACGTGCGAGAGGATGCATCCCGCAGGCTAGTCGAGTAAAAACACGTGCGAGAGGATGCATCCCGCAGGCTAGTCGAGTAAAAACACGTGCGAGGTTTTGTGGGATGCGCATGCGCAGGTTTTGTGGGATGCGCATGCGCAGGTTTTTTGGGATGCGCATGGCTAGTCGAGCAAAAACACGTGCAAGAGGATGCATCCCGCAGGCTAGTCGAGCAAAAACACGTGCGAGAGGATGCATCCCGCAGGCTAGTCGAGCAAAAACACGTGCGAGAGGATGCATCCCGCAGGCTAGTCGAGTAAAAACACGTGCGAGGTTTTGTGGGATGCGCATGCGCAGGTTTTGTGGGATGCGCATGCGCAGGTTTTTTGGGATGCGCATGGCTAGTCGAGCAAAAACACGTGCAAGAGGATGCATCCCGCAGGCTAGTCGAGCAAAAACACGTGCGAGAGGATGCATCCCGCAGGCTAGTCGAGTAAAAACACGTGCGAGGTTTTGTGGGATGCGCATGCGCAGGTTTTGTGGGAGGCGCATGCGCAGGTTTTTTGGGATGCGCATGCGCAGGTTTTTTGGGATGCGCATGGCTAGTCGAGGAAAAACACGTGCGAGAGGATGCATCCCGCAGGCTAGTCGAGTAAAAACACGTGCGAGGTTTTGTGGGATGCGCATGCGCAGGTTTTGTGGGATGCGCATGCGCAGGTTTTTTGGGATGCGCATGCCTAGTCGAGCAAAAACACGTGCGAGAGGATGCATCCCGCAGGCTAGTCGAGCAAAAACACGTGCGAGAGGATGCATCCCGCAGGCTAGTCGAGTAAAAACACGTGCGAGAGGATGCATCCCGCAGGCTAGTCGAGTAAAAACACGTGCGAGGTTTTGTGGGATGCGCATGCGCAGGTTTTTTGGGATGCGCATGGCTAGTCGAGCAAAAACACGTGCGAGAGGATGCATCCCGCAGGGTAGTCGAGTAAAAACACGTGCGAGAGGATGCATCCCGCAGGCTAGTCGAGTAAAAACACGTGCGAGGTTTTGTGGGATGCGCATGCGTAGGTTTTGTGGGATGCGCATGCGCAGGTTTTTTGGGATGCGCATGGCTAGTCGAGTAAAAACACGTGCGAGAGGATGCATCCCGCAGGCTAGTCGAGTAAAAACACGTGCGAGAGGATGCATCCCGCAGGCTAGTCGAGCAAAAACACGTGCGAGAGGATGCATCCCGCAGGCTAGTCGAGTAAAAACACGTGCGAGGTTTTGTGGGATGCGCATGCGTAGGTTTTGTGGGATGCGCATGCGCAGGTTTTTTGGGATGCGCATGGCTAGTCGAGTAAAAACACGTGCGAGAGGATGCATCCCGCAGGCTAGTCGAGTAAAAACACGTGCGAGAGGATGTATCCCGCAGGCTAGTCGAGTAAAAACACGTGCGAGAGGATGCATCCCGCAGGCTAGTCGAGCAAAAACACGTGCGAGAGGATGCATGCCGCAGGCTAGTCGAGTAAAAACACGAGCGAGAGGATGAATCCCGAAGGCTAGTCGAGTAAAAACACGTGCGAGAGGATGCATCCCGCAGGCTAGTCGAGTAAAAACACGTGCGAGAGGATGCATCCCGCAGGCTAGTCGAGTAAAAACACGTGCGAGGTTTTGTGGGATGCGCATGCGCAGGTTTTGTGGGATGCGCATGCGCAGGTTTTTTGGGATTCGCATGGCTAGTCGAGCAAAAACACGTGCGAGAGGATGCATCCCGCAGGCTAGTCGAGCAAAAACACGTGCGAGGTTTTGTGGGATGCGCATGCGCAGGTTTTGTGGGATGCGCATGCGCAGGTTTTTTGGGATGCGCATGGCTAGTCGAGCAAAAACACGTGCGAGAGGATGCATCCCGCAGGCTAGTCGAGTAAAAACACGTGCGAGAGGATGCATCCTGCAGGCTAGTCGAGTAAAAACACGTGCGAGAGGTTGCATCCCGCAGGCTAGTCGAGTAAAAACACGTGCGAGGTTTTGTGGGATGCGCATGCGCAGGTTTTTTGGGATGCGCATGGCTAGTCGAGTAAAAACACGTGCGAGAGGATGCATCCCGCAGGCTAGTCGAGTAAAAACACGTGCGAGAGGATGCATCCCGCAGGCTAGTCGAGTAAAAACACGTGCGAGGTTTTGTGGGATGCGCATGCGCAGGTTTTGTGGGATGCGCATGCGCAGGTTTTTTGGGATGCGCATGGCTAGTCGAGCAAAAACACGTGCGAGAGGATGCATCCCGCAGGCTAGTCGAGCAAAAACACGTGCGAGAGGATGCATCCCGCAGGCTAGTCGAGTAAAAACACGTGCGAGGTTTTGTGGGATGCGCATGCGCAGGTTTTTTGGGATGCGCATGGCTAGTCGAGCAAAAACACGTGCGAGAGGATGCATCCCGCAGGCTAGTCGAGCAAAAACACGTGCGAGAGGATGCATCCCGCAGGCTAGTCGAGTAAAAACACGTGCGAGGTTTTGTGGGATGCGCATGCGCAGGTTTTGTGGGAGGCGCATGCGCAGGTTTTTTGGGATGCGCATGGCTAGTCGAGGAAAAACACGTGCGAGAGGATGCATCCCGCAGGCTAGTCGAGTAAAAACACGTGCGAGGTTTTGTGGGATGCGCATGCGCAGGTTTTGTGGGATGCGCATGCGCAGGTTTTTTGGGATGCGCATGCGCAGGTTTTTTGGGATGCGCATGGCTAGTCTAGGAAAAACACGTGCGAGAGGATGCATCCCGCAGGCTAGTCGAGTAAAAACACGTGCGAGGTTTTGTGGGATGCGCATGCGCAGGTTTTGTGGGATGCGCATGCGCAGGTTTTTTGGGATGCGCATGCGCAGGTTTTTTGGGATGCGCATGCCTAGTCGAGCAAAAACACGTGCGAGAGGATGCATCCCGCAGGCTAGTCGAGTAAAAACACTTGCGAGAGGATGCATCCCGCAGGCTAGTCGAGTAAAAACACGTGCGAGGTTTTGTGGGATGCGCATGCGCAGGTTTTGTGGGATGCGCATGCGCAGGTTTTTTGGGATGCGCATGCGCAGGTTTTTTGGGATGCGCATGCCTAGTCGAGCAAAAACACGTGCGAGAGGATGCATCCCGCAGGCTAGTCGAGTAAAAACACTTGCGAGAGGATGCATCCCGCAGGCTAGTCGAGTAAAAACACGTGCGAGGTTTTGTGGGATGCGCATGCGCAGGTTTTTTGGGATGCGCATGCCTAGTCGAGCAAAAACACGTGCGAGAGGATGCATCCCGCAGGCTAGTCGAGCAAAAGCACGTGCGAGAGGATGCATCCCGCAGGCTAGTCGAGTAAAAACACGTGCGAGAGGATGCATCCTGCAGGCTAGTCGAGTAAAAACACGTGCGAGGTTTTGTGGGATGCGCATGCGCAGGTTTTGTGGGATGCGCATGCGCAGGTTTTTTGGGATGCGCATGCGCAGGTTTTTTGGGATGCGCATGCCTAGTCGAGCAAAAACACGTGCGAGAGGATGCATCCCGCAGGCTAGTCGAGCAAAAACACGTGCGAGAGGATGCATCCCGCAGGCTAGTCGAGTAAAAACACGTGCGAAAGGATGCATCCCGCAGGCTAGTCGAGTAAAAACACGTGCGAGAGGATGCATCCCGCAGGCTAGTCGAGTAAAAACACGTGCGAGGTTTTGTGGGATGCGCATGCGCAGGTTTTGTGGGATGCGCATGCGCAGGTTTTTTGGGATGCGCATGCGCAGGTTTTTTGGGATGCGCATGGCTAGTCTAGGAAAAACACGTGCGAGAGGATGCATCCCGCAGGCTAGTCGAGTAAAAACACGTGCGAGGTTTTGTGGGATGCGCATGCGCAGGTTTTGTGGGATGCGCATGCGCAGGTTTTTTGGGATGCGCATGCGCAGGTTTTTTGGGATGCGCATGCCTAGTCGAGCAAAAACACGTGCGAGAGGATGCATCCCGCAGGCTAGTCGAGTAAAAACACGTGCGAGAGGATGCATCCCGCAGGCTAGTCGAGTAAAAACACGTGCGAGGTTTTGTGGGATGCGCATGCGCAGGTTTTTTGGGATGCGCATGCCTAGTCGAGGAAAAACACGTGCGAGAGGATGCATCCCGCAGGCTAGTCGAGTAAAAACACGTGCGAGGTTTTGTGGGATGCGCATGCGCAGGTTTTGTGGGATGCGCATGCGCAGGTTTTTTGGGATGCGCATGCGCAGGTTTTTTGGGATGCGCATGCCTAGTCGAGCAAAAACACGTGCGAGAGGATGCATCCCGCAGGCTAGTCAAGCAAAAACACGTGCGAGAGGATGCATCCCGCAGGCTAGTCGAGTAAAAACACGTGCGAAAGGATGCATCCCGCAGGCTAGTCGAGTAAAAACACGTGCGAGAGGATGCATCCCGCAGGCTAGTCGAGTAAAAACACGTGCGAGGTTTTGTGGGATGCGCATGCGCAGGTTTTGTGGGATGCGCATGCGCAGGTTTTTTGGGATGCGCATGCGCAGGTTTTTTGGGATGCGCATGGCTAGTCTAGGAAAAACACGTGCGAGAGGATGCATCCCGCAGGCTAGTCGAGTAAAAACACGTGCGAGGTTTTGTGGGATGCGCATGCGCAGGTTTTGTGGGATGCGCATGCGCAGGTTTTTTGGGATGCGCATGCCTAGTCGAGCAAAAACACGTGCGAGAGGATGCATCCCGCAGGCTAGTCGAGCAAAAACACGTGCGAGAGGATGCATCCCGCAGGCTAGTCGAGTAAAAAATCGTGCGAGAGGATGCATCCCGCAGGCTAGTCGAGTAAAAACACGTGCGAGGTTTTGTGGGATGCGCATGCGCAGGTTTTTTGGGATGCGCATGCCTAGTCGAGCAAAAACACGTGCGAGAGGATGCATCCCGCAGGCTAGTCGAGCAAAAACACGTGCGAGAGGATGCATCCCGCAGGCTAGTCGAGTAAAAACACGTGCGAGAGGATGCATCCCGCAGGCTAGTCGAGTAAAAACACGTGCGAGAGGATGCATCCCGCAGGCTAGTCGAGTAAAAACACGTGCGAGGTTTTGTGGGATGCGCATGCGCAGGTTTTTTGGGATGCGCATGGCTAGTCGAGCAAAAACACGTGCGAGAGGATGCATCCCGCAGGGTAGTCGAGTAAAAACACGTGCGAGAGGATGCATCCCGCAGGCTAGTCGAGTAAAAACACGTGCGAGGTTTTGTGGGATGCGCATGCGCAGGTTTTGTGGGATGCGCATGCGCAGGTTTTTTGGGATGCGCATGGCTAGTCGAGCAAAAACACGTGCGAGAGGATGCATCCCGCAGGCTAGTCGAGTAAAAACACGTGCGAGAGGATGCATCCTGCAGGCTAGTCGAGCAAAAACACGTGCGAGAGGATGCATCCCGCAGGCTAGTCGAGTAAAAACACGTGCGAGGTTTTGTGGGATGCGCATGCGTAGGTTTTGTGGGATGCGCATGCGCAGGTTTTTTGGGATGCGCATGGCTAGTCGAGTAAAAACACGTGCGAGAGGATGCATCCCGCAGGCTAGTCGAGTAAAAACACGTGCGAGAGGATGCATCCCGCAGGCTAGTCGAGTAAAAACACGTGCGAGAGGATGCATCCCGCAGGCTAGTCGAGCAAAAACACGTGCGAGAGGATGCATGCCGCAGGCTAGTCGAGTAAAAACACGAGCGAGAGGATGAATCCCGAAGGCTAGTCGAGTAAAAACACGTGCGAGAGGATGCATCCCGCAGGCTAGTCGAGTAAAAACACGTGCGAGAGGATGCGTCCCGCAGGCTAGTCGAGCAAAAACACGTGCGAGAGGATGCATCCTGCAGGCTAGTCGAGTAAAAACACGTGCGAGAGGATGCATCCCGCAGGCTAGTCGAGCAAAAACACGTGCGAGAGGATGCATCCCGCAGGCTAGTCGAGCAAAAACACGTGCGAGAGGATGCATCCCGCAGGCTAGTCGAGTAAAAACACGTGCGAGAGGATGCATCCCGCAGGCTAGTCGAGCACAAACACGTGCGAGAGGATGCATCCCGCAGGCTAGTCGAGCAAAAACACGTGCGAGAGGATGCATCCCGCAGGCTAGTCGAGCAAAAACACGTGCGAGAGGATGCATCCCGCAGGCTAGTCGAGTAAAAACACGTGCAAGGTTTTGTGGGATGCGCATGCGCAGGTTTTGTGGGATGCGCATGCGCAGGTTTTTTGGGATGCGCATGGCTAGTCGAGCAAAAACACGTGCGAGAGGATGCATCCCGCAGGCTAGTCGAGTAAAAACACGTGCGAGAGGATGCATCCTGCAGGCTAGTCGAGTAAAAACACGTGCGAGAGGTTGCATCCCGCAGGCTAGTCGAGTAAAAACACGTGCGAGGTTTTGTGGGATGCGCATGCGCAGGTTTTTTGGGATGCGCATGGCTAGTCGAGTAAAAACACGTGCGAGAGGATGCATCCCGCAGGCTAGTCGAGTAAAAACACGTGCGAGAGGATGCATCCCGCAGGCTAGTCGAGTAAAAACACGTGCGAGGTTTTGTGGGATGCGCATGCGCAGGTTTTGTGGGATGCGCATGCGCAGGTTTTTTGGGATGCGCATGGCTAGTCGAGCAAAAACACGTGCGAGAGGATGCATCCCGCAGGCTAGTCGAGCAAAAACACGTGCGAGAGGATGCATCCCGCAGGCTAGTCGAGTAAAAACACGTGCGAGGTTTTGTGGGATGCGCATGCGCAGGTTTTTTGGGATGCGCATGGCTAGTCGAGCTAAAACACGTGCGAGAGGATGCATCCCGCAGGCTAGTCGAGCAAAAACACGTGCGAGAGGATGCATCCCGCAGGCTAGTCGAGTAAAAACACGTGCGAGGTTTTGTGGGATGCGCATGCGCAGGTTTTGTGGGAGGCGCATGCGCAGGTTTTTTGGGATGCGCATGCGCAGGTTTTTTGGGATGCGCATGGCTAGTCGAGGAAAAACACGTGCAAGAGGATGCATCCCGCAGGCTAGTCGAGTAAAAACACGTGCGAGGTTTTGTGGGATGCGCATGCGCAGGTTTTGTGGGATGCGCATGCGCAGGTTTTTTGGGATGCGCATGCGCAGGTTTTTTGGGATGCGCATGCCTAGTCTAGGAAAAACACGTGCGAGAGGATGCATCCCGCAGGCTAGTCGAGTAAAAACACGTGCGAGGTTTTGTGGGATGCGCATGCGCAGGTTTTGTGGGATGCGCATGCGCAGGTTTTTTGGGATGCGCATGCGCAGGTTTTTTGGGATGCGCATGCCTAGTCGAGCAAAAACACGTGCGAGAGGATGCATCCCGCAGGCTAGTCGAGCAAAAACACGTGCGAGAGGATGCATCCCGCAGGCTAGTCGAGTAAAAACACGTGCGAGAGGATGCATCCCGCAGGCTAGTCGAGTAAAAACACGTGCGAGGTTTTGTGGGATGCGCATGCGCAGGTTTTTTGGGATGCGCATGGCTAGTCGAGCAAAAACACGTGCGAGAGGATGCATCCCGCAGGGTGGTCGAGTAAAAACACGTGCGAGAGGATGCATCCCGCAGGCTAGTCGAGTAAAAACACGTGCGAGAGGATGCATCCCGCAGGCTAGTCGAGTAAAAACACGTGCGAGAGGATGCGTCCCGCAGGCTAGTCGAGCAAAAACACGTGCGAGAGGATGCATCCCGCAGGCTAGTCGAGCAAAAACACGTGCGAGAGGATGCATCCCGCAGGCTAGTCGAGCAAAAACACGTGCGAGAGGATGTATCCCGCAGGCTAGTCGAGTAAAAACACGTGCGGGAGGATGCATCCCGCAGGCTAGTCGAGTAAAAACACGTGCGAGAGGATGCATCCCGCAGGCTAGTCGAGCACAAACACGTGCGAGAGGATGCATCCCGCAGGCTAGTCGAGCAAAAACACGTGCGAGAGGATGCATCCCGCAGGCTAGTCGAGCAAAAACACGTGCGAGAGGATGCATCCCGCAGGCTAGTCGAGTAAAAACACGTGCAAGGTTTTGTGGGATGCGCATGCGCAGGTTTTGTGGGATGCGCATGCGCAGGTTTTTTGGGATGCGCATGGCTAGTCGAGCAAAAACACGTGCGAGAGGATGCATCCCGCAGGCTAGTCGAGTAAAAACACGTGCGAGAGGATGCATCCTGCAGGCTAGTCGAGTAAAAACACGTGCGAGAGGATGCATCCCGCAGGCTAGTCGAGTAAAAACACGTGCGAGGTTTTGTGGGATGCGCATGCGCAGGTTTTGTGGGATGCGCATGCGCAGGTTTTTTGGGATGCGCATGGCTAGTCGAGCAAAAACACGTGCGAGAAGATGCATCCCGCAGGCTAGTCGAGTAAAAACACGTGCGAGAGGATGCATCCTGCAGGCTAGTCGAGTAAAAACACGTGCGAGAGGATGCATCCCGTAGGCTAGTCGAGTAAAAACACGTGCGAGGTTTTGTGGGATGCGCATGCGCAGGTTTTTTGGGATGCGCATGGCTAGTCGAGTAAAAACACGTGCGAGAGGATGCATCCCGCAGGCTAGTCGAGTAAAAACACGTGCGAGAGGATGCATCCCGCAGGCTAGTCGAGTAAAAACACGTGCGAGGTTTTGTGGGATGCGCATGCGCAGGTTTTGTGGGATGCGCATGCGCAGGTTTTTTGGGATGCGCATGGCTAGTCGAGCAAAAACACGTGCGAGAGGATGCATCCCGCAGGCTAGTCGAGCAAAAACACGCGCGAGAGGATGCATCCCGCAGGCTAGTCGAGTAAAAACACGTGCGAGGTTTTGTGGGATGCGCATGCGCAGGTTTTGTGGGATGCGCATGCGCAGGTTTTTTGGGATGCGCATGGCTAGTCGAGCAAAAACACGTGCGAGAGGATGCATCCCGCAGGCTAGTCGAGCAAAAACACGTGCGAGAGGATGCATCCCGCAGGCTAGTCGAGTAAAAACACGTGCGAGGTTTTGTGGGATGCGCATGCGCAGGTTTTGTGGGAGGCGCATGCGCAGGTTTTTTGGGATGCGCATGGCTAGTCGAGGAAAAACACGTGCGAGAGGATGCATCCCGCAGGCTAGTCGAGTAAAAACACGTGCGAGGTTTTGTGGGATGCGCATGCGCAGGTTATGTGGGATGCGCATGCGCAGGTTTTTTGGGATGCGCATGCGCAGGTTTTTTGGGATGCGCATGCCTAGTCGAGCAAAAACACGTGCGAGAGGATGCATCCCGCAGGCTAGTCGAGCAAAAACACGTGCGAGAGGATGCATCCCGCAGGCTAGTCGAGTAAAAACACGTGCGAGAGGATGCATCCCGCAGGCTAGTCGAGTAAAAACACGTGCGAGAGGATGCATCCCGCAGGCTAGTCGAGTAAAAACACGTGCGAGGTTTTGTGGGATGCGCATGCGCAGGTTTTTTGGGATGCGCATGGCTAGTCGAGCAAAAACACGTGCGAGAGGATGCATCCCGCAGGCTAGTCGAGCAAAAACACGTGCGAGAGGATGCATCCCGCAGGCTAGTCGAGCAAAAACACGTGCGAGAGGATGCATCCCGCAGGCTAGTCGAGTAAAAACACGTGCGAGAGGATGCATCCCGCAGGCTAGTCGAGCACAAACACGTGCGAGAGGATGCATCCCGCAGGCTAGTCGAGCAAAAACACGTGCGAGAGGATGCATCCCGCAGGCTAGTCGAGCAAAAACACGTGCGAGAGGATGCATCCCGCAGGCTAGTCGAGTAAAAACACGTGCGAGGTTTTGTGGGATGCGCATGCGCAGGTTTTGTGGGATGCGCATGCGCAGGTTTTTTGGGATGCGCATGCGCAGGTTTTTTGGGATGCGCATGCCTAGTCGTGCAAAAACACGTGCGAGAGGATGCATCCCGCAGGCTAGTCGAGCAAAAACACGTGCGAGAGGATGCATCCCGCAGGCTAGTCGAGTAAAAACACGTGCGAGAGGATGCATCCCGCAGGCTAGTCGAGTAAAAACACGTGCGAGGTTTTGTGGGATGCGCATGCGCAGGTTTTGTGGGATGCGCATGCGCAGGTTTTTTGGGATGCGCATGGCTAGTCGAGCAAAAACACGTACGAGAGGATGCATCCCGCAGGGTAGTCGAGTAAAAACACGTGCGAGAGGATGCATCCCGCAGGCTAGTCGAGTAAAAACACGTGCGAGAGGATGCATCCCGCAGGCTAGTCGAGCAAAAACACGTGCGAGAGGATGCATCCCGCAGGCTAGTCGAGCAAAAACACGTGCGAGAGGATGCATCCCGCAGGCTAGTCGAGTAAAAACACGTGCGAGAGGATGCATCCCGCAGGCTAGTCGAGCACAAACACGTGCGAGAGGATGCATCCCGCAGGCTAGTCGAGCAAAAACACGTGCGAGAGGATGCATCCCGCAGGCTAGTCGAGCAAAAACACGTGCGAGAGGATGCATCCCGCAGGCTAGTCGAGTAAAAACACGTGCAAGGTTTTGTGGGATGCGCATGCGCAGGTTTTGTGGGATGCGCATGCGCAGGTTTTTTGGGATGCGCATGGCTAGTCGAGCAAAAACACGTGCGAGAGGATGCATCCCGCAGGCTAGTCGAGTAAAAACACGTGCGAGAGGATGCATCCTGCAGGCTAGTCGAGTAAAAACACGTGCGAGAGGTTGCATCCCGCAGGCTAGTCGAGTAAAAACACGTGCGAGGTTTTGTGGGATGCGCATGCGCAGGTTTTTTGGGATGCGCATGGCTAGTCGAGTAAAAACACGTGCGAGAGGATGCATCCCGCAGGCTAGTCGAGTAAAAACACGTGCGAGAGGATGCATCCCGCAGGCTAGTCGAGTAAAAACACGTGCGAGGTTTTGTGGGATGCGCATGCGCAGGTTTTGTGGGATGCGCATGCGCAGGTTTTTTGGGATGCGCATGGCTAGTCGAGCAAAAACACGTGCGAGAGGATGCATCCCGCAGGCTAGTCGAGCAAAAACACGTGCGAGAGGATGCATCCCGCAGGCTAGTCGAGTAAAAACACGTGCGAGGTTTTGTGGGATGCGCATGCGCAGGTTTTTTGGGATGCGCATGGCTAGTCGAGCTAAAACACGTGCGAGAGGATGCATCCCGCAGGCTAGTCGAGCAAAAACACGTGCGAGAGGATGCATCCCGCAGGCTAGTCGAGTAAAAACACGTGCGAGGTTTTGTGGGATGCGCATGCGCAGGTTTTGTGGGAGGCGCATGCGCAGGTTTTTTGGGATGCGCATGCGCAGGTTTTTTGGGATGCGCATGGCTAGTCGAGGAAAAACACGTGCAAGAGGATGCATCCCGCAGGCTAGTCGAGTAAAAACACGTGCGAGGTTTTGTGGGATGCGCATGCGCAGGTTTTGTGGGATGCGCATGCGCAGGTTTTTTGGGATGCGCATGCGCAGGTTTTTTGGGATGCGCATGCCTAGTCTAGGAAAAACACGTGCGAGAGGATGCATCCCGCAGGCTAGTCGAGTAAAAACACGTGCGAGGTTTTGTGGGATGCGCATGCGCAGGTTTTGTGGGATGCGCATGCGCAGGTTTTTTGGGATGCGCATGCGCAGGTTTTTTGGGATGCGCATGCCTAGTCGAGCAAAAACACGTGCGAGAGGATGCATCCCGCAGGCTAGTCGAGCAAAAACACGTGCGAGAGGATGCATCCCGCAGGCTAGTCGAGTAAAAACACGTGCGAGAGGATGCATCCCGCAGGCTAGTCGAGTAAAAACACGTGCGAGGTTTTGTGGGATGCGCATGCGCAGGTTTTTTGGGATGCGCATGGCTAGTCGAGCAAAAACACGTGCGAGAGGATGCATCCCGCAGGGTGGTCGAGTAAAAACACGTGCGAGAGGATGCATCCCGCAGGCTAGTCGAGTAAAAACACGTGCGAGAGGATGCATCCCGCAGGCTAGTCGAGTAAAAACACGTGCGAGAGGATGCGTCCCGCAGGCTAGTCGAGCAAAAACACGTGCGAGAGGATGCATCCCGCAGGCTAGTCGAGCAAAAACACGTGCGAGAGGATGCATCCCGCAGGCTAGTCGAGCAAAAACACGTGCGAGAGGATGTATCCCGCAGGCTAGTCGAGTAAAAACACGTGCGGGAGGATGCATCCCGCAGGCTAGTCGAGTAAAAACACGTGCGAGAGGATGCATCCCGCAGGCTAGTCGAGCACAAACACGTGCGAGAGGATGCATCCCGCAGGCTAGTCGAGCAAAAACACGTGCGAGAGGATGCATCCCGCAGGCTAGTCGAGCAAAAACACGTGCGAGAGGATGCATCCCGCAGGCTAGTCGAGTAAAAACACGTGCAAGGTTTTGTGGGATGCGCATGCGCAGGTTTTGTGGGATGCGCATGCGCAGGTTTTTTGGGATGCGCATGGCTAGTCGAGCAAAAACACGTGCGAGAGGATGCATCCCGCAGGCTAGTCGAGTAAAAACACGTGCGAGAGGATGCATCCTGCAGGCTAGTCGAGTAAAAACACGTGCGAGAGGATGCATCCCGCAGGCTAGTCGAGTAAAAACACGTGCGAGGTTTTGTGGGATGCGCATGCGCAGGTTTTGTGGGATGCGCATGCGCAGGTTTTTTGGGATGCGCATGGCTAGTCGAGCAAAAACACGTGCGAGAAGATGCATCCCGCAGGCTAGTCGAGTAAAAACACGTGCGAGAGGATGCATCCTGCAGGCTAGTCGAGTAAAAACACGTGCGAGAGGATGCATCCCGTAGGCTAGTCGAGTAAAAACACGTGCGAGGTTTTGTGGGATGCGCATGCGCAGGTTTTTTGGGATGCGCATGGCTAGTCGAGTAAAAACACGTGCGAGAGGATGCATCCCGCAGGCTAGTCGAGTAAAAACACGTGCGAGAGGATGCATCCCGCAGGCTAGTCGAGTAAAAACACGTGCGAGGTTTTGTGGGATGCGCATGCGCAGGTTTTGTGGGATGCGCATGCGCAGGTTTTTTGGGATGCGCATGGCTAGTCGAGCAAAAACACGTGCGAGAGGATGCATCCCGCAGGCTAGTCGAGCAAAAACACGCGCGAGAGGATGCATCCCGCAGGCTAGTCGAGTAAAAACACGTGCGAGGTTTTGTGGGATGCGCATGCGCAGGTTTTGTGGGATGCGCATGCGCAGGTTTTTTGGGATGCGCATGGCTAGTCGAGCAAAAACACGTGCGAGAGGATGCATCCCGCAGGCTAGTCGAGCAAAAACACGTGCGAGAGGATGCATCCCGCAGGCTAGTCGAGTAAAAACACGTGCGAGGTTTTGTGGGATGCGCATGCGCAGGTTTTGTGGGAGGCGCATGCGCAGGTTTTTTGGGATGCGCATGGCTAGTCGAGGAAAAACACGTGCGAGAGGATGCATCCCGCAGGCTAGTCGAGTAAAAACACGTGCGAGGTTTTGTGGGATGCGCATGCGCAGGTTATGTGGGATGCGCATGCGCAGGTTTTTTGGGATGCGCATGCGCAGGTTTTTTGGGATGCGCATGCCTAGTCGAGCAAAAACACGTGCGAGAGGATGCATCCCGCAGGCTAGTCGAGCAAAAACACGTGCGAGAGGATGCATCCCGCAGGCTAGTCGAGTAAAAACACGTGCGAGAGGATGCATCCCGCAGGCTAGTCGAGTAAAAACACGTGCGAGAGGATGCATCCCGCAGGCTAGTCGAGTAAAAACACGTGCGAGGTTTTGTGGGATGCGCATGCGCAGGTTTTTTGGGATGCGCATGGCTAGTCGAGCAAAAACACGTGCGAGAGGATGCATCCCGCAGGCTAGTCGAGCAAAAACACGTGCGAGAGGATGCATCCCGCAGGCTAGTCGAGCAAAAACACGTGCGAGAGGATGCATCCCGCAGGCTAGTCGAGTAAAAACACGTGCGAGAGGATGCATCCCGCAGGCTAGTCGAGCACAAACACGTGCGAGAGGATGCATCCCGCAGGCTAGTCGAGCAAAAACACGTGCGAGAGGATGCATCCCGCAGGCTAGTCGAGCAAAAACACGTGCGAGAGGATGCATCCCGCAGGCTAGTCGAGTAAAAACACGTGCGAGGTTTTGTGGGATGCGCATGCGCAGGTTTTGTGGGATGCGCATGCGCAGGTTTTTTGGGATGCGCATGCGCAGGTTTTTTGGGATGCGCATGCCTAGTCGTGCAAAAACACGTGCGAGAGGATGCATCCCGCAGGCTAGTCGAGCAAAAACACGTGCGAGAGGATGCATCCCGCAGGCTAGTCGAGTAAAAACACGTGCGAGAGGATGCATCCCGCAGGCTAGTCGAGTAAAAACACGTGCGAGGTTTTGTGGGATGCGCATGCGCAGGTTTTGTGGGATGCGCATGCGCAGGTTTTTTGGGATGCGCATGGCTAGTCGAGCAAAAACACGTACGAGAGGATGCATCCCGCAGGGTAGTCGAGTAAAAACACGTGCGAGAGGATGCATCCCGCAGGCTAGTCGAGTAAAAACACGTGCGAGGTTTTGTGGGATGCGCATGCGCAGGTTTTGTGGGATGCGCATGCGCAGGTTTTTTGGGATGCGCATGGCTAGTCGATCAAAAACACGTGAGAGAGGATGCATCCCGCAGGCTAGTCGAGTAAAAACACGTGCGAGAGGATGCATCCTGCAGGCTAGTCGAGTAAAAACACGTGCGAGAGGATGCATCCCGCAGGCTAGTCGAGTAAAAACACGTGCGAGGTTTTGTGGGATGCGCATGCGTAGGTTTTGTGGGATGCGCATGCGCAGGTTTTTTGGGATGCGCATGGCTAGTCGAGTAAAAACACGTGCGAGAGGATGCATCCCGCAGGCTAGTCGAGTAAAAACACGTGCGAGAGGATGCATCCCGCAGGCTAGTCGAGCAAAAACACGTGCGAGAGGATGCATGCCGCAGGCTAGTCGAGTAAAAACACGAGCGAGAGGATGAATCCCGAAGGCTAGTCGAGTAAAAACACGTGCGAGAGGATGCATCCCGCAGGCTAGTCGAGTAAAAACACGTGCGAGAGGATGCGTCCCGCAGGCTAGTCGAGCAAAAACACGTGCGAGAGGATGCATCCTGCAGGCTAGTCGAGTAAAAACACGTGCGAGAGGATGCATCCCGCAGGCTAGTCGAGCAAAAACACGTGCGAGAGGATGCATCCCGCAGGCTAGTCGAGCAAAAACACGTGCGAGAGGATGCATCCCGCAGGCTAGTCGAGTAAAAACACGTGCGAGAGGATGCATCCCGCAGGCTAGTCGAGCACAAACACGTGCGAGAGGATGCATCCCGCAGGCTAGTCGAGCAAAAACACGTGCGAGAGGATGCATCCCGCAGGCTAGTCGAGCAAAAACACGTGCGAGAGGATGCATCCCGCAGGCTAGTCGAGTAAAAACACGTGCAAGGTTTTGTGGGATGCGCATGCGCAGGTTTTGTGGGATGCACATGGCTAGTCGAGCAAAAACACGTGCGAGAGGATGTATCCCGCAGGCTAGTCGAGTAAAAACACGTGCGAGAGGATGCATCCTGCAGGCTAGTCGAGTAAAAACACGTGCGAGAGGATGCATCCCGCAGGCTAGTCGAGTAAAAACACGTGCGAGGTTTTGTGGGATGCGCATGCGCAGGTTTTTTGGGATGCGCATGGCTAGTCGAGTAAAAACACGTGCGAGAGGATGCATCCCGCAGGCTAGTCGAGTAAAAACACGTGCGAGAGGATGCATCCCGCAGGCTAGTCGAGTAAAAACACGTGCGAGGTTTTGTGGGATGCGCATGCGCAGGTTTTTTGGGATGCGCATGGCTAGTCGAGCAAAAACACGTGCGAGAGGATGCATCCCGCAGGCTAGTCGAGCAAAAACACGTGCGAGAGGATGCATCCCGCAGGCTAGTCGAGCAAAAACACGTGCGAGAGGATGCATCCCGCTGGCTAGTCGAGTAAAAACACGTGCGAGAGGATGCATCCCGCAGGCTAGTCGAGCACAAACACGTGCGAGAGGATGCATCCCGCAGGCTAGTCGAGCAAAAACACGTGCGAGAGGATGCATCCCGCAGGCTAGTCGAGTAAAAACACGTGCGAGGTTTTGTGGGATGCGCATGCGCAGGTTTTGTGGGATGCGCATGCGCAGGTTTTTTGGGATGCGCATGCGCAGGTTTTTTGGGATGCGCATGCCTAGTCGAGCAAAAACACGTGCGAGAGGATGCATCCCGCAGGCTAGTCGAGCAAAAACACGTGCGAGAGGATGCATCCCGCAGGCTAGTCGAGTAAAAACACGTGCGAGAGGATGCATCCCGCAGGCTAGTCGAGTAAAAACACGTGCGAGGTTTTGTGGGATGCGCATGCGCAGGTTTTGTGGGATGCGCATGCGCAGGTTTTTTGGGATGCGCATGGCTAGTCGAGCAAAAACACGTACGAGAGGATGCATCCCGCAGGGTAGTCGAGTAAAAACACGTGCGAGAGGATGCATCCCGCAGGCTAGTCGAGTAAAAACACGTGCGAGGTTTTGTGGGATGCGCATGCGCAGGTTTTGTGGGATGCGCATGCGCAGGTTTTTTGGGATGCGCATGGCTAGTCGATCAAAAACACGTGAGAGAGGATGCATCCCGCAGGCTAGTCGAGTAAAAACACGTGCGAGAGGATGCATCCTGCAGGCTAGTCGAGTAAAAACACGTGCGAGAGGATGCATCCCGCAGGCTAGTCGAGTAAAAACACGTGCGAGGTTTTGTGGGATGCGCATGCGTAGGTTTTGTGGGATGCGCATGCGCAGGTTTTTTGGGATGCGCATGGCTAGTCGAGTAAAAACACGTGCGAGAGGATGCATCCCGCAGGCTAGTCGAGTAAAAACACGTGCGAGAGGATGCATCCCGCAGGCTAGTCGAGCAAAAACACGTGCGAGAGGATGCATGCCGCAGGCTAGTCGAGTAAAAACACGAGCGAGAGGATGAATCCCGAAGGCTAGTCGAGTAAAAACACGTGCGAGAGGATGCATCCCGCAGGCTAGTCGAGTAAAAACACGTGCGAGAGGATGCGTCCCGCAGGCTAGTCGAGCAAAAACACGTGCGAGAGGATGCATCCTGCAGGCTAGTCGAGTAAAAACACGTGCGAGAGGATGCATCCCGCAGGCTAGTCGAGCAAAAACACGTGCGAGAGGATGCATCCCGCAGGCTAGTCGAGCAAAAAGACGTGCGAGAGGATGCATCCCGCAGGCTAGTCGAGTAAAAACACTTGCGAGAGGATGCATCCCGCAGGCTAGTCGAGCACAAACACGTGCGAGAGGATGCATCCCGCAGGCTAGTCGAGCAAAAACACGTGCGAGAGGATGCATCCCGCAGGCTAGTCGAGTAAAAACACGTGCGAGGTTTTGTGGGATGCGCATGCGCAGGTTTTGTGGGATGCGCATGCGCAGGTTTTTTGGGATGCGCATGGCTAGTCGAGGAAAAACACGTGCGAGAGGATGCATCCCGCAGGCTAGTCGAGCAAAAACACGTGCGAGAGGATGCATCCCGCAGGCTAGTCGAGTAAAAACACGTGCGAGGTTTTGTGGGATGCGCATGCACAGGTTTTGTGGGATGCGCATGCGCAGGTTTTTTGGGATGCGCATGGCTAGTCGAGGAAAAACACGTGCGAGAGGATGCATCCCGCAGGCTAGTCGAGCAAAAACACGTGCGAGAGGATGCATCCCGCAGGCTAGTCGAGTAAAAACACGTGCGAGAGGATGCATCCCGCAGGCTAGTCGAGTAAAAACACGTGCGAGGTTTTGTGGGATGCGCATGCGCAGGTTTTGTGGGATGCGCATGCGCAGGTTTTTTGGGATGCGCATGGCTAGTCGAGCAAAAACACGTGCGAGAGGATGCATCCCGCAGGGTAGTCGAGTAAAAACACGTGCGAGAGGATGCATCCCGCAGGCTAGTCGAGTAAAAACACGTGCGAGGTTTTGTGGGATGCGCATGCGCAGGTTTTGTGGGATGCGCATGCGCAGGTTTTTTGGGATGCGCATGGCTAGTCGATCAAAAACACGTGCGAGAGGATGCATCCCGCAGGCTAGTCGAGTAAAAACACGTGCGAGAGGATGCATCCTGCAGGCTAGTCGAGTAAAAACACGTGCGAGAGGATGCATCCCGCAGGCTAGTCGAGTAAAAACACGTGCGAGGTTTTGTGGGATGCGCATGCGTAGGTTTTGTGGGATGCGCATGCGCAGGTTTTTTGGGATGCGCATGGCTAGTCGAGTAAAAACACGTGCGAGAGGATGCATCCCGCAGGCTAGTCGAGTAAAAACACGTGCGAGAGGATGCATCCCGCAGGCTAGTCGAGCAAAAACACGTGCGAGAGGATGCATGCCGCAGGCTAGTCGAGTAAAAACACGTGCGAGGTTTTGTGGGATGCGCATGCGCAGGTTTTGTGGGATGCGCATGCGCAGGTTTTTTGGGATGCGCATGGCTAGTCGAGCAAAAACACGTGCGAGAGGATGCATCCCGCAGGCTAGTCGAGCAAAAACACGTGCGAGAGGATGCATCCCGCAGGCTAGTCGAGTAAAAACACGTGCCAGGTTTTGTGGGATGCGCATGCGCAGGTTTTGTGGGATGCGCATGCGCAGGTTTTTTGGGATGCGCATGGCCAGTCGAGCAAAAACACGTGCGAGAGGATGCATCCCGCAGGCTAGTCGAGCAAAGACACGTGCGAGAGGATGCATCCCGCAGGCTAGTCGAGTAAAAACACGTGCGAGGTTTTGTGGGATGCGCATGCGCAGGTTTTGTGGGAGGCGCATGCGCAGGTTTTTTGGGATGCGCATGCGCAGGTTTTTTGGGATGCGCATGGCTAGTCGAGGAAAAACACGTGCGAGAGGATGCATCCCGCAGGCTAGTCGAGTAAAAACACGTGCGAGGTTTTGTGGGATGCGCATGCGCAGGTTTTTTGGGATGCGCATGCGCAGTTTTTTTGGAATGCGCATGCCTAGTCGAGCAAAAACACGTGCGAGAGGATGCATCCCGCAGGCTAGTCGAGCAAAAACACGTGCGAGAGGATGGATCCCGCAGGCTAGTCGAGTAAAAACACGTGCGAGAGGATGCATCCCGCAGGCTAGTCGAGTAAAAACACGTGCAAGGTTTTGTGGGATGCGCATGCGCAGGTTTTTTGGGATGCGCATGCGCAGTTTTTTTGGAATGCGCATGCCTAGTCGAGCAAAAACACGTGCGAGAGGATGCATCCCGCAGGCTAGTCGAGCAAAAACACGTGCGAGAGGATGCATCCCGCAGGCTAGTCGAGTAAAAACACGTGCGAGAGGATGCATCCCGCAGGCTAGTCGAGTAAAAACACGTGCGAGAGGATGCATCCCGCAGGCTAGTCGAGTAAAAACACGTGCGAGGTTTTGTGGGATGCGCATGCGCAGGTTTTGTGGGATGCGCATGCGCAGGTTTTTTGGGATGCGCATGGCTAGTCGAGTAAAAACACGTGCGAGAGGATGCATCCTGCAGGCTAGTCGAGTAAAAACACGTGCGAGAGGATGCATCCCGCAGGCTAGTCGAGTAAAAACACGTGCGAGGTTTTGTGGGATGCGCATGCGTAGCTTTTGTGGGATGCGCATGCGCAGGTTTTTTGGGATGCGCATGGCTAGTCGAGTAAAAACACGTGCGAGAGGATGCATCCCGCAGGCTAGTCGAGTAAAAACACGTGCGAGAGGATGCATCCCGCAGGCTAGTCGAGTAAAAACACGTGCGAGAGGATGCATCCCGCAGGCTAGTCGAGCAAAAACACGTGCGAGAGGATGCATGCCGCAGGCTAGTCGAGTAAAGACACGAGCGAGAGGATGAATCCCGAAGGCTAGTCGAGTAAAAACACGTGCGAGGGGATGCATCCCGCAGGCTAGTCGAGTAAAAACACGTGCGAGAGGATGCGTCCCGCAGGCTAGTCGAGCAAAAACACGTGCGAGAGGATGCATCCTGCAGGCTAGTCGAGTAAAAACACGTGCGAGAGGATGCATCCCGCAGGCTAGTCGAGCAAAAACACGTGCGAGAGGATGCATCCCGCAGGCTAGTCGAGCAAAAACACGTGCGAGAGGATGCATCCCGCAGGCTAGTCGAGCACAAACACGTGCGAGAGGATGCATCCCGCAGGCTAGTCGAGCAAAAACACGTGCGAGAGGATGCATCCCGCAGGCTAGTCGAGCAAAAACACGTGCGAGAGGATGCATCCCGCAGGCTAGTCGAGTAAAAACACGTGCAAGGTTTTGTGGGATGCGCATGCGCAGGTTTTGTGGGATGCGCATGGCTAGTCGAGCAAAAACACGTGCGAGAGGATGTATCCCGCAGGCTAGTCGAGTAAAAACACGTGCGAGAGGATGCATCCTGCAGGCTAGTCGAGTAAAAACACGTGCGAGAGGATGCATCCCGCAGGCTAGTCGAGTAAAAACACGTGCGAGGTTTTGTGGGATGCGCATGCGCAGGTTTTTTGGGATGCGCATGGCTAGTCGAGTAAAAACACGTGCGAGAGGATGCATCCCGCAGGCTAGTCGAGTAAAAACACGTGCGAGAGGATGCATCCCGCAGGCTAGTCGAGTAAAAACACGTGCGAGGTTTTGTGGGATGCGCATGTGCATGTTTTGTGGGATGCGCATGCGCAGGTTTTTTGGGATGCGCATGGCTAGTCGAGCAAAAACACGTGCGAGTGGATGCATCCCGCAGGCTAGTCGAGCAAAAACACGTGCGAGAGGATGCATCCCGCAGGCTAGTCGAGTAAAAACACGTGCGAGGTTTTGTGGGATGCGCATGCGCAGGTTTTGTGGGATGCGCATGCGCAGGTTTTTTGGGATGCGCATGGCTAGTCGAGCAAAAACACGTGCGAGAGGATGCATCCCGCAGGCTAGTCGAGCAAAGACACGTGCGAGAGGATGCATCCCGCAGGCTAGTCGAGTAAAAACACGTGCGAGGTTTTGTGGGATGCGCATGCGCAGGTTTTGTGGGAGGCGCATGCGCAGGTTTTTTGGGATGCGCATGGCTAGTCGAGGAAAAACCCGTGCGAGAGGATGCATCCCGCAGGCTAGTCGAGTAAAAACACGTGCGAGGTTTTGTGGGATGCGCATGCGCAGGTTTTTTGGGATGCGCATGCGCAGTTTTTTTGGGATGCGCATGCCTAGTCGAGCAAAAACACGTGCGAGAGGATGCATCCCGCAGGCTAGTCGAGCAAAAACACGTGCGAGAGGATGTATCCCGCAGGCTAGTCGAGTAAAAACACGTGCGAGAGGATGCATCCTGCAGGCTAGTCGAGTAAAAACACGTGCGAGAGGATGCATCCCGCAGGCTAGTCGAGTAAAAACACGTGCGAGGTTTTGTGGGATGCGCATGCGCAGGTTTTTTGGGATGCGCATGGCTAGTCGAGTAAAAACACGTGCGAGAGGATGCATCCCGCAGGCTAGTCGAGTAAAAACACGTGCGAGAGGATGCATCCCGCAGGCTAGTCGAGTAAAAACACGTGCGAGGTTTTGTGGGATGCGCATGCGCATGTTTTGTGGGATGCGCATGCGCAGGTTTTTTGGGATGCGCATGGCTAGTCGAGCAAAAACACGTGCGAGAGGATGCATCCCGCAGGCTAGTCGAGCAAAAACACGTGCGAGAGGATGCATCCCGCAGGCTAGTCGAGTAAAAACACGTGCGAGGTTTTGTGGGATGCGCATGCGCAGGTTTTGTGGGATGCGCATGCGCAGGTTTTTTGGGATGCGCATGGCTAGTCGAGCAAAAACACGTGCGAGAGGATGCATCCCGCAGGCTAGTCGAGCAAAGACACGTGCGAGAGGATGCATCCCGCAGGCTAGTCGAGTAAAAACACGTGCGAGGTTTTGTGGGATGCGCATGCGCAGGTTTTGTGGGAGGCGCATGCGCAGGTTTTTTGGGATGCGCATGCGCAGGTTTTTTGGGATGCGCATGGCTAGTCGAGCAAAAACACGTGCGAGAGGATGCATCCCGCAGGCTAGTCGAGTAAAAACACGTGCGAGGTTTTGTGGGATGCGCATGCGCAGGTTTTTTGGGATGCGCATGCGCAGTTTTTTTGGGATGCGCATGCCTAGTCGAGCAAAAACACGTGCGAGAGGATGCATCCCGCAGGCTAGTCGAGCAAAAACACGTGCGAGAGGATGCATCCCGCAGGCTAGTCGAGTAAAAACACGTGCGAGAGGATGCATCCCGCAGGCTAGTCGAGTAAAAACACGTGCGAGAGCATGCATCCCGCAGGCTAGTCGAGTAAAAACACGTGCGAGGTTTTGTGGGATGCGCATGCGCAGGTTTTGTGGGATGCGCATGCGCAGGTTTTGTGGGATGCGCATGCGCAGGTTTTTTGGGATGCGCATGCGCAGGTTTTTTGGGATGCGCATGGCTAGTCGAGGAAAAACACGTGCGAGAGGATGCATCCCGCAGGCTAGTCGAGTAAAAACACGTGCGAGGTTTTGTGGGATGCGCATGCGCAGGTTTTGTGGGAGGCGCATGCGCAGGTATTTTGGGATGCGCATGCGCAGGTTTTTTGGGATGCGCATGGCTAGTCGAGGAAAAACACGTGCGAGAGGATGCATCCCGCAGGCTAGTCGAGTAAAAACACGTGCGAGGTTTTGTGGGATGCGCATGCGCAGGTTTTTTGGGATGCGCATGCGCAGTTTTTTTGGGATGCGCATGCCTAGTCGAGTAAAAACACGTGCGAGAGGATGCATCCCGCAGGATAGTCGTGCAAAAACACGTGCGAGAGGATGCATCCCGCAGGCTAGTCGAGTAAAAACACGTGCGAGAGGATGCATCCCGCAGGCTAGTCGAGTAAAAACACGTGCGAGAGGATGCATCCCGCAGGCTAGTCGAGTAAAAACACGTGCGAGGTTTTGTGGGATGCGCATGCGCAGGTTTTGTGGGATGCGCATGCGCAGGTTTTTTGGGATGCGCATGCGCAGGTTTTTTGGGATGCGCATGGCTAGTCGAGGAAAAACACGTGCGAGAGGATGCATCCCGCAGGCTAGTCGAGTAAAAACACGTGCGAGGTTTTGTGGGATGCGCATGCGCAGGTTTTGTGGGATGCGCATGCGCAGGTTTTTTGGGATGCGCATGCCTAGTCGAGCAAAAACACGTGCGAGAGGATGCATCCCGCAGGCTAGTCGAGCAAAAACACGTGCGAGAGGATGCATCCCGCAGGCTAGTCGAGTAAAAACACGTGCGAGAGGATGCATCCCGCAGGCTAGTCGAGTAAAAACACGTGAGAGGTTTTGTGGGATGCGCATGCGCAGGTTTTTTGGGATGCGCATGCGCAGGTTTTTTGGGATGCGCATGGCTAGTCGAGGAAAAACACGTGCGAGAGGATGCATCCCGCAGGCTAGTCGAGTAAAAACACGTGCGAGGTTTTGTGGGATGCGCATGCGCAGGTTTTGTGGGATGCGCATGCGCAGGTTTTTTGGGATGCGCATGCCTAGTCGAGCAAAAACACGTGCGAGAGGATGCATCCCGCAGGCTAGTCGAGCAAAAACACGTGCGAGAGGATGCATCCCGCAGGCTAGTCGAGTAAAAACACGTGCGAGAGGATGCATCCCGCAGGCTAGTCGAGTAAAAACACGTGCGAGGTTTTGTGGGATGCGCATGCGCAGGTTTTTTGGGATGCGCATGGCTAGTCGAGCAAAAACACGTGCGAGAGGATGCATCCCGCAGGGTAGTCGAGTAAAAACACGTGCGAGAGGATGCATCCCGCAGGCTAGTCGAGTAAAAACACGTGCGAGAGGATGCATCCCGCAGGCTAGTCGAGCAAAAACACGTGCGAGGTTTTGTGGGATGCGCATGCGCAGGTTTTTTGGGATGCGCATGGCTAGTCGAGCAAAAACATGTGCGAGAGGATGCATCCCGCAGGGTAGTCGAGTAAAAACACGTGCGAGAGGATGCATCCCGCAGGCTAGTCGAGTAAAAACACGTGCGAGAGGATGCATCCCGCAGGCTAGTCGAGTAAAAACACGTGCGAGAGGATGCATCCCGCAGGCTAGTCGAGTAAAAACACGTGCGAGAGGATGCATCCCGCAGGATAGTCGTGCAAAAACACGTGCGAGAGGATGCATCCCGCAGGCTAGTCGAGTAAAAACACGTGCGAGAGGATGCATCCCGCAGGCTAGTCGAGTAAAAACACGTGCGAGAGGATGCATCCCGCAGGCTAGTCGAGTAAAAACACGTGCGAGGTTTTGTGGGATGCGCATGCGCAGGTTTTGTGGGATGCGCATGCGCAGGTTTTTTGGGATGCGCATGCGCAGGTTTTTTGGGATGCGCATGGCTAGTCGAGGAAAAACACGTGCGAGAGGATGCATCCCGCAGGCTAGTCGAGTAAAAACACGTGCGAGGTTTTGTGGGATGCGCATGCGCAGGTTTTGTGGGATGCGCATGCGCAGGTTTTTTGGGATGCGCATGCCTAGTCGAGCAAAAACACGTGCGAGAGGATGCATCCCGCAGGCTAGTCGAGCAAAAACACGTGCGAGAGGATGCATCCCGCAGGCTAGTCGAGTAAAAACACGTGCGAGAGGATGCATCCCGCAGGCTAGTCGAGTAAAAACACGTGAGAGGTTTTGTGGGATGCGCATGCGCAGGTTTTTTGGGATGCGCATGCGCAGGTTTTTTGGGATGCGCATGGCTAGTCGAGGAAAAACACGTGCGAGAGGATGCATCCCGCAGGCTAGTCGAGTAAAAACACGTGCGAGGTTTTGTGGGATGCGCATGCGCAGGTTTTGTGGGATGCGCATGCGCAGGTTTTTTGGGATGCGCATGCCTAGTCGAGCAAAAACACGTGCGAGAGGATGCATCCCGCAGGCTAGTCGAGCAAAAACACGTGCGAGAGGATGCATCCCGCAGGCTAGTCGAGTAAAAACACGTGCGAGAGGATGCATCCCGCAGGCTAGTCGAGTAAAAACACGTGCGAGGTTTTGTGGGATGCGCATGCGCAGGTTTTTTGGGATGCGCATGGCTAGTCGAGCAAAAACACGTGCGAGAGGATGCATCCCGCAGGGTAGTCGAGTAAAAACACGTGCGAGAGGATGCATCCCGCAGGCTAGTCGAGTAAAAACACGTGCGAGAGGATGCATCCCGCAGGCTAGTCGAGCAAAAACACGTGCGAGAGGATGCATCCCGCAGGGTAGTCGAGTAAAAACACGTGCGAGAGGATGCATCCCGCAGGCTAGTCGAGTAAAAACACGTGCGAGAGGATGCATCCTGCAGGCTAGTCGAGTAAAAACACGTGCGAGAGGATGCATCCCGCAGGCTAGTCGAGTAAAAACACGTGCGAGAGGATGCATCCCGCAGGCTAGTCGAGTAAAAACACGTGCGAGAGGATGCATCCCGCAGGCTAGTCGAGTAAAAACACGTGCGAGGTTTTGTGGGATGCGCATGCGCAGGTTTTGTGGGATGCGCATGCGCAGGTTTTTTGGGATGCGCATGCGCAGGTTTTTTGGGATGCGCATGGCTAGTCGAGGAAAAACACGTGCGAGAGGATGCATCCCGCAGGCTAGTCGAGTAAAAACACGTGCGAGGTTTTGTGGGATGCGCATGCGCAGGTTTTGTGGGATGCGCATGCGCAGGTTTTTTGGGATGCGCATGGCTAGTCGAGTAAAAACACGTGCGAGAGGATGCATCCCGCAGGCTAGTCGAGTAAAAACACGTGCGAGAGGATGCATCCCGCAGGCTAGTCGAGTAAAAACACGTGCGAGAGGATGCATCCCGCAGGCTAGTCGAGTAAAAACACGTGCGAGAGGATGCACCCCGCAGGCTAGTCGAGTAAAAACACGTGCGAGGTTTTGTGGGAGGCGCATGCGCAGGTTTTGTGGGATGCGCATGCGCAGGTTTTTTGGGATGCGCATGCGCAGGTTTTTTGGGATGCGCATGGCTAGTCGAGGAAAAACACGTGCGAGAGGATGCATCCCGCAGGCTAGTCGAGTAAAAACACGTGCGAGGTTTTGTGGGATGCGCATGCGCAGGTTTTGTGGGAGGCGCATGCGCAGGTATTTTGGGATGCGCATGCGCAGGTTTTTTGGGATGCGCATGGCTAGTCGAGGAAAAACACGTGCGAGAGGATGCATCCCGCAGGCTAGTCGAGTAAAAACACGTGCGAGGTTTTGTGGGATGCGCATGCGCAGGTTTTGTGGGATGCGCATGCGCAGGTTTTTTGGGATGCGCATGCGCAGGTTTTTTGGGATGCGCATGGCTAGTCGAGGAAAAACACGTGCGAGGTTTTGTGGGATGCGCATGCGCAGGTTTTGTGGGATGCGCATGCGCAGGTTTTTTGGGATGCGCATGCCTAGTCGAGCAAAAACACGTGCGAGAGGATGCATCCCGCAGGCTAGTCGAGCAAAAACACGTGCGAGAGGATGCATCCCGCAGGCTAGTCGAGTAAAAACACGTGCGAGAGGATGCATCCCGCAGGCTAGTCGAGTAAAAACACGTGCGAGGTTTTGTGGGATGCGCATGCGCAGGTTTTTTGGGATGCGCATGGCTAGTCGAGCAAAAACACGTGCGAGAGGATGCATCCCGCAGGGTAGTCGAGTAAAAACACGTGCGAGAGGATGCATCCCGCAGGCTAGTCGAGTAAAAACACGTGCGAGAGGATGCATCCCGCAGGCTAGTCGAGCAAAAACACGTGCGAGAGGATGCATCCCGCAGGGTAGTCGAGTAAAAACACGTGCGAGAGGATGCATCCCGCAGGCTAGTCGAGTAAAAACACGTGCGAGAGGATGCATCCTGCAGGCTAGTCGAGTAAAAACACGTGCGAGGTTTTGTGGGATGCGCATGCGCAGGTTTTGTGGGATGCGCATGCGCTGGTTTTTTGGGATGCGCATGCGCAGGTTTTTTGGGATGCGCATGGCTAGTCGAGGAAAAACACGTGCGAGAGGATGCATCCCGCAGGCTAGTCGAGTAAAAACACGTGCGAGGTTTTGTGGGATGCGCATGCGCAGGTTTTGTGGGAGGCGCATGCGCAGGTATTTTGGGATGCGCATGCGCAGGTTTTTTGGGATGCGCATGGCTAGTCGAGGAAAAACACGTGCGAGAGGATGCATCCCGCAGGCTAGTCGAGTAAAAACACGTGCGAGAGGATGCACCCCGCAGGCTAGTCGAGTAAAAACACGTGCGAGGTTTTGTGGGATGCGCATGCGCAGGTTTTGTGGGATGCGCATGCGCAGGTTTTTTGGGATGCGCATGCGCAGGTTTTTTGGGATGCGCATGGCTAGTCGAGGAAAAACACGTGCGAGAGGATGCATCCCGCAGGCTAGTCGAGTAAAAACACGTGCGAGGTTTTGTGGGATGCGCATGCGCAGGTTTTGTGGGATGCGCATGCGCAGGTTTTTTGGGATGCGCATGCGCAGGTTTTTTGGGATGCGCATGGCTAGTCGAGGAAAAACACGTGCGAGAGGATGCATCCCGCAGGCTAGTCGAGTAAAAACACGTGCGAGGTTTTGTGGGATGCGCATGCGCAGGTTTTGTGGGATGCGCATGCGCAGGTTTTTTGGGATGCGCATGCCTAGTCGAGCAAAAACACGTGCGAGAGGATGCATCCCGCAGGCTAGTCGAGCAAAAACACGTGCGAGAGGATGCATCCCGCAGGCTAGTCGAGTAAAAACACGTGCGAGAGGATGCATCCCGCAGGCTAGTCGAGTAAAAACACGTGCGAGGTTTTGTGGGATGCGCATGCGCAGGTTTTTTGGGATGCGCATGGCTAGTCGAGCAAAAACATGTGCGAGAGGATGCATCCCGCAGGGTAGTCGAGTAAAAACACGTGCGAGAGGATGCATCCCGCAGGCTAGTCGAGTAAAAACACGTGCGAGAGGATGCATCCCGCAGGCTAGTCGAGCAAAAACACGTGCGAGAGGATGCATCCCGCAGGGTAGTCGAGTAAAAACACGTGCGAGAGGATGCATCCCGCAGGCTAGTCGAGTAAAAACACGTGCGAGAGGATGCATCCTGCAGGCTAGTCGAGTAAAAACACGTGCGAGAGGATGCATCCCGCAGGCTACTCGAGCAAAAACACGTGCGAGTGGATGCATCCCGCAGGCTAGTCGAGCAAAAACACGTGCGAGAGGATGCATCCCGCAGCCTAGTCGAGCACAAACACGTGCGAGAGGATGCATCCCGCAGGCTAGTCGAGCAAAAACACGTGCGAGAGGATGCATCCCGCAGGCTAGTCGAGCAAAAACACGTGCGAGAGGATGCATCCCGCAGGCTAGTCGAGCAAAATCACGTGCGAGAGGATGTATCCCGCAGGCTAGTCGAGTAAAAACACGTGCGGGAGGATGCATCCCGCAGGCTAGTCGAGTAAAAACACGTGCGAGAGGATGCATCCCGCAGGCTAGTCGAGCAAAAACACGTGCGAGAGGATGCATGCCGCAGGCTAGTCGAGCACAAACACGTGCGAGAGGATGCATCCCGCAGGCTAGTCGAGCAAAATCACGTGCGAGAGGATGCACCCCGCAGGCTAGTCGAGCAAAAACACGTGCGAGAGGATGCATCCCGCAGGCTACTCGAGTAAAAACACGTGCGAGGTTTTGTGGGATGCGCATGCGCAGGTTTTGTGGGATGCGCATGCGCAGGTTTTTTGGGATGCGCATGGCTAGTCGAGCAAAAACACGTGCGAGAGGATGCATCCCGCAGGCTAGTCGAGTAAAAACACGTGCGAGAGGATGCATCCTGCAGGCTAGTCGAGTAAAAACACGTGCGAGAGGATGCATCCCGCAGGCTAGTCGAGTAAAAACACGTGCGAGAGGATGCATCCCGCAGGCTAGTCGAGTAAAAACACGTGCGAGGTTTTGTGGGATGCGCATGCGCAGGTTTTGTGGGATGCGCATGCGCTGGTTTTTTGGGATGCGCATGGCTAGTCGAGCAAAAACACGTGCGAGAAGATGCATCCCGCAGGCTAGTCGAGCAAAAACACGTGCGAGAGGATGCATCCCGCAGACTAGTCGAGTAAAAACACGTGCGAGGTTTTGTGGGATGCGCATGCGCAGGTTTTGTGGGATGCGCATGCGCAGGTTTTTTGGGATGCGCATGGCTAGTCGAGCAAAAACACGTGCGAGAGGATGCATCCCGCAGGCTAGTCGAGCAAAAACACGTGCGAGAGGATGCATCCCGCAGGCTAGTCGAGTAAAAACACGTGCGAGGTTTTGTGGGATGCGCATGCGCAGGTTTTGTGGGAGGCGCATGCGCAGGTTTTTTGGGAAGCGCATGCTCAGGTTTTTTGGGATGCGCATGGCTAGTCGAGGAAAAACACGTGCGAGAGGATGCATCCCGCAGGCTAGTCGAGTAAAAACACGTGCGAGGTTTTGTGGGATGCGCATGCGCAGGTTTTGTGGGATGCGCATGCGCAGGTTTTTTGGGATGCGCATGCCTAGTCGAGCAAAAACACGTGCGAGAGGATGCATCCCGCAGGCTAGTCGAGCAAAAACACGTGCGAGAGGATGCATCCCGCAGGCTAGTCGAGTAAAAACACGTGCGAGAGGATGCATCCCGCAGGCTAGTCGAGCACAAACACGTGCGAGAGGATGCATCCCGCAGGCTAGTCGAGCAAAAACACGTGCGAGAGGATGCATCCCGCAGGCTAGTCGAGCAAAAACACGTGCGAGAGGATGCATCCCGCAGGCTAGTCGAGTAAAAACACGTGCAAGGTTTTGTGGGATGCGCATGCGCAGGTTTTGTGGGATGCGCATGGCTAGTCGAGCAAAAACACGTGCGAGAGGATGTATCCCGCAGGCTAGTCGAGTAAAAACACGTGCGAGAGGATGCATCCTGCAGGCTAGTCGAGTAAAAACACGTGCGAGAGGATGCATCCCGCAGGCTAGTCGAGTAAAAACACGTGCGAGGTTTTGTGGGATGCGCATGCGCAGGTTTTTTGGGATGCGCATGGCTAGTCGAGTAAAAACACGTGCGAGAGGATGCATCCCGCAGGCTAGTCGAGTAAAAACACGTGCGAGAGGATGCAACCCGCAGGCTAGTCGAGTAAAAACACGTGCGAGGTTTTGTGGGATGCGCATGCGCAGGTTTTGTGGGATGCGCATGCGCAGGTTTTTTGGGATGCGCATGGCTAGTCGAGCAAAAACACGTGCGAGAGGATGCATGCCGCAGGCTAGTCGAGCAAAAACACGTGCGAGAGGATGCATCCCGCAGGCTAGTCGAGTAAAAACACGTGCGAGGTTTTGTGGGATGCGCATGCGCAGGTTTTGTGGGATGCGCATGGCTAGTCGAGCAAAAACACGTGCGAGAGGATGCATCCCGCAGGCTAGTCGAGCAAAGACACGTGCGAGAGGATGCATCCCGCAGGCTAGTCGAGTAAAAACACGTGCGAGGTTTTGTGGGATGCGCATGCGCAGGTTTTTTGGGATGCGCATGCGCAGGTTTTTTGGGATGCGCATGGCTAGTCGAGGAAAAACACGTGCGAGAGGATGCATCCCGCAGGCTAGTCGAGTAAAAACACGTGCGAGGTTTTGTGGGATGCGCATGCGCAGGTTTTTTGGGATGCGCATGCGCAGTTTTTTTGGGATGCGCATGCCTAGTCGAGCAAAAACACGTGCGAGAGGATGCATCCCGCAGGCTAGTCGAGCAAAAACACGTGCGAGAGGATGCATCCCGCAGGCTAGTCGAGTAAAAACACGTGCGAGAGGATGCATCCCGCAGGCTAGTCGAGTAAAAACACGTGCGAGAGGATGCATCCCGCAGGCTAGTCGAGTAAAAACACGTGGGAGGTTTTGTGGGATGCGCATGCGCAGGTTTTGTGGGATGCGCGTGCGCAGGTTTTTTGGGATGCGCATGCGCAGGTTTTTTGGGATGCGCATGGCTAGTCGAGGAAAAACACGTGCGAGAGGATGCATCCCGCAGGCTAGCCGAGTAAAAACACGTGCGAGGTTTTGTGGGATGCGCATGCGCAGGTTTTGTGGGATGCGCATGCGCAGGTTTTTTGGGATGCGCATGCGCAGGTTTTTTGGGATGCGCATGCCTAGTCGAGCAAAAACACGTGCGAGAGGATGCATCCCGCAGGCTAGTCGAGCAAAAACACGTGCGAGAGGATGCATCCCGCAGGCTAGTCGAGTAAAAACACGTGCGAGAGGATGCATCCCGCAGGCTAGTCGAGTAAAAACACGTGCGAGGTTTTGTGGGATGCGCATGCGCAGGTTTTTTGGGATGCGCATGGCTAGTCGAGCAAAAACACGTGCGAGAGGATGCATCCCGCAGGGTAGTCGAGTAAAAACACGTGCGAGAGGATGCATCCCGCAGGCTAGTCGAGTAAAAACACGTGCGAGAGGATGCATCCCGCAGGCTAGTCGAGTAAAAACACGTGCGAGAGGATGCATCCCGCAGGCTAGTCGAGCAAAAACACGTGCGAGAGGATGTATCCCGCAGGCTAGTCGAGTAAAAACACGTGCGGGAGGATGCATCCCGCAGGCTAGTCGAGTAAAAACACGTGCGAGAGGATGCATCCCGCAGGCTAGTCGAGCAAAAACACGTGCGAGAGGATGCATGCCGCAGGCTAATCGAGCACAAACACGTGCGAGAGGATGCATCCCGCAGGCTAGTCGAGCAAAAACACGTGCGAGAGGATGCACCCCGCAGGCTAGTCGAGCAAAAACACGTGCGAGAGGATGCATCCCGCAGGCTAGTCGAGTAAAAACACGTGCGAGGTTTTGTGGGATGCGCATGCGCAGGTTTTGTGGGAGGCGCATGCGCAGGTTTTTTGGGAAGCGCATGCGCAGGTTTTTTGGGATGCGCATGGCTATTCGAGGAAAAACACGTGCGAGAGGATGCATCCCGCAGGCTAGTCGAGTAAAAACACGTGCGAGGTTTTGTGGGATGCGCATGCGCAGGTTTTGTGGGATGCGCATGCGCAGGTTTTTTGGGATGCGCATGCGCAGGTTTTTTGGGATGCGCATGCCTAGTCGAGCAAAAACACGTGCGAGAGGATGCATCCCGCAGGCTAGTCGAGCAAAAACACGTGCGAGAGGATGCATCCCGCAGGCTAGTCGAGTAAAAACACGTGCGAGAGGATGCATCCCGCAGGCTAGTCGAGTAAAAACACGTGCGAGAGGATGCATCCCGCAGGCTAGTCGAGTAAAAACACGTGCGAGGTTTTGTGGGATGCGCATGCGCAGGTTTTGTGGGATGCGCATGCGCAGGTTTTTTGGAATGCGTATGCGCAGGTTTTTTGGGATGCGCATGGCTAGTCGAGGAAAAACACGTGCGAGAGGATGCATCCCGCAGGCTAGTCGAGTAAAAACACGTGCGAGGTTTTGTGGGATGCGCATGCGCAGGTTTTGTGGGAGGCGCCTGCGCAGGTTTTTTGGGATGCGCATGCGCAGGTTATTTGGGATGCGCATGGCTAGTCGAGGAAAAACACGTGCGAGAGGATGCATCCCGCAGGCTAGTCGAGTAAAAACACGTGCGAGGTTTTGTGGGATGCGCATGCGCAGGTTTTGTGGGATGCGCATGCGCAGGTTTTTTGGGATGCGCATGCGCAGGTTTTTTGGGATGCGCATGCCTAGTCGAGCAAAAACACGTGCGAGAGGATGCATCCCGCAGGCTAGTCGAGCAAAAACACGTGCGAGAGGATGCATCCCGCAGGCTAGTCGAGTAAAAACACGTGCGAGGTTTTGTGGGATGCGCATGCGCAGGTTTTGTGGGATGCGCATGCGCAGGTTTTTTGGGATGCGCATGGCTAGTCGAGCAAAAACACGTGCGAGAGTATGCATCCCGCAGGGTAGTCGAGTAAAAACACGTGCGAGAGGATGCATCCCGCAGGCTAGTCGAGTAAAAACACATGCGAGGTTTTGTGGGATGCGCATGCGCAGGTTTTGTGGGATGCGCATGCGCAGGTTTTTTGGGATGCGCATGGCTAGTCGAGCAAAAACACGTGCGAGAGGATGCATCCCGCAGGCTAGTCGAGTAAAAACACGTGCGAGAGGATGCATCCTGTAGGCTAGTCGAGTAAAAACACGTGCGAGAGGATGCATCCCGCAGGCTAGTCGAGTAAAAACACGTGCGAGGTTTTGTGGGATGCGCACGCGTAGGTTTTGTGGGATGCGCATGCGCAGGTTTTTTGGGATGCGCATGGCTAGTCGAGTAAAAACACGTGCGAGAGGATGCATCCCGCAGGCTAGTCGAGTAAAAACACGTGCGAGAGGATGCATCCCGCAGGCTAGTCGAGCAAAAACACGTGCGAGAGGATGCATGCCGCAGGCTAGTCGAGTAAAAACACGTGCGAGAGGATGAATCCCGAAGGCTAGTCGAGTAAAAACACGTGCGAGAGGATGCATCCCGCAGGCTAGTCGAGTAAAAACACGTGCGAGAGGATGCATCCCGCAGGCTAGTCGAGTAAAAACACGTGCGAGGTTTTGTGGGATGCGCATGCGCAGGTTTTTTGGGATGCGCATGGCTAGTCGAGCAAAAACACGTGCGAGAAGATGCATCCCGCAGGCTAGTCGAGCAAAAACACGTGCGAGAGGATGCATCCCGCAGACTAGTCGAGTAAAAACACGTGCGAGGTTTTGTGGGATGCGCATGCGCAGGTTTTGTGGGATGCGCATGCGCAGGTTTTTTGGGATGCGCATGCCTAGTCGAGCAAAAACACGTGCGAGAGGATGCATCCCGCAGGCTAGTCGAGCAAAAACACGTGCGAGAGGATGCATCCCGCAGGCTAGTCGAGTAAAAACACGTGCGAGAGGATGCATCCCGCAGGCTAGTCGAGTAAAAACACGTGCGAGAGGATGCATCCCGCAGGCTAGTCGAGTAAAAACACGTGCGAGGTTTTGTGGGATGCGCATGCGCAGGTTTTGTGGGATGCGCATGCGCAGGTTTTTTGGGATGCGCATGCGCAGGTTTTTTGGGATGCGCATGGCTAGTCGAGGAAAAACACGTGCGAGAGGATGCATCCCGCAGGCTAGTCGAGTAAAAACACGTGCGAGGTTTTGTGGGATGCGCATGCGCAGGTTTTTTGGGATGCTCATGCCTAGTCGAGCAAAAACACGTGCGAGAGGATGCATCCCGCAGGCTAGTCGAGCAAAAACACGTGCGAGAGGATGCATCCCGCAGGCTAGTCGAGTAAAAACACGTGCGAGAGGATGCATCCCGCAGGCTAGTCGAGTAAAAACACGTGCGAGAGGATGCATCCCGCAGGCTAGTCGAGTAAAAACACGTGCGAGGTTTTGTGGGATGCGCATGCGCAGGTTTTTTGGGATGCGCATGGCTAGTCGAGCAAAAACACGTGCGAGAGGATGCATCCCGCAGGCTAGTCGAGCAAAAACACGTGCGAGAGGATGCATCCCGCAGGCTAGTCGAGTAAAAACACGTGCGAGGTTTTGTGGGATGCGCATGCGCAGGTTTTGTGGGATGCGCATGCGCAGGTTTTTTGGGATGCGCATGGCTGGTCGAGCAAAAACACGTGCGAGAGGATGCATCCCGCAGGCTAGTCGAGCAAAAACACGTGCGAGAGGATGCATCCCGCAGGCTAGTCGAGTAAAAACACGTGCGAGGTTTTGTGGGATGCGCATGCGCAGGTTTTGTGGGATGCGCATGCGCAGGTTTTTTGGGATGCGCATGCGCAGGTTTTTTGGGATGCGCATGCCTAGTCGAGCAAAAACACGTGCGAGAGGATGCATCCCGCAGGCTAGTCGAGCAAAAACACGTGCGAGAGGATGCATCCCGCAGGCTAGTCGAGTAAAAACACGTGCGAGAGGATGCATCCCGCAGGCTAGTCGAGTAAAAACACGTGCGAGAGGATGCATCCTGCAGGCTAGTCGAGTAAAAACACGTGCGAGAGGATGCATCCCGCAGGCTAGTCGAGTAAAAACACGTGCGGGAGGATGCATCCCGCAGGCTAGTCGAGTAAAAACACGTGCGAGGTTTTGTGGGATGCGCATGCGCAGGTTTTGTGGGATGCGCATGCGCAGGTTTTTTGGGATGCGCATGGCTAGTCGAGCAAAAACACGTGCGAGAGGATGCATCCCGCAGGCTAGTCGAGTAAAAACACGTGCGAGAGGATGCATCCTGCAGGCTAGTCGAGTAAAAACACGTGCGAGAGGATGCATCCCGCAGGCTAGTCGAGTAAAAACACGTGCGAGGTTTTGTGGGATGCGCATGCGTAGGTTTTGTGGGATGCGCATGCGCAGGTTTTTTGGGATGCGCATGGCTAGTCGAGTAAAAACACGTGCGAGAGGATGCATCCCGCAGGCTAGTCGAGTAAAAACACGTGCGAGAGGATGCATCCCGCAGGCTAGTCGAGCAAAAACACGTGCGAGAGGATGCATGCCGCAGGCTAGTCGAGTAAAAACACGTGCGAGAGGATGAATGCCGAAGGCTAGTCGAGTAAAAACACGTGCGAGAGGATCCATCCCGCAGGCTAGTCGAGTAAAAACACGTGCGAGAGGATGCGTCCCGCAGGCTAGTCGAGCAAAAACACGTGCGGGAGGATGCATCCTGCAGGCTAGTCGAGTAAAAACACGTGCGAGAGGATGCATCCCGCAGGCTAGTCGAGCAAAAACACGTGCGAGAGGATGCATCCCGCAGGCTAGTCGAGTAAAAACACGTGCGAGAGGATGCATCCCGCAGGCTAGTCGAGCACAAACACGTGCGAGAGGATGCATCCCGCAGGCTAGTCGAGCAAAAACACGTGCGAGAGGATGCATCCCGCAGGCTAGTCGATCAAAAACACGTGCGAGAGGATGCATCCCGCAGGCTAGTCGAGTAAAAACACGTGCAAGGTTTTGTGGGATGCGCATGCGCAGGTTTTGTGGGATGCGCATGCGCAGGTTTTTTGGGATGCGCATGGCTAGTCGAGCAAAAACACGTGCGAGAGGATGCATCCCGCAGGCTAGTCGAGTAAAAACACGTGCGAGAGGATGCATCCTGCAGGCTAGTCGAGTAAAAACACGTGCGAGAGGAAGCATCCCGCAGGCTAGTCGAGTAAAAACACGTGCGAGGTTTTGTGGGATGCGCATGCGCAGGTTTTTTGGGATGCGCATGGCTAGTCGAGTAAAAACACGTGCGAGAGGATGCATCCCGCAGGCTAGTCGAGTAAAAACACGTGCGAGAGGATGCATCCCGCAGGCTAGTCGAGTAAAAACACGTGCGAGGTTTTGTGGGATGCGCATGCGCAGGTTTTGTGGGATGCGCATGCGCAGGTTTTTTGGGATGCGCATGGCTAGTCGAGCAAAAACACGTGCGAGAGGATGCATCCCGCAGGCTAGTCGAGCAAAAACACGTGCAAGAGGATGCATCCCTTAGGCTAGTCGAGCAAAAACACGTGCGAGAGGATGCATCCCGCAGGCTAGTCGAGTAAAAACACGTGCGAGGTTTTGTGGGATGGGCATGCGCAGGTTTTGTGGGATGCGCATGCGCAGGTTTTTTGGGATGCGCATGGCTAGTCGAGCAAAAACACGTGCGAGAGGATGCATCCCGCAGGGTAGTCGAGTAAAAACACGTGCGAGAGGATGCATCCCGCAGGCTAGTCGAGTAAAAACACGTGCGAGGTTTTGTGGGATGCGCATGCGCAGGTTTTGTGGGATGCGCATGCGCAGGTTTTTTGGGATGCGCATGGCTAGTCGAGCAAAAACACGTGCGAGAGGATGCATCCCGCAGGCTAGTCGAGTAAAAACACGTGCGAGAGGATGCATCCTGCAGGCTAGTCGAGTAAAAACACGTGCGAGAGGATGCATCCCGCAGGCTAGTCGAGTAAAAACACGTGCGAGGTTTTGTGGGATGCGCATGCGCAGGTTTTGTGGGATGCGCATGCGCAGGTTTTTTGGGATGCGCATGGCTAGTCGAGCAAAAACACGTGCGAGAGGATGCATCCCGCAGGCTAGTCGAGTAAAAACACGTGCGAGAGGATGCATCCTGCAGGCTAGTCGAGTAAAAACACGTGCGAGAGGATGCATCCCGCAGGCTAGTCGAGCAAAAACACGTGCGAGAGGATGTATCCCGCAGGCTAGTCGAGTAAAAACACGTGCGGGAGGATGCATCCCGCAGGCTAGTCGAGTAAAAACACGTGCGAGAGGATGCATCCCGCAGGCTAGTCGAGCAAAAACACGTGCGAGAGGATGCACCCCGCAGGCTAGTCGAGCAAAAACACGTGCGAGAGGATGCATCCCGCAGGCTAGTCGAGTAAAAACACGTGCGAGGTTTTGTGGGATGCGCATGCGCAGGTTTTGTGGGAGGCGCATGCGCAGGTTTTTTGGGAAGCGCATGCGCAGGTTTTTTGGGATGCGCATGGCTATTCGAGGAAAAACACGTGCGAGAGGATGCATCCCGCAGGCTAGTCGAGTAAAAACACGTGCGAGGTTTTGTGGGATGCGCATGCGCAGGTTTTGTGGGATGCGCATGCGCAGGTTTTTTGGGATGCGCATGCGCAGGTTTTTTGGGATGCGCATGCCTAGTCGAGCAAAAACACGTGCGAGAGGATGCATCCCGCAGGCTAGTCGAGCAAAAACACGTGCGAGAGGATGCATCCCGCAGGCTAGTCGAGTAAAAACACGTGCGAGAGGATGCATCCCGCAGGCTAGTCGAGTAAAAACACGTGCGAGAGGATGCATCCCGCAGGCTAGTCGAGTAAAAACACGTGCGAGGTTTTGTGGGATGCGCATGCGCAGGTTTTGTGGGATGCGCATGCGCAGGTTTTTTGGAATGCGTATGCGCAGGTTTTTTGGGATGCGCATGGCTAGTCGAGGAAAAACACGTGCGAGAGGATGCATCCCGCAGGTTAGTCGAGTAAAAACACGTGCGAGGTTTTGTGGGATGCGCATGCGCAGGTTTTGTGGGAGGCGCCTGCGCAGGTTTTTTGGGATGCGCATGCGCAGGTTATTTGGGATGCGCATGGCTAGTCGAGGAAAAACACGTGCGAGAGGATGCATCCCGCAGGCTAGTCGAGCAAAAACACGTGCGAGAGGATGCATCCCGCAGGCTAGTCGAGTAAAAACACGTGCGAGAGGATGCATCCCGCAGGCTAGTCGAGTAAAAACACGTGCGAGAGGATGCATCCCGCAGGCTAGTCGAGTAAAAACACGTGCGAGGTTTTGTGGGATGCGCATGCGCAGGTTTTGTGGGATGCGCATGCGCAGGTTTTTTGGAATGCGTATGCGCAGGTTTTTTGGGATGCGCATGGCTAGTCGAGGAAAAACACGTGCGAGAGGATGCATCCCGCAGGTTAGTCGAGTAAAAACACGTGCGAGGTTTTGTGGGATGCGCATGCGCAGGTTTTGTGGGAGGCGCCTGCGCAGGTTTTTTGGGATGCGCATGCGCAGGTTATTTGGGATGCGCATGGCTAGTCGAGGAAAAACACGTGCGAGAGGATGCATCCCGCAGGCTAGTCGAGTAAAAACACGTGCGAGGTTTTGTGGGATGCGCATGCGCAGGTTTTGTGGGATGCGCATGCGCAGGTTTTTTGGGATGCGCATGCGCAGGTTTTTTGGGATGCGCATGCCTAGTCGAGCAAAAACACGTGCGAGAGGATGCATCCCGCAGGCTAGTCGAGTAAAAACACGTGCGAGAGGATGCATCCTGCAGGCTAGTCGAGTAAAAACACGTGCGAGAGGATGCATCCTGCAGGCTAGTCGAGTAAAAACACGTGCGAGAGGATGCATCCCGCAGGCTAGTCGAGCAAAAACACGTGCGAGAGGATGTATCCCGCAGGCTAGTCGAGTAAAAACACGTGCGGGAGGATGCATCCCGCAGGCTAGTCGAGTAAAAACACGTGCGAGAGGATGCATCCCGCAGGCTAGTCGAGCAAAAACACGTGCGAGAGGATGCATGCCGCAGGCTAGTCGAGCACAAACACGTGCGAGAGGATGCATCCCGCAGGCTAGTCGAGCAAAAACACGTGCGAGAGGATGCACCCCGCAGGCTAGTCGAGCAAAAACACGTGCGAGAGGATGCATCCCGCAGGCTAGTCGAGTAAAAACACGTGCGAGGTTTTGTGGGATGCGCATGCGCAGGTTTTGTGGGATGCGCATGCGCAGGTTTTTTGGGATGCGCATGCCTAGTCGAGCAAAAACACGTGCGAGAGGATGCATCCCGCAGGCTAGTCGAGCAAAAACACGTGCGAGAGGATGCATCCCGCAGGCTAGTCGAGTAAAAACACGTGCGAGAGGATGCATCCCGCAGGCTAGTCGAGTAAAAACACGTGCGAGAGGATGCATCCCGCAGGCTAGTCGAGTAAAAACACGTGCGAGGTTTTGTGGGATGCGCATGCGCAGGTTTTGTGGGATGCGCATGCGCAGGTTTTTTGGGATGCGCATGCGCAGGTTTTTTGGGATGCGCATGGCTAGTCGAGGAAAAACACGTGCGAGAGGATGCATCCCGCAGGCTAGTCGAGTAAAAACACGTGCGAGGTTTTGTGGGATGCGCATGCGCAGGTTTTTTGGGATGCTCATGCCTAGTCGAGCAAAAACACGTGCGAGAGGATGCATCCCGCAGGCTAGTCGAGCAAAAACACGTGCGAGAGGATGCATCCCGCAGGCTAGTCGAGTAAAAACACGTGCGAGAGGATGCATCCCGCAGGCTAGTCGAGTAAAAACACGTGCGAGAGGATGCATCCCGCAGGCTAGTCGAGTAAAAACACGTGCGAGAGGATGCATCCCGCAGGCTAGTCGAGCAAAAACACGTGCGAGAGGATGCATCCCGCAGGCTAGTCGAGCAAAAACACGTGCGAGAGGATGCATCCCGCAGGCTAGTCGAGTAAAAACACGTGCGAGAGGATGCATCCCGCAGGCTAGTCGAGTAAAAACACGTGCGAGAGGATGCATCCCGCAGGCTAGTCGAGTAAAAACACGTGCGAGAGGATGCATCCCGCAGGCTAGTCGAGTAAAAACACGTGCGAGGTTTTGTGGGATGCGCATGCGCAGGTTTTTTGGGATGCGCATTTCTAGTCGAGCAAAAACACGTGCGAGAGGATGCATCCCGCAGGCTAGTCGAGCAAAAACACGTGCGAGAGGATGCATCCCGCAGGCTAGTCGAGTAAAAACACGTGCGAGGTTTTGTGGGATGCGCATGCGCAGGTTTTGTGGGATGCGCATGCGCAGGTTTTTTGGGATGCGCATGGCTGGTCGAGCAAAAACACGTGCGAGAGGATGCATCCCGCAGGCTAGTCGAGCAAAAACACGTGCGAGAGGATGCATCCCGCAGGCTAGTCGAGTAAAAACACGTGCGAGGTTTTGTGGGATGCGCATGCGCAGGTTTTGTGGGATGCGCATGCGCAGGTTTTTTGGGATGCGCATGCGCAGGTTTTTTGGGATGCGCATGCCTAGTCGAGCAAAAACACGTGCGAGAGGATGCATCCCGCAGGCTAGTCGAGCAAAAACACGTGCGAGAGGATGCATCCCGCAGGCTAGTCGAGTAAAAACACGTGCGAGAGGATGCATCCCGCAGGCTAGTCGAGTAAAAACACGTGCGAGAGGATGCATCCTGCAGGCTAGTCGAGTAAAAACACGTGCGAGAGGATGCATCCCGCAGGCTAGTCGAGTAAAAACACGTGCGGGAGGATGCATCCCGCAGGCTAGTCGAGTAAAAACACGTGCGAGGTTTTGTGGGATGCGCATGCGCAGGTTTTGTGGGATGCGCATGCGCAGGTTTTTTGGGATGCGCATGGCTAGTCGAGCAAAAACACGTGCGAGAGGATGCATCCCGCAGGCTAGTCGAGTAAAAACACGTGCGAGAGGATGCATCCTGCAGGCTAGTCGAGTAAAAACACGTGCGAGAGGATGCATCCCGCAGGCTAGTCGAGTAAAAACACGTGCGAGGTTTTGTGGGATGCGCATGCGTAGGATTTGTGGGATGCGCATGCGCAGGTTTTTTGGGATGCGCATGGCTAGTCGAGTAAAAACACGTGCGAGAGGATGCATCCCGCAGGCTAGTCGAGTAAAAACACGTGCGAGAGGATGCATCCCGCAGGCTAGTCGAGCAAAAACACGTGCGAGAGGATGCATGCCGCAGGCTAGTCGAGTAAAAACACGTGCGAGAGGATGAATGCCGAAGGCTAGTCGAGTAAAAACACGTGCGAGAGGATGCATCCCGCAGGCTAGTCGAGTAAAAACACGTGCGAGAGGATGCGTCCCGCAGGCTAGTCGAGCAAAAACACGTGCGGGAGGATGCATCCTGCAGGCTAGTCGAGTAAAAACACGTGCGAGAGGATGCATCCCGCAGGCTAGTCGAGCAAAAACACGTGCGAGAGGATGCATCCCGCAGGCTAGTCGAGTAAAAACACGTGCGAGAGGATGCATCCCGCAGGCTAGTCGAGCACAAACACGTGCGAGAGGATGCATCCCGCAGGCTAGTCGAGCAAAAACACGTGCGAGAGGATGCATCCCGCAGGCTAGTCGAGCAAAAACACGTGCGAGAGGATGCATCCCGCAGGCTAGTCGAGTAAAAACACGTGCGAGGTTTTGTGGGATGCGCATGCGCAGGTTTTGTGGGATGCGCATGCGCAGGTTTTTTGGGATGCGCATGGCTAGTCGAGCAAAAACACGTGCGAGAGGATGCATCCCTTAGGCTAGTCGAGCAAAAACACGTGCGAGAGGATGCATCCCGCAGGCTAGTCGAGTAAAAACACGTGCGAGGTTTTGTGGGATGCGCATGCGCAGGTTTTGTGGGATGCGCATGCGCAGGTTTTTTGGGATGCGCATGGCTAGTCGAGCAAAAACACGTGCGAGAGGATGCATCCCGCAGGGTAGTCGAGTAAAAACACGTGCGAGAGGATGCATCCCGCAGGCTAGTCGAGTAAAAACACGTGCGAGGTTTTGTGGGATGCGCATGCGCAGGTTTTGTGGGATGCGCATGCGCAGGTTTTTTGGGATGCGCATGGCTAGTCGAGCAAAAACACGTGCGAGAGGATGCATCCCGCAGGCTAGTCGAGTAAAAACACGTGCGAGAGGATGCATCCTGCAGGCTAGTCGAGTAAAAACACGTGCGAGAGGATGCATCCCGCAGGCTAGTCGAGTAAAAACACGTGCGAGGTTTTGTGGGAAGCGCATGCGTAGGTTTTGTGGGATGCGCATGCGCAGGTTTTTTGGGATGCGCATGGCTAGTCGAGTAAAAACACGTGCGAGAGGATGCATCCCGCAGGCTAGTCGAGTAAAAACACGTGCGAGAGGATGCATCCCGCAGGCTAGTCGAGCAAAAACACGTGCGAGAGGATGCATGCCGCAGGCTAGTCGAGTAAAAACACGTGCGAGAGGATGAATGCCGAAGGCTAGTCGAGTAAAAACACGTGCGAGAGGATGCATCCCGCAGGCTAGTCGAGTAAAAACACGTGCGAGAGGATGCGTCCCGCAGGCTATTCGAGCAAAAACACGTGCGAGAGGATGCATCCTGCAGGCTAGTCGAGTAAAAACACGTGCGAGAGGATGCATCCCGCAGGCTAGTCGAGCAAAAACACGTGCGAGAGGATGCATCCCGCAGGCTAGTCGAGTAAAAACACGTGCGAGAGGATGCATCCCGCAGGCTAGTCGAGCACAAACACGTGCGAGAGGATGCATCCCGCAGGCTAGTCGAGCAAAAACACGTGCGAGAGGATGCATCCCGCAGGCTAGTCGAGCAAAAACACGTGCGAGAGGATGCATCCCGCAGGCTAGTCGAGTAAAAACACGTGCAAGGTTTTGTGGGATGCGCATGCGCAGGTTTTGTGGGATGCGCATGCGCAGGTTTTTTGGGATGCGCATGGCTAGTCGAGCAAAAACACGTGCGAGAGGATGCATCCCGCAGGCTAGTCGAGTAAAAACACGTGCGAGAGGATGCATCCTGCAGGCTAGTCGAGTAAAAACACGTGCGAGAGGATGCATCCCGCAGGCTAGTCGAGTAAAAACACGTGCGAGGTTTTGTGGGATGCGCATGCGCAGGTTTTTTGGGATGCGCATGGCTAGTCGAGTAAAAACACGTGCGAGAGGATGCATCCCGCAGGCTAGTCGAGTAAAAACACGTGCGAGAGGATGCATCCCGCAGGCTAGTCGAGTAAAAACACGTGCGAGGTTTTGTGGGATGCGCATGCGCAGGTTTTGTGGGATGCGCATGCGCAGGTTTTTTGGGATGCGCATGGCTAGTCGAGCAAAAACACGTGCGAGAGGATGCATCCCGCAGGCTAGTCGAGCAAAAACACGTGCGAGAGGATGCATCCCGCAGGCTAGTCGAGTAAAAACACGTGCGAGAGGATGCATCCCGCAGGCTAGTCGAGTAAAAACACGTGCGAGGTTTTGTGGGATGCGCATGCGCAGGTTTTGTGGGATGCGCATTCGCAGGTTTTTTGGGATGCGCATGGCTAGTCGAGCAAAAACACGTGCGAGAGGATGCATCCCGCAGGCTAGTCGAGTAAAAACACGTGCGAGAGGATGCATCCTGCAGGCTAGTCGAGTAAAAACACGTGCGAGAGGATGCATCCCGCAGGCTAGTCGACTAAAAACACGTGCGAGAGGATGCATCCCGCAGGCTAGTCGAGTAAAAACACGTGCGAGGTTTTGTGGGATGCGCATGCGCAGGTTTTGTGGGATGCGCATGCGCAGGTTTTGTGGGATGCGCATGCGCAGGTTTTTTGGGATGCGCATGGCTAGTCGAGCAAAAACACGTGCGAGAAGATGCATCCCGCAGGCTAGTCGAGCAAAAACACGTGCGAGAGGATGCATCCCGCAGACTAGTCGAGTAAAAACACGTGCGAGGTTTTGTGGGATGCGCATGCGCAGGTTTTGTGGGATGCGCATGCGCAGGTTTTTTGGGATGCGCATGGCTAGTCGAGCAAAAACACGTGCGAGAGGATGCATCCCGCAGGCTAGTCGAGTAAAAACACGTGCGAGAGGATGCATCCTGCAGGCTAGTCGAGTAAAAACACGTGCGAGAGGATGCATCCCGCAGGCTAGTCGACTAAAAACACGTGCGAGAGGATGCATCCCGCAGGCTAGTCGAGTAAAAACACGTGCGAGGTTTTGTGGGATGCGCATGCGCAGGTTTTGTGGGATGCGCATGCGCAGGTTTTTTGGGATGCGCATGGCTAGTCGAGCAAAAACACGTGCGAGAAGATGCATCCCGCAGGCTAGTCGAGCAAAAACACGTGCGAGAGGATGCATCCCGCAGACTAGTCGAGTAAAAACACGTGCGAGGTTTTGTGGGATGCGCATGCGCAGGTTTTGTGGGATGCGCATGCGCAGGTTTTTTGGGATGCGCATGCCTAGTCGAGCAAAAACACGTGCGAGAGGATGCATCCCGCAGGCTAGTCGAGCAAAAACACGTGCGAGAGGATGCATCCCGCAGGCTAGTCGAGTAAAAACACGTGCGAGAGGATGCATCCCGCAGGCTAGTCGAGTAAATACACGTGCGAGAGGATGCATCCCGCAGGCTAGTCGAGTAAAAACACGTGCGAGGTTTTGTGGGATGCGCATGCGCAGGTTTTGTGCGATGCGCATGCGCAGGTTTTTTGGGATGCGCATGCGCAGGTTTTTTGGGATGCGCATGGCTAGTCGAGGAAAAACACGTCCGAGAGGATGCATCCCGCAGGCTAGTCGAGTAAAAACACGTGCGAGGTTTTGTGGGATGCGCATGCGCAGGTTTTTTGGGATGCTCATGCCTAGTCGAGCAAAAACACGTGCGAGAGGATGCATCCCGCAGGCTAGTCGAGCAAAAACACGTGCGAGAGGATGCATCCCGCAGGCTAGTCGAGTAAAAACACGTGCGAGAGGATGCATCCCGCAGGCTAGTCGAGTAAAAACACGTGCGAGAGGATGCATCCCGCAGGCTAGTCGAGTAAAAACACGTGCGAGGTTTTGTGGGATGCGCATCCGCAGGTTTTTTGGGATGCGCATGGCTAGTCGAGCAAAAACACGTGCGAGAGGATGCATCCCGCAGGCTAGTCGAGCAAAAACACGTGCGAGAGGATGCATCCCGCAGGCTAGTCGAGTAAAAACACGTGCGAGGTTTTGTGGGATGCGCATGCGCAGGTTTTGTGGGATGCGCATGCGCAGGTTTTTTGGGATGCGCATGGCTAGTCGAGCAAAAACACGTGCGAGAGGATGCATCCCGCAGGCTAGTCGAGTAAAAACACGTGCGAGGTTTTGTGGGATGCGCATGCGCAGGTTTTGTGGGATGCGCATGCGCAGGTTTTTAGGGATGCGCATGGCTAGTCGAGCAAAAACACGTGCGAGAGGATGCATCCCGCAGGGTAGTCGAGTAAAAACACGTGCGAGAGGATGCATCCCGCAGGCTAGTCGAGTAAAAACACGTGCGAGGTTTTGTGGGATGCGCATGCGCAGGTTTTGTGGGATGCGCATGCGCAGGTTTTTTGGGATGCGCATAGCTAGTCGAGCAAAAACACGTGCGAGAGGATGCATCCCGCAGGCTAGTCGAGTAAAAACACGTGCGAGAGGATGCATCCTGCAGGCTAGTCGAGTAAAAACACGTGCGAGAGGATGCATCCCGCAGGCTAGTCGAGTAAAAACACGTGCGAGGTTTTGTGGGATGCGCATGCGTAGGTTTTGTGGGATGCGCATGCGCAGGTTTTTTGGGATGCGCATGGCTAGTCGAGTAAAAACACGTGCGAGAGGATGCATCCCGCAGGCTAGTCGAGTAAAAACACGTGCGAGAGGATGCATCCCGCAGGCTAGTCGAGCAAAAACACGTGCGAGAGGATGCATCCCGCAGGCTAGTCGAGTAAAAACACGTGCGAGGTTTTGTGGGATGCGCATGGCTAGTCGAGCAAAAACACGTGCGAGAGGATGCATCCCGCAGGCTAGTCGAGCAAAAACACGTGCGAGAGGATGCATCCCGCAGGCTAGTCGAGTAAAAACACGTGCGAGGTTTTGTGGGATGCGCATGCGCAGGTTTTGTGGGAGGCGCATGCGCAGGTTTTTTGGGATGCGCATGCGCAGGTTTTTTGGGATGCGCATGGCTAGTCGAGGAAAAACACGTGCGAGAGGATGCATCCCGCAGGCTAGTCGAGTAAAAACACGTGCGAGGTTTTGTGGGATGCGCATGGCTAGTCGAGCAAAAACACGTGCGAGAGGATGCATCCCGCAGGCTAGTCGAGCAAAAACACGTGCGAGAGGATGCATCCCGCAGGCTAGTCGAGTAAAAACACGTGCGAGGTTTTGTGGGATGCGCATGCGCAGGTTTTGTGGGAGGCGCATGCGCAGGTTTTTTGGGATGCGCATGCGCAGGTTTTTTGGGATGCGCATGGCTAGTCGAGGAAAAACACGTGCGAGAGGATGCATCCCGCAGGCTAGTCGAGTAAAAACACGTGCGAGGTTTTGTGGGATGCGCATGCGCAGGTTTTTTGGGATGCGCATGCCTGGTCGAGCAAAAACACGTGCGAGAGGATGCATCCCGCAGGCTAGTCGAGCAAAAACACGTGCGAGAGGATGCATCCCGCAGGCTAGTCGAGTAAAAACACGTGCGAGAGGATGCATCCCGCAGGCTAGTCGAGTAAAAACACGTGCGAGGTTTTGTGGGATGCGCATGCGCAGGTTTTGTGGGATGCGCATGCGCAGGTTTTTTGGGATGCGCATGGCTAGTCGAGCAAAAACACGTGCGAGAGGATGCATCCCGCAGGGTAGTCGAGTAAAAACACGTGCGAGAGGATGCATCCCGCAGGCTAGTCGAGTAAAAACACGTGCGAGGTTTTGTGGGATGCGCATGCGCAGGTTTTGTGGGATGCGCATGCGCAGGTTTTTTGGGATGCGCATGGCTAGTCGATCAAAAACACGTGCGAGAGGATGCATCCCGCAGGCTAGTCGAGTAAAAACACGTGCGAGAGGATGCATCCTGCAGGCTAGTCGAGTAAAAACACGTGCGAGAGGATGCATCCCGCAGGCTAGTCGAGCAAAAACACGTGCGAGAGGATGCATCCCGCAGGCTAGTCGAGCAAAAACACGTGCGAGAGGATGCATCCCGCAGGCTAGTCGAGTAAAAACACGTGCGAGAGGATGCATCCCGCAGGCTAGTCGAGTAAAAACACGTGCGAGAGGATGCATCCCGCAGGCTAGTCGAGCAAAAACACGTGCGAGAGGATGCATCCCGCAGGCTAGTCGAGCAAAAACACGTGCGAGAGGATGCATCCCGCAGGCTAGTCGAGTAAAAACACGTGCAAGGTTTTCTGGGATGCGCATGCGCAGGTTTTGTGGGATGCGCATGGCTAGTCGAGCAAAAACACGTGCGAGAGGATGTATCCCGCAGGCTAGTCGAGTAAAAACACGTGCGAGAGGATGCATCCTGCAGGCTAGTCGAGTAAAAACACGTGCGAGAGGATGCATCCCGCAGGCTAGTCGAGTAAAAACACGTGCGAGGTTTTGTGGGATGCGCATGCGCAGGTTTTTTGGGATGCGCATGGCTAGTCGAGTAAAAACACGTGCGAGAGGATGCACCCCGCAGGCTAGTCGAGTAAAAACACGTGCGAGAGGATGCATCCCGCAGGCTAGTCGAGCACAAACACGTGCGAGAGGATGCATCCCGCAGGCTAGTCGAGCAAAAACACGTGCGAGAGGATGCATCCCGCAGGCTAGTCGAGCAAAAACACGTGCGAGAGGATGCATCCCGCAGGCTAGTCGAGTAAAAACACGTGCTAGGTTTTCTGGGATGCGCATGCGCAGGTTTTGTGGGATGCGCATGGCTAGTCGAGCAAAAACACGTGCGAGAGGATGTATCCCGCAGGCTAGTCGAGTAAAAACACGTGCGAGAGGATGCATCCTGCAGGCTAGTCGAGTAAAAACACGTGCGAGAGGATGCATCCCGCAGGCTAGTCGAGTAAAAACACGTGCGAGGTTTTGTGGGATGCGCATGCGCAGGTTTTTTGGGATGCGCATGGCTAGTCGAGTAAAAACACGTGCGAGAGGATGCATCCCGCAGGCTAGTCGAGTAAAAACACGTGCGAGAGGATGCATCCCGCAGGCTAGTCGAGTAAAAACACGTGCGAGGTTTTGTGGGATGCGCATGCGCAGGTTTTGTGGGATGCGCATGCGCCGGTTTTTTGGGATGCGCATGGCTAGTCGAGCAAAAACACGTGCGAGAGGATGCATCCCGCAGGCTAGTCGAGCAAAAACACGTGCGAGAGGATGCATCCCGCAGGCTAGTCGAGTAAAAACACGTGCGAGGTTTTGTGGGATGCGCATGCGCAGGTTTTTTGGGATGCGCATGGCTAGTCGAGCAAAAACACGTGCGAGAGGATGCATCCCGCAGGCTAGTCGAGCAAAGACACGTGCGAGAGGATGCATCCCGCAGGCTAGTCGAGTAAAAACACGTGCGAGGTTTTGTGGGATGCGCATGCGCAGGTTTTGTGGGAGGCGCATGCGCAGGTTTTTTGGGATGCGCATGCGCAGGTTTTTTGGGATGCGCATGGCTAGTCGAGGAAAAACACGTGCGAGAGGATGCATCCCGCAGGCTAGTCGAGTAAAAACACGTGCGAGGTTTTGTGGGATGCGCATGCGCAGGTTTTTTGGGATGCGCATGGCTAGTCGAGCAAAAACACGTGCGAGAGGATGCATCCCGCAGGCTAGTCGAGCAAAAACACGTGCGAGAGGATGCATCCCGCAGGCTAGTCGAGTAAAAACACGTGCGAGGTTTTGTGGGATGCGCATGCGCAGGTTTTGTGGGATGCGCATGCGCAGGTTTTTTGGGATGCGCATGGCTAGTCGAGCAAAAACACGTGCGAGAGGATGCATCCCGCAGGCTAGTCGAGCAAAAACACGTGCGAGAGGATGCATCCCGCAGGCTAGTCGAGTAAAAACACGTGCGAGGTTTTGTGGGATGCGCATGCGCAGGTTTTGTGGGAGGCGCATGCGCAGGTTTTTTGGGATGCGCATGCGCAGGTTTTTTGGGATGCGCATGGCTAGTCGAGGAAAAACACGTGCGAGAGGATGCATCCCGCAGGCTAGTCGAGTAAAAACACGTGCGAGGTTTTGTGGGATGCGCATGCGCAGGTTTTTTGGGATGCGCATGCGCAGGTTTTTTGGGATGCGCATGGCTAGTCGAGGAAAAACACGTGCGAGAGGATGCATCCCGCAGGCTAGTCGAGTAAAAACACGTGCGAGGTTTTGTGGGATGCGCATGCGCAGGTTTTGTGGGATGCGCATGCGCAGGTTTTTTGGGATGCGCATGCCTAGTCGAGCAAAAACACGTGCGAGAGGATGCATCCCGCAGGCTAGTCGAGCAAAAACACGTGCGAGAGGATGCATCCCGCAGGCTAGTCGAGTAAAAACACGTGCGAGAGGATGCATCCCGCAGGCTAGTCGAGTAAAAACACGTGCGAGGTTTTGTGGGATGCGCATGCGCAGGTTTTGTGGGATGCGCATGCGCAGGTTTTTTGGGATGCGCATGCGCAGGTTTTTTGGGATGCGCATGGCTAGTCGAGCAAAAACACGTGCGAGAGGATGCATCCCGCAGGGTAGTCGAGTAAAAACACGTGCGAGAGGATGCATCCCGCAGGCTAGTCGAGTAAAAACACATGCGAGGTTTTGTGGGATGCGCATGCGCAGGTTTTGTGGGATGCGCATGCGCAGGTTTTTTGGGATGCGCATGGCTAGTCGAGCAAAAACACGTGCGAGATGATGCATCCCGCAGGCTAGTCGAGTAAAAACACGTGCGAGAGGATGCATCCTGTAGGCTAGTCGAGTAAAAACACGTGCGAGAGGATGCATCCCGCAGGCTAGTCGAGTAAAAACACGTGCGAGGTTTTGTGGGATACGCACGCGTAGGTTTTGTGGGATGCGCATGCGCAGGTTTTTTGGGATGCGCATGGCTAGTCGAGTAAAAACACGTGCGAGAGGATGCATCCCGCAGGCTAGTCGAGTAAAAACACGTGCGAGAGGATGCATCCCGCAGGCTAGTCGAGCAAAAACACGTGCGAGAGGATGCATGCCGCAGGCTAGTCGAGTAAAAACACGTGCGAGAGGATGAATCCCGAAGGCTAGTCGAGTAAAAACACGTGCGAGAGGATGCATCCCGCAGGCTAGTCGAGTAAAAACACGTGCGAGAGGATGCGTCCCGCAGGCTAGTCGAGCAAAAACACGTGCGAGAGGATGCATCCTGCAGGCTAGTCGAGTAAAAACACGTGCGAGAGGATGCATCCCGCAGGCTAGTCGAGCAAAAACACGTGCGAGAGGATGCATCCCGCAGGCTAGCCGAGCAAAAACACGTGCGAGAGGATGCATCCCGCAGGCTAGTCGAGTAAAAACACGTGCGAGAGGATGCATCCCGCAGGCTAGTCGAGCACAAACACGTGCGAGAGGATGCATCCCGCAGGCTAGTCGAGCAAAAACACGTGCGAGAGGATGCATCCCGCAGGCTAGTCGAGCAAAAACACGTGCGAGAGGATGCATCCCGCAGGCTAGTCGAGTAAAAACACGTGCAAGGTTTTGTGGGATGCGCATGCGCAGGTTTTGTGGGATGCGCATGCGCAGGTTTTTTGGGATGCGCATGGCTAGTCGAGCAAAAACACGTGCGAGAGGATGCATCCCGCAGGCTAGTCGAGCAAAAACACGTGCGAGAGGATGCATCCCGCAGGCTAGTCGAGTAAAAACACGTGCGAGGTTTTGTGGGATGCGCATGCGCAGGTTTTGTGGGAGGCGCATGCGCAGGTTTTTTGGGATGCGCATGCGCAGGTTTTTTGGGATGCGCATGGCTAGTCGAGGAAAAACACGTGCGAGAGGATGCATCCCGCAGGCTAGTCGAGTAAAAACACGTGCGAGGTTTTGTGGGATGCGCATGCGCAGGTTTTGTGGGATGCGCATGCGCAGGTTTTTTGGGATGCGCATGCGCAGGTTTTTTGGGATGCGCATGCCTAGTCGAGCAAAAACACGTGCGAGAGGATGCATCCCGCAGGCTAGTCGAGCAAAAACACGTGCGAGAGGATGCATCCCGCAGGCTAGTCGAGTAAAAACACGTGCGAGAGGATGCATCCCGCAGGCTAGTCGAGTAAAAACACGTGCGAGGTTTTGTGGGATGCGCATGCGCAGGTTTTTTGGGATGCGCATGGCTAGTCGAGCAAAAACACGTGCGAGAGGATGCATCCCGCAGGCTAGTCGAGTAAAAACACGTGCGAGAGGATGCATCCCGCAGGCTAGTCGAGTAAAAACACGTGCGAGAGGATGCGTCCCGCTGGCTAGTCGAGCAAAAACACGTGCGAGAGGATGCATCCCGCAGGCTAGTCGAGTAAAAACACGTGCGAGAGGATGCATCACGCAGGCTAGTCGAGCAAAAACACGTGCGAGAGGATGCATGCCGCAGGCTAGTCGAGTAAAAACACGTGCGAGAGGATGAATCCCGAAGGCTAGTCGAGTAAAAACACGTGCGAGAGGATGCATCCCGCAGGCTAGTCGAGTAAAAACACGTGCGAGAGGATGCGTCCCGCAGGCTAGTCGAGCAAAAACACGTGCGAGAGGATGCATCCTGCAGGCTAGTCGAGTAAAAACACGTGCGAGAGGATGCATCCCGCAGGCTAGTCGAGCAAAAACACGTGCGAGAGGATGCATCCCGCAGGCTAGCCGAGCAAAAACACGTGCGAGAGGATGCATCCCGCAGGCTAGTCGAGTAAAAACACGTGCGAGAGGATGCATCCCGCAGGCTAGTCGAGCACAAACACGTGCGAGAGGATGCATCCCGCAGGCTAGTCGAGCAAAAACACGTGCGAGAGGATGCATCCCGCAGGCTAGTCGAGCAAAAACACGTGCGAGAGGATGCATCCCGCAGGCTAGTCGAGTAAAAACACGTGCAAGGTTTTGTGGGATGCGCATGCGCAGGTTTTGTGGGATGCGCATGCGCAGGTTTTTTGGGATGCGCATGGCTAGTCGAGCAAAAACACGTGCGAGAGGATGCATCCCGCAGGCTAGTCGAGCAAAAACACGTGCGAGAGGATGCATCCCGCAGGCTAGTCGAGTAAAAACACGTGCGAGGTTTTGTGGGATGCGCATGCGCAGGTTTTGTGGGATGCGCATGCGCAGGTTTTTTGGGATGCGCATGCGCAGGTTTTGTGGGATGCGCATGCGCAGGTTTTTTGGGATGCGCATGGCTAGTCGAGCAAAAACACGTGCGAGAGGATGCATCCCGCAGGCTAGTCGAGTAAAAACACATGCGAGGTTTTGTGGGATGCGCATGCGCAGGTTTTGTGGGATGCGCATGCGCAGGTTTTTTGGGATGCGCATGCGCAGGTTTTGTGGGATGCGCATGCGCAGGTTTTTTGGGATGCGCATGGCTAGTCGAGCAAAAACACGTGCGAGAGGATGCATCCCGCAGGCTAGTCGAGTGAAAACACGTGCGAGAGGATGCATCCCGCAGGCTAGTCGACTAAAAACACGTGCGAGAGGATGCATCCCGCAGGCTAGTCGAGTAAAAACACGTGCGGGGTTTTGTGGGATGCGCATGCGCAGGTTTTTTGGGATGCGCATGGCTAGTCGAGCAAAAACACGTGCGAGAAGATGCATCCCGCAGGCTAGTCGAACAAAAACACGTGCGAGAGGATGCATCCCGCAGACTAGTCGAGTAAAAACACGTGCGAGGTTTTGTGGGATGCGCATGCGCAGGTTTTTTGGGATGCGCATGCGCAGGTTTTTTGGGATGCGCATGCCTAGTCGAGCAAAAACACGTGCGAGAGGATGCATCCCGCAGGCTAGTCGAGCAAAAACACGTGCGAGAGGATGCATCCCGCAGGCTAGTTGAGTAAAAACACGTGCGAGAGGATGCATCCCGCAGGCTAGTCGAGTAAAAACACGTGCGAGAGGATGCATCCCGCAGGCTAGTCGAGTAAAAACACGTGCGAGGTTTTGTGGGATGCGCATGCGCAGGTTTTGTGGGATGCGCATGCGCAGGTTTTTTGGGATGCGCATGGCTAGTCGAGCAAAAACACGTGCGAGAAGATGCATCCCGCAGGCTAGTCGAGCAAAAACACGTGCGAGAGGATGCATCCCGCAGACTAGTCGAGTAAAAACACGTGCGAGGTTTTGTGGGATGCGCATGCGCAGGTTTTGTGGGATGCGCATGCGCAGGTTTTTTGGGATGCGCATGCGCAGGTTTTTTGGGATGCGCATGCCTAGTCGAGCAAAAACACGTGCGAGAGGATGCATCCCGCAGGCTAGTCGAGCAAAAACACGTGCGAGAGGATGCATCCCGCAGGCTAGTCGAGTAAAAACACGTGCGAGAGGATGCATCCCGCAGGCTAGTCGAGTAAAAACACGTGCGAGAGGATGCATCCCGCAGGCTAGTCGAGTAAAAACACGTGCGAGGTTTTGTGGGATGCGCATGCGCAGGTTTTGTGGGATGCGCATGCGCAGGTTTTTTGGGATGCGCATGCGCAGGTTTTTTTGGGATGCGCATGGCTAGTCGAGGAATAACACGTGCGAGAGGATGCATCCCGCAGGCTAGTCGAGTAAAAACACGTGCGAGGTTTTGTGGGATGCGCATGCGCAGGTTTTTTGGGATGCTCATGCCTAGTCGAGCAAAAACACGTTCGAGAGGATGCATCCCGCAGGCTAGTCGAGCAAAAACACGTGCGAGAGGATGCATCCCGCAGGCTAGTCGAGTAAAAACACGTGCGAGAGGATGCATCCCGCAGGCTAGTCGAGTAAAAACACGTGCGAGAGGATGCATCCCGCAGCCTAGTCGAGTAAAAACACGTGTGAGGTTTTGTGGGATGCGCATGCGCAGGTTTTTTGGGATGCGCATGGCTAGTCGAGCAAAAACACGTGCGAGAGGATGCATCCCGCAGGCTAGTCGAGCAAAAACACGTGCGAGAGGATGCATCCCGCAGGCTAGTCGAGTAAAAACACATGCGAGGTTTTGTGGGATGCGCATGCGCAGGTTTTGTGGGATGCGCATGCGCAGGTTTTTTGGGATGCGCATGGCTGGTCGAGCAAAAACACGTGCGAGAGGATGCATCCCGCAGGCTAGTCGAGCAAAAACACGTGCGAGAGGATGCATCCCGCAGGCTAGTCGAGTAAAAACACGTGCGAGGTTTTGTGGGATGCGCATGCGCAGGTTTTGTGGGATGCGCATGCGCAGGTTTTTTGGGATGCGCATGCGCAGGTTTTTTGGGATGCGCATGCCTAGTCGAGCAAAAACACGTGCGAGAGGATGCATCCCGCAGGCTAGTCGAGCAAAAACACGTGCGAGAGGATGCATCCCGCAGGCTAGTCGAGTAAAAACACGTGCGAGAGGATGCATCCCGCAGGCTAGTCGAGTAAAAACACGTGCGAGGTTTTGTGGGATGCGCATGCGCAGGTTTTGTGGGATGCGCATGCGCAGGTTTTTTGGGATGCGCATGGCTAGTCGAGCAAAAACACGTGCGAGAGGATGCATCCCGCAGGGTAGTCGAGTAAAAACACGTGCGAGAGGATGCATCCCGCAGGCTAGTCGAGTAAAAACACGTGCGAGGTTTTGTGGGATGCGCATGCGCAGGTTTTGTGGGATGCGCATGCGCAGGTTTTTTGGGATGCGCATGGCTAGTCGAGCAAAAACACGTGCGAGAGGATGCATCCCGCAGGCTAGTCGAGTAAAAACACGTGCGAGAGGATGCATCCTGCAGGCTAGTCGAGTAAAAACACGTGCGAGAGGATGCATCCCGCAGGCTAGTCGAGTAAAAACACGTGCGAGGTTTTGTGGGATGCGCATGCGTAGGTTTTGTGGGATGCGCATGCGCAGGTTTTTTGGGATGCGCATGGCTAGTCGAGTAAAAACACGTGCGAGAGGATGCATCCCGCAGGCTAGTCGAGTAAAAACACGTGCGAGAGGATGCATCCCGCAGGCTAGTCGAGCAAAAACACGTGCGAGAGGATGCATCCTGCAGGCTAGTCGAGTAAAAACACGTGCGAGAGGATGCATCCCGCAGGCTAGTCGAGTAAAAACACGTGCGAGGTTTTGTGGGATGCGCATGCGCAGGTTTTTTGGGATGCGCATGGCTAGTCGAGTAAAAACACGTGCGAGAGGATGCATCCCGCAGGCTAGTCGAGTAAAAACACGTGCGAGAGGATGCATCCCGCAGGCTAGTCGAGTAAAAACACGTGCGAGGTTTTGTGGGATGCGCATGCGCAGGTTTTGTGGGATGCGCATGCGCAGGTTTTTTGGGATGCGCATGGCTAGTCGAGCAAAAACACGTGCGAGAGGATGCATCCCGCAGGCTAGTCGAGTAAAAACACGTGCGAGAGGATGCATCCCGCAGGCTAGTCGAGTAAAAACACGTGCGAGGTTTTGTGGGATGCGCATGCGCAGGTTTTGTGGGATGCGCATGCGCAGTTTTTTTGGGATGCGCATGGCTAGTCGAGCAAAAACACGTGCGAGAGGATGCATCCCGCAGGCTAGTCGAGTAAAAACACGTACGAGGTTTTGTGGGATGCGCATGCGCAGGTTTTGTGGGATGCGCATGCGCAGGTTTTTTGGGATGCGCATGCCTAGTCGAGCAAAAACACGTGCGAGAGGATGCATCCCGCAGGCTAGTCGAGCAAAAACACGTGCGAGAGGATGCATCCCGCAGGCTAGTCGAGTAAAAACACGTGCGAGAGGATGCATCCCGCAGGCTAGTCGAGTAAAAACACGTGCGAGAGGATGCATCCCGCAGGCTAGTCGAGTAAAAACACGTGCGAGAGGATGCATCCTGCAGGCTAGTCGAATAAAAACACGTGCGAGAGGCTGCATCCCGCAGGCTAGTCGAGTAAAAACACGTGCGAGGTTTTGTGGGATGCGCATGCGCAGGTTTTGTGGGATGCTCATGCGCAGGTTTTTTGGGATGCGCATGGCTAGTCGAGCAAAAACACGTGCGAGAGGATGCATCCCGCAGGCTAGTCGAGTAAAAACACGTGCGAGAGGATGCATCCCGCAGGCTAGTCGAGTAAAAACACGTGCGAGAGGATGCATCCCGCAGGCTAGTCGAGTAAAAACACGTGCGAGGTTTTGTGGGATGCGCATGCGCAGGTTTTTTGGGATGCGCATGGCTAGTCGAGCAAAAACACGTGCGAGAGGATGCATCCCGCAGGCTAGTCGAGCAAAAACACGTGCGAGAGGATGCATCCCGCAGGCTAGTCGAGTAAAAACACGTGCGAGGTTTTGTGGGATGCGCATGCGCAGGTTTTGTGGGAGGCGCATGCGCAGGTTTTTTGGGATGCGCATGCGCAGGTTTTTTGGGATGCGCATGGCTAGTCGAGGAAAAACACGTGCGAGGTTTTGTGGGATGCGCATGCGCAGGTTTTGTGGGATGCGCATGCGTAGGTTTTTTGGGATGCGCATGCGCAGGTTTTTTGGGATGCGCATGCCTAGTCGAGCAAAAACACGTGCGAGAGGATGCATCCCGCAGGCTAGTCGAGCAAAAACACGTGCGAGGTTTTGTGGGATGCGCATGCGCAGGTTTTGTGGGATGCGCATGCGCAGGTTTTTTGGGATGCGCATGGCTAGTCGAGCAAAAACACGTGCGAGAGGATGCATCCCGCAGGCTAGTCGAGTAAAAACACGTGCGAGAGGATGCATCCCGCAGGCTAGTCGAGTAAAAACACGTGCGAGGTTTTGTGGGATGCGCATGCGCAGTTTTTTTGGGATGCGCATGGCTAGTCGAGCAAAAACACGTGCGAGAGGATGCATCCCGCAGGCTAGTCGAGTAAAAACACGTGCGAGAGGATGCATCCTGCAGGCTAGTCGAGTAAAAACACGTGCGAGAGGATGCATCCCGCAGGCTAGTCAAGTAAAAACACGTGCGAGAGGATGCATCCCGCAGGCTAGTCGAGCAAAAACACGTGCGAGAGGATGCATCCCGCAGGCTAGTCGAGTAAAAACACGTGCGAGAGGATGCATCCCGCAGGCTAGTCGAGTAAAAACACGTGCGAGAGGATGCATCCCGCAGGCTAGTCGAGTAAAAACACGTGCGAGAGGATGCATCCTGCAGGCTAGTCGAATAAAAACACGTGCGAGAGGCTGCATCCCGCAGGCTAGTCGAGTAAAAACACGTGCGAGGTTTTGTGGGATGCGCATGCGCAGGTTTTGTGGGATGCTCATGCGCAGGTTTTTTGGGATGCGCATGGCTAGTCGAGCAAAAACACGTGCGAGAGGATGCATCCCGCAGGCTAGTCGAGTAAAAACACGTGCGAGAGGATGCATCCCGCAGGCTAGTCGAGTAAAAACACGTGCGAGAGGATGCATCCCGCAGGCTAGTCGAGTAAAAACACGTGCGAGGTTTTGTGGGATGCGCATGCGCAGGTTTTTTGGGATGCGCATGGCTAGTCGAGCAAAAACACGTGCGAGAGGATGCATCCCGCAGGCTAGTCGAGCAAAAACACGTGCGAGAGGATGCATCCCGCAGGCTAGTCGAGTAAAAACACGTGCGAGGTTTTGTGGGATGCGCTTGCGCAGGTTTTGTGGGAGGCGCATGCGCAGGTTTTTTGGGATGCGCATGCGCAGGTTTTTTGGGATGCGCATGGCTAGTCGAGGAAAAACACGTGCGAGGTTTTGTGGGATGCGCATGCGCAGGTTTTGTGGGATGCGCATGCGTAGGTTTTTTGGGATGCGCATGCGCAGGTTTTTTGGGATGCGCATGCCTAGTCGAGCAAAAACACGTGCGAGAGGATGCATCCCGCAGGCTAGTCGAGCAAAAACACGTGCGAGGTTTTGTGGGATGCGCATGCGCAGGTTTTGTGGGATGCGCATGCGCAGGTTTTTTGGGATGCGCATGGCTAGTCGAGCAAAAACACGTGCGAGAGGATGCATCCCGCAGGCTAGTCGAGTAAAAACACGTGCGAGAGGATGCATCCCGCAGGCTAGTCGAGTAAAAACACGTGCGAGGTTTTGTGGGATGCGCATGCGCAGTTTTTTTGGGATGCGCATGGCTAGTCGAGCAAAAACACGTGCGAGAGGATGCATCCCGCAGGCTAGTCGAGTAAAAACACGTGCGAGAGGATGCATCCTGCAGGCTAGTCGAGTAAAAACACGTGCGAGAGGATGCATCCCGCAGGCTAGTCAAGTAAAAACACGTGCGAGGTTTTGTGGGATGCGCATGCGCAGGTTTTTTGGGATGCGCATGGCTAGTCGAGCAAAAACACGTGCGAGAGGATGCATCCCGCAGGGTAGTCGAGTAAAAACACGTGCGAAAGGATGCATCCCGCAGGCTAGTCGAGTAAAAACACGTACGAGGTTTTGTGGGATGCGCATGCGCAGGTTTTGTGGGATGCGCATGCGCAGGTTTTTTGGGATGAGCATGCCTAGTCGAGCAAAAACACGTGCGAGAGGATGCATCCCGCAGGCTAGTCGAGCAAAAACACGTGCGAGAGGATGCATCCCGCAGGCTAGTCGAGTAAAAACACGTGCGAGAGGATGCATCCCGCAGGCTAGTCGAGTAAAAACACGTGCGAGAGGATGCATCCCGCAGGCTAGTCGAGTAAAAACACGTGCGAGAGGATGCATCCTGCAGGCTAGTCGAGTAAAAACACGTGCGAGAGGCTGCATCCCGCAGGCTAGTCGAGTAAAAACACGTGCGAGGTTTTGTGGGATGCGCATGCGCAGGTTTTGTGGGATGCGCATGCGCAGGTTTTTTGGGATGCGCATGGCTAGTCGAGCAAAAACACGTGCGAGAGGATGCATCCCGCAGGCTAGTCGAGTAAAAACACGTGCGAGAGGATGCATCCCGCAGGCTAGTCGAGTAAAAACACGTGCGAGAGGATGCATCCCGCAGGCTAGTCGAGTAAAAACACGTGCGAGGTTTTGTGGGATGCGCATGCGCAGGTTTTGTGGGATGCGCATGCGCAGGTTTATTGGGATGCGCATGGCTAGTCGAGCAAAAACACGTGCGAGAGGATGCATCCCGCAGGCTAGTCGAGCAAAAACACGTGCGAGAGGATGCATCCCGCAGGCTAGTCGAGTAAAAACACGTGCGAGGTTTTGTGGGATGCGCATGCGCAGGTTTTGTGGGAGGCGCATGCGCAGGTTTTTTGGGATGCGCATGCGCAGGTTTTTTGGGATGCGCATGGCTAGTCGAGGAAAAACACGTGCGAGGTTTTGTGGGATGCGCATGCGCAGGTTTTGTGGGATGCGCATGCGTAGGTTTTTTGGGATGCGCATGCGCAGGTTTTTTGGGATGCGCATGCCTAGTCGAGCAAAAACACGTGCGAGAGGATGCATCCCGCAGGCTAGTCGAGCAAAAACACGTGCGAGAGGATGCATCCCGCAGGCTAGTCGAGTAAAAACACGTGCGAGAGGATGCATCCCGCAGGCTAGTCGAGTAAAAACACGTGCGAGGTTTTGTGGGATGCGCATGCGCAGGTTTTGTGGGATGCGCATGCGCAGGTTTTTTGGGATGCGCATGGCTAGTCGAGCAAAAACACGTGCGAGAGGATGCATCCCGCAGGGTAGTCGAGTAAAAACACGTGCGAAAGGATGCATCCCGCAGGCTAGTCGAGTAAAAACACGTACGAGGTTTTGTGGGATGCGCATGCGCAGGTTTTTTGGGATGCTCATGCCTAGTCGAGCAAAAACACGTGCGAGAGGATGCATCCCGCAGGCTAGTCGAGCAAAAACACGTGCGAGAGGATGCATCCCGCAGGCTAGTCGAGTAAAAACACGTGCGAGAGGATGCATCCCGCAGGCTAGTCGAGTAAAAACACGTGCGAGAGGATGCATCCCGCAGGCTAGTCGAGTAAAAACACGTGCGAGAGGATGCATCCTGCAGGCTAGTCGAGTAAAAACACGTGCGAGAGGATGCATCCCGCAGGCTAGTCGAGTAAAAACACGTGCGAGGTTTTGTGGGATGCGCATGCGCAGGTTTTGTGGGATGCGCATGCGCAGGTTTTTTGGGATGCGCATGGCTAGTCGAGCAAAAACACGTGCGAGAGGATGCATCCCGCAGGCTAGTCGAGCAAAAACACGTGCGAGAGGATGCATCCCGCAGGCTAGTCGAGTAAAAACACGTACGAGGTTTTGTGGGATGCGCATGCGCAGGTTTTGTGGGATGCGCATGCGCAGGTTTTTTGGGATGCGCATGCCTAGTCGAGCAAAAACACGTGCGAGAGGATGCATCCCGCAGGCTAGTCGAGCAAAAACACGTGCGAGAGGATGCATCCCGCAGGCTAGTCGAGTAAAAACACGTGCGAGAGGATGCATCCCGCAGGCTAGTCGAGTAAAAACACGTGCGAGAGGATGCATCCCGCAGGCTAGTCGAGTAAAAACACGTGCGAGAGGATGCATCCTGCAGGCTAGTCGAGTAAAAACACGTGCGAGAGGCTGCATCCCGCAGGCTAGTCGAGTAAAAACACGTGCGAGGTTTTGTGGGATGCGCATGCGCAGGTTTTGTGGGATGCGCATGCGCAGGTTTTTTGGGATGCGCATGGCTAGTCGAGCAAAAACACGTGCGAGAGGATGCATCCCGCAGGCTAGTCGAGTAAAAACACGTGCGAGAGGATGCATCCCGCAGGCTAGTCGAGTAAAAACACGTGCGAGGTTTTGTGGGATGCGCATGCGCAGGTTTTGTGGGATGCGCATGCGCAGGTTTTTTGGGATGCGCATGGCTAGTCGAGCAAAAACACGTGCGAGAGGATGCATCCCGCAGGCTAGTCGAGCAAAAACACGTGCGAGAGGATGCATCCCGCAGGCTAGTCGAGTAAAAACACGTGCGAGGTTTTGTGGGATGCGCATGCGCAGGTTTTGTGGGAGGCGCACGCGCAGGTTTTTTGGGATGCGCATGCGCAGGTTTTTTGGGATGCGCATGGCTAGTCGAGGAAAAACACGTGCGAGGTTTTGTGGGATGCGCATGCGCAGGTTTTGTGGGATGCGCATGCGCAGGTTTTGTGGGATGCGCATGCGCAGGTTTTTTGGGATGCGCATGCCTAGTCGAGCAAAAACACGTGCGAGAGGATGCATCCCGCAGGCTAGTCGAGCAAAAACACGTGCGAGAGGATGCATCCCGCAGGCTAGTCGAGTAAAAACACGTGCGAGAGGATGCATCCCGCAGGCTAGTCGAGTAAAAACACGTGCGAGGTTTTGTGGGATGCGCATGCGCAGGTTTTGTGGGATGCGCATGCGCAGGTTTTTTGGGATGCGCATGGCTAGTCGAGCAAAAACACGTGCGAGAGGATGCATCCCGCAGGGTAGTCGAGTAAAAACACGTGCGAAAGGATGCATCCCGCAGGCTAGTCGAGTAAAAACACGTACGAGGTTTTGTGGGATGCGCATGCGCAGGTTTTGTGGGATGCGCATGCGCAGGTTTTTTGGGATGCGCATGCCTAGTCGAGCAAAAACACGTGCGAGAGGATGCATCCCGCAGGCTAGTCGAGCAAAAACACGTGCGAGAGGATGCATCCCGCAGGCTAGTCGAGCAAAAACACGTGCGAGAGGATGCATCCCGCAGGCTAGTCGAGTAAAAACACGTGCGAGAGGATGTATCCCGCAGGCTAGTCGAGTAAAAACACGTGCGAGAGGATGCATCCCGCAGGCTAGTCGAGTAAAAACACGTGCGAGGTTTTGTGGGATGCGCATGCGCAGGATTTGTGGGATGCGCATGCGCAGGTTTTTTGGGATGCGCATGCGCAGGTTTTTTGGGATGCGCATGGCTAGTCGAGGAAAAACACGTGCGAGAGGATGCATCCCGCAGGCTAGTCGAGTAAAAACACGTGCGAGGTTTTGTGGGATGCGCATGCGCAGGTTTTTTGGGATGCGCATGCGCAGGTTTTTTGGGATGCGCATGCCTAGTCGAGCAAAAACACGTGCGAGAGGATGCATCCCGCAGGCTAGTCGAGTAAAAACACGTGCGAGAGGATGCATCCTGCAGGCTAGTCGAGTAAAAACACGTGCGAGAGGATGCATCCCGCAGGCTAGTCGAGTAAAAACACGTGCGAGGTTTTGTGGAATGCGCATGCGCAGGTTTTGTGGGATGCGCATGCGCAGGTTTTTTGGGATGCGCATGGCTAGTCGAGCAAAAACACGTGCGAGAGGAAGCATCCCGCAGGCTAGTCGAGCAAAAACACGTGCGAGAGGATGCATCCCGCAGGCTAGTCGAGTAAAAACACGTGCGAGAGGATGCATCCCGCAGGCTAGTCGAGTAAAAACACGTGCGAGAGGATGCATCCTGCAGGCTAGTCGAGTAAAAACACGTGCGAGAGGCTGCATCCCGCAGGCTACTCGAGTAAAAACACGTGCGAGGTTTTGTGGGATGCGCATGCGCAGGTTTTGTGGGATGCGCATGCGCAGGTTTTTTGGGATGCGCATGGCTAGTCGAGCAAAAACACGTGCGAGAGGATGCATCCCGCAGGCTAGTCGAGTAAAAACACGTGCGAGAGGATGCATCCTGCAGGCTAGTCGAGTAAAAACACGTGCGAGAGGCTGCATCCCGCAGGCTAGTCGAGTAAAAACACGTGCGAGGTTTTGTGGGATGCGCATGCGCAGGTTTTGTGGGATGCGCATGCGCAGGTTTTTTGGGATGCGCATGGCTAGTCGAGCAAAAACACGTGCGAGAGGATGCATCCCGCAGGCTAGTCGAGTAAAAACACGTGCGAGAGGATGCATCCCGCAGGCTAGTCGAGTAAAAACACGTGCGAGAGGATGCATCCCGCAGGCTAGTCGAGTAAAAACACGTGCGAGGTTTTGTGGGATGCGCATGCGCAGGTTTTGTGGGATGCGCATGCGCAGGTTTTTTGGGATGCGCATGGCTAGTCGAGCAAAAACACGTGCGAGAGGATGCATCCCGCAGGCTAGTCGAGCAAAAACACGTGCGAGAGGATGCATCCCGCAGGCTAGTCGAGTAAAAACACGTGCGAGGTTTTGTGGGATGCGCATGCGCAGGTTTTGTGGGAGGCGCATGCGCAGGTTTTTTGGGATGCGCATGCGCAGGTTTTTTGGGATGCGCATGGCTAGTCGAGGAAAAACACGTGCGAGGTTTTGTGGGATGCGCATGCGTAGGTTTTTTGGGATGCGCATGCGCAGGTTTTTTGGGATGCGCATGCCTAGTCGAGCAAAAACACGTGCGAGAGGATGCATCCCGCAGGCTAGTCGAGCAAAAACACGTGCGAGAGGATGCATCCCGCAGGCTAGTCGAGTAAAAACACGTGCGAGAGGATGCATCCCGCAGGCTAGTCGAGTAAAAACACGTGCGAGGTTTTGTGGGATGCGCATGCGCAGGTTTTGTGGGATGCGCATGCGCAGGTTTTTTGGGATGCGCATGGCTAGTCGAGCAAAAACACGTGCGAGAGGATGCATCCCGCAGGCTAGTCGAGTAAAAACACGTGCGAGAGGATGCATCCCGCAGGCTAGTCGAGTAAAAACACGTGCGAGGTTTTGTGGGATGCGCATGCGCAGTTTTTTTGGGATGCGCATGGCTAGTCGAGCAAAAACACGTGCGAGAGGATGCATCCCGCAGGCTAGTCGAGTAAAAACACGTGCGAGAGGATGCATCCTGCAGGCTAGTCGAGTAAAAACACGTGCGAGAGGATGCATCCCGCAGGCTAGTCAAGTAAAAACACGTGCGAGGTTTTGTGGGATGCGCATGCGCAGGTTTTTTGGGATGCGCATGGCTAGTCGAGCAAAAACACGTGCGAGAGGATGCATCCCGCAGGGTAGTCGAGTAAAAACACGTGCGAAAGGATGCATCCCGCAGGCTAGTCGAGCAAAAACACGTACGAGGTTTTGTGGGATGCGCATGCGCAGGTTTTGTGGGATGCGCATGCGCAGGTTTTGTGGGATGCGCATGCGCAGGTTTTTTGGGATGCGCATGGCTAGTCGAGCAAAAACACGTGCGAGAGGATGCATCCCGCAGGCTAGTCGAGTAAAAACACGTGCGAGAGGATGCATCCCGCAGGCTAGTCGAGTAAAAACACGTGCGAGGTTTTGTGGGATGCGCATGCGCAGTTTTTTTGGGATGCGCATGGCTAGTCGAGCAAAAACACGTGCGAGAGGATGCATCCCGCAGGCTAGTCGAGTAAAAACACGTGCGAGAGGATGCATCCTGCAGGCTAGTCGAGTAAAAACACGTGCGAGATGATGCATCCCGCAGGCTAGTCAAGTAAAAACACGTGCGAGGTTTTGTGGGATGCGCATGCGCAGGTTTTTTGGGATGCGCATGGCTAGTCGAGCAAAAACACGTGCGAGAGGATGCATCCCGCAGGGTAGTCGAGTAAAAACACGTGCGAAAGGATGCATCCCGCAGGCTAGTCGAGCAAAAACACGTACGAGGTTTTGTGGGATGCGCATGCGCAGGTTTTTTGGGATGCGCATGCCTAGTCGAGCAAAAACACGTGCGAGAGGATGCATCCCGCAGGCTAGTCGAGCAAAAACACGTGCGAGAGGATGCATCCCGCAGGCTAGTCGAGTAAAAACACGTGCGAGAGGATGCATCCCGCAGGCTAGTCGAGTATAAACACGTGCGAGAGGATGCATCCCGCAGGCTAGTCGAGTAAAAACACGTGCGAGAGGATGCATCCTGCAGGCTAGTCGAGTAAAAACACGTGCGAGAGGATGCATCCCGCAGGCTAGTCGAGTAAAAACACGTGCGAGGTTTTGTGGGATGCGCATGCGCAGGTTTTGTGGGATGCGCATGCGCAGGTTTTTTGGGATGCGCATGGCTAGTCGAGCAAAAACACGTGCGAGAGGATGCATCCCGCAGGCTAGTCGAGCAAAAACACGTGCGAGAGGATGCATCCCGCAGGCTAGTCGAGTAAAAACACGTGCGAGAGGATGCATCCCGCAGGCTAGTCGAGTAAAAACACGTGCGAGAGGATGCATCCCGCAGGCTAGTCGAGTAAAAACACGTGCGAGAGGATGCATCCTGCAGGCTAGTCGAGTAAAAACACGTGCGAGAGGCTGCATCCCGCAGGCTAGTCGAGTAAAAACACGTGCGAGGTTTTGTGGGATGCGCATGCGCAGGTTTTGTGGGATGCGCATGCGCAGGTTTTTTGGGATGCGCATGGCTAGTCGAACAAAAACACGTGCGAGAGGATGCATCCCGCAGGCTAGTCGAGTAAAAACACGTGCGAGAGGATGCATCCCGCAGGCTAGTCGAGTAAAAACACGTGCGAGAGGATGCATCCCGCAGGCTAGTCGAGTAAAAACACGTGCGAGGTTTTGTGGGATGCGCATGCGCAGGTTTTGTGGGATGCGCATGCGCAGGTTTTTTGGGATGCGCATGGCTAGTCGAGCAAAAACACGTGCGAGAGGATGCATCCCGCAGGCTAGTCGAGCAAAAACACGTGCGAGAGGATGCATCCCGCAGGCTAGTCGAGTAAAAACACGTGCGAGGTTTTGTGGGATGCGCATGCGCAGGTTTTGTGGGAGGCGCACGCGCAGGTTTTTTGGGATGCGCATGCGCAGGTTTTTTGGGATGCGCATGGCTAGTCGAGGAAAAACACGTGCGAGGTTTTGTGGGATGCGCATGCGCAGGTTTTGTGGGATGCGCATGCGCAGGTTTTGTGGGATGCGCATGCGCAGGTTTTTTGGGATGCGCATGCCTAGTCGAGCAAAAACACGTGCGAGAGGATGCATCCCGCAGGCTAGTCGAGCAAAAACACGTGCGAGAGGATGCATCCCGCAGGCTAGTCGAGTAAAAACACGTGCGAGAGGATGCATCCCGCAGGCTAGTCGAGTAAAAACACGTGCGAGGTTTTGTGGGATGCGCATGCGCAGGTTTTGTGGGATGCGCATGCGCAGGTTTTTTGGGATGCGCATGGCTAGTCGAGCAAAAACACGTGCGAGAGGATGCATCCCGCAGGGTAGTCGAGTAAAAACACGTGCGAAAGGATGCATCCCGCAGGCTAGTCGAGTAAAAACACGTACGAGGTTTTGTGGGATGCGCATGCGCAGGTTTTGTGGGATGCGCATGCGCAGGTTTTTTGGGATGCGCATGCCTAGTCGAGCAAAAACACGTGCGAGAGGATGCATCCCGCAGGCTAGTCGAGCAAAAACACGTGCGAGAGGATGCATCCCGCAGGCTAGTCGAGCAAAAACACGTGCGAGAGGATGCATCCCGCAGGCTAGTCGAGTAAAAACACGTGCGAGAGGATGTATCCCGCAGGCTAGTCGAGTAAAAACACGTGCGAGAGGATGCATCCCGCAGGCTAGTCGAGTAAAAACACGTGCGAGGTTTTGTGGGATGCGCATGCGCAGGTTTTGTGGGATGCGCATGCGCAGGTTTTTTGGGATGCGCATGCGCAGGTTTTTTGGGATGCGCATGGCTAGTCGAGGAAAAACACGTGCGAGAGGATGCATCCCGCAGGCTAGTCGAGTAAAAACACGTGCGAGGTTTTGTGGGATGCGCATGCGCAGGTTTTTTGGGATGCGCATGCGCAGGTTTTTTGGGATGCGCATGCCTAGTCGAGCAAAAACACGTGCGAGAGGATGCATCCCGCAGGCTAGTCGAGTAAAAACACGTGCGAGAGGATGCATCCTGCAGGCTAGTCGAGTAAAAACACGTGCGAGAGGATGCATCCCGCAGGCTAGTCGAGTAAAAACACGTGCGAGGTTTTGTGGGATGCGCATGCGCAGGTTTTGTGGGATGCGCATGCGCAGGTTTTTTGGGATGCGCATGGCTAGTCGAGCAAAAACACGTGCGAGAGGAAGCATCCCGCAGGCTAGTCGAGCAAAAACACGTGCGAGAGGATGCATCCCGCAGGCTAGTCGAGTAAAAACACGTGCGAGAGGATGCATCCCGCAGGCTAGTCGAGTAAAAACACGTGCGAGAGGATGCATCCTGCAGGCTAGTCGAGTAAAAACACGTGCGAGAGGCTGCATCCCGCAGGCTACTCGAGTAAAAACACGTGCGAGGTTTTGTGGGATGCGCATGCGCAGGTTTTGTGGGATGCGCATGCGCAGGTTTTTTGGGATGCGCATGGCTAGTCGAGCAAAAACACGTGCGAGAGGATGCATCCCGCAGGCTAGTCGAGTAAAAACACGTGCGAGAGGATGCATCCTGCAGGCTAGTCGAGTAAAAACACGTGCGAGAGGCTGCATCCCGCAGGCTAGTCGAGTAAAAACACGTGCGAGGTTTTGTGGGATGCGCATGCGCAGGTTTTGTGGGATGCGCATGCGCAGGTTTTTTGGGATGCGCATGGCTAGTCGAGCAAAAACACGTGCGAGAGGATGCATCCCGCAGGCTAGTCGAGTAAAAACACGTGCGAGAGGATGCATCCCGCAGGCTAGTCGAGTAAAAACACGTGCGAGAGGATGCATCCCGCAGGCTAGTCGAGTAAAAACACGTGCGAGGTTTTGTGGGATGCGCATGCGCAGGTTTTGTGGGATGCGCATGCGCAGGTTTTTTGGGATGCGCATGGCTAGTCGAGCAAAAACACGTGCGAGAGGATGCATCCCGCAGGCTAGTCGAGCAAAAACACGTGCGAGAGGATGCATCCCGCAGGCTAGTCGAGTAAAAACACGTGCGAGGTTTTGTGGGATGCGCATGCGCAGGTTTTGTGGGAGGCGCATGCGCAGGTTTTTTGGGATGCGCATGCGCAGGTTTTTTGGGATGCGCATGGCTAGTCGAGGAAAAACACGTGCGAGGTTTTGTGGGATGCGCATGCGTAGGTTTTTTGGGATGCGCATGCGCAGGTTTTTTGGGATGCGCATGCCTAGTCGAGCAAAAACACGTGCGAGAGGATGCATCCCGCAGGCTAGTCGAGCAAAAACACGTGCGAGAGGATGCATCCCGCAGGCTAGTCGAGTAAAAACACGTGCGAGAGGATGCATCCCGCAGGCTAGTCGAGTAAAAACACGTGCGAGGTTTTGTGGGATGCGCATGCGCAGGTTTTGTGGGATGCGCATGCGCAGGTTTTTTGGGATGCGCATGGCTAGTCGAGCAAAAACACGTGCGAGAGGATGCATCCCGCAGGCTAGTCGAGTAAAAACACGTGCGAGAGGATGCATCCCGCAGGCTAGTCGAGTAAAAACACGTGCGAGGTTTTGTGGGATGCGCATGCGCAGTTTTTTTGGGATGCGCATGGCTAGTCGAGCAAAAACACGTGCGAGAGGATGCATCCCGCAGGCTAGTCGAGTAAAAACACGTGCGAGAGGATGCATCCTGCAGGCTAGTCGAGTAAAAACACGTGCGAGAGGATGCATCCCGCAGGCTAGTCAAGTAAAAACACGTGCGAGGTTTTGTGGGATGCGCATGCGCAGGTTTTTTGGGATGCGCATGGCTAGTCGAGCAAAAACACGTGCGAGAGGATGCATCCCGCAGGGTAGTCGAGTAAAAACACGTGCGAAAGGATGCATCCCGCAGGCTAGTCGAGCAAAAACACGTACGAGGTTTTGTGGGATGCGCATGCGCAGGTTTTGTGGGATGCGCATGCGCAGGTTTTGTGGGATGCGCATGCGCAGGTTTTTTGGGATGCGCATGCCTAGTCGAGCAAAAACACGTGCGAGAGGATGCATCCCGCAGGCTAGTCGAGCAAAAACACGTGCGAGAGGATGCATCCCGCAGGCTAGTCGAGTAAAAACACGTGCGAGAGGATGCATCCCGCAGGCTAGTCGAGTAAAAACACGTGCGAGAGGATGCATCCCGCAGGCTAGTCGAGTAAAAACACGTGCGAGAGGATGCATCCTGCAGGCTAGTCGAGTAAAAACACGTGCGAGAGGATGCATCCCGCAGGCTAGTCGAGTAAAAACACGTGCGAGGTTTTGTGGGATGCGCATGCGCAGGTTTTGTGGGATGCGCATGCGCAGGTTTTTTGGGATGCGCATGGCTAGTCGAGCAAAAACACGTGCGAGAGGATGCATCCCGCAGGCTAGTCGAGCAAAAACACGTGCGAGAGGATGCATCCCGCAGGCTAGTCGAGTAAAAACACGTGCGAGAGGATGCATCCCGCAGGCTAGTCGAGTAAAAACACGTGCGAGAGGATGCATCCCGCAGGCTAGTCGAGTAAAAACACGTGCGAGAGGATGCATCCTGCAGGCTAGTCGAGTAAAAACACGTGCGAGAGGCTGCATCCCGCAGGCTAGTCGAGTAAAAACACGTGCGAGGTTTTGTGGGATGCGCATGCGCAGGTTTTGTGGGATGCGCATGCGCAGGTTTTTTGGGATGCGCATGGCTAGTCGAACAAAAACACGTGCGAGAGGATGCATCCCGCAGGCTAGTCGAGTAAAAACACGTGCGAGAGGATGCATCCCGCAGGCTAGTCGAGTAAAAACACGTGCGAGAGGATGCATCCCGCAGGCTAGTCGAGTAAAAACACGTGCGAGGTTTTGTGGGATGCGCATGCGCAGGTTTTGTGGGATGCGCATGCGCAGGTTTTTTGGGATGCGCATGGCTAGTCGAGCAAAAACACGTGCGAGAGGATGCATCCCGCAGGCTAGTCGAGCAAAAACACGTGCGAGAGGATGCATCCCGCAGGCTAGTCGAGTAAAAACACGTGCGAGGTTTTGTGGGATGCGCATGCGCAGGTTTTGTGGGAGGCGCATGCGCAGGTTTTTTGGGATGCGCATGCGCAGGTTTTTTGGGATGCGCATGGCTAGTCGAGGAAAAACACGTGCGAGGTTTTGTGGGATGCGCATGCGCAGGTTTTGTGGGATGCGCATGCGTAGGTTTTTTGGGATGCGCATGCGCAGGTTTTTTGGGATGCGCATGCCTAGTCGAGCAAAAACACGTGCGAGAGGATGCATCCCGCAGGCTAGTCGAGCAAAAACACGTGCGAGAGGATGCATCCCGCAGGCTAGTCGAGTAAAAACACGTGCGAGAGGATGCATCCCGCAGGCTAGTCGAGTAAAAACACGTGCGAGGTTTTGTGGGATGCGCATGCGCAGGTTTTGTGGGATGCGCATGCGCAGGTTTTTTGGGATGCGCATGGCTAGTCGAGCAAAAACACGTGCGAGAGGATGCATCCCGCAGGCTAGTCGAGTAAAAACACGTGCGAGAGGATGCATCCCGCAGGCTAGTCGAGTAAAAACACGTGCGAGGTTTTGTTGGATGCGCATGCGCAGTTTTTTTGGGATGCGCATGGCTAGTCGAGCAAAAACACGTGCGAGAGGATGCATCCCGCAGGCTAGTCGAGTAAAAACACGTGCGAGAGGATGCATCCTGCAGGCTAGTCGAGTAAAAACACGTGCGAGAGGATGCATCCCACAGGCTAGTCAAGTAAAAACACGTGCGAGGTTTTGTGGGATGCGCATGCGCAGGTTTTTTGGGATGCGCATGGCTAGTCGAGCAAAAACACGTGCGAGAGGATGCATCCCGCAGGGTAGTCGAGTAAAAACACGTGCGAAAGGATGCATCCCGCAGGCTAGTCGAGTAAAAACACGTACGAGGTTTTGTGGGATGCGCATGCGCAGGTTTTGTGGGATGCGCATGCGCAGGTTTTGTGGGATGCGCATGCGCAGGTTTTTTGGGATGCGCATGCCTAGTCGAGCAAAAACACGTGCGAGAGGATGCATCCCGCAGGCTAGTCGAGCAAAAACACGTGCGAGAGGATGCATCCCGCAGGCTAGTCGAGTAAAAACACGTGCGAGAGGATGCATCCCGCAGGCTAGTCGAGTAAAAACACGTGCGAGAGGATGCATCCCGCAGGCTAGTCGAGTAAAAACACGTGCGAGAGGATGCATCCTGCAGGCTAGTCGAGTTAAAACACGTGCGAGAGGATGCATCCCGCAGGCTAGTCGAGTAAAAACACGTGCGAGGTTTTGTGGGATGCGCATGCGCAGGTTTTGTGGGATGCGCATGCGCAGGTTTTTTGGGATGCGCATGGCTAGTCGAGCAAAAACACGTGCGAGAGGATGCATCCCGCAGGCTAGTCGAGCAAAAACACGTGCGGGAGGATGCATCCCGCAGGCTAGTCGAGTAAAAACACGTACGAGGTTTTGTGGGATGCGCATGCGCAGGTTTTGTGGGATGCGCATGCGCAGGTTTTTTGGGATGCGCATGCCTAGTCGAGCAAAAACACGTGCGAGAGGATGCATCCCGCAGGCTAGTCGAGCAAAAACACGTGCGAGAGGATGCATCCCGCAGGCTAGTCGAGTAAAAACACGTGCGAGAGGATGCATCCCGCAGGCTAGTCGAGTAAAAACACGTGCGAGAGGATGCATCCCGCAGGCTAGTCGAGTAAAAACACGTGCGAGAGGATGCATCCTGCAGGCTAGTCGAGTAAAAACACGTGCGAGAGGCTGCATCCCGCAGGCTAGTCGAGTAAAAACACGTGCGAGGTTTTGTGGGATGCGCATGCGCAGGTTTTGTGGGATGCGCATGCGCAGGTTTTTTGGGATGCGCATGGCTAGTCGAGCAAAAACACGTGCGAGAGGATGCATCCCGCAGGCTAGTCGAGTAAAAACACGTGCGAGAGGATGCATCCCGCAGGCTAGTCGAGTAAAAACACGTGCGAGAGGATGCATCCCGCAGGCTAGTCGAGTAAAAACACGTGCGAGGTTTTGTGGGATGCGCATGCGCAGGTTTTGTGGGATGCGCATGCGTAGGTTTTTTGGGATGCGCATGCGCAGGTTTTTTGGGATGCGCATGCCTAGTCGAGCAAAAACACGTGCGAGAGGATGCATCCCGCAGGCTAGTCGAGCAAAAACACGTGCGAGAGGATGCATCCCGCAGGCTAGTCGAGTAAAAACACGTGCGAGAGGATGCATCCCGCAGGCTAGTCGAGTAAAAACACGTGCGAGGTTTTGTGGGATGCGCATGCGCAGGTTTTGTGGGATGCGCATGCGCAGGTTTTTTGGGATGCGCATGGCTAGTCGAGCAAAAACACGTGCGAGAGGATGCATCCCGCAGGGTAGTCGAGTAAAAACACGTGCGAAAGGATGCATCCCGCAGGCTAGTCGAGTAAAAACACGTACGAGGTTTTGTGGGATGCGCATGCGCAGGTTTTGTGGGATGCGCATGCGCAGGTTTTTTGGGATGCGCATGCCTAGTCGAGCAAAAACACGTGCGAGAGGATGCATCCCGCAGGCTAGTCGAGCAAAAACACGTGCGAGAGGATGCATCCCGCAGGCTAGTCGAGTAAAAACACGTGCGAGAGGATGCATCCCGCAGGCTAGTCGAGTAAAAACACGTGCGAGAGGATGCATCCTGCAGGCTAGTCGAGTAAAAACACGTGCGAGAGGATGCATCCCGCAGGCTAGTCGAGTAAAAACACGTGCGAGGTTTTGTGGGATGCGCATGCGCAGGTTTTTTGGGATGCGCATGGCTAGTCGAGCAAAAACACGTGCGAGAGGATGCATCCCGCAGGCTAGTCGAGCAAAAACACGTGCGAGAGGATGCATCCCGCAGGCTAGTCGAGTAAAAACACGTGCGAGAGGATGCATCCCGCAGGCTAGTCGAGTAAAAACACGTGCGAGAGGATGCATCCCGCAGGCTAGTCGAGTAAAAACACGTGCGAGAGGATGCATCCTGCAGGCTAGTGGAGTAAAAACACGTGCGAGAGGCTGCATCCCGCAGGCTAGTCGAGTAAAAACACGTGCGAGGTTTTGTGGGATGCGCATGCGCAGGTTTTGTGGGATGCGCATGCGCAGGTTTTTTGGGATGCGCATGGCTAGTCGAGCAAAAACACGTGCGAGAGGATGCATCCCGCAGGCTAGTCGAGTAAAAACACGTGCGAGAGGATGCATCCCGCAGGCTAGTCGAGTAAAAACACGTGCGAGAGGATGCATCCCGCAGGCTAGTCGAGTAAAAACACGTGCGAGGTTTTGTGGGATGCGCATGCGCAGGTTTTGTGGGATGCGCATGCGCAGGTTTTTTGGGATGCGCATGGCTAGTCGAGCAAAAACACGTGCGAGAGGATGCATCCCGCAGGCTAGTCGAGCAAAAACACGTGCGAGAGGATGCATCCCGCAGGCTAGTCGAGTAAAAACACGTGCGAGAGGATGCATCCCGCAGGCTAGTCGAGTAAAAACACGTGCGAGAGGATGCATCCCGCAGGCTAGTCGAGTAAAAACACGTGCGAGGTTTTGTGGGATGCGCATGCGCAGGTTTTGTGGGATGCGCATGCGCAGGTTTTTTGGGATGCGCATGGCTAGTCGAGCAAAAACACGTGCGAGAGGATGCATCCCGCAGGCTAGTCGAGCAAAAACACGTGCGAGAGGATGCATCCCGCAGGCTAGTCGAGTAAAAACACGTGCGAGGTTTTGTGGGATGCGCATGCGCAGGTTTTGTGGGAGGCGCATGCGCAGGTTTTTTGGGATGCGCATGCGCAGGTTTTTTGGGATGCGCATGGCTAGTCGAGGAAAAACACGTGCGAGGTTTTGTGGGATGCGCATGCGCAGGTTTTGTGGGATGCGCATGCGTAGGTTTTTTGGGATGCGCATGCGCAGGTTTTTTGGGATGCGCATGCCTAGTCGAGCAAAAACACGTGCGAGAGGATGCATCCCGCAGGCTAGTCGAGCAAAAACACGTGCGAGAGGATGCATCCCGCAGGCTAGTCGAGTAAAAACACGTGCGAGAGGATGCATCCCGCAGGCTAGTCGAGTAAAAACACGTGCGAGAGGATGCATCCCGCAGGCTAGTCGAGTAAAAACACGTGCGAGAGGATGCATCCTGCAGGCTAGTCGAGTAAAAACACGTGCGAGAGGATGCATCCCGCAGGCTAGTCGAGTAAAAACACGTGCGAGGTTTTGTGGGATGCGCATGGGCAGGTTTTGTGGGATGCGCATGCGCAGGTTTTTTGGGATGCGCATGGCTAGTCGAGCAAAAACACGTGCGAGAGGATGCATCCCGCAGGCTAGTCGAGTAAAAACACGTGCGAGAGGATGCATCCCGCAGGCTAGTCGAGTAAAAACACGTGCGAGAGGATGCATCCCGCAGGCTAGTCGAGTAAAAACACGTGCGAGGTTTTGTGGGATGCGCATGCGCAGGTTTTTTGGGATGCGCATGGCTAGTCGAGCAAAAACACGTGCGAGAGGATGCATCCCGCAGGCTAGTCGAGCAAAAACACGTGCGAGAGGATGCATCCCGCAGGCTAGTCGAGTAAAAACACGTACGAGGTTTTGTGGGAAGCGCATGCGCAGGTTTTGTGGGATGCGCATGCGCAGGTTTTTTGGGATGCGCATGCCTAGTCGAGCAAAAACACGTGCGAGAGGATGCATCCCGCAGGCTAGTCGAGCAAAAACACGTGCGAGAGGATGCATCCCGCAGGCTAGTCGAGTAAAAACACGTGCGAGAGGATGCATCCCGCAGGCTAGTCGAGTAAAAACACGTGCGAGAGGATGCATCCCGCAGGCTAGTCGAGTAAAAACACGTGCGAGCTTTTGTGGGATGCGCATGCGCAGGTTTTTTGGGATGCGCATGGCTAGTCGAGCAAAAACACGTGCGAGAGGATGCATCCCGCAGGCTAGTCGAGCAAAAACACGTGCGAGAGGATGCATCCCGCAGGCTAGTCGAGTAAAAACACGTGCGAGGTTTTGTGGGATGCGCATGCGCAGGTTTTGTGGGAGGCGCATGCGCAGGTTTTTTGGGATGCGCATGCGCAGGTTTTTTGGGATGCGCATGCGCAGGTTTTTTGGGATGCGCATGGCTAGTCGAGGAAAAACACGTGCGAGGTTTTGTGGGATGCGCATGCGCAGGTTTTGTGGGATGCGCATGCGTAGGTTTTTTGGGATGCGCATGCGCAGGTTTTTTGGGATGCGCATGCCTAGTCGAGCAAAAACACGTACGAGAGGATGCATCCCGCAGGCTAGTCGAGCAAAAACACGTGCGAGAGGATGCATCCCGCAGGCTAGTCGAGTAAAAACACGTGCGAGAGGATGCATCCCGCAGGCTAGTCGAGTAAAAACACGTGCGAGAGGATGCATCCCGCAGGCTAGTCGAGTCAAAACACGTGCGAGGTTTTGTGGGATGCGCATGCGCAGGTTTTGTGGGATGCGCATGCGCAGGTTTTTTGGGATGCGCATGGCTAGTCGAGCAAAAACACGTGCGAGAGGATGCATCCCGCAGGCTAGTCGAGCAAAAACACGTGCGAGAGGATGCATCCCGCAGGCTAGTCGAGTAAAAACACGTGCGAGGTTTTGTGGGATGCGCATGCGCAGGTTTTGTGGGAGGCGCATGCGCAGGTTTTTTGGGATGCGCATGCGCAGGTTTTTTGGGATGCGCATGGCTAGTCGAGGAAAAACACGTGCGAGGTTTTGTGGGATGCGCATGCGCAGGTTTTGTGGGATGCGCATGCGTAGGTTTTTTGGGATGCGCATGCGCAGGTTTTTTGGGATGCGCATGCCTAGTCGAGCAAAAACACGTGCGAGAGGATGCATCCCGCAGGCTAGTCGAGCAAAAACACGTGCGAGAGGATGCATCCCGCAGGCTAGTCGAGTAAAAACACGTGCGAGAGGATGCATCCCGCAGGCTAGTCGAGTAAAAACACGTGCGAGGTTTTGTGGGATGCGCATGCGCAGGTTTTGTGGGATGCGCATGCGCAGGTTTTTTGGGATGCGCATGGCTAGTCGAGCAAAAACACGTGCGAGAGGATGCATCCCGCAGGGTAGTCGAGTAAAAACACGTGCGAAAGGATGCATCCCGCAGGCTAGTCGAGTAAAAACACGTACGAGGTTTTGTGGGATGCGCATGCGCAGGTTTTGTGGGATGCGCATGCGCAGGTTTTTTGGGATGCGCATGCCTAGTCGAGCAAAAACACGTGCGAGAGGATGCATCCCGCAGGCTAGTCGAGCAAAAACACGTGCGAGAGGATGCATCCCGCAGGCTAGTCGAGTAAAAACACGTGCGAGAGGATGCATCCCGCAGGCTAGTCGAGTAAAAACACGTGCGAGAGGATGCATCCTGCAGGCTAGTCGAGTAAAAACACGTGCGAGAGGATGCATCCCGCAGGCTAGTCGAGTAAAAACACGTGCGAGGTTTTGTGGGATGCGCATGCGCAGATTTTTTTGGGATGCGCATGGCTAGTCGAGCAAAAACACGTGCGAGAGGATGCATCCCGCAGGCTAGTCGAGCAAAAACACGTGCGAGAGGATGCATCCCGCAGGCTAGTCGAGTAAAAACACGTACGAGGTTTTGTGGGATGCGCATGCGCAGGTTTTGTGGGATGCGCATGCGCAGGTTTTTTGGGATGCGCATGCCTAGTCGAGCAAAAACACGTGCGAGAAGATGCATCCCGCAGGCTAGTCGAGCAAAAACACGTGCGAGTGGATGCATCCCGCAGGCTAGTCGAGTAAAAACACGTGCGAGAGGATGCATCCCGCAGGCTAGTCGAGTAAAAACACGTGCGAGAGGATGCATCCCGCAGGCTAGTCGAGTAAAAACACGTGCGAGAGGATGCATCCTGCAGGCTAGTCGAGTAAAAACACGTGCGAGAGGCTGCATCCCGCAGGCTAGTCGAGTAAAAACACGTGCGAGGTTTTGTGGGATGCGCATGCGCAGGTTTTGTGGGATGCGCATGCGCAGGTTTTTTGGGATGCGCATGGCTAGTCGAGCAAAAACACGTGCGAGAGGATGCATCCCGCAGGCTAGTCGAGCAAAAACACGTGCGAGAGGATGCATCCCGCAGGCTAGTCGAGTAAAAACACGTGCGAGAGGATGCATCCCGCAGGCTAGTCGAGTAAAAACACGTGCGAGAGGATGCATCCCGCAGGCTAGTCGAGTAAAAACACGTGCGAGGTTTTGTGGGATGCGCATGCGCAGGTTTTGTGGGATGCGCATGCGCAGGTTTTTTGGGATGCGCATGGCTAGTCGAGCAAAAACACGTGCGAGAGGATGCATCCCGCAGGCTAGTCGAGCAAAAACACGTGCGAGAGGATGCATCCCGCAGGCTAGTCGAGTAAAAACACGTGCGAGGTTTTGTGGGATGCGCATGCGCAGGTTTTGTGGGAGGCGCATGCGCAGGTTTTTTGGGATGCGCATGCGCAGGTTTTTTGGGATGCGCATGGCTAGTCGAGGAAAAACACGTGCGAGGTTTTGTGGGATCCGCATGCGCAGGTTTTGTGGGATGCGCATGCGTAGGTTTTTTGGGATGCGCATGCGCAGGTTTTTTGGGATGCGCATGCCTAGTCGAGCAAAAACACGTGCGAGAGGATGCATCCCGCAGGCTAGTCGAGCAAAAACACGTGCGAGAGGATGCATCCCGCAGGCTAGTCGAGTAAAAACACGTGCGAGAGGATGCATCCCGCAGGCTAGTCGAGTAAAAACACGTGCGAGGTTTTGTGGGATGCGCATGCGCAGGTTTTGTGGGATGCGCATGCGCAGGTTTTTTGGGATGCGCATGGCTAGTCGAGCAAAAACACGTGCGAGAGGATGCATCCCGCAGGGTAGTCGAGTAAAAACACGTGCGAAAGGATGCATCCCGCAGGCTAGTCGAGTAAAAACACGTACGAGGTTTTGTGGGATGCGCATGCGCAGGTTTTGTGGGATGCGCATGCGCAGGTTTTTTGGGATGCGCATGCCTAGTCGAGCAAAAACACGTGCGAGAGGATGCATCCCGCAGGCTAGTCGAGCAAAAACACGTGCGAGAGGATGCATCCCGCAGGCTAGTCGAGTAAAAACACGTGCGAGAGGATGCATCCCGCAGGCTAGTCGAGTAAAAACACGTGCGAGAGGATGCATCCTGCAGGCTAGTCGAGTAAAAACACGTGCGAGAGGATGCATCCCGCAGGCTAGTCGAGTAAAAACACGTGCGAGGTTTTGTGGGATGCGCATGCGCAGATTTTTTTGGGATGCGCATGGCTAGTCGAGCAAAAACACGTGCGAGAGGATGCATCCCGCAGGCTAGTCGAGCAAAAACACGTGCGAGAGGATGCATCCCGCAGGCTAGTCGAGTAAAAACACGTACGAGGTTTTGTGGGATGCGCATGCGCAGGTTTTGTGGGATGCGCATGCGCAGGTTTTTTGGGATGCGCATGCCTAGTCGAGCAAAAACACGTGCGAGAAGATGCATCCCGCAGGCTAGTCGAGCAAAAACACGTGCGAGAGGATGCATCCCGCAGGCTAGTCGAGTAAAAACACGTGCGAGAGGATGCATCCCGCAGGCTAGTCGAGTAAAAACACGTGCGAGAGGATGCATCCCGCAGGCTAGTCGAGTAAAAACACGTGCGAGAGGATGCATCCTGCAGGCTAGTCGAGTAAAAACACGTGCGAGAGGCTGCATCCCGCAGGCTAGTCGAGTAAAAACACGTGCGAGGTTTTGTGGGATGCGCATGCGCAGGTTTTGTGGGATGCGCATGCGCAGGTTTTTTGGGATGCGCATGGCTAGTCGAGCAAAAACACGTGCGAGAGGATGCATCCCGCAGGCTAGTCGAGCAAAAACACGTGCGAGAGGATGCATCCCGCAGGCTAGTCGAGTAAAAACACGTGCGAGAGGATGCATCCCGCAGGCTAGTCGAGTAAAAACACGTGCGAGAGGATGCATCCCGCAGGCTAGTCGAGTAAAAACACGTGCGAGGTTTTGTGGGATGCGCATGCGCAGGTTTTTTGGGATGCGCATGGCTAGTCGAGCAAAAACACGTGCGAGAGGATGCATCCCGCAGGCTAGTCGAGCAAAAACACGTGCGAGAGGATGCATCCCGCAGGCTAGTCGAGTAAAAACACGTGCGAGGTTTTGTGGGATGCGCATGCGCAGGTTTTGTGGGAGGCGCATGCGCAGGTTTTTTGGGATGCGCATGCGCAGGTTTTTTGGGATGCGCATGGCTAGTCGAGGAAAAACACGTGCGAGGTTTTGTGGGATGCGCATGCGCAGGTTTTGTGGGATGCGCATGCGTAGGTTTTTTGGGATGCGCATGCGCAGGTTTTTTGGGATGCGCATGCCTAGTCGAGCAAAAACACGTGCGAGAGGATGCATCCCGCAGGCTAGTCGAGCAAAAACACGTGCGAGAGGATGCATCCCGCAGGGTAGTCGAGTAAAAACACGTGCGAGAGGATGCATCCCGCAGGCTAGTCGAGTAAAAACACGTGCGAGGTTTTGTGGGATGCGCATGCGCAGGTTTTGTGGGATGCGCATGCGCAGGTTTTTTGGGATGCGTATGGCTAGTCGAGCAAAAACACGTGCGAGAGGATGCATCCCGCAGGGTAGTCGAGTAAAAACACGTGCGAAAGGATGCATCCCGCAGGCTAGTCGAGTAAAAACACGTACGAGGTTTTGTGGGATGCGCATGCGCAGGTTTTGTGGGATGCGCATGCGCAGGTTTTTTGGGATGCGCATGCCTAGTCGAGCAAAAACACGTGCGAGAGGATGCATCCCGCAGGCTAGTCGAGCAAAAACACGTGCGAGAGGATGCATCCCGCAGGCTAGTCGAGTAAAAACACGTGCGAGAGGATGCATCCCGCAGGCTAGTCGAGTAAAAACACGTGCGAGAGGATGCATCCCGCAGGCTAGTCGAGTAAAAACACGTGCGAGAGGATGCATCCCGCAGGCTAGTCGAGTAAAAACACGTGCGAGAGGATGCATCCCGCAGGCTAGTCGAGTAAAAACACGTGCGAGGTTTTGTGGGATGCGCATGCGCAGGTTTTTTGGGATGCGCATGGCTAGTCGAGCAAAAACACGTGCGAGAGGATGCATCCCGCAGGCTAGTCGAGCAAAAACACGTGCGAGAGGATGCATCCCGCAGGCTAGTCGAGTAAAAACACGTACGAGGTTTTGTGGGAAGCGCATGCGCAGGTTTTGTGGGATGCGCATGCGCAGGTTTTTTGGGATGCGCATGCCTAGTCGAGCAAAAACACGTGCGAGAGGATGCATCCCGCAGGCTAGTCGAGCAAAAACACGTGCGAGAGGATGCATCCCGCAGGCTAGTCGAGTAAAAACACGTGCGAGAGGATGCATCCCGCAGGCTAGTCGAGTAAAAACACGTGCGAGAGGATGCATCCCGCAGGCTAGTCGAGTAAAAACACGTGCGAGAGGATGCATCCTGCAGGCTAGTCGAGTAAAAACACGTGCGAGAGGCTGCATCCCGCAGGCTAGTCGAGTAAAAACACGTGCGAGGTTTTGTGGGATGCGCATGCGCAGGTTTTGTGGGATGCGCATGCGCAGGTTTTTTGGGATGCGCATGGCTAGTCGAGCAAAAACACGTGCGAGAGGATGCATCCCGCAGGCTAGTCGAGTAAAAACACGTGCGAGAGGATGCATCCCGCAGGCTAGTCGAGTAAAAACACGTGCGAGAGGATGCATCCCGCAGGCTAGTCGAGTAAAAACACGTGCGAGGTTTTGTGGGATGCGCATGCGCAGGTTTTGTGGGATGCGCATGCGCAGGTTTTTTGGGATGCGCATGGCTAGTCGAGCAAAAACACGTGCGAGAGGATGCATCCCGCAGGCTAGTCGAGCAAAAACACGTGCGAGAGGATGCATCCCGCAGGCTAGTCGAGTAAAAACACGTGCGAGGTTTTGTGGGATGCGCATGCGCAGGTTTTGTGGGAGGCGCATGCGCAGGTTTTTTGGGATGCGCATGCGCAGGTTTTTTGGGATGCGCATGGCTAGTCGAGGAAAAACACGTGCGAGGTTTTGTGGGATACGCATGCGCAGGTTTTGTGGGATGCGCATGCGTAGGTTTTTTGGGATGCGCATGCGCAGGTTTTTTGGGATGCGCATGCCTAGTCGAGCAAAAACACGTACGAGAGGATGCATCCCGCAGGCTAGTCGAGCAAAAACACGTGCGAGAGGATGCATCCTGCAGGCTAGTCGAGTAAAAACACGTGCGAGAGGCTGCATCCCGCAGGCTAGTCGAGTAAAAACACGTGCGAGGTTTTGTGGGATGCGCATGCGCAGGTTTTGTGGGATGCGCATGCGCAGGTTTTTTGGGATGCGCATGGCTAGTCGAGCAAAAACACGTGCGAGAGGATGCATCCCGCAGGCTAGTCGAGTAAAAACACGTGCGAGAGGATGCATCCCGCAGGCTAGTCGAGTAAAAACACGTGCGAGAGGATGCATCCCGCAGGCTAGTCGAGTAAAAACACGTGCGAGGTTTTGTGGGATGCGCATGCGCAGGTTTTGTGGGATGCGCATGCGCAGGTTTTTTGGGATGCGCATGGCTAGTCGAGCAAAAACACGTGCGAGAGGATGCATCCCGCAGGCTAGTCGAGCAAAAACACGTGCGAGAGGATGCATCCCGCAGGCTAGTCGAGTAAAAACACGTGCGAGGTTTTGTGGGATGCGCATGCGCAGGTTTTGTGGGAGGCGCATGCGCAGGTTTTTTGGGATGCGCATGCGCAGGTTTTTTGGGATGCGCATGGCTAGTCGAGGAAAAACACGTGCGAGGTTTTGTGGGATACGCATGCGCAGGTTTTGTGGGATGCGCATGCGTAGGTTTTTTGGGATGCGCATGCGCAGGTTTTTTGGGATGCGCATGCCTAGTCGAGCAAAAACACGTACGAGAGGATGCATCCCGCAGGCTAGTCGAGCAAAAACACGTGCGAGAGGATGCATCCCGCAGGCTAGTCGAGTAAAAACACGTGCGAGAGGATGCATCCCGCAGGCTAGTCGAGTAAAAACACGTGCGAGGTTTTGTGGGATGCGCATGCGCAGGTTTTGTGGGATGCGCATGCGCAGGTTTTTTGGGATGCGCATGGCTAGTCGAGCAAAAACACGTGCGAGAGGATGCATCCCGCAGGCTAGTCGAGTAAAAACACGTGCGAGAGGATGCATCCCGCAGGCTAGTCGAGTAAAAACACGTGCGAGGTTTTGTGGGATGCACATGCGCAGTTTTTTTTGGGATGCGCATGGCTAGTCGAGCAAAAACACGTGCGAGAGGATGCATCCCGCAGGCTAGTCGAGCAAAAACACGTGCGAGAGGATGCATCCTGCAGGCTAGTCGAGTAAAAACACGTGCGAGAGGATGCATCCCGCAGGCTAGTCAAGTAAAAACACGTGCGAGGTTTTGTGGGATGCGCATGCGCAGGTTTTTTGGGATGCGCATGGCTAGTCGAGCAAAAACACGTGCGAGAGGATGCATCCCGCAGGGTAGTCGAGTAAAAACACGTGCGAAAGGATGCATCCCGCATGCTAGTCGAGTAAAAACACGTACGAGGTTTTGTGGGATGCGCATGCGCAGGTTTTGTGGGATGCGCATGCGCAGGTTTTTTGGGATGCGCATGCCTAGTCGAGCAAAAACACGTGCGAGAGGATGCATCCCGCAGGCTAGTTGAGCAAAAACACGTGCGAGAGGATGCATCCCGCAGGCTAGTCGAGTAAAAACACGTGCGAGAGGATGCATCCCGCAGGCTAGTCGAGTAAAAACACGTGCGAGAGGATGCATCCCGCAGGCTAGTCGAGTAAAAACACGTGCGAGAGGATGCATCCTGCAGGCTAGTCGAGTAAAAACACGTGCGAGAGGATGCATCCCGCAGGCTAGTCGAGTAAAAACACGTGCGAGAGGATGCATCCCGCAGGCTAGTCGAGTAAAAACACGTGCGAGAGGATGCATCCCGCAGGCTAGTCGAGCAAAAACACGTGCGAGAGGATGCATCCCGCAGGCTAGTCGAGTAATAACACGTGCGAGAGGATGCATCCCGCAGGCTAGTCGAGTAAAAACACGTGCGAGAGGATGCATCCCGCAGGCTAGTCGAGTAAAAACACGTGCGAGAGGATGCATCCTGCAGGCTAGTCGAGTAAAAACACGTGCGAGAGGCTGCATCCCGCAGGCTAGTCGAGTAAAAACACGTGCGAGGTTTTGTGGGATGCGCATGCGCAGGTTTTGTGGGATGCGCATGCGCAGGTTTTTTGGGATGCGCATGGCTAGTCGAGCAAAAACACGTGCGAGAGGATGCATCCCGCAGGCTAGTCGAGCAAAAACACGTGCGAGAGGATGCATCCCGCAGGCTAGTCGAGTAAAAACACGTGCGAGAGGATGCATCCCGCAGGCTAGTCGAGTAAAAACACGTGCGAGAGGATGCATCCCGCAGGCTAGTCGAGTAAAAACACGTGCGAGGTTTTGTGGGATGCGCATGCGCAGGTTTTGTGGGATGCGCATGCGCAGGTTTTTTGGGATGCGCATGGCTAGTCGAGCAAAAACACGTGCGAGAGGATGCATCCCGCAGGCTAGTCGAGCAAAAACACGTGCGAGAGGATGCATCCCGCAGGCTAGTCGAGTAAAAACACGTGCGAGGTTTTGTGGGATGCGCATGCGCAGGTTTTGTGGGAGGCGCATGCGCAGGTTTTTTGGGATGCGCATGCGCAGGTTTTTTGGGATGCGCATGGCTAGTCGAGGAAAAACACGTGCGAGGTTTTGTGGGATGCGCATGCGCAGGTTTTGTGGGATGCGCATGCGTAGGTTTTTTGGGATGCGCATGCGCAGGTTTTTTGGGATGCGCATGCCTAGTCGAGCAAAAACACGTGCGAGAGGATGCATCCCGCAGGCTAGTCGAGCAAAAACACGTGCGAGAGGATGCATCCCGCAGGGTAGTCGAGTAAAAACACGTGCGAGAGGATGCATCCCGCAGGCTAGTCGAGTAAAAACACGTGCGAGGTTTTGTGGGATGCGCATGCGCAGGTTTTGTGGGATGCGCATGCGCAGGTTTTTTGGGATGCGCATGGCTAGTCGAGCAAAAACACGTGCGAGAGGATGCATCCCGCAGGGTAGTCGAGTAAAAACACGTGCGAAAGGATGCATCCCGCAGGCTAGTCGAGTAAAAACACGTACGAGGTTTTGTGGGATGCGCATGCGCAGGTTTTGTGGGATGCGCATGCGCAGGTTTTTTGGGATGCGCATGCCTAGTCGAGCAAAAACACGTGCGAGAGGATGCATCCCGCAGGCTAGTCGAGCAAAAACACGTGCGAGAGGATGCATCCCGCAGGCTAGTCGAGTAAAAACACGTGCGAGAGGATGCATCCCGCAGGCTAGTCGAGTAAAAACACGTGCGAGAGGATGCATCCCGCAGGCTAGTCGAGTAAAAACACGTGCGAGAGGATGCATCCTGCAGGCTAGTCGAGTAAAAACACGTGCGAGAGGATGCATCCCGCAGGCTAGTCGAGTAAAAACACGTGCGAGGTTTTGTGGGATGCGCATGCGCAGGTTTTGTGGGATGCGCATGCGCAGGTTTTTTGGGATGCGCATGGCTAGTCGAGCAAAAACACGTGCGAGAGGATGCATCCCGCAGGCTAGTCGAGTAAAAACACGTGCGAGAGGATGCATCCCGCAGGCTAGTCGAGTAAAAACACGTGCGAGAGGATGCATCCCGCAGGCTAGTCGAGTAAAAACACGTGCGAGGTTTTGTGGGATGCGCATGCGCAGGTTTTTTGGGATGCGCATGGCTAGTCGAGCAAAAACACGTGCGAGAGGATGCATCCCGCAGGCTAGTCGAGCAAAAACACGTGCGAGAGGATGCATCCCGCAGGCTAGTCGAGTAAAAACACGTACGAGGTTTTGTGGGAAGCGCATGCGCAGGTTTTGTGGGATGCGCATGCGCAGGTTTTTTGGGATGCGCATGCCTAGTCGAGCAAAAACACGTGCGAGAGGATGCATCCCGCAGGCTAGTCGAGTAAAAACACGTGCGAGAGGATGCATCCCGCAGGCTAGTCGAGTAAAAACACGTGCGAGAGGATGCATCCCGCAGGCTAGTCGAGTAAAAACACGTGCGAGAGGATGCATCCTGCAGGCTAGTCGAGTAAAAACACGTGCGAGAGGCTGCATCCCGCAGGCTAGTCGAGTAAAAACACGTGCGAGGTTTTGTGGGATGCGCATGCGCAGGTTTTGTGGGATGCGCATGCGCAGGTTTTTTGGGATGCGCATGGCTAGTCGAGCAAAAACACGTGCGAGAGGATGCATCCCGCAGGCTAGTCGAGTAAAAACACGTGCGAGAGGATGCATCCCGCAGGCTAGTCGAGTAAAAACACGTGCGAGAGGATGCATCCCGCAGGCTAGTCGAGTAAAAACACGTGCGAGGTTTTGTGGGATGCGCATGCGCAGGTTTTGTGGGAGGCGCATGCGCAGGTTTTTTGGGATGCGCATGCGCAGGTTTTTTGGGATGCGCATGGCTAGTCGAGGAAAAACACGTGCGAGGTTTTGTGGGATACGCATGCGCAGGTTTTGTGGGATGCGCATGCGTAGGTTTTTTGGGATGCGCATGCGCAGGTTTTTTGGGATGCGCATGCCTAGTCGAGCAAAAACACGTACGAGAGGATGCATCCCGCAGGCTAGTCGAGCAAAAACACGTGCGAGAGGATGCATCCCGCAGGCTAGTCGAGTAAAAACACGTGCGAGAGGATGCATCCCGCAGGCTAGTCGAGTAAAAACACGTGCGAGGTTTTGTGGGATGCGCATGCGCAGGTTTTGTGGGATGCGCATGCGCAGGTTTTTTGGGATGCGCATGGCTAGTCGAGCAAAAACACGTGCGAGAGGATGCATCCCGCAGGCTAGTCGAGTAAAAACACGTGCGAGAGGATGCATCCCGCAGGCTAGTCGAGTAAAAACACGTGCGAGGTTTTGTGGGATGCGCATGCGCAGTTTTTTTGGGATGCGCATGGCTAGTCGAGCAAAAACACGTGCGAGAGGATGCATCCCGCAGGCTAGTCGAGTAAAAACACGTGCGAGAGGATGCATCCTGCAGGCTAGTCGAGTAAAAACACGTGCGAGAGGATGCATCCCGCAGGCTAGTCAAGTAAAAACACGTGCGAGGTTTTGTGGGATGCGCATGCGCAGGTTTTTTGGGATGCGCATGGCTAGTCGAGCAAAAACACGTGCGAGAGGATGCATCCCGCAGGGTAGTCGAGTAAAAACACGTGCGAAAGGATGCATCCCGCATGCTAGTCGAGTAAAAACACGTACGAGGTTTTGTGGGATGCGCATGCGCAGGTTTTGTGGGATGCGCATGCGCAGGTTTTTTGGGATGCGCATGCCTAGTCGAGCAAAAACACGTGCGAGAGGATGCATCCCGCAGGCTAGTTGAGCAAAAACACGTGCGAGAGGATGCATCCCGCAGGCTAGTCGAGTAAAAACACGTGCGAGAGGATGCATCCCGCAGGCTAGTCGAGTAAAAACACGTGCGAGGTTTTGTGGGATGCGCATGCGCAGGTTTTGTGGGATGCGCATGCGCAGGTTTTTTGGGATGCGCATGGCTAGTCGAGCAAAAACACGTGCGAGAGGATGCATCCCGCAGGCTAGTCGAGTAAAAACACGTGCGAGAGGATGCATCCCGCAGGCTAGTCGAGTAAAAACACGTGCGAGGTTTTGTGGGATGCACATGCGCAGTTTTTTTGGGATGCGCATGGCTAGTCGAGCAAAAACACGTGCGAGAGGATGCATCCCGCAGGCTAGTCGAGCAAAAACACGTGCGAGAGGATGCATCCTGCAGGCTAGTCGAGTAAAAACACGTGCGAGAGGATGCATCCCGCAGGCTAGTCAAGTAAAAACACGTGCGAGGTTTTGTGGGATGCGCATGCGCAGGTTTTTTGGGATGCGCATGGCTAGTCGAGCAAAAACACGTGCGAGAGGATGCATCCCGCAGGGTAGTCGAGTAAAAACACGTGCGAAAGGATGCATCCCGCATGCTAGTCGAGTAAAAACACGTACGAGGTTTTGTGGGATGCGCATGCGCAGGTTTTGTGGGATGCGCATGCGCAGGTTTTTTGGGATGCGCATGCCTAGTCGAGCAAAAACACGTGCGAGAGGATGCATCCCGCAGGCTAGTTGAGCAAAAACACGTGCGAGAGGATGCATCCCGCAGGCTAGTCGAGTAAAAACACGTGCGAGAGGATGCATCCCGCAGGCTAGTCGAGTAAAAACACGTGCGAGAGGATGCATCCCGCAGGCTAGTCGAGTAAAAACACGTGCGAGAGGATGCATCCTGCAGGCTAGTCGAGTAAAAACACGTGCGAGAGGCTGCATCCCGCAGGCTAGTCGAGTAAAAACACGTGCGAGGTTTTGTGGGATGCGCATGCGCAGGTTTTGTGGGATGCGCATGCGCAGGTTTTTTGGGATGCGCATGGCTAGTCGAGCAAAAACACGTGCGAGAGGATGCATCCCGCAGGCTAGTCGAGCAAAAACACGTGCGAGAGGATGCATCCCGCAGGCTAGTCGAGTAAAAACACGTGCGAGAGGATGCATCCTGCAGGCTAGTCGAGTAAAAACACGTGCGAGAGGCTGCATCCCGCAGGCTAGTCGAGTAAAAACACGTGCGAGGTTTTGTGGGATGCGCATGCGCAGGTTTTGTGGGATGCGCATGCGCAGGTTTTTTGGGATGCGCATGGCTAGTCGAGCAAAAACACGTGCGAGAGGATGCATCCCGCAGGCTAGTCGAGCAAAAACACGTGCGAGAGGATGCATCCCGCAGGCTAGTCGAGTAAAAACACGTGCGAGAGGATGCATCCCGCAGGCTAGTCGAGTAAAAACACGTGCGAGAGGATGCATCCCGCAGGCTAGTCGAGTAAAAACACGTGCGAGGTTTTGTGGGATGCGCATGCGCAGGTTTTGTGGGATGCGCATGCGCAGGTTTTTTGGGATGCGCATGGCTAGTCGAGCAAAAACACGTGCGAGAGGATGCATCCCGCAGGCTAGTCGAGCAAAAACACGTGCGAGAGGATGCATCCCGCAGGCTAGTCGAGTAAAAACACGTGCGAGGTTTTGTGGGATGCGCATGCGCAGGTTTTGTGGGAGGCGCATGCGCAGGTTTTTTGGGATGCGCATGCGCAGGTTTTTTGGGATGCGCATGGCTAGTCGAGGAAAAACACGTGCGAGGTTTTGTGGGATCCGCATGCGCAGGTTTTGTGGGATGCGCATGCGTAGGTTTTTTGGGATGCGCATGCGCAGGTTTTTTGGGATGCGCATGCCTAGTCGAGCAAAAACACGTGCGAGAGGATGCATCCCGCAGGCTAGTCGAGCAAAAACACGTGCGAGAGGATGCATCCCGCAGGCTAGTCGAGTAAAAACACGTGCGAGAGGATGCATCCCGCAGGCTAGTCGAGTAAAAACACGTGCGAGGTTTTGTGGGATGCGCATGCGCAGGTTTTGTGGGATGCGCATGCGCAGGTTTTTTGGGATGCGCATGGCTAGTCGAGCAAAAACACGTGCGAGAGGATGCATCCCGCAGGGTAGTCGAGTAAAAACACGTGCGAAAGGATGCATCCCGCAGGCTAGTCGAGTAAAAACACGTACGAGGTTTTGTGGGATGCGCATGCGCAGGTTTTTTGGGATGCGCATGCCTAGTCGAGCAAAAACACGTGCGAGAGGATGCATCCCGCAGGCTAGTCGAGCAAAAACACGTGCGAGAGGATGCATCCCGCAGGCTAGTCGAGTAAAAACACGTGCGAGAGGATGCATCCCGCAGGCTAGTCGAGTAAAAACACGTGCGAGAGGATGCATCCTGCAGGCTAGTCGAGTAAAAACACGTGCGAGAGGATGCATCCCGCAGGCTAGTCGAGTAAAAACACGTGCGAGGTTTTGTGGGATGCGCATGCGCAGATTTTTTTGGGATGCGCATGGCTAGTCGAGCAAAAACACGTGCGAGAGGATGCATCCCGCAGGCTAGTCGAGCAAAAACACGTGCGAGAGGATGCATCCCGCAGGCTAGTCGAGTAAAAACACGTACGAGGTTTTGTGGGATGCGCATGCGCAGGTTTTGTGGGATGCGCATGCGCAGGTTTTTTGGGATGCGCATGCCTAGTCGAGCAAAAACACGTGCGAGAAGATGCATCCCGCAGGCTAGTCGAGCAAAAACACGTGCGAGAGGATGCATCCCGCAGGCTAGTCGAGTAAAAACACGTGCGAGAGGATGCATCCCGCAGGCTAGTCGAGTAAAAACACGTGCGAGAGGATGCATCCCGCAGGCTAGTCGAGTAAAAACACGTGCGAGAGGATGCATCCTGCAGGCTAGTCGAGTAAAAACACGTGCGAGAGGCTGCATCCCGCTGGCTAGTCGAGTAAAAACACGTGCGAGGTTTTGTGGGATGCGCATGCGCAGGTTTTGTGGGATGCGCATGCGCAGGTTTTTTGGGATGCGCATGGCTAGTCGAGCAAAAACACGTGCGAGAGGATGCATCCCGCAGGCTAGTCGAGCAAAAACACGTGCGAGAGGATGCATCCCGCAGGCTAGTCGAGTAAAAACACGTGCGAGAGGATGCATCCCGCAGGCTAGTCGAGTAAAAACACGTGCGAGAGGATGCATCCCGCAGGCTAGTCGAGTAAAAACACGTGCGAGGTTTTGTGGGATGCGCATGCGCAGGTTTTGTGGGATGCGCATGCGCAGGTTTTTTGGATGCGCATGCGCAGGTTTTGTGGGATGCGCATGCGCAGGTTTTTTGGGATGCGCATGGCTAGTCGAGCAAAAACACGTGCGAGAGGATGCATCCCGCAGGGTAGTCGAGTAAAAACACGTGCGAAAGGATGCATCCCGCAGGCTAGTCGAGTAAAAACACGTACGAGGTTTTGTGGGATGCGCATGCGCAGGTTTTGTGGGATGCGCATGCGCAGGTTTTTTGGGATGCGCATGCCTAGTCGAGCAAAAACACGTGCGAGAGGATGCATCCCGCAGGCTAGTCGAGCAAAAACACGTGCGAGAGGATGCATCCCGCAGGCTAGTCGAGTAAAAACACGTGCGAGAGGATGCATCCCGCAGGCTAGTCGAGTAAAAACACGTGCGAGAGGATGCATCCTGCAGGCTAGTCGAGTAAAAACACGTGCGAGAGGATGCATCCCGCAGGCTAGTCGAGTAAAAACACGTGCGAGGTTTTGTGGGATGCGCATGCGCAGATTTTTTTGGGATGCGCATGGCTAGTCGAGCAAAAACACGTGCGAGAGGATGCATCCCGCAGGCTAGTCGAGCAAAAACACGTGCGAGAGGATGCATCCCGCAGGCTAGTCGAGTAAAAACACGTACGAGGTTTTGTGGGATGCGCATGCGCAGGTTTTGTGGGATGCGCATGCGCAGGTTTTTTGGGATGCGCATGCCTAGTCGAGCAAAAACACGTGCGAGAAGATGCATCCCGCAGGCTAGTCGAGCAAAAACACGTGCGAGAGGATGCATCCCGCAGGCTAGTCGAGTAAAAACACGTGCGAGAGGATGCATCCCGCAGGCTAGTCGAGTAAAAACACGTGCGAGAGGATGCATCCCGCAGGCTAGTCGAGTAAAAACACGTGCGAGAGGATGCATCCTGCAGGCTAGTCGAGTAAAAACACGTGCGAGAGGCTGCATCCCGCAGGCTAGTCGAGTAAAAACACGTGCGAGGTTTTGTGGGATGCGCATGCGCAGGTTTTGTGGGATGCGCATGCGCAGGTTTTTTGGGATGCGCATGGCTAGTCGAGCAAAAACACGTGCGAGAGGATGCATCCCGCAGGCTAGTCGAGCAAAAACACGTGCGAGAGGATGCATCCCGCAGGCTAGTCGAGTAAAAACACGTGCGAGAGGATGCATCCCGCAGGCTAGTCGAGTAAAAACACGTGCGAGAGGATGCATCCCGCAGGCTAGTCGAGTAAAAACACGTGCGAGGTTTTGTGGGATGCGCATGCGCAGGTTTTGTGGGATGCGCATGCGCAGGTTTTTTGGGATGCGCATGGCTAGTCGAGCAAAAACACGTGCGAGAGGATGCATCCCGCAGGCTAGTCGAGCAAAAACACGTGCGAGAGGATGCATCCCGCAGGCTAGTCGAGTAAAAACACGTGCGAGGTTTTGTGGGATGCGCATGCGCAGGTTTTGTGGGAGGCGCATGCGCAGGTTTTTTGGGATGCGCATGCGCAGGTTTTTTGGGATGCGCATGGCTAGTCGAGGAAAAACACGTGCGAGGTTTTGTGGGATCCGCATGCGCAGGTTTTGTGGGATGCGCATGCGTAGGTTTTTTGGGATGCGCATGCGCAGGTTTTTTGGGATGCGCATGCCTAGTCGAGCAAAAACACGTGCGAGAGGATGCATCCCGCAGGCTAGTCGAGCAAAAACACGTGCGAGAGGATGCATCCCGCAGGCTAGTCGAGTAAAAACACGTGCGAGAGGATGCATCCCGCAGGCTAGTCGAGTAAAAACACGTGCGAGGTTTTGTGGGATGCGCATGCGCAGGTTTTGTGGGATGCGCATGCGCAGGTTTTTTGGGATGCGCATGGCTAGTCGAGCAAAAACACGTGCGAGAGGATGCATCCCGCAGGGTAGTCGAGTAAAAACACGTGCGAAAGGATGCATCCCGCAGGCTAGTCGAGTAAAAACACGTACGAGGTTTTGTGGGATGCGCATGCGCAGGTTTTGTGGGATGCGCATGCGCAGGTTTTTTGGGATGCGCATGCCTAGTCGAGCAAAAACACGTGCGAGAGGATGCATCCCGCAGGCTAGTCGAGCAAAAACACGTGCGAGAGGATGCATCCCGCAGGCTAGTCGAGTAAAAACACGTGCGAGAGGATGCATCCCGCAGGCTAGTCGAGTAAAAACACGTGCGAGAGGATGCATCCTGCAGGCTAGTCGAGTAAAAACACGTGCGAGAGGATGCATCCCGCAGGCTAGTCGAGTAAAAACACGTGCGAGGTTTTGTGGGATGCGCATGCGCAGATTTTTTTGGGATGCGCATGGCTAGTCGAGCAAAAACACGTGCGAGAGGATGCATCCCGCAGGCTAGTCGAGCAAAAACACGTGCGAGAGGATGCATCCCGCAGGCTAGTCGAGTAAAAACACGTACGAGGTTTTGTGGGATGCGCATGCGCAGGTTTTGTGGGATGCGCATGCGCAGGTTTTTTGGGATGCGCATGCCTAGTCGAGCAAAAACACGTGCGAGAAGATGCATCCCGCAGGCTAGTCGAGCAAAAACACGTGCGAGAGGATGCATCCCGCAGGCTAGTCGAGTAAAAACACGTGCGAGAGGATGCATCCCGCAGGCTAGTCGAGTAAAAACACGTGCGAGAGGATGCATCCTGCAGGCTAGTCGAGTAAAAACACGTGCGAGAGGCTGCATCCCGCAGTCGAGTAAAAACACGTGCGAGGTTTTGTGGGATGCGCATGCGCAGGTTTTGTGGGATGCGCATGCGCAGGTTTTTTGGGATGCGCATGGCTAGTCGAGCAAAAACACGTGCGAGAGGATGCATCCCGCAGGCTAGTCGAGCAAAAACACGTGCGAGAGGATGCATCCCGCAGGCTAGTCGAGTAAAAACACGTGCGAGAGGATGCATCCCGCAGGCTAGTCGAGTAAAAACACGTGCGAGAGGATGCATCCCGCAGGCTAGTCGAGTAAAAACACGTGCGAGGTTTTGTGGGATGCGCATGCGCAGGTTTTGTGGGATGCGCATGCGCAGGTTTTTTGGGATGCGCATGGCTAGTCGAGCAAAAACACGTGCGAGAGGATGCATCCCGCAGGCTAGTCGAGCAAAAACACGTGCGAGAGGATGCATCCCGCAGGCTAGTCGAGTAAAAACACGTGCGAGGTTTTGTGGGATGCGCATGCGCAGGTTTTGTGGGAGGCGCATGCGCAGGTTTTTTGGGATGCGCATGCGCAGGTTTTTTGGGATGCGCATGGCTAGTCGAGGAAAAACACGTGCGAGGTTTTGTGGGATGCGCATGCGCAGGTTTTGTGGGATGCGCATGCGTAGGTTTTTTGGGATGCGCATGCGCAGGTTTTTTGGGATGCGCATGCCTAGTCGAGCAAAAACACGTGCGAGAGGATGCATCCCGCAGGCTAGTCGAGCAAAAACACGTGCGAGAGGATGCATCCCGCAGGGTAGTCGAGTAAAAACACGTGCGAGAGGATGCATCCCGCAGGCTAGTCGAGTAAAAACACGTGCGAGGTTTTGTGGGATGCGCATGCGCAGGTTTTGTGGGATGCGCATGCGCAGGTTTTTTGGGATGCGCATGGCTAGTCGAGCAAAAACACGTGCGAGAGGATGCATCCCGCAGGGTAGTCGAGTAAAAACACGTGCGAAAGGATGCATCCCGCAGGCTAGTCGAGTAAAAACACGTACGAGGTTTTGTGGGATGCGCATGCGCAGGTTTTGTGGGATGCGCATGCGCAGGTTTTTTGGGATGCGCATGCCTAGTCGAGCAAAAACACGTGCGAGAGGATGCATCCCGCAGGCTAGTCGAGCAAAAACACGTGCGAGAGGATGCATCCCGCAGGCTAGTCGAGTAAAAACACGTGCGAGAGGATGCATCCCGCAGGCTAGTCGAGTAAAAACACGTGCGAGAGGATGCATCCCGCAGGCTAGTCGAGTAAAAACACGTGCGAGAGGATGCATCCCGCAGGCTAGTCGAGTAAAAACACGTGCGAGAGGATGCATCCCGCAGGCTAGTCGAGTAAAAACACGTGCGAGGTTTTGTGGGATGCGCATGCGCAGGTTTTTTGGGATGCGCATGGCTAGTCGAGCAAAAACACGTGCGAGAGGATGCATCCCGCAGGCTAGTCGAGCAAAAACACGTGCGAGAGGATGCATCCCGCAGGCTAGTCGAGTAAAAACACGTACGAGGTTTTGTGGGAAGCGCATGCGCAGGTTTTGTGGGATGCGCATGCGCAGGTTTTTTGGGATGCGCATGCCTAGTCGAGCAAAAACACGTGCGAGAGGATGCATCCCGCAGGCTAGTCGAGCAAAAACACGTGCGAGAGGATGCATCCCGCAGGCTAGTCGAGTAAAAACACGTGCGAGAGGATGCATCCCGCAGGCTAGTCGAGTAAAAACACGTGCGAGAGGATGCATCCCGCAGGCTAGTCGAGTAAAAACACGTGCGAGAGGATGCATCCTGCAGGCTAGTCGAGTAAAAACACGTGCGAGAGGCTGCATCCCGCAGGCTAGTCGAGTAAAAACACGTGCGAGGTTTTGTGGGATGCGCATGCGCAGGTTTTGTGGGATGCGCATGCGCAGGTTTTTTGGGATGCGCATGGCTAGTCGAGCAAAAACACGTGCGAGAGGATGCATCCCGCAGGCTAGTCGAGTAAAAACACGTGCGAGAGGATGCATCCCGCAGGCTAGTCGAGTAAAAACACGTGCGAGAGGATGCATCCCGCAGGCTAGTCGAGTAAAAACACGTGCGAGGTTTTGTGGGATGCGCATGCGCAGGTTTTGTGGGATGCGCATGCGCAGGTTTTTTGGGATGCGCATGGCTAGTCGAGCAAAAACACGTGCGAGAGGATGCATCCCGCAGGCTAGTCGAGCAAAAACACGTGCGAGAGGATGCATCCCGCAGGCTAGTCGAGTAAAAACACGTGCGAGGTTTTGTGGGATGCGCATGCGCAGGTTTTGTGGGAGGCGCATGCGCAGGTTTTTTGGGATGCGCATGCGCAGGTTTTTTGGGATGCGCATGGCTAGTCGAGGAAAAACACGTGCGAGGTTTTGTGGGATACGCATGCGCAGGTTTTGTGGGATGCGCATGCGTAGGTTTTTTGGGATGCGCATGCGCAGGTTTTTTGGGATGCGCATGCCTAGTCGAGCAAAAACACGTACGAGAGGATGCATCCCGCAGGCTAGTCGAGCAAAAACACGTGCGAGAGGATGCATCCTGCAGGCTAGTCGAGTAAAAACACGTGCGAGAGGCTGCATCCCGCAGGCTAGTCGAGTAAAAACACGTGCGAGGTTTTGTGGGATGCGCATGCGCAGGTTTTGTGGGATGCGCATGCGCAGGTTTTTTGGGATGCGCATGGCTAGTCGAGCAAAAACACGTGCGAGAGGATGCATCCCGCAGGCTAGTCGAGTAAAAACACGTGCGAGAGGATGCATCCCGCAGGCTAGTCGAGTAAAAACACGTGCGAGAGGATGCATCCCGCAGGCTAGTCGAGTAAAAACACGTGCGAGGTTTTTTGGGATGCGCATGCGCAGGTTTTTTGGGATGCGCATGCCTAGTCGAGCAAAAACACGTACGAGAGGATGCATCCCGCAGGCTAGTCGAGCAAAAACACGTGCGAGAGGATGCATCCCGCAGGCTAGTCGAGTAAAAACACGTGCGAGAGGATGCATCCCGCAGGCTAGTCGAGTAAAAACACGTGCGAGGTTTTGTGGGATGCGCATGCGCAGGTTTTGTGGGATGCGCATGCGCAGGTTTTTTGGGATGCGCATGGCTAGTCGAGCAAAAACACGTGCGAGAGGATGCATCCCGCAGGCTAGTCGAGTAAAAACACGTGCGAGAGGATGCATCCCGCAGGCTAGTCGAGTAAAAACACGTGCGAGGTTTTGTGGGATGCACATGCGCAGTTTTTTTGGGATGCGCATGGCTAGTCGAGCAAAAACACGTGCGAGAGGATGCATCCCGCAGGCTAGTCGAGCAAAAACACGTGCGAGAGGATGCATCCTGCAGGCTAGTCGAGTAAAAACACGTGCGAGAGGATGCATCCCGCAGGCTAGTCAAGTAAAAACACGTGCGAGGTTTTGTGGGATGCGCATGCGCAGGTTTTTTGGGATGCGCATGGCTAGTCGAGCAAAAACACGTGCGAGAGGATGCATCCCGCAGGGTAGTCGAGTAAAAACACGTGCGAGAGGCTGCATCCCGCAGGCTAGTCGAGTAAAAACACGTGCGAGGTTTTGTGGGATGCGCATGCGCAGGTTTTGTGGGATGCGCATGCGCAGGTTTTTTGGGATGCGCATGGCTAGTCGAGCAAAAACACGTGCGAGAGGATGCATCCCGCAGGCTAGTCGAGTAAAAACACGTGCGAGAGGATGCATCCCGCAGGCTAGTCGAGTAAAAACACGTGCGAGAGGATGCATCCCGCAGGCTAGTCGAGTAAAAACACGTGCGAGGTTTTGTGGGATGCGCATGCGCAGGTTTTGTGGGATGCGCATGCGCAGGTTTTTTGGGATGCGCATGGCTAGTCGAGCAAAAACACGTGCGAGAGGATGCATCCCGCAGGCTAGTCGAGCAAAAACACGTGCGAGAGGATGCATCCCGCAGGCTAGTCGAGTAAAAACACGTGCGAGGTTTTGTGGGATGCGCATGCGCAGGTTTTGTGGGAGGCGCATGCGCAGGTTTTTTGGGATGCGCATGCGCAGGTTTTTTGGGATGCGCATGGCTAGTCGAGGAAAAACACGTGCGAGGTTTTGTGGGATACGCATGCGCAGGTTTTGTGGGATGCGCATGCGTAGGTTTTTTGGGATGCGCATGCGCAGGTTTTTTGGGATGCGCATGCCTAGTCGAGCAAAAACACGTACGAGAGGATGCATCCCGCAGGCTAGTCGAGCAAAAACACGTGCGAGAGGATGCATCCCGCAGGCTAGTCGAGTAAAAACACGTGCGAGAGGATGCATCCCGCAGGCTAGTCGAGTAAAAACACGTGCGAGGTTTTGTGGGATGCGCATGCGCAGGTTTTGTGGGATGCGCATGCGCAGGTTTTTTGGGATGCGCATGGCTAGTCGAGCAAAAACACGTGCGAGAGGATGCATCCCGCAGGCTAGTCGAGTAAAAACACGTGCGAGAGGATGCATCCCGCAGGCTAGTCGAGTAAAAACACGTGCGAGGTTTTGTGGGATGCACATGCGCAGTTTTTTTGGGATGCGCATGGCTAGTCGAGCAAAAACACGTGCGAGAGGATGCATCCCGCAGGCTAGTCGAGCAAAAACACGTGCGAGAGGATGCATCCTGCAGGCTAGTCGAGTAAAAACACGTGCGAGAGGATGCATCCCGCAGGCTAGTCAAGTAAAAACACGTGCGAGGTTTTGTGGGATGCGCATGCGCAGGTTTTTTGGGATGCGCATGGCTAGTCGAGCAAAAACACGTGCGAGAGGATGCATCCCGCAGGGTAGTCGAGTAAAAACACGTGCGAAAGGATGCATCCCGCATGCTAGTCGAGTAAAAACACGTACGAGGTTTTGTGGGATGCGCATGCGCAGGTTTTGTGGGATGCGCATGCGCAGGTTTTTTGGGATGCGCATGCCTAGTCGAGCAAAAACACGTGCGAGAGGATGCATCCCGCAGGCTAGTTGAGCAAAAACACGTGCGAGAGGATGCATCCCGCAGGCTAGTCGAGTAAAAACACGTGCGAGAGGATGCATCCCGCAGGCTAGTCGAGTAAAAACACGTGCGAGAGGATGCATCCCGCAGGCTAGTCGAGTAAAAACACGTGCGAGAGGATGCATCCTGCAGGCTAGTCGAGTAAAAACACGTGCGAGAGGATGCATCCCGCAGGCTAGTCGAGTAAAAACACGTGCGAGGTTTTGTGGGATGCGCATGCGCAGGTTTTGTGGGATGCGCATGCGCAGGTTTTTTGGGATGCGCATGCGCAGGTTTTTTGGGATGCTCATGGCTAGTCGAGGAAAAACACGTGCGAGAGGATGCATCCCGCAGGCTAGTCGAGTAAAAACACGTGCGAGGTTTTGTGGGATGCGCATGCGCAGGTTTTTTGGGATGCGCATGCCTAGTCGAGCAAAAACACGTGCGAGAGGATGCATCCCGCAGGCTAGTCGAGCAAAAACACGTGCGAGAGGATGCATCCCGCAGGCTAGTCGAGTAAAAACACGTGCGAGAGGATGCATCCCGCAGGCTAGTCGAGCAAAAACACGTGCGAGAGGATGCATCCCGCAGGCTAGTCGAGTAATAACACGTGCGAGAGGATGCATCCCGCAGGCTAGTCGAGTAAAAACACGTGCGAGAGGATGCATCCCGCAGGCTAGTCGAGTAAAAACACGTGCGAGAGGATGCATCCTGCAGGCTAGTCGAGTAAAAACACGTGCGAGAGGCTGCATCCCGCAGGCTAGTCGAGTAAAAACACGTGCGAGGTTTTGTGGGATGCGCATGCGCAGGTTTTGTGGGATGCGCATGCGCAGGTTTTTTGGGATGCGCATGGCTAGTCGAGCAAAAACACGTGCGAGAGGATGCATCCCGCAGGCTAGTCGAGCAAAAACACGTGCGAGAGGATGCATCCCGCAGGCTAGTCGAGTAAAAACACGTGCGAGAGGATGCATCCCGCAGGCTAGTCGAGTAAAAACACGTGCGAGAGGATGCATCCCGCAGGCTAGTCGAGTAAAAACACGTGCGAGGTTTTGTGGGATGCGCATGCGCAGGTTTTGTGGGATGCGCATGCGCAGGTTTTTTGGGATGCGCATGGCTAGTCGAGCAAAAACACGTGCGAGAGGATGCATCCCGCAGGCTAGTCGAGCAAAAACACGTGCGAGAGGATGCATCCCGCAGGCTAGTCGAGTAAAAACACGTGCGAGGTTTTGTGGGATGCGCATGCGCAGGTTTTGTGGGAGGCGCATGCGCAGGTTTTTTGGGATGCGCATGCGCAGGTTTTTTGGGATGCGCATGGCTAGTCGAGGAAAAACACGTGCGAGGTTTTGTGGGATGCGCATGCGCAGGTTTTGTGGGATGCGCATGCGTAGGTTTTTTGGGATGCGCATGCGCAGGTTTTTTGGGATGCGCATGCCTAGTCGAGCAAAAACACGTGCGAGAGGATGCATCCCGCAGGCTAGTCGAGCAAAAACACGTGCGAGAGGATGCATCCCGCAGGGTAGTCGAGTAAAAACACGTGCGAGAGGATGCATCCCGCAGGCTAGTCGAGTAAAAACACGTGCGAGGTTTTGTGGGATGCGCATGCGCAGGTTTTGTGGGATGCGCATGCGCAGGTTTTTTGGGATGCGCATGGCTAGTCGAGCAAAAACACGTGCGAGAGGATGCATCCCGCAGGGTAGTCGAGTAAAAACACGTGCGAAAGGATGCATCCCGCAGGCTAGTCGAGTAAAAACACGTACGAGGTTTTGTGGGATGCGCATGCGCAGGTTTTGTGGGATGCGCATGCGCAGGTTTTTTGGGATGCGCATGCCTAGTCGAGCAAAAACACGTGCGAGAGGATGCATCCCGCAGGCTAGTCGAGCAAAAACACGTGCGAGAGGATGCATCCCGCAGGCTAGTCGAGTAAAAACACGTGCGAGAGGATGCATCCCGCAGGCTAGTCGAGTAAAAACACGTGCGAGAGGATGCATCCCGCAGGCTAGTCGAGTAAAAACACGTGCGAGAGGATGCATCCTGCAGGCTAGTCGAGTAAAAACACGTGCGAGAGGATGCATCCCGCAGGCTAGTCGAGTAAAAACACGTGCGAGGTTTTGTGGGATGCGCATGCGCAGGTTTTGTGGGATGCGCATGCGCAGGTTTTTTGGGATGCGCATGGCTAGTCGAGCAAAAACACGTGCGAGAGGATGCATCCCGCAGGCTAGTCGAGTAAAAACACGTGCGAGAGGATGCATCCCGCAGGGTAGTCGAGTAAAAACACGTGCGAGAGGATGCATCCCGCAGGCTAGTCGAGTAAAAACACGTGCGAGGTTTTGTGGGATGCGCATGCGCAGGTTTTTTGGGATGCGCATGGCTAGTCGAGCAAAAACACGTGCGAGAGGATGCATCCCGCAGGCTAGTCGAGCAAAAACACGTGCGAGAGGATGCATCCCGCAGGCTAGTCGAGTAAAAACACGTACGAGGTTTTGTGGGAAGCGCATGCGCAGGTTTTGTGGGATGCGCATGCGCAGGTTTTTTGGGATGCGCATGCCTAGTCGAGCAAAAACACGTGCGAGAGGATGCATCCCGCAGGCTAGTCGAGTAAAAACACGTGCGAGAGGATGCATCCCGCAGGCTAGTCGAGTAAAAACACGTGCGAGAGGATGCATCCCGCAGGCTAGTCGAGTAAAAACACGTGCGAGAGGATGCATCCTGCAGGCTAGTCGAGTAAAAACACGTGCGAGAGGCTGCATCCCGCAGGCTAGTCGAGTAAAAACACGTGCGAGGTTTTGTGGGATGCGCATGCGCAGGTTTTGTGGGATGCGCATGCGCAGGTTTTTTGGGATGCGCATGGCTAGTCGAGCAAAAACACGTGCGAGAGGATGCATCCCGCAGGCTAGTCGAGTAAAAACACGTGCGAGAGGATGCATCCCGCAGGCTAGTCGAGTAAAAACACGTGCGAGAGGATGCATCCCGCAGGCTAGTCGAGTAAAAACACGTGCGAGGTTTTGTGGGATGCGCATGCGCAGGTTTTGTGGGAGGCGCATGCGCAGGTTTTTTGGGATGCGCATGCGCAGGTTTTTTGGGATGCGCATGGCTAGTCGAGGAAAAACACGTGCGAGGTTTTGTGGGATACGCATGCGCAGGTTTTGTGGGATGCGCATGCGTAGGTTTTTTGGGATGCGCATGCGCAGGTTTTTTGGGATGCGCATGCCTAGTCGAGCAAAAACACGTACGAGAGGATGCATCCCGCAGGCTAGTCGAGCAAAAACACGTGCGAGAGGATGCATCCCGCAGGCTAGTCGAGTAAAAACACGTGCGAGAGGATGCATCCCGCAGGCTAGTCGAGTAAAAACACGTGCGAGGTTTTGTGGGATGCGCATGCGCAGGTTTTGTGGGATGCGCATGCGCAGGTTTTTTGGGATGCGCATGGCTAGTCGAGCAAAAACACGTGCGAGAGGATGCATCCCGCAGGCTAGTCGAGTAAAAACACGTGCGAGAGGATGCATCCCGCAGGCTAGTCGAGTAAAAACACGTGCGAGGTTTTGTGGGATGCGCATGCGCAGTTTTTTTGGGATGCGCATGGCTAGTCGAGCAAAAACACGTGCGAGAGGATGCATCCCGCAGGCTAGTCGAGTAAAAACACGTGCGAGAGGATGCATCCTGCAGGCTAGTCGAGTAAAAACACGTGCGAGAGGATGCATCCCGCAGGCTAGTCGAGTAAAAACACGTGCGAGGTTTTGTGGGATGCGCATGCGCAGTTTTTTTGGGATGCGCATGGCTAGTCGAGCAAAAACACGTGCGAGAGGATGCATCCCGCAGGCTAGTCGAGTAAAAACACGTGCGAGAGGATGCATCCCGCAGGCTAGTCGAGTAAAAACACGTGCGAGGTTTTGTGGGATGCACATGCGCAGTTTTTTTGGGATGCGCATGGCTAGTCGAGCAAAAACACGTGCGAGAGGATGCATCCCGCAGGCTAGTCGAGCAAAAACACGTGCGAGAGGATGCATCCTGCAGGCTAGTCGAGTAAAAACACGTGCGAGAGGATGCATCCCGCAGGCTAGTCAAGTAAAAACACGTGCGAGGTTTTGTGGGATGCGCATGCGCAGGTTTTTTGGGATGCGCATGGCTAGTCGAGCAAAAACACGTGCGAGAGGATGCATCCCGCAGGGTAGTCGAGTAAAAACACGTGCGAAAGGATGCATCCCGCATGCTAGTCGAGTAAAAACACGTACGAGGTTTTGTGGGATGCGCATGCGCAGGTTTTGTGGGATGCGCATGCGCAGGTTTTTTGGGATGCGCATGCCTAGTCGAGCAAAAACACGTGCGAGAGGATGCATCCCGCAGGCTAGTTGAGCAAAAACACGTGCGAGAGGATGCATCCCGCAGGCTAGTCGAGTAAAAACACGTGCGAGAGGATGCATCCCGCAGGCTAGTCGAGTAAAAACACGTGCGAGAGGATGCATCCCGCAGGCTAGTCGAGTAAAAACACGTGCGAGAGGATGCATCCTGCAGGCTAGTCGAGTAAAAACACGTGCGAGAGGATGCATCCCGCAGGCTAGTCGAGTAAAAACACGTGCGAGGTTTTGTGGGATGCGCATGCGCAGGTTTTGTGGGATGCGCATGCGCAGGTTTTTTGGGATGCGCATGCGCAGGTTTTTTGGGATGCTCATGGCTAGTCGAGGAAAAACACGTGCGAGAGGATGCATCCCGCAGGCTAGTCGAGTAAAAACACGTGCGAGGTTTTGTGGGATGCGCATGCGCAGGTTTTTTGGGATGCGCATGCCTAGTCGAGCAAAAACACGTGCGAGAGGATGCATCCCGCAGGCTAGTCGAGCAAAAACACGTGCGAGAGGATGCATCCCGCAGGCTAGTCGAGTAAAAACACGTGCGAGAGGATGCATCCCGCAGGCTAGTCGAGCAAAAACACGTGCGAGAGGATGCATCCCGCAGGCTAGTCGAGTAATAACACGTGCGAGAGGATGCATCCCGCAGGCTAGTCGAGTAAAAACACGTGCGAGAGGATGCATCCCGCAGGCTAGTCGAGTAAAAACACGTGCGAGAGGATGCATCCTGCAGGCTAGTCGAGTAAAAACACGTGCGAGAGGCTGCATCCCGCAGGCTAGTCGAGTAAAAACACGTGCGAGGTTTTGTGGGATGCGCATGCGCAGGTTTTGTGGGATGCGCATGCGCAGGTTTTTTGGGATGCGCATGGCTAGTCGAGCAAAAACACGTGCGAGAGGATGCATCCCGCAGGCTAGTCGAGCAAAAACACGTGCGAGAGGATGCATCCCGCAGGCTAGTCGAGTAAAAACACGTGCGAGAGGATGCATCCCGCAGGCTAGTCGAGTAAAAACACGTGCGAGAGGATGCATCCCGCAGGCTAGTCGAGTAAAAACACGTGCGAGGTTTTGTGGGATGCGCATGCGCAGGTTTTGTGGGATGCGCATGCGCAGGTTTTTTGGGATGCGCATGGCTAGTCGAGCAAAAACACGTGCGAGAGGATGCATCCCGCAGGCTAGTCGAGCAAAAACACGTGCGAGAGGATGCATCCCGCAGGCTAGTCGAGTAAAAACACGTGCGAGGTTTTGTGGGATGCGCATGCGCAGGTTTTGTGGGAGGCGCATGCGCAGGTTTTTTGGGATGCGCATGCGCAGGTTTTTTGGGATGCGCATGGCTAGTCGAGGAAAAACACGTGCGAGGTTTTGTGGGATGCGCATGCGCAGGTTTTGTGGGATGCGCATGCGTAGGTTTTTTGGGATGCGCATGCGCAGGTTTTTTGGGATGCGCATGCCTAGTCGAGCAAAAACACGTGCGAGAGGATGCATCCCGCAGGCTAGTCGAGCAAAAACACGTGCGAGAGGATGCATCCCGCAGGGTAGTCGAGTAAAAACACGTGCGAGAGGATGCATCCCGCAGGCTAGTCGAGTAAAAACACGTGCGAGGTTTTGTGGGATGCGCATGCGCAGGTTTTGTGGGATGCGCATGCGCAGGTTTTTTGGGATGCGCATGGCTAGTCGAGCAAAAACACGTGCGAGAGGATGCATCCCGCAGGGTAGTCGAGTAAAAACACGTGCGAAAGGATGCATCCCGCAGGCTAGTCGAGTAAAAACACGTACGAGGTTTTGTGGGATGCGCATGCGCAGGTTTTGTGGGATGCGCATGCGCAGGTTTTTTGGGATGCGCATGCCTAGTCGAGCAAAAACACGTGCGAGAGGATGCATCCCGCAGGCTAGTCGAGCAAAAACACGTGCGAGAGGATGCATCCCGCAGGCTAGTCGAGTAAAAACACGTGCGAGAGGATGCATCCCGCAGGCTAGTCGAGTAAAAACACGTGCGAGAGGATGCATCCCGCAGGCTAGTCGAGTAAAAACACGTGCGAGAGGATGCATCCTGCAGGCTAGTCGAGTAAAAACACGTGCGAGAGGATGCATCCCGCAGGCTAGTCGAGTAAAAACACGTGCGAGGTTTTGTGGGATGCGCATGCGCAGGTTTTGTGGGATGCGCATGCGCAGGTTTTTTGGGATGCGCATGGCTAGTCGAGCAAAAACACGTGCGAGAGGATGCATCCCGCAGGCTAGTCGAGTAAAAACACGTGCGAGAGGATGCATCCCGCAGGCTAGTCGAGTAAAAACACGTGCGAGAGGATGCATCCCGCAGGCTAGTCGAGTAAAAACACGTGCGAGGTTTTGTGGGATGCGCATGCGCAGGTTTTTTGGGATGCGCATGGCTAGTCGAGCAAAAACACGTGCGAGAGGATGCATCCCGCAGGCTAGTCGAGCAAAAACACGTGCGAGAGGATGCATCCCGCAGGCTAGTCGAGTAAAAACACGTACGAGGTTTTGTGGGAAGCGCATGCGCAGGTTTTGTGGGATGCGCATGCGCAGGTTTTTTGGGATGCGCATGCCTAGTCGAGCAAAAACACGTGCGAGAGGATGCATCCCGCAGGCTAGTCGAGCAAAAACACGTGCGAGAGGATGCATCCCGCAGGCTAGTCGAGTAAAAACACGTGCGAGAGGATGCATCCCGCAGGCTAGTCGAGTAAAAACACGTGCGAGAGGATGCATCCCGCAGGCTAGTCGAGTAAAAACACGTGCGAGAGGATGCATCCTGCAGGCTAGTCGAGTAAAAACACGTGCGAGAGGCTGCATCCCGCAGGCTAGTCGAGTAAAAACACGTGCGAGGTTTTGTGGGATGCGCATGCGCAGGTTTTGTGGGATGCGCATGCGCAGGTTTTTTGGGATGCGCATGGCTAGTCGAGCAAAAACACGTGCGAGAGGATGCATCCCGCAGGCTAGTCGAGTAAAAACACGTGCGAGAGGATGCATCCCGCAGGCTAGTCGAGTAAAAACACGTGCGAGAGGATGCATCCCGCAGGCTAGTCGAGTAAAAACACGTGCGAGGTTTTGTGGGATGCGCATGCGCAGGTTTTGTGGGAGGCGCATGCGCAGGTTTTTTGGGATGCGCATGCGCAGGTTTTTTGGGATGCGCATGGCTAGTCGAGGAAAAACACGTGCGAGGTTTTGTGGGATACGCATGCGCAGGTTTTGTGGGATGCGCATGCGTAGGTTTTTTGGGATGCGCATGCGCAGGTTTTTTGGGATGCGCATGCCTAGTCGAGCAAAAACACGTACGAGAGGATGCATCCCGCAGGCTAGTCGAGCAAAAACACGTGCGAGAGGATGCATCCCGCAGGCTAGTCGAGTAAAAACACGTGCGAGAGGATGCATCCCGCAGGCTAGTCGAGTAAAAACACGTGCGAGGTTTTGTGGGATGCGCATGCGCAGGTTTTGTGGGATGCGCATGCGCAGGTTTTTTGGGATGCGCATGGCTAGTCGAGCAAAAACACGTGCGAGAGGATGCATCCCGCAGGCTAGTCGAGTAAAAACACGTGCGAGAGGATGCATCCCGCAGGCTAGTCGAGTAAAAACACGTGCGAGGTTTTGTGGGATGCGCATGCGCAGTTTTTTTGGGATGCGCATGGCTAGTCGAGCAAAAACACGTGCGAGAGGATGCATCCCGCAGGCTAGTCGAGTAAAAACACGTGCGAGAGGATGCATCCTGCAGGCTAGTCGAGTAAAAACACGTGCGAGAGGATGCATCCCGCAGGCTAGTCAAGTAAAAACACGTGCGAGGTTTTGTGGGATGCGCATGCGCAGGTTTTTTGGGATGCGCATGGCTAGTCGAGCAAAAACACGTGCGAGAGGATGCATCCCGCAGGGTAGTCGAGTAAAAACACGTGCGAAAGGATGCATCCCGCATGCTAGTCGAGTAAAAACACGTACGAGGTTTTGTGGGATGCGCATGCGCAGGTTTTGTGGGATGCGCATGCGCAGGTTTTTTGGGATGCGCATGCCTAGTCGAGCAAAAACACGTGCGAGAGGATGCATCCCGCAGGCTAGTTGAGCAAAAACACGTGCGAGAGGATGCATCCCGCAGGCTAGTCGAGTAAAAACACGTGCGAGAGGATGCATCCCGCAGGCTAGTCGAGTAAAAACACGTGCGAGAGGATGCATCCCGCAGGCTAGTCGAGTAAAAACACGTGCGAGAGGATGCATCCTGCAGGCTAGTCGAGTAAAAACACGTGCGAGAGGATGCATCCCGCAGGCTAGTCGAGTAAAAACACGTGCGAGGTTTTGTGGGATGCGCATGCGCAGGTTTTGTGGGATGCGCATGCGCAGGTTTTTTGGGATGCGCATGCGCAGGTTTTTTGGGATGCTCATGGCTAGTCGAGGAAAAACACGTGCGAGAGGATGCATCCCGCAGGCTAGTCGAGTAAAAACACGTGCGAGGTTTTGTGGGATGCGCATGCGCAGGTTTTTTGGGATGCGCATGCCTAGTCGAGCAAAAACACGTGCGAGAGGATGCATCCCGCAGGCTAGTCGAGCAAAAACACGTGCGAGAGGATGCATCCCGCAGGCTAGTCGAGTAAAAACACGTGCGAGAGGATGCATCCCGCAGGCTAGTCGAGCAAAAACACGTGCGAGAGGATGCATCCCGCAGGCTAGTCGAGTAAAAACACGTGCGAGAGGATGCATCCCGCAGGCTAGTCGAGTAAAAACACGTGCGAGGTTTTGTGGGATGCGCATGCGCAGGTTTTGTGGGATGCGCATGCGCAGGTTTTTTGGGATGCGCATGGCTAGTCGAGTAAAAACACGTGCGAGAGGATGCATCCCGCAGGCTAGTCGAGTAAAAACACGTGCGAGAGGATGCATCCCGCAGGCTAGTCGAGCAAAAACACGTGCGAGAGGATGCATGCCGCAGGCTAGACGAGTAAAAACACGTGCGAGAGGATGAATCCCGAAGGCTAGTCGAGTAAAAACACGTGCGAGAGGATGCATCCCGCAGGCTAGTCGAGTAAAAACACGTGCGAGAGGATGCGTCCCGCAGGCTAGTCGAGCAAAAACACGTGCGAGAGGATGCATCCTGCAGGCTAGTCGAGTAAAAACACGTGCGAGAGGATGCATCCCGCAGGCTAGTCGAGCAAAAACACGTGCGAGAGGATGCATCCCGCAGGCTAGCCGAGCAAAAACACGTGCGAGAGGATGCATCCCGCAGGCTAGTCGAGTAAAAACACGTGCGAGAGGATGCATCCCGCAGGCTAGTCGAGCACAAACACGTGCGAGAGGATGCATCCCGCAGGCTAGTCGAGCAAAAACACGTGCGAGAGGATGCATCCCGCAGGCTAGTCGAGCAAAAACACGTGCGAGAGGATGCATCCCGCAGGCTAGTCGAGTAAAAACACGTGCAAGGTTTTGTGGGATGCGCATGCGCAGGTTTTGTGGGATGCGCATGCGCAGGTTTTTTGGGATGCGCATGGCTAGTCGAGCAAAAACACGTGCGAGAGGATGCATCCCGCAGGCTAGTCGAGTAAAAACACGTGCGAGGTTTTGTGGGATGCGCATGCGCAGGTTTTTTGGGATGCGCATGGCTAGTCGAGTAAAAACACGTGCGAGAGGATGCATCCCGCAGGCTAGTCGAGTAAAAACACGTGCGAGGTTTTGTGGGATGCGCATGCGCAGGTTTTGTGGGATGCGCATGCGCAGGTTTTTTGCGATGCGCATGGCTAGTCGAGCAAAAACACGTGCGAGAGGATGCATCCCGCAGGCTAGTCGAGCAAAAACACGTGCGAGAGGATGCATCCCGCAGGCTAGTCGAGCAAAAACACGTGCGAGAGGATGCATCCCGCAGGCTAGTCGAGTAAAAACACGTGCGAGAGGATGCATCCCGCAGGCTAGTCGAGCACAAACACGTGCGAGAGGATGCATCCCGCAGGCTAGTCGAGCAAAAACACGTGCGAGAGGATGCATCCCGCAGGCTAGTCGAGTAAAAACACGTGCGAGGTTTTGTGGGATGCGCATGCGCAGGTTTTGTGGGATGCGCATGCGCAGGTTTTTTGGGATGCGCATGGCTAGTCGAGCAAAAACACGTGCGAGAAGATGCATCCCGCAGGCTAGTCGAGCAAAAACACGTGCGAGAGGATGCATCCCGCAGACTAGTCGAGTAAAAACACGTGCGAGGTTTTGTGGGATGCGCATGCGCAGGTTTTTTGGGATGCGCATGCGCAGGTTTTTTGGGATGCGCATGCCTAGTCGAGCAAAAACACGTGCGTGAGGATGCATCCCGCAGGCTAGTCGAGCAAAAACACGTGCGAGAGGATGCATCCCGCAGGCTAGTCGAGTAAAAACACGTGCGAGAGGATGCATCCCGCAGGCTAGTCGAGTAAAAACACGTGCGAGAGGATGCATCCCGCAGGCTAGTCGAGTAAAAACACGTGCGAGGTTTTGTGGGATGCGCATGCGCAGGTTTTGTGGGATGCGCATGCGCAGGTTTTTTGGGATGCGCATGGCTAGTCGAGCAAAAACACGTGCGAGAAGATGCATCCCGCAGGCTAGTCGAGCAAAAACACGTGCGAGAGGATGCATCCCGCAGACTAGTCGAGTAAAAACACGTGCGAGGTTTTGTGGGATGCGCATGCGCAGGTTTTTTGGGATGCGCATGCGCAGGTTTTTTGGGATGCGCATGTCTAGTCGAGCAAAAACACGTGCGAGAGGATGCATCCCGCAGGCTAGTCGAGCAAAAACACGTGCGAGAGGATGCATCCCGCAGGCTAGTCGAGTAAAAACACGTGCGAGAGGATGCATCCCGCAGGCTAGTCGAGTAAAAACACGTGCGAGAGGATGCATCCCGCAGGCTAGTCGAGTAAAAACACGTGCGAGGTTTTGTGGGATGCGCATGCGCAGGTTTTGTGGGATGCGCATGCGCAGGTTTTTTGGGATGCGCATGCGCAGGTTTTTTGGGATGCGCATGGCTAGTCGAGGAAAAACACGTGCGAGAGGATGCATCCCGCAGGCTAGTCGAGTAAAAACACGTGCGAGGTTTTGTGGGATGCGCATGCGCAGGTTTTTTGGGATGCTCATGCCTAGTCGAGCAAAAACACGTGCGAGAGGATGCATCCCGCAGGCTAGTCGAGCAAAAACACGTGCGAGAGGATGCATCCCGCAGGCTAGTCGAGTAAAAACACGTGCGAGAGGATGCATCCCGCAGGCTAGTCGAGTAAAAACACGTGCGAGAGGATGCATCCCGCAGGCTAGTCGAGTAAAAACACGTGCGAGGTTTTGTGGGATGCGCATGCGCAGGTTTTTTGGGATGCGCATGGCTAGTCGAGCAAAAACACGTGCGAGAGGATGCATCCCGCAGGCTAGTCGAGCAAAAACACGTGCGAGAGGATGCATCCCGCAGGCTAGTCGAGTAAAAACACGTGCGAGGTTTTGTGGGATGCGCATGCGCAGGTTTTGTGGGATGCGCATGCGCAGGTTTTTTGGGATGCGCATGGCTGGTCGAGCAAAAACACGTGCGAGAGGATGCATCCCGCAGGCTAGTCGAGCAAAAACACGTGCGAGAGGATGCATCCCGCAGGCTAGTCGAGTAAAAACACGTGCGAGATTTTGTGGGATGCGCATGCGCAGGTTTTGTGGGATGCGCATGCGCAGGTTTTTTGGGATGCGCATGCGCAGGTTTTTTGGGATGCGCATGCCTAGTCGAGCAAAAACACGTGCGAGAGGATGCATCCCGCAGGCTAGTCGAGCAAAAACACGTGCGAGAGGATGCATCCCGCAGGCTAGTCGAGTAAAAACACGTGCGAGAGGATGCATCCCGCAGGCTAGTCGAGTAAAAACACGTGCGAGAGGATGCATCCCGCAGGCTAGTCGAGTAAAAACACGTGCGAGGTTTTGTGGGATGCGCATGCGCAGGTTTTGTGGGATGCGCATGCGCAGGTTTTTTGGGATGCGCATGCGCAGGTTTTTTGGGATGCGCATGCCTAGTCGAGCAAAAACACGTGCGAGAGGATGCATCCCGCAGGCTAGTCGAGCAAAAACACGTGCGAGAGGATGCATCCCGCAGGCTAGTCGAGCAAAAACACGTGCGAGAGGATGCATCCCGCAGGCTAGTCGAGTAAAAACACGTGCGAGAGGATGCATCCCGCAGGCTAGTCGAGTAAAAACACGTGCGAGGTTTTGTGGGATGCGCATGCGCAGGTTTTGTGGGATGCGCATGCGCAGGTTTTTTGGGATGCGCATGGCTAGTCGAGCAAAAACACGTGCGAGAAGATGCATCCCGCAGGCTAGTCGAGCAAAAACACGTGCGAGAGGATGCATCCCGCAGACTAGTCGAGTAAAAACACGTGCGAGGTTTTGTGGGATGCGCATGCGCAGGTTTTTTGGGATGCGCATGCCTAGTCGAGCAAAAACACGTGCGAGAGGATGCATCCCGCAGGCTAGTCGAGCAAAAACACGTGCGAGAGGATGCATCCCGCAGGCTAGTCGAGTAAAAACACGTGCGAGAGGATGCATCCCGCAGGCTAGTCGAGTAAAAACACGTGCGAGGTTTTGTGGGATGCGCATGCGCAGGTTTTGTGGGATGCGCATGCGCAGGTTTTTTGGGATGCGCATGCGCAGGTTTTTTGGGATGCGCATGGCTAGTCGAGGAAAAACACGTGCGAGAGGATGCATCCCGCAGGCTAGTCGAGTAAAAACACGTGCGAGGTTTTGTGGGATGCGCATGCGCAGGTTTTTTGGGATGATCATGCCTAGTCGAGCAAAAACACGTGCGAGAGGATGCATCCCGCAGGCTAGTCGAGCAAAAACACGTGCGAGAGGATGCATCCCGCAGGCTAGTCGAGTAAAAACACGTGCGAGAGGATGCATCCCGCAGGCTAGTCGAGTAAAAACACGTGCGAGAGGATGCATCCCGCAGGCTAGTCGAGTAAAAACACGTGCGAGAGGATGCATCCCGCAGGCTAGTCGAGTAAAAACACGTGCGAGAGGATGCATCCCGCAGGCTAGTCGAGTAAAAACACGTGCGAGGTTTTGTGGGATGCGCATGCGCAGGTTTTGTGGGATGCGCATGCGCAGGTTTTTTGGGATGCGCATGCGCAGGTTTTTTGGGATGCGCATGCCTAGTCGAGCAAAAACACGTGCGAGAGGATGCATCCCGCAGGCTAGTCGAGCAAAAACACGTGCGAGAGGATGCATCCCGCAGGCTAGTCGAGCAAAAACACGTGCGAGAGGATGCATCCCGCAGGCTAGTCGAGTAAAAACACGTGCGAGAGGATGCATCCCGCAGGCTAGTCGAGTAAAAACACGTGCGAGAGGATGCATCCCACAGGCTAGTCGAGTAAAAACACGTGCGAGGTTTTGTGGGATGCGCATGCGCAGGTTTTGTGGGATGCGCATGCGCAGGTTTTTTGGGATGCGCATGGCTAGTCGAGCAAAAACACGTGCGAGAAGATGCATCCCGCAGGCTAGTCGAGCAAAAACACGTGCGAGAGGATGCATCCCGCAGACTAGTCGAGTAAAAACACGTGCGAGGTTTTGTGGGATGCGCATGCGCAGGTTTTTTGGGATGCGCATGCGCAGGTTTTTTGGGATGCGCATGCCTAGTCGAGCAAAAACACGTGCGAGAGGATGCATCCCGCAGGCTAGTCGAGCAAAAACACGTGCGAGAGGATGCATCCCGCAGGCTAGTCGAGTAAAAACACGTGCGAGAGGATGCATCCCGCAGGCTAGTCGAGTAAAAACACGTGCGAGGTTTTGTGGGATGCGCATGCGCAGGTTTTGTGGGATGCGCATGCGCAGGTTTTTTGGGATGCGCATGCGCAGGTTTTTTGGGATGCGCATGGCTAGTCGAGGAAAAACACGTGCGAGAGGATGCATCCCGCAGGCTAGTCGAGTAAAAACACGTGCGAGGTTTTGTGGGATGCGCATGCGCAGGTTTTTTGGGATGCTCATGCCTAGTCGAGCAAAAACACGTGCGAGCGGATGCATCCCGCAGGCTAGTCGAGCAAAAACACGTGCGAGAGGATGCATCCCGCAGGCTAGTCGAGTAAAAACACGTGCGAGAGGATGCATCCCGCAGGCTAGTCGAGTAAAAACACGTGCGAGAGGATGCATCCCGCAGGCTAGTCGAGTAAAAACACGTGCGAGAGGATGCATCCCGCAGGCTAGTCGAGTAAAAACACGTGCGAGGTTTTGTGGGATGCGCATGCGCAGGTTTTGTGGGATGCGCATGCGCAGGTTTTTTGGGATGCGAATGGCTAGTCGAGGAAAAACACGTGCGAGAGGACGCATCCCGCAGGCTAGTCGAGTAAAAACACGTGCGAGGTTTTGTGGGATGCGCATGCGCAGGTTTTTTGGGATGCTCATGCCTAGTCGAGCAAAAACACGTGCGAAAGGATGCATCCCGCAGGCTAGTCGAGCAAAAACACGTGCGAGAGGATGCATCCCGCAGGCTAGTCGAGTAAAAACACGTGCGAGAGGATGCATCCCGCAGGCTAGTCGAGTAAAAACACGTGCGAGAGGATGCATCCCGCAGGCTAGTCGAGTAAAAACACGTGCGAGGTTTTGTGGGATGCGCATGCGCAGGTTTTTTGGGATGCGCATGGCTAGTCGAGCAAAAACACGTGCGAGAGGATGCATCCCGCAGGCTAGTCGAGCAAAAACACGTGCGAGAGGATGCATCCCGCAGGCTAGTCGAGTAAAAACACGTGCGAGGTTTTGTGGGATGCGCATGCGCAGGTTTTGTGGGATGCGCATGCGCAGGTTTTTTGGGATGCGCATGCGCAGGTTTTTTGGGATGCGCATGCCTAGTCGAGCAAAAACACGTGCGAGAGGATGCATCCCGCAGGCTAGTCGAGCAAAAACACGTGCGAGAGGATGCATCCCGCAGGCTAGTCGAGTAAAAACACGTGCGAGAGGATGCATCCCGCAGGCTAGTCGAGTAAAAACACGTGCGAGAGGATGCATCCCGCAGGCTAGTCGAGTAAAAACACGTGCGAGGTTTTGTGGGATGCGCATGCGCAGGTTTTGTGGGATGCGCATGCGCAGGTTTTTTGGGATGCGCATGCGCAGGTTTTTTGGGATGCGCATGGCTAGTCGAGGAAAAACACGTGCGAGAGGATGCATCCCGCAGGCTAGTCGAGTAAAAACACGTGCGAGGTTTTGTGGGATGCGCATGCGCAGGTTTTTTGGGATGCTCATGCCTAGTCGAGCAAAAACACGTGCGAGAGGATGCATCCCGCAGGCTAGTCGAGCAAAAACACGTGCGAGAGGATGCATCCCGCAGGCTAGTCGAGTAAAAACACGTGCGAGAGGATGCATCCCGCAGGCTAGTCGAGTAAAAACACGTGCGAGAGGATGCATCCCGCAGGCTAGTCGAGTAAAAACACGTGCGAGAGGATGCATCCCGCAGGCTAGTCGAGTAAAAACACGTGCGAGGTTTTGTGGGATGCGCATGCGCAGGTTTTGTGGGATGCGCATGCGCAGGTTTTTTGGGATGCGCATGGCTAGTCGAGGAAAAACACGTGCGAGAGGACGCATCCCGCAGGCTAGTCGAGTAAAAACACGTGCGAGGTTTTGTGGGATGCGCATGCGCAGGTTTTTTGGGATGCTCATGCCTAGTCGAGCAAAAACACGTGCGAAAGGATGCATCCCGCAGGCTAGTCGAGCAAAAACACGTGCGAGAGGATGCATCCCGCAGGCTAGTCGAGTAAAAACACGTGCGAGAGGATGCATCCCGCAGGCTAGTCGAGTAAAAACACGTGCGAGAGGATGCATCCCGCAGGCTAGTCGAGTAAAAACACGTGCGAGGTTTTGTGGGATGCGCATGCGCAGGTTTTTTGGGATGCGCATGGCTAGTCGAGCAAAAACACGTGCGAGAGGATGCATCCCGCAGGCTAGTCGAGCAAAAACACGTGCGAGAGGATGCATCCCGCAGGCTAGTCGAGTAAAAACACGTGCGAGGTTTTGTGGGATGCGCATGCGCAGGTTTTGTGGGATGCGCATGCGCAGGTTTTTTGGGATGCGCATGCGCAGGTTTTTTGGGATGCGCATGCCTAGTCGAGCAAAAACACGTGCGAGAGGATGCATCCCGCAGGCTAGTCGAGCAAAAACACGTGCGAGAGGATGCATCCCGCAGGCTAGTCGAGTAAAAACACGTGCGAGAGGATGCATCCCGCAGGCTAGTCGAGTAAAAACACGTGCGAGAGGATGCATCCCGCAGGCTAGTCGAGTAAAAACACGTGCGAGGTTTTGTGGGATGCGCATGCGCAGGTTTTGTGGGATGCGCATGCGCAGGTTTTTTGGGATGCGCATGCGCAGGTTTTTTGGGATGCGCATGGCTAGTCGAGGAAAAACACGTGCGAGAGGATGCATCCCGCAGGCTAGTCGAGTAAAAACACGTGCGAGGTTTTGTGGGATGCGCATGCGCAGGTTTTTTGGGATGCTCATGCCTAGTCGAGCAAAAACACGTGCGAGAGGATGCATCCCGCAGGCTAGTCGAGCAAAAACACGTGCGAGAGGATGCATCCCGCAGGCTAGTCGAGTAAAAACACGTGCGAGAGGATGCATCCCGCAGGCTAGTCGAGTAAAAACACGTGCGAGAGGATGCATCCCGCAGGCTAGTCGAGTAAAAACACGTGCGAGAGGATGCATCCCGCAGGCTAGTCGAGTAAAAACACGTGCGAGGTTTTGTGGGATGCGCATGCGCAGGTTTTGTGGGATGCGCATGCGCAGGTTTTTTGGGATGCGCATGGCTAGTCGAGGAAAAACACGTGCGAGAGGACGCATCCCGCAGGCTAGTCGAGTAAAAACACGTGCGAGGTTTTGTGGGATGCGCATGCGCAGGTTTTTTGGGATGCTCATGCCTAGTCGAGCAAAAACACGTGCGAAAGGATGCATCCCGCAGGCTAGTCGAGCAAAAACACGTGCGAGAGGATGCATCCCGCAGGCTAGTCGAGTAAAAACACGTGCGAGAGGATGCATCCCGCAGGCTAGTCGAGTAAAAACACGTGCGAGAGGATGCATCCCGCAGGCTAGTCGAGTAAAAACACGTGCGAGGTTTTGTGGGATGCGCATGCGCAGGTTTTTTGGGATGCGCATGGCTAGTCGAGCAAAAACACGTGCGAGAGGATGCATCCCGCAGGCTAGTCGAGCAAAAACACGTGCGAGAGGATGCATCCCGCAGGCTAGTCGAGTAAAAACACGTGCGAGGTTTTGTGGGATGCGCATGCGCAGGTTTTGTGGGATGCGCATGCGCAGGTTTTTTGGGATGCGCATGCGCAGGTTTTTTGGGATGCGCATGCCTAGTCGAGCAAAAACACGTGCGAGAGGATGCATCCCGCAGGCTAGTCGAGCAAAAACACGTGCGAGAGGATGCATCCCGCAGGCTAGTCGAGTAAAAACACGTGCGAGAGGATGCATCCCGCAGGCTAGTCGAGTAAAAACACGTGCGAGAGGATGCATCCCGCAGGCTAGTCGAGTAAAAACACGTGCGAGGTTTTGTGGGATGCGCATGCGCAGGTTTTGTGGGATGCGCATGCGCAGGTTTTTTGGGATGCGCATGGCTAGTCGAGCAAAAACACGTGCAAGAGGATGCATCCCGCAGGCTAGTCGAGTAAAAACACGTGCGAGAGGATGCATCCCGCAGGCTAGTCGAGCAAAAACACGTGCGAGAGGATGCATGCCGCAGGCTAGTCGAGTAAAAACACGTGCGAGAGGATGAATCCCGAAGGCTAGTCGAGTAAAAACACGTGCGAGAGGATGCATCCCGCAGGCTAGTCGAGCAAAAACACGTGCGAGAGGATGCATCCCGCAGGCTAGTCGAGTAAAAACACGTGCGAGAGGATGCATCCCGCAGGCTAGTCGAGTAAAAACACGTGCGAGAGGATGCATCCCGCAGGCTAGTCGAGTAAAAACACGTGCGAGAGGATGCATCCCGCAGGCTAGTCGAGCAAAAACACGTGCGAGAGGATGCATCCCGCAGGCTAGTCGAGCAAAAACACGTGCGAGAGGATGCATCCCGCAGGCTAGTCGAGTAAAAACACGTGCGAGGTTTTGTGGGATGCGCATGCGCAGGTTTTGTTTGAGGCGCATGCGCAGGTTTTTTGGGATGCGCATGCGCAGGTTTTTTGGGATGCGCATGGCTAGTCGAGGAAAAACACGTGCGAGAGGATGCATCCCGCAGGCTAGTCGAGTAAAAACACGTGCGAGGTTTTGTGGGATGCGCATGCGCAGGTTTTTTGGGATGCGCATGCCTAGTCGAGCAAAAACACGTGCGAGAGGATGCATCCCGCAGGCTAGTCGAGCAAAAACACGTGCGAGAGGATGCATCCCGCAGGCTAGTCGAGTAAAAACACGTGCGAGAGGATGCATCCCGCAGGCTAGTTGAGCAAAAACACGTGCGAGAGGATGCATCCCGCAGGCTAGTCGAGTAAAAACACGTGCGAGAGGATGCATCCCGCAGGCTAGTCGAGTAAAAACACGTGCGAGAGGATGCATCCCGCAGGCTAGTCGAGTAAAAACACGTGCGAGGTTTTGTGGGATGCGCATGCGCAGGTTTTGTGGGATGCGCATGCGCAGGTTTTTTGGGATGCGCATGGCTAGTCGAGTAAAAACACGTGCGAGAGGATGCATCCCGCAGGCTAGTCGAGTAAAAACACGTGCGAGAGGATGCATCCCGCAGGCTAGTCGAGCAAAAACACGTGCGAGAGGATGCATGCCGCAGGCTAGACGAGTAAAAACACGTGCGAGAGGATGAATCCCGAAGGCTAGTCGAGTAAAAACACGTGCGAGAGGATGCATCCCGCAGGCTAGTCGAGTAAAAACACGTGCGAGAGGATGCGTCCCGCAGGCTAGTCGAGCAAAAACACGTGCGAGAGGATGCATCCTGCAGGCTAGTCGAGTAAAAACACGTGCGAGAGGATGCATCCCGCAGGCTAGTCGAGCAAAAACACGTGCGAGAGGATGCATCCCGCAGGCTAGCCGAGCAAAAACACGTGCGAGAGGATGCATCCCGCAGGCTAGTCGAGTAAAAACACGTGCGAGAGGATGCATCCCGCAGGCTAGTCGAGCACAAACACGTGCGAGAGGATGCATCCCGCAGGCTAGTCGAGCAAAAACACGTGCGAGAGGATGCATCCCGCAGGCTAGTCGAGCAAAAACACGTGCGAGAGGATGCATCCCGCAGGCTAGTCGAGTAAAAACACGTGCAAGGTTTTGTGGGATGCGCATGCGCAGGTTTTGTGGGATGCGCATGCGCAGGTTTTTTGGGTTGCGCATGGCTAGTCGAGCAAAAACACGTGCGAGAGGATGCATCCCGCAGGCTAGTCGAGTCAAAACACGTGCGAGGTTTTGTGGGATGCGCATGCGCAGGTTTTTTGGGATGCGCATGGCTAGTCGAGTAAAAACACGTGCGAGAGGATGCATCCCGCAGGCTAGTCGAGTAAAAACACGTGCGAGGTTTTGTGGGATGCGCATGCGCAGGTTTTGTGGGATGCGCATGCGCAGGTTTTTTGGGATGCGCATGGCTGGTCGAGCAAAAACACGTGCGAGAGGATGCATCCCGCAGGCTAGTCGAGCAAAAACACGTGCGAGAGGATGCATCCCGCAGGCTAGTCGAGTAAAAACACGTGCGAGATTTTGTGGGATGCGCATGCGCAGGTTTTGTGGGATGCGCATGCGCAGGTTTTTTGGGATGCGCATGCGCAGGTTTTTTGGGATGCGCATGCCTAGTCGAGCAAAAACACGTGCGAGAGGATGCATCCCGCAGGCTAGTCGAGCAAAAACACGTGCGAGAGGATGCATCCCGCAGGCTAGTCGAGCAAAAACACGTGCGAGAGGATGCATCCCGCAGGCTAGTCGAGCAAAAACACGTGCGAGAGGATGCATCCCGCAGGCTAGTCGAGTAAAAACACGTGCGAGAGGATGCATCCCGCAGGCTAGTCGAGTAAAAACACGTGCGAGGTTTTGTGGGATGCGCATGCGCAGGTTTTGTGGGATGCGCATGCGCAGGTTTTTTGGGATGCGCATGGCTAGTCGAGCAAAAACACGTGCGAGAAGATGCATCCCGCAGGCTAGTCGAGCAAAAACACGTGCGAGAGGATGCATCCCGCAGACTAGTCGAGTAAAAACACGTGCGAGGTTTTGTGGGATGCGCATGCGCAGGTTTTTTGGGATGCGCATGCCTAGTCGAGCAAAAACACGTGCGAGAGGATGCATCCCGCAGGCTAGTCGAGCAAAAACACGTGCGAGAGGATGCATCCCGCAGGCTAGTCGAGTAAAAACACGTGCGAGAGGATGCATCCCGCAGGCTAGTCGAGTAAAAACACGTGCGAGGTTTTGTGGGATGCGCATGCGCAGGTTTTGTGGGATGCGCATGCGCAGGTTTTTTGGGATGCGCATGCGCAGGTTTTTTGGGATGCGCATGGCTAGTCGAGGAAAAACACGTGCGAGAGGATGCATCCCGCGCATGCGCAGGTTTTTTGGGATGATCATGCCTAGTCGAGCAAAAACACGTGCGAGAGGATGCATCCCGCAGGCTAGTCGAGCAAAAACACGTGCGAGAGGATGCATCCCGCAGGCTAGTCGAGTAAAAACACGTGCGAGAGGATGCATCCCGCAGGCTAGTCGAGTAAAAACACGTGCGAGAGGATGCATCCCGCAGGCTAGTCGAGTAAAAACACGTGCGAGAGGATGCATCCCGCAGGCTAGTCGAGTAAAAACACGTGCGAGAGGATGCATCCCGCAGGCTAGTCGAGTAAAAACACGTGCGAGGTTTTGTGGGATGCGCATGCGCAGGTTTTGTGGGATGCGCATGCGCAGGTTTTTTGGGATGCGCATGCGCAGGTTTTTTGGGATGCGCATGCCTAGTCGAGCAAAAACACGTGCGAGAGGATGCATCCCGCAGGCTAGTCGAGCAAAAACACGTGCGAGAGGATGCATCCCGCAGGCTAGTCGAGCAAAAACACGTGCGAGAGGATGCATCCCGCAGGCTAGTCGAGTAAAAACACGTGCGAGAGGATGCATCCCGCAGGCTAGTCGAGTAAAAACACGTGCGAGAGGATGCATCCCACAGGCTAGTCGAGTAAAAACACGTGCGAGGTTTTGTGGGATGCGCATGCGCAGGTTTTGTGGGATGCGCATGCGCAGGTTTTTTGGGATGCGCATGGCTAGTCGAGCAAAAACACGTGCGAGAAGATGCATCCCGCAGGCTAGTCGAGCAAAAACACGTGCGAGAGGATGCATCCCGCAGACTAGTCGAGTAAAAACACGTGCGAGGTTTTGTGGGATGCGCATGCGCAGGTTTTTTGGGATGCGCATGCGCAGGTTTTTTGGGATGCGCATGCCTAGTCGAGCAAAAACACGTGCGAGAGGATGCATCCCGCAGGCTAGTCGAGCAAAAACACGTGCGAGAGGATGCATCCCGCAGGCTAGTCGAGTAAAAACACGTGCGAGAGGATGCATCCCGCAGGCTAGTCGAGTAAAAACACGTGCGAGGTTTTGTGGGATGCGCATGCGCAGGTTTTGTGGGATGCGCATGCGCAGGTTTTTTGGGATGCGCATGCGCAGGTTTTTTGGGATGCGCATGGCTAGTCGAGGAAAAACACGTGCGAGAGGATGCATCCCGCAGGCTAGTCGAGTAAAAACACGTGCGAGGTTTTGTGGGATGCGCATGCGCAGGTTTTTTGGGATGCTCATGCCTAGTCGAGCAAAAACACGTGCGAGAGGATGCATCCCGCAGGCTAGTCGAGCAAAAACACGTGCGAGAGGATGCATCCCGCAGGCTAGTTGAGTAAAAACACGTGCGAGAGGATGCATCCCGCAGGCTAGTCGAGTAAAAACACGTGCGAGAGGATGCATCCCGCAGGCTAGTCGAGTAAAAACACGTGCGAGAGGATGCATCCCGCAGGCTAGTCGAGTAAAAACACGTGCGAGGTTTTGTGGGATGCGCATGCGCAGGTTTTGTGGGATGCGCATGCGCAGGTTTTTTGGGATGCGCATGGCTAGTCGAGGAAAAACACGTGCGAGAGGACGCATCCCGCAGGCTAGTCGAGTAAAAACACGTGCGAGGTTTTGTGGGATGCGCATGCGCAGGTTTTTTGGGATGCTCATGCCTAGTCGAGCAAAAACACGTGCGAAAGGATGCATCCCGCAGGCTAGTCGAGCAAAAACACGTGCGAGAGGATGCATCCCGCAGGCTAGTCGAGTAAAAACACGTGCGAGAGGATGCATCCCGCAGGCTAGTCGAGTAAAAACACGTGCGAGAGGATGCATCCCGCAGGCTAGTCGAGTAAAAACACGTGCGAGGTTTTGTGGGATGCGCATGCGCAGGTTTTTTGGGATGCGCATGGCTAGTCGAGCAAAAACACGTGCGAGAGGATGCATCCCGCAGGCTAGTCGAGCAAAAACACGTGCGAGAGGATGCATCCCGCAGGCTAGTCGAGTAAAAACACGTGCGAGGTTTTGTGGGATGCGCATGCGCAGGTTTTGTGGGATGCGCATGCGCAGGTTTTTTGGGATGCGCATGCGCAGGTTTTTTGGGATGCGCATGCCTAGTCGAGCAAAAACACGTGCGAGAGGATGCATCCCGCAGGCTAGTCGAGCAAAAACACGTGCGAGAGGATGCATCCCGCAGGCTAGTCGAGTAAAAACACGTGCGAGAGGATGCATCCCGCAGGCTAGTCGAGTAAAAACACGTGCGAGAGGATGCATCCCGCAGGCTAGTCGAGTAAAAACACGTGCGAGGTTTTGTGGGATGCGCATGCGCAGGTTTTGTGGGATGCGCATGCGCAGGTTTTTTGGGATGCGCATGGCTAGTCGAGCAAAAACACGTGCAAGAGGATGCATCCCGCAGGCTAGTCGAGTAAAAACACGTGCGAGAGGATGCATCCCGCAGGCTAGTCGAGCAAAAACACGTGCGAGAGGATGCATGCCGCAGGCTAGTCGAGTAAAAACACGTGCGAGAGGATGAATCCCGAAGGCTAGTCGAGTAAAAACACGTGCGAGAGGATGCATCCCGCAGGCTAGTCGAGCAAAAACACGTGCGAGAGGATGCATCCCGCAGGCTAGTCGAGTAAAAACACGTGCGAGAGGATGCATCCCGCAGGCTAGTCGAGTAAAAACACGTGCGAGAGGATGCATCCCGCAGGCTAGTCGAGTAAAAACACGTGCGAGAGGATGCATCCCGCAGGCTAGTCGAGCAAAAACACGTGCGAGAGGATGCATCCCGCAGGCTAGTCGAGCAAAAACACGTGCGAGAGGATGCATCCCGCAGGCTAGTCGAGTAAAAACACGTGCGAGGTTTTGTGGGATGCGCATGCGCAGGTTTTGTGGGAGGCGCATGCGCAGGTTTTTTGGGATGCGCATGCGCAGGTTTTTTGGGATGCGCATGGCTAGTCGAGGAAAAACACGTGCGAGAGGATGCATCCCGCAGGCTAGTCGAGTAAAAACACGTGCGAGGTTTTGTGGGATGCGCATGCGCAGGTTTTTTGGGATGCGCATGCCTAGTCGAGCAAAAACACGTGCGAGAGGATGCATCCCGCAGGCTAGTCGAGCAAAAACACGTGCGAGAGGATGCATCCCGCAGGCTAGTCGAGTAAAAACACGTGCGAGAGGATGCATCCCGCAGGCTAGTTGAGCAAAAACACGTGCGAGAGGATGCATCCCGCAGGCTAGTCGAGTAAAAACACGTGCGAGAGGATGCATCCCGCAGGCTAGTCGAGTAAAAACACGTGCGAGAGGATGCATCCCGCAGGCTAGTCGAGTAAAAACACGTGCGAGGTTTTGTGGGATGCGCATGCGCAGGTTTTGTGGGATGCGCATGCGCAGGTTTTTTGGGATGCGCATGGCTAGTCGAGTAAAAACACGTGCGAGAGGATGCATCCCGCAGGCTAGTCGAGTAAAAACACGTGCGAGAGGATGCATCCCGCAGGCTAGTCGAGCAAAAACACGTGCGAGAGGATGCATGCCGCAGGCTAGACGAGTAAAAACACGTGCGAGAGGATGAATCCCGAAGGCTAGTCGAGTAAAAACACGTGCGAGAGGATGCATCCCGCAGGCTAGTCGAGTAAAAACACGTGCGAGAGGATGCGTCCCGCAGGCTAGTCGAGCAAAAACACGTGCGAGAGGATGCATCCTGCAGGCTAGTCGAGTAAAAACACGTGCGAGAGGATGCATCCCGCAGGCTAGTCGAGCAAAAACACGTGCGAGAGGATGCATCCCGCAGGCTAGCCGAGCAAAAACACGTGCGAGAGGATGCATCCCGCAGGCTAGTCGAGTAAAAACACGTGCGAGAGGATGCATCCCGCAGGCTAGTCGAGCACAAACACGTGCGAGAGGATGCATCCCGCAGGCTAGTCGAGCAAAAACACGTGCGAGAGGATGCATCCCGCAGGCTAGTCGAGCAAAAACACGTGCGAGAGGATGCATCCCGCAGGCTAGTCGAGTAAAAACACGTGCAAGGTTTTGTGGGATGCGCATGCGCAGGTTTTGTGGGATGCGCATGCGCAGGTTTTTTGGGATGCGCATGGCTAGTCGAGCAAAAACACGTGCGAGAGGATGCATCCCGCAGGCTAGTCGAGTCAAAACACGTGCGAGGTTTTGTGGGATGCGCATGCGCAGGTTTTTTGGGATGCGCATGGCTAGTCGAGTAAAAACACGTGCGAGAGGATGCATCCCGCAGGCTAGTCGAGTAAAAACACGTGCGAGGTTTTGTGGGATGCGCATGCGCAGGTTTTGTGGGATGCGCATGCGCAGGTTTTTTGCGATGCGCATGGCTAGTCGAGCAAAAACACGTGCGAGAGGATGCATCCCGCAGGCTAGTCGAGCAAAAACACGTGCGAGAGGATGCATCCCGCAGGCTAGTCGAGCAAAAACACGCGCGAGAGGATGCATCCCGCAGGCTAGTCGAGTAAAAACACGTGCGAGAGGATGCATCCCGCAGGCTAGTCGAGCACAAACACGTGCGAGAGGATGCATCCCGCAGGCTAGTCGAGCAAAAACACGTGCGAGAGGATGCATCCCGCAGGCTAGTCGAGTAAAAACACGTGCGAGGTTTTGTGGGATGCGCATGCGCAGGTTTTGTGGGATGCGCATGCGCAGGTTTTTTGGGATGCGCATGGCTAGTCGAGCAAAAACACGTGCGAGAAGATGCATCCCGCAGGCTAGTCGAGCAAAAACACGTGCGAGAGGATGCATCCCGCAGACTAGTCGAGTAAAAACACGTGCGAGGTTTTGTGGGATGCGCATGCGCAGGTTTTTTGGGATGCGCATGCGCAGGTTTTTTGGGATGCGCATGCCTAGTCGAGCAAAAACACGTGCGTGAGGATGCATCCCGCAGGCTAGTCGAGCAAAAACACGTGCGAGAGGATGCATCCCGCAGGCTAGTCGAGTAAAAACACGTGCGAGAGGATGCATCCCGCAGGCTAGTCGAGTAAAAACACGTGCGAGAGGATGCATCCCGCAGGCTAGTCGAGTAAAAACACGTGCGAGGTTTTGTGGGATGCGCATGCGCAGGTTTTGTGGGATGCGCATGCGCAGGTTTTTTGGGATGCGCATGGCTAGTCGAGCAAAAACACGTGCGAGAAGATGCATCCCGCGGGCTAGTCGAGCAAAAACACGTGCGAGAGGATGCATCCCGCAGACTAGTCGAGTAAAAACACGTGCGAGGTTTTGTGGGATGCGCATGCGCAGGTTTTTTGGGATGCGCATGCGCAGGTTTTTTGGGATGCGCATGCCTAGTCGAGCAAAAACACGTGCGAGAGGATGCATCCCGCAGGCTAGTCGAGCAAAAACACGTGCGAGAGGATGCATCCCGCAGGCTAGTCGAGTAAAAACACGTGCGAGAGGATGCATCCCGCAGGCTAGTCGAGTAAAAACACGTGCGAGAGGATGCATCCCGCAGGCTAGTCGAGTAAAAACACGTGCGAGGTTTTGTGGGATGCGCATGCGCAGGTTTTGTGGGATGCGCATGCGCAGGTTTTTTGGGATGCGCATGCGCAGGTTTTTTGGGATGCGCATGGCTAGTCGAGGAAAAACACGTGCGAGAGGATGCATCCCGCAGGCTAGTCGAGTAAAAACACGTGCGAGGTTTTGTGGGATGCGCATGCGCAGGTTTTTTGGGATGCTCATGCCTAGTCGAGCAAAAACACGTGCGAGAGGATGCATCCCGCAGGCTAGTCGAGCAAAAACACGTGCGAGAGGATGCATCCCGCAGGCTAGTCGAGTAAAAACACGTGCGAGAGGATGCATCCCGCAGGCTAGTCGAGTAAAAACACGTGCGAGAGGATGCATCCCGCAGGCTAGTCGAGTAAAAACACGTGCGAGGTTTTGTGGGATGCGCATGCGCAGGTTTTTTGGGATGCGCATGGCTAGTCGAGCAAAAACACGTGCGAGAGGATGCATCCCGCAGGCTAGTCGAGCAAAAACACGTGCGAGAGGATGCATCCCGCAGGCTAGTCGAGTAAAAACACGTGCGAGGTTTTGTGGGATGCGCATGCGCAGGTTTTGTGGGATGCGCATGCGCAGGTTTTTTGGGATGCGCATGGCTGGTCGAGCAAAAACACGTGCGAGAGGATGCATCCCGCAGGCTAGTCGAGCAAAAACACGTGCGAGAGGATGCATCCCGCAGGCTAGTCGAGTAAAAACACGTGCGAGGTTTTGTGGGATGCGCATGCGCAGGTTTTGTGGGATGCGCATGCGCAGGTTTTTTGGGATGCGCATGCGCAGGTTTTTTGGGATGCGCATGCCTAGTCGAGCAAAAACACGTGCGAGAGGATGCATCCCGCAGGCTAGTCGAGCAAAAACACGTGCGAGAGGATGCATCCCGCAGGCTAGTCGAGTAAAAACACGTGCGAGAGGATGCATCCCGCAGGCTAGTCGAGTAAAAACACGTGCGAGAGGATGCATCCCGCAGGCTAGTCGAGTAAAAACACGTGCGAGGTTTTGTGGGATGCGCATGCGCAGGTTTTTTGGGATGCGCATGCGCAGGTTTTTTGGGATGCGCATGCCTAGTCGAGCAAAAACACGTGCGAGAGGATGCATCCCGCAGGCTAGTCGAGCAAAAACACGTGCGAGAGGATGCATCCCGCAGGCTAGTCGAGCAAAAACACGTGCGAGAGGATGCATCCCGCAGGCTAGTCGAGTAAAAACACGTGCGAGAGGATGCATCCCGCAGGCTAGTCGAGTAAAAACACGTGCGAGAGGATGCATCCCGCAGGCTAGTCGAGTAAAAACACGTGCGAGGTTTTGTGGGATGCGCATGCGCAGGTTTTGTGGGATGCGCATGCGCAGGTTTTTTGGGATGCGCATGGCTAGTCGAGCAAAAACACGTGCGAGAAGATGCATCCCGCAGGCTAGTCGAGCAAAACACGTGCGAGAGGATGCATCCCGCAGACTAGTCGAGTAAAAACACGTGCGAGGTTTTGTGGGATGCGCATGCGCAGGTTTTTTGGGATGCGCATGCGCAGGTTTTTTGGGATGCGCATGCCTAGTCGAGCAAAAACACGTGCGAGAGGATGCATCCCGCAGGCTAGTCGAGCAAAAACACGTGCGAGAGGATGCATCCCGCAGGCTAGTCGAGTAAAAACACGTGCGAGAGGATGCATCCCGCAGGCTAGTCGAGTAAAAACACGTGCGAGGTTTTGTGGGATGCGCATGCGCAGGTTTTGTGGGATGCGCATGCGCAGGTTTTTTGGGATGCGCATGCGCAGGTTTTTTGGGATGCGCATGGCTAGTCGAGGAAAAACACGTGCGAGAGGATGCATCCCGCAGGCTAGTCGAGTAAAAACAGTGCGAGGTTTTGTGGGATGCGCAATGCGCAGGTTTTTTGGGATGCTCATGCCTAGTCGAGCAAAAACACGTGCGAGAGGATGCATCCGCAGGCTAGTCGAGCAAAACACCGAGACACACGTGCGAGAGGATGCATCCCGCAGGCTAGTCGAGTAAAAACACGTGCGAGAGGATGCATCCCGCAGGCTAGTCGAGTAAAAACACGTGCGAGAGGATGCATCCCGCAGGCTAGTCGAGTAAAAACACGTGCGAGAGGATGCATCCCGCAGGCTAGTCGAGCAAAAACACGTGCGAGAGGATGCATCCCGCAGGCTAGTCGAGTAAAAACACGTGCGAGAGGATGCATCCCGCAGGCTAGTTGAGCAAAAACACGTGCGAGAGGATGCATCCCGCAGGCTAGTCGAGTAAAAACACGTGCGAGAGGATGCATCCCGCAGGCTAGTCGAGTAAAAACACGTGCGAGAGGATGCATCCCGCAGGCTAGTCGAGTAAAAACACGTGCGAGGTTTTGTGGGATGCGCATGCGCAGGTTTTTTGGGATGCTCATGCCTAGTCGAGCAAAAACACGTGCGAAAGGATGCATCCCGCAGGCTAGTCGAGCAAAAACACGTGCGAGAGGATGCATCCCGCAGGCTAGTCGAGTAAAAACACGTGCGAGAGGATGCATCCCGCAGGCTAGTCGAGTAAAAACACGTGCGAGAGGATGCATCCCGCAGGCTAGTCGAGTAAAAACACGTGCGAGAGGATGCATCCCGCAGGCTAGTCGAGTAAAAACACGTGCGAGAGGATGCATCCCGCAGGCTAGTCGAGTAAAAACACGTGCGAGAGGATGCATCCCGCAGGCTAGTCGAGCAAAAACACGTGCGAGAGGATGCATCCCGCAGGCTAGTCGAGTAAAAACACGTGCGAGAGGATGCATCCCGCAGGCTAGTCGAGTAAAAACACGTGCGAGGTTTTGTGGGATGCGCATGCGCAGGTTTTGTGGGATGCGCATGCGCAGGTTTTTTGGGATGCGCATGCGCAGGTTTTTTGGGATGCGCATGGCTAGTCGAGGAAAAACACGTGCGAGAGGATGCATCCCGCAGGCTAGTCGAGTAAAAACACGTGCGAGGTTTTGTGGGATGCGCATGCGCAGGTTTTTTGGATGCTCATGCCTAGTCGAGCAAAAACACGTGCGAAAGGATGCATCCCGCAGGCTAGTCGAGCAAAAACACGTGCGAGAGGATGCATCCCGCAGGCTAGTCGAGTAAAAACACGTGCGAGAGGATGCATCCCGCAGGCTAGTCGAGTAAAAACACGTGCGAGAGGATGCATCCCGCAGGCTAGTCGAGTAAAAACACGTGCGAGAGGATGCATCCGCAGGCTAGTCGAGCAAAAACACGTGCGAGAGGATGCATCCCGCAGGCTAGTCGAGTAAAAACACGTGCGAGAGGATGCATCCCGCAGGCTAGTTGAGCAAAAACACGTGCGAGAGGATGCATCCCGCAGGCTAGTCGAGTAAAAACACGTGCGAGAGGATGCATCCCGCAGGCTAGTCGAGTAAAAACACGTGCGAGAGGATGCATCCCGCAGGCTAGTCGAGTAAAAACACGTGCGAGGTTTTGTGGGATGCGCATGCGCAGGTTTTGTGGGATGCGCATGCGCAGGTTTTGTGGGATGCGCATGCGCAGGTTTTTTGGGATGCGCATGGCTAGTCGAGGAAAAACACGTGCGAGAGGACGCATCCCGCAGGCTAGTCGAGTAAAAACACGTGCGAGGTTTTGTGGGATGCGCATGCGCAGGTTTTTTGGGATGCTCATGCCTAGTCGAGCAAAAACACGTGCGAAAGGATGCATCCCGCAGGCTAGTCGAGCAAAAACACGTGCGAGAGGATGCATCCCGCAGGCTAGTCGAGTAAAAACACGTGCGAGAGGATGCATCCCGCAGGCTAGTCGAGTAAAAACACGTGCGAGAGGATGCATCCCGCAGGCTAGTCGAGTAAAAACACGTGCGAGGTTTTGTGGGATGCGCATGCGCAGGTTTTTTGGGATGCGCATGGCTAGTCGAGCAAAAACACGTGCGAGAGGATGCATCCCGCAGGCTAGTCGAGCAAAAACACGTGCGAGAGGATGCATCCCGCAGGCTAGTCGAGTAAAAACACGTGCGAGGTTTTGTGGGATGCGCATGCGCAGGTTTTGTGGGATGCGCATGCGCAGGTTTTTTGGGATGCGCATGCGCAGGTTTTTTGGGATGCGCATGCCTAGTCGAGCAAAAACACGTGCGAGAGGATGCATCCCGCAGGCTAGTCGAGCAAAAACACGTGCGAGAGGATGCATCCCGCAGGCTAGTCGAGTAAAAACACGTGCGAGAGGATGCATCCCGCAGGCTAGTCGAGTAAAAACACGTGCGAGAGGATGCATCCCGCAGGCTAGTCGAGTAAAAACACGTGCGAGGTTTTGTGGGATGCGCATGCGCAGGTTTTGTGGGATGCGCATGCGCAGGTTTTTTGGGATGCGCATGGCTAGTCGAGCAAAAACACGTGCGAGAGGATGCATCCCGCAGGGTAGTCGAGTAAAAACACGTGCGAGAGGATGCATCCCGCAGGCTAGTCGAGTAAAAACACGTGCGAGGTTTTGTGGGATGCGCATGCGCAGGTTTTGTGGGATGCGCATGCGCAGGTTTTTTGGGATGCGCATGGCTAGTCGAGCAAAAACACGTGCGAGAGGATGCATCCCGCAGGCTAGTCGAGTAAAAACACGTGCGAGAGGATGCATCCCGCAGGCTAGTCGAGTAAAAACACGTGCGAGGTTTTGTGGGATGCGCATGCGCAGGTTTTGTGGGATGCGCATGCGCAGGTTTTTTGGGATGCGCATGCGCAGGTTTTTTGGGATGCGCATGGCTAGTCGAGGAAAAACACGTGCGAGAGGATGCATCCCGCAGGCTAGTCGAGTAAAAACACGTGCGAGGTTTTGTGGGATGCGCATGCGCAGGTTTTTTGGGATGCTCATGCCTAGTCGAGCAAAAACACGTGCGAGAGGATGCATCCCGCAGGCTAGTCGAGCAAAAACACGTGCGAGAGGATGCATCCCGCAGGCTAGTCGAGTAAAAACACGTGCGAGAGGATGCATCCCGCAGGCTAGTCGAGCAAAAACACGTGCGAGAGGATGCATCCCGCAGGCTAGTCGAGTAAAAACACGTGCGAGGTTTTGTGGGATGCGCATGCGCAGGTTTTGTGGGATGCGCATGCGCAGGTTTTTTGGGATGCGCATGGCTAGTCGAGCAAAAACACGTGCGAGAGGATGCATCCCGCAGGCTAGTCGAGCAAAAACACGTGCGAGAGGATGCATCCCGCAGGCTAGTCGAGTAAAAACACGTGCGAGAGGATGCATCCCGCAGGCTAGTCGACTAAAAACACGTGCGAGAGGATGCATCCCGCAGGCTAGTCGAGTAAAAACACGTGCGAGGTTTTGTGGGATGCGCATGCGCAGGTTTTGTGGGATGCGCATGCGCAGGTTTTTTGGGATGCGCATGGCTAGTCGAGCAAAAACACGTGCGAGAAGATGCATCCCGCAGGCTAGTCGAGCAAAAACACGTGCGAGAGGATGCATCCCGCAGACTAGTCGAGTAAAAACACGTGCGAGGTTTTGTGGGATGCGCATGCGCAGGTTTTTTGGGATGCGCATGCGCAGGTTTTTTGGGATGCGCATGCCTAGTCGAGCAAAAACACGTGCGAGAGGATGCATCCCGCAGGCTAGTCGAGCAAAAACACGTGCGAGAGGATGCATCCCGCAGGCTAGTCGAGTAAAAACACGTGCGAGAGGATGCATCCCGCAGGCTAGTCGAGTAAAAACACGTGCGAGGTTTTGTGGGATGCGCATGCGCAGGTTTTGTGGGATGCGCATGCGCAGGTTTTTTGGGATGCGCATGCGCAGGTTTTTTGGGATGCGCATGGCTAGTCGAGGAAAAACACGTGCGAGAGGATGCATCCCGCAGGCTAGTCGAGTAAAAACACGTGCGAGGTTTTGTGGGATGCGCATGCGCAGGTTTTTTGGGATGCTCATGCCTAGTCGAGCAAAAACACGTGCGAAAGGATGCATCCCGCAGGCTAGTCGAGCAAAAACACGTGCGAGAGGATGCATCCCGCAGGCTAGTCGAGTAAAAACACGTGCGAGAGGATGCATCCCGCAGGCTAGTCGAATAAAAACACGTGCGAGAGGATGCATCCCGCAGGCTAGTCGAGTAAAAACACGTGCGAGGTTTTGTGGGATGCGCATGCGCAGGTTTTGTGGGATGCGCATGCGCAGGTTTTTTGGGATGCGCATGGCTAGTCGAGCAAAAACACGTGCGAGAGGATGCATCCCGCAGGGTAGTCGAGTAAAAACACGTGCGAGAGGATGCATCCCGCAGGCTAGTCGAGTAAAAACACGTGCGAGGTTTTGTGGGATGCGCATGCGCAGGTTTTGTGGGATGCGCATGCGCAGGTTTTTTGGGATGCGCATGGCTAGTCGAGCAAAAACACGTGCGAGAGGATGCATCCCGCAGGCTAGTCGAGTAAAAACACGTGCGAGAGGATGCATCCCGCAGGCTAGTCGAGTAAAAACACGTGCGAGGTTTTGTGGGATGCGCATGCGCAGGTTTTGTGGGATGCGCATGCGCAGGTTTTTTGGGATGCGCATGCGCAGGTTTTTTGGGATGCGCATGGCTAGTCGAGGAAAAACACGTGCGAGAGGATGCATCCCGCAGGCTAGTCGAGTAAAAACACGTGCGAGGTTTTGTGGGATGCGCATGCGCAGGTTTTTTGGGATGCTCATGCCTAGTCGAGCAAAAACACGTGCGAGAGGATGCATCCCGCAGGCTAGTCGAGCAAAAACACGTGCGAGAGGATGCATCCCGCAGGCTAGTCGAGTAAAAACACGTGCGAGAGGATGCATCCCGCAGGCTAGTCGAGTAAAAACACGTGCGAGGTTTTGTGGGATGCGCATGCGCAGGTTTTGTGGGATGCGCATGCGCAGGTTTTTTGGGATGCGCATGGCTAGTCGAGGAAAAACACGTGCGAGAGGACGCATCCCGCAGGCTAGTCGAGTAAAAACACGTGCGAGGTTTTGTGGGATGCGCATGCGCAGGTTTTTTGGGATGCTCATGCCTAGTCGAGCAAAAACACGTGCGAAAGGATGCATCCCGCAGGCTAGTCGAGCAAAAACACGTGCGAGAGGATGCATCCCGCAGGCTAGTCGAGTAAAAACACGTGCGAGAGGATGCATCCCGCAGGCTAGTCGAGTAAAAACACGTGCGAGAGGATGCATCCCGCAGGCTAGTCGAGTAAAAACACGTGCGAGGTTTTGTGGGATGCGCATGCGCAGGTTTTTTGGGATGCGCATGGCTAGTCGAGCAAAAACTCGTGCGAGAGGATGCATCCCGCAGGCTAATCGAGCAAAAACACGTGCGAGAGGATGCATCCCGCAGGCTAGTCGAGTAAAAACACGTGCGAGGTTTTGTGGGATGCGCATGCGCAGGTTTTGTGGGATGCGCATGCGCAGGTTTTTTGGGATGCGCATGCGCAGGTTTTTTGGGATGCGCATGCCTAGTCGAGCAAAAACACGTGCGAGAGGATGCATCCCGCAGGCTAGTCGAGCAAAAACACGTGCGAGAGGATGCATCCCGCAGGCTAGTCGAGTAAAAACACGTGCGAGAGGATGCATCCCGCAGGCTAGTCGAGTAAAAACACGTGCGAGAGGATGCATCCCGCAGGCTAGTCGAGTAAAAACACGTGCGAGGTTTTGTGGGATGCGCATGCGCAGGTTTTGTGGGATGCGCATGCGCAGGTTTTTTGGGATGCGCATGGCTAGTCGAGCAAAAACACGTGCGAGAGGATGCATCCCGCAGGGTAGTCGAGTAAAAACACGTGCGAGAGGATGCATCCCGCAGGCTAGTCGAGTAAAAACACGTGCGAGGTTTTGTGGGATGCGCATGCGCAGGTTTTGTGGGATGCGCATGCGCAGGTTTTTTGGGATGCGCATGGCTAGTCGAGCAAAAACACGTGCGAGAGGATGCATCCCGCAGGCTAGTCGAGTAAAAACACGTGCGAGAGGATGCATCCTGCAGGCTAGTCGAGTAAAAACACGTGCGAGAGGATGCATCCCGCAGGCTAGTCGAGTGAAAACACGTGCGAGGTTTTGTGGGATGCGCATGCGTAGGTTTTGTGGGATGCGCATGCGCAGGTTTTTTGGGATGCGCATGGCTAGTCGAGTAAAAACACGTGCGAGAGGATGCATCCCGCAGGCTAGTCGAGTAAAAACACGTGCGAGAGGATGCATCCCGCAGGCTAGTCGAGCAAAAACACGTGCGAGAGGATGCATCCTGTAGGCTAGTCGAGTAAAAACACGTGCGAGAGGATGCATCCCGCAGGCTAGTCGAGTAAAAACACGTGCGAGGTTTTGTGGGATGCGCATGCGCAGGTTTTGTGGGATGCGCATGCGCAGGTTTTGTGGGATGCGCATGCGCAGGTTTTGTGGGATGCGCATGCGCAGTTTTTTTGGGATGCGCATGGCTAGTCGAGCAAAAACACGTGCGAGAGGATGCATCCCGCAGGCTAGTCGAGTAAAAACACGTGCGAGAGGATGCATCCTGCAGGCTAGTCGAGTAAAAACACGTGCGAGAGGATGCATCCCGCAGGCTAGCCGAGCAAAAACACGTGCGAGAGGATGCATCCCGCAGGCTAGTCGAGTAAAAACACGTGCGAGAGGATGCATCCCGCAGGCTAGTCGAGCACAAACACGTGCGAGAGGATGCATCCCGCAGGCTAGTCGAGCAAAAACACGTGCGAGAGGATGCATCCCGCAGGCTAGTCGAGCAAAAACACGTGCGAGAGGATGCATCCCGCAGGCTAGTCGAGTAAAAACACGTGCAAGGTTTTGTGGGATGCGCATGCGCAGGTTTTTTGGGATGCGCATGGCTAGTCGAGCAAAAACACGTGCGAGAGGATGCATCCCGCAGGCTAGTCGAGTAAAAACACGTGCGAGGTTTTGTGGGATGCGCATGCGCAGGTTTTGTGGGATGCGCATGCGCAGGTTTTTTGCGATGCGCATGGCTAGTCGAGCAAAAACACGTGCGAGAGGATGCATCCCGCAGGCTAGTCGAGCAAAAACACGTGCGAGAGGATGCATCCCGCAGGCTAGTCGAGCAAAAACACGTGCGAGAGGATGCATCCCGCAGGCTAGTCGAGTAAAAACACGTGCGAGAGGATGCATCCCGCAGGCTAGTCGAGCACAAACACGTGCGAGAGGATGCATCCCGCAGGCTAGTCGAGCAAAAACACGTGCGAGAGGATGCATCCCGCAGGCTAGTCGAGTAAAAACACGTGCGAGGTTTTGTGGGATGCGCATGCGCAGGTTTTGTGGGATGCGCATGCGCAGGTTTTGTGGGATGCGCATGCGCAGGTTTTGTGGGATGCGCATGCGCAGTTTTTTTGGGATGCGCATGGCTAGTCGAGCAAAAACACGTGCGAGAGGATGCATCCCGCAGGCTAGTCGAGTAAAAACACGTGCGAGAGGATGCATCCTGCAGGCTAGTCGAGTAAAAACACGTGCGAGAGGATGCATCCCGCAGGCTAGCCGAGCAAAAACACGTGCGAGAGGATGCATCCCGCAGGCTAGTCGAGTAAAAACACGTGCGAGAGGATGCATCCCGCAGGCTAGTCGAGCACAAACACGTGCGAGAGGATGCATCCCGCAGGCTAGTCGAGCAAAAACACGTGCGAGAGGATGCATCCCGCAGGCTAGTCGAGCAAAAACACGTGCGAGAGGATGCATCCCGCAGGCTAGTCGAGTAAAAACACGTGCAAGGTTTTGTGGGATGCGCATGCGCAGGTTTTTTGGGATGCGCATGGCTAGTCGAGCAAAAACACGTGCGAGAGGATGCATCCCGCAGGCTAGTCGAGTAAAAACACGTGCGAGGTTTTGTGGGATGCGCATGCGCAGGTTTTGTGGGATGCGCATGCGCAGGTTTTTTGCGATGCGCATGGCTAGTCGAGCAAAAACACGTGCGAGAGGATGCATCCCGCAGGCTAGTCGAGCAAAAACACGTGCGAGAGGATGCATCCCGCAGGCTAGTCGAGCAAAAACACGTGCGAGAGGATGCATCCCGCAGGCTAGTCGAGTAAAAACACGTGCGAGAGGATGCATCCCGCAGGCTAGTCGAGCACAAACACGTGCGAGAGGATGCATCCCGCAGGCTAGTCGAGCAAAAACACGTGCGAGAGGATGCATCCCGCAGGCTAGTCGAGTAAAAACACGTGCGAGGTTTTGTGGGATGCGCATGCGCAGGTTTTGTGGGATGCGCATGCGCAGGTTTTTTGGGATGCGCATGGCTAGTCGAGCAAAAACACGTGCGAGAGGATGCATCCCGCAGGCTAGTCGAGTAAAAACACGTGCGAGAGGATGCATCCTGCAGGCTAGTCGAGTAAAAACACGTGCGAGAGGATGCATCCCGCAGGCTAGTCGACTAAAAACACGTGCGAGAGGATGCATCCCGCAGGCTAGTCGAGTAAAAACACGTGCGAGGTTTTGTGGGATGCGCATGCGCAGGTTTTTTGGGATGCGCATGGCTAGTCGAGCAAAAACACGTGCGAGAAGATGCATCCCGCAGGCTAGTCGAGCAAAAACACGTGCGAGAGGATGCATCCCGCAGACTAGTCGAGTAAAAACACGTGCGAGGTTTTGTGGGATGCGCATGCGCAGGTTTTTTGGGATGCGCATGCGCAGGTTTTTTGGGATGCGCATGCCTAGTCGAGCAAAAACACGTGCGAGAGGATGCATCCCGCAGGCTAGTCGAGCAAAAACACGTGCGAGAGGATGCATCCCGCAGGCTAGTCGAGTAAAAACACGTGCGAGAGGATGCATCCCGCAGGCTAGTCGAGTAAAAACACGTGCGAGAGGATGCATCCCGCAGGCTAGTCGAGTAAAAACACGTGCGAGGTTTTGTGGGATGCGCATGCGCAGGTTTTTTGGGATGCGCATGCGCAGGTTTTTTGGGATGCGCATGGCTAGTCGAGGAAAAACACGTGCGAGAGGATGCATCCCGCAGGCTAGTCGAGCAAAAACACGTGCGAGAGGATGCATCCCGCAGGCTAGTCGAGCAAAAACACGTGCGAGAGGATGCATCCCGCAGGCTAGTCGAGTAAAAACACGTGCGAGAGGATGCATCCCGCAGGCTAGTCGAGTAAAAACACGTGCGAGAGGATGCATCCCGCAGGCTAGTCGAGTAAAAACACGTGCGAGGTTTTGTGGGATGCGCATGCGCAGGTTTTTTGGGATGCGCATGGCTAGTCGAGCAAAAACACGTGCGAGAGGATGCATCCCGCAGGCTAGTCGAGCAAAAACACGTGCGAGAGGATGCATCCCGCAGGCTAGTCGAGTAAAAACACGTGCGAGGTTTTGTGGGATGCGCATGCGCAGGTTTTGTGGGATGCGCATGCGCAGGTTTTTTGGGATGCGCATGGCTGGTCGAGCAAAAACACGTGCGAGAGGATGCATCCCGCAGGCTAGTCGAGCAAAAACACGTGCGAGAGGATGCATCCCGCAGGCTAGTCGAGTAAAAACACGTGCGAGGTTTTGTGGGATGCGCATGCGCAGGTTTTGTGGGATGCGCATGCGCAGGTTTTTTGGGATGCGCATGCGCAGGTTTTTTGGGATGCGCATGCCTAGTCGAGCAAAAACACGTGCGAGAGGATGCATCCCGCAGGCTAGTCGAGCAAAAACACGTGCGAGAGGATGCATCCCGCAGGCTAGTCGAGCACAAACACGTGCGAGAGGATGCATCCCGCAGGCTAGTCGAGCAAAAACACGTGCGAGAGGATGCATCCCGCAGGCTAGTCGAGCAAAAACACGTGCGAGAGGATGCATCCCGCAGGCTAGTCGAGTAAAAACACGTGCAAGGTTTTGTGGGATGCGCATGCGCAGGTTTTGTGGGATGCGCATGCGCAGGTTTTTTGGGATGCGCATGGCTAGTCGAGCAAAAACACGTGCGAGAGGATGCATCCCGCAGGCTAGTCGAGTAAAAACACGTGCGAGGTTTTGTGGGATGCGCATGCGCAGGTTTTGTGGGATGCGCATGCGCAGGTTTTTTGCGATGCGCATGGCTAGTCGAGCAAAAACACGTGCGAGAGGATGCATCCCGCAGGCTAGTCGAGCAAAAACACGTGCGAGAGGATGCATCCCGCAGGCTAGTCGAGCAAAAACACGTGCGAGAGGATGCATCCCGCAGACTAGTCGAGTAAAAACACGTGCGAGGTTTTGTGGGATGCGCATGCGCAGGTTTTTTGGGATGCGCATGCGCAGGTTTTTTGGGATGCGCATGCCTAGTCGAGCAAAAACACGTGCGAGAGGATGCATCCCGCAGGCTAGTCGAGCAAAAACACGTGCGAGAGGATGCATCCCGCAGGCTAGTCGAGTAAAAACACGTGCGAGAGGATGCATCCCGCAGGCTAGTCGAGTAAAAACACGTGCGAGAGGATGCATCCCGCAGGCTAGTCGAGTAAAAACACGTGCGAGGTTTTGTGGGATGCGCATGCGCAGGTTTTGTGGGATGCGCATGCGCAGGTTTTTTGGGATGCGCATGCGCAGGTTTTTTGGGATGCGCATGGCTAGTCGAGGAAAAACACGTGCGAGAGGATGCATCCCGCAGGCTAGTCGAGTAAAAACACGTGCGAGGTTTTGTGGGATGCGCATGCGCAGGTTTTTTGGGATGCTCATGCCTAGTCGAGCAAAAACACGTGCGAGAGGATGCATCCCGCAGGCTAGTCGAGCAAAAACACGTGCGAGAGGATGCATCCCGCAGGCTAGTCGAGTAAAAACACGTGCGAGAGGATGCATCCCGCAGGCTAGTCGAGTAAAAACACGTGCGAGAGGATGCATCCCGCAGGCTAGTCGAGTAAAAACACGTGCGAGGTTTTGTGGGATGCGCATGCGCAGGTTTTTTGGGATGCGCATGGCTAGTCGAGCAAAAACGCGTGCGAGAGGATGCATCCCGCAGGCTAGTCGAGCAAAAACACGTGCGAGAGGATGCATCCCGCAGGCTAGTCGAGCAAAAACACGTGCGAGAGGATGCATCCCGCAGGCTAGTCGAGTAAAAACACGTGCAAGGTTTTGTGGGATGCGCATGCGCAGGTTTTGTGGGATGCGCATGCGCAGGTTTTTTGGGATGCGCATGGCTAGTCGAGCAAAAACACGTGCGAGAGGATGCATCCCGCAGGCTAGTCGAGTAAAAACACGTGCGAGGTTTTGTGGGATGCGCATGCGCAGGTTTTGTGGGATGCGCATGCGCAGGTTTTTTGCGATGCGCATGGCTAGTCGAGCAAAAACACGTGCGAGAGGATGCATCCCGCAGGCTAGTCGAGCAAAAACACGTGCGAGAGGATGCATCCCGCAGGCTAGTCGAGCAAAAACACGTGCGAGAGGATGCATCCCGCAGACTAGTCGAGTAAAAACACGTGCGAGGTTTTGTGGGATGCGCATGCGCAGGTTTTTTGGGATGCGCATGCGCAGGTTTTTTGGGATGCGCATGCCTAGTCGAGCAAAAACACGTGCGAGAGGATGCATCCCGCAGGCTAGTCGAGCAAAAACACGTGCGAGAGGATGCATCCCGCAGGCTAGTCGAGTAAAAACACGTGCGAGAGGATGCATCCCGCAGGCTAGTCGAGTAAAAACACGTACGAGAGGATGCATCCCGCAGGCTAGTCGAGTAAAAACACGTGCGAGGTTTTGTGGGATGCGCATGCGCAGGTTTTGTGGGATGCGCATGCGCAGGTTTTTTGGGATGCGCATGCGCAGGTTTTTTGGGATGCGCATGGCTAGTCGAGGAAAAACACGTGCGAGAGGATGCATCCCGCAGGCTAGTCGAGTAAAAACACGTGCGAGGTTTTGTGGGATGCGCATGCGCAGGTTTTTTGGGATGCTCATGCCTAGTCGAGCAAAAACACGTGCGAGAGGATGCATCCCGCAGGCTAGTCGAGCAAAAACACGTGCGAGAGGATGCATCCCGCAGGCTAGTCGAGTAAAAACACGTGCGAGAGGATGCATCCCGCAGGCTAGTCGAGTAAAAACACGTGCGAGAGGATGCATCCCGCAGGCTAGTCGAGTAAAAACACGTGCGAGGTTTTGTGGGATGCGCATGCGCAGGTTTTTTGGGATGCGCATGGCTAGTCGAGCAAAAACGCGTGCGAGAGGATGCATCCCGCAGGCTAGTCGAGCAAAAACACGTGCGAGAGGATGCATCCCGCAGGCTAGTCGAGTAAAAACACGTGCGAGGTTTTGTGGGATGCGCATGCGCAGGTTTTGTGGGATGCGCATGCGCAGGTTTTTTGGGATGCGCATGGCTGGTCGAGCAAAAACACGTGCGAGAGGATGCATCCCGCAGGCTAGTCGAGCAAAAACACGTGCGAGAGGATGCATCCCGCAGGCTAGTCGAGTAAAAACACGTGCGAGGTTTTGTGGGATGCGCATGCGCAGGTTTTGTGGGATGCGCATGCGCAGGTTTTTTGGGATGCGCATGCGCAGGTTTTTTGGGATGCGCATGCCTAGTCGAGCAAAAACACGTGCGAGAGGATGCATCCCGCAGGCTAGTCGAGCAAAAACACGTGCGAGAGGATGCATCCCGCAGGCTAGTCGAGTAAAAACACGTGCGAGAGGATGCATCCCGCAGGCTAGTCGAGTAAAAACACGTGCGAGGTTTTGTGGGATGCGCATGCGCAGGTTTTGTGGGTTGCGCATGCGCAGGTTTTTTGGGATGCGCATGGCTAGTCGAGCAAAAACACGTGCGAGAGGATGCATCCCGCAGGCTAGTCGAGTAAAAACACGTGCGAGAGGATGCATCCTGCAGGCTAGTCGAGTAAAAACACGTGCGAGAGGATGCATCCCGCAGGCTAGTCGAGTAAAAACACGTGCGAGGTTTTGTGGGATGCGCATGCGTAGGTTTTGTGGGATGCGCATGCGCAGGTTTTTTGGGATGCGCATGGCTAGTCGAGTAAAAACACGTGCGAGAGGATGCATCCCGCAGGCTAGTCGAGTAAAAACACGTGCGAGAGGATGCATCCCGCAGGCTAGTCGAGCAAAAACACGTGCGAGAGGATGCATCCTGCAGGCTAGTCGAGTAAAAACACGTGCCAGAGGATGCATCCCGCAGGCTAGTCGAGTAAAAACACGTGCGAGGTTTTGTGGGATGCGCATGCGCAGGTTTTTTGGGATGCGCATGGCTAGTCGAGTAAAAACACGTGCGAGAGGATGCATCCCGCAGGCTAGTCGAGTAAAAACACGTGCGAGGTTTTGTGGGATGCGCATGCGCAGGTTTTGTGGGATGCGCATGCGCAGGTTTTTTGGGATGCGCATGGCTAGTCGAGCAAAAACACGTGCGAGAGGATGCATCCCGCAGGCTAGTCGAGTAAAAACACGTGCGAGAGGATGCATCCCGCAGGCTAGTGGAGTAAAAACACGTGCGAGGTTTTGTGGGATGCGCATGCGCAGGTTTTGTGGGATGCGCATGCGCAGGTTTTGTGGGATGCGCATGCGCAGTTTTTTTGGGATGCGCATGGCTAGTCGAGCAAAAACACGTGCGAGAGGATGCATCCCGCAGGCTAGTCGAGTAAAAACACGTGCGAGAGGATGCATCCTGCAGGCTAGTCGAGTAAAAACACGTGCGAGAGGATGCATCCCGCAGGCTAGTCAAGTAAAAACACGTGCGAGGTTTTGTGGGATGCGCATGCGCAGGTTTTTTGGGATGCGCATGGCTAGTCGAGCAAAAACACGTGCGAGAGGATGCATCCCGCAGGGTAGTCGAGTAAAAACACGTGCGAAAGGATGCATCCCGCAGGCTAGTCGAGTAAAAACACGTGCGAGAGGATGCATCCCGCAGGCTAGTCGAGTAAAAACACGTGCGAGAGGATGCATCCCGCAGGCTAGTCGAGCAAAAACACGTGCGAGAGGATGCATCCCGCAGGCTAGTCGAGCAAAAACACGTGCGAGAGGATGCATCCCGCAGGCTAGTCGAGTAAAAACACGTGCGAGAGGATGCATCCCGCAGGCTAGTCGAGTAAAAACACGTGCGAGAGGATGCATCCCGCAGGCTAGTCGAGTAAAAACACGTGCGAGAGGATGCATCCTGCAGGCTAGTCGAGTAAAAACACGTGCAAGGTTTTGTGGGATGCGCATGCGCAGGTTTTGTGGGATGCGCATGCGCAGGTTTTTTGGGATGCGCATGGCTAGTCGAGCAAAAACACGTGCGAGAGGATGCATCCCGCAGGCTAGTCGAGCAAAAACACGTGCGAGAGGATGCATCCCGCAGGCTAGTCGAGTAAAAACACGTGCGAGGTTTTGTGGGATGCGCATGCGCAGGTTTTGTGGGAGGCGCATGCGCAGGTTTTTTGGGATGCGCATGCGCAGGTTTTTTGGGATGCGCATGGCTAGTCGAGGAAAAACACGTGCGAGGTTTTGTGGGATGCGCATGCGCAGGTTTTGTGGGATGCGCATGCGTAGGTTTTTTGGGATGCGCATGCGCAGGTTTTTTGGGATGCGCATGCCTAGTCGAGCAAAAACACGTGCGAGAGGATGCATCCCGCAGGCTAGTCGAGCAAAAACACGTGCGAGAGGATGCATCCCGCAGGCTAGTCGAGTAAAAACACGTGCGAGAGGATGCATCCCGCAGGCTAGTCGAGTAAAAACACGTGCGAGAGGATGCATCCCGCAGGCTAGTCGAGTAAAAACACGTGCGAGAGGATGCATCCCGCAGGCTAGTCGAGCAAAAACACGTGCGAGAGGATGCATCCCGCAGGCTAGTCGAGCAAAAACACGTGCGAGAGGATGCATCCCGCAGGCTAGTCGAGTAAAAACACGTGCGAGAGGATGCATCCCGCAGGCTAGTCGAGTAAAAACACGTGCGAGGTTTTGTGGGATGCGCATGCGTAGGTTTTGTGGGATGCGCATGCGCAGGTTTTTTGGGATGCGCATGGCTAGTCGAGTAAAAACACGTGCGAGAGGATGCATCCCGCAGGCTAGTCGAGTAAAAACACGTGCGAGAGGATGCATCCCGCAGGCTAGTCGAGCAAAAACACGTGCGAGAGGATGCATCCTGCAGGCTAGTCGAGTAAAAACACGTGCCAGAGGATGCATCCCGCAGGCTAGTCGAGTAAAAACACGTGCGAGGTTTTGTGGGATGCGCATGCGCAGGTTTTTTGGGATGCGCATGGCTAGTCGAGTAAAAACACGTGCGAGAGGATGCATCCCGCAGGCTAGTCGAGTAAAAACACGTGCGAGGTTTTGTGGGATGCGCATGCGCAGGTTTTGTGGGATGCGCATGCGCAGGTTTTTTGGGATGCGCATGGCTAGTCGAGCAAAAACACGTGCGAGAGGATGCATCCCGCAGGCTAGTCGAGTAAAAACACGTGCGAGAGGATGCATCCCGCAGGCTAGTGGAGTAAAAACACGTGCGAGGTTTTGTGGGATGCGCATGCGCAGGTTTTGTGGGATGCGCATGCGCAGGTTTTGTGGGATGCGCATGGCTAGTCGAGCAAAAACACGTGCGAGAGGATGCATCCCGCAGGCTAGTCGAGTAAAAACACGTGCGAGAGGATGCATCCCGCAGGCTAGTCAAGTAAAAACACGTGCGAGGTTTTGTGGGATGCGCATGCGCAGGTTTTTTGGGATGCGCATGGCTAGTCGAGCAAAAACACGTGCGAGAGGATGCATCCCGCAGGGTAGTCGAGTAAAAACACGTGCGAAAGGATGCATCCCGCAGGCTAGTCGAGTAAAAACACGTGCGAGGTTTTGTGGGATGCGCATGCGCAGGTTTTTTGGGATGCGCATGCCTAGTCGAGCAAAAACACGTGCGAGAGGATGCATCCCGCAGGCTAGTCGAGCAAAAACACGTGCGAGAGGATGCATCCCGCAGGCTAGTCGAGTAAAAACACGTGCGAGAGGATGCATCCCGCAGGCTAGTCGAGTAAAAACACGTGCGAGAGGATGCATCCCGCAGGCTAGTCGAGTAAAAACACGTGCGAGAGGATGCATCCTGCAGGCTAGTCGAGTAAAAACACGTGCAAGGTTTTGTGGGATGCGCATGCGCAGGTTTTGTGGGATGCGCATGCGCAGGTTTTTTGGGATGCGCATGGCTAGTCGAGCAAAAACACGTGCGAGAGGATGCATCCCGCAGGCTAGTCGAGCAAAAACACGTGCGAGAGGATGCATCCCGCAGGCTAGTCGAGTAAAAACACGTGCGAGGTTTTGTGGGATGCGCATGCGCAGGTTTTGTGGGAGGCGCATGCGCAGGTTTTTTGGGATGCGCATGCGCAGGTTTTTTGGGATGCGCATGGCTAGTCGAGGAAAAACACGTGCGAGGTTTTGTGGGATGCGCATGCGCAGGTTTTGTGGGATGCGCATGCGTAGGTTTTTTGGGATGCGCATGCGCAGGTTTTTTGGGATGCGCATGCCTAGTCGAGCAAAAACACGTGCGAGAGGATGCATCCCGCAGGCTAGTCGAGCAAAAACACGTGCGAGAGGATGCATCCCGCAGGCTAGTCGAGTAAAAACACGTGCGAGAGGATGCATCCCGCAGGCTAGTCGAGTAAAAACACGTGCGAGAGGATGCATCCCGCAGGCTAGTCGAGTAAAAACACGTGCGAGAGGATGCATCCCGCAGGCTAGTCGAGCAAAAACACGTGCGAGAGGATGCATCCCGCAGGCTAGTCGAGCAAAAACACGTGCGAGAGGATGCATCCCGCAGGCTAGTCGAGTAAAAACACGTGCGAGAGGATGCATCCCGCAGGCTAGTCGAGCACAAACACGTGCGAGAGGATGCATCCCGCAGGCTAGTCGAGCAAAAACACGTGCGAGAGGATGCATCCCGCAGGCTAGTCGAGCAAAAACACGTGCGAGAGGATGCATCCCGCAGGCTAGTCGAGCAAAAACACGTGCGAGAGGATGCATCCCGCAGGCTAGTCGAGTAAAAACACGTGCGAGGTTTTGTGGGATGCGCATGCGCAGGTTTTGTGGGAGGCGCATGCGCAGGTTTTTTGGGATGCGCATGCGCAGGTTTTTTGGGATGCGCATGGCTAGTCGAGGAAAAACACGTGCGAGAGGATGCATCCCGCAGGCTAGTCGAGTAAAAACACGTGCGAGGTTTTGTGGGATGCGCATGCGCAGGTTTTGTGGGATGCGCATGCGCAGGTTTTTTGGGATGCGCATGCGCAGGTTTTTTGGGATGCGCATGCCTAGTCGAGCAAAAACACGTGCGAGAGGATGCATCCCGCAGGCTAGTCGAGCAAAAACACGTGCGAGAGGATGCATCCCGCAGCTAGTCGAGTAAAAACACGTGGGAGAGGATGCATCCCGCAGGCTAGTCGAGCAAAAACACGTGCGAGAGGATGCATCCCGCAGGCTAGTCGAGTAAAAACACGTGCGAGAGGATGCATCCCGCAGGCTAGTCGAGTAAAAACACGTGCGAGAGGATGCATCCCGCAGGCTAGTCGAGTAAAAACACGTGCGAGGTTTTGTGGGATGCGCATGCGCAGGTTTTGTGGGATGCGCATGCGCAGGTTTTTTGGGATGCTCATGCCTAGTCGAGCAAAAACACGTGCGAGAGGATGCATCCCGCAGGCTAGTCGACTAAAAACACGTGCGAGAGGATGCATCCCGCAGGCTAGTCGAGTAAAAACACGTGCGAGGTTTTGTGGGATGCGCATGCGCAGGTTTTGTGGGAGGCGCATGCGCAGGTTTTTTGGGATGCGCATGCGCAGGTTTTTTGGGATGCGCATGGCTAGTCGAGGAAAAACACGTGCGAGAGGATGCATCCCGCAGGCTAGTCGAGTAAAAATACGTGCGAGGTTTTGTGGGATGCGCATGCGCAGGTTTTGTGGGATGCGCATGCGCAGGTTTTTTGGGATGCGCATGCGCAGGTTTTTTGGGATGCGCATGCCTAGTCGAGCAAAAACACGTGCGAGAGGATGCATCCCGCAGGCTAGTCGAGTAAAAACACGTGCGAGAGGATGCATCCCGCAGGCTAGTCGAGTAAAAACACGTGCGAGGTTTTGTGGGATGCGCATGCGCAGGTTTTGTGGGATGCGCATGCGCAGGTTTTTTGGGATGCGCATGGCTAGTCGAGCAAAAACACGTGCGAGAGGATGCATCCCGCAGGCTAGTCGAGCAAAAACACGTGCGAGAGGATGCATCCCGCAGGCTAGTCGAGTAAAAACACGTGCGAGGTTTTGTGGGATGCGCATGCGCAGGTTTTGTGGGAGGCGCATGCGCAGGTTTTTTGGGATGCGCATGCGCAGGTTTTTTGGGATGCGCATGGCTAGTCGAGGAAAAACACGTGCGAGAGGATGCATCCCGCAGGCTAGTCGAGTAAAAATACGTGCGAGGTTTTGTGGGATGCGCATGCGCAGGTTTTGTGGGATGCGCATGCGCAGGTTTTTTGGGATGCGCATGCGCAGGTTTTTTGGGATGCGCATGCCTAGTCGAGCAAAAACACGTGCGAGAGGATGCATCCCGCAGGCTAGTCGAGTAAAAACACGTGCGAGAGGATGCATCCTGCAGGCTAGTCGAGTAAAAACACGTGCGAGAGGATGCATCCCGCAGGCTAGTCGACTAAAAACACGTGCGAGAGGATGCATCCCGCAGGCTAGTCGAGTAAAAACACGTGCGAGGTTTTGTGGGATGCGCATGCGCAGGTTTTGTGGGATGCGCATGCGCAGGTTTTTTGGGATGCGCATGGCTAGTCGAGCAAAAACACGTGCGAGAAGATGCATCCCGCAGGCTAGTCGAGCAAAAACACGTGCGAGAGGATGCATCCCGCAGACTAGTCGAGTAAAAACACGTGCGAGGTTTTGTGGGATGCGCATGCGCAGGTTTTTTGGGATGCGCATGCGCAGGTTTTTTGGGATGCGCATGCCTAGTCGAGCAAAAACACGTGCGAGAGGATGCATCCCGCAGGCTAGTCGAGCAAAAACACGTGCGAGAGGATGCATCCCGCAGGCTAGTCGAGTAAAAACACGTGCGAGAGGATGCATCCCGCAGGCTAGTCGAGTAAAAACACGTGCGAGAGGATGCATCCCGCAGGCTAGTCGAGTAAAAACACGTGCGAGGTTTTGTGGGATGCGCATGCGCAGGTTTTGTGGGATGCGCATGCGCAGGTTTTTGGGATGCGCATGCGCAGGTTTTTTGGGATGCGCATGGCTAGTCGAGGAAAAACACGTGCGAGAGGATGCATCCCGCAGGCTAGTCGAGTAAAAACACGTGCGAGGTTTTGTGGGATGCGCATGCGCAGGTTTTTTGGGATGCTCATGCCTAGTCGAGCAAAAACACGTGCGAGAGGATGCATCCCGCAGGCTAGTCGAGCAAAAACACGTGCGAGAGGATGCATCCCGCAGGCTAGTCGAGTAAAAACACGTGCGAGAGGATGCATCCCGCAGGCTAGTCGAGTAAAAACACGTGCGAGAGGATGCATCCCGCAGGCTAGTCGAGTAAAAACACGTGCGAGGTTTTGTGGGATGCGCATGCGCAGGTTTTTTGGGATGCGCATGGCTAGTCGAGCAAAAACACGTGCGAGAGGATGCATCCCGCAGGCTAGTCGAGCAAAAACACGTGCGAGAGGATGCATCCCGCAGGCTAGTCGAGTAAAAACACGTGCGAGGTTTTGTGGGATGCGCATGCGCAGGTTTTGTGGGATGCGCATGCGCAGGTTTTTTGGGATGCGCATGGCTGGTCGAGCAAAAACGCGTGCGAGAGGATGCATCCCGCAGGCTAGTCGAGCAAAAACACGTGCGAGAGGATGCATCCCGCAGGCTAGTCGAGTAAAAACACGTGCGAGGTTTTGTGGGATGCGCCTGCGCAGGTTTTGTGGGATGCGCATGCGCAGGTTTTGTGGGATGCGCATGCGCAGGTTTTTTGGGATGCGCATGGCTAGTCGAGCAAAAACACGTGCGAGAGGATGCATCCCGCAGGGTAGTCGAGTAAAAACACGTGCGAGAGGATGCATCCCGCAGGCTAGTCGAGTAAAAACACGTGCGAAGTTTTGTGGGATGCGCATGCGCAGGTTTTGTGGGATGCGCATGCGCAGGTTTTTTGGGATGCGCATGGCTAGTCGAGCAAAAACACGTGCGAGAGGATGCATCCCGCAGGCTAGTCGAGTAAAAACACGTGCGAGAGGATGCATCCTGCAGGCTAGTCGAGTAAAAACACGTGCGAGAGGATGCATCCCGCAGGCTAGTCGAGTAAAAACACGTGCGAGGTTTTGTGGGATGCGCATGCGTAGGTTTTGTGGGATGCGCATGCGCAGGTTTTTTGGGATGCGCATGGCTAGTCGAGTAAAAACACGTGCGAGAGGATGCATCCCGCAGGCTAGTCGAGTAAAAACACGTGCGAGAGGATGCATCCCGCAGGCTAGTCGAGCAAAAACACGTGCGAGAGGATGCATCCTGCAGGCTAGTCGAGTAAAAACACGTGCCAGAGGATGCATCCCGCAGGCTAGTCGAGTAAAAACACGTGCGAGGTTTTGTGGGATGCGCATGCGCAGGTTTTTTGGGATGCGCATGGCTAGTCGAGTAAAAACACGTGCGAGAGGATGCATCCCGCAGGCTAGTCGAGTAAAAACACGTGCGAGGTTTTGTGGGATGCGCATGCGCAGGTTTTGTGGGATGCGCATGCGCAGGTTTTTTGGGATGCGCATGGCTAGTCGAGCAAAAACACGTGCGAGAGGATGCATCCCGCAGGCTAGTCGAGTAAAAACACGTGCGAGAGGATGCATCCCGCAGGCTAGTGGAGTAAAAACACGTGCGAGGTTTTGTGGGATGCGCATGCGCAGGTTTTGTGGGATGCGCATGCGCAGGTTTTGTGGGATGCGCATGCGCAGTTTTTTTGGGATGCGCATGGCTAGTCGAGCAAAAACACGTGCGAGAGGATGCATCCCGCAGGCTAGTCGACTAAAAACACGTGCGAGCGGATGCATCCTGCAGGCTAGTCGAGTAAAAACACGTGCGAGAGGATGCATCCCGCAGGCTAGTCAAGTAAAAACACGTGCGAGGTTTTGTGGGATGCGCATGCGCAGGTTTTTTGGGATGCGCATGGCTAGTCGAGCAAAAACACGTGCGAGAGGATGCATCCCGCAGGGTAGTCGAGTAAAAACACGTGCGAAAGGATGCATCCCGCAGGCTAGTCGAGTAAAAACACGTGCGAGGTTTTGTGGGATGCGCATGCGCAGGTTTTGTGGGATGCGCATGCGCAGGTTTTTTGGGATGCGCATGCCTAGTCGAGCAAAAACACGTGCGAGAGGATGCATCCCGCAGGCTAGTCGAGCAAAAACACGTGCGAGAGGATGCATCCCGCAGGCTAGTCGAGTAAAAACACGTGCGAGAGGATGCATCCCGCAGGCTAGTCGAGTAAAAACACGTGCGAGAGGATGCATCCCGCAGGCTAGTCGAGTAAAAACACGTGCGAGAGGATGCATCCTGCAGGCTAGTCGAGTAAAAACACGTGCAAGGTTTTGTGGGATGCGCATGCGCAGGTTTTGTGGGATGCGCATGCGCAGGTTTTTTGGGATGCGCATGGCTAGTCGAGCAAAAACACGTGCGAGAGGATGCATCCCGCAGGCTAGTCGAGCAAAAACACGTGCGAGAGGATGCATCCCGCAGGCTAGTCGAGTAAAAACACGTGCGAGGTTTTGTGGGATGCGCATGCGCAGGTTTTGTGGGAGGCGCATGCGCAGGTTTTTTGGGATGCGCATGCGCAGGTTTTTTGGGATGCGCATGGCTAGTCGAGGAAAAACACGTGCGAGGTTTTGTGGGATGCGCATGCGCAGGTTTTGTGGGATGCGCATGCGTAGGTTTTTTGGGATGCGCATGCGCAGGTTTTTTGGGATGCGCATGCCTAGTCGAGCAAAAACACGTGCGAGAGGATGCATCCCGCAGGCTAGTCGAGCAAAAACACGTGCGAGAGGATGCATCCCGCAGGCTAGTCGAGTAAAAACACGTGCGAGAGGATGCATCCCGCAGGCTAGTCGAGTAAAAACACGTGCGAGAGGATGCATCCCGCAGGCTAGTCGAGTAAAAACACGTGCGAGAGGATGCATCCCGCAGGCTAGTCGAGCAAAAACACGTGCGAGAGGATGCATCCCGCAGGCTAGTCGAGCAAAAACACGTGCGAGAGGATGCATCCCGCAGGCTAGTCGAGTAAAAACACGTGCGAGAGGATGCATCCCGCAGGCTAGTCGAGCACAAACACGTGCGAGAGGATGCATCCCGCAGGCTAGTCGAGCAAAAACACGTGCGAGAGGATGCATCCCGCAGGCTAGTCGAGCAAAAACACGTGCGAGAGGATGCATCCCGCAGGCTAGTCGAGCAAAAACACGTGCGAGAGGATGCATCCCGCAGGCTAGTCGAGTAAAAACACGTGCGAGGTTTTGTGGGATGCGCATGCGCAGGTTTTGTGGGAGGCGCATGCGCAGGTTTTTTGGGATGCGCATGCGCAGGTTTTTTGGGATGCGCATGGCTAGTCGAGGAAAAACACGTGCGAGAGGATGCATCCCGCAGGCTAGTCGAGTAAAAACACGTGCGAGGTTTTGTGGGATGCGCATGCGCAGGTTTTGTGGGATGCGCATGCGCAGGTTTTTTGGGATGCGCATGCGCAGGTTTTTTGGGATGCGCATGCCTAGTCGAGCAAAAACACGTGCGAGAGGATGCATCCCGCAGGCTAGTCGAGCAAAAACACGTGCGAGAGGATGCATCCCGCAGGCTAGTCGAGTAAAAACACGTGCGAGAGGATGCATCCCGCAGGCTAGTCGAGCAAAAACACGTGCGAGAGGATGCATCCCGCAGGCTAGTCGAGTAAAAACACGTGCGAGAGGATGCATCCCGCAGGCTAGTCGAGTAAAAACACGTGCGAGAGGATGCATCCCGCAGGCTAGTCGAGTAAAAACACGTGCGAGGTTTTGTGGGATGCGCATGCGCAGGTTTTGTGGGATGCGCATGCGCAGGTTTTTTGGGATGCTCATGCCTAGTCGACCAAAAACACGTGCGAGAGGATGCATCCCGCAGGCTAGTCGACTAAAAACACGTGCGAGAGGATGCATCCCGCAGGCTAGTCGAGTAAAAACACGTGCGAGGTTTTGTGGGATGCGCATGCGCAGGTTTTTTGGGATGCGCATGGCTAGTCGAGCAAAAACACGTGCGAGAGGATGCATCCCGCAGGCTAGTCGAGCAAAAACACGTGCGAGAGGATGCATCCCGCAGGCTAGTCGAGTAAAAACACGTGCGAGGTTTTGTGGGATGCGCATGCGCAGGTTTTGTGGGATGCGCATGCGCAGGTTTTTTGGGATGCGCATGGCTAGTCGAGCAAAAACACGTGCGAGAGGATGCATCCCGCAGGCTAGTCGAGCAAAAACACGTGCGAGAGGATGCATCCCGCAGGCTAGTCGAGTAAAAACACGTGCGAGGTTTTGTGGGATGCGCATGCGCAGGTTTTGTGGGAGGCGCATGCGCAGGTTTTTTGGGATGCGCATGCGCAGGTTTTTTGGGATGCGCATGGCTAGTCGAGGAAAAACACGTGCGAGAGGATGCATCCCGCAGGCTAGTCGAGTAAAAACACGTGCGAGGTTTTGTGGGATGCGCATGCGCAGGTTTTGTGGGATGCGCATGCGCAGGTTTTTTGGGATGCGCATGCGCAGGTTTTTTGGGATGCGCATGCCTAGTCGAGCAAAAACACGTGCGAGAGGATGCATCCCGCAGGCTAGTCGAGCAAAAACACGTGCGAGAGGATGCATCCCGCAGGCTAGTCGAGTAAAAACACGTGCGAGGTTTTGTGGGATGCGCATGCGCAGGTTTTGTGGGATGCGCATGCGCAGGTTTTTTGGGATGCTCATGCCTAGTCGAGCAAAAACACGTGCGAGAGGATGCATCCCGCAGGCTAGTCGAGCAAAAACACGTGCGAGAGGATGCATCCCGCAGGCTAGTCGAGTAAAAACACGTGCGAGAGGATGCATCCCGCAGGCTAGTCGAGTAAAAACACGTGCGAGAGGATGCATCCCGCCGGCTAGTCGAGTAAAAACACGTGCGAGAGGATGCATCCCGCAGGCTAGTCGAGTAAAAACACGTGCGAGAGGATGCATCCTGCAGGCTAGTCGAGTAAAAACACGTGCGAGAGGATGCATCCCGCAGGCTAGTCGAGCACAAACACGTGCGAGAGGATGCATCCCGCAGGCTAGTCGAGCAAAAACACGTGCGAGAGGATGCATCCCGCAGGCTAGTCGAGCAAAAACACGTGCGAGAGGATGCATCCCGCAGGCTAGTCGAGCAAAAACACGTGCGAGAGGATGCATCCCGCAGGCTAGTCGAGTAAAAACACGTGCGAGGTTTTGTGGGATGCGCATGCGCAGGTTTTGTGGGATGCGCATGCGCAGGTTTTTTGGGATGCGCATGCGCAGGTTTTTTGGGATGCGCATGCCTAGTCGAGCAAAAACACGTGCGAGAGGATGCATCCCGCAGGCTAGTCGAGCAAAAACACGTGCGAGAGGATGCATCCCGCAGGCTAGTCGAGTAAAAACACGTGCGAGAGGATGCATCCCGCAGGCTAGTCGAGCAAAAACACGTGCGAGAGGATGCATCCCGCAGGCTAGTCGAGTAAAAACACGTGCGAGAGGATGCATCCCGCAGGCTAGTCGAGTAAAAACACGTGCGAGAGGATGCATCCCGCAGGCTAGTCGAGTAAAAACACGTGCGAGGTTTTGTGGGATGCGCATGCGCAGGTTTTGTGGGATGCGCATGCGCAGGTTTTTTGGGATGCTCATGCCTAGTCGACCAAAAACACGTGCGAGAGGATGCATCCCGCAGGCTAGTCGACTAAAAACACGTGCGAGAGGATGCATCCCGCAGGCTAGTCGAGTAAAAACACGTGCGAGGTTTTGTGGGATGCGCATGCGCAGGTTTTTTGGGATGCGCATGGCTAGTAGAGCAAAAACACGTGCGAGAGGATGCATCCCGCAGGCTAGTCGAGCAAAAACACGTGCGAGAGGATGCATCCCGCAGGCTAGTCGAGTAAAAACACGTGCGAGGTTTTGTGGGATGCGCATGCGCAGGTTTTGTGGGATGCGCATGCGCAGGTTTTTTGGGATGCGCATGGCTAGTCGAGCAAAAACACGTGCGAGAGGATGCATCCCGCAGGCTAGTCGAGCAAAAACACGTGCGAGAGGATGCATCCCGCAGGCTAGTCGAGTAAAAACACGTGCGAGGTTTTGTGGGATGCGCATGCGCAGGTTTTGTGGGAGGCGCATGCGCAGGTTTTTTGGGATGCGCATGCGCAGGTTTTTTGGGATGCGCATGGCTAGTCGAGGAAAAACACGTGCGAGAGGATGCATCCCGCAGGCTAGTCGAGTAAAAACACGTGCGAGGTTTTGTGGGATGCGCATGCGCAGGTTTTGTGGGATGCGCATGCGCAGGTTTTTTGGGATGCGCATGCGCAGGTTTTTTGGGATGCGCATGCCTAGTCGAGCAAAAACACGTGCGAGAGGATGCATCCCGCAGGCTAGTCGAGCAAAAACACGTGCGAGAGGATGCATCCCGCAGGCTAGTCGAGTAAAAACACGTGCGAGGTTTTGTGGGATGCGCATGCGCAGGTTTTGTGGGATGCGCATGCGCAGGTTTTTTGGGATGCTCATGCCTAGTCGAGCAAAAACACGTGCGAGAGGATGCATCCCGCAGGCTAGTCGAGCAAAAACACGTGCGAGAGGATGCATCCCGCAGGCTAGTCGAGTAAAAACACGTGCGAGAGGATGCATCCCGCAGGCTAGTCGAGTAAAAACACGTGCGAGAGGATGCATCCCGCCGGCTAGTCGAGTAAAAACACGTGCGAGAGGATGCATCCCGCAGGCTAGTCGAGTAAAAACACGTGCGAGAGGATGCATCCTGCAGGCTAGTCGAGTAAAAACACGTGCGAGAGGATGCATCCCGCAGGCTAGTCGAGTAAAAACACGTGCGAGAGGATGCATCCCGCAGGCTAGTCGAGTAAAAACACGTGCGAGAGGATGCATCCCGCAGGCTAGTCGAGTAAAAACACGTGCGAGAGGATGCATCCCGCAGGCTAGTCGAGTAAAAACACGTGCGAGAGGATGCATCCTGCAGGCTAGTCGAGTAAAAACACGTGCGAGAGGATGCATCCCGCAGGCTAGTCGAGCAAAAACACGTGCGAGAGGATGCATCCCGCAGGCTAGTCGAGTAAAAACACGTGCGAGGTTTTGTGGGATGCGCATGCGCAGGTTTTGTGGGAGGCGCATGCGCAGGTTTTTTGGGATGCGCATGCGCAGGTTTTTTGGGATGCGCATGGCTAGTCGAGGAAAAACACGTGCGAGGTTTTGTGGGATGCGCATGCGTAGGTTTTTTGGGATGCGCATGCGCAGGTTTTTTGGGATGCGCATGCCTAGTCGAGCAAAAACACGTGCGAGAGGATGCATCCCGCAGGCTAGTCGAGCAAAAACACGTGCGAGAGGATGCATCCCGCAGGCTAGTCGAGTAAAAACACGTGCGAGAGGATGCATCCCGCAGGCTAGTCGAGTAAAAACACGTGCGAGAGGATGCATCCCGCAGGCTAGTCGAGTAAAAACACGTGCGAGAGGATGCATCCCGCAGGCTAGTCGAGCAAAAACACGTGCGAGAGGATGCATCCCGCAGGCTAGTCGAGCAAAAACACGTGCGAGAGGATGCATCCCGCAGGCTAGTCGAGTAAAAACACGTGCGAGAGGATGCATCCCGCAGGCTAGTCGAGCACAAACACGTGCGAGAGGATGCATCCCGCAGGCTAGTCGAGCAAAAACACGTGCGAGAGGATGCATCCCGCAGGCTAGTCGAGCAAAAACACGTGCGAGAGGATGCATCCCGCAGGCTAGTCGAGCAAAAACACGTGCGAGAGGATGCATCCCGCAGGCTAGTCGAGTAAAAACACGTGCGAGGTTTTGTGGGATGCGCATGCGCAGGTTTTGTGGGAGGCGCATGCGCAGGTTTTTTGGGATGCGCATGCGCAGGTTTTTTGGGATGCGCATGGCTAGTCGAGGAAAAACACGTGCGAGAGGATGCATCCCGCAGGCTAGTCGAGTAAAAACACGTGCGAGGTTTTGTGGGATGCGCATGCGCAGGTTTTGTGGGATGCGCATGCGCAGGTTTTTTGGGATGCGCATGCGCAGGTTTTTTGGGATGCGCATGCCTAGTCGAGCAAAAACACGTGCGAGAGGATGCATCCCGCAGGCTAGTCGAGCAAAAACACGTGCGAGAGGATGCATCCCGCAGGCTAGTCGAGTAAAAACACGTGCGAGAGGATGCATCCCGCAGGCTAGTCGAGCAAAAACACGTGCGAGAGGATGCATCCCGCAGGCTAGTCGAGTAAAAACACGTGCGGGAGGATGCATCCCGCAGGCTAGTCGAGTAAAAACACGTGCGAGAGGATGCATCCCGCAGGCTAGTCGAGTAAAAACACGTGCGAGGTTTTGTGGGATGCGCATGCGCAGGTTTTGTGGGATGCGCATGCGCAGGTTTTGTGGGATGCGCATGCGCAGGTTTTTTGGGATGCTCATGCCTAGTCGAGCAAAAACACGTGCGAGAGGATGCATCCCGCAGGCTAGTCGAGTAAAAACACGTGCGAGAGGATGCATCCCGCAGGCTAGTCGAGTAAAAACACGTGCGAGGTTTTGTGGGATGCGCATGCGCAGGTTTTTTGGGATGCGCATGGCTAGTCGAGCAAAAACACGTGCGAGAGGATGCATCCCGCAGGCTAGTCGAGCAAAAACACGTGCGAGAGGATGCATCCCGCAGGCTAGTCGAGTAAAAACACGTGCGAGGTTTTGTGGGATGCGCATGCGCAGGTTTTGTGGGATGCGCATGCGCAGGTTTTTTGGGATGCGCATGGCTAGTCGAGCAAAAACACGTGCGAGAGGATGCATCCCGCAGGCTAGTCGAGCAAAAACACGTGCGAGAGGATGCATCCCGCAGGCTAGTCGAGTAAAAACACGTGCGAGGTTTTGTGGGATGCGCATGCGCAGGTTTTGTGGGAGGCGCATGCGCAGGTTTTTTGGGATGCGCATGCGCAGGTTTTTTGGGATGCGCATGGCTAGTCGAGGAAAAACACGTGCGAGAGGATGCATCCCGCAGGCTAGTCGAGTAAAAACACGTGCGATGTTTTGTGGGATGCGCATGCGCAGGTTTTGTGGGATGCGCATGCGCAGGTTTTTTGGGATGCGCATGCGCAGGTTTTTTGGGATGCGCATGCCTAGTCGAGCAAAAACACGTGCGAGAGGATGCATCCCGCAGGCTAGTCGAGCAAAAACACGTGCGAGAGGATGCATCCCGCAGGCTAGTCGAGTAAAAACACGTGCGAGGTTTTGTGGGATGCGCATGCGCAGGTTTTTTGGGATGCTCATGCCTAGTCGAGCAAAAACACGTGCGAGAGGATGCATCCCGCAGGCTAGTCGACTAAAAACACGTGCGAGAGGATGCATCCCGCAGGCTAGTCGAGTAAAAACACGTGCGAGAGGATGCATCCCGCAGGCTAGTCGAGTAAAAACACGTGCGAGGTTTTGTGGGATGCGCATGCGCAGGTTTTTTGGGATGCGCATGGCTAGTCGAGCAAAAACACGTGCGAGAGGATGCATCCCGCAGGCTAGTCGAGCAAAAACACGTGCGAGAGGATGCATCCCGCAGGCTAGTCGAGTAAAAACACGTGCGAGGTTTTGTGGGATGCGCATGCGCAGGTTTTGTGGGATGCGCATGCGCAGGTTTTTTGGGATGCGCATGGCTAGTCGAGCAAAAACACGTGCGAGAGGATGCATCCCGCAGGCTAGTCGAGCAAAAACACGTGCGAGAGGATGCATCCCGCAGGCTAGTCGAGTAAAAACACGTGCGAGGTTTTGTGGGATGCGCATGCGCAGGTTTTGTGGGAGGCGCATGCGCAGGTTTTTTGGGATGTGCATGCGCAGGTTTTTTGGGATGCGCATGGCTAGTCGAGGAAAAACACGTGCGAGAGGATGCATCCCGCAGGCTAGTCGAGTAAAAACACGTGCGATGTTTTGTGGGATGCGCATGCGCAGGTTTTGTGGGATGCGCATGCGCAGGTTTTTTGGGATGCGCATGCGCAGGTTTTTTGGGATGCGCATGCCTAGTCGAGCAAAAACACGTGCGAGAGGATGCATCCCGCAGGCTAGTCGAGCAAAAACACGTGCGAGAGGATGCATCCCGCAGGCTAGTCGAGTAAAAACACGTGCGAGGTTTTGTGGGATGCGCATGCGCAGGTTTTTTGGGATGCTCATGCCTAGTCGAGCAAAAACACGTGCGAGAGGATGCATCCCGCAGGCTAGTCGAGCAAAAACACGTGCGAGAGGATGCATCCCGCAGGCTAGTCGAGTAAAAACACGTGCGAGGTTTTGTGGATGCGCATGCGCAGGTTTTGTGGATGCGCATGCGCAGGTTTTTTGCGATGCGCATGGCTAGTCGAGCAAAAACACGTGCGAGAGGATGCATCCCGCAGGCTAGTCGAGCAAAAACACGTGCGAGAGGATGCATCCCGCAGGCTAGTCGAGCAAAAACACGTGCGAGAGGATGCATCCCGCAGGCTAGTCGAGTAAAAACACGTACGAGGTTTTGTGGGAAGCGCATGCGCAGGTTTTGTGGGATGCGCATGCGCAGGTTTTTTGGGATGCGCATGCCTAGTCGAGCAAAAACACGTGCGAGAGGATGCATCCCGCAGGCTAGTCGAGCAAAAACACGTGCGAGAGGATGCATCCCGCAGGCTAGTCGAGTAAAAACACGTGCGAGAGGATGCATCCCGCAGGCTAGTCGAGTAAAAACACGTGCGAGAGGATGCATCCTGCAGGCTAGTCGAGTAAAAACACGTGCGAGAGGCTGCATCCCGCAGGCTAGTCGAGTAAAAACACGTGCGAGGTTTTGTGGGATGCGCATGCGCAGGTTTTGTGGGATGCGCATGCGCAGGTTTTTTGGGATGCGCATGGCTAGTCGAGCACAAACACGTGCGAGAGGATGCATCCCGCAGGCTAGTCGAGTAAAAACACGTGCGAGAGGATGCATCCCGCAGGCTAGTCGAGTAAAAACACGTGCGAGAGGATGCATCCCGCAGGCTAGTCGAGTAAAACACGTGCGAGGTTTTGTGGGATGCGCATGCGCAGGTTTTGTGGGATGCGCATGCGCAGGTTTTTTGGGATGCGCATGGCTAGTCGAGCAAAAACACGTGCGAGAGGATGCATCCGCAGGCTAGTCGAGCAAAAACACGTGCGAGAGGATGCATCCCGCAGGCTAGTCGAGTAAAAACACGTGCGAGGTTTTGTGGGATGCGCATGCGCAGGTTTTGTGGGAGGCGCATGCGCAGGTTTTTTGGGATGCGCATGCGCAGGTTTTTTGGGATGCGCATGGCTAGTCGAGGAAAAACACGTGCGAGGTTTTGTGGATACGCATGCGCAGGTTTTGTGGATGCGCATGCGTAGGTTTTTTGGGATGCGCATGCGCAGGTTTTTTGGGATGCGCATGCCTAGTCGAGCAAAAACACGTACGAGAGGATGCATCCCGCAGGCTAGTCGAGCAAAAACACGTGCGAGAGGATGCATCCTGCAGGCTAGTCGAGTAAAAACACGTGCGAGAGGCTGCATCCCGCAGGCTAGTCGAGTAAAAACACGTGCGAGGTTTTGTGGGATGCGCATGCGCAGGTTTTGTGGGATGCGCATGCGCAGGTTTTTTGGGATGCGCATGGCTAGTCGAGCAAAAACACGTGCGAGAGGATGCATCCCGCAGGCTAGTCGAGTAAAAACACGTGCGAGAGGATGCATCCCGCAGGCTAGTCGAGTAAAAACACGTGCGAGAGGATGCATCCCGCAGGCTAGTCGAGTAAAAACACGTGCGAGGTTTTGTGGGATGCGCATGCGCAGGTTTTGTGGGATGCGCATGCGCAGGTTTTTTGGATGCGCATGGCTAGTCGAGCAAAAACACGTGCGAGAGGATGCATCCCGCAGGCTAGTCGAGCAAAAACACGTGCGAGAGGATGCATCCCGCAGGCTAGTCGAGTAAAAACACGTGCGAGGTTTTGTGGGATGCGCATGCGCAGGTTTTGTGGGAGGCGCATGCGCAGGTTTTTTGGATGCGCATGCGCAGGTTTTTGGGATGCGCATGGCTAGTCGAGGAAAAACACGTGCGAGGTTTTGTGGGATACGCATGCGCAGGTTTTGTGGGATGCGCATGCGTAGGTTTTTTGGATGCGCATGCGCAGGTTTTTTGGGATGCGCATGCCTAGTCGAGCAAAAACACGTACGAGAGGATGCATCCCGCAGGCTAGTCGAGCAAAAACACGTGCGAGAGGATGCATCCCGCAGGCTAGTCGAGTAAAAACACGTGCGAGAGGATGCATCCCGCAGGCTAGTCGAGTAAAAACACGTGCGAGGTTTTGTGGGATGCGCATGCGCAGGTTTTTTGGGATGCGCATGGCTAGTCGAGCAAAAACACGTGCGAGAGGATGCATCCCGCAGGCTAGTCGAGCAAAAACACGTGCGAGAGGATGCATCCCGCAGGCTAGTCGAGTAAAAACACGTGCGAGGTTTTGTGGGATGCCCATGCGCAGGTTTTGTGGGATGCGCATGCGCAGGTTTTTTGGGATGCGCATGGCTAGTCGAGCAAAAACACGTGCGAGAGGATGCATCCCGCAGGCTAGTCGAGCAAAAACACGTGCGAGAGGATGCATCCCGCAGGCTAGTCGAGTAAAAACACGTGCGAGGTTTTGTGGGATGCGCATGCGCAGGTTTTGTGGGAGGCGCATGCGCAGGTTTTTTGGGATGCGCATGCGCAGGTTTTTTGGGATGCGCATGGCTAGTCGAGGAAAAACACGTGCGAGAGGATGCATCCCGCAGGCTAGTCGAGTAAAAACACGTGCGATGTTTGTGGGATGCGCATGCGCAGGTTTTGTGGATGCGCATGCGCAGGTTTTTTGGGATGCGCATGCGCAGGTTTTTTGGGATGCGCATGCCTAGTCGAGCAAAAACACGTGCGAGAGGATGCATCCCGCAGGCTAGTCGAGCAAAAACACGTGCGAGAGGATGCATCCCGCAGGCTAGTCGAGTAAAAACACGTGCGAGGTTTTGTGGGATGCGCATGCGCAGGTTTTTTGGGATGCTCATGCCTAGTCGAGCAAAAACACGTGCGAGAGGATGCATCCCGCAGGCTAGTCGACTAAAAACACGTGCGAGAGGATGCATCCCGCAGGCTAGTCGAGTAAAACACGTGCGAGAGGATGCATCCCGCAGGCTAGTCGAGTAAAAACACGTGCGAGAGGATGCATCCCGCAGGCTAGTCGAGTAAAAACACGTGCGATGTTTTGTGGGATGCGCATGCGCAGGTTTTGTGGGATGCGCATGCGCAGGTTTTTTGGGATGCGCATGCGCAGGTTTTTGGGATGCGCATGCCTAGTCGAGCAAAAACACGTGCGAGAGGATGCATCCCGCAGGCTAGTCGAGCAAAAACACGTGCGAGAGGATGCATCCCGCAGGCTAGTCGAGTAAAAACACGTGCGAGGTTTTGTGGGATGCGCATGCGCAGGTTTTTTGGATGCGCATGCCTAGTCGAGCAAAAACACGTGCGAGAGGATGCATCCCGCAGGCTAGTCGAGCAAAAACACGTGCGAGAGGATGCATCCCGCAGGCTAGTCGAGTAAAAACACGTGCGAGGTTTTGTGGGATGCGCATGCGCAGGTTTTTTGGGATGCTCATGCCTAGTCGAGCAAAAACACGTGCGAGAGGATGCATCCCGCAGGCTAGTCGACTAAAAACACGTGCGAGAGGATGCATCCCGCAGGCTAGTCGAGTAAAAACACGTGCGAGAGGATGCATCCCGCAGGCTAGTCGAGTAAAAACACGTGCGAGAGGATGCATCCCGCAGGCTAGTCGAGTAAAAACACGTGCGATGTTTGTGGGATGCGCATGCGCAGGTTTTGTGGGATGCGCATGCGCAGGTTTTTTGGGATGCGCATGCGCAGGTTTTTTGGGATGCGCATGCCTAGTCGAGCAAAAACACGTGCGAGAGGATGCATCCCGCAGGCTAGTCGAGCAAAACACGTGCGAGAGGATGCATCCCGCAGGCTAGTCGAGTAAAAACACGTGCGAGGTTTTGTGGGATGCGCATGCGCAGGTTTTTTGGATGCGCATGCCTAGTCGAGCAAAAACACGTGCGAGAGGATGCATCCCGCAGGCTAGTCGAGCAAAAACACGTGCGAGAGGATGCATCCCGCAGGCTAGTCGAGTAAAAACACGTGCGAGAGGATGCATCCCGCAGGCTAGTCGAGTAAAAACACGTGCGAGAGGATGCATCCCGCAGGCTAGTCGAGTAAAAACACGTGCGAGAGGATGCATCCTGCAGGCTAGTCGAGTAAAAACACGTGCGAGAGGCTGCATCCCGCAGGCTAGTCGAGTAAAAACACGTGCGAGGTTTTGTGGGATGCGCATGCGCAGGTTTTGTGGGATGCGCATGCGCAGGTTTTTTGGGATGCGCATGGCTAGTCGAGCACAAACACGTGCGAGAGGATGCATCCGCAGGCTAGTCGAGTAAAAACACGTGCGAGAGGATGCATCCTGCAGGCTAGTCGAGTAAAAACACGTGCGAGAGGATGCATCCCGCAGGCTAGTCGACTAAAAACACGTGCGAGAGGATGCATCCCGCAGGCTAGTCGAGTAAAAACACGTGCGAGGTTTTGTGGGATGCGCATGCGCAGGTTTTGTGGGATGCGCATGCGCAGGTTTTTTGGGATGCGCATGGCTAGTCGAGCAAAAACACGTGCGAGAAGATGCATCCCGCAGGCTAGTCGAGCAAAAACACGTGCGAGAGGATGCATCCCGCAGACTAGTCGAGTAAAAACACGTGCGAGGTTTTGTGGGATGCGCATGCGCAGGTTTGTGGGATGCGCATGCGCAGGTTTTTTGGGATGCGCATGCGCAGGTTTTTTGGATGCGCATGCCTAGTCGAGCAAAAACACGTGCGAGAGGATGCATCCCGCAGGCTAGTCGAGCAAAAACACGTGCGAGAGGATGCATCCCGCAGGCTAGTCGAGTAAAAACACGTGCGAGAGGATGCATCCCGCAGGCTAGTCGAGTAAAAACACGTGCGAGAGGATGCATCCCGCAGGCTAGTCGAGTAAAAACACGTGCGAGGTTTTGTGGGATGCGCATGCGCAGGTTTTGTGGGATGCGCATGCGCAGGTTTTTTGGGATGCGCATGGCTAGTCGAGCAAAAACACGTGCGAGAAGATGCATCCCGCAGGCTAGTCGAGCAAAAACACGTGCGAGAGGATGCATCCCGCAGACTAGTCGAGTAAAAACACGTGCGAGGTTTTGTGGGGTGCGCATGCGCAGGTTTTTTGGGATGCGCATGCGCAGGTTTTTTGGGATGCTCATGCCTAGTCGAGCAAAAACACGTGCGAGAGGATGCATCCCGCAGGCTAGTCGAGCAAAAACACGTGCGAGAGGATGCATCCCGCAGGCTAGTCGAGTAAAAACACGTGCGAGAGGATGCATCCCGCAGGCTAGTCGAGTAAAAACACGTGCGAGAGGATGCATCCCGCAGGCTAGTCGAGTAAAAACACGTGCGAGGTTTTGTGGGATGCGCATGCGCAGGTTTTTTGGGATGCGCATGGCTAGTCGAGCAAAAACACGTGCGAGAGGATGCATCCCGCAGGCTAGTCGAGCAAAAACACGTGCGAGAGGATGCATCCCGCAGGCTAGTCGAGTAAAAACACGTGCGAGGTTTTGTGGGATGCGCATGCGCAGGTTTTGTGGGATGCGCATGCGCAGGTTTTTTGGGATGCGCATGCGCAGGTTTTTTGGGATGCGCATGCCTAGTCGAGCAAAAACACGTGCGAGAGGATGCATCCCGCAGGCTAGTCGAGCAAAAACACGTGCGAGAGGATGCATCCCGCAGGCTAGTCGAGTAAAAACACGTGCGAGAGGATGCATCCCGCAGGCTAGTCGAGTAAAAACACGTGCGAGAGGATGCATCCCGCAGGCTAGTCGAGTAAAAACACGTGCGAGGTTTTGTGGGATGCGCATGCGCAGGTTTTGTGGGATGCGCATGCGCAGGTTTTTTGGGATGCGCATGGCTAGTCGAGCAAAAACACGTGCGAGAGGATGCATCCCGCAGGGTAGTCGAGTAAAAACACGTGCGAGAGGATGCATCCCGCAGGCTAGTCGAGTAAAAACACGTGCGAGGTTTTGTGGGATGCGCATGCGCAGGTTTTGTGGGATGCGCATGCGCAGGTTTTTTGGGATGCGCATGGCTAGTCGAGCAAAAACACGTGCGAGAGGATGCATCCCGCAGGCTAGTCGAGTAAAAACACGTGCGAGAGGATGCATCCTGCAGGCTAGTCGAGTAAAAACACGTGCGAGAGGATGCATCCCGCAGGCTAGTCGAGTAAAAACACGTGCGAGGTTTTGTGGGATGCGCATGCGTAGGTTTTGTGGGATGCGCATGCGCAGGTTTTTTGGGATGCGCATGGCTAGTCGAGTATAAACACGTGCGAGAGGATGCATCCCGCAGGCTAGTCGAGTAAAAACACGTGCGAGAGGATGCATCCCGCAGGCTAGTCGAGTAAAAACACGTGCGAGGTTTTGTGGGATGCGCATGCGCAGGTTTTGTGGGAGGCGCATGCGCAGGTTTTTTGGGATGCGCATGCGCAGGTTTTTTGGGATGCGCATGGCTAGTCGAGCAAAAACACGTGCGAGAGGATGCATCCCGCAGGCTAGTCGAGCAAAAACACGTGCGAGAGGATGCATCCCGCAGGCTAGTCGAGTAAAAACACGTGCGAGGTTTTGTGGGATGCGCATGCGCAGGTTTTGTGGGAGGCGCATGCGCAGGTTTTTTGGGTAGCGCATGCGCAGGTTTTTTGGGATGCGCATGGCTAGTCGAGGAAAAACACGTGCGAGGTTTTGTGGGATGCGCATGCGCAGGTTTTGTGGGATGCGCATGCGTAGGTTTTTTGGGATGCGCATGCGCAGGTTTTTTGGGATGCGCATGCCTAGTCGAGCAAAAACACGTGCGAGAGGATGCATCCCGCAGGCTAGTCGAGCAAAAACACGTGCGAGAGGATGCATCCCGCAGGCTAGTCGAGTAAAAACACGTGCGAGAGGATGCATCCCGCAGGCTAGTCGAGTAAAAACACGTGCGAGAGGATGCATCCCGCAGGCTAGTCGAGTAAAAACACGTGCGAGAGGATGCATCCCGCAGGCTAGTCGAGCAAAAACACGTGCGAGAGGATGCATCCCGCAGGCTAGTCGAGTAAAAACACGTGCGAGAGGATGCATCCCGCAGGCTAGTCGAGCAAAAACACGTGCGAGAGGATGCATCCCGCAGGCTAGTCGAGTAAAAACACGTGCGAGAGGATGCATCCCGCAGGCTAGTCGAGTAAAAACACGTGCGAGAGGATGCATCCCGCAGGCTAGTCGAGTAAAAACACGTGCGAGGTTTTGTGGGATGCGCATGCGCAGGTTTTGTGGGATGCGCATGCGCAGGTTTTTTGGGATGCGCATGGCTAGTCGAGCAAAAACACGTGCGAGAGGATGCATCCCGCAGGGTAGTCGAGTAAAAACACGTGCGAGAGGATGCATCCCGCAGGCTAGTCGAGTAAAAACACGTGCGAGGTTTTGTGGGATGCGCATGCGCAGGTTTTGTGGGATGCGCATGCGCAGGTTTTTTGGGATGCGCATGGCTAGTCGAGCAAAAACACGTGCGAGAGGATGCATCCCGCAGGCTAGTCGAGTAAAAACACGTGCGAGAGGATGCATCCTGCAGGCTAGTCGAGTAAAAACACGTGCGAGAGGATGCATCCCGCAGGCTAGTCGAGTAAAAACACGTGCGAGGTTTTGTGGGATGCGCATGCGTAGGTTTTGTGGGATGCGCATGCGCAGGTTTTTTGGGATGCGCATGGCTAGTCGAGTATAAACACGTGCGAGAGGATGCATCCCGCAGGCTAGTCGAGTAAAAACACGTGCGAGAGGATGCATCCCGCAGGCTAGTCGAGCAAAAACACGTGCGAGAGGATGCATCCTGCAGGCTAGTCGAGTAAAAACACGTGCCAGAGGATGCATCCCGCAGGCTAGTCGAGTAAAAACACGTGCGAGGTTTTGTGGGATGCGCATGCGCAGGTTTTTTGGGATGCGCATGGCTAGTCGAGTAAAAACACGTGCGAGAGGATGCATCCCGCAGGCTAGTCGAGTAAAAACACGTGCGAGGTTTTGTGGGATGCGCATGCGCAGGTTTTGTGGGATGCGCATGCGCAGGTTTTTTGGGATGCGCATGGCTAGTCGAGCAAAAACACGTGCGAGAGGATGCATCCCGCAGGCTAGTCGAGTAAAAACACGTGCGAGAGGATGCATCCCGCAGGCTAGTCGAGTAAAAACACGTGCGAGGTTTTGTGGGATGCGCATGCGCAGGTTTTGTGGGATGCGCATGCGCAGGTTTTGTGGGATGCGCATGCGCAGTTTTTTTGGGATGCGCATGGCTAGTCGAGCAAAAACACGTGCGAGAGGATGCATCCCGCAGGCTAGTCGAGTAAAAACACGTGCGAGAGGATGCATCCCGCAGGCTAGTCGAGTAAAAACACGTGCGAGAGGATGCATCCCGCAGGCCAGTCGAGTAAAAACACGTGCGAGAGGATGCATCCTGCAGGCTAGTCGAGTAAAAACACGTGCGAGAGGATGCATCCCGCAGGCTAGTCGAGTAAAAACACGTGCGAGGTTTTGTGGGATGCGCATGCGCAGGTTTTGTGGGATGCGCATGCGCAGGTTTTTTGGGATGCGCATGGCTAGTCGAGCAAAAACACGTGCGAGAGGATGCATCCCGCAGGCTAGTCGAGTAAAAACACGTGCGAGAGGATGCATCCCGCAGGCTAGTCGAGTAAAAACACGTGCGAGAGGATGCATCCCGCAGGCTAGTCGAGTAAAAACACGTGCGAGGTTTTGTGGGATGCGCATGCGCAGGTTTTGTGGGATGCGCATGCGCAGGTTTTTTGGGATGCGCATGGCTAGTCGAGCAAAAACACGTGCGAGAGGATGCATCCCGCAGGCTAGTCGAGCAAAAACACGTGCGAGAGGATGCATCCCGCAGGCTAGTCGAGTAAAAACACGTGCGAGGTTTTGTGGGATGCGCATGCGCAGGTTTTGTGGGAGGCGCATGCGCAGGTTTTTTGGGATGCGCATGCGCAGGTTTTTTGGGATGCGCATGGCTAGTCGAGGAAAAACACGTGCGAGGTTTTGTGGGATGCGCATGCGCAGGTTTTGTGGGATGCGCATGCGCAGGTTTTTTGGGATGCGCATGCCTAGTCGAGCAAAAACACGTGCGAGAGGATGCATCCCGCAGGCTAGTCGAGCAAAAACACGTGCGAGAGGATGCATCCCGCAGGCTAGTCGAGTAAAAACACGTGCGAGAGGATGCATCCCGCAGGCTAGTCGAGTAAAAACACGCGCGAGAGGATGCATCCCGCAGGCTAGTCGAGTAAAAACACGTGCGAGAGGATGCATCCCGCAGGCTAGTCGAGCAAAAACACGTGCGAGAGGATGCATCCCGCAGGCTAGTCGAGCAAAAACACGTGCGAGAGGATGCATCCCGCAGGCTAGTCGAGTAAAAACACGTGCGAGAGGATGCATCCCGCAGGCTAGTCGAGTAAAAACACGTGCGAGAGGATGCATCCCGCAGGCTAGTCGAGTAAAAACACGTGCGAGGTTTTGTGGGGTGCGCATGCGCAGGTTTTTTGGGATGCGCATGCGCAGGTTTTTTGGGATGCGCATGCCTAGTCGAGCAAAAACACGTGCGAGAGGATGCATCCCGCAGGCTAGTCGAGCAAAAACACGTGCGAGAGGATGCATCCCGCAGGCTAGTCGAGTAAAAACACGTGCGAGAGGATGAATCCCGCAGGCTAGTCGAGTAAAAACACGTGCGAGAGGATGCATCCCGCAGGCTAGTCGAGTAAAAACACGTGCGAGGTTTTGTGGGATGCGCATGCGCAGGTTTTGTGGGATGCGCATGCGCAGGTTTTTTGGGATGCGCATGGCTAGTCGAGGAAAAACACGTGCGAGAGGATGCATCCCGCAGGCTAGTCGAGTAAAAACACGTGCGAGGTTTTGTGGGATGCGCATGCGTAGGTTTTGTGGGATGCGCATGCGCAGGTTTTTTGGGATGCGCATGGCTAGTCGAGTATAAACACGTGCGAGAGGATGCATCCCGCAGGCTAGTCGAGTAAAAACACGTGCGAGAGGATGCATCCCGCAGGCTAGTCGAGCAAAAACACGTGCGAGAGGATGCATCCTGCAGGCTAGTCGAGTAAAAACACGTGCCAGAGGATGCATCCCGCAGGCTAGTCGAGTAAAAACACGTGCGAGGTTTTGTGGGATGCGCATGCGCAGGTTTTTTGGGATGCGCATGGCTAGTCGAGTAAAAACACGTGCGAGAGGATGCATCCCGCAGGCTAGTCGAGTAAAAACACGTGCGAGGTTTTGTGGGATGCGCATGCGCAGGTTTTGTGGGATGCGCATGCGCAGGTTTTTTGGGATGCGCATGGCTAGTCGAGCAAAAACACGTGCGAGAGGATGCATCCCGCAGGCTAGTCGAGTAAAAACACGTGCGAGAGGATGCATCCCGCAGGCTAGTCGAGTAAAAACACGTGCGAGGTTTTGTGGGATGCGCATGCGCAGGTTTTGTGGGATGCGCATGCGCAGGTTTTGTGGGATGCGCATGCGCAGTTTTTTTGGGATGCGCATGGCTAGTCGAGCAAAAACACGTGCGAGAGGATGCATCCCGCAGGCTAGTCGAGTAAAAACACGTGCGAGGTTTTGTGGGATGCGCATGCGCAGGTTTTGTGGGATGCGCATGCGCAGGTTTTTTGGGATGCTCATGCCTAGTCGAGCAAAAACACGTGCGAGAGGATGCATCCCGCAGGCTAGTCGAGCAAAAACACGTGCGAGAGGATGCATCCCGCAGGCTAGTCGAGTAAAAACACGTGCGAGAGGATGCATCCCGCAGGCTAGTCGAGTAAAAACACGTGCGAGAGGATGCATCCTGCAGGCTAGTCGAGTAAAAACACGTGCGAGAGGATGCATCCCGCAGGCTAGTCGAGTAAAAACACGTGCGAGGTTTTGTGGGATGCGCATGCGCAGGTTTTGTGGGATGCGCATGCGCAGGTTTTTTGGGATGCGCATGGCTAGTCGAGCAAAAACACGTGCGAGAGGATGCATCCCGCAGGCTAGTCGAGTAAAAACACGTGCGAGAGGATGCATCCCGCAGGCTAGTCGAGTAAAAACACGTGCGAGAGGATGCATCCCGCAGGCTAGTAGAGTAAAAACACGTGCGAGGTTTTGTGGGATGCGCATGCGCAGGTTTTGTGGGATGCGCATGCGCAGGTTTTTTGGGATGCGCATGGCTAGTCGAGCAAAAACACGTGCGAGAGGATGCATCCCGCAGGCTAGTCGAGCAAAAACACGTGCGAGAGGATGCATCCCGCAGGCTAGTCGAGTAAAAACACGTGCGAGGTTTTGTGGGATGCGCATGCGCAGGTTTTGTGGGAGGCGCATGCGCAGGTTTTTTGGGATGCGCATGCGCAGGTTTTTTGGGATGCGCATGGCTAGTCGAGGAAAAACACGTGCGAGGTTTTGTGGGATGCGCATGCGCAGGTTTTGTGGGATGCGCATGCGCAGGTTTTTTGGGATGCGCATGCCTAGTCGAGCAAAAACACGTGCGAGAGGATGCATCCCGCAGGCTAGTCGAGCAAAAACACGTGCGAGAGGATGCATCCCGCAGGCTAGTCGAGTAAAAACACGTGCGAGAGGATGCATCCCGCAGGCTAGTCGAGTAAAAACACGCGCGAGAGGATGCATCCCGCAGGCTAGTCGAGTAAAAACACGTGCGAGAGGATGCATCCCGCAGGCTAGTCGAGCAAAAACACGTGCGAGAGGATGCATCCCGCAGGCTAGTCGAGCAAAAACACGTGCGAGAGGATGCATCCCGCAGGCTAGTCGAGTAAAAACACGTGCGAGAGGATGCATCCCGCAGGCTAGTCGAGCACAAACACGTGCGAGAGGATGCATCCCGCAGGCTAGTCGAGCAAAAACACGTGCGAGAGGATGCATCCCGCAGGCTAGTCGAGCAAAAACGCGTGCGAGAGGATGCATCCCGCAGGCTAGTCGAGCAAAAACACGTGCGAGAGGATGCATCCCGCAGGCTAGTCGAGTAAAAACACGTGCGAGGTTTTGTGGGATGCGCATGCGCAGGTTTTGTGGGAGGCGCATGCGCAGGTTTTTTGGGATGCGCATGCGCAGGTTTTTTGGGATGCGCATGGCTAGTCGAGGAAAAACACGTGCGAGAGGATGCATCCCGCAGGCTAGTCGAGTAAAAACACGTGCGAGGTTTTGTGGGATGCGCATGCGCAGGTTTTGTGGGATGCGCATGCGCAGGTTTTTTGGGATGCGCATGCGCAGGTTTTTTGGGATGCGCATGCCTAGTCGAGCAAAAACACGTGCGAGAGGATGCATCCCGCAGGCTAGTCGAGCAAAAACACGTGCGAGAGGATGCATCCCGCAGGCTAGTCGAGTAAAAACACGTGCGAGAGGATGCATCCCGCAGGCTAGTCGAGCAAAAACACGTGCGAGAGGATGCATCCCGCAGGCTAGTCGAGTAAAAACACGTGCGAGAGGATGCATCCCGCAGGCTAGTCGAGTAAAAACACGTGCGAGAGGATGCATCCCGCAGGCTAGTCGAGTAAAAACACGTGCGAGGTTTTGTGGGATGCGCATGCGCAGGTTTTGTGGGATGCGCATGCGCAGGTTTTGTGGGATGCGCATGCGCAGGTTTTTTGGGATGCTCATGCCTAGTCGAGCAAAAACACGTGCGAGAGGATGCATCCCGCAGGCTAGTCGACTAAAAACACGTGCGAGAGGATGCATCCCGCAGGCTAGTCGAGTAAAAACACGTGCGAGAGGATGCATCCCGCAGGCTAGTCGAGTAAAAACACGTGCGAGGTTTTGTGGGATGCGCATGCGCAGGTTTTTTGGGATGCGCATGGCTAGTCGAGCAAAAACACGTGCGAGAGGATGCATCCCGCAGGCTAGTCGAGCAAAAACACGTGCGAGAGGATGCATCCCGCAGGCTAGTCGAGTAAAAACACGTGCGAGGTTTTGTGGGATGCGCATGCGCAGGTTTTGTGGGATGCGCATGCGCAGGTTTTTTGGGATGCGCATGGCTAGTCGAGCAAAAACACGTGCGAGAGGATGCATCCCGCAGGCTAGTCGAGCAAAAACACGTGCGAGAGGATGCATCCCGCAGGCTAGTCGAGTAAAAACACGTGCGAGGTTTTGTGGGATGCGCATGCGCAGGTTTTGTGGGAGGCGCATGCGCAGGTTTTTTGGGATGCGCATGCGCAGGTTTTTTGGGATGCGCATGGCTAGTCGAGGAAAAACACGTGCGAGAGGATGCATCCCGCAGGCTAGTCGAGTAAAAACACGTGCGAGGTTTTGTGGGATGCGCATGCGCAGGTTTTGTGGGATGCGCATGCGCAGGTTTTTTGGGATGCGCATGCGCAGGTTTTTTGGGATGCGCATGCCTAGTCGAGCAAAAACACGTGCGAGAGGATGCATCCCGCAGGCTAGTCGAGCAAAAACACGTGCGAGAGGATGCATCCCGCAGGCTAGTCGAGTAAAAACACGTGCGAGGTTTTGTGGGATGCGCATGCGCAGGTTTTGTGGGATGCGCATGCGCAGGTTTTTTGGGATGCTCATGCCTAGTCGAGCAAAAACACGTGCGAGAGGATGCATCCCGCAGGCTAGTCGAGCAAAAACACGTGCGAGAGGATGCATCCCGCAGGCTAGTCGAGTAAAAACACGTGCGAGAGGATGCATCCCGCAGGCTAGTCGAGTAAAAACACGTGCGAGAGGATGCATCCCGCAGGCTAGTCGAGTAAAAACACGTGCGAGAGGATGCATCCCGCAGGCTAGTCGAGTAAAAACACGTGCGAGAGGATGCATCCTGCAGGCTAGTCGAGTAAAAACACGTGCGAGAGGATGCATCCCGCAGGCTAGTCGAGTAAAAACACGTGCGAGGTTTTGTGGGATGCGCATGCGCAGGTTTTGTGGGATGCGCATGCGCAGGTTTTTTGGGATGCGCATGGCTAGTCGAGCAAAAACACGTGCGAGAGGATGCATCCCGCAGGCTAGTCGAGTAAAAACACGTGCGAGAGGATGCATCCCGCAGGCTAGTCGAGTAAAAACACGTGCGAGAGGATGCATCCCGCAGGCTAGTCGAGTAAAAACACGTGCGAGGTTTTGTGGGATGCGCATGCGCAGGTTTTGTGGGATGCGCATGCGCAGGTTTTTTGGGATGCGCATGGCTAGTCGAGCAAAAACACGTGCGAGAGGATGCATCCCGCAGGCTAGTCGAGTAAAAACACGTGCGAGGGGATGCATCCCGCAGGCTAGTCGAGTAAAAACACGTGCGAGAGGATGCATCCCGCAGGCTAGTCGAGTAAAAACACGTGCGAGGTTTTGTGGGATGCGCATGCGCAGGTTTTGTGGGATGCGCATGCGCAGGTTTTTTGGGATGCGCATGGCTAGTCGAGCAAAAACACGTGCGAGAGGATGCATCCCGCAGGCTAGTCGAGCAAAAACACGTGCGAGAGGATGCATCCCGCAGGCTAGTCGAGTAAAAACACGTGCGAGAGGATGCATCCTGCAGGCTAGTCGAGTAAAAACACGTGCGAGAGGATGCATCCCGCAGGCTAGTCGAGTAAAAACACGTGCGAGGTTTTGTGGGATGCGCATGCGCAGGTTTTGTGGGATGCGCATGCGCAGGTTTTTTGGGATGCGCATGGCTAGTCGAGCAAAAACACGTGCGAGAGGATGCATCCCGCAGGCTAGTCGAGTAAAAACACGTGCGAGAGGATGCATCCCGCAGGCTAGTCGAGTAAAAACACGTGCGAGAGGATGCATCCCGCAGGCTAGTAGAGTAAAAACACGTGCGAGGTTTTGTGGGATGCGCATGCGCAGGTTTTGTGGGATGCGCATGCGCAGGTTTTTTGGGATGCGCATGGCTAGTCGAGCAAAAACACGTGCGAGAGGATGCATCCCGCAGGCTAGTCGAGCAAAAACACGTGCGAGAGGATGCATCCCGCAGGCTAGTCGAGTAAAAACACGTGCGAGGTTTTGTGGGATGCGCATGCGCAGGTTTTGTGGGAGGCGCATGCGCAGGTTTTTTGGGATGCGCATGCGCAGGTTTTTTGGGATGCGCATGGCTAGTCGAGGAAAAACACGTGCGAGGTTTTGTGGGATGCGCATGCGCAGGTTTTGTGGGATGCGCATGCGCAGGTTTTTTGGGATGCGCATGCCTAGTCGAGCAAAAACACGTGCGAGAGGATGCATCCCGCAGGCTAGTCGAGCAAAAACACGTGCGAGAGGATGCATCCCGCAGGCTAGTCGAGTAAAAACACGTGCGAGAGGATGCATCCCGCAGGCTAGTCGAGTAAAAACACGCGCGAGAGGATGCATCCCGCAGGCTAGTCGAGTAAAAACACGTGCGAGAGGATGCATCCCGCAGGCTAGTCGAGCAAAAACACGTGCGAGAGGATGCATCCCGCAGGCTAGTCGAGCAAAAACACGTGCGAGAGGATGCATCCCGCAGGCTAGTCGAGTAAAAACACGTGCGAGAGGATGCATCCCGCAGGCTAGTCGAGCACAAACACGTGCGAGAGGATGCATCCCGCAGGCTAGTCGAGCAAAAACACGTGCGAGAGGATGCATCCCGCAGGCTAGTCGAGCAAAAACGCGTGCGAGAGGATGCATCCCGCAGGCTAGTCGAGCAAAAACACGTGCGAGAGGATGCATCCCGCAGGCTAGTCGAGTAAAAACACGTGCGAGGTTTTGTGGGATGCGCATGCGCAGGTTTTGTGGGAGGCGCATGCGCAGGTTTTTTGGGATGCGCATGCGCAGGTTTTTTGGGATGCGCATGGCTAGTCGAGCAAAAACACGTGCGAGAGGATGCATCCCGCAGGCTAGTCGAGTAAAAACACGTGCGAGAGGATGCATCCCGCAGGCTAGTCGAGTAAAAACACGTGCGAGAGGATGCATCCCGCAGGCTAGTCGAGTAAAAACACGTGCGAGGTTTTGTGGGATGCGCATGCGCAGGTTTTGTGGGATGCGCATGCGCAGGTTTTGTGGGATGCGCATGCGCAGGTTTTTTGGGATGCTCATGCCTAGTCGAGCAAAAACACGTGCGAGAGGATGCATCCCGCAGGCTAGTCGACTAAAAACACGTGCGAGAGGATGCATCCCGCAGGCTAGTCGAGTAAAAACACGTGCGAGAGGATGCATCCCGCAGGCTAGTCGAGTAAAAACACGTGCGAGGTTTTGTGGGATGCGCATGCGCAGGTTTTTTGGGATGCGCATGGCTAGTCGAGCAAAAACACGTGCGAGAGGATGCATCCCGCAGGCTAGTCGAGCAAAAACACGTGCGAGAGGATGCATCCCGCAGGCTAGTCGAGTAAAAACACGTGCGAGGTTTTGTGGGATGCGCATGCGCAGGTTTTGTGGGATGCGCATGCGCAGGTTTTTTGGGATGCGCATGGCTAGTCGAGCAAAAACACGTGCGAGAGGATGCATCCCGCAGGCTAGTCGAGCAAAAACACGTGCGAGAGGATGCATCCCGCAGGCTAGTCGAGTAAAAACACGTGCGAGGTTTTGTGGGATGCGCATGCGCAGGTTTTGTGGGAGGCGCATGCGCAGGTTTTTTGGGATGCGCATGCGCAGGTTTTTTGGGATGCGCATGGCTAGTCGAGGAAAAACACGTGCGAGAGGATGCATCCCGCAGGCTAGTCGAGTAAAAACACGTGCGAGGTTTTGTGGGATGCGCATGCGCAGGTTTTGTGGGATGCGCATGCGCAGGTTTTTTGGGATGCGCATGCGCAGGTTTTTTGGGATGCGCATGCCTAGTCGAGCAAAAACACGTGCGAGAGGATGCATCCCGCAGGCTAGTCGAGCAAAAACACGTGCGAGAGGATGCATCCCGCAGGCTAGTCGAGTAAAAACACGTGCGAGGTTTTGTGGGATGCGCATGCGCAGGTTTTGTGGGATGCGCATGCGCAGGTTTTTTGGGATGCTCATGCCTAGTCGAGCAAAAACACGTGCGAGAGGATGCATCCCGCAGGCTAGTCGAGCAAAAACACGTGCGAGAGGATGCATCCCGCAGGCTAGTCGAGTAAAAACACGTGCGAGAGGATGCATCCCGCAGGCTAGTCGAGTAAAAACACGTGCGAGAGGATGCATCCCGCAGGCTAGTCGAGTAAAAACACGTGCGAGAGGATGCATCCCGCAGGCTAGTCGAGTAAAAACACGTGCGAGAGGATGCATCCTGCAGGCTAGTCGAGTAAAAACACGTGCGAGAGGATGCATCCCGCAGGCTAGTCGAGTAAAAACACGTGCGAGGTTTTGTGGGATGCGCATGCGCAGGTTTTGTGGGATGCGCATGCGCAGGTTTTTTGGGATGCGCATGGCTAGTCGAGCAAAAACACGTGCGAGAGGATGCATCCCGCAGGCTAGTCGAGTAAAAACACGTGCGAGAGGATGCATCCCGCAGGCTAGTCGAGTAAAAACACGTGCGAGAGGATGCATCCCGCAGGCTAGTCGAGTAAAAACACGTGCGAGGTTTTGTGGGATGCGCATGCGCAGGTTTTGTGGGATGCGCATGCGCAGGTTTTTTGGGATGCGCATGGCTAGTCGAGCAAAAACACGTGCGAGAGGATGCATCCCGCAGGCTAGTCGAGTAAAAACACGTGCGAGGGGATGCATCCCGCAGGCTAGTCGAGTAAAAACACGTGCGAGAGGATGCATCCCGCAGGCTAGTCGAGTAAAAACACGTGCGAGGTTTTGTGGGATGCGCATGCGCAGGTTTTGTGGGATGCGCATGCGCAGGTTTTTTGGGATGCGCATGGCTAGTCGAGCAAAAACACGTGCGAGAGGATGCATCCCGCAGGCTAGTCGAGCAAAAACACGTGCGAGAGGATGCATCCCGCAGGCTAGTCGAGTAAAAACACGTGCGAGGTTTTGTGGGATGCGCATGCGCAGGTTTTGTGGGAGGCGCATGCGCAGGTTTTTTGGGTAGCGCATGCGCAGGTTTTTTGGGATGCGCATGGCTAGTCGAGGAAAAACACGTGCGAGGTTTTGTGGGATGCGCATGCGCAGGTTTTGTGGGATGCGCATGCGTAGGTTTTTTGGGATGCGCATGCGCAGGTTTTTTGGGATGCGCATGCCTAGTCGAGCAAAAACACGTGCGAGAGGATGCATCCCGCAGGCTAGTCGAGCAAAAACACGTGCGAGAGGATGCATCCCGCAGGCTAGTCGAGTAAAAACACGTGCGAGAGGATGCATCCCGCAGGCTAGTCGAGTAAAAACACGTGCGAGAGGATGCATCCCGCAGGCTAGTCGAGTAAAAACACGTGCGAGAGGATGCATCCCGCAGGCTAGTCGAGCAAAAACACGTGCGAGAGGATGCATCCCGCAGGCTAGTCGAGCAAAAACACGTGCGAGAGGATGCATCCCGCAGGCTAGTCGAGCAAAAACACGTGCGAGAGGATGCATCCCGCAGGCTAGTCGAGTAAAAACACGTGCGAGAGGATGCATCCCGCAGGCTAGTCGAGCAAAAACACGTGCGAGAGGATGCATCCCGCAGGCTAGTCGAGTAAAAACACGTGCGAGGTTTTGTGGGATGCGCATGCGCAGGTTTTGTGGGATGCGCATGCGCAGGTTTTTTGGGATGCGCATGGCTAGTCGAGCAAAAACACGTGCGAGAGGATGCATCCCGCAGGCTAGTCGAGTAAAAACACGTGCGAGAGGATGCATCCCGCAGGCTAGTCGAGTAAAAACACGTGCGAGAGGATGCATCCCGCAGGCTAGTCGAGTAAAAACACGTGCGAGGTTTTGTGGGATGCGCATGCGCAGGTTTTGTGGGATGCGCATGCGCAGGTTTTTTGGGATGCGCATGGCTAGTCGAGCAAAAACACGTGCGAGAGGATGCATCCCGCAGGCTAGTCGAGCAAAAACACGTGCGAGAGGATGCATCCCGCAGGCTAGTCGAGTAAAAACACGTGCGAGGTTTTGTGGGATGCGCATGCGCAGGTTTTGTGGGAGGCGCATGCGCAGGTTTTTTGGGATGCGCATGCGCAGGTTTTTTGGGATGCGCATGGCTAGTCGAGGAAAAACACGTGCGAGGTTTTGTGGGATGCGCATGCGCAGGTTTTGTGGGATGCGCATGCGTAGGTTTTTTGGGATGCGCATGCGCAGGTTTTTTGGGATGCGCATGCCTAGTCGAGCAAAAACACGTGCGAGAGGATGCATCCCGCAGGCTAGTCGAGCAAAAACACGTGCGAGAGGATGCATCCCGCAGGCTAGTCGAGTAAAAACACGTGCGAGAGGATGCATCCCGCAGGCTAGTCGAGTAAAAACACGTGCGAGAGGATGCATCCCGCAGGCTAGTCGAGTAAAAACACGTGCGAGAGGATGCATCCCGCAGGCTAGTCGAGCAAAAACACGTGCGAGAGGATGCATCCCGCAGGCTAGTCGAGCAAAAACACGTGCGAGAGGATGCATCCCGCAGGCTAGTCGAGTAAAAACACGTGCGAGAGGATGCATCCCGCAGGCTAGTCGAGCACAAACACGTGCGAGAGGATGCATCCCGCAGGCTAGTCGAGCAAAAACACGTGCGAGAGGATGCATCCCGCAGGCTAGTCGAGTAAAAACACGTGCGAGAGGATGCATCCCGCAGGCTAGTCGAGCAAAAACACGTGCGAGAGGATGCATCCCGCAGGCTAGTCGAGTAAAAACACGTGCGAGAGGATGCATCCCGCAGGCTAGTCGAGTAAAAACACGTGCGAGAGGATGCATCCCGCAGGCTAGTCGAGTAAAAACACGTGCGAGGTTTTGTGGGATGCGCATGCGCAGGTTTTGTGAGATGCGCATGCGCAGGTTTTGTGGGATGCGCATGCGCAGGTTTTTTGGGATGCTCATGCCTAGTCGAGCAAAAACACGTGCGAGAGGATGCATCCCGCAGGCTAGTCGACTAAAAACACGTGCGAGAGGATGCATCCCGCAGGCTAGTCGAGTAAAAACACGTGCGAGGTTTTGTGGGATGCGCATGCGCAGGTTTTTTGGGATGCGCATGGCTAGTCGAGCAAAAACACGTGCGAGAGGATGCATCCCGCAGGCTAGTCGAGCAAAAACACGTGCGAGAGGATGCATCCCGCAGGCTAGTCGAGTAAAAACACGTGCGAGGTTTTGTGGGATGCGCATGCGCAGGTTTTGTGGGATGCGCATGCGCAGGTTTTGTGGGATGCGCATGCGCAGGTTTTTTGGGATGCGCATGGCTAGTCGAGCAAAAACACGTGCGAGAGGATGCATCCCGCAGGCTAGTCGAGCAAAAACACGTGCGAGAGGATGCATCCCGCAGGCTAGTCGAGTAAAAACACGTGCGAGGTTTTGTGGGATGCGCATGCGCAGGTTTTTTGGGATGCGCATGCGCAGGTTTTTTGGGATGCGCATGCGCAGGTTTTTTGGGATGCGCATGCCTAGTCGAGCAAAAACACGTGCGAGAGGATGCATCCCGCAGGCTAGTCGAGCAAAAACACGTGCGAGAGGATGCATCCCGCAGGCTAGTCGAGTAAAAACACGTGCGAGGTTTTGTGGGATGCGCATGCGCAGGTTTTGTGGGATGCGCATGCGCAGGTTTTTTGGGATGCTCATGCCTAGTCGAGCAAAAACACGTGCGAGAGGATGCATCCCGCAGGCTAGTCGAGCAAAAACACGTGCGAGAGGATGCATCCCGCAGGCTAGTCGAGTAAAAACACGTGCGAGAGGATGCATCCCGCAGGCTAGTCGAGTAAAAACACGTGCGAGAGGATGCATCCCGCAGGCTAGTCGAGTAAAAACACGTGCGAGAGGATGCATCCCGCAGGCTAGTCGAGTAAAAACACGTGCGAGAGGATGCATCCTGCAGGCTAGTCGAGTAAAAACACGTGCGAGAGGATGCATCCCGCAGGCTAGTCGAGTAAAAACACGTGCGAGGTTTTGTGGGATGCGCATGCGCAGGTTTTGTGGGATGCGCATGCGCAGGTTTTTTGGGATGCGCATGGCTAGTCGAGCAAAAACACGTGCGAGAGGATGCATCCCGCAGGCTAGTCGAGTAAAAACACGTGCGAGAGGATGCATCCCGCAGGCTAGTCGAGTAAAAACACGTGCGAGAGGATGCATCCCGCAGGCTAGTCGAGTAAAAACACGTGCGAGGTTTTGTGGGATGCGCATGCGCAGGTTTTGTGGGATGCGCATGCGCAGGTTTTTTGGGATGCGCATGCCTAGTCGAGCAAAAACACGTGCGAGAGGATGCATCCCGCAGGCTAGTCGAGCAAAAACACGTGCGAGAGGATGCATCCCGCAGGCTAGTCGAGTAAAAACACGTGCGAGAGGATGCATCCCGCAGGCTAGTCGAGTAAAAACACGTGCGAGAGGATGCATCCTGCAGGCTAGTCGAGTAAAAACACGTGCGAGAGGATGCATCCCGCAGGCTAGTCGAGTAAAAACACGTGCGAGGTTTTGTGGGATGCGCATGCGCAGGTTTTGTGGGATGCGCATGCGCAGGTTTTTTGGGATGCGCATGCCTAGTCGAGCAAAAACACGTGCGAGAGGATGCATCCCGCAGGCTAGTCGAGTAAAAACACGTGCGAGAGGATGCATCCCGCAGGCTAGTCGAGTAAAAACACGTGCGAGAGGATGCATCCCGCAGGCTAGTCGAGTAAAAACACGTGCGAGGTTTTGTGGGATGCGCATGCGCAGGTTTTGTGGGATGCGCATGCGCAGGTTTTTTGGGATGCGCATGCCTAGTCGAGCAAAAACACGTGCGAGAGGATGCATCCCGCAGGCTAGTCGAGCAAAAACACGTGCGAGAGGATGCATCCCGCAGGCTAGTCGAGTAAAAACACGTGCGAGAGGATGCATCCCGCAGGCTAGTCGAGTAAAAACACGTGCGAGAGGATGCATCCCGCAGGCTAGTCGAGTAAAAACACGTGCGAGAGGATGCATCCTGCAGGCTAGTCGAGTAAAAACACGTGCGAGAGGATGCATCCCGCAGGCTAGTCGAGTAAAAACACGTGCGAGGTTTTGTGGGATGCGCATGCGCAGGTTTTGTGGGATGCGCATGCGCAGGTTTTTTGGGATGCGCATGGCTAGTCGAGCAAAAACACGTGCGAGAGGATGCATCCCGCAGGCTAGTCGAGTAAAAACACGTGCGAGAGGATGCATCCCGCAGGCTAGTCGAGTAAAAACACGTGCGAGAGGATGCATCCCGCAGGCTAGTCGAGTAAAAACACGTGCGAGGTTTTGTGGGATGCGCATGCGCAGGTTTTGTGGGATGCGCATGCGCAGGTTTTTTGGGATGCGCATGGCTAGTCGAGCAAAAACACGTGCGAGAGGATGCATCCCGCAGGCTAGTCGAGCAAAAACACGTGCGAGAGGATGCATCCCGCAGGCTAGTCGAGTAAAAACACGTGCGAGGTTTTGTGGGATGCGCATGCGCAGGTTTTGTGGGATGCGCATGCGCAGGTTTTTTGGGATGCTCATGCCTAGTCGAGCAAAAACACGTGCGAGAGGATGCATCCCGCAGGCTAGTCGAGCAAAAACACGTGCGAGAGGATGCATCCCGCAGGCTAGTCGAGTAAAAACACGTGCGAGAGGATGCATCCCGCAGGCTAGTCGAGTAAAAACACGTGCGAGAGGTTGCATCCCGCAGGCTAGTCGAGTAAAAACACGTGCGAGGTTTTGTGGGATGCGCATGCGCAGGTTTTTTGGGATGCGCATGGCTAGTCGAGCAAAAACACGTGCGAGAGGATGCATCCCGCAGGCTAGTCGAGCAAAAACACGTGCGAGAGGATGCATCCCGCAGGCTAGACGAGTAAAAACACGTGCGAGGTTTTGTGGGATGCGCATGCGCAGGTTTTGTGGGATGCGCATGCGCAGGTTTTTTGGGATGCGCATGGCTAGTCGAGCAAAAACACGTGCGAGAGGATGCATCCCGCAGGCTAGTCGAGCAAAAACACGTGCGAGAGGATGCATCCCGCAGGCTAGTCGAGTAAAAACACGTGCGAGGTTTTGTGGGATGCGCATGCGCAGGTTTTTTGGGATGCGCATGCGCAGGTTTTTTGGGATGCGCATGGCTAGTCGAGGAAAAACACGTGCGAGAGGATGCATCCCGCAGGCTAGTCGAGTAAAAACACGTGCGAGGTTTTGTGGGATGCGCATGCGCAGGTTTTGTGGGATGCGCATGCGCAGGTTTTTTGGGATGCGCATGCGTAGGTTTTTTGGGATGCTCATGCCTAGTCGAGCAAAAACACGTGCGAGAGGATGCATCCCGCAGGCTAGTCGAGTAAAAACACGTGCGAGGTTTTGTGGGATGCGCATGCGCAGGTTTTGTGGGAGGCGCATGCGCAGGTTTTTTGGGATGCGCATGCGCAGGTTTTTTGGGATGCGCATGGCTAGTCGAGGAAAAACACGTGCGAGAGGATGCATCCCGCAGGCTAGTCGAGTAAAAACACGTGCGAGGTTTTGTGGGATGCGCATGCGCAGGTTTTGTGGGATGCGCATGCGCAGGTTTTTTGGGATGCGCATGCGCAGGTTTTTTGGGATGCGCATGCCTAGTCGAGCAAAAACACGTGCGAGAGGATGCATCCCGCAGGCTAGTCGAGCAAAAACACGTGCGAGAGGATGCATCCCGCAGGCTAGTCGAGTAAAAACACGTGCGAGAGGATGCATCCCGCAGGCTAGTCGAGCAAAAACACGTGCGAGAGGATGCATCCCGCAGGCTAGTCGAGTAAAAACACGTGCGAGAGGATGCATCCCGCAGGCTAGTCGAGTAAAAACACGTGCGAGAGGATGCATCCCGCAGGCTAGTCGAGTAAAAACACGTGCGAGGTTTTGTGGGATGCGCATGCGCAGGTTTTGTGGGATGCGCATGCGCAGGTTTTGTGGGATGCGCATGCGCAGGTTTTTTGGGATGCTCATGCCTAGTCGAGCAAAAACACGTGCGAGAGGATGCATCCCGCAGGCTAGTCGACTAAAAACACGTGCGAGAGGATGCATCCCGCAGGCTAGTCGAGTAAAAACACGTGCGAGAGGATGCATCCCGCAGGCTAGTCGAGTAAAAACACGTGCGAGGTTTTGTGGGATGCGCATGCGCAGGTTTTTTGGGATGCGCATGGCTAGTCGAGCAAAAACACGTGCGAGAGGATGCATCCCGCAGGCTAGTCGAGCAAAAACACGTGCGAGAGGATGCATCCCGCAGGCTAGTCGAGTAAAAACACGTGCGAGGTCTTGTGGGATGCGCATGCGCAGGTTTTGTGGGATGCGCATGCGCAGGTTTTTTGGGATGCGCATGGCTAGTCGAGCAAAAACACGTGCGAGAGGATGCATCCCGCAGGCTAGTCGAGCAAAAACACGTGCGGGAGGATGCATCCCGCAGGCTAGTCGAGTAAAAACACGTGCGAGAGGATGCATCCTGCAGGCTAGTCGAGTAAAAACACGTGCGAGAGGATGCATCCCGCAGGCTAGTCGAGTAAAAACACGTGCGAGGTTTTGTGGGATGCGCATGCGCAGGTTTTGTGGGATGCGCATGCGCAGGTTTTTTGGGATGCGCATGGCTAGTCGAGCAAAAACACGTGCGAGAGGATGCATCCCGCAGGCTAGTCGAGTAAAAACACGTGCGAGAGGATGCATCCCGCAGGCTAGTCGAGTAAAAACACGTGCGAGAGGATGCATCCCGCAGGCTAGTCGAGTAAAAACACGTGCGAGGTTTTGTGGGATGCGCATGCGCAGGTTTTGTGGGATGCGCATGCGCAGGTTTTTTGGGATGCGCATGGCTAGTCGAGCAAAAACACGTGCGAGAGGATGCATCCCGCAGGCTAGTCGAGCAAAAACACGTGCGAGAGGATGCATCCCGCAGGCTAGTCGAGTAAAAACACGTGCGAGGTTTTGTGGGATGCGCATGCGCAGGTTTTGTGGGAGGCGCATGCGCAGGTTTTTTGGGATGCGCATGCGCAGGTTTTTTGGGATGCGCATGGCTAGTCGAGGAAAAACACGTGCGAGAGGATGCATCCCGCAGGCTAGTCGAGTAAAAACACGTGCGAGGTTTTGTGGGATGCGCATGCGCAGGTTTTTTGGGATGCGCATGCCTAGTCGAGCAAAAACACGTGCGAGAGGATGCATCCCGCAGGCTAGTCGAGCAAAAACACGTGCGAGAGGATGCATCCCGCAGGCTAGTCGAGTAAAAACACGTGCGAGGTTTTGTGGGATGCGCATGCGCAGGTTTTGTGGGATGCGCATGCGCAGGTTTTTTGGGATGCTCATGCCTAGTCGAGCAAAAACACGTGCGAGAGGATGCATCCCGCAGGCTAGTCGAGCAAAAACACGTGCGAGAGGATGCATCCCGCAGGCTAGTCGAGTAAAAACACGTGCGAGAGGATGCATCCCGCAGGCTAGTCGAGTAAAAACACGTGCGAGAGGATGCATCCCGCAGGCTAGTCGAGTAAAAACACGTGCGAGGTTTTGTGGGATGCGCATGCGCAGGTTTTTTGGGATGCGCATGGCTAGTCGAGCAAAAACACGTGCGAGAGGATGCATCCCGCAGGCTAGTCGAGCAAAAACACGTGCGAGAGGATGCATCCCGCAGGCTAGACGAGTAAAAACACGTGCGAGGTTTTGTGGGATGCGCATGCGCAGGTTTTGTGGGATGCGCATGCGCAGGTTTTTTGGGATGCGCATGGCTAGTCGAGCAAAAACACGTGCGAGAGGATGCATCCCGCAGGATAGTCGAGCAAAAACACGTGCGAGAGGATGCATCCCGCAGGCTAGTCGAGTAAAAACACGTGCGAGGTTTTGTGGGATGCGCATGCGCAGGTTTTGTGGGAGGCGCATGCGCAGGTTTTTTGGGATGCGCATGCGCAGGTTTTTTGGGATGCGCATGGCTAGTCGAGGAAAAACACGTGCGAGAGGATGCATCCCGCAGGCTAGTCGAGTAAAAACACGTGCGAGGTTTTGTGGGATGCGCATGCGCAGGTTTTGTGGGATGCGCATGCGCAGGTTTTTTGGGATGCGCATGCGTAGGTTTTTTGGGATGCTCATGCCTAGTCGAGCAAAAACACGTGCGAGAGGATGCATCCCGCAGGCTAGTCGAGCAAAAACACGTGCGAGAGGATGCATCCCGCAGGCTAGTCGAGTAAAAACACGTGCGAGAGGATGCATCCCGCAGGCTAGTCGAGTAAAAACACGTGCGAGGTTTTGTGGGATGCGCATGCGCAGGTTTTTTGGGATGCGCATGGCTAGTCGAGCAAAAACACGTGCGAGAGGATGCATCCCGCAGTCTAGTCGAGCAAAAACACGTGCGAGAGGATGCATCCCGCAGGCTAGTCGAGTAAAAACACGTGCGAGGTTTTGTGGGATGCGCATGCGCAGGTTTTGTGGGAGGCGCATGCGCAGGTTTTTTGGGATGCGCATGCGCAGGTTTTTTGGGATGCGCATGGCTAGTCGAGGAAAAACACGTGCGAGAGGATGCATCCCGCAGGCTAGTCGAGTAAAAACACGTGCGAGGTTTTGTGGGATGCGCATGCGCAGGTTTTGTGGGATGCGCATGCGCAGGTTTTTTGGGATGCGCATGCGTAGGTTTTTTGGGATGCTCATGCCTAGTCGAGCAAAAACACGTGCGAGAGGATGCATCCCGCAGGCTAGTCGAGCAAAAACACGAGCGAGAGGATGAATCCCGAAGGCTAGTCGAGTAAAAACACGTGCGAGAGGATGCATCCCGCAGGCTAGTCGAGTAAAAACACGTGCGAGAGGATGCGTCCCGCAGGCTAGTCGAGCAAAAACACGTGCGAGAGGATGCATCCTGCAGGCTAGTCGAGTAAAAACACGCGCGAGAGGATGCATCCCGCAGGCTAGTCGCGCAAAAACACGTGCGAGAGGATGCATCCCGCAGGCTAGTCGAGCAAAAACACGTGCGAGAGGATGCATCCCGCAGGCTAGTCGAGTAAAAACACGTGCGAGAGGATGCATCCGGCAGGCTAGTCGAGCACAAACACGTGCGAGAGGATGCATCCCGCAGGCTAGTCGAGCAAAAACACGTGCGAGAGGATGCATCCCGCAGGCTAGTCGAGTAAAAACACGTGCGAGAGGATGCATCCCGCAGGCTAGTCGAGTAAAAACACGTGCGAGGTTTTGTGGGATGCGCATGCGCAGGTTTTGTGGGATGCGCATGCGCAGGTTTTTTGGGATGCGCATGGCTAGTCGAGCAAAAACACGTGCGAGAGGATGCATCCCGCAGGCTAGTCGAGTAAAAACACGTGCGAGAGGATGCATCCTGCAGGCTAGTCGAGTAAAAACACGTGCGAGAGGATGCATCCCGCAGGCTAGTCGAGTAAAAACACGTGCGAGGTTTTGTGGGACGCGCATGCGCAGGTTTTTTGGGATGCGCATGGCTAGTCGAGTAAAAACACGTGCGAGAGGATGCATCCCGCAGGCTAGTCGAGTAAAAACACGTGCGAGAGGATGCATCCCGCAGGCTAGTCGAGTAAAAACACGTGCGAGGTTTTGTGGGATGCGCATGCGCAGGTTTTGTGGGATGCGCATGCGCAGGTTTTTTGGGATGCGCATGGCTAGTCGAGCAAAAACACGTGCGAGAGGATGCATCCCGCAGGCTAGTCGAGCAAAGACACGTGCGAGAGGATGCATCCCGCAGGCTAGTCGAGTAAAAACACGTGCGAGGTTTTGTGGGATGCGCATGCGCAGGTTTTTTGGGATGCGCATGCGCAGGTTTTTTGGGATGCGCATGGCTAGTCGAGGAAAAACACGTGCGAGAGGATGCATCCCGCAGGCTAGTCGAGTAAAAACACGTGCGAGGTTTTGTGGGATGCGCATGCGCAGGTTTTTTGGGATGCGCATGCGCAGTTTTTTTGGGATGCGCATGCCTAGTCGAGCAAAAACACGTGCGAGAGGATGCATCCCGCAGGCTAGTCGAGCAAAAACACGTGCGAGAGGATGCATCCCGCAGGCTAGTCGAGTAAAAACACGTGCGAGGTTTTGTGGGATGCGCATGCGCAGGTTTTGTGGGATGCGCATGCGCAGGTTTTTTGGGATGCGCATGCGCAGGTTTTTTGGGATGCGCATGCCTAGTCGAGCAAAAACACGTGCGAGAGGATGCATCCCGCAGGCTAGTCGAGCAAAAACACGTGCGAGAGGATGCATCCCGCAGGCTAGTCGAGTAAAAACACGTGCGAGAGGATGCATCCCGCAGGCTAGTCGAGTAAAAACACGTGCGAGGTTTTGTGGGATGCGCATGCGCAGGTTTTTTGGGATGCGCATGCGCAGTTTTTTTGGGATGCGCATGCCTAGTCGAGCAAAAACACGTGCGAGAGGATGCATCCCGCAGGCTAGTCGAGCAAAAACACGTGCGAGAGGATGCATCCCGCAGGCTAGTCGAGTAAAAACACGTGCGAGGTTTTGTGGGATGCGCATGCGCAGGTTTTGTGGGATGCGCATGCGCAGGTTTTGTGGGATGCGCATGCGCAGGTTTTTTGGGATGCGCATGGCTAGTCGAGCAAAAACACGTGCGAGAGGATGCATCCCGCAGGCTAGTCGAGCAAAGACACGTGCGAGAGGATGCATCCCGCAGGCTAGTCGAGTAAAAACACGTGCGAGGTTTTGTGGGATGCGCATGCGCAGGTTTTGTGGGAGGCGCATGCGCAGGTTTTTTGGGATGCGCATGCGCAGGTTTTTTGGGATGCGCATGGCTAGTCGAGGAAAAACACGTGCGAGAGGATGCATCCCGCAGGCTAGTCGAGTAAAAACACGTGCGAGGTTTTGTGGGATGCGCATGCGCAGGTTTTTTGGGATGCGCATGCGCAGTTTTTTTGGGATGCGCATGCCTAGTCGAGCAAAAACACGTGCGAGAGGATGCATCCCGCAGGCTAGTCGAGCAAAAACACGTGCGAGAGGATGCATCCCGCAGGCTAGTCGAGTAAAAACACGTGCGAGGTTTTGTGGGATGCGCATGCGCAGGTTTTGTGGGATGCGCATGCGCAGGTTTTTTGGGATGCGCATGCGCAGGTTTTTTGGGATGCGCATGCCTAGTCGAGCAAAAACACGTGCGAGAGGATGCATCCCGCAGGCTAGTCGAGCAAAAACACGTGCGAGAGGGTGCATCCCGCAGGCTAGTCGAGTAAAAACACGTGCGAGAGGATGCATCCCGCAGGCTAGTTGAGTAAAAACACGAGCGAGAGGATGAATCCCGAAGGCTAGTCGAGTAAAAACACGTGCGAGAGGATGCATCCCGCAGGCTAGTCGAGTAAAAACACGTGCGAGAGGATGCGTCCCGCAGGCTAGTCGAGCAAAAACACGTGCGAGAGGATGCATCCTGCAGGCTAGTCGAGTAAAAACACGCGCGAGAGGATGCATCCCGCAGGCTAGTCGCGCAAAAACACGTGCGAGAGGATGCATCCCGCAGGCTAGTCGAGCAAAAACACGTGCGAGAGGATGCATCCCGCAGGCTAGTCGAGTAAAAACACGTGCGAGAGGATGCATCCGGCAGGCTAGTCGAGCACAAACACGTGCGAGAGGATGCATCCCGCAGGCTAGTCGAGCAAAAACACGTGCGAGAGGATGCATCCCGCAGGCTAGTCGAGTAAAAACACGTGCGAGAGGATGCATCCCGCAGGCTAGTCGAGTAAAAACACGTGCGAGGTTTTGTGGGATGCGCATGCGCAGGTTTTGTGGGATGCGCATGCGCAGGTTTTTTGGGATGCGCATGGCTAGTCGAGCAAAAACACGTGCGAGAGGATGCATCCCGCAGGCTAGTCGAGTAAAAACACGTGCGAGAGGATGCATCCTGCAGGCTAGTCGAGTAAAAACACGTGCGAGAGGATGCATCCCGCAGGCTAGTCGAGTAAAAACACGTGCGAGGTTTTGTGGGACGCGCATGCGCAGGTTTTTTGGGATGCGCATGGCTAGTCGAGTAAAAACACGTGCGAGAGGATGCATCCCGCAGGCTAGTCGAGTAAAAACACGTGCGAGAGGATGCATCCCGCAGGCTAGTCGAGTAAAAACACGTGCGAGGTTTTGTGGGATGCGCATGCGCAGGTTTTGTGGGATGCGCATGCGCAGGTTTTTTGGGATGCGCATGGCTAGTCGAGCAAAAACACGTGCGAGAGGATGCATCCCGCAGGCTAGTCGAGCAAAGACACGTGCGAGAGGATGCATCCCGCAGGCTAGTCGAGTAAAAACACGTGCGAGGTTTTGTGGGATGCGCATGCGCAGGTTTTGTGGGAGGCGCATGCGCAGGTTTTTTGGGATGCGCATGCGCAGGTTTTTTGGGATGCGCATGGCTAGTCGAGGAAAAACACGTGCGAGAGGATGCATCCCGCAGGCTAGTCGAGTAAAAACACGTGCGAGGTTTTGTGGGATGCGCATGCGCAGGTTTTTTGGGATGCGCATCCGCAGTTTTTTTGGGATGCGCGTGCCTAGTCGAGCAAAAACACGTGCGAGAGGATGCATCCCGCAGGCTAGTCGAGCAAAAACACGTGCGAGAGGATGCATCCCGCAGGCTAGTCGAGTAAAAACACGTGCGAGGTTTTGTGGGATGCGCATGCGCAGGTTTTGTGGGATGCGCATGCGCAGGTTTTTTGGGATGCGCATGCGCAGGTTTTTTGGGATGCGCATGCCTAGTCGAGCAAAAACACGTGCGAGAGGATGCATCCCGCAGGCTAGTCGAGCAAAAACACGTGCGAGAGGATGCATCCCGCAGGCTAGTCGAGTAAAAACACGTGCGAGAGGATGCATCCCGCAGGCTAGTCGAGTAAAAACACGTGCGAGGTTTTGTGGGATGCGCATGCGCAGGTTTTTTGGGATGCGCATGCGCAGTTTTTTTGGGATGCGCATGCCTAGTCGAGCAAAAACACGTGCGAGAGGATGCATCCCGCAGGCTAGTCGAGCAAAAACACGTGCGAGAGGATGCATCCCGCAGGCTAGTCGAGTAAAAACACGTGCGAGGTTTTGTGGGATGCGCATGCGCAGGTTTTGTGGGATGCGCATGCGCAGGTTTTGTGGGATGCGCATGCGCAGGTTTTTTGGGATGCGCATGGCTAGTCGAGCAAAAACACGTGCGAGAGGATGCATCCCGCAGGCTAGTCGAGCAAAGACACGTGCGAGAGGATGCATCCCGCAGGCTAGTCGAGTAAAAACACGTGCGAGGTTTTGTGGGATGCGCATGCGCAGGTTTTGTGGGAGGCGCATGCGTAGGTTTTTTGGGATGCGCATGCGCAGGTTTTTTGGGATGCGCATGGCTAGTCGAGGAAAAACACGTGCGAGAGGATGCATCCCGCAGGCTAGTCGAGTAAAAACACGTGCGAGGTTTTGTGGGATGCGCATGCGCAGGTTTTTTGGGATGCGCATGCGCAGTTTTTTTGGGATGCGCATGCCTAGTCGAGCAAAAACACGTGCGAGAGGATGCATCCCGCAGGCTAGTCGAGCAAAAACACGTGCGAGAGGATGCATCCCGCAGGCTAGTCGAGTAAAAACACGTGCGAGGTTTTGTGGGATGCGCATGCGCAGGTTTTGTGGGATGCGCATGCGCAGGTTTTTTGGGATGCGCATGCGCAGGTTTTTTGGGATGCGCATGCCTAGTCGAGCAAAAACACGTGCGAGAGGATGCATCCCGCAGGCTAGTCGAGCAAAAACACGTGCGAGAGGGTGCATCCCGCAGGCTAGTCGAGTAAAAACACGTGCGAGAGGATGCATCCCGCAGGCTAGTCGAGTAAAAACACGTGCGAGGTTTTGTGGGATGCGCATGGCTAGTCGAGCAAAAACACGTGCGAGAGGATGCATCCCGCAGGGTAGTCGAGTAAAAACACGTGCGAGAGGATGCATCCCGCAGGCTAGTCGAGTAAAAACACGTGCGAGAGGATGCATCCCGCAGGCTAGTCGAGTAAAAACACGTGCGAGAGGATGCGTCCCGCAGGCTAATCGAGCAAAAACACGTGCGAGAGGATGCATCCCGCAGGCTAGTCGAGCAAAAACACGTGCGAGAGGATGCATCCCGCAGGCTAGTCGAGCAAAAACACGTGCGAGAGGATGCATGCCGCAGGCTAGTCGAGCACAAACACGTGCGAGAGGATGCATCCCGCAGGCTAGTCGAGCAAAAACACGTGCGAGAGGATGCACCCCGCAGGCTAGTCGAGCAAAAACACGTGCGAGAGGATGCATCCCGCAGGCTACTCGAGTAAAAACACGTGCGAGGTTTTGTGGGATGCGCATGCGCAGGTTTTTTGGGATGCGCATGGCTAGTCGAGCAAAAACACGTGCGAGAGGATGCATCCCGCAGGCTAGTCGAGTAAAAACACGTGCGAGGTTTTGTGGGATGCGCATGCGCAGGTTTTTTGGGATGCGCATGGCTAGTCGAGGAAAAACACGTGCGAGAGGATGCATCCCGCAGGCTAGTCGAGTAAAAACACGTGCGAGGTTTTGTGGGATGCGCATGCGCAGGTTTTGTGGGAGGCGCATGCGCAGGTTTTTTGGGATGCGCATGGCTAGTCGAGTAAAAACACGTGCGAGAGGATGCATCCCGCAGGCTAGTCGAGTAAAAACACGTGCGAGAGTATGCATCCCGCAGGCTAGTCGAGCAAAAACACGTGCGAGAGGATGCATGCCGCAGGCTAGTCGAGTAAAAACACGTGCGAGAGGATGCATCCCGCAGGCTAGTCGAGTAAAAACACGTGCGAGGTTTTGTGGGATGCGCATGCGCAGGTTTTTTGGGATGCGCATGGCTAGTCGAGCAAAAACACGTGCGAGAGGATGCATCCCGCAGGCTAGTCGAGCAAAAACACGTGCGAGAGGATGCATCCCGCAGGCTAGTCGAGTAAAAACACGTGCGAGGTTTTGTGGGATGCGCATGCGTAGGTTTTGTGGGATGCGCATGCGCAGGTTTTTTGGGATGCGCATGGCTAGTCGAGTAAAAACACGTGCGAGAGGATGCATCCCGCAGGCTAGTCGAGTAAAAACACGTGCGAGAGGATGCATCCCGCAGGCTAGTCGAGCAAAAACACGTGCGAGAGGATGCATGCCGCAGGCTAGTTGAGTAAAAACACGAGCGAGAGGATGAATCCCGAAGGCTAGTCGAGTAAAAACACGTGCGAGAGGATGCATCCCGCAGGCTAGTCGAGTAAAAACACGTGCGAGAGGATGCGTCCCGCAGGCTAGTCGAGCAAAAACACGTGCGAGAGGATGCATCCTGCAGGCTAGTCGAGTAAAAACACGCGCGAGAGGATGCATCCCGCAGGCTAGTCGCGCAAAAACACGTGCGAGAGGATGCATCCCGCAGGCTAGTCGAGCAAAAACACGTGCGAGAGGATGCATCCCGCAGGCTAGTCGAGTAAAAACACGTGCGAGAGGATGCATCCGGCAGGCTAGTCGAGCACAAACACGTGCGAGAGGATGCATCCCGCAGGCTAGTCGAGCAAAAACACGTGCGAGAGGATGCATCCCGCAGGCTAGTCGAGTAAAAACACGTGCGAGAGGATGCATCCCGCAGGCTAGTCGAGTAAAAACACGTGCGAGGTTTTGTGGGATGCGCATGCGCAGGTTTTGTGGGATGCGCATGCGCAGGTTTTTTGGGATGCGCATGGCTAGTCGAGCAAAAACACGTGCGAGAGGATGCATCCCGCAGGCTAGTCGAGTAAAAACACGTGCGAGAGGATGCATCCTGCAGGCTAGTCGAGTAAAAACACGTGCGAGAGGATGCATCCCGCAGGCTAGTCGAGTAAAAACACGTGCGAGGTTTTGTGGGATGCGCATGGCTAGTCGAGCAAAAACACGTGCGAGAGGATGCATCCCGCAGGGTAGTCGAGTAAAAACACGTGCGAGAGGATGCATCCCGCAGGCTAGTCGAGTAAAAACACGCGCGAGAGGATGCATCCCGCAGGCTAGTCGAGTAAAAACACGTGCGAGAGGATGCATCCCGCAGGCTAGTCGAGTAAAAACACGTGCGAGAGGATGCGTCCCGCAGGCTAGTCGAGCAAAAACACGTGCGAGAGGATGCATCCTGCAGGCTAGTCGAGTAAAAACACGCGCGAGAGGATGCATCCCGCAGGCTAGTCGCGCAAAAACACGTGCGAGAGGATGCATCCCGCAGGCTAGTCGAGCAAAAACACGTGCGAGAGGATGCATCCCGCAGGCTAGTCGAGTAAAAACACGTGCGAGAGGATGCATCCGGCAGGCTAGTCGAGCACAAACACGTGCGAGAGGATGCATCCCGCAGGCTAGTCGAGCAAAAACACGTGCGAGAGGATGCATCCCGCAGGCTAGTCGAGTAAAAACACGTGCGAGAGGATGCATCCCGCAGGCTAGTCGAGTAAAAACACGTGCGAGGTTTTGTGGGATGCGCATGCGCAGGTTTTGTGGGATGCGCATGCGCAGGTTTTTTGGGATGCGCATGGCTAGTCGAGCAAAAACACGTGCGAGAGGATGCATCCCGCAGGCTAGTCGAGTAAAAACACGTGCGAGAGGATGCATCCTGCAGGCTAGTCGAGTAAAAACACGTGCGAGAGGATGCATCCCGCAGGCTAGTCGAGTAAAAACACGTGCGAGGTTTTGTGGGACGCGCATGCGCAGGTTTTTTGGGATGCGCATGGCTAGTCGAGTAAAAACACGTGCGAGAGGATGCATCCCGCAGGCTAGTCGAGTAAAAACACGTGCGAGAGGATGCATCCCGCAGGCTAGTCGAGTAAAAACACGTGCGAGGTTTTGTGGGATGCGCATGCGCAGGTTTTGTGGGATGCGCATGCGCAGGTTTTTTGGGATGCGCATGGCTAGTCGAGGAAAAACACGTGCGAGAGGATGCATCCCGCAGGCTAGTCGAGTAAAAACACGTGCGAGGTTTTGTGGGATGCGCATGCGCAGGTTTTGTGGGATGCGCATGCGCAGGTTTTTTGGGATGCGCATGCGTAGGTTTTTTGGGATGCTCATGCCTAGTCGAGCAAAAACACGTGCGAGAGGATGCATCCCGCAGGCTAGTCGAGCAAAAACACGAGCGAGAGGATGAATCCCGAAGGCTAGTCGAGTAAAAACACGTGCGAGAGGATGCATCCCGCAGGCTAGTCGAGTAAAAACACGTGCGAGAGGATGCGTCCCGCAGGCTAGTCGAGCAAAAACACGTGCGAGAGGATGCATCCTGCAGGCTAGTCGAGTAAAAACACGCGCGAGAGGATGCATCCCGCAGGCTAGTCGCGCAAAAACACGTGCGAGAGGATGCATCCCGCAGGCTAGTCGAGCAAAAACACGTGCGAGAGGATGCATCCCGCAGGCTAGTCGAGTAAAAACACGTGCGAGAGGATGCATCCGGCAGGCTAGTCGAGCACAAACACGTGCGAGAGGATGCATCCCGCAGGCTAGTCGAGCAAAAACACGTGCGAGAGGATGCATCCCGCAGGCTAGTCGAGTAAAAACACGTGCGAGAGGATGCATCCCGCAGGCTAGTCGAGTAAAAACACGTGCGAGGTTTTGTGGGATGCGCATGCGCAGGTTTTGTGGGATGCGCATGCGCAGGTTTTTTGGGATGCGCATGGCTAGTCGAGCAAAAACACGTGCGAGAGGATGCATCCCGCAGGCTAGTCGAGTAAAAACACGTGCGAGAGGATGCATCCTGCAGGCTAGTCGAGTAAAAACACGTGCGAGAGGATGCATCCCGCAGGCTAGTCGAGTAAAAACACGTGCGAGGTTTTGTGGGACGCGCATGCGCAGGTTTTTTGGGATGCGCATGGCTAGTCGAGTAAAAACACGTGCGAGAGGATGCATCCCGCAGGCTAGTCGAGTAAAAACACGTGCGAGAGGATGCATCCCGCAGGCTAGTCGAGTAAAAACACGTGCGAGGTTTTGTGGGATGCGCATGCGCAGGTTTTGTGGGATGCGCATGCGCAGGTTTTTTGGGATGCGCATGGCTAGTCGAGCAAAAACACGTGCGAGAGGATGCATCCCGCAGGCTAGTCGAGCAAAGACACGTGCGAGAGGATGCATCCCGCAGGCTAGTCGAGTAAAAACACGTGCGAGGTTTTGTGGGATGCGCATGCGCAGGTTTTGTGGGAGGCGCATGCGCAGGTTTTTTGGGATGCGCATGCGCAGGTTTTTTGGGATGCGCATGGCTAGTCGAGGAAAAACACGTGCGAGAGGATGCATCCCGCAGGCTAGTCGAGTAAAAACACGTGCGAGGTTTTGTGGGATGCGCATGCGCAGGTTTTTTGGGATGCGCATGCGCAGTTTTTTTGGGATGCGCATGCCTAGTCGAGCAAAAACACGTGCGAGAGGATGCATCCCGCAGGCTAGTCGAGCAAAAACACGTGCGAGAGGATGCATCCCGCAGGCTAGTCGAGTAAAAACACGTGCGAGGTTTTGTGGGATGCGCATGCGCAGGTTTTGTGGGATGCGCATGCGCAGGTTTTTTGGGATGCGCATGCGCAGGTTTTTTGGGATGCGCATGCCTAGTCGAGCAAAAACACGTGCGAGAGGATGCATCCCGCAGGCTAGTCGAGCAAAAACACGTGCGAGAGGATGCATCCCGCAGGCTAGTCGAGTAAAAACACGTGCGAGAGGATGCATCCCGCAGGCTAGTCGAGTAAAAACACGTGCGAGGTTTTGTGGGATGCGCATGCGCAGGTTTTTTGGGATGCGCATGCGCAGTTTTTTTGGGATGCGCATGCCTAGTCGAGCAAAAACACGTGCGAGAGGATGCATCCCGCAGGCTAGTCGAGCAAAAACACGTGCGAGAGGATGCATCCCGCAGGCTAGTCGAGTAAAAACACGTGCGAGGTTTTGTGGGATGCGCATGCGCAGGTTTTGTGGGATGCGCATGCGCAGGTTTTGTGGGATGCGCATGCGCAGGTTTTTTGGGATGCGCATGGCTAGTCGAGCAAAAACACGTGCGAGAGGATGCATCCCGCAGGCTAGTCGAGCAAAGACACGTGCGAGAGGATGCATCCCGCAGGCTAGTCGAGTAAAAACACGTGCGAGGTTTTGTGGGATGCGCATGCGCAGGTTTTGTGGGAGGCGCATGCGCAGGTTTTTTGGGATGCGCATGCGCAGGTTTTTTGGGATGCGCATGGCTAGTCGAGGAAAAACACGTGCGAGAGGATGCATCCCGCAGGCTAGTCGAGTAAAAACACGTGCGAGGTTTTGTGGGATGCGCATGCGCAGGTTTTTTGGGATGCGCATGCGCAGTTTTTTTGGGATGCGCATGCCTAGTCGAGCAAAAACACGTGCGAGAGGATGCATCCCGCAGGCTAGTCGAGCAAAAACACGTGCGAGAGGATGCATCCCGCAGGCTAGTCGAGTAAAAACACGTGCGAGGTTTTGTGGGATGCGCATGCGCAGGTTTTGTGGGATGCGCATGCGCAGGTTTTTTGGGATGCGCATGCGCAGGTTTTTTGGGATGCGCATGCCTAGTCGAGCAAAAACACGTGCGAGAGGATGCATCCCGCAGGCTAGTCGAGCAAAAACACGTGCGAGAGGGTGCATCCCGCAGGCTAGTCGAGTAAAAACACGTGCGAGAGGATGCATCCCGCAGGCTAGTTGAGTAAAAACACGAGCGAGAGGATGAATCCCGAAGGCTAGTCGAGTAAAAACACGTGCGAGAGGATGCATCCCGCAGGCTAGTCGAGTAAAAACACGTGCGAGAGGATGCGTCCCGCAGGCTAGTCGAGCAAAAACACGTGCGAGAGGATGCATCCTGCAGGCTAGTCGAGTAAAAACACGCGCGAGAGGATGCATCCCGCAGGCTAGTCGCGCAAAAACACGTGCGAGAGGATGCATCCCGCAGGCTAGTCGAGCAAAAACACGTGCGAGAGGATGCATCCCGCAGGCTAGTCGAGTAAAAACACGTGCGAGAGGATGCATCCGGCAGGCTAGTCGAGCACAAACACGTGCGAGAGGATGCATCCCGCAGGCTAGTCGAGCAAAAACACGTGCGAGAGGATGCATCCCGCAGGCTAGTCGAGTAAAAACACGTGCGAGAGGATGCATCCCGCAGGCTAGTCGAGTAAAAACACGTGCGAGGTTTTGTGGGATGCGCATGCGCAGGTTTTGTGGGATGCGCATGCGCAGGTTTTTTGGGATGCGCATGGCTAGTCGAGCAAAAACACGTGCGAGAGGATGCATCCCGCAGGCTAGTCGAGTAAAAACACGTGCGAGAGGATGCATCCTGCAGGCTAGTCGAGTAAAAACACGTGCGAGAGGATGCATCCCGCAGGCTAGTCGAGTAAAAACACGTGCGAGGTTTTGTGGGACGCGCATGCGCAGGTTTTTTGGGATGCGCATGGCTAGTCGAGTAAAAACACGTGCGAGAGGATGCATCCCGCAGGCTAGTCGAGTAAAAACACGTGCGAGAGGATGCATCCCGCAGGCTAGTCGAGTAAAAACACGTGCGAGGTTTTGTGGGATGCGCATGCGCAGGTTTTGTGGGATGCGCATGCGCAGGTTTTTTGGGATGCGCATGGCTAGTCGAGCAAAAACACGTGCGAGAGGATGCATCCCGCAGGCTAGTCGAGCAAAGACACGTGCGAGAGGATGCATCCCGCAGGCTAGTCGAGTAAAAACACGTGCGAGAGGATGCATCCCGCAGGCTAGACGAGTAAAAACACGTGCGAGGTTTTGTGGGATGCGCATGCGCAGGTTTTGTGGGATGCGCATGCGCAGGTTTTTTGGGATGCGCATGGCTAGTCGAGCAAAAACACGTGCGAGAGGATGCATCCCGCAGGCTAGTCGAGTAAAAACACGTGCGAGAGGATGCATCCTGCAGGCTAGTCGAGTAAAAACACGTGCGAGAGGATGCATCCCGCAGGCTAGTCGAGTAAAAACACGTGCGAGGTTTTGTGGGATGCGCATGGCTAGTCGAGCAAAAACACGTGCGAGAGGATGCATCCCGCAGGGTAGTCGAGTAAAAACACGTGCGAGAGGATGCATCCCGCAGGCTAGTCGAGTAAAAACACGTGCGAGAGGATGCATCCCGCAGGCTAGTCGAGTAAAAACACGTGCGAGAGGATGCGTCCCGCAGGCTAATCGAGCAAAAACACGTGCGAGAGGATGCATCCCGCAGGCTAGTCGAGCAAAAACACGTGCGAGAGGATGCATCCCGCAGGCTAGTCGAGCAAAAACACGTGCGAGAGGATGCATGCCGCAGGCTAGTCGAGCAAAAACACGTGCGAGAGGATGCATGCCGCAGGCTAGTCGAGTAAAAACACGTGCGAGAGGATGAATCCCGAAGGCTAGTCGAGTAAAAACACGTGCGAGAGGATGCATCCCGCAGGCTAGTCGAGTAAAAACACGTGCGAGAGGATGCGTCCCGCAGGCTAGACGAGCAAAAACACGTGCGAGAGGATGCATCCTGCAGGCTAGTCGAGTAAAAACACGTGCGAGAGGATGCATCCCGCAGGCTAGTCGAGCAAAAACACGTGCGAGAGGATGCATCCCGCAGGCTAGCCGAGCAAAAACACGTGCGAGAGGATGCATCCCGCAGGCTAGTCGAGTAAAAACACGTGCGAGAGGATGCATCCCGCAGGCTAGTCGAGCACAAACACGTGCGAGAGGATGCATCCCGCAGGCTAGTCGAGCAAAAACACGTGCGAGAGGATGCATCCCGCAGGCTAGTCGAGCAAAAACACGTGCGAGAGGATGCATCCCGCAGGCTAGTCGAGCAAAAACACGTACGAGAGGATGCATCCCGCAGGCTAGTCGAGTAAAAACACGTGCGAGAGGATGCATCCCGCAGGCTAGTCGAGCACAAACACGTGCGAGAGGATGCATCCCGCAGGCTAGTCGAGCAAAAACACGTGCGAGAGGATGCATCCCGCAGGCTAGTCGAGTAAAAACACGTGCGAGGTTTTGTGGGATGCGCATGCGCAGGTTTTGTGGGATGCGCATGCGCAGGTTTTTTGGGATGCGCATGGCTAGTCGAGCAAAAACACGTGCGAGAGTATGCATCCCGCAGGCTAGTCGAGTAAAAACACGTGCGAGAGGATGCATCCTGCAGGCTAGTCGAGTAAAAACACGTGCGAGAGGATGCATCCCGCAGGCTAGTCGACTAAAAACACGTGCGAGAGGATGCATCCCGCAGGCTAGTCGAGTAAAAACACGTGCGAGGTTTTGTGGGATGCGCATGCGCAGGTTTTGTGGGATGCGCATGCGCAGGTTTTTTGGGATGCGCATGGCTAGTCGAGCAAAAACACGTGCGAGAAGATGCACCCCGCAGGCTAGTCGAGCAAAAACACGTGCGAGAGGATGCATCCCGCAGACTAGTCGAGTAAAAACACGTGCGAGGTTTTGTGGGATGCGCATGCGCAGGTTTTGTGGGATGCGCATGCGCAGGTTTTTTGGGATGCGCATGCGCAGGTTTTTTGGGATGCGCATGCCTAGTCGAGCAAAAACACGTGCGAGAGGATGCATCCCGCAGGCTAGTCGAGCAAAAACACGTGCGAGAGGATGCATCCCGCAGGCTAGTCGAGTAAAAACACGTGCGAGAGGATGCATCCCGCAGGCTAGTCGAGTAAAAACACGTGCGAGAGGATGCATCCCGCAGGCTAGTCGAGTAAAAACACGTGCGAGGTTTTGTGGGATGCGCATGCGCAGGTTTTGTGGGATGCGCATGCGCAGGTTTTTTGGGATGCGCATGGCTAGTCGAGCAAAAACACGTGCGAGAAGATGCATCCCGCAGGCTAGTCGAGCAACAACACGTGCGAGAGGATGCATCCTGCAGACTAGTCGAGTAAAAACACGTGCGAGGTTTTGTGGGATGCGCATGCGCAGGTTTTTTGGGATGCGCATGCGCAGGTTTTTTGGGATGCGCATGCCTAGTCGAGCAAAAACACGTGCGAGAGGATGCATCCCGCAGGCTAGTCGAGCAAAAACACGTGCGAGAGGATGCATCCCGCAGGCTAGTCGAGTAAAAACACGTGCGAGAGGATGCATCCCGCAGGCTAGTCGAGTAAAAACACGTGCGAGAGGATGCATCCCGCAGGCTAGTCGAGTAAAAACACGTGCGAGGTTTTGTGGGATGCGCACGCGCAGGTTTTTTGGGATGCGCATGGCTAGTCGAGCAAAAACACGTGCGAGAGGATGCATCCCGCAGGCTAGTCGAGCAAAAACACGTGCGAGAGGATGCATCCCGCAGGCTAGTCGAGTAAAAACACGTGCGAGGTTTTGTGGGATGCGCATGCGCAGGTTTTGTGGGATGCGCATGCGCAGGTTTTTTGGGATGCGCATGGCTGGTCGAGCAAAAACACGTGCGAGAGGATGCATCCCGCAGGCTAGTCGAGCAAAAACACGTGCGAGAGGATGCATCCCGCAGGCTAGTCGAGTAAAAACACGTGCGAGGTTTTGTGGGATGCGCATGCGCAGGTTTTGTGGGAGGCGCATGCGCAGGTTTTTTGGGATGCGCATGCGCAGGTTTTTTGGGATGCGCATGGCTAGTCGAGGAAAAACACGTGCGAGAGGATGCATCCCGCAGGCTAGTCGAGTAAAAACACGTGCGAGGTTTTGTGGGATGCGCATGCGCTGGTTTTGTGGGATGCGCATGCGCAGGTTTTTTGGGATGCGCATGCGCAGGTTTTTTGGGATGCGCATGCCTAGTCGAGCAAAAACACGTGCGAGAGGATGCATCCCGCAGGCTAGTCGAGCAAAAACACGTGCTAGAGGATGCATCCCGCAGGCTAGTCGAGTAAAAACACGTGCGAGAGGATGCATCCCGCAGGCTAGTCGAGTAAAAACACGTGCGAGAGGATGCATCCCGCAGGCTAGTCGAGTAAAAACACGTGCGAGGTTTTGTGGGATGCGCATGCGCAGGTTTTGTGGGATGCGCATGCGCAGGTTTTTTGGGATGCGCATGCGCAGGTTTTTTGGGATGCGCATGCCTAGTCGAGCAAAAACACGTGCGAGAGGATGCATCCCGCAGGCTAGTCGAGCAAAAACACGTGCGAGAGGATGCATCCCGCAGGCTAGTCGAGCAAAAACACGTGCGAGAGGATGCATCCCGCAGGCTAGTCGAGTAAAAACACGTGCGAGAGGATGCATCCCGCAGGCTAGTCGAGTAAAAACACGTGCGAGAGGATGCATCCCGCAGGCTAGTCGAGTAAAAACACGTGCGAGGTTTTGTGGGATGCGCATGCGCAGGTTTTGTGGGATGCGCATGCGCAGGTTTTTTGGGATGCGCATGGCTAGTCGAGCAAAAACACGTGCGAGAAGATGCATCCCGCAGGCTAGTCGAGCAAAAACACGTGCGAGAGGATGCATCCCGCAGACTAGTCGAGTAAAAACACGTGCGAGGTTTTGTGGGATGCGCATGCGCAGGTTTTTTGGGATGCGCATGCGCAGGTTTTTTGGGATGCGCATGCCTAGTCGAGCAAAAACACGTGCGAGAGGATGCATCCCGCAGGCTAGTCGAGCAAAAACACGTGCGAGAGGATGCATCCCGCAGGCTAGTCGAGTAAAAACACGTGCGAGAGGATGCATCCCGCAGGCTAGTCGAGTAAAAACACGTGCGAGAGGATGCATCCCGCAGGCTAGTCGAGTAAAAACACGTGCGAGGTTTTGTGGGATGCGCATGCGCAGGTTTTTTGGGATGCGCATGCGCAGGTTTTTTGGGATGCGCATGCCTAGTCGAGCAAAAACACGTGCGAGAGGATGCATCCCGCAGGCTAGTCGAGCAAAAACACGTGCGAGAGGATGCATCCCGCAGGCTAGTCGAGTAAAAACACGTGCGAGAGGATGCATCCCGCAGGCTAGTCGAGTAAAAACACGTGCGAGAGGATGCATCCCGCAGGCTAGTCGAGTAAAAACACGTGCGAGGTTTTGTGGGATGCGCATGCGCAGGTTTTGTGGGATGCGCATGCGCAGGTTTTTTGGGATGCGCATGCGCAGGTTTTTTGGGATGCGCATGGCTAGTCGAGGAAAAACACGTGCGAGAGGATGCATCCCGCAGGCTAGTCGAGTAAAAACACGTGCGAGGTTTTGTGGGATGCGCATGCGCAGGTTTTTTGGGATGCTCATGCCTAGTCGAGCAAAAACACGTGCGAGAGGATGCATCCCGCAGGCTAGTCGACTAAAAACACGTGCGAGAGGATGCATCCCGCAGGCTAGTCGAGTAAAAACACGTGCGAGGTTTTGTGGGATGCGCATGCGCAGGTTTTGTGGGATGCGCATGCGCAGGTTTTTTGGGATGCGCATGGCTAGTCGAGCAAAAACACGTGCGAGAAGATGCACCCCGCAGGCTAGTCGAGCAAAAACACGTGCGAGAGGATGCATCCCGCAGACTAGTCGAGTAAAAACACGTGCGAGGTTTTGTGGGATGCGCATGCGCAGGTTTTGTGGGATGCGCATGCGCAGGTTTTTTGGGATGCGCATGCGCAGGTTTTTTGGGATGCGCATGCCTAGTCGAGCAAAAACACGTGCGAGAGGATGCATCCCGCAGGCTAGTCGAGCAAAAACACGTGCGAGAGGATGCATCCCGCAGGCTAGTCGAGTAAAAACACGTGCGAGAGGATGCATCCCGCAGGCTAGTCGAGTAAAAACACGTGCGAGAGGATGCATCCCGCAGGCTAGTCGAGTAAAAACACGTGCGAGGTTTTGTGGGATGCGCATGCGCAGGTTTTGTGGGATGCGCATGCGCAGGTTTTTTGGGATGCGCATGGCTAGTCGAGCAAAAACACGTGCGAGAAGATGCATCCCGCAGGCTAGTCGAGCAACAACACGTGCGAGAGGATGCATCCTGCAGACTAGTCGAGTAAAAACACGTGCGAGGTTTTGTGGGATGCGCATGCGCAGGTTTTTTGGGATGCGCATGCGCAGGTTTTTTGGGATGCGCATGCCTAGTCGAGCAAAAACACGTGCGAGAGGATGCATCCCGCAGGCTAGTCGAGCAAAAACACGTGCGAGAGGATGCATCCCGCAGGCTAGTCGAGTAAAAACACGTGCGAGAGGATGCATCCCGCAGGCTAGTCGAGTAAAAACACGTGCGAGAGGATGCATCCCGCAGGCTAGTCGAGTAAAAACACGTGCGAGGTTTTGTGGGATGCGCACGCGCAGGTTTTTTGGGATGCGCATGGCTAGTCGAGCAAAAACACGTGCGAGAGGATGCATCCCGCAGGCTAGTCGAGCAAAAACACGTGCGAGAGGATGCATCCCGCAGGCTAGTCGAGTAAAAACACGTGCGAGGTTTTGTGGGATGCGCATGCGCAGGTTTTGTGGGATGCGCATGCGCAGGTTTTTTGGGATGCGCATGGCTGGTCGAGCAAAAACACGTGCGAGAGGATGCATCCCGCAGGCTAGTCGAGCAAAAACACGTGCGAGAGGATGCATCCCGCAGGCTAGTCGAGTAAAAACACGTGCGAGGTTTTGTGGGATGCGCATGCGCAGGTTTTGTGGGAGGCGCATGCGCAGGTTTTTTGGGATGCGCATGGCTAGTCGAGGAAAAACACGTGCGAGAGGATGCATCCCGCAGGCTAGTCGAGTAAAAACACGTGCGAGGTTTTGTGGGATGCGCATGCGCTGGTTTTGTGGGATGCGCATGCGCAGGTTTTTTGGGATGCGCATGCGCAGGTTTTTTGGGATGCGCATGCCTAGTCGAGCAAAAACACGTGCGAGAGGATGCATCCCGCAGGCTAGTCGAGCAAAAACACGTGCGAGAGGATGCATCCCGCAGGCTAGTCGAGTAAAAACACGTGCGAGAGGATGCATCCCGCAGGCTAGTCGAGTAAAAACACGTGCGAGAGGATGCATCCCGCAGGCTAGTCGAGTAAAAACACGTGCGAGGTTTTGTGGGATGCGCATGCGCAGGTTTTGTGGGATGCGCATGCGCAGGTTTTTTGGGATGCGCATGCGCAGGTTTTTTGGGATGCGCATGCCTAGTCGAGCAAAAACACGTGCGAGAGGATGCATCCCGCAGGCTAGTCGAGCAAAAACACGTGCGAGAGGATGCATCCCGCAGGCTAGTCGAGCAAAAACACGTGCGAGAGGATGCATCCCGCAGGCTAGTCGAGTAAAAACACGTGCGAGAGGATGCATCCCGCAGGCTAGTCGAGTAAAAACACGTGCGAGAGGATGCATCCCGCAGGCTAGTCGAGTAAAAACACGTGCGAGGTTTTGTGGGATGCGCATGCGCAGGTTTTGTGGGATGCGCATGCGCAGGTTTTTTGGGATGCGCATGGCTAGTCGAGCAAAAACACGTGCGAGAAGATGCATCCCGCAGGCTAGTCGAGCAAAAACACGTGCGAGAGGATGCATCCCGCAGACTAGTCGAGTAAAAACACGTGCGAGGTTTTGTGGGATGCGCATGCGCAGGTTTTTTGGGATGCGCATGCGCAGGTTTTTTGGGATGCGCATGCCTAGTCGAGCAAAAACACGTGCGAGAGGATGCATCCCGCAGGCTAGTCGAGCAAAAACACGTGCGAGAGGATGCATCCCGCAGGCTAGTCGAGTAAAAACACGTGCGAGAGGATGCATCCCGCAGGCTAGTCGAGTAAAAACACGTGCGAGAGGATGCATCCCGCAGGCTAGTCGAGTAAAAACACGTGCGAGGTTTTGTGGGATGCGCATGCGCAGGTTTTGTGGGATGCGCATGCGCAGGTTTTTTGGGATGCGCATGCGCAGGTTTTTTGGGATGCGCATGGCTAGTCGAGGAAAAACACGTGCGAGAGGATGCATCCCGCAGGCTAGTCGAGTAAAAACACGTGCGAGGTTTTGTGGGATGCGCATGCGCAGGTTTTTTGGGATGCTCATGCCTAGTCGAGCAAAAACACGTGCGAGAGGATGCATCCCGCAGGCTAGTCGAGCAAAAACACGTGCGAGAGGATGCATCCCGCAGGCTAGTCGAGTAAAAACACGTGCGAGAGGATGCATCCCGCAGGCTAGTCGAGTAAAAACACGTGCGAGAGGATGCATCCCGCAGACTAGTCGAGTAAAAACACGTGCGAGGTTTTGTGGGATGCGCATGCGCAGGTTTTTTGGAATGCGCATGGCTAGTCGAGCAAAAACACGTGCGAGAGGATGCATCCCGCAGGCTAGTCGAGCAAAAACACGTGCGAGAGGATGCATCCCGCAGGCTAGTCGAGTAAAAACACGTGCGAGGTTTTGTGGGATGCGCATGCGCAGGTTTTTTGGGATGCGCATGCGCAGGTTTTTTGGGATGCGCATGGCTAGTCGAGGAAAAACACGTGCGAGGTTTTGTGGGATGCGCATGCGCAGGTTTTGTGGGATGCGCATGCGTAGGTTTTTTGGGATGCGCATGCGCAGGTTTTTTGGGATGCGCATGCCTAGTCGAGCAAAAACACGTGCGAGAGGATGCATCCCGCAGGCTAGTCGAGCAAAAACACGTGCGAGAGGATGCATCCCGCAGGCTAGTCGAGTAAAAACACGTGCGAGAGGATGCATCCCGCAGGCTAGTCGAGTAAAAACACGTGCGAGAGGATGCATCCCGCAGGCTAGTCGAGTAAAAACACGTGCGAGAGGATGCATCCCGCAGGCTAGTCGAGCAAAAACACGTGCGAGAGGATGCATCCCGCAGGCTAGTCGAGCAAAAACACGTGCGAGAGGATGCATCCCGCAGGCTAGTCGAGTAAAAACACGTGCGAGAGGATGCATCCCGCAGGCTAGTCGAGCACAAACACGTGCGAGAGGATGCATCCCGCAGGCTAGTCGAGCAAAAACACGTGCGAGAGGATGCATCCCGCAGGCTAGTCGAGCAAAAACACGTGCGAGAGGATGCATCCCGCAGGCTAGTCGAGCAAAAACACGTGCGAGAGGATGCATCCCGCAGGCTAGTCGAGTAAAAACACGTGCGAGGTTTTGTGGGATGCGCATGCGCAGGTTTTGTGGGAGGCGCATGCGCAGGTTTTTTGGGATGCGCATGCGCAGGTTTTTTGGGATGCGCATGGCTAGTCGAGGAAAAACACGTGCGAGAGGATGCATCCCGCAGGCTAGTCGAGTAAAAACACGTGCGAGGTTTTGTGGGATGCGCATGCGCAGGTTTTTTGGGATGCGCATGCCTAGTCGAGCAAAAACACGTGCGAGAGGATGCATCCCGCAGGCTAGTCGAGCAAAAACACGTGCGAGAGGATGCATCCCGCAGGCTAGTCGAGTAAAAACACGTGCGAGAGGATGCATCCCGCAGGCTAGTCGAGCAAAAACACGTGCGAGAGGATGCATCCCGCAGGCTAGTCGAGTAAAAACACGTGCGAGAGGATGCATCCCGCAGGCTAGTCGAGTAAAAACACGTGCGAGGTTTTGTGGGATGCGCATGCGCAGGTTTTGTGGGATGCGCATGCGCAGGTTTTTTGGGATGCGCATGGCTAGTCGAGTAAAAACACGTGCGAGAGGATGCATCCCGCAGGCTAGTCGAGTAAAAACACGTGCGAGAGGATGCATCCCGCAGGCTAGTCGAGCAAAAACACGTGCGAGAGGATGCATGCCGCAGGCTAGTCGAGTAAAAACACGTGCGAGAGGATGAATCCCGAAGGCTAGTCGAGTAAAAACACGTGCGAGAGGATGCATCCCGCAGGCTAGTCGAGTAAAAACACGTGCGAGAGGATGCGTCCCGCAGGCTAGACGAGCAAAAACACGTGCGAGAGGATGCATCCTGCAGGCTAGTCGAGTAAAAACACGTGCGAGAGGATGCATCCCGCAGGCTAGTCGAGCAAAAACACGTGCGAGAGGATGCATCCCGCAGGCTAGCCGAGCAAAAACACGTGCGAGAGGATGCATCCCGCAGGCTAGTCGAGTAAAAACACGTGCGAGAGGATGCATCCCGCAGGCTAGTCGAGCACAAACACGTGCGAGAGGATGCATCCCGCAGGCTAGTCGAGCAAAAACACGTGCGAGAGGATGCATCCCGCAGGCTAGTCGAGCAAAAACACGTGCGAGAGGATGCATCCCGCAGGCTAGTCGAGCAAAAACACGTACGAGAGGATGCATCCCGCAGGCTAGTCGAGTAAAAACACGTGCGAGAGGATGCATCCCGCAGGCTAGTCGAGCACAAACACGTGCGAGAGGATGCATCCCGCAGGCTAGTCGAGCAAAAACACGTGCGAGAGGATGCATCCCGCAGGCTAGTCGAGTAAAAACACGTGCGAGGTTTTGTGGGATGCGCATGCGCAGGTTTTGTGGGATGCGCATGCGCAGGTTTTTTGGGATGCGCATGGCTAGTCGAGCAAAAACACGTGCGAGAGTATGCATCCCGCAGGCTAGTCGAGTAAAAACACGTGCGAGAGGATGCATCCTGCAGGCTAGTCGAGTAAAAACACGTGCGAGAGGATGCATCCCGCAGGCTAGTCGACTAAAAACACGTGCGAGAGGATGCATCCCGCAGGCTAGTCGAGTAAAAACACGTGCGAGGTTTTGTGGGATGCGCATGCGCAGGTTTTGTGGGATGCGCATGCGCAGGTTTTTTGGGATGCGCATGGCTAGTCGAGCAAAAACACGTGCGAGAAGATGCATCCCGCAGGCTAGTCGAGCAAAAACACGTGCGAGAGGATGCATCCCGCAGACTAGTCGAGTAAAAACACGTGCGAGGTTTTGTGGGATGCGCATGCGCAGGTTTTGTGGGATGCGCATGCGCAGGTTTTTTGGGATGCGCATGCGCAGGTTTTTTGGGATGCGCATGCCTAGTCGAGCAAAAACACGTGCGAGAGGATGCATCCCGCAGGCTAGTCGAGCAAAAACACGTGCGAGAGGATGCATCCCGCAGGCTAGTCGAGTAAAAACACGTGCGAGAGGATGCATCCCGCAGGCTAGTCGAGTAAAAACACGTGCGAGAGGATGCATCCCGCAGGCTAGTCGAGTAAAAACACGTGCGAGGTTTTGTGGGATGCGCATGCGCAGGTTTTTTGGGATGCGCATGGCTAGTCGAGCAAAAACACGTGCGAGAGGATGCATCCCGCAGGCTAGTCGAGCAAAAACACGTGCGAGAGGATGCATCCCGCAGGCTAGTCGAGTAAAAACACGTGCGAGGTTTTGTGGGATGCGCATGCGCAGGTTTTTTGGGATGCGCATGGCTGGTCGAGCAAAAACACGTGCGAGAGGATGCATCCCGCAGGCTAGTCGAGCAAAAACACGTGCGAGAGGATGCATCCCGCAGGCTAGTCGAGTAAAAACACGTGCGAGGTTTTGTGGGATGCGCATGCGCAGGTTTTGTGGGAGGCGCATGCGCAGGTTTTTTGGGATGCGCATGCGCAGGTTTTTTGGGATGCGCATGGCTAGTCGAGGAAAAACACGTGCGAGAGGATGCATCCCGCAGGCTAGTCGAGTAAAAACACGTGCGAGGTTTTGTGGGATGCGCATGCGCTGGTTTTGTGGGATGCGCATGCGCAGGTTTTTTGGGATGCGCATGCGCAGGTTTTTTGGGATGCGCATGCCTAGTCGAGCAAAAACACGTGCGAGAGGATGCATCCCGCAGGCTAGTCGAGCAAAAACACGTGCGAGAGATTGCATCCCGCAGGCTAGTCGAGTAAAAACACGTGCGAGAGGATGCATCCCGCAGGCTAGTCGAGTAAAAACACGTGCGAGAGGATGCATCCCGCAGGCTAGTCGAGTAAAAACACGTGCGAGGTTTTGTGGGATGCGCATGCGCAGGTTTTGTGGGATGCGCATGCGCAGGTTTTTTGGGATGCGCATGCGCAGGTTTTTTGGGATGCGCATGCCTAGTCGAGCAAAAACACGTGCGAGAGGATGCATCCCGCAGGCTAGTCGAGCAAAAACACGTGCGAGAGGATGCATCCCGCAGGCTAGTCGAGCAAAAACACGTGCGAGAGGATGCATCCCGCAGGCTAGTCGAGTAAAAACACGTGCGAGAGGATGCATCCCGCAGGCTAGTCGAGTAAAAACACGTGCGAGAGGATGCATCCCGCAGGCTAGTCGAGTAAAAACACGTGCGAGGTTTTGTGGGATGCGCATGCGCAGGTTTTGTGGGATGCGCATGCGCAGGTTTTTTGGGATGCGCATGGCTAGTCGAGCAAAAACACGTGCGAGAAGATGCATCCCGCAGGCTAGTCGAGCAAAAACACGTGCGAGAGGATGCATCCCGCAGACTAGTCGAGTAAAAACACGTGCGAGGTTTTGTGGGATGCGCATGCGCAGGTTTTTTGGGATGCGCATGCGCAGGTTTTTTGGGATGCGCATGCCTAGTCGAGCAAAAACACGTGCGAGAGGATGCATCCCGCAGGCTAGTCGAGCAAAAACACGTGCGAGAGGATGCATCCCGCAGGCTAGTCGAGTAAAAACACGTGCGAGAGGATGCATCCCGCAGGCTAGTCGAGTAAAAACACGTGCGAGAGGATGCATCCCGCAGGCTAGTCGAGTAAAAACACGTGCGAGGTTTTGTGGGATGCGCATGCGCAGGTTTTGTGGGATGCGCATGCGCAGGTTTTTTGGGATGCGCATGCGCAGGTTTTTTGGGATGCGCATGGCTAGTCGAGGAAAAACACGTGCGAGAGGATGCATCCCGCAGGCTAGTCGAGTAAAAACACGTGCGAGGTTTTGTGGGATGCGCATGCGCAGGTTTTTTGGGATGCTCATGCCTAGTCGAGCAAAAACACGTGCGAGAGGATGCATCCCGCAGGCTAGTCGAGCAAAAACACGTGCGAGAGGATGCATCCCGCAGGCTAGTCGAGTAAAAACACGTGCGAGAGGATGCATCCCGCAGGCTAGTCGAGTAAAAACACGTGCGAGAGGATGCATCCCGCAGGCTAGTCGAGTAAAAACACGTGCGAGGTTTTGTGGGATGCGCATGCGCAGGTTTTTTGGGATGCGCATGGCTAGTCGAGCAAAAACACGTGCGAGAGGATGCATCCCGCAGGCTAGTCGAGCAAAAACACGTGCGAGAGGATGCATCCCGCAGGCTAGTCGAGTAAAAACACGTGCGAGGTTTTGTGGGATGCGCATGCGCAGGTTTTGTGGGATGCGCATGCGCAGGTTTTTTGGGATGCGCATGGCTGGTCGAGCAAAAACACGTGCGAGAGGATGCATCCCGCAGGCTAGTCGAGCAAAAACACGTGCGAGAGGATGCATCCCGCAGGCTAGTCGAGTAAAAACACGTGCGAGGTTTTGTGGGATGCGCATGCGCAGGTTTTGTGGGATGCGCATGCGCAGGTTTTTTGGGATGCGCATGCGCAGGTTTTTTGGGATGCGCATGCCTAGTCGAGCAAAAACACGTGCGAGAGGATGCATCCCGCAGGCTAGTCGAGCAAAAACACGTGCGAGAGGATGCATCCCGCAGGCTAGTCGAGTAAAAACACGTGCAAGAGGATGCATCCCGCAGGCTAGTCGAGTAAAAACACGTGCGAGAGGATGCATCCCGCAGGCTAGTCGAGTAAAAACACGTGCGAGGTTTTGTGGGATGCGCATGCGCAGGTTTTGTGGGATGCGCATGCGCAGGTTTTTTGGGATGCGCATGGCTAGTCGAGCAAAAACACGTGCGAGAGGATGCATCCCGCAGGGTAGTCGAGTAAAAACACGTGCGAGAGGATGCATCCCGCAGGCTAGTCGAGTAAAAACACGTGCGAGGTTTTGTGGGATGCGCATGCGCAGGTTTTGTGGGATGCGCATGCGCAGGTTTTTTGGGATGCGCATGGCTAGTCGAGCAAAAACACGTGCGAGAGGATGCATCCCGCAGGCTAGTCGAGTAAAAACACGTGCGAGAGGATGCATCCTGCAGGCTAGTCGAGTAAAAACACGTGCGAGAGGATGCATCCCGCAGGCTAGTCGAGTAAAAACACGTGCGAGGTTTTGTGGGATGCGCATGCGTAGGTTTTGTGGGATGCGCATGCGCAGGTTTTTTGGGATGCGCATGGCTAGTCGAGTAAAAACACGTGCGAGAGGATGCATCCCGCAGGCTAGTCGAGTAAAAACACGTGCGAGAGGATGCATCCCGCAGGCTAGTCGAGCAAAAACACGTGCGAGAGGATGCATCCTGCAGGCTAGTCGAGTAAAAACACGTGCGAGAGGATGCATCCCGCAGGCTAGTCGAGTAAAAACACGTGCGAGGTTTTGTGGGATGCGCATGCGCTGGTTTTGTGGGATGCGCATGCGCAGTTTTTTTGGGATGCGCATGGCTAGTCGAGCAAAAACACGTGCGAGAGGATGCATCCCGCAGGCTAGTCGAGTAAAAACACGTGCGAGAGGATGCATCCTGCAGGCTAGTCGAGTAAAAACACGTGCGAGAGGATGCATCCCGCAGGCTAGCCGAGCAAAAACACGTGCGAGAGGATGCATCCCGCAGGCTAGTCGAGCAAAAACACGTGCGAGAGGATGCATCCCGCAGGCTAGTCGAGTAAAAACACGTGCGAGAGGATGCATCCTGCAGGCTAGTCGAGTAAAAACACGTGCGAGAGGATGCATCCCGCAGGCTAGCCGAGCAAAAACACGTGCGAGAGGATGCATCCCGCAGGCTAGTCGAGTAAAAACACGTGCGAGAGGATGCATCCCGCAGGCTAGTCGAGCACAAACACGTGCGAGAGGATGCATCCCGCAGGCTAGTCGAGCAAAAACACGTGCGAGAGGATGCATCCCGCAGGCTAGTCGAGCAAAAACACGTGCGAGAGGATGCATCCCGCAGGCTAGTCGAGTAAAAACACGTGCAAGGTTTTGTGGGATGCGCATGCGCAGGTTTTGTGGGATGCGCATGCGCAGGTTTTTTGGGATGCGCATGGCTAGTCGAGCAAAAACACGTGCGAGAGGATGCATCCCGCAGGCTAGTCGAGTAAAAACACGTGCGAGGTTTTGTGGGATGCGCATGCGCAGGTTTTTTGGGATGCGCATGGCTAGTCGAGTAAAAACACGTGCGAGAGGATGCATCCCGCAGGCTAGTCGAGTAAAAACACGTGCGAGGTATTGTTGGATGCGCATGCGCAGGTTTTGTGGGATGCGCATGCGCAGGTTTTTTGCGATGCGCATGGCTAGTCGAGCAAAAACACGTGCGAGAGGATGCATCCCGCAGGCTAGTCGAGCAAAAACACGTGCGAGAGGATGCATCCCGCAGGCTAGTCGAGTAAAAACACGTGCGAGGTTTTGTGGGATGCGCATGCGCAGGTTTTGTGGGATGCGCATGCGCAGGTTTTTTGGGATGCGCATGGCTAGTCGAGGAAAAACACGTGCGAGAGGATGCATCCCGCAGGCTAGTCGAGTAAAAACACGTGCGAGGTTTTGTGGGATGCGCATGCGCAGGTTTTTTGGGATGCTCATGCCTAGTCGAGCAAAAACACGTGCGAGAGGATGCATCCCGCAGGCTAGTCGAGCAAAAACACGTGCGAGAGGATGCATCCCGCAGGCTAGTCGAGTAAAAACACGTGCGAGAGGATGCATCCCGCAGGCTAGTCGAGTAAAAACACGTGCGAGAGGATGCATCCCGCAGGCTAGTCGAGTAAAAACACGTGCGAGGTTTTGTGGGATGCGCATGCGCAGGTTTTGTGGGATGCGCATGCGCAGGTTTTTTGGGATGCGCATGGCTAGTCGAGCAAAAACACGTGCGAGAGGATGCATCCCGCAGGGTAGTCGAGTAAAAACACGTGCGAGAGGATGCATCCCGCAGGCTAGTCGAGTAAAAACACGTGCGAGGTTTTGTGGGATGCGCATGCGCAGGTTTTGTGGGATGCGCATGCGCAGGTTTTTTGGGATGCGCATGGCTAGTCGAGCAAAAACACGTGCGAGAGGATGCATCCCGCAGGCTAGTCGAGTAAAAACACGTGCGAGAGGATGCATCCTGCAGGCTAGTCGAGTAAAAACACGTGCGAGAGGATGCATCCCGCAGGCTAGTCGAGTAAAAACACGTGCGAGGTTTTGTGGGATGCGCATGCGTAGGTTTTGTGGGATGCGCATGCGCAGGTTTTTTGGGATGCGCATGGCTAGTCGAGTAAAAACACGTGCGAGAGGATGCATCCCGCAGGCTAGTCGAGTAAAAACTCGTGCGAGAGGATGCATCCCGCAGGCTAGTCGAGCAAAAACACGTGCGAGAGGATGCATCCTGCAGGCTAGTCGAATAAAAACACGTGCCAGAGGATGCATCCCGCAGGCTAGTCGAGTAAAAACACGTGCGAGGTTTTGTGGGATGCGCATGCGCAGGTTTTTTGTGATGCGCATGGCTAGTCGAGTAAAAACACGTGCGAGCGGATGCATCCCGCAGGCTAGTCGAGTAAAAACACGTGCGAGGTTTTGTGGGATGCGCATGCGCAGGTTTTGTGGGATGCGCATGCGCAGGTTTTTTGGGATGCGCATGGCTAGTCGAGCAAAAACACGTGCGAGAGGATGCATCCCGCAGGCTAGTCAAGTAAAAACACGTGCGAGGTTTTGTGGGATGCGCATGCGCAGGTTTTTTGGGATGCGCATGGCTAGTCGAGCAAAAACACGTGCGAGAGGATGCATCCCGCAGGGTAGTCGAGCAAAAACACGTGCGAGAGGATGCATCCCGCAGGCTAGTCGAGTAAAAACACGTGCGAGGTTTTGTGGGATGCGCATGCGCAGGTTTTGTGGGAGGCGCATGCGCAGGTTTTTTGGGATGCGCATGCGCAGGTTTTTTGGGATGCGCATGGCTAGTCGAGGAAAAACACGTGCGAGAGGATGCATCCCGCAGGCTAGTCGAGTAAAAACACGTGCGAGGTTTTGTGGGATGCGCATGCGCTGGTTTTGTGGGATGCGCATGCGCAGGTTTTTTGGGATGCGCATGCGCAGGTTTTTTGGGATGCGCATGCCTAGTCGAGCAAAAACACGTGCGAGAGGATGCATCCCGCAGGCTAGTCGAGCAAAAACACGTGCGAGAGGATGCATCCCGCAGGCTAGTCGAGCAAAAACACGTGCGAGAGGATGCATCCCGCAGGCTAGTCGAGTAAAAACACGTGCGAGAGGATGCATCCCGCAGGCTAGTCGAGTAAAAACACGTGCGAGAGGATGCATCCCGCAGGCTAGTCGAGTAAAAACACGTGCGAGAGGATGCATCCCGCAGGCTAGTCGAGTAAAAACACGTGCGAGAGGATGCATCCTGCAGGCTAGTCGAGTAAAAACACGTGCGAGAGGATGCATCCCGCAGGCTAGTCGAGTAAAAACACGTGCGAGGTTTTGTGGGATGCGCATGCGCAGGTTTTGTGGGATGCGCATGCGCAGGTTTTTTGGGATGCGCATGGCTAGTCGAGCAAAAACACGTGCGAGAGGATGCATCCCGCAGGCTAGTCGAGTAAAAACACGTGCGAGAGGATGCATCCCGCAGGCTAGTCGAGTAAAAACACGTGCGAGAGGATGCATCCCGCAGGCTAGTCGAGTAAAAACACGTGCGAGGTTTTGTGGGATGCGCATGCGCAGGTTTTGTGGGATGCGCATGCGCAGGTTTTGTGGGATGCGCATGCGCAGGTTTTTTGGGATGCGCATGCCTAGTCGAGCAAAAACACGTGCGAGAGGATGCATCCCGCAGGCTAGTCGAGCAAAAACACGTGCGAGAGGATGCATCCCGCAGGCTAGTCGAGTAAAAACACGTGCGAGAGGATGCATCCCGCAGGCTAGTCGAGTAAAAACACGTGCGAGAGGATGCATCCCGCAGGCTAGTCGAGTAAAAACACGTGCGAGAGGATGCATCCTGCAGGCTAGTCGAGTAAAAACACGTGCGAGAGGATGCATCCCGCAGGCTAGTCGAGTAAAAACACGTGCGAGGTTTTGTGGGATGCGCATGCGCAGGTTTTGTGGGATGCGCATGCGCAGGTTTTTTGGGATGCGCATGGCTAGTCGAGCAAAAACACGTGCGAGAGGATGCATCCCGCAGGCTAGTCGAGTAAAAACACGTGCGAGAGGATGCATCCCGCAGGCAAGTCGAGTAAAAACACGTGCGAGAGGATGCATCCCGCAGGCAAGTCGAGTAAAAACACGTGCGAGGTTTTGTGGGATGCGCATGCGCAGGTTTTGTGGGATGCGCATGCGCAGGTTTTTTGGGATGCGCATGGCTAGTCGAGCAAAAACACGTGCGAGAGGATGCATCCCGCAGGCTAGTCGAGCAAAAACACGTGCGAGAGGATGCATCCCGCAGGCTAGTCGAGTAAAAACACGTGCGAGGTTTTGTGGGATGCGCATGCGCAGGTTTTGTGGGAGGCGCATGCGCAGGTTTTTTGGGATGCGCATGCGCAGGTTTTTTGGGATGCGCATGGCTAGTCGAGGAAAAACACGTGCGAGGTTTTGTGGGATGCGCATGCGTAGGTTTTGTGGGATGCGCATGCGTAGGTTTTTTGGGATGCGCATGCGCAGGTTTTTTGGGATGCGCATGCCTAGTCGAGCAAAAACACGTGCGAGAGGATGCATCCCGCAGGCTAGTCGAGCAAAAACACGTGCGAGAGGATGCATCCCGCAGGCTAGTCGAGTAAAAACACGTGCGAGAGGATGCATCCCGCAGGCTAGTCGAGTAAAAACACGTGCGAGAGGATGCATCCCGCAGGCTAGTCGAGTAAAAACACGTGCGAGAGGATGCATCCCGCAGGCTAGTCGAGCAAAAACACGTGCGAGAGGATGCATCCCGCAGGCTAGTCGAGCAAAAACACGTGCGAGAGGATGCATCCCGCAGGCTAGTCGAGTAAAAACACGTGCGAGAGGATGCATCCCGCAGGCTAGTCGAGCACAAACACGTGCGAGAGGATGCATCCCGCAGGCTAGTCGAGCAAAAACACGTGCGAGAGGATGCATCCCGCAGGCTAGTCGAGCAAAAACACGTGCGAGAGGATGCATCCCGTAGGCTAGTCGAGCAAAAACACGTGCGAGAGGATGCATCCCGCAGGCTAGTCGAGTAAAAACACGTGCGAGGTTTTGTGGGAGGCGCATGCGCAGGTTTTTTGGGATGCGCATGCGCAGGTTTTTTGGGATGCGCATGGCTAGTCGAGGAAAAACACGTGCGGGAGGATGCATCCCGCAGGCTAGTCGAGTAAAAACACGTGCGAGGTTTTGTGGGATGCGCATGCGCAGGTTTTGTGGGATGCGCATGCGCAGGTTTTTTGGGATGCGCATGCGCAGGTTTTTTGGGATGCGCATGCCTAGTCGAGCAAAAACACGTGCGAGAGGATGCATCCCGCAGGCTAGTCGAGCAAAAACACGTGCGAGAGGATGCATCCCGCAGGCTAGTCGAGTAAAAACACGTGCGAGAGGATGCATCCCGCAGGCTAGTCGAGCAAAAACACGTGCGAGAGGATGCATCCCGCAGGCTAGTCGAGTAAAAACACGTGCGAGGTTTTGTGGGATGCGCATGCGCAGGTTTTGTGGGATGCGCATGCGCAGGTTTTTTGGGATGCGCATGGCTAGTCGAGCAAAAACACGTGCGAGAGGATGCATCCCGCAGGCTAGTCGAATAAAAACACGTGCGAGAGGATGCATCCCGCAGGCTAGTCGAGCAAAAACACGTGCGAGAGGATGCATCCCGCAGGCTAGTCGAGTAAAAACACGTGCGAGGTTTTGTGGGATGCGCATGCGCAGGTTTTGTGGGATGCGCATGCGCAGGTTTTTTGGGATGCGCATGGCTAGTCGAGCAAAAACACGTGCGAGAGGATGCATCCCGCAGGCTAGTCGAGCAAAAACACGTGCGAGAGGATGCATCCCGCAGGCTAGTCGAGTAAAAACACGTGCGAGGTTTTGTGGGATGCGCATGCGCAGGTTTTGTGGGAGGCGCATGCGCAGGTTTTTTGGGATGCGCATGCGCAGGTTTTTTGGGATGCGCATGGCTAGTCGAGGAAAAACACGTGCGAGGTTTTGTGGGATGCGCATGCGCAGGTTTTGTGGGATGCGCATGCGTAGGTTTTTTGGGATGCGCATGCGCAGGTTTTTTGGGATGCGCATGCCTAGTTGAGCAAAAACACGTGCGAGAGGATGCATCCCGCAGGCTAGTCGAGCAAAAACACGTGCGAGAGGATGCATCCCGCAGGCTAGTCGAGTAAAAACACGTGCGAGAGGATGCATCCCGCAGGCTAGTCGAGTAAAAACACGTGCGAGAGGATGCATCCCGCAGGCTAGTCGAGTAAAAACACGTGCGAGAGGATGCATCCCGCAGGCTAGTCGAGCAAAAACACGTGCGAGAGGATGCATCCCGCAGGCTAGTCGAGCAAAAACACGTGCGAGAGGATGCATCCCGCAGGCTAGTCGAGTAAAAACACGTGCGAGAGGATGCATCCCGCAGGCTAGTCGAGCACAAACACGTGCGAGAGGATGCATCCCGCAGGCTAGTCGAGCAAAAACACGTGCGAGAGGATGCATCCCGCAGGCTAGTCGAGCAAAAACACGTGCGAGAGGATGCATCCCGTAGGCTAGTCGAGCAAAAACACGTGCGAGAGGATGCATCCCGCAGGCTAGTCGAGTAAAAACACGTGCGAGGTTTTGTGGGAGGCGCATGCGCAGGTTTTTTGGGATGCGCATGCGCAGGTTTTTTGGGATGCGCATGGCTAGTCGAGGAAAAACACGTGCGGGAGGATGCATCCCGCAGGCTAGTCGAGTAAAAACACGTGCGAGGTTTTGTGGGATGCGCATGCGCAGGTTTTGTGGGATGCGCTTGCGCAGGTTTTTTGGGATGCGCATGCGCAGGTTTTTTGGGATGCGCATGCCTAGTCGAGCAAAAACACGTGCGAGAGGATGCATCCCGCAGGCTAGTCGAGCAAAAACACGTGCGAGAGGATGCATCCCGCAGGCTAGTCGAGTAAAAACACGTGCGAGAGGATGCATCCCGCAGGCTAGTCGAGCAAAAACACGTGCGAGAGGATGCATCCCGCAGGCTAGTCGAGTAAAAACACGTGCGAGGTTTTGTGGGATGCGCATGCGCAGGTTTTGTGGGATGCGCATGCGCAGGTTTTTTGGGATGCGCATGGCTAGTCGAGCAAAAACACGTGCGAGAGGATGCATCCCGCAGGCTAGTCGAATAAAAACACGTGCGAGAGGATGCATCCCGCAGGCTAGTCGAGCAAAAACACGTGCGAGAGGATGCATCCCGCAGGCTAGTCGAGTAAAAACACGTGCGAGGTTTTGTGGGATGCGCATGCGCAGGTTTTGTGGGATGCGCATGCGCAGGTTTTTTGGGATGCGCATGGCTAGTCGAGCAAAAACACGTGCGAGAGGATGCATCCCGCAGGCTAGTCGAGCAAAAACACGTGCGAGAGGATGCATCCCGCAGGCTAGTCGAGTAAAAACACGTGCGAGGTTTTGTGGGATGCGCATGCGCAGGTTTTGTGGGAGGCGCATGCGCAGGTTTTTTGGGATGCGCATGCGCAGGTTTTTTGGGATGCGCATGGCTAGTCGAGGAAAAACACGTGCGAGGTTTTGTGGGATGCGCATGCGCAGGTTTTGTGGGATGCGCATGCGTAGGTTTTTTGGGATGCGCATGCGCAGGTTTTTTGGGATGCGCATGCCTAGTCGAGCAAAAACACGTGCGAGAGGATGCATCCCGCAGGCTAGTCGAGCAAAAACACGTGCGAGAGGATGCATCCCGCAGGCTAGTCGAGTAAAAACACGTGCGAGAGGATGCATCCCGCAGGCTAGTCGAGTAAAAACACGTGCGAGAGGATGCATCCCGCAGGCTAGTCGAGTAAAAACACGTGCGAGAGGATGCATCCCGCAGGCTAGTCGAGCAAAAACACGTGCGAGAGGATGCATCCCGCAGGCTAGTCGAGCAAAAACACGTGCGAGAGGATGCATCCCGCAGGCTAGTCGAGTAAAAACACGTGCGAGAGGATGCATCCCGCAGGCTAGTCGAGCACAAACACGTGCGAGAGGATGCATCCCGCAGGCTAGTCGAGCAAAAACACGTGCGAGAGGATGCATCCCGCAGGCTAGTCGAGCAAAAACACGTGCGAGAGGATGCATCCCGCAGGCTAGTCGAGCAAAAACACGTGCGAGAGGATGCATCCCGCAGGCTAGTCGAGTAAAAACACGTGCGAGGTTTTGTGGGATGCGCATGCGCAGGTTTTGTGGGAGGCGCATGCGCAGGTTTTTTGGGATGCGCATGCGCAGGTTTTTTGGGATGCGCATGGCTAGTCGAGGAAAAACACGTGCGAGAGGATGCATCCCGCAGGCTAGTCGAGTAAAAACACGTGCGAGGTTTTGTGGGATGCGCATGCGCAGGTTTTGTGGGATGCGCATGCGCAGGTTTTTTGGGATGCGCATGCGCAGGTTTTTTGGGATGCGCATGCCTAGTCGAGCAAAAACACGTGCGAGAGGATGCATCCCGCAGGCTAGTCGAGCAAAAACACGTGCGAGAGGATGCATCCCGCAGGCTAGTCGAGTAAAAACACGTGCGAGAGGATGCATCCCGCAGGCTAGTCGAGCAAAAACACGTGCGAGAGGATGCATCCCGCAAGCTAGTCGAGTAAAAACACGTGCGAGAGGATGCATCCCGCAGGCTAGTCGAGTAAAAACACGTGCGAGAGGATGCATCCCGCAGGCTAGTCGAGTAAAAACACGTGCGAGGTTTTGTGGGATGCGCATGCGCAGGTTTTGTGGGATGCGCATGCGCAGGTTTTGTGGGATGCGCATGCGCAGGTTTTTTGGGATGCTCATGCCTAGTCGAGCAAAAACACGTGCGAGAGGATGCATCCCGCAGGCTAGTCGACTAAAAACACGTGCGAGAGGATGCATCCCGCAGGCTAGTCGAGTAAAAACACGTGCGAGAGGATGCATCCCGCAGGCTAGTCGAGTAAAAACACGTGCGAGGTTTTGTGGGATGCGCATGCGCAGGTTTTTTGGGATGCGCATGGCTAGTCGAGCAAAAACACGTGCGAGATGATGCATCCCGCAGGCTAGTCGAGCAAAAACACGTGCGAGAGGATGCATCCCGCAGGCTAGTCGAGTAAAAACACGTGCGAGGTTTTGTGGGATGCGCATGCGCAGGTTTTGTGGGATGCGCATGCGCAGGTTTTTTGGGATGCGCATGCGCAGGTTTTTTGGGATGCGCATGCCTAGTCGAGCAAAAACACGTGCGAGAGGATGCATCCCGCAGGCTAGTCGAGCAAAAACACGTGCGAGAGGATGCATCCCGCAGGCTAGTCGAGTAAAAACACGTGCGAGGTTTTGTGGGATGCGCATGCGCAGGTTTTGTGGGATGCGCATGCGCAGGTTTTTTGGGATGCTCATGCCTAGTCGAGCAAAAACACGTGCGAGAGGATGCATCCCGCAGGCTAGTCGAGCAAAAACACGTGCGAGAGGATGCATCCCGCAGGCTAGTCGAGTAAAAACACGTGCGAGAGGATGCATCCCGCAGGCTAGTCGAGTAAAAACACGTGCGAGGTTTTGTGGGATGCGCATGCGCAGGTTTTTTGGGATGCGCATGGCTAGTCGAGCAAAAACACGTGCGAGAGGATGCATCCCGCAGGCTAGTCGAGCAAAAACACGTGCGAGAGGATGCATCCCGCAGGCTAGACGAGTAAAAACACGTGCGAGGTTTTGTGGGATGCGCATGCGCAGGTTTTGTGGGATGCGCATGCGCAGGTTTTTTGGGATGCGCATGGCTAGTCGAGCAAAAACACGTGCGAGAGGATGCATCCCGCAGGCTAGTCGAGCAAAAACACGTGCGAGAGGATGCATCCCGCAGGCTAGTCGAGTAAAAACACGTGCGAGGTTTTGTGGGATGCGCATGCGCAGGTTTTGTGGGATGCGCATGCGCAGGTTTTTTGGGATGCGCATGGCTAGTCGAGCAAAAACACGTGCGAGAGGATGCATCCCGCAGGCTAGTCGAGCAAAAACACGTGCGAGAGGATGCATCCCGCAGGCTAGTCGAGTAAAAACACGTGCGAGGTTTTGTGGGATGCGCATGCGCAGGTTTTGTGGGAGGCGCATGCGCAGGTTTTTTGGGATGCGCATGCGCAGGTTTTTTGGGATGCGCATGGCTAGTCGAGGAAAAACACGTGCGAGAGGATGCATCCCGCAGGCTAGTCGAGTAAAAACACGTGCGAGGTTTTGTGGGATGCGCATGCGCAGGTTTTGTGGGATGCGCATGCGCAGGTTTTTTGGGATGCGCATGCGCAGGTTTTTTGGGATGCGCATGCCTAGTCGAGCAAAAACACGTGCGAGAGGATGCATCCCGCAGGCTAGTCGAGCAAAAACACGTGCGAGAGGATGCATCCCGCAGGCTAGTCGAGTAAAAACACGTGCGAGGTTTTGTGGGATGCGCATGCGCAGGTTTTGTGGGATGCGCATGCGCAGGTTTTTTGGGATGCTCATGCCTAGTCGAGCAAAAACACGTGCGAGAGGATGCATCCCGCAGGCTAGTCGAGCAAAAACACGTGCGAGAGGATGCATCCCGCAGGCTAGTCGAGTAAAAACACGTGCGAGAGGATGCATCCCGCAGGCTAGTCGAGTAAAAACACGTGCGAGAGGATGCATCCCGCAGGCTAGTCGAGTAAAAACACGTGCGAGGTTTTGTGGGATGCGCATGCGCAGGTTTTTTGGGATGCGCATGGCTAGTCGAGCAAAAACACGTGCGAGAGGATGCATCCCGCAGGCTAGTCGAGCAAAAACACGTGCGAGAGGATGCATCCCGCAGGCTAGACGAGTAAAAACACGTGCGAGGTTTTGTGGGATGCGCATGCGCATGTTTTGTGGGATGTGCATGCGCAGGTTTTTTGGGATGCGCATGGCTAGTCGAGCAAAAACACGTGCGAGAGGATGCATCCCGCAGGCTAGTCGAGCAAAAACACGTGCGAGAGGATGCATCCCGCAGGCTAGTCGAGTAAAAACACGTGCGAGGTTTTGTGGGATGCGCATGCGCAGGTTTTGTGGGAGGCGCATGCGCAGGTTTTTTGGGATGCGCATGCGCAGGTTTTTTGGGATGCGCCTGGCTAGTCGAGGAAAAACACGTGCGAGAGGATGCATCCCGCAGGCTAGTCGAGTAAAAACACGTGCGAGGTTTTGTGGGATGCGCATGCGCAGGTTTTGTGGGATGCGCATGCGCAGGTTTTTTGGGATGCGCATGCGTAGGTTTTTTGGGATGCGCATGCCTAGTCGAGCAAAAACACGTGCGAGAGGATCCATCCCGCAGGCTAGTCGAGCAAAAACACGTGCGAGAGGATGCATCCCGCAGGCTAGTCGAGTAAAAACACGTGCGAGAGGATGCATCCCGCAGGCTAGTCGAGTAAAAACACGTGCGAGGTTTTGTGGGATGCGCATGCGCAGGTTTTGTGGGATGCGCATGCGCAGGTTTTTTGGGATGCGCATGGCTAGTCGAGCAAAAACACGTGCGAGAGGATGCATCCCGCAGGGTAGTCGAGTAAAAACACGTGCGAGAGGATGCATCCCGCAGGCTAGTCGAGTAAAAACACGTGCGAGGTTTTGTGGGATGCGCATGCGCAGGTTTTGTGGGATGCGCATGCGCAGGTTTTTTGGCATGCGCATGGCTAGTCGATCAAAAACACGTGCGAGAGGATGCATCCCGCAGGCTAGTCGAGTAAAAACACGTGCGAGAGGATGCATCCTGCAGGCTAGTCGAGTAAAAACACGTGCGAGAGGATGCATCCCGCAGGCTAGTCGAGTAAAAACACGTGCGAGAGGATGCGTCCCGCAGGCTAGTCGAGCAAAAACACGTGCGAGAGGATGCATCCTGCAGGCTAGTCGAGTAAAAACACGCGCGAGAGGATGCATCCCGCAGGCTAGTCGCGCAAAAACACGTGCGAGAGGATGCATCCCGCAGGCTAGTCGAGCAAAAACACGTGCGAGAGGATGCATGCCGCAGGCTAGTCGAGTAAAAACACGAGCGAGAGGATGAATCCCGAAGGCTAGTCGAGTAAAAACACGTGCGAGAGGATGCATCCCGCAGGCTAGTCGAGTAAAAACACGTGCGAGAGGATGCGTCCCGCAGGCTAGTCGAGCAAAAACACGTGCGAGAGGATGCATCCTGCAGGCTAGTCGAGTAAAAACACGTGCGAGAGGATGCATCCCGCAGGCTAGTCGAGCAAAAACACGTGCGAGAGGATGCATGCCGCAGGCTAGTCGAGTAAAAACACGAGCGAGAGGATGAATCCCGAAGGCTAGTCGAGTAAAAACACGTGCGAGAGGATGCATCCCGCAGGCTAGTCGAGTAAAAACACGTGCGAGAGGATGCGTCCCGCAGGCTAGTCGAGCAAAAACACGTGCGAGAGGATGCATCCTGCAGGCTAGTCGAGTAAAAACACGCGCGAGAGGATGCATCCCGCAGGCTAGTCGCGCAAAAACACGTGCGAGAGGATGCATCCCGCAGGCTAGTCGAGCAAAAACACGTGCGAGAGGATGCATCCCGCAGGCTAGTCGAGTAAAAACACGTGCGAGAGGATGCATCCGGCAGGATAGTCGAGCACAAACACGTGCGAGAGGATGCATCCCGCAGGCTAGTCGAGCAAAAACACGTGCGAGAGGATGCATCCCGCAGGCTAGTCGAGTAAAAACACGTGCGAGAGGATGCATCCCGCAGGCTAGTCGAGTAAAAACACGTGCAAGGTTTTGTGGGATGCGCATGCGCAGGTTTTGTGGGATGCGCATGCGCAGGTTTTTTGGGATGCGCATGGCTAGTCGAGCAAAAACACGTGCGAGAGGATGCATCCCGCAGGCTAGTCGAGTAAAAACACGTGCGAGAGGATGCATCCTGCAGGCTAGTCGAGTAAAAACACGTGCGAGAGGATGCATCCCGCAGGCTAGTCGAGTAAAAACACGTGCGAGGTTTTGTGGGACGCGCATGCGCAGGTTTTTTGGGATGCGCATGGCTAGTCGAGTAAAAACACGTGCGAGAGGATGCATCCCGCAGGCTAGTCGAGTAAAAACACGTGCGAGGTTTTGTGGGATGCGCATGCGCAGGTTTTGTGGGATGCGCATGCGCAGGTTTTTTGGGATGCGCATGGCTAGTCGAGCAAAAACACGTGCGAGAGGATGCATCCCGCAGGCTAGTCGAGCAAAGACACGTGCGAGAGGATGCATCCCGCAGGCTAGTCGAGTAAAAACACGTGCGAGGTTTTGTGGGATGCGCATGCGCAGGTTTTGTGGGAGGCGCATGCGCAGGTTTTTTGGGATGCGCATGCGCAGGTTTTTTGGGATGCGCATGGCTAGTCGAGGAAAAACACGTGCGAGAGGATGCATCCCGCAGGCTAGTCGAGTAAAAACACGTGCGAGGTTTTGTGGGATGCGCATGCGCAGGTTTTTTGGGATGCGCATGCGCAGTTTTTTTGGGATGCGCATGCCTAGTCGAGCAAAAACACGTGCGAGAGGATGCATCCCGCAGGCTAGTCGAGCAAAAACACGTGCGAGAGGATGCATCCCGCAGGCTAGTCGAGTAAAAACACGTGCGAGGTTTTGTGGGATGCGCATGCGCAGGTTTTGTGGGAGGCGCATGCGCAGGTTTTTTGGGATGCGCATGGCTAGTCGAGTAAAAACACGTGCGAGAGGATGCATCCCGCAGGCTAGTCGAGTAAAAACACGTGCGAGAGTATGCATCCCGCAGGCTAGTCGAGCAAAAACACGTGCGAGAGGATGCATGCCGCAGGCTAGTCGAGTAAAAACACGTGCGAGAGGATGCATCCCGCAGGCTAGTCGAGTAAAAACACGTGCGAGGTTTTGTGGGATGCGCATGCGCAGGTTTTGTGGGATGCGCATGCGCAGGTTTTTTGGGATGCGCATGGCTAGTCGAGCAAAAACACGTGCGAGAGGATGCATCCCGCAGGGTAGTCGAGTAAAAACACGTGCGAGAGGATGCATCCCGCAGGCTAGTCGAGTAAAAACACGTGCGAGGTTTTGTGGGATGCGCATGCGCAGGTTTTGTGGGATGCGCATGCGCAGGTTTTTTGGCATGCGCATGGCTAGTCGATCAAAAACACGTGCGAGAGGATGCATGACGCAGGCTAGTCGAGTAAAAACACGTGCGAGAGGATGCATCCTGCAGGCTAGTCGAGTAAAAACACGTGCGAGAGGATGCATCCCGCAGGCTAGTCGAGTAAAAACACGTGCGAGGTTTTGTGGGATGCGCATGCGTAGGTTTTGTGGGATGCGCATGCGCAGGTTTTTTGGGATGCGCATGGCTAGTCGAGTAAAAACACGTGCGAGAGGATGCATCCCGCAGGCTAGTCGAGTAAAAACACGTGCGAGAGGATGCATCCCGCAGGCTAGTCGAGCAAAAACACGTGCGAGAGGATGCATGCCGCAGGCTAGTCGAGTAAAAACACGAGCGAGAGGATGAATCCCGAAGGCTAGTCGAGTAAAAACACGTGCGAGAGGATGCATCCCGCAGGCTAGTCGAGTAAAAACACGTGCGAGAGGATGCGTCCCGCAGGCTAGTCGAGCAAAAACACGTGCGAGAGGATGCATCCTGCAGGCTAGTCGAGCAAAAACACGTGCGAGAGGATGCATCCCGCAGGGTAGTCGATTAAAAACACGTGCGAGAGGATGCATCCCGCAGGCTAGTCGAGTAAAAACACGTGCGAGGTTTTGTGGGATGCGCATGCGCAGGTTTTGTGGGATGCGCATGCGCAGGTTTTTTGGCATGCGCAAGGCTAGTCGATCAAAAACACGTGCGAGAGGATGCATCCCGCAGGCTAGTCGAGTAAAAACACGTGCGAGAGGATGCATCCTGCAGGCTAGTCGAGTAAAAACACGTGCGAGAGGATGCATCCCGCAGGCTAGTCGAGTAAAAACACGTGCGAGGTTTTGTGGGATGCGCATGCGTAGGTTTTGTGGGATGCGCATGCGCAGGTTTTTTGGGATGCGCATGGCTAGTCGAGTAAAAACACGCGCGAGAGGATGCATCCCGCAGGCTAGTCGCGCAAAAACACGTGCGAGAGGATGCATCCCGCAGGCTAGTCGAGCAAAAACACGTGCGAGAGGATGCATCCCGCAGGCTAGTCGAGTAAAAACACGTGCGAGAGGATGCATCCGGCAGGCTAGTCGAGCACAAACACGTGCGAGAGGATGCATCCCGCAGGCTAGTCGAGCAAAAACACGTGCGAGAGGATGCATCCCGCAGGCTAGTCGAGTAAAAACACGTGCGAGAGGATGCATCCCGCAGGCTAGTCGAGTAAAAACACGTGCAAGGTTTTGTGGGATGCGCATGCGCAGGTTTTGTGGGATGCGCATGCGCAGGTTTTTTGGGATGCGCATGGCTAGTCGAGCAAAAACACGTGCGAGAGGATGCATCCCGCAGGCTAGTCGAGTAAAAACACGTGCGAGAGGATGCATCCTGCAGGCTAGTCGAGTAAAAACACGTGCGAGAGGATGCATCCCGCAGGCTAGTCGAGTAAAAACACGTGCGAGGTTTTGTGGGACGCGCATGCGCAGGTTTTTTGGGATGCGCATGCGCAGGTTTTTTGGGATGCGCATGCGCAGGTTTTTTGGGATGCGCATGCCTAGTCGAGCAAAAACACGTGCGAGAGGATGCATCCCGCAGGCTAGTCGAGCAAAAACACGTGCGAGAGGATGCATCCCGCAGGCTAGTCGAGTAAAAACACGTGCGAGAGGATGCATCCCGCAGGCTAGTCGAGTAAAAACACGTGCGAGAGGATGCATCCCGCAGGCTAGTCGAGTAAAAACACGTGCGAGGTTTTGTGGGATGCGCATGCGCAGGTTTTTTGGGATGCGCATGGCTAGTCGAGGAAAAACACGTGCGAGAGGATGCATCCCGCAGGCTAGTCGAGTAAAAACACGTGCGAGGTTTTGTGGGATGCGCATGCGCAGGTTTTGTGGGATGCGCATGCGCAGGTTTTTTGGGATGCGCATGCGCAGGTTTTTTGGGATGCGCATGCCTAGTCGAGCAAAAACACGTGCGAGAGGATGCATCCCGCAGGCTAGTCGAGCAAAAACACGTGCGAGAGGATGCATCCCGCAGGCTAGTCGAGTAAAAACACGTGCGAGAGGATGCATCCCGCAGGCTAGTCGAGCAAAAACACGTGCGAGAGGATGCATCCCGCAAGCTAGTCGAGTAAAAACACGTGCGAGAGGATGCATCCCGCAGGCTAGTCGAGTAAAAACACGTGCGAGAGGATGCATCCCGCAGGCTAGTCGAGTAAAAACACGTGCGAGGTTTTGTGGGATGCGCATGCGCAGGTTTTGTGGGATGCGCATGCGCAGGTTTTGTGGGATGCGCATGCGCAGGTTTTTTGGGATGCTCATGCCTAGTCGAGCAAAAACACGTGCGAGAGGATGCATCCCGCAGGCTAGTCGACTAAAAACACGTGCGAGAGGATGCATCCCGCAGGCTAGTCGAGTAAAAACACGTGCGAGAGGATGCATCCCGCAGGCTAGTCGAGTAAAAACACGTGCGAGGTTTTGTGGGATGCGCATGCGCAGGTTTTTTGGGATGCGCATGGCTAGTCGAGCAAAAACACGTGCGAGAGGATGCATCCCGCAGGCTAGTCGAGCAAAAACACGTGCGAGAGGATGCATCCCGCAGGCTAGTCGAGTAAAAACACGTGCGAGGTTTTGTGGGATGCGCATGCGCAGGTTTTGTGGGATGCGCATGCGCAGGTTTTTTGGGATGCGCATACGCAGGTTTTTTGGGATGCGCATGCCTAGTCGAGCAAAAACACGTGCGAGAGGATGCATCCCGCAGGCTAGTCGAGCAAAAACACGTGCGAGAGGATGCATCCCGCAGGCTAGTCGAGTAAAAACACGTGCGAGGTTTTGTGGGATGCGCATGCGCAGGTTTTGTGGGATGCGCATGCGCAGGTTTTTTGGGATGCTCATGCCTAGTCGAGCAAAAACACGTGCGAGAGGATGCATCCCGCAGGCTAGTCGAGCAAAAACACGTGCGAGAGGATGCATCCCGCAGGCTAGTCGAGTAAAAACACGTGCGAGAGGATGCATCCCGCAGGCTAGTCGAGTAAAAACACGTGCGAGGTTTTGTGGGATGCGCATGCGCAGGTTTTTTGGGATGCGCATGGCTAGTCGAGCAAAAACACGTGCGAGAGGATGCATCCCGCAGGCTAGTCGAGCAAAAACACGTGCGAGAGGATGCATCCCGCAGGCTAGACGAGTAAAAACACGTGCGAGGTTTTGTGGGATGCGCATGCGCAGGTTTTGTGGGATGCGCATGCGCAGGTTTTTTGGGATGCGCATGGCTAGTCGAGCAAAAACACGTGCGAGAGGATGCATCCCGCAGGCTAGTCGAGCAAAAACACGTGCGAGAGGATGCATCCCGCAGGCTAGTCGAGTAAAAACACGTGCGAGGTTTTGTGGGATGCGCATGCGCAGGTTTTTTGGGATGCGCATGGCTAGTCGAGCAAAAACACGTGCGAGAGGATGCATCCCGCAGGCTAGTCGAGCAAAAACACGTGCGAGAGGATGCATCCCGCAGGCTAGTCGAGTAAAAACACGTGCGAGGTTTTGTGGGATGCGCATGCGCAGGTTTTGTGGGAGGCGCATGCGCAGGTTTTTTGGGATGCGCATGCGCAGGTTTTTTGGGATGCGCATGGCTAGTCGAGGAAAAACACGTGCGAGAGGATGCATCCCGCAGGCTAGTCGAGTAAAAACACGTGCGAGGTTTTGTGGGATGCGCATGCGCAGGTTTTGTGGGATGCGCATGCGCAGGTTTTTTGGGATGCGCATGCGCAGGTTTTTTGGGATGCGCATGCCTAGTCGAGCAAAAACACGTGCGAGAGGATGCATCCCGCAGGCTAGTCGAGCAAAAACACGTGCGAGAGGATGCATCCCGCAGGCTAGTCGAGTAAAAACACGTGCGAGGTTTTGTGGGATGCGCATGCGCAGGTTTTGTGGGATGCGCATGCGCAGGTTTTTTGGGATGCTCATGCCTAGTCGAGCAAAAACACGTGCGAGAGGATGCATCCCGCAGGCAAGTCGAGCAAAAACACGTGCGAGAGGATGCATCCCGCAGGCTAGTCGAGTAAAAACACGTGCGAGAGGATGCATCCCGCAGGCTAGTCGAGTAAAAACACGTGCGAGAGGATGCATCCCGCAGGCTAGTCGAGTAAAAACACGTGCGAGGTTTTGTGGGATGCGCATGCGCAGGTTTTTTGGGATGCGCATGGCTAGTCGAGCAAAAACACGTGCGAGAGGATGCATCCCGCAGGCTAGTCGAGCAAAAACACGTGCGAGAGGATGCATCCCGCAGGCTAGACGAGTAAAAACACGTGCGAGGTTTTGTGGGATGCGCATGCGCATGTTTTGTGGGATGTGCATGCGCAGGTTTTTTGGGATGCGCATGGCTAGTCGAGCAAAAACACGTGCGAGAGGATGCATCCCGCAGGCTAGTCGAGTAAAAACACGTGCGAGGTTTTGTGGGATGCGCATGCGCAGGTTTTGTGGGAGGCGCATGCGCAGGTTTTTTGGGATGCGCATGCGCAGGTTTTTTGGGATGCGCCTGGCTAGTCGAGGAAAAACACGTGCGAGAGGATGCATCCCGCAGGCTAGTCGAGTAAAAACACGTGCGAGGTTTTGTGGGATGCGCATGCGCAGGTTTTGTGGGATGCGCATGCGCAGGTTTTTTGGGATGCGCATGCGTAGGTTTTTTGGGATGCGCATGCCTAGTCGAGCAAAAACACGTGCGAGAGGATCCATCCCGCAGGCTAGTCGAGCAAAAACACGTGCGAGAGGATGCATCCCGCAGGCTAGTCGAGTAAAAACACGTGCGAGAGGATGCATCCCGCAGGCTAGTCGAGTAAAAACACGTGCGAGGTTTTGTGGGATGCGCATGCGCAGGTTTTGTGGGATGCGCATGCGCAGGTTTTTTGGGATGCGCATGGCTAGTCGAGCAAAAACACGTGCGAGAGGATGCATCCCGCAGGGTAGTCGAGTAAAAACACGTGCGAGAGGATGCATCCCGCAGGCTAGTCGAGTAAAAACACGTGCGAGGTTTTGTGGGATGCGCATGCGCAGGTTTTGTGGGATGCGCATGCGCAGGTTTTTTGGCATGCGCATGGCTAGTCGATCAAAAACACGTGCGAGAGGATGCATCCCGCAGGCTAGTCGAGTAAAAACACGTGCGAGAGGATGCATCCTGCAGGCTAGTCGAGTAAAAACACGTGCGAGAGGATGCATCCCGCAGGCTAGTCGAGTAAAAACACGTGCGAGAGGATGCGTCCCGCAGGCTAGTCGAGCAAAAACACGTGCGAGAGGATGCATCCTGCAGGCTAGTCGAATAAAAACACGCGCGAGAGGATGCATCCCGCAGGCTAGTCGCGCAAAAACACGTGCGAGAGGATGCATCCCGCAGGCTAGTCGAGCAAAAACACGTGCGAGAGGATGCATGCCGCAGGCTAGTCGAGTAAAAACACGAGCGAGAGGATGAATCCCGAAGGCTAGTCGAGTAAAAACACGTGCGAGAGGATGCATCCCGCAGGCTAGTCGAGTAAAAACACGTGCGAGAGGATGCGTCCCGCAGGCTAGTCGAGCAAAAACACGTGCGAGAGGATGCATCCTGCAGGCTAGTCGAGTAAAAACACGTGCGAGAGGATGCATCCCGCAGGCTAGTCGAGCAAAAACACGTGCGAGAGGATGCATGCCGCAGGCTAGTCGAGTAAAAACACGAGCGAGAGGATGAATCCCGAAGGCTAGTCGAGTAAAAACACGTGCGAGAGGATGCATCCCGCAGGCTAGTCGAGTAAAAACACGTGCGAGAGGATGCGTCCCGCAGGCTAGTCGAGCAAAAACACGTGCGAGAGGATGCATCCTGCAGGCTAGTCGAGTAAAAACACGCGCGAGAGGATGCATCCCGCAGGCTAGTCGCGCAAAAACACGTGCGAGAGGATGCATCCCGCAGGCTAGTCGAGCAAAAACACGTGCGAGAGGATGCATCCCGCAGGCTAGTCGAGTAAAAACACGTGCGAGAGGATGCATCCGGCAGGATAGTCGAGCACAAACACGTGCGAGAGGATGCATCCCGCAGGCTAGTCGAGCAAAAACACGTGCGAGAGGATGCATCCCGCAGGCTAGTCGAGTAAAAACACGTGCGAGAGGATGCATCCCGCAGGCTAGTCGAGTAAAAACACGTGCAAGGTTTTGTGGGATGCGCATGCGCAGGTTTTGTGGGATGCGCATGCGCAGGTTTTTTGGGATGCGCATGGCTAGTCGAGCAAAAACACGTGCGAGAGGATGCATCCCGCAGGCTAGTCGAGTAAAAACACGTGCGAGAGGATGCATCCTGCAGGCTAGTCGAGTAAAAACACGTGCGAGAGGATGCATCCCGCAGGCTAGTCGAGTAAAAACACGTGCGAGGTTTTGTGGGACGCGCATGCGCAGGTTTTTTGGGATGCGCATGGCTAGTCGAGTAAAAACACGTGCGAGAGGATGCATCCCGCAGGCTAGTCGAGTAAAAACACGTGCGAGGTTTTGTGGGATGCGCATGCGCAGGTTTTGTGGGATGCGCATGCGCAGGTTTTTTGGGATGCGCATGGCTAGTCGAGCAAAAACACGTGCGAGAGGATGCATCCCGCAGGCTAGTCGAGCAAAGACACGTGCGAGAGGATGCATCCCGCAGGCTAGTCGAGTAAAAACACGTGCGAGGTTTTGTGGGATGCGCATGCGCAGGTTTTGTGGGAGGCGCATGCGCAGGTTTTTTGGGATGCGCATGCGCAGGTTTTTTGGGATGCGCATGGCTAGTCGAGGAAAAACACGTGCGAGAGGATGCATCCCGCAGGCTAGTCGAGTAAAAACACGTGCGAGGTTTTGTGGGATGCGCATGCGCAGGTTTTTTGGGATGCGCATGCGCAGTTTTTTTGGGATGCGCATGCCTAGTCGAGCAAAAACACGTGCGAGAGGATGCATCCCGCAGGCTAGTCGAGCAAAAACACGTGCGAGAGGATGCATCCCGCAGGCTAGTCGAGTAAAAACACGTGCGAGGTTTTGTGGGATGCGCATGCGCAGGTTTTGTGGGATGCGCATGCGCAGGTTTTTTGGGATGCGCATGCGCAGGTTTTTTGGGATGCGCATGCCTAGTCGAGCAAAAACACGTGCGAGTGGATGCATCCCGCAGGCTAGTCGAGCAAAAACACGTGCGAGAGGGTGCATCCCGCAGGCTAGTCGAGTAAAAACACGTGCGAGAGGATGCATCCCGCAGGCTAGTCGAGTAAAAACACGTGCGAGGTTTTGTGGGATGCGCATGGCTAGTCGAGCAAAAACACGTGCGAGAGGATGCATCCCGCAGGGTAGTCGAGTAAAAACACGTGCGAGAGGATGCATCCCGCAGGCTAGTCGAGTAAAAACACGTGCGAGAGGATGCATCCCGCAGGCTAGTCGAGTAAAAACACGTGCGAGAGGATGCGTCCCGCAGGCTAGTCGAGCAAAAACACGTGCGAGAGGATGCATCCCGCAGGCTAGTCGAGCAAAAACACGTGCGAGAGGATGCATCCCGCAGGCTAGTCGAGCAAAAACACGTGCGAGAGGATGCATGCCGCAGGCTAGTCGAGCACAAACACGTGCGAGAGGATGCATCCCGCAGGCTAGTCGAGCAAAAACACGTGCGAGAGGATGCACCCCGCAGGCTAGTCGAGCAAAAACACGTGCGAGAGGATGCATCCCGCAGGCTACTCGAGTAAAAACACGTGCGAGGTTTTGTGGGATGCGCATGCGCAGGTTTTGTGGGATGCGCATGCGCAGGTTTTTTGGGATGCGCATGGCTAGTCGAGCAAAAACACGTGCGAGAGGATGCATCCCGCAGGCTAGTCGAGTAAAAACACGTGCGAGGTTTTGTGGGATGCGCATGCGCAGGTTTTTTGGGATGCGCATGGCTAGTCGAGGAAAAACACGTGCGAGAGGATGCATCCCGCAGGCTAGTCGAGTAAAAACACGTGCGAGGTTTTGTGGGATGCGCATGCGCAGGTTTTGTGGGAGGCGCATGCGCAGGTTTTTTGGGATGCGCATGGCTAGTCGAGTAAAAACACGTGCGAGAGGATGCATCCCGCAGGCTAGTCGAGTAAAAACACGTGCGAGAGTATGCATCCCGCAGGCTAGTCGAGCAAAAACACGTGCGAGAGGATGCATGCCGCAGGCTAGTCGAGTAAAAACACGTGCGAGAGGATGCATCCCGCAGGCTAGTCGAGTAAAAACACGTGCGAGGTTATGTGGGATGCGCATGCGCAGATTTTGTGGGATGCGCATGCGCAGGTTTTTTGGGATGCGCATGGCTAGTCGAGCAAAAACACGTGCGAGAGGATGCATCCCGCAGGGTAGTCGAGTAAAAACACGTGCGAGAGGATGCATCCCGCAGGCTAGTCGAGTAAAAACACGTGCGAGGTTTTGTGGGATGCGCATGCGCAGGTTTTGTGGGATGCGCATGCGCAGGTTTTGTGGGATGCGCATGCGCAGGTTTTGTGGGATGCGCATGCGCAGGTTTTTTGGCATGCGCATGGCTAGTCGATCAAAAACACGTGCGAGAGGATGCATGACGCAGGCTAGTCGAGTAAAAACACGTGCGAGAGGATGCATCCTGCAGGCTAGTCGAGTAAAAACACGTGCGAGAGGATGCATCCCGCAGGCTAGTCGAGTAAAAACACGTGCGAGGTTTTGTGGGATGCGCATGCGTAGGTTTTGTGGGATGCGCATGCGCAGGTTTTTTGGGATGCGCATGGCTAGTCGAGTAAAAACACGTGCGAGAGGATGCATCCCGCAGGCTAGTCGAGTAAAAACACGTGCGAGAGGATGCATCCCGCAGGCTAGTCGAGCAAAAACACGTGCGAGAGGATGCATGCCGCAGGCTAGTCGAGTAAAAACACGAGCGAGAGGATGAATCCCGAAGGCTAGTCGAGTAAAAACACGTGCGAGAGGATGCATCCCGCAGGCTAGTCGAGTAAAAACACGTGCGAGAGGATGCGTCCCGCAGGCTAGTCGAGCAAAAACACGTGCGAGAGGATGCATCCTGCAGGCTAGTCGAGCAAAAACACGTGCGAGAGGATGCATCCCGCAGGGTAGTCGATTAAAAACACGTGCGAGAGGATGCATCCCGCAGGCTAGTCGAGTAAAAACACGTGCGAGGTTTTGTGGGATGCGCATGCGCAGGTTTTGTGGGATGCGCATGCGCAGGTTTTTTGGCATGCGCATGGCTAGTCGATCAAAAACACGTGCGAGAGGATGCATCCCGCAGGCTAGTCGAGTAAAAACACGTGCGAGAGGATGCATCCTGCAGGCTAGTCGAGTAAAAACACGTGCGAGAGGATGCATCCCGCAGGCTAGTCGAGTAAAAACACGTGCGAGGTTTTGTGGGATGCGCATGCGTAGGTTTTGTGGGATGCGCATGCGCAGGTTTTTTGGGATGCGCATGGCTAGTCGAGTAAAAACACGCGCGAGAGGATGCATCCCGCAGGCTAGTCGCGCAAAAACACGTGCGAGAGGATGCATCCCGCAGGCTAGTCGAGCAAAAACACGTGCGAGAGGATGCATCCCGCAGGCTAGTCGAGTAAAAACACGTGCGAGAGGATGCATCCGGCAGGCTAGTCGAGCACAAACACGTGCGAGAGGATGCATCCCGCAGGCTAGTCGAGCAAAAACACGTGCGAGAGGATGCATCCCGCAGGCTAGTCGAGTAAAAACACGTGCGAGAGGATGCATCCCGCAGGCTAGTCGAGTAAAAACACGTGCAAGGTTTTGTGGGATGCGCATGCGCAGGTTTTGTGGGATGCGCATGCGCAGGTTTTTTGGGATGCGCATGGCTAGTCGAGCAAAAACACGTGCGAGAGGATGCATCCCGCAGGCTAGTCGAGTAAAAACACGTGCGAGAGGATGCATCCTGCAGGCTAGTCGAGTAAAAACACGTGCGAGAGGATGCATCCCGCAGGCTAGTCGAGTAAAAACACGTGCGAGGTTTTGTGGGACGCGCATGCGCAGGTTTTTTGGGATGCGCATGGCTAGTCGAGTAAAAACACGTGCGAGAGGATGCATCCCGCAGGCTAGTCGAGTAAAAACACGTGCGAGAGGATGCATCCCGCAGGCTAGTCGAGTAAAAACACGTGCGAGGTTTTGTGGGATGCGCATGCGCAGGTTTTGTGGGATGCGCATGCGCAGGTTTTTTGGGATGCGCATGGCTAGTCGAGCAAAAACACGTGCGAGAGGATGCATCCCGCAGGCTAGTCGAGCAAAAACACGTGCGAGGTTTTGTGGGATGCGCATGCGCAGGTTTTGTGGGAGGCGCATGCGCAGGTTTTGTGGGAGGCGCATGCGCAGGTTTTTTGGGATGCGCATGGCTAGTCGAGTAAAAACACGTGCGAGAGGATGCATCCCGCAGGCTAGTCGAGTAAAAACACGTGCGAGAGTATGCATCCCGCAGGCTAGTCGAGCAAAAACACGTGCGAGAGGATGCATGCCGCAGGCTAGTCGAGTAAAAACACGTGCGAGAGGATGCATCCCGCAGGCTAGTCGAGTAAAAACACGTGCGAGGTTTTGTGGGATGCGCATGCGCAGGTTTTGTGGGATGCGCATGCGCAGGTTTTTTGGGATGCGCATGGCTAGTCGAGCAAAAACACGTGCGAGAGGATGCATCCCGCAGGGTAGTCGAGTAAAAACACGTGCGAGAGGATGCATCCCGCAGGGTAGTCGAGTAAAAACACGTGCGAGAGGATGCATCCCGCAGGCTAGTCGAGTAAAAACACGTGCGAGGTTTTGTGGGATGCGCATGCGCAGGTTTTGTGGGATGCGCATGCGCAGGTTTTGTGGGATGCGCATGCGCAGGTTTTTTGGCATGCGCATGGCTAGTCGATCAAAAACACGTGCGAGAGGATGCATCCCGCAGGCTAGTCGAGTAAAAACACGTGCGAGAGGATGCATCCCGCAGGCTAGTCGAGTAAAAACACGTGCGAGAGGATGCATCCTGCAGGCTAGTCGAGTAAAAACACGTGCGAGAGGATGCATCCCGCAGGCTAGTCGAGTAAAAACACGTGCGAGGTTTTGTGGGACGCGCATGCGCAGGTTTTTTGGGATGCGCATGGCTAGTCGAGTAAAAACACGTGCGAGAGGATGCATCCCGCAGGCTAGTCGAGTAAAAACACGTGCGAGAGGATGCATCCCGCAGGCTAGTCGAGTAAAAACACGTGCGAGGTTTTGTGGGATGCGCATGCGCAGGTTTTGTGGGATGCGCATGCGCAGGTTTTTTGGGATGCGCATGGCTAGTCGAGCAAAAACACGTGCGAGAGGATGCATCCCGCAGGCTAGTCGAGCAAAGACACGTGCGAGAGGATGCATCCCGCAGGCTAGTCGAGTAAAAACACGTGCGAGGTTTTGTGGGATGCGCATACGCAGGTTTTGTGGGATGCGCATGCGCAGGTTTTTTGGGATGCGCATGCGCAGGTTTTTTGGGATGCGCATGCCTAGTCGAGCAAAAACACGTGCGAGAGGATGCATCCCGCAGGCTAGTCGAGTAAAAACACGTGCGAGGTTTTGTGGGATGCGCATACGCAGGTTTTGTGGGATGCGCATGCGCAGGTTTTTTGGGATGCGCATGCGCAGGTTTTTTGGGATGCGCATGCCTAGTCGAGCAAAAACACGTGCGAGGTTTTGTGGGATGCGCATGCGCAGGTTTTGTGGGATGCACATGCGTAGGTTTTTTGGGATGCGCATGCGCAGGTTTTTTGGGATGCGCATGGCTAGTCGAGTAAAAACACGTGCGAGAGGATGCATCCCGCAGGCTAGTCGAGTAAAAACACGTGCGAGAGGATGCATCCCGCAGGCTAGTCGAGTAAAAACACGTGCGAGGTTTTGTGGGATGCGCATGCGCAGGTTTTGTGGGATGCGCATGCGCAGGTTTTTTGGGATGCGCATGGCTAGTCGAGCAAAAACACGTGCGAGAGGATGCATCCCGCAGGCTAGTCGAGTAAAAACACGTGCGAGAGGATGCATCCTGCAGGCTAGTCGAGTAAAAACACGTGCGAGAGGATGCATCCCGCAGGCTAGTCAAGTAAAAACACGTGCGAGGTTTTGTGGGATGCGCATGCGCAGGTTTTTTGGGATGCGCATGGCTAGTCGAGCAAAAACACGTGCGAGAGGATGCATCCCGCAGGGTAGTCGAGTAAAATCACGTGCGAAAGGATGCATCCCGCAGGCTAGTCGAGTAAAAACACGTGCGAGGTTTTGTGGGATGCGCATGCGCAGGTTTTGTGGGATGCGCATGCGCAGGTTTTTTGGGATGCGCATGCCTAGTCGAGCAAAAACACGTGCGAGAGGATGCATCCCGCAGGCTAGTCGAGCATAAACACGTGCGAGAGGATGCATCCCGCAGGCTAGTCGAGTAAAAACACGTGCGAGAGGATGCATCCCGCAGGCTAGTCGAGTAAAAACACGTGCGAGAGGATGCATCCCGCAGGCTAGTCGAGTAAAAACACGTGCGAGAGGATGCATCCTGCAGGCTAGTCGAGTAAAAACACGTGCGGGAGGATGCATCCCGCAGGCTAGTCGAGTAAATACACGTGCGAGGTTTTGTGGGATGCGCATGCGCAGGTTTTGTGGGATGCGCATGCGCAGGTTTTTTGGGATGCGCATGGCTAGTCGAGCAAAAACACGTGCGAGAGGATGCATCCCGCAGGCTAGTCGAGTAAAAACACGTGCGAGGTTTTGTGGGATGCGCATGCGCAGGTTTTGTGGGATGCGCATGCGCAGGTTTTTTGGGATGCGCATGGCTAGTCGAGCAAAAACACGTGCGAGAGGATGCATCCCGCAGGCTAGTCGAGCAAAAACACGTGCGAGAGGATGCATCCCGCAGGCTAGTCGAGTAAAAACACGAGCGAGGTTTTGTGGGATGCGCATGCGCAGGTTTTGTGGGAGGCGCATGCGCAGGTTTTTTGGGATGCGCATGCGCAGGTTTTTTGGGATGCGCATGGCTAGTCGAGGAAAAACACGTGCGAGGTTTTGTGGGATGCGCATGCGCAGGTTTTGTGGGATGCACATGCGTAGGTTTTTTGGGATGCGCATGCGCAGGTTTTTTGGGATGCGCATGCCTAGTCGAGCAAAAACACGTGCGAGAGGATGCATCCCGCAGGCTAGTCGAGCAAAAACACGTGCGAGAGGATGCATCCCGCAGGCTAGTCGAGTAAAAACACGTGCGAGAGGATGCATCCCGCAGGCTAGTCGAGTAAAAACACGTGCGAGAGGATGCATCCCGCAGGCTAGTCGAGTAAAAACACGTGCGAGAGGATGCATCCCGCAGGCTAGTCGAGCAAAAACACGTGCGAGAGGATGCATCCCGCAGGCTAGTCGAGTAAAAACACGTGCGAGGTTTTGTGGGATGCGCATGCGCAGGTTTTGTGGGCTGCGCATGCGCAGGTTTTTTGGGATGCGCATGGCTAGTCGAGCAAAATCACGTGCGAGAGGATGCATCCCGCAGGCTAGTCGAGTAAAACCACGTGCAGAGGATACATCCCGCAGGCTAGTCGAGTAAAAACACGTGCGAGAGGATGCATCCCGCAGGCTATTCGAGTAAAAACACGTGCGAGGTTTTGTGGGATGCGCATGCGCAGGTTTTGTGGGACGCGCATGCGCAGGTTTTTTGGGATGCGCATGGCTAGTCGAGCAAAATCACGTGCGAGAGGATGCATCCCGCAGGGTAGTCGAGTAAAAACACGTGCGAGAGGATGCATCCCGCAGGCTAGTCGAGTGTTACGTCGTCCGATGTACGACGTTGGCCTTGTACACACACTATGTATACAAGGTCTGATCTGCATAAGATCCACACACCGTCCCCTAGACATAAGAGCATAGTATTAAGATCTCATTATTGTATTGTTCTAATCCTTATCTCCGTCTCTACCCATCACCATAACTTCACCTCGATCAACACCTTACCTCAGTTTCAACCCATCACCACGACACATAATGCAATAAAGTATTGCATCACTCTGGAAGCATCTAGAAGCTTCTAGAAACGTCGAGAAGTCCAAAGACTGCTGCATCAGCAGTCCCACGCTCGTAGAGGGCAATAGGACAGCCACGAGACTGCAGCGTCAGCAGAAATGCACGTGCAGTCCCCGGGAGCGAAGACGCTGCTGCGTCAGCGGTTCTCCCACTCCGACGACTGAAGAACAAAGAGACTGCAGCGTCAGCTATCCCCACTCCGACCGAAGGAGGCATGCACTAGGACAACCGATATTGCTATGGATGCAGTCAAGAAAAGAACGTCCGACACGGTTACAAGGAGTGTCCCGACAAGAATCGCGCGCGAGAGGATGCAACGAGAACGGTGAGTTTACAGGATTCAACAATTATACAAGATATTATACGACTCACCGCAATGTTGTATTAACGCCTAATAATATTGTTGCAGCAGGAACTGGCGGTACTGACAGTAGGTGTCGTACATCGGATCTTCTATACAGATGTCCTCGAGGTGGGGAAGATCTGGCAGAGTTGCTGCTGCTCGGTTTGGGACGACGTTAGTGGCCTTGGATGCTGGCCGCAAGATGACACGTTGATGAGCTGGCAGAGGAACGTCACGGATGATTCGGCAACGGACCCTGGGAACGATGATCGTGTCTCGGCTGTCGTCGTCGTCGGCTATGTTGATCACCTCTGGACAATCGACCGGATGTAGAACTGGCGTCGGAGCTCGCGAGAGGTCCGCGTGATTGACCTCTTTAGGAGGGTTGCAAGGGCAACCGTATACAGAAACGTAATCGGACGCGTCACACGGAATGTGCTCGGTGGTTCCCAGAAGTTCTGTCCACTCGGTAGTGGCAATGATTTGATCGAGCACCGCTTTATTTCTTAACGCGCGTCTCAATTTAGCAAGTTGATACTTGCGTCCCGCTCGACGTGGGCGTCGCATGGGTAAGGAATAGTAATGATGGAATATTAATAATATAATGAAAATGAAACTCCATTTGTTATTAACCTTTTAGGTAGTTAACTCGCTTCACGTCTATAGTGGCGGCTCAGCGTTTCCACTGCGCTCTTTAGACCAATTCTAGACGTGGCACGAGAACTTCTCTGTGACTCGCTTCAAATTCCTTATTGGCGGCTCAGCGTTTCCACTGCGCACTTTAGACCAAGTCCGGATATGTCACGAGTTTAATATATTCTATGCAAGAACTGAATTGGAAGATGGTGTTGAACTAACACAAGAATAACAAGATCGAAGCACTGGTATAACAACGATATATTAAATAAGAACTGGTAAGTACACTGGTATACAATATGTAAGTAATATTATAATAGGAGTAGTAATTGGATTAATGAATAATGGATATTGTAATATGTTATAGGAATAACGTATGAGAATTAGGACTTGAGTTGAGTTGAGTTAGAGTTGGAATTGGAATTGGAATTAGGAGTGAAGGATCGACACACTTCACTTTCGCGGAGCTACACTGAACACGTCTGCTCTTGAAGCCGGACTGACTCTGAGGCCAGGTAGGCACGTCTGTGCGAGTCGCTGGCTGAAGGCGGACTGCTCGAGTCGCGAGATGGAGGCGGACTGATGCAAGCGCCTGCTCTGCCTTGCCTCCTTCGTTCGGAGTGGGGACAGCTGACGCTGCAGTCTCTTTGTTCTTCAGTCGTCGGAGTGGGAGAACCGCTGACGCAGCAGCGTCTTCGCTCCCGGGGACTGCACGTGCATTTCTGCTGACGCTGCAGTCTCGTGGCTGTCCTATTGCCCTCTACGAGCGTGGGACTGCTGATGCAGCAGTCCTTGGACTTCTCGACGTTTCTAGAAGCTTCTAGATGCTTCCAGAGTGATGCAATACTTTATTGCATTATGTGTCGTGGTGATGGGTTGAAACTGAGGTAAGGTGTTGATCAAGGTGAAGTTATGGTGATGGGTAGAGACGGAGATAAGGATTAGAACAATAGAATAATGAAATCTTAATATTATGCTCTTATGTCTAGGGGACGGTGTGTGGATCTTATGCAGATCAGACCTTGTATACATAGTGTGTGTACAAGGCCAACGTCGTACATCGGACGACGTAACACCTCCCAACGCGGAAAAGAAATTTCTTACAAGGAAGAAATTTCTCGCTCAACACTCGCTTTCACATTCATTCATGCGACGCATCGTCCGGGGGTACTCCGCGCAGGGAGCACAGTTCTCGGCGAGTATTTTCTATATTTGAACGAAACACTGGTCGCACTGAAATGTTGTCGGTGTCGGCACGTGGGGTTGGGGCTGGTTTTGTAATGTCCGACAAGTCGTATTCGCAATGTTCATTTTTCGACTGTCTTTTCTCGGGGTTTAGGGTGGGTGGGGAATCACTTTGTTCACTAACACTTTCACTTTTGTCTTTCCTGTAACTTGCTGCATACGTGTAAGTATTGTCCTTTTGCTTCAGGAAGATGAAGAATCTTGTGAGGGAGCTCCATACGGCGACTGCTAGATGCAAACTCCATCCGTAAAGTGAGTGCAATGCAATACCATTGATTATGGTACTTATGATAGTCTTTATTGTTCGGATTGCTATATATATTCCTAGCACTCCGGCACTGATTGAACCAAATGTGGTGAATCCTGACCACAGTTTTTGTGCTGTTGACTCCGCTATCTGTTGCAGGGAGTTTTCGTCAAGCAGGTTGAACATATTAACGTTCCCTGTTGCGTAATCTCTGCCGGATGCTCCTTGGGCGATAGAATTTATTACGGCCACTCTTTCCACTGGAAACATGATGTGGTCCTGTAGTTTGTTGAGATCCTCTTGGGAATAGATTCCGCCTGTTGCGATATTTGTTGGATCCACGTACTTCCACGTGGGTTTGATGAGCGGTTGTAATGTTGCTGGGGCAACGGTCTCTGTGAGTGACGGCGTTAAACGATACCAAATTCCGTTTATTTTGTAGAGAGGCGGCAGGAGTTCATTGCACGGCTTTTCTGTACCTGTGGCAACTATAATATGATCTCCTGGCTTTAAGAACTTGGAAGAATTCTGGTAAGTGATCGGAAGTTCATCGAAACACTTATCCGTTTTCCGAACTTGTACGGTTACTGGAATGCACTTTATAATATGCACCACTTCTCCAGCTGGAACTGCGACGAATCCTGGTTCTCGCATAATGGCAGCTGCTATTTCTTCCGGTGATGAGTGTAACATCGTTAGTGCGTTTTGAAGGACCTGTTTCTCCAGTTCGCACTTTTGCCGGATGACATCCTGGTACAACTGGGTAAGTTGACTTTTCAGATGTTTTTCTACGTAGATGAACTTACTATTCACGTAGGTGAATATGTCCAGATTGTTTACTATGGTGTGAGTGCGTTCCTTGAATTTACCGGACAAACTTGTATCCAGAATAAAGAGCTTGGGGTGCTCCGTGCGAATAATAATATAACCGCAAATTGATGTACGACCAGATTCTGTCAACGCGAATGTGGTGTCTTCAGATTCCACCATATATAGTGTAGGTGAGAACTTTGTCTTTGTAGAAACTCTGGTAGCTAGTCCTTCGTAAAGAACGTCGTAGCTATTGAACTTGCAGTAATCGTTGGGAACGACGTCCCAGAATGTATGTCCATCTTGCGTATCAAGGCAGCTTCCTTTTGTGAAGGAGCATATTTGTCCTGACTGTAGATGGATCTGACCTGTAGAGAGCTTCACTGTTGCTGTGTAGTCCCTCAGGGTTATTCGAACAATGGCCTGTACAACGACACTGGTCCAAGTGCCGAATGGGTCGTTGTACGTTGTTCCCGCGCATTGCCCGTTATTTTGAAGTTCTCCCGCCAATGTGAGGCTGCGGGATGTAGTAGAATTGGGCTGGACTCCCGTGACCTGGGCGGTCGGAGTGATGAGGATTGTTCCGGTTTTCTGCAACTCGGAACAGGTTTCGCTGGTGGTTGCCAGTAAATATTCTTGTCGTCCGTTCGTGACGATGGAAACATGTGAGTGCATGCCACAATAGAATATCGTGCGGTCGATTTCTATGTGGCACTGGATTACTCTCGTCTGAGTAAACTCTGCTAGTTGTAGCAATTGGATTTTTACTGAGTCCTCCGTGGGCTTGATTTCTTCAGGCTCGCAATCAGGAATATCGATGATGGAGAACGTTGTCGTGTTCAGTGTAGATCCTCCACAATCGTATCCGATGAGGGTGTACACTCGCGTGGCTATAGAGAGTAAGATGGCAACTTGGATCGGCTGCATGATTACAGTTTCGTGTGTGTCTAAGGACTGACGGTCTTCTGAGGCGATTGCTGCTTCGGAGGAGCGGTGTTGCGATGTGATATGCTGATCTTCCAGTGGTGGAAGGAGATTTTGCTGATCAGAGGTTTCGTATTTCGCTCGTTTAATCTGGTAGGGGTATCCGTTATCGTGAGGATACTCGGATTTATATTTCTTTCTTGCTGACGCGCATTTCGCTGTAGCGCAGAGATTAATTTTATCGTATTGGTTTCGCTTCACATGGCAACGTGCAGATGGAAGTTGAAAGGAATCGAGTTTCTGTGGATCATCAAAGATATGATTTCGAAGTAAGTTATGACGTTCTTTTACTTTAGAGGCTTTGATATCCTTCTCTGGTTTAGAACTGTCGCTGGATTTATTGTGCAATATAGAACAGACCTGCTTACATATGGGTCTTGAAGATCTTTGATTGTCGTAGGAATGGAGTTGGTCTTGGAATTGATCGGGCTGGTTACCGGAGTTAGAATAAGGATCGGGCTGGTTACCGGAATTAGTATAAGAATCGGGCTGGTTACCGGTGTTACGTCACGCCCCACGTCCTAGGCAAAGAAGATGACCCCAGGAGGCGGCACGTGGAATTGAAGAGGAAACGGTCTTTTACGCCAAGACAGCCAGACGGGCAGTCATATGCGCTAGGACACCGATAGTCATTTGGAAAACCGGCACCCGTTTGCAGTCAACGCGGATGGCGATACTTATACGTTAACGCAACGAACGCGGTGAGTTGACATGGGGTAAAGATGGATACAAGATACTGATTCTCACCAGTTTGTTGTTACGCCTTAATAATACTGTCGCAGGAGTTGTTTCCTCTGCGCTGCGTAGACCTCGTACTGTGGGTCCTTGATGCAAGTATCTTCCAGGCGAGGAAGATTGGGAAGACGCAACGTAATACGTTGACGTGGTGACAGGAACGTGCTGTTGGTGATGACGCAACGAGGACGTGGCAGGATCACTGTGTCCTGGCTATCGTCGTCGTCAGAGATGTCTATGAGATCGATGATCTCATAGCGGGCAGCTGGTGTATCGTTGACAGGCGTGGAACGCGAGAGATCCGCGTGGTTGATCTCTGTGTTCAGAATCGGACGGCACGGACAACCGTATACCGATACGTAATCTGACGCGTCACACTCGATATTCTCGGTCGTGACGTGATCGACGCATGAGGAGAGAGGAGCGAAAGGAACTTGGTTTAACAACTCCTTCTCAAGAAATCCTTTATAGGAATTTTGTCTATGTTCTGAATGAAAAAGGGAAAATTGGCCAGGGGTTCCCCGGAGGCGCTGGCCAGCGGTATTCCACCTGTGACTTTAATAAAATATAGTTATTGAAAAGGTCCGCTCGTTCATTGACACTACCCAAGCGGAGCGGACGAACTGGCCTCCAAGCCGGGTCACTGTGTAACGAACGAGGGCACTGTTAGAACTGTCACTATAGATCTAGCACTGCACGTATTCCTTGTGTGAACTGTCACTTGATGGAGACTTGATCGAACACTTGACCGAGAAAACACTTGACCGATCAAAATGTCGCTTGCAGACGTATTGTCTCGGCGGAGCTGTAAGCTTCTCCCTTTGTGACCGAGTTTCAATACTCAACAAGTGCACGATTGCTAATGGAAACAATTGTTCAAAATGTCGCTTGCAGACGTATTGTCTCGGCGGAGCTGTAAGCTTCTCCCTTTGTGACCGAGTTTCAATACTCTACAAGTGCACGATAAACGAAGATATAGTTTGAATATCGGAGAGAAATAGGTCACTGAATTGATTGAATTGTAAGAGAAGTCACTCGCGAAGTTCTGGTAAAATAAGATATATTATAATAATAACTTGGTTACACTTGGTTACAATTGTATTAATATAAATGTGAATATGAATTAAATGAATTAATTGCGTAGGAGTTAGTAAATGAATTAGTATTGGAATAGAGACTGCGTTGAGTCGGAATTGGTATTGAGTTTGAATTAGAATTGGAATTAGATTTAGGAATTGAATTGGAATGGATTTGGAATAGAATAGTAGAACAAACGTCGATGAACGTCGAAGCGCGAATTAGAAGAGCGCAGATCGACACGTCTGCTCGCTTCGCTGGCTTGGGCCAGACTGACTGATGTCGTTGTGTGAGAATGGAGTGAGCGCAGACCGACACGTCCGCTCACTCCGCTGGCTAGGACCAGACTGATGCAAGAGGCAGCTCTGCGTAGCCTCCTTCGCTCGGAGTGGGGGTTGCTGACGCTGCAGTCCCTTTGTCCTCGCTCGTCGGAGTGGTGACGGGTGCAAGACTGCTGACGTTGCAGTCTCTTTGTCCTCGCTCTCGACAGAGTGGTGACGCGTGCAAGACTGCTGACGTTGCGATCTCTTTGTTCTCGAGGTGGCGTTTACTCGAGCGGAGTTGAGGATTTGAACAAGTTGTAAGTGTAGATGAGGGTTTGAACAAGTGTTAAGTGTAGATGAGGGTTTAAACAAGTTATAAGTGTAGATGAGGGTTTGAACAAGTGTTAGGTAAGATTGAGAGTTTGGAGTGGTGGTTGGGTTTAGAACAATTGGGAGAGTCGAGATTTAAGTAGTGATGGGTATTAGAACAAGTTTAGGAAAAGTCGTGGGTGAAGTAGTGATGGGTTTAAGATGTATTAGAATTAGAACAAGAGTTTGATAGCGATGGGTTTAAGAGATATTAGATTTAGAACAAGAGTTTGATAGCGATGGGTTTAAGAGGTATTATGTACTTAATATTTAATCTTAGCCTAGAATCGAGGTACGGTCCTCGATTCGACCAACGTCGGAGGTCGTCCGACGTAACACCGGAGTTAGTATGAGAATCGGGCTGGTTACCGGAGTTAGTATAATGATCGGGCTGGTTACCGGAGTTAGTATAAGAATCGGGCTGGTTACCGGAGTTAGTAATGTCGGGATGGTTACCGAATGCGTCGGGATGGTTCCCGGAATTAGAAAGGTCGGAATGGTACGACTCGATTTCTTCCATCTCCAATGGGGGCAATCGAAATGAAACTCTTTCCGACGAGGTGTTAAAACACCGGAGGCTCGCTTTGCCTTTACGATTGGTGACGACGCAGTCACCCAGGAATACATCCGGCGCTACGTTAACACGGCGGATATATCCCTGTTTAGGTCCATCGACGTCGACCGCTATGCACGCAACCGTACGAGGTTCGAGGACGAATTCTTCGGATTTCGGAGGAGTCTTTGTTCGGACTCGATCCTCACGCTCCACGATCCGACTTCTCGCAGTGTACTCCGATATCTCTCGAGTCTCCTTCGATTCCGGCCGGCTTTTCACGGCGTTTTTCTCTAGGGAGTACTCGTGTTACGTCGTCCGATGTACGACGTTGGCCTTGTACACACACTATGTATACAAGGTCTGATCTGCATAAGATCCATACACCGTCCCCTAGAAATAAGAGCATAGTATTAAGATTTCATTATTCTATTGTTCTAATCCTTACCTCCGTCTTTACCCATCACCATAACTTCACCTTGATCAACACCTTACCTCAGTTTCAACCCATCACCACGACACATAATGCAATAAAGTATTGCATCACTCTGGAAGCATCTAGAAGCTTCTAGAAACGTCGAGAAGTCCAAAGACTGCTGCATCAGCAGTCCCACGCTCGTAGAGGGCAATAGGACAGCCACGAGACTGCAGCGTCAGCAGAAATGCACGTGCAGTCCCCGGGAGCGAAGACGCTGCTGCGTCAGCGGTTCTCCCACTCCGACGACTGAAGAACAAAGAGACTGCAGCGTCAGCTATCCCCACTCCGACCGAAGGAGGCAAGGCAGAGCAGGCGCTTGCATCAGTCCGCCTCCATCTCGCGACTCGAGCAGTCCGCCTTCAGCCAGCGACTCGCACAGACGTGCCTACCTGGCCTCAGCCGCCAGTCCGGCTTCAAGAGCAGACGTGTTCAGTCTAGCTCCGCGAAAGTGAAGTGTGTCGATCCTTCACTCCTAATTCCAATTCCAATTCCAACTCTAACTCAACTCAACTCAAGTCCTAATTCTCATACGTTATTCCTATAACATATTACAATATCCATTATTCATCAATCCAATTACTACTCCTATTATAATATTACTTACATATTGTATACCAGTGTACTTACCAGTTCTTATTTAATATATCGTTGTTATACCAGTGCTTCGATCTTGTTATTCTTGTGTTAGTTCAACACCATCTTCCAATTCAGTTCTTGCATCGAATACATTAAACTCGTGACATATCCGGACTTGGTCTAAAGTGCGCAGTGGAAACGCTGAGCCGCCAATAAGGAATTTGAAGCGAGTCATAGAGAAGTTCTCGTGCCACGTCTAGAATTGGTCTAAAGTGCGCAGTGGAAACGCTGAGCCGCCACTATAGACGTGAAGCGAGTTAACTACCAAAAAGGTTAATAACAAGTGGAAGTTCATTTCATTATATATTATTAATATTCCATCATTACTATTCCTTACCCATGCGACGCCCACGTCGAGCGGGACGCAAGTATCAACTTGCTAAATTGAGACGCGCGTTGAGAAATAAAGCGGTGCTCGATCAAATCATTGCCACTACCGAGTGGACCGAACTTCTGGGAACCACCGAGCACATTCCGTGTGACGCGTCCGATTACGTTTCTGTATACGGTTGCCCTTGCAACCCTCCTAAAGAGGTCAACCACGCGGACCTCTCGCGAGCTCCGACGCCAGTTCTACATCCGGTCGATTGTCCAGAGGTGATCGACATAGCCGACGACGACGACAGCCGAGACACGATCATCGTTCCCAGGGTCCGTTGCCGAATCATCCGTGACGTTCCTCTGCCAGCTCATCAACGTGTCATCTTGCGGCCAGCATCCAAGGCCATTAATGTCGTCCCGAACCGAGCAGCAGCAACTCTGCCAGATCTCCCTCACCTCGAGGACATCTGTATAGAAGATCCGATGTACTACACCTACTGTCAGTACCGCCAGTTCCTGCTACAACAATATTATTAGGCGTCAATACAACATTGCGGTGAGTCGTATAATGTCTTGTATAATTGCCGAATCCTGTAAACTCACCGTTTTCGTTGCATCATCTCGCGCGTGATTCTTGTCGGGACACCCCTTGTAACCGCGTCGGACGTTCTTTTCTTGACTGCATCATAGCAATATCGGTTGTCCTAGTGCATATGACAGCCCGCGGCTGTCTCGGCACGAAAGACCACTCCTCATTTTAATCATAATATCTCAACCGTCCGTCTGTCACTGTTCTCTTTTCTCTCTCCTGGTACCTGTAACAAAAACACAGTGACGGACGTGACACTCGATCGAATCCCGAGGAGGCATTGAAATAACCTCCGTCACCGGAGCTCTGCAAGGTCTGACCGCGGGTGCACGAGGATTTGAGGAAGACACTCGAACGTTCCCTGCCGAATGTTCCTCACGCTTGACGGCTGGAGTTTTAACGAGATCGTTGGTCATAGACGAAGGCATTGAAATAACCTCTGCTGCCAATTTATCGCGAGGCTCAGCCGTGGGCGCGCAAGGGTTCGAGAAGGGAACCCGAATGTTTCCTATCGTTATGGATTGATTCGCAAAGGAGATTTCGGCTCCTGTTCTGAAGAAGGGAGAACCGAGGATTCCGTCGATGTTAATTGGGAAGTTTTCTTCCAAGACATGAAATTCGATAGGGTTTTGACCCTGTAAGTATATTTTAATTTGACCGAGAGTTGGAATGGATCCCTCGGTTATTCCTTGGACTTCTATAGTGTTCGTATGATCTATAGGTAGATTTGGTTCTAGACTTGACGCACGAATTAAATTGATCTCCGAACCCGTGTCCAACAAAAATTCACACTTCTTTTGTAATTGAGGGGCGGAGATTTTTACGCGCGGAATTGGTGAGTCTGCAGCAAGATTTACTGCTGAGACGAATCGTCGGACTGGTCGTTCGTCCGGATAGCCGTTTGGGTGCGGGCTGTAGTTTGGGTTGAAGATGCGGCCTCCCGCCTGGGGTTGGCTTCGGTCGGGAGGCCGGACTCGTTTCCCGACCTCCTATTATTATTAAAAGCGCGCTTACGGCACTCGTGAATATCGTGCCCGGGGACTTTGCAGTAGTTGCAAAACTTGTTAGGGCTTGAGGGGCGATCTGTGCGACCATCGCGGTACGTGTTTTGGTCGCGAGGATTATTTTCCCATCGCCGTTGCGGCGTCGGGGAGCGATAAGAGTCCCGGTTTGAGTTTCTCGAGGACTGCTGAGACGAGTCCGGTCTGTTATCGCGGCGTTCTTGAGTTCGCTCTGGAATGTCACGAGCGGACTCGTACGTGGAACGCTGGCGATACGGCCGGTTATCAGAGAAGCTGACTCGTTTTTCTTCGCGGATCAGTTCTCGTCGACGAGTCTGGTCTGACTCATACTGCCTGTAAGCAGAGATGGCTGCTTCGAAAACAGTGGCAGGATTTCGCGAAGGGCAATGAAGCACTTCGGCACGCAGCTGGGGAAGGAGACCTCGTAGAAAACAATCTACTACGAAGCGATCTAGTTCTTCGTAATCAAGGCCAATATCTGTGGCATCTTGAATCGCGGTTCGAAGGTCTTTAACGCGATTGATGAAGTCTAAGATGTGCTCGTTTGGAGCTTGGAGTACACTCGCGAGATCGCCACGGTACTGGTCAACGAATTTGTATGGGCCCAGCACTGTTCGTAATTTCTCGCATAGTGCAGAAATTGTGAATATGTGCTGGCCTTCTATAGCGGCATAAGCACGATCGTGGAGTTTATTGCAGAGCAATTTTGTGAGGGCACGCTCTGCATTGGCCGGTACGGTGTCACGCGCGCGTTTGCATGCACGTATGAATTGTAGGACGGAAGACGAAGTTCCGTCGAATCTAGGGACAAGCTCGGCGGCTTGTTTTAGAGCAAAATTGCCAGTAGGTTCATACTGTGGGATTTCGCGTGGCTCTGGCGGTGAAGAGAGGTCCGCGTGATTGACCTCTTTAGGAGGGTTGCAAGGGCAACCGTATACAGAAACGTAATCGGACGCGTCACACGGAATGTGCTCGGTGGTTCCCAGAAGTTCTGTCCACTCGGTAGTGGCAATGATTTGATCGAGCACCGCTTTATTTCTTAACGCGCGTCTCAATTTAGCAAGTTGATACTTGCGTCCCGCTCGACGTGGGCGTCGCATGGGTAAGGAATAGTAATGATGGAAAATTAATAATATAATGAAAATGAAACTCCATTTGTTATTAACCTTTTAGGTAGTTAACTCGCTTCACGTCTATAGTGGCGGCTCAGCGTTTCCACTGCGCTCTTTAGACCAATTCTAGACGTGGCACGAGAACTTCTCTGTGACTCGCTTCAAATTCCTTATTGGCGGCTCAGCGTTTCCACTGCGCACTTTAGACCAAGTCCGGATATGTCACGAGTTTAATATATTCTATGCAAGAACTGAATTGGAAGATGGTGTTGAACTAACACAAGAATAACAAGATCGAAGCACTGGTATAACAACGATATATTAAATAAGAACTGGTAAGTACACTGGTATACAATATGTAAGTAATATTATAATAGGAGTAGTAATTGGATTAATGAATAATGGATATTGTAATATGTTATAGGAATAACGTATGAGAATTAGGACTTGAGTTGAGTTGAGTTAGAGTTGGAATTGGAATTGGAATTAGGAGTGAAGGATCGACACACTTCACTTTCGCGGAGCTAGACTGAACACGTCTGCTCTTGAAGCCGGACTGACTCTGAGGCCAGGTAGGCACGTCTGTGCGAGTCGCTGGCTGAAGGCGGACTGCTCGAGTCGCGAGATGGAGGCGGACTGATGCAAGCGCCTGCTCTGCCTTGCCTCCTTCGTTCGGAGTGGGGACAGCTGACGCTGCAGTCTCTTTGTTCTTCAGTCGTCGGAGTGGGAGAACCGCTGACGCAGCAGCGTCTTCGCTCCCGGGGACTGCACGTGCATTTCTGCTGACGCTGCAGTCTCGTGGCTGTCCTATTGCCCTCTACGAGCGTGGGACTGCTGATGCAGCAGTCCTTGGACTTCTCGACGTTTCTAGAAGCTTCTAGATGCTTCCAGAGTGATGCAATACTTTATTGCATTATGTGTCGTGGTGATGGGTTGAAACTGAGGTAAGGTGTTGATCAAGGTGAAGTTATGGTGATGGGTAGAGACGGAGATAAGGATTAGAACAATAGAATAATGAAATCTTAATATTATGCTCTTATGTCTAGGGGACGGTGTGTGGATCTTATGCAGATCAGACCTTGTATACATAGTGTGTGTACAAGGCCAACGTCGTACATCGGACGACGTAACACTAGTAACGTCTCTAATATGCGGGAACCTTCACCGCCAGAGCCACGCGAAATCCCACAGTATGAACCTACTGGTAATTTCGCTCTAAAACAAGCCGCCGAGCTTGTCCCTAGATTCGACGGAACTTCGTCTTCCGTTCTACAATTCATACGCGCATGCAAACGCGCGCGTGACACCGTACCGGCCACTGCAGAGCGTGCCCTCACAAAATTGCTCTGCAACAAACTCCACGATCGTGCTTATGCCGCTATAGAAGGCCAGCACATATTCACAATTTCTGCACTATGCGAGAAATTACGAACAGTACTGGGCCCATACAAATTCGTTGACCAGTACCGTGGCGATCTCGCGAGTGTACTCCAAGCTCCAAACGAGCACATCTTAGACTTCATCAATCGCGTTAAAGACCTTCGAACCGCGATTCAAGATGCCACAGATATTGGCCTTGATTACGAAGAACTAGATCGCTTCGTAGTTGATTGTTTTCTACGAGGTCTCCTTCCCCAGCTGCGTGCCGAAGTGCTTCATTGCCCTTCGCGAAATCCTGCCACTGTTTTCGAAGCAGCCATCTCTGCTTACAGGCAGTATGAGTCAGACCAGACTCGTCGACGAGAACTGATCCGCGAAGAAAAACGAGTCAGCTTCTCTGATAACCGGCCGTATCGCCAGCGTTCCACGTACGAGTCCGCTCGTGACATTCCAGAGCGAACTCAAGAACGCCGCGATAACAGACCGGACTCGTCTCAGCAGTCCTCGAGAAACTTAAACCGGGACTCTTATCGCTCCCCGACGCCGCAACGGCGATGGGAAAATAATCCTCGCGACACAAACACGTACCGCGATGGTCGCACAGATCGCCCCTCAAGCCCTAACAAATTTTGCAACTACTGCAAAGTCCCCGGGCACGATATTCACGAGTGCCGTAAGCGCGCTTTTAATAATAATAGGAGGTCGGGAAACGAGTCCGGCCTCCCGACCGAAGCCAACCCAAGGCGGGAGGCCGCATCTTCAACTCAAACTACAGCCCGCACCCAAACAGCTATCCGGACGAACGACCAGTCCGACGATTCGTCTCAGCAGTAAATCTTGCTGCAGACTCACCAATTCCGCGCGTAAAAATCTCCGCCCCTCAATTACAAAAGAAGTGTGAATTTTTGTTAGACACGGGTTCGGAGATCAATTTAATTCGTGCGTCAAGTCTAGAACCAAATCTACCTATAGATCATACGAACACTATAGAAGTCCAAGGAATAACCGAGGGATCCATTCCAACTCTCGGTCAAATTAAAATACACTTACAGGGTCAAAACCCTATTGAATTTCATGTCTTGGAAGAAAACTTCCCAATTAACATCGACGGAATCCTCGGTTCTCCCTTCTTCAGAACAGGAGCCGAGATCTCCTTTGCGAATGAATACATTACGATAGGAAACATTCGGGTTCCCTTCTCGAACCCTTGCGCGCCCATGGCTGAGCCTCGCGATGAATTGGCAGCAGAGGTTATTTCAATGCCTTCGTCTATGACCAACAATCTCGTTAAAACTCCAGCCGCCGAGCGTGAGGAACATTCGGCAAGGAACGTTCGAGTGTCTTCTTCAAATCCTCGTGCACCCGCGGTCAGACCTTGCAGAGCTCCGGTGACGGAGGTTATTTCAATGCCTCCTCGGGATTCGATCGAGTACTCCCTAGAGAAAAACGCCGTGAAAAGCCGGCCGGAATCGAAGGAGACTCGAGAGATATCGGAGTACACTGCGAGAAGTCGGGTCGTGGAGCGTGAGGATCGAGTCCGAACAAAGACTCCTCTGAAATCCGAAGAATTCGTCCTCGAACCTCGTACCGTTGCGTGTATAGCGGTCGACGTCGAAGGACCTAAACAGGGATATATCCGCCGTGTTAATGTAGCGCCGGATGTATTCCTGGGTGACTGCGTTGTCACCAATCGTAAAGGCAAAGCGAGCCTCCGGTGTTTTAACACCTCGTCGGAAAGAGTTTCATTTCGATTGCCCCCATTGGAGATGGAAGAAATCGAGTCGTACTCTTCCGACCTTTCTAATTCCGGGTACTATCCCGACGCATTCGGTAACCATCCCGACCTTTCTAATTCCGGGTACTATCCCGACGCATTCGGTAACCATCCCGACCTTTCTAATTCCGGGAACTATCCCGACGCATTCGGTAACCATCCCGACCTTTCTAATTCCGGGTATCATCCCGACGTATTCGGTAACCATCCCGACCTTTCTAACTCCGGTAACCAGCCCGATTCTTATTCTAACTCCGGTAACCAGCCCGATCCTTATTCTAACTCCGGTAACCAGCCCGATCAATTCCAAGACCAACTCCATTCTTACGACAATCAAAGATCTTCAAGACCCATATGTAAGCAGGTCTGTTCTATATTGCACAATAAATCCAGCGACAGTTCTAAACCAGAGAAGGATATCAAAGCCTCCAGAGTAAAAGAACTTCTTAACTTACTTCAAAATCATATCTTTGATGATCCACAGAAACTCGATTCCTTTCAACTTCCATCTGCACGTTGCCATGCGAAGCGAAACGAATACGATAAAATTAATCTCTGCGCTACGGCGAAATACGCGTCAGCAAGAATGAAATATAAATCCGAGTACTCTCGCGATAACAAATACCCCTACCAGATTAAACGAGCGAAATACGAAACCTCTGGTCAGCAAAATCTCCTTCCACCACTGGAAGATCAGCATATCACATCGCAACACCGCTCCTCCGAAGCAGCAATCGCCTCAGAAGACCGTCAGTCCTTAGACACACACGAAACTGTAATCATGCAGCCGATCCAAGTTGCCATCTTACTCTCTATAGCCACGCGAGTGTACACCCTCATCGGATACGATTGTGGAGGATCTACACTGAACACGACAACGTTCTCCATCATCGATATTCCTGATTGCGAGCCTGAAGAAATCAAGCCCACGGAGGACTCAGTAAAAATCCAATTGCTACAACTAGCAGAGTTTACTCAGACGAGAGTAATCCAGTGCCACATTGAAATCGACCGCACGATATTCTATTGTGGCATGCACTCACATGTTTCCATCGTCACGAACGGACGACAGGAATATTTACTGGCAACCACCAGTGAAACCTGTTCCGAGTTACAGAAGACCGGAACAATCCTCATCACTCCGACCGCCCAGGTCACGGGAGTCCAGCCCAATTCTACTACATCCCGCAGCCTCACATTGGCGGGAGAACTTCAAAATAACGGGCAATGCGCGGGAACAACGTACAACGACCCATTCGGCACTTGGACCAGTGTCGTTGTACAGGCCATTGTTCGAATAACCCTGAGGGACTACACAGCAACAGTGAAACTCTCTACAGGTCAGATCCATCTACAGTCAGGACAAATATGCTCCTTCACAAAAGGAAGCTGCCTTGATACGCAAGATGGACATACATTCTGGGACGTCGTTCCCAACGATTACTGCAAGTTCAATAGCTACGACGTTCTCTACGAAGGACTAGCTACCAGAGTTTCTACAAAGACAAAGTTCTCACCTACACTATTGTTACGTCACGCCCCACGTCCTAGGCAAAGGAGATGACCCCAGGAGGCGGCACGTGGAATTGATGAGGAAACGGTCTTTTACGCCAAGACAGCCAGACGGGCAGTCATATGCGTTAGGACACCGATAGTCATTTGGAAAACCGGCACCCGCTTGCAGTCAACGCGGATGGCGATACTTATACGTAAACGCAACGAACGCGGTGAGTTGACATGGGGTAAAGATGGATACAAGATACTGATTCTCACCGGTTTGTTGTTACGCCTTAATAATACTGTCGCAGGAGTTGTTTCCTCTGCGCTGCGTAGACCTCGTACTGTGGGTCCTCGATGCAAATATCTTCCAGGCGAGGAAGATTGGGAAGACGCAACGTAATACGTTGACGTGGTGACAGGAACGTGCTGTTGGTGATGACGCAACGAGGACGTGGCAGGATCACTGTGTCCTGGCTATCGTCGTCGTCAGAGATGTCGGTTTGTTGTTACGCCTTAATAATACTGTCGCAGGAGTTGTTTCCTCTGCGCTGCGTAGACCTCGTACTGTGGGTCCTCGATGCAAATATCTTCCAGGCGAGGAAGATTGGGAAGACGCAACGTAATACGTTGACGTGGTGACAGGAACGTGCTGTTGGTGATGACGCAACGAGGACGTGGCAGGATCACTGTGTCCTGGCTGTCGTCGTCGTCAGAGATGTCTATGAGATCGATGATCTCATAGCGGGCAGCTGGTGTAACGTTGACAGGCGTGGAACGCGAGAGATCCGCGTGGTTGATCTCTGTGTTCGGAATCGGACGGCACGGACAACCGTATACCGATACGTAATCTGACGCGTCACACTCGATATTCTCGGTCGTGACGTGTTCGACGCATGAGGAGAGAGGAGCGAAAGGAACTTGGTTTAACAACTCCTTCTCAAGAAATCCTTTATAGGAATTTTGTCTATGTTCTGAATGAAAAAGGGAAAATTGGCCAGGGGTTCCCCGGAGGCGCTGGCCAGCGGTAATCCACCTGTGACTTTAATAAAATGTAGTTATTGAAAAGGTCCGCTCGTTCATTGACACTACCCAAGCGGAGCGGACGAACTGGCCTCCAAGCCGGGTCACTGTGTAACGAACGAGGGCACTGTTAGAACTGTCACTATAGATCTAGCACTGCACGTATTCCTTGTGTGAACTGTCACTTGATGGAGACTTGATCGAACACTTGACCGAGAAAACACTTGACCGATCAAAATGTCGCTTGCAGACGTATTGTCTCGGCGGAGCTGTAAGCTTCTCCCTTTGTGACCGAGTTTCAATACTCAACAAGTGCACGATTGCTAATGGAACAATTGTTCAAAATGTCACTTGCAGACGTATTGTCTCGGCGGAGCTGTAAGCTTCTCCCTTTGTGACCGAGTTTCAATACTCTACAAGTGCACGATAAACGAAGATATAGTTTGAATATCGGAGAGAAATATGTCACTGAATTGATTGAATTGTAAGAGAAGTCACTCGCGAAGTTCTGGTAAAATAAGATATATTATAATAATAACTTGGTTACACTTGGTTACAATTGTATTAATATAAATGTGAATATGAATTAAGTGAATTAATTGCGTAGGAGTTAGTAAATGAATTAGTGTTGGAATAGAGACTGCGTTGAGTCGGAATTGGTATTGAGTTTGAATTAGAATTGGAATTAGAATTGGAATTGGAATTGTAGAACAAACGTCGATGAACGTCGAAGCGCGAATTAGAAGAGCGCAGGTCGACACGTCTGCTCGCTTCGCTGGCTTGGGCCAGACTGACTGATGTCGTTGTGTGAGAATGGAGTGAGCGCAGACCGACACGTCCGCTCACTCCGCTGGCTAGGACCAGACTGATGCAAGAGGCAGCTCTGCGTAGCCTCCTTCGCTCGGAGTGGGGGTTGCTGACGCTGCAGTCCCTTTGTCCTCGCTCGTCGGAGTGGTGACGGGTGCAAGACTGCTGACGTTGCAGTCTCTTTGTCCTCGCTCTCGACAGAGTGGTGACGCGTGCAAGACTGCTGACGTTGCGATCTCTTTGTTCTCGAGGTGGCGTTTACTCGAGCGGAGTTGAGGATTTGAACAAGTTATAAGTGTAGATGAGGGTTTGAACAAGTGTTAGGTAAGATTGAGAGTTTGGAGTGGTGGTTGGGTTTAGAACAATTGGGAGAGTCGAGATTTAAGTAGTGATGGGTATTAGAACAAGTTTAGGAAAAGTCGTGGGTGAAGTAGTGATGGGTTTAGGATGTATTAGAATTAGAACAAGAGTTTGATAGCGATGGGTTTAAGAGGTATTATGTACTTAATATTTAATCTTAGCCTAGAATCGAGGTACGGTCCTCGATTCGACCAACGTCGGAGGTCGTCCGACGTAACACCTCCCTCGCCGGAGAAGAGATTTCTCGGAGTGAAATCTCTCGGTCCGAGGATGTGTTCGGTGAACGCTCGCATTACAATTTTTGGTCTTGAGACGCATCGTTAGTGAGCGATCCGCGCAGGGAGCTCAGTTCTCGGCGCACGTTGACTGTGTTACGTCGTCCGATGTACGACGTTGGCCTTGTACACACACCATGTATACAAGGTCTGATCTGCATAAGATCCACACACCGTCCCCTAGACATAAGAGCATAATATTAAGATCTCATTATTCTATTGTTCTAATCCTTATCTCCGTCTCTACCCATCACCATAACTTCACCTTGATCAACACCTTACCTCAGTTTCAACCCATCACCACGACACATAATGCAATAAAGTATTGCATCACTCTGGAAGCATCTAGAAGCTTCTAGAAACGTCGAGAAGTCCAAAGACTGCTGCATCAGCAGTCCCACGCTCGTAGAGGGCAATAGGACAGCCACGAGACTGCAGCGTCAGCAGAAATGCACGTGCAGTCCCCGGGAGCGAAGACGCTGCTGCGTCAGCGGTTCTCCCACTCCGACGACTGAAGAACAAAGAGACTGCAGCGTCAGCTATCCCCACTCCGAACGAAGGAGGCAAGGCAGAGCGGACGCTTGCATCAGTCCGCCTCCATCTCGCGACTCGAGCAGTCCGCCTTCAGCCAGCGACTCGAACGGTTCGCTCCAAGCGAGCGACTCGCACGGACGTGCCAGTCCGGCTTCTTCCGACAACAAGAGCAGACGTGTTCAGTCTAGCTCCGCGAAAGTGAAGTGTGTCGATCCTTCACTCCTAATTCCAATTCCAATTCCAACTCTAACTCAACTCAACTCAAGTCCTAATTCTCATACGTTATTCCTATAACATATTACAATATCCATTATTCATTAATCCAATTACTACTCCTATTATAATATTACTTACATATTGTATACCAGTGTACTTACCAGTTCTTACTCAATATATCATTATTATACCAGTGCTTCGATCGTGTTATTCTTGTGTTAGTTCAACACTATCTTCCAGTTCAGTTCTTACATTGAATGTATTATACTCGTGACATATCCGGACTTGGTCTAAAGTGCGCAGTGGAAACGCTGAGCCGCCAATAAGGAATTTGAAGCGAGTCATAGAGAAGTTCTCGTGCCACGTCTAGAATTGGTCTAAAGAGCGCAGTGGAAACGCTGAGCCGCCACTATAGACGTGAAGCGAGTTAACTACCTAAAAGGTTAACAACAAATGGAAGTTCATTTTCATTATCTTATTAATATTCCGTCATTACTATTCCTTACCCATGCGACGCCCACGTCGAGCGGGACGCAAGTATCAACTTGCTAAATTGAGACGCGCGTTGAGAAATAAAGCGGTGCTCGATCAAATCATTGCCACTACCGAATGGACAGAACTTCTGGGAACCACCGAGCACATTCCGTGTGACGCGTCCGATTACGTTTCTGTACACGGTTGCCCTTGCAGCCTTCCTAAAGAGGTCAACCACGCGGACCTCTCGCGAGCTCCGACGCCAGTTCTGCATCCGGTCGATTGTCCAGAGGTGATCGACATAGCCGACGACGACGACAGCCGAGACACGATCATCGTTCCCAGGGTCCGTTGCCGAATCATCCGTGACGTTCCTCTGCCAGCTCATCAACGTGTCGTCTTGCGGCCAGCATCCAAGGCCACTAACGTCGTCCCGAACCGAGCAGCAGCAACTTTGCCAGATCTTCCCCACCTCGAGGACATCTGTATAGAAGATCCGATGTACGACACCTACTGTCAGTACCGCCAGTTCCTGCTGCAACAATATTATTAGGCGTTAATACAACATTGCGGTGAGTCGTATAATATCTTGTATAATTGTTGAATCCTGTAAACTCACCGTTCTCGTTGCATCCTCTCGCGCGCGATTCTTGTCGGGACACTCCTTGTAACCGCGTCGGACGTTCTTTTCTTGACTGCATCCATAGCAATATCGGTTGTCCTAGTGCATATGACAGCCCGCGGCTGTCTCGGCACGAAAGACCACTCCTCATTTAAATCATAATATCTCAACCGTCCGTCTGTCACTGTTCTCTTTTCTCTCTCCTGGTACCTGTAACAAAAACACAGTGACGGACGTGACAAATTTGGCGCAGTCGGTAGGACATCGAAGTGGTCGCCGATATTTGCATTAATAAGCCCCGACGCGTGTCAGTACGAAATTCGCATTTTAAATCTCATTTATATCCTCCAAAATGTCTCGCCCAATCACGCGATCTCAAAGGGATCTCCAAGCAGATCCTAACGCAGACCTTCCCCCAATGACCGAGGAAGAGCTACTCCTTTATGCGCAAGACCTCGCCCGTAGAGAGCAATATCTCAAAGAGGAAACAGATTTCATTGCCAAATTGCGTCTCAAATATGAAGAAGACGCACAAAACCAAAAGAATATGCTCGACGAAATACGAAAAGAGCTTCGCAACATCCAAATCACGAGTCAAACCCTACGTCAACAATCGCCTACACCAGGCCCTAGTAACGTCTCTAATATGCGGGAACCTTCACCGCCAGAGCCACGCGAAATCCCACAGTATGAACCTACTGGCAATTTCGCTCTAAAACAAGCCGCCGAGCTTGTCCCTAGATTCGACGGAACTTCGTCTTCCGTCCTACAATTCATACGCGCATGCAAACGCGCGCGTGACACCGTACCGGCCACTGCAGAGCGTGCCCTCACAAAATTGCTCTGCAATAAACTCCACGATCGTGCATATGCCGCTATAGAAGGCCAGCACATATTCACAATTTCTGCACTATGCGAAAAATTACGAACAGTACTGGGCCCATACAAATTCGTTGACCAGTACCGTGGCGATCTCGCGAGTGTACTCCAAGCTCCAAACGAGCACATCCCTGACTTCATCAATCGCGTTAAAGACCTTCGAACCGCGATTCAAGATGCCACAGACATTGGCCTTGATTATGAAGAACTAGATCGCTTCGTAGTAGATTGTTTTCTACGAGGTCTCCTTCCCCAGCTGCGTGCCGAAGTGCTTCATTGCCCTTCGCGAAATCCTGCCACTGTTTTCGAAGCAGCTATCTCTGCTTACAGGCAGTATGAGTCAGACCAGACTCGTCGACGAGAACTGATCCGCGAAGAAAAACGAGTCAGCTTCTCTGATAACCGGCCGTATCGCCCGCGTTCCACGAATGAATCCGCTCGTGATATCCCAGAACGAACTCAAGAACGCCGCGATAACAGACCGGACTCGTCTCAGCAGTCCTCAAGAAACTCAAACCGGGACTCTTATCGCTCCCCGACGCCGCAACGGCGATGGGAAAATAATCCTCGCGACCAAAACACGTACCGCGATGGTCGCACAGATCGCCCCTCAAGCCCTAACAAATTTTGCAACTACTGCAAAACCCCCGGGCACGATATTCACGAGTGCCGTAAGCGCACTTTCAATAATAATAGGAGGTCGGGAAACGAGTCCGGCCTCCCGACCGAAGCCAACCCCAGGCGGGAGGCCGCATCTTCAACTCAAACTACAGCCCGCACCCAAACAGCTATCCGGACGAACGACCAGTCCGACGATTCGTCTCAGCAGTAAATCTTGCTGCAGACTCACCAATTCCGCGCGTAAAAATCTCCGCCCCTCAATTACAAAAGAAGTGTGAATTTTTGCTAGACACGGGTTCGGAGATCAATTTAATTCGTGCGTCAAGTCTAGAACCAAATCTACCTATAGATCATACGAACACTATAGAAGTCCAAGGAATAACCGAGGGATCCATTCCAACTCTCGGTCAAATTAAAATACACTTACAGGGTCAAAACCCTATCGAATTTCATGTCTTGGAAGAAAACTTCCCAATTAACATCGACGGAATCCTCGGTTCTCCCTTCTTCAGAACAGGAGCCGAGATCTCCTTTGCGAATGAATACATTACGATAGGAAACATTCGGGTTCCCTTCTCGAACCCTTGCGCGCCCACGGCTGAGCCTCGCGATAAATTGGCAGCAGAGGTTATTTCAATGCCTTCGTCTATGACCAACGATCTCGTTAAAACTCTAGCCGCCAAGCGTGAGGAACATTCGGCAAGGAACGTTCGAGTGTCTTCCTCAAATCCTCGTGCACCCGCGGTCAGACCTTGCAGAGCCCCGGTGACGGAGGTTATTTCAATGCCTCCTCGGGATTCAATCGAGTACTCCCTAGAGAAAAACGCCGTGAAAAGCCGGCCGGAATCGAAGGAGACTCGAGAGATATCGGAGTACACTGCGAGAAGTCGGATCGTGGAGCGTGAGGATCGAGTCCGAACAAAGACTCCTCCGAAATCCGAAGAATTCGTCCTCGAACCTCGTACCGTTGCGTGCATAGCGGTCGACGTCGAAGGACCCAAACAGGGATATATCCGCCGTGTTAATGTAGCGCCGGATGTATTCCTGGGTGACTGCGTCGTCACCAATCGTAAAGGCAAAGCGAGCCTCCGGTGTTTTAACACCTCGTCGGAAAGAGTTTCATTTCGATTGCCCCCATTGGAGATGGAAGAAATCGAGTCGTACTCTTCCGACCTTTCTAATTCCGGGTATCATCCCGACGCATTCGGTAACCATCCCGACCTTTCTAATTCCGGGAACTATCCCGACGCATTCGGTAACCATCCCGACCTTTCTAATTCCGGGTATCATCCCGACGCATTCGGTAACCATCCCGACATTACTAACTCCGGTAACCAGCCCGATTCTTATACTAACTCCGGTAACCAGCCCGATCATTATACTAACTCCGGTAACCAGCCCGATTCTCATTCTAACTCCGGTAACCATCCCGACGCATTCGGTAACCATCCCGACCTTTTCAATTCCGGTAACCATCCCGACGTATTCGGTAACCATCCCGACAATTTTAATCCAGAGTCCAAAGAAGACTCCCGCGAATTCAAACCTATGAAGGTTTATTCTACAAGCTCCGGTATCAAGTCCGATTGTTTCTATTCCGAGTCTAGGTTGAAAGGAAATGTCCCCGCCTTTGATTCTCTAAAGACGACAGAACGTCTACATAAAATAAAGCATAAAACTCTACCTCGTATAGACCGAGCATACGAGTCGATCATAAAAGATCATCCCGCGATAATTTCTAAATCAGAGTCAAAGAGAGTCTATATTTCATTTCAAAAACCTACCTCTGATTTTTCGCCGGAACATGATCTCTTCCAGTCTCAACGGTCAAGTATCCGTGCACCGCAAAGCGATTTCCATCCATCTAGGAATTTTACGTCTGTAAAATACGCGTCAGCAAAAAGGAGAAACAAATTTCGTATTATACTATACCTTTGCAATAACCCGCGAACAATGATTGTAGAGTCTCCTGCGATTTGCGATAAGAAACCCTCCCAGGAGATTTCATTACAGACCTCCGCTGACGCGAAATTAGAATCCGCGATAATCACGCGTCCGGTCAACACCGATAAGCGAGCGAAATCCGAAACCCAGCGTCGACAGAATCTCCTTCCACCGCCGGAAGATACAGAACAAACGACAGCAGCACTTCAAAGAAGTTCCTACAGCCAGAATCCCAGCCTGTTCCCAGCCGCCTACCACATCGTGTCCAGTATCCACAAACACGATCAACATGTGCGGACACTTACAACCGGCGAGACCATCGGCGAACAAAGCCGGAGACTTCATCTACAGATACCAGGGAATATTCTGCTACAATGGCAGACACAGAATCTCCCTAAATGGCAGAGAACTATGCCTTGCCTGCAGCCTCACTGCGGTAGTCAGGAGGGTCATCGTATACACGCACGTTCTTACAAGGAAAAGGAAGAACGCATGCGACGCGTGTACAAAACCCATATTGAGGGAAACCCCAATATTGGAATGCATCCACTGCAGCTTCCTCCTCGCACTGGATCGGGCAGCAACAGACACTGCCAGAATAAGAAGAGAAAGAGGCGAAATTCTCACGGACGACGAAGAAGAGGACGAAAACTCAAGCACCTCTTCCTCGGACGAAGACACCAATACTCAAGCAAATTAGAGATGCAGAGTGTTTGTGCCAAAGCCGTAATCTCGTCACCTGAGACAAAAGTGACAGTGACACCAGTGATTCCCCACCCACCCAAAACCCAACTATGCAAAATGAACATTGCGAATACGACTTGTCGGACATTACAAAACCAGCCCCAGCCCCACGTGCCGACACCGACAACATTTCAGTGCGACCAGTGTTTCGTACAAATATAGGAAATACTCGCCGAAAACTGTGCTCCCTGCGCGGAGTACCTCCGGACGATGCGTCGCATGAATGAGTGTGATATCGAGTGTTGAGCGAGAAATTTCTTCCTTGTAAGAAATTTCTTTTCCGCGTTGGGAGGTGTTACGTCGTCCGATGTACGACGTTGGCCTTGTACACACACCATGTATACAAGGTCTGATCTGCATAAGATCCACACACCGTCCCCTAGACATAAGAGCATAATATTAAGATCTCATTATTCTATTGTTCTAATCCTTATCTCCGTCTCTACCCATCACCATAACTTCACCTTGATCAACACCTTACCTCAGTTTCAACCCATCACCACGACACATAATGCAATAAAGTATTGCATCACTCTGGAAGCATCTAGAAGCTTCTAGAAACGTCGAGAAGTCCAAAGACTGCTGCATCAGCAGTCCCACGCTCGTAGAGGGCAATAGGACAGCCACGAGACTGCAGCGTCAGCAGAAATGCACGTGCAGTCCCCGGGAGCGAAGACGCTGCTGCGTCAGCGGTTCTCCCACTCCGACGACTGAAGAACAAAGAGACTGCAGCGTCAGCTATCCCCACTCCGAACGAAGGAGGCAAGGCAGAGCGGACGCTTGCATCAGTCCGCCTCCATCTCGCGACTCGAGCAGTCCGCCTTCAGCCAGCGACTCGAACGGTTCGCTCCAAGCGAGCGACTCGCACGGACGTGCCAGTCCGGCTTCTTCCGACAACAAGAGCAGACGTGTTCAGTCTAGCTCCGCGAAAGTGAAGTGTGTCGATCCTTCACTCCTAATTCCAATTCCAATTCCAACTCTAACTCAACTCAACTCAAGTCCTAATTCTCATACGTTATTCCTATAACATATTACAATATCCATTATTCATTAATCCAATTACTACTCCTATTATAATATTACTTACATATTGTATACCAGTGTACTTACCAGTTCTTACTCAATATATCATTATTATACCAGTGCTTCGATCGTGTTATTCTTGTGTTAGTTCAACACTATCTTCCAGTTCAGTTCTTACATTGAATGTATTATACTCGTGACATATCCGGACTTGGTCTAAAGTGCGCAGTGGAAACGCTGAGCCGCCAATAAGGAATTTGAAGCGAGTCATAGAGAAGTTCTCGTGCCACGTCTAGAATTGGTCTAAAGAGCGCAGTGGAAACGCTGAGCCGCCACTATAGACGTGAAGCGAGTTAACTACCTAAAAGGTTAACAACAAATGGAAGTTCATTTTCATTATCTTATTAATATTCCGTCATTACTATTCCTTACCCATGCGACGCCCACGTCGAGCGGGACGCAAGTATCAACTTGCTAAATTGAGACGCGCGTTGAGAAATAAAGCGGTGCTCGATCAAATCATTGCCACTACCGAGTGGACAGAACTTCTGGGAACCACCGAGCACATTCCGTGTGACGCGTCCGATTACGTTTCTGTACACGGTTGCCCTTGCAGCCTTCCTAAAGAGGTCAACCACGCGGACCTCTCGCGAGCTCCGACGCCAGTTCTGCATCCGGTCGATTGTCCAGAGGTGATCGACATAGCCGACGACGACGACAGCCGAGACACGATCATCGTTCCCAGGGTCCGTTGCCGAATCATCCGTGACGTTCCTCTGCCAGCTCATCAACGTGTCGTCTTGCGGCCAGCATCCAAGGCCACTAACGTCGTCCCGAACCGAGCAGCAGCAACTTTGCCAGATCTTCCCCACCTCGAGGACATCTGTATAGAAGATCCGATGTACGACACCTACTGTCAGTACCGCCAGTTCCTGCTGCAACAATATTATTAGGCGTTAATACAACATTGCGGTGAGTCGTATAATATCTTGTATAATTGTTGAATCCTGTAAACTCACCGTTCTCGTTGCATCCTCTCGCGCGCGATTCTTGTCGGGACACTCCTTGTAACCGCGTCGGACGTTCTTTTCTTGACTGCATCCATAGCAATATCGGTTGTCCTAGTGCATATGACAGCCCGCGGCTGTCTCGGCACGAAAGACCACTCCTCATTTAAATCATAATATCTCAACCGTCCGTCTGTCACTGTTCTCTTTTCTCTCTCCTGGTACCTGTAACAAAAACACAGTGACGGACGTGACAACTGTATTAACAGTACGAAACACTGGATGCACTGAGATGTTGTCTGATTCTGCGCGAGGAGTTGGGGTAGGTTTCGCAATGTCCGACAGTCTATAATCGCAATGTTCATTATTTGACTGTCTTTTATTGGGGTCTTGGGAGGGAATGGGCTCACTTATGTCATTTTCACTTTCACTTTTCCGATATCTGACAGCGTATGTGTATGTTTCGTCTCTTTGTTTCAGGAAAATGAAGAATCTTGTCAAGGAACTCCAGATGGCGACGATGAGGTGGAGGCTCCAGCCGTATAACGAATGGAGAGCGATGCCATTGATGATTGTGCTGATAATAGTTTTTATTGTGCGAATTGCCACATATATTCCTATTAATCCAGCGGTTACGGATCCGAACGTGGTAAATCCTGACCATAACTTCTGTGCGGTAGATTCAGCTATTTGTTGAAGCGACTCTTCGTCGAGCAGGTTGAACATGTTAATATTTCCTGCTGCGTATTGTCTACCTGAGGCGCCTTGTGCAATAGTATTTATTACGGCTACCTTTTCTACAGGGAACATTATGTGATCCTGCAGTTTGTCGAGGTCGTCTTGCGAATATATGCCTCCAGTCGCAAGGTTTTTGGGGTCCACGTATTTCCATGTGGCCTTAGAGATTGGATGGAGTTCTGACGGTGCAATAGTTTCTGTTAGTGATGGAGTGAGTCGGTACCATGTTCCATGTATTCTGTAATATGGAGATAGTAACTCGCTGCACGGCTTCTCTGTACCGGTGTTTGAAATAATGTGGTCCTTTGGTTTCAGGAATCTTGAAGAATTCTTGTACGTGACGGGCAGTTCGTCATAACAGCGTTCCGTTTTCCGGATCTGGACTGTCACTGGGATACATTTGATAATATGGACCACTTCACCTGCTGGGACTGCAATAAATCCAGCGTCTTTCATGATGGCGGTTGCCACTTCTTCAGGGGCTGTGTGCAGCTGAGTGAGTGCGTTCTGGAGAATTTGTCGTTCTAGTTCGCACTTTTGACGAATGACGTCCTTATATAGTTGAGAAAATTGTGTACGGAGATGTTTCTCTACGTAGACGAATTTGCTGTTGACATAGGTGAATATGTCGAGATTGTTGACGAGGGTGGGTGACTTCTCCTTGAATTTCCCTGACTTCCCCGTTTCTAGTATGAACAGTTTTGGATGTTCTGTACGGATTATGATAAATCCGCAGACTGAAGATCGTCCTGTCTCGGTTAGTGCAAATGTTGTATCCTGAGAGGCAACTGTATACAAGGTTGGCGAGGATTTTAACTGTGGGGATAGCTTGGTCGCTAGCCCTTCGTATAGAACATCGTAGTTGTTGAATCTGCATGAATCTGTTGGTGCGGGTTCCCAGAATGTGTATCCGTCCTGTGAATCGAGGCAGTTGCCTTTCTGAAGAGGACAGGTTTGTCCGGATTGTAAATGAATTTGTGCTGTGGATAGCTTTATCGGTGCAATGTAGTCCCGTATCGTGATGCGTATTATGGCTTGCACCACGACGTCCGTCCAGGTTCCAAAAGGATCGTTGTAGGTTGTGCCTGAGCAGCTTCCGTCATTCTTGATTTCTCCTGCCATTGTGAGGCTACGAGAGGTTGTGGAATTTGGCTGGACTCCTGTGATCTGTGCCGCTGGCGTAATATACAGAGTTCCAGTAGTGTGTAGATTAGAGCATGTTTCACTGGTGGTGGTTAGGAGATACTCTTGTCTACCATTGGCGACGACGGAATTATGCGAATGCATGCCACAGTAGTAGATCGTTCTGTCTATTTCAATGTGGCATTGGAGGACTCGGGCTTGCGAAAACTCGGCTAGCTGCAGAAGTTGAATTCGCTCTAAACTCTCGATCGGTGTGACATCTTCGGGTTCGCAATTCAGGTTATCGATGGTAGAGTACGTAGTGACGTTGAGTGTCGGTCCACCGCAATCATATCCAATGAGGGTATAAACTTGCGTGGTAATGGTGCATAGGATGGCAACTTGTAACGGATACATGTTTGTGGTTGCGAAATTGTCTGAAGACTGGAGCTCCTCTGGAATGATCCTATCTTCCGAGGGGCTGAGTCGTGATGCGACAAGCTTATCTTCCGGCTGTGGAAGGAGATTCTGTCGACGCTGGGTTTCGGATTTCGCTCGCTTATCGGTGTTGACCGGACGCGTGATTATCGCGGATTCTAATTTCGCGTCAGCGGAGGACTGTAATGAAATCTCCTGGGAGGGTTTCTTATCGCAAGTCGCAGGAGATGCTACAATCATTGTTCGCGGGTTATCGCAGAGGTATAGTATAATACGAAATTTGTTTCTCCTTTTTGCTGACGCGTATTTTACAGACGTATAATTCCTAGATGGATGAAACTCGCTTTGCGGTGCACGGATACTTGACCGTTTAGATTGGAAGAGATCATGTTCCGGCGAAAAATCAGAGGTAGGTTTTTGAAATGAAATATAGACTCTCTTTGACTCTGATTTAGAAATTATCGCGGGATGATCTTTTATGATCGACTCGTATACTCGGTCTATACGAGGTAGAGTTTTATGCTTTATTTTATGTAGACGTTCTGTCGTCTTTAGAGAATCAAAGGCGGGGACATTTCCTTTCAACCTAGACTCGGAATAGAAACAATCGGACTTGATACCGGAGCTTGTAGAATAAACCTTCATAGGTTTGAATTCGTGGGAGTCTTCTTTGGACTCTGGATTAAAATTGTCGGGATGGTTACCGAATACGTCGGGATGGTTACCGGAATTGAAAAGGTCGGGATGGTTACCGAATGCGTCGGGATGGTTACCGGAATTAGAAAGGTTGGGATGGTTACCGAATACGTCGGGATGGTTACCGGAATTAGAAAGGTCGGGATGGTTACCGAATGCGTCGGGATAGTACCCGGAATTAGTTGAATAACGCTCGATCTCTTCCACCTCTAACACGGGTAATCGGAATGAGATCGGACGCGGAGATGTGTTGAAACATCTGAGGCTCGCTTTGCCTCCGCGATTAGTGTGTCACGTCCTGGCGGGGCTATAAGAGCAAGAGAAGAGAATACCGCGGCCCGGCTACTCTACTCTTCCACTGACTGACATTTAATAAAAGTGTTGGTCTTTTTATCAACAGACTAGGACCCGATGCCGACACCTGCATGCAGTCTTACACAGATGAATGATGCACGCGACCCTGAAACATACGCGATAATATGTTCCACTTACTTTTACGCTTCGCTTGTTTGTCGATTGACACGAGACATGAATTCGCAACGGATGAACAGCTACGGTTGCGCTGATGGCCTTGAATACGGTCCGCTCTGCTTGACAGGCGTTGATCCAAATGGCTGGAAACGACCTTCAAGGATTGACGACTGCGCCAAACTCTGTCACGTCAATATTTGACAGGAACGACCTCCAATGATTGACAGCTGGCTGCTACGGTATTGTAGACGGATGCGCTCGTTGAGGAAACGGGCGTGGACGCTGTACGATACCGTGAATCTAACTCACGAATATCGTCCGCGTGATTGACGATATTTTAACTAGCGAAAACGGGCGTGGACGCTGTGCGATCCCGTGAATTTATCTCGCGAATATCGTCCGCGTGGTTGACGATATTTTGATTCGAGAAAACGGACGTGGATGCTGCGGAGCTTGCTATGCGAGCAAGTCTATCACTATCACGCACGTACGCGAACACGTAACAGGAAATTGAATAAGGAATACTATTCGCGAACTTTCCAGTGAGAACTCTATCTCTAACTAACAACGTGTCACTTCAAACTACGAAGTTAGGAGCAAGGAAATAATAATTGGGATTTAGATTGACTCTGGTAAAACAAAGTATATTATAAACGTAAAAGAATACAAAGGTAAAGATGCTTATTATTAACGAAATCGAAATACGTACTAAGTACGAAATATGAAACGCAATAAAAATGTTTAATTGAATAAACGAAGTAATATTTGAATTAAACGAATAAGAATACGATATTACTGAATGGTATTAGGGACTGTGTCTAAACAGTATGGATTTGGGAAGATTGTGTCTAAACAATCTGGATTTGGAAAGACTATGTCTAAATAGTCTGGACTTGGAAGATTGACGAAAACTCGACTGACCCACTCGGGTCCCCGGAGAGGACTGGGGAGAATCGAACGTTCGTCGACGAATAACGTTCGTCCGAAAAATGCTGACTTCGCAAAAGGGGACCGTGTCCTCTTTGTGCCGGTCTTCGTCGTAAACAGCGCGATGGCCGCCGCACTAGAGTCAGCAGTTTTCGTTCCCAGTGGTGCAGGACTCGAAAATTAAGTGGTAACCATTGGCGTACCTATTTATTTATTTAAATAAATTGGGACTTAGAATATTTTCGAGCGCTTGCTCTTGCAAGGCGTTTCGATGTAAATTTATATGTCATATGATTAGTTGACATCATTTGTCGACCGATCATATGTTTGAAAATATTCTAAGTACTTTTGAAAATTACCAAAAATCGAAATTTTGGTAAAGTCTAAACAAACGCGAATTGAGAACCTAACCTACAAATTTTTAGGTTAGTTTCATGATTTTCGCTCACGAGTCCAATGATATTTCAATCTTCGAGTTTGGGCCATTTTTGGCTATTTTAGGAATTTGACAGATTTTGGATTTTAGGTTATGTTGATGGATTTCGATCAGATGTACGTGGTGTTAAGGATTCATTGTTATGAAGGATTTTTAGGAGTTTTGGAATCTTTAAAGGGGAACGCTCGCTCTTATGTATCTAATTTTACATGTAGTCTTAAAGCTAACGTCGGAGGTGCGACCGACGTCACACCTCCCCCCTTAGAGAAGAGATTTCACGCAGTGGAATCTCTGCCTCTGGGTGGCGGTAGACAGGATGCACTGAAATGTCATCCCTGTCTCGCAACGCTGGGTCAAGGGAATCGCAAATTAACGTTCGTTTCGTCAAGGGAGGACGGGTTCGGAATTCTCCGACACTGGCACTATCACTAGCTTCTGCTTAAATGTCACCATTGTCTGAATCGGTGTCATCGCTGGAACTATCGGATATCCAGTCAGGGTCGTCCCGTTGTGCGATCCATCTTGCCGATAGAATCTGTCCGCAAGGGATGCACTCCAATACTGGTGTTTCGGTGCATAGCCTTATTCCACAATACTCGCATCTATTTGGGATGTTATACATCCGCTGATGCTCCCATCGTTCCACTCTAACAATTCGGGTGTATTGGCTGCAGTTGCGGCACAGCAACTTGCCGTTGCAAGCCACTCGAACTATCCCATTGTAACAGATAGTGTTGTTGTATCGTCTCATGTATCGGTGAGCTTTCAGCACGGTCGGCTGTCTTCCTCCCATCGGTCCGCACATCTTTCTGTCGTGGATAGCTATGGGATCCGCAATGTGACTCGGAGCTTGATCGGATGAGGAGTGAAGAGTCTCGTAAGCTGACTCCTCTGGTTGGACCCTTGGCTCGCTATCGTCTTTCTTAGAAGGATCAGAGATTAAGTTTGCAGTTACAATATTTCGCTGACGCGTGTCCTGTCTCGGGCTACCTGGAAGACGTTTAATCTTATTTGCATGGACAATTTTGAAATGGTTTCCTATTCGTAATTTGACATTGTTCGTATCAAGCATTTCTATTATCTCATGCGGTCCAGTATATTGCGCGTCGAATTTTCCTTTACGAGGTTCTTTTAACAAGTATACCTGTTCGCCTACCGTGAACTGCACGGGGTTAATCTTCCTATCATAATAAGTCTTTGATTTCTGCTTTGCCGCTACTAAATTATCGCGCGCGCGGGATTGTGTCTCGCTTATCTTTCTTTGTAGGTCAAAGAGGTAACCTGCGTAGGACTCGTTCTCTACTGCGTAGAGATGGGAATCAGAGGAAGGAACACGGGCCAGGGAACCGAATACCAACTCGTGTGGGGTGAAGTCTGTTCCCTCGTGTACGCTGGTATTGTAGCTAAACATTGCCAAGTTTATCCATTTATCCCAGTTATTTTTGTTGACGTACTGCTTCAAATATTCCGTCAGTACATGATGCGATCTCTCAATGGATCCGTTGCTTTGTGGATGGAAAGCAGTGGTTTGGAGGCGTGTAATCCTGAATCTTTTTGCGATAGCCTTCATAAGGGAGCTTGTGAAGTTAGTCCCTTGATCCGTTAATATTGCCTTAGGCGTTCCAAAGCGACATATCAGGTGGTCGATGAAGGCGTTTGCTGTACTGACGGAGTCGGTAGATTTGAGCGGCACTGCGACGGAGTATTTTGTAAGAAGGTCTTGCATCGTCATTACATACGTGTTGCCATCTTCGGTAGTGGGTAATGGTCCCACGATGTCTAGCGAGACCTTATCAAACGCCCTGCCGGGCGTATCCGTTAACTTCATTGGTAGGCGAGTTTTTACTCTTGTTAACTTGTTACGCTGGCAACTCAGGCAATTGTTAACGTAGTTGGTTACGTCCTTTTTGAGGCTGTTCCACCAGTATTTTTCTCTTATCCTTTTGTATGTCTTGGTTATGCCTTTATGGCCGGCATACGCTGATACATGGTTCTCCGTGATGATCTCCATCCTTCTATCCTCAGCGGGGATTTGGACCTCGTTCGAACAGAGAAATATTTGGACTGGTGTGTCCTCGAATGTTTCTGTGAGTAGATTGATCACGTATTCTCTCGACAAATGGTCGAGGAATGTTTTAGAGATTGAAAAGGATTCCAACGCGAGCTCGTTGACAACGTCGATCAACGTTCTAAGACATTCTTTGAGGTCGTCTGCAGATACCTCATGAAGCGGCGATTGTTTAATCGGTATCTGGATTAACTTGTATTTACCGTGATCTGTTACCCTAGCTCTATGTAGGAGTAAGTCTTGGGATTTGGCCAGTTTGCCTTGTCTATAGAGATCTACGGCCCCGAGATCGATGGGCCGTCCGTCCATCGTTATGAAGCAAACTAAATTGTCCCTTCTCATTATTAATCGGTCTCTTGTATGAATTATTCTTCTTCTACGTGGTGTAGGATTGCTTTCTTCTTCTTCTTCTTCTTCTTCTTCTTCTTCTTCTTCTTCTTCTTCTTCTTCTGAGGGAATACTCTCTTCTCGCTCATCGAAGACATCTGGTCCGGTCAAGGAAGGCGGAAATATAGGAGAAAAGGAAAGAGTTTCTTCGACTCCCAGATCCCGTAGTAATCCTTGATCGGCGATTGAAATAAGAGGCGGGGATGCTGCGCGGGGGTCATCAGAATGCGATGGCGTACCCATCGATGGTCCCGGTGACGAGGCTGCCGATGATCTTCTCCTTTTTGGGGGCATTGACTTCGGTGGAGGCATGAGAATTGAATCGTCTCTATCTTTCTTCCTGCGGCGTGCGTCGAAAAGAGGAGTCCCCGGGCTTGACAATGGCGTCCTAGGCGGAGTCGTTTCCTCTGAATCGGTCCATGAGATGGGCAATGCCACCGGATTCCGGGATAGGGCATCCGCATTAGAGTTGGCTCTGCCAGGTTTGTAGATAACCTGGTATTCGAACTCTGCCAATTTTAATCTCCACCGGAGGAGCCGGGATGTGGGATCCTTTACGGATGTCATCCACACCAGCGGTCTGTGATCGGTGATGAGTAAGAATTTCCTGCCGTAAATGTACGGGCGGAAATATTGGACGGCGAATATTATGGCTAAACACTCCTTTTCTATTGTGGAGTAGTTTAGTTCAGCGCCGTGAAGGATACGTGACGCGTACGCGATAGGGCGATCCTTTCCCACGTCGCCTTGGCTTAGGACAGCGCCGATCGCGTACCCTGAGGCGTCGCAAGTTACGTTGAATGGTTTCCCAAAATCTGGGTACTGGAGGACAGGCTCCGTACACAATGCCTGTCGTAAAGTCTCGAAGGCTTCCTCCTGCTTTGACCCCCACACGAATTTCGTATCCTTGGTAAGGAGTTGGGTGAGGGGTTTGGAAATATGAGCGAATCTATCTATGAATCTGCGGTAATAGCCCGCTAGACCTAAAAATTCGCGGACGTTCTTTGCGTTTTTCGGTCGAGGATAATTTTGGACCGCGTTAATTTTTTTAGGGCATGGCCGTACGCCATCCTCGCTAATCTGGTGTCCTAGGTAAGCTACCTCTCTGTGCAAAAACCCGCATTTAGACGGTTGTAATTTCAAATTGGCGGCTCTCAATCGGCGAGCCAATTTATCAAATTTCGCTTTGTGTTCTTCTAGGGAACGCGCGTATATGACTATATCGTCAAGATAAACGAAGAGTTCGTTACCCTGGAGACCGGTTAGGATCGTATCCATTAGTCGCTGGAACGTAGCCGGCGCATTACGCAATCCGAACGGCATTCTATTATACTGGTAATGTCCGAACGGAGTTGAGAAGGCGGTTTTTGCGGCGTCCTCCTTTTCCATGCCTATTTGGTGAAACCCGCTTGCCAGATCAAATACGCTAAAATATTTGGCACTACCCAGCTGATCTAAGATCTCGTTTATGCTGGGCAGTGGATAAGCGTCTGCTATTGACTTCTCGTTTAAAGCGCGATAGTCAATTACCATTCTCCATTTCTTATTTCCTTCGGCATCCGCTTTCTTCGGTACGATCCACAAAGGGGAGTTATACGGTGAACTAGAGGGTGCGACTATATCATTTTGTAAGAGTTCACACATTTGTTTGTCGATCTCCTCTTTGTGAATCGGCGGATACCGGTATTGCTTGGTATGTACGGGGATGTCGTCCGTCGTGGGGATTTTATGTGTTACAGCGTTAGTTTTCCCCAGACGATCCCCTTGAAGGTGGAAGAGATCATTATTCTCCTCCAATAAAGATTTGACATGGTCTATCTCGTCGTGATCGAGGTGATCCATGGGAATAGTTTCCATAAGCTCATTAACGCGAGCATTACGGGACTTGGTAATGGAATGGACCCTTTTGGGTATGAATTCGAAGCCTTTCATAAGGGGTTTCGAGTATGAGTGATCGGGATGGTTACCGGAATTGCTTAGGAAATCGGGATGGCTACCGGAATCGTCGGGATGGTTACCGGAATTATTTAAAGAATCGGGATGGCTACCGGAATCGTCGGGATGGTTACCGGAATTATTTAAAGAATCGGGATGGCTACCGGAATCGTCGGGATGGTTACCGGAATTATTTAAAGAATCGGGATGGCTACCGGAATCGTCGGAATGGTTACCGGAATTAATAGAAGACGCGAGTTGATCGTTAACGATCGTCTCGTGCGCGCGGCACGCACGAGCATTGAATAAGTCCGAATTGACTTCGGCTTGAATATTCGAAAAGGGAACCTCGATCTCTTCCACCTCCAACGTAGGCAGGGAGAAGGACGCCACTTCGGACGATGCGTTAAAGCATCGCAGGTATGCCTTTCCGTTACGGTTGGTGACTAAACAATCACCTAAGAACACATCGGGTTTTACATCTACTTTTCGCACATACCCTTCGCTTGGGCCCTTTACGTTGACGGCTATGCAGGCGGCGGTACGGCTTTCGATGGAATATTCCCGAGGATTCGAAAAGGGAATACGTAGGTTTTTATACTCTACGCATTCCTTCGCAAATGATATCTCTGCTCCCTCTCTGAAGAAGGGGGAGCCTAAGATACCATCTATATTAATTGGAAAACTGTCAGGCAGAACGTGTAGCGTGACTTTAATGGAATCTGCTAGCTCCGCATTGATATAACCGAGGGTCGCAATTTCTCCTTCTGTCACGCCATGGACGTGTATGACGCTGTCAGTTTTTAGATGAACGTCAGATTTGATACCAGACGCTCGGATTAAGTTGACCTCGGACCCGGTGTCCAAGAGGAACTCACACTCTTTTGAGAAGAGTGACGATCTTGCTTTTATTCGAGGGATAGGGGAGTCCGGCGCGAGATTTATTGCCGAGACTAATTTCGCGGATGGTCGTTCATTCTGCTGACCGTCCGGGTTATCTCTCCTATCTACTCGAATTTCATCTACTGCTGGTCGTTGCTGATGACGGCCAGCTGTGTTGCCTTTTGGCGATTCTCTTGGGATGCCTCCCGTCCTTTGGTCGCGTTTGTCGGGAGGCTTGATTCGTTTCCCGACTCATTTCTACTGTAATATTCGCGGCGGCGACATTCGTATATGTCATGTCCCGTGCGCTTACAATATTTACAATACTTCCGACTCTCCGTAGGAAAGCGATCGCGACCTGGGGACTGGGAAGCGCGATCTTCGCGTTTATATGTTTCGCGCTGATTTGAATGCGACGGTTCGTGACGTCGCGGAGGAGGAGAGCGATACGCGTCTCTGTTATCGGGTTTCCTGTCTCGCCAGGATTCACGAGGTGAAAAGGAAGGTCGTTGATCTTTCCTTTCCGAAGATCTGTTGCGCTGCTCAGGCGCATTCCTATCATAATAAGAGTTGCTTGATCGCTCTGGTGTGCGATTACGAGAGTCGGAGAATGCAACGCGGCGTCCGTCGTCACGATAACGAACACGGTCAAGCTCGTACTGTTTGTACGCGGTTACTGCTTCGTCGAATATTTTCTGTAATTCGAGTGACGCGCAGAGCCTGACCTCGGCTCGAAGCGCTGGGATAAGACCACGCATGAAACAATCAATTGTGAATTTATCAATCTCGTCTAGATTGGGGACCCCGCGGCCTGAATCTATGATCGCCGTTCTAAGGTCCTTTACTCGCGTAATATAATTCAACACGTGCTCGGACTGTCCCTGGTGTATCGAAGCTAATTCTCCGCGATACTGATCGATGAATTTATATGGGCCTAGTACATCTTTCAGGCGGTTGCACAATTCAGAGATTGTGTTAATATTTACGTCTTCAATCGCGGCGTATGCCTGTCCTCTAAGCTTATTGCATACTAATCTAGTGAGGGTACGCTCAGCTGTGGCTGGAACAGCTTCCAAGGCTCGCTTGCACGCGCGAACGAATTGTAGCACGGTTATGGAGGTGCCGTCAAAGGTAGGCACAAGTTCAACCGCTTGTTTAACGGTGAAATTCGAAGAATCGTGCATTATGGGTTCGCGGGGCGCAACGACTGGGCTAGCTGGAATTGATTGAGAATCTCTGGCCGATCGGATTTCTGCTATCTCGCGGCGTATATCCTCGTACGTTTCTCTCTGATCGCGCGTTTCTGTTTCGTATTGCAATTTGAGTTGAGTCAACGCGGCGGTTTGATTAATGAGAGCTGCTTCTCTACGAGCTAAATCTTTCTGGAATTCAATTAATTCCTCTTCCGTAGGAGGAACCTTCTTTCTAGCCTCGCTACGCGTTTCCATGATTGCGTCGCTTGAAAATTTCAAAGTATGAAATTCGCGAAAAATAATCCGACTATATAACGTGGGCGAAGGGGCGTTTTCTAAACCGCCCGTCGCACTTTAACGTTCACTAAAACTCTCGATGAATTAGTACTGAGTGCGAACATCGCGAAAAATAATTTGAGTATGTAACGTGGGCGAAAGGGCATTTCCTTCACTGCCCGTCGCACTTTTAACTGACACTATGCTTTCACGGACTCTAAGTCTACTGCGTTAAATTGTCAAACAATGATGGAACGCACAGGAGTTCGCGTGCTAACACTGATTCTATTTTTATTCCTCGATGCCGTGCTTCTAACATCGGTGACCAACGAGTGTCCTACCGACTGCGCCAAATTTGTCACAACAAATTTTGGCAGAGGTAGGACACATGACGTATCCTACAAAAGTGTTGACGGTGTCTCTAACATCGGTGACCAACGAGTGTCCTACCGACTGCGCCAAATTTGTCACGTCCTGGCGGGGCTATAAGAGCAAGAGAAGAGAATACCGCGGCCCGGCTACTCTACTCTTCCACTGACTGACATTTAATAAAAGTGTTGGTCTTTTTATCAACAGACTAGGACCCGATGCCGACACCTGCATGCAGTCTTACACAGATGAATGATGCACGCGACCCTGAAACATACGCGATAATATGTTCCACTTACTTTTACGCTTCGCTTGTTTGTCGATTGACACGAGACATGAATTCGCAACGGATGAACAGCTACGGTTGCGCTGATGGCCTTGAATACGGTCCGCTCTGCTTGACAGGCGTTGATCCAAATGGCTGGAAACGACCTTCAAGGATTGACGACTGCGCCAAACTCTGTCACGTCAATATTTGACAGGAACGACCTCCAATGATTGACAGCTGGCTGCTACGGTATTGTAGACGGATGCGCTCGTTGAGGAAACGGGCGTGGACGCTGTACGATACCGTGAATCTAACTCACGAATATCGTCCGCGTGATTGACGATATTTTAACTAGCGAAAACGGGCGTGGACGCTGTGCGATCCCGTGAATTTATCTCGCGAATATCGTCCGCGTGGTTGACGATATTTTGATTCGAGAAAACGGACGTGGATGCTGCGGAGCTTGCTATGCGAGCAAGTCTATCACTATCACGCACGTACGCGAACACGTAACAGGAAATTGAATAAGGAATACTATTCGCGAACTTTCCAGTGAGAACTCTATCTCTAACTAACAACGTGTCACTTCAAACTACGAAGTTAGGAGCAAGGAAATAATAATTGGGATTTAGATTGACTCTGGTAAAACAAAGTATATTATAAACGTAAAAGAATACAAAGGTAAAGATGCTTATTATTAACGAAATCGAAATACGTACTAAGTACGAAATATGAAACGCAATAAAAATGTTTAATTGAATAAACGAAGTAATATTTGAATTAAACGAATAAGAATACGATATTACTGAATGGTATTAGGGACTGTGTCTAAACAGTATGGATTTGGGAAGATTGTGTCTAAACAATCTGGATTTGGAAAGACTATGTCTAAATAGTCTGGACTTGGAAGATTGACGAAAACTCGACTGACCCACTCGGGTCCCCGGAGAGGACTGGGGAGAATCGAACGTTCGTCGACGAATAACGTTCGTCCGAAAAATGCTGACTTCGCAAAAGGGGACCGTGTCCTCTTTGTGCCGGTCTTCGTCGTAAACAGCGCGATGGCCGCCGCACTAGAGTCAGCAGTTTTCGTTCCCAGTGGTGCAGGACTCGAAAATTAAGTGGTAACCATTGGCGTACCTATTTATTTATTTAAATAAATTGGGACTTAGAATATTTTCGAGCGCTTGCTCTTGCAAGGCGTTTCGATGTAAATTTATATGTCATATGATTAGTTGACATCATTTGTCGACCGATCATATGTTTGAAAATATTCTAAGTACTTTTGAAAATTACCAAAAATCGAAATTTTGGTAAAGTCTAAACAAACGCGAATTGAGAACCTAACCTACAAATTTTTAGGTTAGTTTCATGATTTTCGCTCACGAGTCCAATGATATTTCAATCTTCGAGTTTGGGCCATTTTTGGCTATTTTAGGAATTTGACAGATTTTGGATTTTAGGTTATGTTGATGGATTTCGATCAGATGTACGTGGTGTTAAGGATTCATTGTTATGAAGGATTTTTAGGAGTTTTGGAATCTTTAAAGGGGAACGCTCGCTCTTATGTATCTAATTTTACATGTAGTCTTAAAGCTAACGTCGGAGGTGCGACCGACGTCACAGTGACTACACAGTCACCGAGGAATACATCCGGCGCTACGCTGACGCGGCGGATATATCCCTGTTTCGGGCCCTGTACGCTGACTGCAATGCAGGCGGCTGTTCGGGGCTCAACGGCAAACTCATTAGAGTCTGCTGCAGTCCTTGATTCGGACTGTTGATTTAGATTTTTGCGCTTATTGACCGGTTCCTCTACGATATTATTCGATGTGATACGAATCTCTCCCGGTTGCACCCGACGTTTTGAGAGAGGGAATGTTTCTTCCTCTGTCCTTGCGGCGTGCTTTTCAAGAGAGACCTCCGTTTTCGGAGAAGGCATTGAAATAACCCTCGTCATTGAACTATCGCGGGGCTCAGTCGGCAGTGCGCGTGAATTAGAGAACGGAATAGAAATGTTTCCGATTAAAACAAATTGCCTTGCAAAGGAAATCTCAGCTCCTCCTATAAAGAAGGGCGAGCCGAGAATTCCGTTAACACTGACTGGGAAATCGTCCCCGAGCACGTGGAATTTGACAGGGATTGTCCCCTGAATGAATATAACGACTTCGCCGAGTGTTACTATGGAACCCTCGGTTATTCCATGAACTTCGATCGTGCTCGTGGGATCAATGGTTATCCCAGGTTTTAAACTAGACGCGCGTATCAAATTGACTTCCGAGCCCGTGTCTAATAAGAATTCACTTTTCTCGCGAAGCTGAGGGGCGGAGATTTGTACGCGCGGGATCGGCGAGTCTACTGCGAGGTTAACTGCAGAGACGAATCGTCGATCTGGTCTTCGGGGAGCTCGTTCGTTCGAACGGCGGTCTGCGTGAATGTTTGGTTGCGCTTTGTTGGGGCGGCCTCCCGCTGTTGATTCGTTCCTGTCGGGAGGCCTGACTCGTTTCCCGAGCGCAGGTTATTGTTATAGGCTCTTTTTCGACATTCGTGAATGTTGTGACGTCGGTCGCACCTCCGACGTTAGCTTTAAGACTACATGTAAAATTAGATACATAAGAGCGAGCGTTCCCCTTTAAAGATTCCAAAACTCCTAAAAATCCTTCATAACAATGAATCCTTAACACCACGTACATCTGATCGAAATCCATCAACATAACCTAAAATCCAAAATCTGTCAAAATCCTAAAATAGCCAAAAATGGCCCAAACTCGAAGATTGAAATATCATTGGACTCGTGAGCGAAAATCATGAAACTAACCTAAAAATTTGTAGGTTATGTTCTCAATTCGCGTTTGTTTAGACTTTACCAAAATTTCGATTTTTGGTAATTTTCAAAAGTACTTAGAATATTTTCAAACATATGATCGGTCGACAAATGATGTCAACTAATCATATGACATATAAATTTACATCGAAACGCCTTGCAAGAGCAAGCGCTCGAAAATATTCTAAGTCCCAATTTATTTAAATAAATAAATAGGTACGCCAATGGTTACCACTTAATTTTCGAGTCCTGCACCACTGGGAACGAAAACTGCTGACTCTAGTGCGGCGGCCATCGCGCTGTTTACGACGAAGACCGGCACAAAGAGGACACGGTCCCCTTTTGCGAAGTCAGCATTTTTCGAACGAACGTTGTTCGTCGACGAACGTTCGATTCTCCCCAGTCCTCTCCGGGGACCCGAGTGGGTCAGTCGAGTTTTCGTCAATCTTCCAAGTCCAGACTATTTAGACATAGTCTTTCCAAATCCAGATTGTTTAGACACAATCTTTCCAAATCCATACTGTTTAGACACAGTCCCTAATACCATTCAGTAATATCGTATTCTTATTCGTTTAATTCAAATATTACTTCGTTTATTCAATTAAACATTTTTATTGCGTTTCATATTTCGTACTTAGTACGTATTTCGATTTCGTTAATAATAAGCATCTTTACCGTTGTATTCTTTTACGTTTATAATATACTTTGTTTTACCAGAGTCAATCTAGATCCCAATTATTATTTCCTTGCTCCTAACTTCGTAGTTTGAAGTGACACGTTGTTAGTTAGAGATAGAGTTCTCACTGGAAAGTTCGCGAATAGTATTCCTTATTCAATTTCCTGTTACGTGTTCGCGTACGTGCGTGATAGTGATAGACTTGCTCGCATAGCAAGCTCCGCAGCATCCACGTCCGTTTTCTCGAATCAAAATATCGTCAACCACGCGGACGATATTCGCGAGATAAATTCACGGGATCGTACAGCGTCCACGTCCGTTTTCGCTAGTTAAAATATCGTCAATCACGCGGACGATATTCGTGAGTTAGATTCACGGTATCGTACAGCGTCCACGCCCGTTTCCTCAACGAGCGCATCCGTCTACAATACCGTAGCCGCCAGCTGTCAATCATTGGAGGTCGTTCCTGTCAAATATTGACGTGACAGAGTTTGGCGCAGTCGTCAATCCTTGAAGGTCGTTTCCAGCCATTTGGATCAACCCCTGTCAAGCAGAGCGGACCGTATTCAAGGCCATCAGCGCAACCGTAGCTGTTCATCCGTTGCGAATTCATGTCTCGTGTCAATCGACAAACAAGCGAAGCGTAAAAGTAAGTGGAACATATTACCGCGTATGTTTCAGGGTCGCGTGCATCATTCATCTGTGTAAGACTGCATGCAGGTGTCGGCATCGGGTCCTAGTCTGTTGATAAAAAGACCAACACTTTTATTAAATGTCAGTCAGTGGAAGAGTAGAGTAGCCGGGCCGCGGTATTCTCTTCTCTTGCTCTTATAGCCCCGCCAGGACGTGACAAATTTGGCGCAGTCGGTAGGACACTCGTTGGTCACCGATGTTAGAGACACCGTCAACACTTTTGTAGGATACGTCATGTGTCCTACCTCTGCCAAAATTTGTTGTGACAAATTTGGCGCAGTCGGTAGGACAGTCGTTGGTCACCGATGTTAGAAGCACGGCATCGAGGAATAAAAATAGAATCAGTGTTAGCACGCGAACCCCTGCGCGTTCCATCATTGTTTGACAATTTAACGCAGTAGACTTAGAGTCCGTGAAAGCATAGTGTCAGTTAAAAGTGCGACGGGCAGTGAAGGAAATGCCCTTTCGCCCACGTTACATACTCAAATTATTTTTCGCGATGTTCGTACTCAGTACAAATTCATCGAGAGTTTTAGTGAACGTTAAAGTGCGACGGGCGGTTTAGAAAACGCCCCTTCGCCCACGTTATATAGTCGGATTATTTTTCGCGAATTTCATACTTAGAAATTTTCAAGCGACGCAATCATGGAAACGCGTAGCGAGGCTAGAAAGAAGGTTCCTCCTACGGAAGAGGAATTAATTGAATTCCAGAAAGATTTAGCTCGTAGAGAAGCAGCTCTCATTAATCAAACCGCCGCGTTGACTCAACTCAAATTGCAATACGAAACAGAAACGCGCGATCAGAGAGAAACGTACGAGGATATACGCCGCGAGATAGCAGAAATCCGATCGGCCAGATATTCTCAATCAATTCCAGCTAGCCCAGTCGTTGCGCCCCGCGAACCCATGATGCACGATTCTTCGAATTTCACCGTTAAACAAGCGGTTGAACTTGTGCCTACCTTTGACGGCACCTCCATAACCGTGCTACAATTCGTTCGCGCGTGCAAGCGAGCCTTGGAAGCTGTTCCAGCCACAGCTGAGCGTACCCTCACTAGATTAGTATGCAATAAGCTTAGAGGACAGGCATACGCCGCGATTGAAGACGTAAATATTAACACAATCTCTGAATTGTGCAAGCGCCTGAAAGATGTACTAGGCCCATATAAATTCATCGATCAGTATCGCGGAGAATTAGCTTCGATACACCAGGAACAGTCCGAGCACGTGTTGAATTATATTACGCGAGTAAAGGACCTTAGAACGGCGATCATAGATTCAGGCCGCGGGGTCCCCAATCTAGACGAGATTGATAAATTCACAATTGATTGTTTCATGCGTGGTCTTATCCCAGCGCTTCGAGCCGAGGTCAGGCTCTGCGCGTCACTCGAATTACAGAAAATATTCGATGAAGCAGTAACCGCGTACAAACAGTACGAGCTTGACCGTGTTCGTTATCGTGACGACGGACGCCGCGTTGCATTCTCCGACTCTTGTAATCGCACACCAGAGCGATCAAGCAACTCTTATTATGATAGGAATGCGCCTGAGCAGCGCAACAGATCTTCGGAAAGGAAAGATCAACGACCTTCCTTTTCACCTCGTGAATCCTGGCGAGACAGGAAACCCGATAACAGAGACGCGTATCGCTCTCCTCCCCCGCGACGTCACGAACCGTCGCAATCAAATCAGCGCGAAACGTATAAACGCGAAGATCGCGCTTCCCAGTCCCCAGGTCGCGATCGCTTTCCTACGGAGAATCGGAAGTATTGTAAATATTGTAAGCGCACGGGACATGACATACACGAATGTCGCCGCCGCGAATATTACAGTAGAAATGAGTCGGGAAACGAATCAAGCCTCCCGACAAACGCGACCAAAGGACGGGAGGCATCCCAAGAGAATCGCCAAAAGGCAACACAGCTGGCCGTCATCAGCGACGACCAGCAGTAGATGAAATTCGAGTAGATGGGAGAGATAACCCGGACGGTCAGCAGAATGAACGACCATCCGCGAAATTAGTCTCGGCAATAAATCTCGCGCCGGACTCCCCTATCCCTCGAATAAAAGCAAAATCGTCACTCTTCTCAAAAGAGTGTGAGTTCCTCTTGGACACCGGGTCCGAGGTCAACTTAATCCGAGCGTCTGGTATCAAATCTGACGTTCATCTAAAAACTGACAGCGTCATACACGTCCATGGCGTGACAGAAGGAGAAATTGCGACCCTCGGTTATATCAATGCGGAGCTAGCAGATTCCATTAAAGTCACGCTACACGTTCTGCCTGACAGTTTTCCAATTAATATAGATGGTATCTTAGGCTCCCCCTTCTTCAGAGAGGGAGCAGAGATATCATTTGCGAAGGAATGCGTAGAGTATAAAAACCTACGTATTCCCTTTTCGAATCCTCGGGAATATACCGTCGAAAGCCGTACCGCCGCCTGCATAGCCGTCAACGTAAAGGGCCCAAGCGAAGGGTATGTGCGAAAAGTAGATGTAAAACCCGATGTGTTCTTAGGTGATTGTTTAGTCACCAACCGTAACGGAAAGGCATACCTGCGATGCTTTAACGCATCGTCCGAAGTGGCGTCCTTCTCCCTGCCTACGTTGGAGGTGGAAGAGATCGAGGTTCCCTTTTCGAATATTCAAGCCGAAGTCAATTCGGACTTATTCAATGCTCGTGCGTGCCGCGCGCACGAGACGATCGTTAACGATCAACTCGCGTCTTCTATTAATTCCGGTAACCATTCCGACGATTCCGGTAGCCATCCCGATTCTTTAAATAATTCCGGTAACCATCCCGACGATTCCGGTAGCCATCCCGATTCTTTAAATAATTCCGGTAACCATCCCGACGATTCCGGTAGCCATCCCGATACTTTAAATAATTCCGGTAACCATCCCGACGATTCCGGTAGCCATCCCGATTTCCTAAACAATTCCGGTAACCATCCCGATCACTCATACTCGAAACCCTTTATGAAAGGCTTCGAATTCATACCCAAAAGGGTCCATTCCATTACCAAGTCCCGTAATGCTCGCGTTAATGAGCTTATGGAAACTATTCCCATGGATCACCTCGATCACGACGAGATAGACCATGTCAAATCTTTATTGGAGGAGAATAATGATCTCTTCCACCTTCAAGGGGATCGTCTGGGGAAAACTAACGCTGTAACACATAAAATCCCCACGACGGACGACATCCCCGTACATACCAAGCAATACCGGTATCCGCCGATTCACAAAGAGGAGATCGACAAACAAATGTGTGAACTCTTACAAAATGATATAGTCGCACCCTCTAGTTCACCGTATAACTCCCCTTTGTGGATCGTACCGAAGAAAGCGGATGCCGAAGGAAATAAGAAATGGAGAATGGTAATTGACTATCGCGCTTTAAACGAGAAGTCAATAGCAGACGCTTATCCACTGCCCAGCATAAACGAGATCTTAGATCAGCTGGGTAGTGCCAAATATTTTAGCGTATTTGATCTGGCAAGCGGGTTTCACCAAATAGGCATGGAAAAGGAGGACGCCGCAAAAACCGCCTTCTCAACTCCGTTCGGACACTACCAGTATAATAGAATGCCGTTCGGATTGCGTAATGCGCCGGCTACGTTCCAGCGACTAATGGATACGATCCTAACCGGTCTCCAGGGTAACGAACTCTTCGTTTATCTTGACGATATAGTCATATACGCGCGTTCCCTAGAAGAACACAAAGCGAAATTTGATAAATTGGCTCGCCGATTGAGAGCCGCCAATTTGAAATTACAACCGTCTAAATGCGGGTTTTTGCACAGAGAGGTAGCTTACCTAGGACACCAGATTAGCGAGGATGGCGTACGGCCATGCCCTAAAAAAATTAACGCGGTCCAAAATTATCCTCGACCGAAAAACGCAAAGAACGTCCGCGAATTTTTAGGTCTAGCGGGCTATTACCGCAGATTCATAGATAGATTCGCTCATATTTCCAAACCCCTCACCCAACTCCTTACCAAGGACACGAAATTCGTGTGGGGGTCAAAGCAGGAGGAAGCCTTCGAGACTTTACGACAAGCATTGTGTACGGAGCCTGTCCTCCAGTACCCAGATTTTGGGAAACCATTCAACGTAACTTGCGACGCCTCAGGGTACGCGATCGGCGCTGTCCTAAGCCAAGGCGACGTGGGAAAGGATCGCCCTATCGCGTACGCGTCACGTATCCTTCACGGCGCTGAACTAAACTACTCCACAATAGAAAAGGAGTGTTTAGCCATAATATTCGCCGTCCAATATTTCCGCCCGTACATTTACGGCAGGAAATTCTTACTCATCACCGATCACAGACCGCTGGTGTGGATGACATCCGTAAAGGATCCCACATCCCGGCTCCTCCGGTGGAGATTAAAATTGGCAGAGTTCGAATACCAGGTTATCTACAAACCTGGCAGAGCCAACTCTAATGCGGATGCCCTATCCCGGAATCCGGTGGCATTGCCCATCTCATGGACCGATTCAGAGGAAACGACTCCGCCTAGGACGCCATTGTCAAGCCCGGGGACTCCTCTTTTCGACGCACGCCGCAGGAAGAAAGATAGAGACGATTCAATTCTCATGCCCCCACCGAAGTCAATGCCCCCAAAAAGGAGAAGATCATCGGCAGCCTCGTCACCGGGACCATCGATGGGTACGCCATCGCATTCTGATGACCCCCGCGCAGCATCCCCGCCTCTTATTTCAATCGCCGATCAAGGATTACTACGGGATCTGGGAGTCGAAGAAACTCTTTCCTTTTCTCCTATATTTCCGCCTTCCTTGACCGGACCAGATGTCTTCGATGAGCGAGAAGAGAGTATTCCCTCAGAAGAAGAAGAAGAAGAAAGCAATCCTACACCACGTAGAAGAAGAATAATTCATACAAGAGACCGATTAATAATGAGAAACGACAATTTAGTTTGCTTCATAACGATGGACGGACGGCCCATCGATCTCGGGGCCGTAGATCTCTATAGACAAGGCAAACTGGCCAAATCCCAAGACTTACTCCTACATAGAGCTAGGGTAACAGATCACGGTAAATACAAGTTAATCCAGATACCGATTAAACAATCGCCGCTTCATGAGGTATCTGCAGACGACCTCAAAGAATGTCTTAGAACGTTGATCGACGTTGTCAACGAGCTCGCGTTGGAATCCTTTTCAATCTCTAAAACATTCCTCGACCATTTGTCGAGAGAATACGTGATCAATCTACTCACAGAAACATTCGAGGACACACCAGTCCAAATATTTCTCTGTTCGAACGAGGTCCAAATCCCCGCTGAGGATAGAAGGATGGAGATCATCACGGAGAACCATGTATCAGCGTATGCCGGCCATAAAGGCATAACCAAGACATACAAAAGGATAAGAGAAAAATACTGGTGGAACAGCCTCAAAAAGGACGTAACCAACTACGTTAACAATTGCCTGAGTTGCCAGCGTAACAAGTTAACAAGAGTAAAAACTCGCCTACCAATGAAGTTAACGGATACGCCCGGCAGGGCGTTTGATAAGGTCTCGCTAGACATCGTGGGACCATTACCCACTACCGAAGATGGCAACACGTATGTAATGACGATGCAAGACCTTCTTACAAAATACTCCGTCGCAGTGCCGCTCAAATCTACCGACTCCGTCAGTACAGCAAACGCCTTCATCGACCACCTGATATGTCGCTTTGGAACGCCTAAGGCAATATTAACGGATCAAGGGACTAACTTCACAAGCTCCCTTATGAAGGCTATCGCAAAAAGATTCAGGATTACACGCCTCCAAACCACTGCTTTCCATCCACAAAGCAACGGATCCATTGAGAGATCGCATCATGTACTGACGGAATATTTGAAGCAGTACGTCAACAAAAATAACTGGGATAAATGGATAAACTTGGCAATGTTTAGCTACAATACCAGCGTACACGAGGGAACAGACTTCACCCCACACGAGTTGGTATTCGGTTCCCTGGCCCGTGTTCCTTCCTCTGATTCCCATCTCTACGCAGTAGAGAACGAGTCCTACGCAGGTTACCTCTTTGACCTACAAAGAAAGATAAACGAGACACAATCCCGCGCGCGCGATAATTTAGTAGCGGCAAAGCAGAAATCAAAGACTTATTATGATAGGAAGATTAACCCCGTGCAGTTCACGGTAGGCGAACAGGTATACTTGTTAAAAGAACCTCGTAAAGGAAAATTCGACGCGCAATATACTGGACCGCATGAGATAATAGAAATGCTTGATACGAACAATGTCAAATTACGAATAGGAAACCATTTCAAAATTGTCCATGCAAATAAGATTAAACGTCTTCCAGGTAGCCCGAGACAGGACACGCGTCAGCGAAATATTGTAACTGCAAACTTAATCTCTGATCCTTCTAAGAAAGACGATAGCGAGCCAAGGGTCCAACCAGAGGAGTCAGCTTACGAGACTCTTCACTCCTCATCCGATCAAGCTCCGAGTCACATTGCGGATCCCATAGCTATCCACGACAGAAAGATGTGCGGACCGATGGGAGGAAGACGGCCGACCGTGCTGAAAGCTCACCGATACATGAGACGATACAACAACACTATCTGTTACAATGGGATAGTTCGAGTGGCTTGCAACGGCAAGTTGCTGTGCCGCAACTGCAGCCAATACACCCGAATTGTTAGAGTGGAACGATGGGAGCATCAGCGGATGTATAACATCCCAAATAGATGCGAGTATTGCGGAATAAGGCTATGCACCGAAACACCAGTATTGGAGTGCATCCCTTGCGGACAGATTCTATCGGCAAGATGGATCGCACAACGGGACGACCCTGACTGGATATCCGATAGTTCCAGCGATGACACCGATTCAGACAATGGTGACATTTAAGCGGAAACCAGTGATAGTGCCAGTGTCGGAGAATTCCGAACCCGTCCTCCCTTGACGAAACGAACGTTAATTTGCGATTCCCTTGACCCAGCGTTGCGAGACAGGGATGACATTTCAGTGCATCCTGTCTACCGCCACCCAGAGGCAGAGATTCCACTGCGTGAAATCTCTTCTCTAAGGGGGGAGGTGTGACGTCGGTCGCACCTCCGACGTTAGCTTTAAGACTACATGTAAAATTAGATACATAAGAGCGAGCGTTCCCCTTTAAAGATTCCAAAACTCCTAAAAATCCTTCATAACAATGAATCCTTAACACCACGTACATCTGATCGAAATCCATCAACATAACCTAAAATCCAAAATCTGTCAAAATCCTAAAATAGCCAAAAATGGCCCAAACTCGAAGATTGAAATATCATTGGACTCGTGAGCGAAAATCATGAAACTAACCTAAAAATTTGTAGGTTATGTTCTCAATTCGCGTTTGTTTAGACTTTACCAAAATTTCGATTTTTGGTAATTTTCAAAAGTACTTAGAATATTTTCAAACATATGATCGGTCGACAAATGATGTCAACTAATCATATGACATATAAATTTACATCGAAACGCCTTGCAAGAGCAAGCGCTCGAAAATATTCTAAGTCCCAATTTATTTAAATAAATAAATAGGTACGCCAATGGTTACCACTTAATTTTCGAGTCCTGCACCACTGGGAACGAAAACTGCTGACTCTAGTGCGGCGGCCATCGCGCTGTTTACGACGAAGACCGGCACAAAGAGGACACGGTCCCCTTTTGCGAAGTCAGCATTTTTCGAACGAACGTTGTTCGTCGACGAACGTTCGATTCTCCCCAGTCCTCTCCGGGGACCCGAGTGGGTCAGTCGAGTTTTCGTCAATCTTCCAAGTCCAGACTATTTAGACATAGTCTTTCCAAATCCAGATTGTTTAGACACAATCTTTCCAAATCCATACTGTTTAGACACAGTCCCTAATACCATTCAGTAATATCGTATTCTTATTCGTTTAATTCAAATATTACTTCGTTTATTCAATTAAACATTTTTATTGCGTTTCATATTTCGTACTTAGTACGTATTTCGATTTCGTTAATAATAAGCATCTTTACCGTTGTATTCTTTTACGTTTATAATATACTTTGTTTTACCAGAGTCAATCTAGATCCCAATTATTATTTCCTTGCTCCTAACTTCGTAGTTTGAAGTGACACGTTGTTAGTTAGAGATAGAGTTCTCACTGGAAAGTTCGCGAATAGTATTCCTTATTCAATTTCCTGTTACGTGTTCGCGTACGTGCGTGATAGTGATAGACTTGCTCGCATAGCAAGCTCCGCAGCATCCACGTCCGTTTTCTCGAATCAAAATATCGTCAACCACGCGGACGATATTCGCGAGATAAATTCACGGGATCGTACAGCGTCCACGTCCGTTTTCGCTAGTTAAAATATCGTCAATCACGCGGACGATATTCGTGAGTTAGATTCACGGTATCGTACAGCGTCCACGCCCGTTTCCTCAACGAGCGCATCCGTCTACAATACCGTAGCCGCCAGCTGTCAATCATTGGAGGTCGTTCCTGTCAAATATTGACGTGACAGAGTTTGGCGCAGTCGTCAATCCTTGAAGGTCGTTTCCAGCCATTTGGATCAACCCCTGTCAAGCAGAGCGGACCGTATTCAAGGCCATCAGCGCAACCGTAGCTGTTCATCCGTTGCGAATTCATGTCTCGTGTCAATCGACAAACAAGCGAAGCGTAAAAGTAAGTGGAACATATTACCGCGTATGTTTCAGGGTCGCGTGCATCATTCATCTGTGTAAGACTGCATGCAGGTGTCGGCATCGGGTCCTAGTCTGTTGATAAAAAGACCAACACTTTTATTAAATGTCAGTCAGTGGAAGAGTAGAGTAGCCGGGCCGCGGTATTCTCTTCTCTTGCTCTTATAGCCCCGCCAGGACGTGACAATGTCATGCCCGGGAGTTTTGCAATTGTGACGTCGGTCGCACCTCCGACGTTAGCTTTAAGACTACATGTAAAATTAGATACATAAGAGCGAGCGTTCCCCTTTAAAGATTCCAAAACTCCTAAAAATCCTTCATAACAATGAATCCTTAACACCACGTACATCTGATTGAAATCCATCAACATAACCTAAAATCCAAAATCTGTCAAAATCCTAAAATAGCCAAAAATGGCCCAAACTCGAAGATTGAAATATCATTGGACTCGTGAGCGAAAATCATGAAACTAACCTAAAAATTTGTAGGTTATGTTCTCAATTCGCGTTTGTTTAGACTTTACCAAAATTTCGATTTTTGGTAATTTTCAAAAGTACTTAGAATATTTTCAAACATATGATCGGTCGACAAATGATGTCAACTAATCATATGACATATAAATTTACATCGAAACGCCTTGCAAGAGCAAGCGCTCGAAAATATTCTAAGTCCCAATTTATTTAAATAAATAAATAGGTACGCCAATGGTTACCACTTAATTTTCGAGTCCTGCACCACTGGGAACGAAAACTGCTGACTCTAGTGCGGCGGCCATCGCGCTGTTTACGACGAAGACCGGCACAAAGAGGACACGGTCCCCTTTTGCGAAGTCAGCATTTTTCGAACGAACGTTGTTCGTCGACGAACGTTCGATTTTCCACAGTCCTCTCCGGGGACCCGAGTGGGTCAGTCGAGTTTTCGTCAATCTTCCAAGTCCAGACTATTTAGACATAGTCTTTCCAAATCCAGATTGTTTAGACACAATCTTCCCAAATCCATACTGTTTAGACACAGTCCCTAATACCATTCAGTAATATCGTATTCTTATTCGTTTAATTCAAATATTACTTCGTTTATTCAATTAAACATTTTTATTGCGTTTCATATTTCGTACTTAGTACGTATTTCGATTTCGTTAATAGTAAGCATCTTTACCTTTGTATTCTTTTACGTTATTAATATACTTTGTTTTACCAGAGTCAATCTAAATCCCAATTATTATTTCCTTGCTCCTAACTTCGTAGTTTGAAGTGACACGTTGTTAGTTAGAGATAGAGTTCTCACTGGAAAGTTCGCGAATAGTATTCCTTATTCAATTTCCTGTTACGTGTTCGCGTACGTGCGTGATAGTGATAGACTTGCTCGCATAGCAAGCTCCGCAGCATCCACGTCCGTTTTCTCGAATCAAAATATCGTCAACCACGCGGACGATATTCGCGAGATAAATTCACGGGATCGCACAGCGTCCACGCCCGTTTTCGCTAGTTAAAATATCGTCAATCACGCGGACGATATTCGTGAGTTAGATTCACGGTATCGTACAGCGTCCACGCCCGTTTCCTCAACGAGCGCATCCGTCTACAATACCGTAGCAGCCAGCTGTCAATCATTGGAGGTCGTTCCTGTCAAATATTGACGTGACAGAGTTTGGCGCAGTCGTCAATCCTTGAAGGTCGTTTCCAGCCATTTGGATCAACCCCTGTCAAGCAGAGCGGACCGTATTCAAGGCCATCAGCGCAACCGTAGCTGTTCATCCGTTGCGAATTCATGTCTCGTGTCAATCGACAAACAAGCGAAGCGTAAAAGTAAGTGGAACATATTACCGCGTATGTTTCAGGGTCGCGTGCATCATTCATCTGTGTAAGACTGCATGCAGGTGTCGGCATCGGGTCCTAGTCTGTTGATAAAAAGACCAACACTTTTATTAAATGTCAGTCAGTGGAAGAGTAGAGTAGCCGGGCCGCGGTATTCTCTTCTCTTGCTTTTATAGCCCCGCCAGGACGTGACAAATTTGGCGCAGTCGGTAGGACACTCGTTGGTCACCGATGTTAGAGACACCGTCAACACTTTTGTAGGATACGTCATGTGTCCTACCTCTGCCAAAATTTGTTGTGACAAATTTGGCGCAGTCGGTAGGACAGTCGTTGGTCACCGATGTTAGAAGCACGGCATCGAGGAATAAAAATAGAATCAGTGTTAGCACGCGAACCCCTGCGCGTTCCATCATTGTTTGACAATTTAACGCAGTAGACTTAGAGTCCGTGAAAGCATAGTGTCAGTTAAAAGTGCGACGGGCAGTGAAGGAAATGCCCTTTCGCCCACGTTACATACTCAAATTATTTTTCGCGATGTTCGTACTCAGTACAAATTCATCGAGAGTTTTAGTGAACGTTAAAGTGCGACGGGCGGTTTAGAAAACGCCCCTTCGCCCACGTTATATAGTCGGATTATTTTTCGCGAATTTCATACTTAGAAATTTTCAAGCGACGCAATCATGGAAACGCGTAGCGAGGCTAGAAAGAAGGTTCCTCCTACGGAAGAGGAATTAATTGAATTCCAGAAAGATTTAGCTCGTAGAGAAGCAGCTCTCATTAATCAAACCGCCGCGTTGACTCAACTCAAATTGCAATACGAAACAGAAACGCGTGAGCAAAGAGTAACGTACGAGGATATACGCCGCGAGATAGCAGAAATCCGATCGGCCAGAGATTCTCAATCAATTCCAGCTAGCCCAGTCGTTGCGCCCCGCGAACCCATAATGCACGATTCTTCGAATTTCACCGTTAAACAAGCGGTTGAACTTGTGCCTACCTTTGACGGCACCTCCATAACCGTGCTACAATTCGTTCGCGCGTGCAAGCGAGCCTTAGAGGCTGTTCCAGCCACAGCTGAGCGTACCCTCACTAGATTAGTATGCAATAAGCTTAGAGGACAGGCATACGCCGCGATTGAAGACGTAAATATTAACACAATCTCTGAATTGTGCAATCGCCTGAAAGATGTACTAGGCCCATATAAATTCATCGATCAGTATCGCGGAGAATTAGCTTCGATACACCAGGAACAGTCCGAGCACGTGTTGAATTATATTACGCGAGTAAAGGACCTTAGAACGGCGATCATAGATTCAGGCCGCGGGGTCCCCAATCTAGACGAGATTGATAAATTCACAATTGATTGTTTCATGCGTGGTCTTATCCCAGCGCTTCGAGCCGAGGTCAGGCTCTGCGCGTCACTCGAATTACAGAAAATATTCGACGAAGCAGTAACCGCGTACAAACAGTACGAGCTTGACCGTGTTCGTTATCGTGACGACGGACGCCGCGTTGCATTCTCCGACTCTCGTAATCGCACACCAGAGCGATCAAGCAACTCTTATTATGATAGGAATGCGCCTGAGCAGCGCAACAGATCTTCGGAAAGGAAAGATCAACGACCTTCCTTTTCACCTCGTGAATCCTGGCGAGACAGGAAACCCGATAACAGAGACGCGTATCGCTCTCCTCCTCCGCGACGTCACGAACCGTCGCAATCAAATCAGCGCGAAACGTATAAACGCGAAGATCGCGCTTCCCAGTCCCCAGGTCGCGATCGCTTTCCTACGGAGAATCAAAAGTATTGTAAATATTGTAAGCGCACGGGACATGACATACACGAATGTCGCCGCCGCGAATATTACAATAAAAATGAGTCGGGAAACGAATCAAGCCTCCCGACAAACGCGACCAAAGGACGGGAGGCATCCCAAGAGAATCGCCAAAAGGCAACACAGCTGGCCGTCATCAGCGACGACCAGCAGTAGATGAAATTCGAGTAGATAGGAGAGATAACCCGGACGGTCAGCAGAATGAACGACCATCCGCGAAATTAGTCTCGGCAATAAATCTCGCGCCGGACTCCCCTATCCCTCGAATAAAAGCAAAATCGTCACTCTTCTCAAAAGAGTGTGAGTTCCTCTTGGACACCGGGTCCGAGGTCAACTTAATCCGAGCGTCTGGTATCAAATCTGACGTTCATCTAAAAACTGACAGCGTCATACACGTCCATGGCGTGACAGAAGGAGAAATTGCGACCCTCGGTTATATCAATGCGGAGCTAGCAAATTCCATTAAAGTCACGCTACACGTTCTGCCTGACAGTTTTCCAATTAATATAGATGGTATCTTAGGCTCCCCCTTCTTCAGAGAGGGAGCAGAGATATCATTTGCGAAGGAATGCGTAGAGTATAAAAACCTACGTATCCCCTTTTCGAATCCTCGGGAATATTCCATCGAAAGCCGTACCGCCGCCTGCATAGCCGTCAACGTAAAGGGCCCAAGCGAAGGGTATGTGCGAAAAGTAGATGTAAAACCCGATGTGTTCTTAGGTGATTGTTTAGTCACCAACCGTAACGGAAAGGCATACCTGCGATGCTTTAACGCATCGTCCGAAGTGGCGTCCTTCTCCCTGCCTACGTTGGAGGTGGAAGAGATCGAGGTTCCCTTTTCGAATATTCAAGCCGAAGTCAATTCGGACTTATTCAATGCTCGTGCGTGCCGCGCGCACGAGACGATCGTTAACGATCAACTCGCGTCTTCTATTAATTCCGGTAACCATTCCGACGATTCCGGTAGCCATCCCGATTCTTTAAATAATTCCGGTAACCATCCCGACGATTCCGGTAGCCATCCCGATTCTTTAAATAATTCCGGTAACCATCCCGACGATTCCGGTAGCCATCCCGATACTTTAAATAATTCCGGTAACCATCCCGACGATTCCGGTAGCCATCCCGATTTCCTAAACAATTCCGGTAACCATCCCGATCACTCATACTCGAAACCCTTTATGAAAGGCTTCGAATTCATACCCAAAAGGGTCCATTCCATTACCAAGTCCCGTAATGCTCGCGTTAATGAGCTTATGGAAACTATTCCCATGGATCACCTCGATCACGACGAGATAGACCATGTCAAATCTTTATTGGAGGAGAATAATGATCTCTTCCACCTTCAAGGGGATCGTCTGGGGAAAACTAACGCTGTAACACATAAAATCCCCACGACGGACGACATCCCCGTACATACCAAGCAATACCGGTATCCGCCGATTCACAAAGAGGAGATCGACAAACAAATGTGTGAACTCTTACAAAATGATATAGTCGCACCCTCTAGTTCACCGTATAACTCCCCTTTGTGGATCGTACCGAAGAAAGCGGATGCCGAAGGAAATAAGAAATGGAGAATGGTAATTGACTATCGCGCTTTAAACGAGAAGTCAATAGCAGACGCTTATCCACTGCCCAGCATAAACGAGATCTTAGATCAGCTGGGTAGTGCCAAATATTTTAGCGTATTTGATCTGGCAAGCGGGTTTCACCAAATAGGCATGGAAAAGGAGGACGCCGCAAAAACCGCCTTCTCAACTCCGTTCGGACACTACCAGTATAATAGAATGCCGTTCGGATTGCGTAATGCGCCGGCTACGTTCCAGCGACTAATGGATACGATCCTAACCGGTCTCCAGGGTAACGAACTCTTCGTTTATCTTGACGATATAGTCATATACGCGCGTTCCCTAGAAGAACACAAAGCGAAATTTGATAAATTGGCTCGCCGATTGAGAGCCGCCAATTTGAAATTACAACCGTCTAAATGCGGGTTTTTGCACAGAGAGGTAGCTTACCTAGGACACCAGATTAGCGAGGATGGCGTACGGCCATGCCCTAAAAAAATTAACGCGGTCCAAAATTATCCTCGACCGAAAAACGCAAAGAACGTCCGCGAATTTTTAGGTCTAGCGGGCTATTACCGCAGATTCATAGATAGATTCGCTCATATTTCCAAACCCCTCACCCAACTCCTTACCAAGGATACGAAATTCGTGTGGGGGTCAAAGCAGGAGGAAGCCTTCGAGACTTTACGACAGGCATTGTGTACGGAGCCTGTCCTCCAGTACCCAGATTTTGGGAAACCATTCAACGTAACGTGCGACGCCTCAGGGTACGCGATCGGCGCTGTCCTAAGCCAAGGCGACGTGGGAAAGGATCGCCCTATCGCGTACGCGTCACGTATCCTTCACGGCGCTGAACTAAACTACTCCACAATAGAAAAGGAGTGTTTAGCCATAATATTCGCCGTCCAATATTTCCGCCCGTACATTTACGGCAGGAAATTCTTACTCATCACCGATCACAGACCGCTGGTGTGGATGACATCCGTAAAGGATCCCACATCCCGGCTCCTCCGGTGGAGATTAAAATTGGCAGAGTTCGAATACCAGGTTATCTACAAACCTGGCAGAGCCAACTCTAATGCGGATGCCCTATCCCGGAATCCGGTGGCATTGCCCATCTCATGGACCGATTCAGAGGAAACGACTCCGCCTAGGACGCCATTGTCAAGCCCGGGGACTCCTCTTTTCGACGCACGCCGCAGGAAGAAAGATAGAGACGATTCAATTCTCATGCCTCCACCGAAGTCAATGCCCCCAAAAAGGAGAAGATCATCGGCAGCCTCGTCACCGGGACCATCGATGGGTACGCCATCGCATTCTGATGACCCCCGCGCAGCATCCCCGCCTCTTATTTCAATCGCCGATCAAGGATTACTACGGGATCTGGGAGTCGAAGAAACTCTTTCCTTTTCTCCTATATTTCCGCCTTCCTTGACCGGACCAGATGTCTTCGATGAGCGAGAAGAGAGTATTCCCTCAGAAGAAGAAGAAGAAGAAGAAGAAGAAGAAAGCAATCCTACACCACGTAGAAGAAGAATAATTCATACAAGAGACCGATTAATAATGAGAAAGGACAACTTAGTTTGCTTCATAACGATGGACGGACGGCCCATCGATCTCGGGGCCGTAGATCTCTATAGACAAGGCAAACTGGCCAAATCCCAAGACTTACTCCTACATAGAGCTAGGGTAACAGATCACGGTAAATACAAGTTAATCCAGATACCGATTAAACAATCGCCGCTTCATGAGGTATCTGCAGACGACCTCAAAGAATGTCTTAGAACGTTGATCGACGTTGTCAACGAGCTCGCGTTGGAATCCTTTTCAATCTCTAAAACATTCCTCGACCATTTGTCGAGAGAATACGTGATCAATCTACTCACAGAAACATTCGAGGACACACCAGTCCAAATATTTCTCTGTTCGAACGAGGTCCAAATCCCCGCTGAGGATAGAAGGATGGAGATCATCACGGAGAACCATGTATCAGCGTATGCCGGCCATAAAGGCATAACCAAGACATACAAAAGGATAAGAGAAAAATACTGGTGGAACAGCCTCAAAAAGGACGTAACCAACTACGTTAACAATTGCCTGAGTTGCCAGCGTAACAAGTTAACAAGAGTAAAAACTCGCCTACCAATGAAGTTAACGGATACGCCCGGCAGGGCGTTTGATAAGGTCTCGCTAGACATCGTGGGACCATTACCCACTACCGAAGATGGCAACACGTATGTAATGACGATGCAAGACCTTCTTACAAAATACTCCGTCGCAGTGCCGCTCAAATCTACCGACTCCGTCAGTACAGCAAACGCCTTCATCGACCACCTGATATGTCGCTTTGGAACGCCTAAGGCAATATTAACGGATCAAGGGACTAACTTCACAAGCTCCCTTATGAAGGCTATCGCAAAAAGATTCAGGATTACACGCCTCCAAACCACTGCTTTCCATCCACAAAGCAACGGATCCATTGAGAGATCGCATCATGTACTGACGGAATATTTGAAGCAGTACGTCAACAAAAATAACTGGGATAAATGGATAAACTTGGCAATGTTTAGCTACAATACCAGCGTACACGAGGGAACAGACTTCACCCCACACGAGTTGGTATTCGGTTCCCTGGCCCGTGTTCCTTCCTCTGATTCCCATCTCTACGCAGTAGAGAACGAGTCCTACGCAGGTTACCTCTTTGACCTACAAAGAAAGATAAACGAGACACAATCCCGCGCGCGCGATAATTTAGTAGCGGCAAAGCAGAAATCAAAGACTTATTATGATAGGAAGATTAACCCCGTGCAGTTCACGGTAGGCGAACAGGTATACTTGTTAAAAGAACCTCGTAAAGGAAAATTCGACGCGCAATATACTGGACCGCATGAGATAATAGAAATGCTTGATACGAACAATGTCAAATTACGAATAGGAAACCATTTCAAAATTGTCCATGCAAATAAGATTAAACGTCTTCCAGGTAGCCCGAGACAGGACACGCGTCAGCGAAATATTGTAACTGCAAACTTAATCTCTGATCCTTCTAAGAAAGACGATAGCGAGCCAAGGGTCCAACCAGAGGAGTCAGCTTACGAGACTCTTCACTCCTCATCCGATCAAGCTCCGAGTCACATTGCGGATCCCATAGCTATCCACGACAGAAAGATGTGCGGACCGATGGGAGGAAGACGGCCGACCGTGCTGAAAGCTCACCGATACATGAGACGATACAACAACACTATCTGTTACAATGGGATAGTTCGAGTGGCTTGCAACGGCAAGTTGCTGTGCCGCAACTGCAGCCAATACACCCGAATTGTTAGAGTGGAACGATGGGAGCATCAGCGGATGTATAACATCCCAAATAGATGCGAGTATTGCGGAATAAGGCTATGCACCGAAACACCAGTATTGGAGTGCATCCCTTGCGGACAGATTCTATCGGCAAGATGGATCGCACAACGGGACGACCCTGACTGGATATCCGATAGTTCCAGCGATGACACCGATTCAGACAATGGTGACATTTAAGCGGAAACCAGTGATAGTGCCAGTGTCGGAGAATTCCGAACCCGTCCTCCCTTGACGAAACGAACGTTAATTTGCGATTCCCTTGACCCAGCGTTGCGAGACAGGGATGACATTTCAGTGCATCCTGTCTACCGCCACCCAGAGGCAGAGATTCCACTGCGTGAAATCTCTTCTCTAAGGGGGGAGGTGTGACGTCGGTCGCACCTCCGACGTTAGCTTTAAGACTACATGTAAAATTAGATACATAAGAGCGAGCGTTCCCCTTTAAAGATTCCAAAACTCCTAAAAATCCTTCATAACAATGAATCCTTAACACCACGTACATCTGATTGAAATCCATCAACATAACCTAAAATCCAAAATCTGTCAAAATCCTAAAATAGCCAAAAATGGCCCAAACTCGAAGATTGAAATATCATTGGACTCGTGAGCGAAAATCATGAAACTAACCTAAAAATTTGTAGGTTATGTTCTCAATTCGCGTTTGTTTAGACTTTACCAAAATTTCGATTTTTGGTAATTTTCAAAAGTACTTAGAATATTTTCAAACATATGATCGGTCGACAAATGATGTCAACTAATCATATGACATATAAATTTACATCGAAACGCCTTGCAAGAGCAAGCGCTCGAAAATATTCTAAGTCCCAATTTATTTAAATAAATAAATAGGTACGCCAATGGTTACCACTTAATTTTCGAGTCCTGCACCACTGGGAACGAAAACTGCTGACTCTAGTGCGGCGGCCATCGCGCTGTTTACGACGAAGACCGGCACAAAGAGGACACGGTCCCCTTTTGCGAAGTCAGCATTTTTCGAACGAACGTTGTTCGTCGACGAACGTTCGATTTTCCACAGTCCTCTCCGGGGACCCGAGTGGGTCAGTCGAGTTTTCGTCAATCTTCCAAGTCCAGACTATTTAGACATAGTCTTTCCAAATCCAGATTGTTTAGACACAATCTTCCCAAATCCATACTGTTTAGACACAGTCCCTAATACCATTCAGTAATATCGTATTCTTATTCGTTTAATTCAAATATTACTTCGTTTATTCAATTAAACATTTTTATTGCGTTTCATATTTCGTACTTAGTACGTATTTCGATTTCGTTAATAGTAAGCATCTTTACCTTTGTATTCTTTTACGTTATTAATATACTTTGTTTTACCAGAGTCAATCTAAATCCCAATTATTATTTCCTTGCTCCTAACTTCGTAGTTTGAAGTGACACGTTGTTAGTTAGAGATAGAGTTCTCACTGGAAAGTTCGCGAATAGTATTCCTTATTCAATTTCCTGTTACGTGTTCGCGTACGTGCGTGATAGTGATAGACTTGCTCGCATAGCAAGCTCCGCAGCATCCACGTCCGTTTTCTCGAATCAAAATATCGTCAACCACGCGGACGATATTCGCGAGATAAATTCACGGGATCGCACAGCGTCCACGCCCGTTTTCGCTAGTTAAAATATCGTCAATCACGCGGACGATATTCGTGAGTTAGATTCACGGTATCGTACAGCGTCCACGCCCGTTTCCTCAACGAGCGCATCCGTCTACAATACCGTAGCAGCCAGCTGTCAATCATTGGAGGTCGTTCCTGTCAAATATTGACGTGACAGAGTTTGGCGCAGTCGTCAATCCTTGAAGGTCGTTTCCAGCCATTTGGATCAACCCCTGTCAAGCAGAGCGGACCGTATTCAAGGCCATCAGCGCAACCGTAGCTGTTCATCCGTTGCGAATTCATGTCTCGTGTCAATCGACAAACAAGCGAAGCGTAAAAGTAAGTGGAACATATTACCGCGTATGTTTCAGGGTCGCGTGCATCATTCATCTGTGTAAGACTGCATGCAGGTGTCGGCATCGGGTCCTAGTCTGTTGATAAAAAGACCAACACTTTTATTAAATGTCAGTCAGTGGAAGAGTAGAGTAGCCGGGCCGCGGTATTCTCTTCTCTTGCTTTTATAGCCCCGCCAGGACGTGACACAATAGTTGCAAAACTTGCGGGGCTCTCCCGAACGTCTGTCGCGATTTGAATTCGGGTCCCGGTTTTCGCGCTGCGGGTTTTGTTCGCGAGGGGTTTCGGATCGCCACTGCGGAGTTGGAGAACGATAAGAGTTGCGGTTCGAGTTTCTCCACGAGTCTCGACGTTGGTCGGACCCGTTATCGCGACGCTCATCCGGTCTGTTGTCGCGACGTTCAGGGATGCGTTCGCGAGAATTGAAATTGTCAGAAGAGCGTGGGCGATAGGAGCTTCTGTTATCTGAGAAGCTTACCTTGCGGGGATCGTCACGATTAGATTCGCGACGACGGTTTTGATACAGCTCATATTGCTTATATGCAGAGATGGCTGCTTCGAAGATCTCTGCCGAATTCTGAGAACGGCAATGCAAAACTTCGCTGCGAAGTTGTGGGAGTAGACCGCGAAGGAAGCACTCGACTGTGAAACGATCGATTTCTCTGTAGTCGTAATGTCCTTCGGTAGAATCGCTGATGGCGGTTCGTAAATCTTTGACTCGATTTATGAAGTCAAGAATATGCTCATTGTTGCCCTGGGCTACGCTTGCCAATTCGCCACGGTACTGGTCCACGAATTTGTAGGGTCCCAGTACTGTTCGTAGCTTATCGCAAAGTTGTGAGATCGTACGTATGTTTTCGCCTTCAATGGCAGCGTACGCACGATCGGAAAGTTTATTGCAGATTAGTTTAGTAAGGGCACGTTCTATGGATTCGGGGATAGAATCACGCGCGCGTTTGCAGGCGCGGATGAATTTTAGGACGGGAATCGATGTTCCGTCGAATTTGGGTACGAGTTCTGCGGCTTGTTTCAACGCGAAATTTCCTGTTGGCTCATATTGCGGGGTTTCGCGTGGCTCTGATAATGAAGGTTCTCGCGTGTTAGAGACGTTACTGGGGCCTGGTGTAGGCGCTTGGTGACGTAAGTTTTGGTTCAAGGCTTGAATATTGTGGAGCTCTTTGCGTATTTCATCGAGCATGTTATTTTGATTCTGTGCGTCTTCTTCATATTTAAGACGCAATTTAGCAATGAATTCGGTTTGCTCTTTTAAATATTCCTCTTTACGGGCGAGATCTTGCGCGTAAAGAAGTAGCTCTTCCTCGGTTGGCGGAGGAAGGTCTTGATTAGGATCCGCTCGGGGATCCGTTTGGGATCGTGTGATTGGGCGAGACATTTTGCGATATTAGTGTGAATTCTTACTCGACACACGATATAGAGAACAAATGTCAGACGTACGAAAACAATTTGTTAATGGTTCAACTACCGGCGACCGTTTTCGTGTCCTACCGACTGCGCCAAATTTTGTTACGTCACGCCCCACGTCCTAGGCAAAGGAGATGACCCCAGGAGGCGGCACGTGGAATTGATGAGGAAACGGTCTTTTACGCCAAGACAGCCAGACGGGCAGTCATATGCGTTAGGACACCGATAGTCATTTGGAAAACCGGCACCCGCTTGCAGTCAACGCGGATGGCGATACTTATACGTAAACGCAACGAACGCGGTGAGTTGACATGGGGTAAAGATGGATACAAGATACTGATTCTCACCGGTTTGTTGTTACGCCTTAATAATACTGTCGCAGGAGTTGTTTCCTCTGCGCTGCGTAGACCTCGTACTGTGGGTCCTCGATGCAAATATCTTCCAGGCGAGGAAGATTGGGAAGACGCAACGTAATACGTTGACGTGGTGACAGGAACGTGCTGTTGGTGATGACGCAACGAGGACGTGGCAGGATCACTGTGTCCTGGCTATCGTCGTCGTCAGAGATGTCGGTTTGTTGTTACGCCTTAATAATACTGTCGCAGGAGTTGTTTCCTCTGCGCTGCGTAGACCTCGTACTGTGGGTCCTCGATGCAAATATCTTCCAGGCGAGGAAGATTGGGAAGACGCAACGTAATACGTTGACGTGGTGACAGGAACGTGCTGTTGGTGATGACGCAACGAGGACGTGGCAGGATCACTGTGTCCTGGCTGTCGTCGTCGTCAGAGATGTCTATGAGATCGATGATCTCATAGCGGGCAGCTGGTGTAACGTTGACAGGCGTGGAACGCGAGAGATCCGCGTGGTTGATCTCTGTGTTCGGAATCGGACGGCACGGACAACCGTATACCGATACGTAATCTGACGCGTCACACTCGATATTCTCGGTCGTGACGTGTTCGACGCATGAGGAGAGAGGAGCGAAAGGAACTTGGTTTAACAACTCCTTCTCAAGAAATCCTTTATAGGAATTTTGTCTATGTTCTGAATGAAAAAGGGAAAATTGGCCAGGGGTTCCCCGGAGGCGCTGGCCAGCGGTAATCCACCTGTGACTTTAATAAAATGTAGTTATTGAAAAGGTCCGCTCGTTCATTGACACTACCCAAGCGGAGCGGACGAACTGGCCTCCAAGCCGGGTCACTGTGTAACGAACGAGGGCACTGTTAGAACTGTCACTATAGATCTAGCACTGCACGTATTCCTTGTGTGAACTGTCACTTGATGGAGACTTGATCGAACACTTGACCGAGAAAACACTTGACCGATCAAAATGTCGCTTGCAGACGTATTGTCTCGGCGGAGCTGTAAGCTTCTCCCTTTGTGACCGAGTTTCAATACTCAACAAGTGCACGATTGCTAATGGAACAATTGTTCAAAATGTCACTTGCAGACGTATTGTCTCGGCGGAGCTGTAAGCTTCTCCCTTTGTGACCGAGTTTCAATACTCTACAAGTGCACGATAAACGAAGATATAGTTTGAATATCGGAGAGAAATATGTCACTGAATTGATTGAATTGTAAGAGAAGTCACTCGCGAAGTTCTGGTAAAATAAGATATATTATAATAATAACTTGGTTACACTTGGTTACAATTGTATTAATATAAATGTGAATATGAATTAAGTGAATTAATTGCGTAGGAGTTAGTAAATGAATTAGTGTTGGAATAGAGACTGCGTTGAGTCGGAATTGGTATTGAGTTTGAATTAGAATTGGAATTAGAATTGGAATTGGAATTGTAGAACAAACGTCGATGAACGTCGAAGCGCGAATTAGAAGAGCGCAGGTCGACACGTCTGCTCGCTTCGCTGGCTTGGGCCAGACTGACTGATGTCGTTGTGTGAGAATGGAGTGAGCGCAGACCGACACGTCCGCTCACTCCGCTGGCTAGGACCAGACTGATGCAAGAGGCAGCTCTGCGTAGCCTCCTTCGCTCGGAGTCACGTCCTGGCGGGGCTATAAGAGCAAGAGAAGAGAATACCGCGGCCCGGCTACTCTACTCTTCCACTGACTGACATTTAATAAAAGTGTTGGTCTTTTTATCAACAGACTAGGACCCGATGCCGACACCTGCATGCAGTCTTACACAGATGAATGATGCACGCGACCCTGAAACATACGCGATAATATGTTCCACTTACTTTTACGCTTCGCTTGTTTGTCGATTGACACGAGACATGAATTCGCAACGGATGAACAGCTACGGTTGCGCTGATGGCCTTGAATACGGTCCGCTCTGCTTGACAGGCGTTGATCCAAATGGCTGGAAACGACCTTCAAGGATTGACGACTGCGCCAAACTCTGTCACGTCAATATTTGACAGGAACGACCTCCAATGATTGACAGCTGGCTGCTACGGTATTGTAGACGGATGCGCTCGTTGAGGAAACGGGCGTGGACGCTGTACGATACCGTGAATCTAACTCACGAATATCGTCCGCGTGATTGACGATATTTTAACTAGCGAAAACGGGCGTGGACGCTGTGCGATCCCGTGAATTTATCTCGCGAATATCGTCCGCGTGGTTGACGATATTTTGATTCGAGAAAACGGACGTGGATGCTGCGGAGCTTGCTATGCGAGCAAGTCTATCACTATCACGCACGTACGCGAACACGTAACAGGAAATTGAATAAGGAATACTATTCGCGAACTTTCCAGTGAGAACTCTATCTCTAACTAACAACGTGTCACTTCAAACTACGAAGTTAGGAGCAAGGAAATAATAATTGGGATTTAGATTGACTCTGGTAAAACAAAGTATATTATAAACGTAAAAGAATACAAAGGTAAAGATGCTTATTATTAACGAAATCGAAATACGTACTAAGTACGAAATATGAAACGCAATAAAAATGTTTAATTGAATAAACGAAGTAATATTTGAATTAAACGAATAAGAATACGATATTACTGAATGGTATTAGGGACTGTGTCTAAACAGTATGGATTTGGGAAGATTGTGTCTAAACAATCTGGATTTGGAAAGACTATGTCTAAATAGTCTGGACTTGGAAGATTGACGAAAACTCGACTGACCCACTCGGGTCCCCGGAGAGGACTGGGGAAAATCGAACGTTCGTCGACGAACAACGTTCGTCCGAAAAATGCTGACTTCGCAAAAGGGGACCGTGTCCTCTTTGTGCCGGTCTTCGTCGTAAACAGCGCGATGGCCGCCGCACTAGAGTCAGCAGTTTTCGTTCCCAGTGGTGCAGGACTCGAAAATTAAGTGGTAACCATTGGCGTACCTATTTATTTATTTAAATAAATTGGGACTTAGAATATTTTCGAGCGCTTGCTTTTGCAAGGCGTTTCGATGTAAATTTTATATGTCATATGATTAGTTGACATCATTTGTCGACCGATCATATGTTTGAAAATATTCTAAGTACTTTTGAAAATTACCAAAAATCGAAATTTTGGTAAAGTCTAAACAAACGCGAATTGAGAACATAACCTACAAATTTTTAGGTTAGTTTCATGATTTTCGCTCACGAGTCCAATGATATTTTAATCTTCGAGTTTGGGCCATTTTTGGCTATTTTAGGATTTTGACAGATTTTGGATTTTAGGTTATGTTGATGGATTTCAATCAGATGTACGTGGTGTTAAGGTTTCATTGTTATGAAGGATTTTTAGGAGTTTTGGAATCTTTAAAGGGGAACGCTCGCTCTTATGTATCTAATTTTACATGTAGTCTTAAAGCTAACGTCGGAGGTGCGACCGACGTCACACCTCCCCCCTTAGAGAAGAGATTTCACGCAGTGGAATCTCTGCCTCTGGGTGGCGGTAGACAGGATGCACTGAAATGTCATCCCTGTCTCGCGACGCTGGGTCAAGGGAATCGCAAATTAACGTTCGTTTCGTCAAGGGAGGACGGGTTCGGATTTCTCCGACACTGGCACTATCACTATCTTTGTCCTCGATGGCCGCTGAAGTCTTGTTGTCCCTCTGCTTCATGAATATAAAGAACCGGGTCAGTGAACTCCAGATGGCGACAACGAGATGCAGGCTCCAGCCGTATAGTGAGTGTAATGCGATGCCGTTAACGATCGTACTGATGATTGTTTTGATCGTGCGGATCGCTACATACACTCCGATTATTCCAGCACTTATTGATCCGAATGTAGTGAATCCGGACCATAATTTCTGTGCTGTAGACTCCGCTATCTGCTGTAGGGAGTTTTCATCGAGCAGATTGAACATATTGATGTTTCCCGCTGCAAACTGTCTTCCCGTCGCACCCTGTGCGATTGAATTTATGACTGCTACCTTCTCTACAGGAAACATTATATGATCCTGTAGTTTGTCCAGGTCGTCTTGTGAATAAATGCCTCCCGTTGCCAAGTTCTTCGGATCTATGTATTTCCAGGTTGACTTGGCGAGGGGGTGAAGCTCCGAAGGAGTGATGGCCTCCATCAATGACGGTGTTAGGCGATACCATGTTCCGTGCAGTCTATAATATGGGGGAAGTAGCTCATTGCATGGCTTTTCTGTCCCCGTATTTGAAATGATGTGGTCCCTTGGCTTCAGGAATTTTGATGTGTTCCGATACGTGATGGGTAGCTCATCATAACACCGTTCGGTTTTCCTCACTTGGACCGTGACTGGTATGCACTTTATTATGTGCACTACCTCTCCTGCTGGAACTGCGATAAATCCGACATCCTTCATGATGGCAGTGGCAACTTCTTCGGGTGCTGAATGTAATAATGTGAGGGCGTTCTGGAGAATCTGACGCTCTAGCTCACACTTCTGACGGATTACATCTTTGTAGAGTTGAGAAAATTGTTTCCGGAGGTGCTTCTCCACGTAAACAAATTTGCTGTTGACATACGTGAAGATGTCCAGATTGTTGACCAAGGTGTGTGTTTTCTCCTTGAATTTTCCTGAATTTCCAACTTCCAGAATGAACAGCTTGGGGTGTTCCGTTCGGATTATGACATATCCGCAAACTGACGATCTGCCTGTCTCCGTGAGTGCAAAAGTTGTGTCCTGCGATGCTACGGTATACAGGGTTGGAGAAGGATTCACCTTGGAGGATAGTTTAGTGGCTATCCCTTCGTACAAGACATCATAATTATTGAATTTGCACGAGTCCGTCGGCGTGGTTTCCCAGAACGTATGGCCATCTTGTGCGTCTAAGCAGCTTCCCTTTTGAAGGGGGCAGGTTTGCCCAGTTTGTAGATGAATCTGTCCGGTTGACAATCTGATTGGAGCGATGTAGTCGCGGATCGTGATTCGGACTAAAGCTTGTACCACGACATCGGTCCAAGTCCCAAACGGATCACTATACGTGGTTCCAGCGCAGCTACCATCGTTCTGAATAACTCCTGCTAACGTGAGGCCGTGAGAGGAGGTCGAGTTCGGCTGAATACCTGTGATCTGGGCGGCTGGGGTGATGAATATTGTCCCCGTCGTGTGTAGGCTCGAACAGGTTTCGCTGGAGATCGGTAATATATAGTCTTGTCGACCATTGGATACTACCGAATTATGTGAATGCATGCCACAATAGTATATGGTTCTGTCTATTCCGATATGGCATTGCAAGACGCGAGCTTGCGAGAATTCAGCTAGCTGCAGGAGCTGAATTCTTTCTAAATTTTCAGCTGGTGCGATGTCTTCTGGCTCGCAGTTAAGAGTGTCAATGGTTGAATACGTGGTAATATTCAAGGTTGAACCTCCACAGTCATATCCAATGAGTGTTGAGGCTTGCGTGGCAATAGAGAGCAAGATAGCTGCTTGTATCGGCTGCATGGTTGCTGTTATAGCGTTGTCGAGAGACTGATGATCTTCAGGGGTGACGGTTTCTCCTTGAAGATCTCGTTGCGTCGCAGGGATATCGTCTTCCTGCTGTGGAGTGGGGTGATGCTGACCAGAGGTTTTAAATTTCGCTCTTGGGTCGCTGCGATAGTTTATCGTTGGCGTAACGATATTGGAGCCTCTGTTAACGCTAGGAAGATTGAATTCGTTTCGCAAGATACATAACGAAAGCTTATAATCAGACTTAGTTGTCTCGGGCGAGTATAATGTATCGGCTTTATTTCTTTTTCTTGCTGACGCGAATCTCGCGGAATTGTATTTGCCAGACGCATGGACTTTGATTTCGGTCGCACGGATACCTGATCGTTGAAGCTGCAAGAGGTCTTGTTCCGGCGAGGATTTGAAGATAGGAGTTTGTGGCAAAACATAAACTCCTTTTGATTTAACTTTAGGAATAGAAATGTTTTCTAAATTGTTCTCATATGAACATTCTAAAAGTTCATCTGAGGCGAAGGCGTTGATGTTTCTTTCCACACAGGACTTTGAATATAAATCGTCGGGATGGTTACCGGAATTCTTTAAAGTATCGGGATGGCTACCGGAATCGTCGGGATGGTTACCGGAATTATTTAAAGAATCGGAATGGCTACCGGAATCGTCGGGATGGTTACCGGAATTATTTAAAGAATCGGGATGGCTACCGGAATCGTCGGGATGGTTACCGGAATTAATAGAAGACGCGAGTTGATCGTTAACGATCGTCTCGTGCGCGCGGCACGCACGAGCATTGAATAAGTCCGAATTGACTTCGGCTTGAATATTCGAAAAGGGAACCTCGATCTCTTCCACCTCCAACGTAGGCAGGGAGAAGGACGCCACTTCGGACGATGCGTTAAAGCATCGCAGGTATGCCTTTCCGTTACGGTTGGTGACTAAACAATCACCTAAGAACACATCGGGTTTTACATCTACTTTTCGCACATACCCTTCGCTTGGGCCCTTTACGTTGACGGCTATGCAGGCGGCGGTACGGCTTTCGACGGTATATTCCCGAGGATTCGAAAAGGGAATACGTAGGTTTTTATACTCTACGCATTCCTTCGCAAATGATATCTCTGCTCCCTCTCTGAAGAAGGGGGAGCCTAAGATACCATCTATATTAATTGGAAAACTGTCAGGCAGAACGTGTAGCGTGACTTTAATGGAATCTGCTAGCTCCGCATTGATATAACCGAGGGTCGCAATTTCTCCTTCTGTCACGCCATGGACGTGTATGACGCTGTCAGTTTTTAGATGAACGTCAGATTTGATACCAGACGCTCGGATTAAGTTGACCTCGGACCCGGTGTCCAAGAGGAACTCACACTCTTTTGAGAAGAGTGACGATCTTGCTTTTATTCGAGGGATAGGGGAGTCCGGCGCGAGATTTATTGCCGAGACTAATTTCGCGGATGGTCGTTCATTCTGCTGACCGTCCGGGTTATCTCTCCTATCTACTCGAATTTCATCTACTGCTGGTCGTCGCTGATGACGGCCAGCTGTGTTGCCTTTTGGCGATTCTCTTGGGATGCCTCCCGTCCTTTGGTCGCGTTTGTCGGGAGGCTTGATTCGTTTCCCGACTCATTTCTACTGTAATATTCGCGGCGGCGACATTCGTATATGTCATGTCCCGTGCGCTTACAATATTTACAATACTTCCGACTCTCCGTAGGAAAGCGATCGCGACCTGGGGACTGGGAAGCGCGATCTTCGCGTTTATATGTTTCGCGCTGATTTGAATGCGACGGTTCGTGACGTCGCGGAGGAGGAGAGCGATACGCGTCTCTGTTATCGGGTTTCCTGTCTCGCCAGGATTCACGAGGTGAAAAGGAAGGTCGTTGATCTTTCCTTTCCGAAGATCTGTTGCGCTGCTCAGGCGCATTCCTATCATAATAAGAGTTGCTTGATCGCTCTGGTGTGCGATTACGAGAGTCGGAGAATGCAACGCGGCGTCCGTCGTCACGATAACGAACACGGTCAAGCTCGTACTGTTTGTACGCGGTTACTGCTTCGTCGAATATTTTCTGTAATTCGAGTGACGCGCAGAGCCTGACCTCGGCTCGAAGCGCTGGGATAAGACCACGCATGAAACAATCAATTGTGAATTTATCAATCTCGTCTAGATTGGGGACCCCGCGGCCTGAATCTATGATCGCCGTTCTAAGGTCCTTTACTCGCGTAATATAATTCAACACGTGCTCGGACTGTCCCTGGTGTATCGAAGCTAATTCTCCGCGATACTGATCGATGAATTTATATGGGCCTAGTACATCTTTCAGGCGGTTGCACAATTCAGAGATTGTGTTAATATTTACGTCTTCAATCGCGGCGTATGCCTGTCCTCTAAGCTTATTGCATACTAATCTAGTGAGGGTACGCTCAGCTGTGGCTGGAACAGCTTCCAAGGCTCGCTTGCACGCGCGAACGAATTGTAGCACGGTTATGGAGGTGCCGTCAAAGGTAGGCACAAGTTCAACCGCTTGTTTAACGGTGAAATTCGAAGAATCGTGCATTATGGGTTCGCGGGGCGCAACGACTGGGCTAGCTGGAATTGATTGAGAATCTCTGGCCGATCGGATTTCTGCTATCTCGCGGCGTATATCCTCGTACGTTTCTCTCTGATCGCGCGTTTCTGTTTCGTATTGCAATTTGAGTTGAGTCAACGCGGCGGTTTGATTAATGAGAGCTGCTTCTCTACGAGCTAAATCTTTCTGGAATTCAATTAATTCCTCTTCCGTAGGAGGAACCTTCTTTCTAGCCTCGCTACGCGTTTCCATGATTGCGTCGCTTGAAAATTTCAAAGTATGAAATTCGCGAAAAATAATCCGACTATATAACGTGGGCGAAGGGGCGTTTTCTAAACCGCCCGTCGCACTTTAACGTTCACTAAAACTCTCGATGAATTAGTACTGAGTACGAACATCGCGAAAAATAATTTGAGTATGTAACGTGGGCGAAAGGGCATTTCCTTCACTGCCCGTCGCACTTTTAACTGACACTATGCTTTCACGGACTCTAAGTCTACTGCGTTAAATTGTCAAACAATGATGGAACGCACAGGAGTTCGCGTGCTAACACTGATTCTATTTTTATTCCTCGATGCCGTGCTTCTAACATCGGTGACCAACGAGTGTCCTACCGACTGCGCCAAATTTGTCACGTCCTGGCGGGGCTATAAGAGCAAGAGAAGAGAATACCGCGGCCCGGCTACTCTACTCTTCCACTGACTGACATTTAATAAAAGTGTTGGTCTTTTTATCAACAGACTAGGACCCGATGCCGACACCTGCATGCAGTCTTACACAGATGAATGATGCACGCGACCCTGAAACATACGCGATAATATGTTCCACTTACTTTTACGCTTCGCTTGTTTGTCGATTGACACGAGACATGAATTCGCAACGGATGAACAGCTACGGTTGCGCTGATGGCCTTGAATACGGTCCGCTCTGCTTGACAGGCGTTGATCCAAATGGCTGGAAACGACCTTCAAGGATTGACGACTGCGCCAAACTCTGTCACGTCAATATTTGACAGGAACGACCTCCAATGATTGACAGCTGGCTGCTACGGTATTGTAGACGGATGCGCTCGTTGAGGAAACGGGCGTGGACGCTGTACGATACCGTGAATCTAACTCACGAATATCGTCCGCGTGATTGACGATATTTTAACTAGCGAAAACGGGCGTGGACGCTGTGCGATCCCGTGAATTTATCTCGCGAATATCGTCCGCGTGGTTGACGATATTTTGATTCGAGAAAACGGACGTGGATGCTGCGGAGCTTGCTATGCGAGCAAGTCTATCACTATCACGCACGTACGCGAACACGTAACAGGAAATTGAATAAGGAATACTATTCGCGAACTTTCCAGTGAGAACTCTATCTCTAACTAACAACGTGTCACTTCAAACTACGAAGTTAGGAGCAAGGAAATAATAATTGGGATTTAGATTGACTCTGGTAAAACAAAGTATATTATAAACGTAAAAGAATACAAAGGTAAAGATGCTTATTATTAACGAAATCGAAATACGTACTAAGTACGAAATATGAAACGCAATAAAAATGTTTAATTGAATAAACGAAGTAATATTTGAATTAAACGAATAAGAATACGATATTACTGAATGGTATTAGGGACTGTGTCTAAACAGTATGGATTTGGGAAGATTGTGTCTAAACAATCTGGATTTGGAAAGACTATGTCTAAATAGTCTGGACTTGGAAGATTGACGAAAACTCGACTGACCCACTCGGGTCCCCGGAGAGGACTGGGGAAAATCGAACGTTCGTCGACGAACAACGTTCGTCCGAAAAATGCTGACTTCGCAAAAGGGGACCGTGTCCTCTTTGTGCCGGTCTTCGTCGTAAACAGCGCGATGGCCGCCGCACTAGAGTCAGCAGTTTTCGTTCCCAGTGGTGCAGGACTCGAAAATTAAGTGGTAACCATTGGCGTACCTATTTATTTATTTAAATAAATTGGGACTTAGAATATTTTCGAGCGCTTGCTTTTGCAAGGCGTTTCGATGTAAATTTTATATGTCATATGATTAGTTGACATCATTTGTCGACCGATCATATGTTTGAAAATATTCTAAGTACTTTTGAAAATTACCAAAAATCGAAATTTTGGTAAAGTCTAAACAAACGCGAATTGAGAACATAACCTACAAATTTTTAGGTTAGTTTCATGATTTTCGCTCACGAGTCCAATGATATTTTAATCTTCGAGTTTGGGCCATTTTTGGCTATTTTAGGATTTTGACAGATTTTGGATTTTAGGTTATGTTGATGGATTTCAATCAGATGTACGTGGTGTTAAGGTTTCATTGTTATGAAGGATTTTTAGGAGTTTTGGAATCTTTAAAGGGGAACGCTCGCTCTTATGTATCTAATTTTACATGTAGTCTTAAAGCTAACGTCGGAGGTGCGACCGACGTCACACCTCCCCCCTTAGAGAAGAGATTTCACGCAGTGGAATCTCTGCCTCTGGGTGGCGGTAGACAGGATGCACTGAAATGTCATCCCTGTCTCGCGACGCTGGGTCAAGGGAATCGCAAATTAACGTTCGTTTCGTCAAGGGAGGACGGGTTCGGATTTCTCCGACACTGGCACTATCACTATCTTTGTCCTCGATGGCCGCTGAAGTCTTGTTGTCCCTCTGCTTCATGAATATAAAGAACCGGGTCAGTGAACTCCAGATGGCGACAACGAGATGCAGGCTCCAGCCGTATAGTGAGTGTAATGCGATGCCGTTAACGATCGTACTGATGATTGTTTTGATCGTGCGGATCGCTACATACACTCCGATTATTCCAGCACTTATTGATCCGAATGTAGTGAATCCGGACCATAATTTCTGTGCTGTAGACTCCGCTATCTGCTGTAGGGAGTTTTCATCGAGCAGATTGAACATATTGATGTTTCCCGCTGCAAACTGTCTTCCCGTCGCACCCTGTGCGATTGAATTTATGACTGCTACCTTCTCTACAGGAAACATTATATGATCCTGTAGTTTGTCCAGGTCGTCTTGTGAATAAATGCCTCCCGTTGCCAAGTTCTTCGGATCTATGTATTTCCAGGTTGACTTGGCGAGGGGGTGAAGCTCCGAAGGAGTGATGGCCTCCATCAATGACGGTGTTAGGCGATACCATGTTCCGTGCAGTCTATAATATGGGGGAAGTAGCTCATTGCATGGCTTTTCTGTCCCCGTATTTGAAATGATGTGGTCCCTTGGCTTCAGGAATTTTGATGTGTTCCGATACGTGATGGGTAGCTCATCATAACACCGTTCGGTTTTCCTCACTTGGACCGTGACTGGTATGCACTTTATTATGTGCACTACCTCTCCTGCTGGAACTGCGATAAATCCGACATCCTTCATGATGGCAGTGGCAACTTCTTCGGGTGCTGAATGTAATAATGTGAGGGCGTTCTGGAGAATCTGACGCTCTAGCTCACACTTCTGACGGATTACATCTTTGTAGAGTTGAGAAAATTGTTTCCGGAGGTGCTTCTCCACGTAAACAAATTTGCTGTTGACATACGTGAAGATGTCCAGATTGTTGACCAAGGTGTGTGTTTTCTCCTTGAATTTTCCTGAATTTCCAACTTCCAGAATGAACAGCTTGGGGTGTTCCGTTCGGATTATGACATATCCGCAAACTGACGATCTGCCTGTCTCCGTGAGTGCAAAAGTTGTGTCCTGCGATGCTACGGTATACAGGGTTGGAGAAGGATTCACCTTGGAGGATAGTTTAGTGGCTATCCCTTCGTACAAGACATCATAATTATTGAATTTGCACGAGTCCGTCGGCGTGGTTTCCCAGAACGTATGGCCATCTTGTGCGTCTAAGCAGCTTCCCTTTTGAAGGGGGCAGGTTTGCCCAGTTTGTAGATGAATCTGTCCGGTTGACAATCTGATTGGAGCGATGTAGTCGCGGATCGTGATTCGGACTAAAGCTTGTACCACGACATCGGTCCAAGTCCCAAACGGATCACTATACGTGGTTCCAGCGCAGCTACCATCGTTCTGAATAACTCCTGCTAACGTGAGGCCGTGAGAGGAGGTCGAGTTCGGCTGAATACCTGTGATCTGGGCGGCTGGGGTGATGAATATTGTCCCCGTCGTGTGTAGGCTCGAACAGGTTTCGCTGGAGATCGGTAATATATAGTCTTGTCGACCATTGGATACTACCGAATTATGTGAATGCATGCCACAATAGTATATGGTTCTGTCTATTCCGATATGGCATTGCAAGACGCGAGCTTGCGAGAATTCAGCTAGCTGCAGGAGCTGAATTCTTTCTAAATTTTCAGCTGGTGCGATGTCTTCTGGCTCGCAGTTAAGAGTGTCAATGGTTGAATACGTGGTAATATTCAAGGTTGAACCTCCACAGTCATATCCAATGAGTGTTGAGGCTTGCGTGGCAATAGAGAGCAAGATAGCTGCTTGTATCGGCTGCATGGTTGCTGTTATAGCGTTGTCGAGAGACTGATGATCTTCAGGGGTGACGGTTTCTCCTTGAAGATCTCGTTGCGTCGCAGGGATATCGTCTTCCTGCTGTGGAGTGGGGTGATGCTGACCAGAGGTTTTAAATTTCGCTCTTGGGTCGCTGCGATAGTTTATCGTTGGCGTAACGATATTGGAGCCTCTGTTAACGCTAGGAAGATTGAATTCGTTTCGCAAGATACATAACGAAAGCTTATAATCAGACTTAGTTGTCTCGGGCGAGTATAATGTATCGGCTTTATTTCTTTTTCTTGCTGACGCGAATCTCGCGGAATTGTATTTGCCAGACGCATGGACTTTGATTTCGGTCGCACGGATACCTGATCGTTGAAGCTGCAAGAGGTCTTGTTCCGGCGAGGATTTGAAGATAGGAGTTTGTGGCAAAACATAAACTCCTTTTGATTTAACTTTAGGAATAGAAATGTTTTCTAAATTGTTCTCATATGAACATTCTAAAAGTTCATCTGAGGCGAAGGCGTTGATGTTTCTTTCCACACAGGACTTTGAATATAAATCGTCGGGATGGTTACCGGAATTCTTTAAAGTATCGGGATGGCTACCGGAATCGTCGGGATGGTTACCGGAATTATTTAAAGAATCGGAATGGCTACCGGAATCGTCGGGATGGTTACCGGAATTATTTAAAGAATCGGGATGGCTACCGGAATCGTCGGGATGGTTACCGGAATTAATAGAAGACGCGAGTTGATCGTTAACGATCGTCTCGTGCGCGCGGCACGCACGAGCATTGAATAAGTCCGAATTGACTTCGGCTTGAATATTCGAAAAGGGAACCTCGATCTCTTCCACCTCCAACGTAGGCAGGGAGAAGGACGCCACTTCGGACGATGCGTTAAAGCATCGCAGGTATGCCTTTCCGTTACGGTTGGTGACTAAACAATCACCTAAGAACACATCGGGTTTTACATCTACTTTTCGCACATACCCTTCGCTTGGGCCCTTTACGTTGACGGCTATGCAGGCGGCGGTACGGCTTTCGACGGTATATTCCCGAGGATTCGAAAAGGGAATACGTAGGTTTTTATACTCTACGCATTCCTTCGCAAATGATATCTCTGCTCCCTCTCTGAAGAAGGGGGAGCCTAAGATACCATCTATATTAATTGGAAAACTGTCAGGCAGAACGTGTAGCGTGACTTTAATGGAATCTGCTAGCTCCGCATTGATATAACCGAGGGTCGCAATTTCTCCTTCTGTCACGCCATGGACGTGTATGACGCTGTCAGTTTTTAGATGAACGTCAGATTTGATACCAGACGCTCGGATTAAGTTGACCTCGGACCCGGTGTCCAAGAGGAACTCACACTCTTTTGAGAAGAGTGACGATCTTGCTTTTATTCGAGGGATAGGGGAGTCCGGCGCGAGATTTATTGCCGAGACTAATTTCGCGGATGGTCGTTCATTCTGCTGACCGTCCGGGTTATCTCTCCTATCTACTCGAATTTCATCTACTGCTGGTCGTCGCTGATGACGGCCAGCTGTGTTGCCTTTTGGCGATTCTCTTGGGATGCCTCCCGTCCTTTGGTCGCGTTTGTCGGGAGGCTTGATTCGTTTCCCGACTCATTTCTACTGTAATATTCGCGGCGGCGACATTCGTATATGTCATGTCCCGTGCGCTTACAATATTTACAATACTTCCGACTCTCCGTAGGAAAGCGATCGCGACCTGGGGACTGGGAAGCGCGATCTTCGCGTTTATATGTTTCGCGCTGATTTGAATGCGACGGTTCGTGACGTCGCGGAGGAGGAGAGCGATACGCGTCTCTGTTATCGGGTTTCCTGTCTCGCCAGGATTCACGAGGTGAAAAGGAAGGTCGTTGATCTTTCCTTTCCGAAGATCTGTTGCGCTGCTCAGGCGCATTCCTATCATAATAAGAGTTGCTTGATCGCTCTGGTGTGCGATTACGAGAGTCGGAGAATGCAACGCGGCGTCCGTCGTCACGATAACGAACACGGTCAAGCTCGTACTGTTTGTACGCGGTTACTGCTTCGTCGAATATTTTCTGTAATTCGAGTGACGCGCAGAGCCTGACCTCGGCTCGAAGCGCTGGGATAAGACCACGCATGAAACAATCAATTGTGAATTTATCAATCTCGTCTAGATTGGGGACCCCGCGGCCTGAATCTATGATCGCCGTTCTAAGGTCCTTTACTCGCGTAATATAATTCAACACGTGCTCGGACTGTCCCTGGTGTATCGAAGCTAATTCTCCGCGATACTGATCGATGAATTTATATGGGCCTAGTACATCTTTCAGGCGGTTGCACAATTCAGAGATTGTGTTAATATTTACGTCTTCAATCGCGGCGTATGCCTGTCCTCTAAGCTTATTGCATACTAATCTAGTGAGGGTACGCTCAGCTGTGGCTGGAACAGCTTCCAAGGCTCGCTTGCACGCGCGAACGAATTGTAGCACGGTTATGGAGGTGCCGTCAAAGGTAGGCACAAGTTCAACCGCTTGTTTAACGGTGAAATTCGAAGAATCGTGCATTATGGGTTCGCGGGGCGCAACGACTGGGCTAGCTGGAATTGATTGAGAATCTCTGGCCGATCGGATTTCTGCTATCTCGCGGCGTATATCCTCGTACGTTTCTCTCTGATCGCGCGTTTCTGTTTCGTATTGCAATTTGAGTTGAGTCAACGCGGCGGTTTGATTAATGAGAGCTGCTTCTCTACGAGCTAAATCTTTCTGGAATTCAATTAATTCCTCTTCCGTAGGAGGAACCTTCTTTCTAGCCTCGCTACGCGTTTCCATGATTGCGTCGCTTGAAAATTTCAAAGTATGAAATTCGCGAAAAATAATCCGACTATATAACGTGGGCGAAGGGGCGTTTTCTAAACCGCCCGTCGCACTTTAACGTTCACTAAAACTCTCGATGAATTAGTACTGAGTACGAACATCGCGAAAAATAATTTGAGTATGTAACGTGGGCGAAAGGGCATTTCCTTCACTGCCCGTCGCACTTTTAACTGACACTATGCTTTCACGGACTCTAAGTCTACTGCGTTAAATTGTCAAACAATGATGGAACGCACAGGAGTTCGCGTGCTAACACTGATTCTATTTTTATTCCTCGATGCCGTGCTTCTAACATCGGTGACCAACGAGTGTCCTACCGACTGCGCCAAATTTGTCACGTCCTGGCGGGGCTATAAGAGCAAGAGAAGAGAATACCGCGGCCCGGCTACTCTACTCTTCCACTGACTGACATTTAATAAAAGTGTTGGTCTTTTTATCAACAGACTAGGACCCGATGCCGACACCTGCATGCAGTCTTACACAGATGAATGATGCACGCGACCCTGAAACATACGCGATAATATGTTCCACTTACTTTTACGCTTCGCTTGTTTGTCGATTGACACGAGACATGAATTCGCAACGGATGAACAGCTACGGTTGCGCTGATGGCCTTGAATACGGTCCGCTCTGCTTGACAGGCGTTGATCCAAATGGCTGGAAACGACCTTCAAGGATTGACGACTGCGCCAAACTCTGTCACGTCAATATTTGACAGGAACGACCTCCAATGATTGACAGCTGGCTGCTACGGTATTGTAGACGGATGCGCTCGTTGAGGAAACGGGCGTGGACGCTGTACGATACCGTGAATCTAACTCACGAATATCGTCCGCGTGATTGACGATATTTTAACTAGCGAAAACGGGCGTGGACGCTGTGCGATCCCGTGAATTTATCTCGCGAATATCGTCCGCGTGGTTGACGATATTTTGATTCGAGAAAACGGACGTGGATGCTGCGGAGCTTGCTATGCGAGCAAGTCTATCACTATCACGCACGTACGCGAACACGTAACAGGAAATTGAATAAGGAATACTATTCGCGAACTTTCCAGTGAGAACTCTATCTCTAACTAACAACGTGTCACTTCAAACTACGAAGTTAGGAGCAAGGAAATAATAATTGGGATTTAGATTGACTCTGGTAAAACAAAGTATATTATAAACGTAAAAGAATACAAAGGTAAAGATGCTTATTATTAACGAAATCGAAATACGTACTAAGTACGAAATATGAAACGCAATAAAAATGTTTAATTGAATAAACGAAGTAATATTTGAATTAAACGAATAAGAATACGATATTACTGAATGGTATTAGGGACTGTGTCTAAACAGTATGGATTTGGGAAGATTGTGTCTAAACAATCTGGATTTGGAAAGACTATGTCTAAATAGTCTGGACTTGGAAGATTGACGAAAACTCGACTGACCCACTCGGGTCCCCGGAGAGGACTGGGGAAAATCGAACGTTCGTCGACGAACAACGTTCGTCCGAAAAATGCTGACTTCGCAAAAGGGGACCGTGTCCTCTTTGTGCCGGTCTTCGTCGTAAACAGCGCGATGGCCGCCGCACTAGAGTCAGCAGTTTTCGTTCCCAGTGGTGCAGGACTCGAAAATTAAGTGGTAACCATTGGCGTACCTATTTATTTATTTAAATAAATTGGGACTTAGAATATTTTCGAGCGCTTGCTTTTGCAAGGCGTTTCGATGTAAATTTTATATGTCATATGATTAGTTGACATCATTTGTCGACCGATCATATGTTTGAAAATATTCTAAGTACTTTTGAAAATTACCAAAAATCGAAATTTTGGTAAAGTCTAAACAAACGCGAATTGAGAACATAACCTACAAATTTTTAGGTTAGTTTCATGATTTTCGCTCACGAGTCCAATGATATTTTAATCTTCGAGTTTGGGCCATTTTTGGCTATTTTAGGATTTTGACAGATTTTGGATTTTAGGTTATGTTGATGGATTTCAATCAGATGTACGTGGTGTTAAGGTTTCATTGTTATGAAGGATTTTTAGGAGTTTTGGAATCTTTAAAGGGGAACGCTCGCTCTTATGTATCTAATTTTACATGTAGTCTTAAAGCTAACGTCGGAGGTGCGACCGACGTCACAGGGGGTTGCTGACGCTGCAGTCCCTTTGTCCTCGCTCGTCGGAGTGGTGACGGGTGCAAGACTGCTGACGTTGCAGTCTCTTTGTCCTCGCTCTCGACAGAGTGGTGACGCGTGCAAGACTGCTGACGTTGCGATCTCTTTGTTCTCGAGGTGGCGTTTACTCGAGCGGAGTTGAGGATTTGAACAAGTTATAAGTGTAGATGAGGGTTTGAACAAGTGTTAGGTAAGATTGAGAGTTTGGAGTGGTGGTTGGGTTTAGAACAATTGGGAGAGTCGAGATTTAAGTAGTGATGGGTATTAGAACAAGTTTAGGAAAAGTCGTGGGTGAAGTAGTGATGGGTTTAGGATGTATTAGAATTAGAACAAGAGTTTGATAGCGATGGGTTTAAGAGGTATTATGTACTTAATATTTAATCTTAGCCTAGAATCGAGGTACGGTCCTCGATTCGACCAACGTCGGAGGTCGTCCGACGTAACACTATATATGGTGGAATCTGAAGACACCACGTTCGCGTTGACAGAATCTGGTCGTACATCAATTTGCGGTTATATTATTATTCGCACGGAGCACCCCTGTTACGTCGTCCGATGTACGACGTTGGCCTTGTACACACACTATGTATACAAGGTCTGATCTGCATAAGATCCATACACCGTCCCCTAGAAATAAGAGCATAATATTAAGATCTCATATATTCGATTGTTCTAATCCTTATCTCCGTCTCTACCCATCACCATAACTTCACCTTGATCAACACCTTACCTCAGTTTCAACCCATCACCACGACACATAATGCAATAAAGTATTGCATCACTCTGGAAGCATCTAGAGGCTTCTAGAAACGTCGAGAAGTCCAAAGACTGCTGCATCAGCAGTCCCACGCTCGTAGAGGGTAATAGGACAGCCACGAGACTGCAGCGTCAGCAGAAATGCACGTGCAGTCCCCGGGAGCGAAGACGCTGCTGCGTCAGCGGTTCTCCCACTCCGACGACTGAAGAACAAAGAGACTGCAGCGTCAGCTATCCCCACTCCGAACGAAGGAGGCAAGGCAGAGCAGGCGCTTGCATCAGTCCGCCTTCAGCCTGCGACTCGAACGGTTCGCTCCAAGCGAGCGACTCGCACGGACGTGCCAGTCCGGCTTCTTCCGACTTCAAGAGCAGACGTGTTCAGTCTAGCTCCGCGAAAGTGAAGTGTGTCGATCCTTCACTCCTAATTCCAATTCCAATTCCAACTCTAACTCAACTCAACTCAAGTCCTAATTCTCATACATTATTCCTATGTGACGTCGGTCGCACCTCCGACGTTAGCTTTAAGACTACATGTAAAATTAGATACATAAGAGCGAGCGTTCCCCTTTAAAGATTCCAAAACTCCTAAAAATCCTTCATAACAATGAAACCTTAACACCACGTACATCTGATTGAAATCCATCAACATAACCTAAAATCCAAAATCTGTCAAAATCCTAAAATAGCCAAAAATGGCCCAAACTCGAAGATTAAAATATCATTGGACTCGTGAGCGAAAATCATGAAACTAACCTAAAAATTTGTAGGTTATGTTCTCAATTCGCGTTTGTTTAGACTTTACCAAAATTTCGATTTTTGGTAATTTTCAAAAGTACTTAGAATATTTTCAAACATATGATCGGTCGACAAATGATGTCAACTAATCATATGACATATAAATTTACATCGAAACGCCTTGCAAGAGCAAGCGCTCGAAAATATTCTAAGTCCCAATTTATTTAAATAAATAAATAGGTACGCCAATGGTTACCACTTAATTTTCGAGTCCTGCACCACTGGGAACGAAAACTGCTGACTCTAGTGCGGCGGCCATCGCGCTGTTTACGACGAAGACCGGCACAAAGAGGACACGGTCCCCTTTTGCGAAGTCAGCATTTTTCGGACGAACGTTGTTCGTCGACGAACGTTCGATTTTCCCCAGTCCTCTCCGGGGACCCGAGTGGGTCAGTCGAGTTTTCGTCAATCTTCCAAGTCCAGACTATTTAGACATAGTCTTTCCAAATCCAGATTGTTTAGACACAATCTTCCCAAATCCATACTGTTTAGACACAGTCCCTAATACCATTCAGTAATATCGTATTCTTATTCGTTTAATTCAAATATTACTTCGTTTATTCAATTAAACATTTTTATTGCGTTTCATATTTCGTACTTAGTACGTATTTCGATTTCGTTAATAATAAGCATCTTTACCTTTGTATTCTTTTACGTTTATAATATACTTTGTTTTACCAGAGTCAATCTAAATCCCAATTATTATTTCCTTGCTCCTAACTTCGTAGTTTGAAGTGACACGTTGTTAGTTAGAGATAGAGTTCTCACTGGAAAGTTCGCGAATAGTATTCCTTATTCAATTTCCTGTTACGTGTTCGCGTACGTGCGTGATAGTGATAGACTTGCTCGCATAGCAAGCTCCGCAGCATCCACGTCCGTTTTCTCGAATCAAAATATCGTCAACCACGCGGACGATATTCGTGAGTTAGATTCACGGTATCGTACAGCGTCCACGCCCGTTTCCTCAACGAGCGCATCCGTCTACAATACCGTAGCAGCCAGCTGTCAATCATTGGAGGTCGTTCCTGTCAAATATTGACGTGACAGAGTTTGGCGCAGTCGTCAATCCTTGAAGGTCGTTTCCAGCCATTTGGATCAACGCCTGTCAAGCAGAGCGGACCGTATTCAAGGCCATCAGCGCAACCGTAGCTGTTCATCCGTTGCGAATTCATGTCTCGTGTCAATCGACAAACAAGCGAAGCGTAAAAGTAAGTGGAACATATTATCGCGTATGTTTCAGGGTCGCGTGCATCATTCATCTGTGTAAGACTGCATGCAGGTGTCGGCATCGGGTCCTAGTCTGTTGATAAAAAGACCAACACTTTTATTAAATGTCAGTCAGTGGAAGAGTAGAGTAGCCGGGCCGCGGTATTCTCTTCTCTTGCTCTTATAGCCCCGCCAGGACGTGACAAATTTGGCGCAGTCGGTAGGACACTCGTTGGTCACCGATGTTAGAAGCACGGCATCGAGGAATAAAAATAGAATCAGTGTTAGCACGCGAACTCCTGTGCGTTCCATCATTGTTTGACAATTTAACGCAGTAGACTTAGAGTCCGTGAAAGCATAGTGTCAGTTAAAAGTGCGACGGGCAGTGAAGGAAATGCCCTTTCGCCCACGTTACATACTCAAATTATTTTTCGCGATGTTCGTACTCAGTACTAATTCATCGAGAGTTTTAGTGAACGTTAAAGTGCGACGGGCGGTTTAGAAAACGCCCCTTCGCCCACGTTATATAGTCGGATTATTTTTCGCGAATTTCATACTTTGAAATTTTCAAGCGACGCAATCATGGAAACGCGTAGCGAGGCTAGAAAGAAGGTTCCTCCTACGGAAGAGGAATTAATTGAATTCCAGAAAGATTTAGCTCGTAGAGAAGCAGCTCTCATTAATCAAACCGCCGCGTTGACTCAACTCAAATTGCAATACGAAACAGAAACGCGCGATCAGAGAGAAACGTACGAGGATATACGCCGCGAGATAGCAGAAATCCGATCGGCCAGAGATTCTCAATCAATTCCAGCTAGCCCAGTCGTTGCGCCCCGCGAACCCATAATGCACGATTCTTCGAATTTCACCGTTAAACAAGCGGTTGAACTTGTGCCTACCTTTGACGGCACCTCCATAACCGTGCTACAATTCGTTCGCGCGTGCAAGCGAGCCTTGGAAGCTGTTCCAGCCACAGCTGAGCGTACCCTCACTAGATTAGTATGCAATAAGCTTAGAGGACAGGCATACGCCGCGATTGAAGACGTAAATATTAACACAATCTCTGAATTGTGCAACCGCCTGAAAGATGTACTAGGCCCATATAAATTCATCGATCAGTATCGCGGAGAATTAGCTTCGATACACCAGGGACAGTCCGAGCACGTGTTGAATTATATTACGCGAGTAAAGGACCTTAGAACGGCGATCATAGATTCAGGCCGCGGGGTCCCCAATCTAGACGAGATTGATAAATTCACAATTGATTGTTTCATGCGTGGTCTTATCCCAGCGCTTCGAGCCGAGGTCAGGCTCTGCGCGTCACTCGAATTACAGAAAATATTCGACGAAGCAGTAACCGCGTACAAACAGTACGAGCTTGACCGTGTTCGTTATCGTGACGACGGACGCCGCGTTGCATTCTCCGACTCTCGTAATCGCACACCAGAGCGATCAAGCAACTCTTATTATGATAGGAATGCGCCTGAGCAGCGCAACAGATCTTCGGAAAGGAAAGATCAACGACCTTCCTTTTCACCTCGTGAATCCTGGCGAGACAGGAAACCCGATAACAGAGACGCGTATCGCTCTCCTCCTCCGCGACGTCACGAACCGTCGCATTCAAATCAGCGCGAAACATATAAACGCGAAGATCGCGCTTCCCAGTCCCCAGGTCGCGATCGCTTTCCTACGGAGAGTCGGAAGTATTGTAAATATTGTAAGCGCACGGGACATGACATATACGAATGTCGCCGCCGCGAATATTACAGTAGAAATGAGTCGGGAAACGAATCAAGCCTCCCGACAAACGCGACCAAAGGACGGGAGGCATCCCAAGAGAATCGCCAAAAGGCAACACAGCTGGCCGTCATCAGCGACGACCAGCAGTAGATGAAATTCGAGTAGATAGGAGAGATAACCCGGACGGTCAGCAGAATGAACGACCATCCGCGAAATTAGTCTCGGCAATAAATCTCGCGCCGGACTCCCCTATCCCTCGAATAAAAGCAAGATCGTCACTCTTCTCAAAAGAGTGTGAGTTCCTCTTGGACACCGGGTCCGAGGTCAACTTAATCCGAGCGTCTGGTATCAAATCTGACGTTCATCTAAAAACTGACAGCGTCATACACGTCCATGGCGTGACAGAAGGAGAAATTGCGACCCTCGGTTATATCAATGCGGAGCTAGCAGATTCCATTAAAGTCACGCTACACGTTCTGCCTGACAGTTTTCCAATTAATATAGATGGTATCTTAGGCTCCCCCTTCTTCAGAGAGGGAGCAGAGATATCATTTGCGAAGGAATGCGTAGAGTATAAAAACCTACGTATTCCCTTTTCGAATCCTCGGGAATATACCGTCGAAAGCCGTACCGCCGCCTGCATAGCCGTCAACGTAAAGGGCCCAAGCGAAGGGTATGTGCGAAAAGTAGATGTAAAACCCGATGTGTTCTTAGGTGATTGTTTAGTCACCAACCGTAACGGAAAGGCATACCTGCGATGCTTTAACGCATCGTCCGAAGTGGCGTCCTTCTCCCTGCCTACGTTGGAGGTGGAAGAGATCGAGGTTCCCTTTTCGAATATTCAAGCCGAAGTCAATTCGGACTTATTCAATGCTCGTGCGTGCCGCGCGCACGAGACGATCGTTAACGATCAACTCGCGTCTTCTATTAATTCCGGTAACCATCCCGACGATTCCGGTAGCCATCCCGATTCTTTAAATAATTCCGGTAACCATCCCGACGATTCCGGTAGCCATTCCGATTCTTTAAATAATTCCGGTAACCATCCCGACGATTCCGGTAGCCATCCCGATACTTTAAAGAATTCCGGTAACCATCCCGACGATTTATATTCAAAGTCCTGTGTGGAAAGAAACATCAACGCCTTCGCCTCAGATGAACTTTTAGAATGTTCATATGAGAACAATTTAGAAAACATTTCTATTCCTAAAGTTAAATCAAAAGGAGTTTATGTTTTGCCACAAACTCCTATCTTCAAATCCTCGCCGGAACAAGACCTCTTGCAGCTTCAACGATCAGGTATCCGTGCGACCGAAATCAAAGTCCATGCGTCTGGCAAATACAATTCCGCGAGATTCGCGTCAGCAAGAAAAAGAAATAAAGCCGATACATTATACTCGCCCGAGACAACTAAGTCTGATTATAAGCTTTCGTTATGTATCTTGCGAAACGAATTCAATCTTCCTAGCGTTAACAGAGGCTCCAATATCGTTACGCCAACGATAAACTATCGCAGCGACCCAAGAGCGAAATTTAAAACCTCTGGTCAGCATCACCCCACTCCACAGCAGGAAGACGATATCCCTGCGACGCAACGAGATCTTCAAGGAGAAACCGTCACCCCTGAAGATCATCAGTCTCTCGACAACGCTATAACAGCAACCATGCAGCCGATACAAGCAGCTATCTTGCTCTCTATTGCCACGCAAGCCTCAACACTCATTGGATATGACTGTGGAGGTTCAACCTTGAATATTACCACGTATTCAACCATTGACACTCTTAACTGCGAGCCAGAAGACATCGCACCAGCTGAAAATTTAGAAAGAATTCAGCTCCTGCAGCTAGCTGAATTCTCGCAAGCTCGCGTCTTGCAATGCCATATCGGAATAGACAGAACCATATACTATTGTGGCATGCATTCACATAATTCGGTAGTATCCAATGGTCGACAAGACTATATATTACCGATCTCCAGCGAAACCTGTTCGAGCCTACACACGACGGGGACAATATTCATCACCCCAGCCGCCCAGATCACAGGTATTCAGCCGAACTCGACCTCCTCTCACGGCCTCACGTTAGCAGGAGTTATTCAGAACGATGGTAGCTGCGCTGGAACCACGTATAGTGATCCGTTTGGGACTTGGACCGATGTCGTGGTACAAGCTTTAGTCCGAATCACGATCCGCGACTACATCGCTCCAATCAGATTGTCAACCGGACAGATTCATCTACAAACTGGGCAAACCTGCCCCCTTCAAAAGGGAAGCTGCTTAGACGCACAAGATGGCCATACGTTCTGGGAAACCACGCCGACGGACTCGTGCAAATTCAATAATTATGATGTCTTGTACGAAGGGATAGCCACTAAACTATCCTCCAAGGTGAATCCTTCTCCAACCCTGTATACCGTAGCATCGCAGGACACAACTTTTGCACTCACGGAGACAGGCAGATCGTCAGTTTGCGGATATGTCATAATCCGAACGGAACACCCCAAGCTGTTCATTCTGGAAGTTGGAAATTCAGGAAAATTCAAGGAGAAAACACACACCTTGGTCAACAATCTGGACATCTTCACGTATGTCAACAGCAAATTTGTTTACGTGGAGAAGCACCTCCGGAAACAATTTTCTCAACTCTACAAAGATGTAATCCGTCAGAAGTGTGAGCTAGAGCGTCAGATTCTCCAGAACGCCCTCACATTATTACATTCAGCACCCGAAGAAGTTGCCACTGCCATCATGAAGGATGTCGGATTTATCGCAGTTCCAGCAGGAGAGGTAGTGCACATAATAAAGTGCATACCAGTCACGGTCCAAGTGAGGAAAACCGAACGGTGTTATGATGAGCTACCCATCACGTATCGGAACACATCAAAATTCCTGAAGCCAAGGGACCACATCATTTCAAATACGGGGACAGAAAAGCCATGCAATGAGCTACTTCCCCCATATTATAGACTGCACGGAACATGGTATCGCCTAACACCGTCATTGATGGAGGCCATCACTCCTTCGGAGCTTCACCCCCTCGCCAAGTCAACCTGGAAATACATAGATCCGAAGAACTTGGCAACGGGAGGCATTTATTCACAAGACGACCTGGACAAACTACAGGATCATATAATGTTTCCTGTAGAGAAGGTAGCAGTCATAAATTCAATCGCACAGGGTGCGACGGGAAGACAGTTTGCAGCGGGAAACATCAATATGTTCAATCTGCTCGATGAAAACTCCCTACAGCAGATAGCGGAGTCTACAGCACAGAAATTATGGTCCGGATTCACTACATTCGGATCAATAAGTGCTGGAATAATCGGAGTGTATGTAGCGATCCGCACGATCAAAACAATCATCAGTACGATCGTTAACGGCATCGCATTACACTCACTATACGGCTGGAGCCTGCATCTCGTTGTCGCCATCTGGAGTTCACTGACCCGGTTCTTTATATTCATGAAGCAGAGGGACAACAAGACTTCAGCGGCCATCGAGGACAAAGATAGTGATAGTGCCAGTGTCGGAGAAATCCGAACCCGTCCTCCCTTGACGAAACGAACGTTAATTTGCGATTCCCTTGACCCAGCGTCGCGAGACAGGGATGACATTTCAGTGCATCCTGTCTACCGCCACCCAGAGGCAGAGATTCCACTGCGTGAAATCTCTTCTCTAAGGGGGGAGGTGTGACGTCGGTCGCACCTCCGACGTTAGCTTTAAGACTACATGTAAAATTAGATACATAAGAGCGAGCGTTCCCCTTTAAAGATTCCAAAACTCCTAAAAATCCTTCATAACAATGAAACCTTAACACCACGTACATCTGATTGAAATCCATCAACATAACCTAAAATCCAAAATCTGTCAAAATCCTAAAATAGCCAAAAATGGCCCAAACTCGAAGATTAAAATATCATTGGACTCGTGAGCGAAAATCATGAAACTAACCTAAAAATTTGTAGGTTATGTTCTCAATTCGCGTTTGTTTAGACTTTACCAAAATTTCGATTTTTGGTAATTTTCAAAAGTACTTAGAATATTTTCAAACATATGATCGGTCGACAAATGATGTCAACTAATCATATGACATATAAATTTACATCGAAACGCCTTGCAAGAGCAAGCGCTCGAAAATATTCTAAGTCCCAATTTATTTAAATAAATAAATAGGTACGCCAATGGTTACCACTTAATTTTCGAGTCCTGCACCACTGGGAACGAAAACTGCTGACTCTAGTGCGGCGGCCATCGCGCTGTTTACGACGAAGACCGGCACAAAGAGGACACGGTCCCCTTTTGCGAAGTCAGCATTTTTCGGACGAACGTTGTTCGTCGACGAACGTTCGATTTTCCCCAGTCCTCTCCGGGGACCCGAGTGGGTCAGTCGAGTTTTCGTCAATCTTCCAAGTCCAGACTATTTAGACATAGTCTTTCCAAATCCAGATTGTTTAGACACAATCTTCCCAAATCCATACTGTTTAGACACAGTCCCTAATACCATTCAGTAATATCGTATTCTTATTCGTTTAATTCAAATATTACTTCGTTTATTCAATTAAACATTTTTATTGCGTTTCATATTTCGTACTTAGTACGTATTTCGATTTCGTTAATAATAAGCATCTTTACCTTTGTATTCTTTTACGTTTATAATATACTTTGTTTTACCAGAGTCAATCTAAATCCCAATTATTATTTCCTTGCTCCTAACTTCGTAGTTTGAAGTGACACGTTGTTAGTTAGAGATAGAGTTCTCACTGGAAAGTTCGCGAATAGTATTCCTTATTCAATTTCCTGTTACGTGTTCGCGTACGTGCGTGATAGTGATAGACTTGCTCGCATAGCAAGCTCCGCAGCATCCACGTCCGTTTTCTCGAATCAAAATATCGTCAACCACGCGGACGATATTCGTGAGTTAGATTCACGGTATCGTACAGCGTCCACGCCCGTTTCCTCAACGAGCGCATCCGTCTACAATACCGTAGCAGCCAGCTGTCAATCATTGGAGGTCGTTCCTGTCAAATATTGACGTGACAGAGTTTGGCGCAGTCGTCAATCCTTGAAGGTCGTTTCCAGCCATTTGGATCAACGCCTGTCAAGCAGAGCGGACCGTATTCAAGGCCATCAGCGCAACCGTAGCTGTTCATCCGTTGCGAATTCATGTCTCGTGTCAATCGACAAACAAGCGAAGCGTAAAAGTAAGTGGAACATATTATCGCGTATGTTTCAGGGTCGCGTGCATCATTCATCTGTGTAAGACTGCATGCAGGTGTCGGCATCGGGTCCTAGTCTGTTGATAAAAAGACCAACACTTTTATTAAATGTCAGTCAGTGGAAGAGTAGAGTAGCCGGGCCGCGGTATTCTCTTCTCTTGCTCTTATAGCCCCGCCAGGACGTGACACCTATAACATATTACAATATCCATTATTCATTAATCCAATTACTACTCCTATTATAATATTACTTACATATTGTATACCAGTGTACTTACCAGTTCTTATTTAATATATCGTTGTTATACCAGTGCTTCGATCTTGTTATTCTTGTGTTAGTTCAACACCATCTTCCAATTCAGTTCTTGCATAGAATATATTAAACTCGTGACATATCCGGACTTGGTCTAAAGTGCGCAGTGGAAACGCTGAGCCGCCAATAAGGAATTTGAAGCGAGTCATAGAGAAGTTCTCGTGCCACGTCTAGAATTGGTCTAAAGAGCGCAGTGGAAACGTTGAGCCGCCACTATAGACGTGAAGCGAGTTAACTACCAAAAAGGTTAATAACAAGTGGAAGTTCATTTTCATTATATTATTAAGATTCCATCATTACTACTCCTTACCCATGCGACGCCCACGTCGAGCGGGACGCAAGTATCAACTTGCTAAATTGAGACGCGCGTTGAGAAATAAAGCGGTGCTCGATCAAATCATTGCCACTACCGAGTGGACCGAACTTCTGGGAACCACCGAGCACATTCCGTGTGACGCGTCCGATTACGTTTCTGTATACGGTTGCCCTTGCAACCCTCCTAAAGAGGTCAACCACGCGGACCTCTCGCGAGCTCCGACGCCAGTTCTACATCCGGTCGATTGTCCAGAGGTGATCGACATAGCCGACGACGACGACAGCCGAGACACGATCATCGTTCCCAGGGTCCGTTGCCGAATCGTCAGTGACGTCCCTCTGCCAACTCATCAACGTGTCATCTTGCGGCCAGCATCCAAGGCCACTAATGTCGTCCCGAGGAGAGCAGCAGCAACTCTGCCAGATCTTCCCCACCTCGAGGACATCTGTATAGAAGACCCGATGTACGACACCTACTGCCAGTACCGCCAGTTCCTGCTGCAACAATATTATTAGGTGTTAATACAACATTGCGGTGAGTCGTATAATATCTTGTATAATTGTTGAATCCTGTAAACTCACCGTTCTCGTTGCATCATCTCGCGCGTGATTCTTGTCGGGACACTTCTTGTAACCGCGTCGGACGTTCTCTTCTTGACTGCATCCATAGCAATATCGGTTGTCCTAGTGCATATGACAGCCCGCGGCTGTCTCGGCATGAAAGACCACTCCTCATTTTAATCATAATATCTCAACCGTCCGTCTGTCACTGTTCTCTTTTCTCTCTCCTGGTACCTGTAACAAAAACACAGTGACGGACGTGACAAATTTGGCGCAGTCGGTAGGACATCGAAGTGGTCGCCGATATTTGCATTAATAAGCCCCGACGCGTGTCAGTGCGAAGTTCACATTTCTTAAATCCCATTTATATCTATCAAAATGTCTCGCCCAATCACGCGATCTCAAAAGGATCTCCGAGCAGATCCTAACGCAGACCTTCCTCCAATGACCGAGGAAGAGTTACTCCTTTACGCGCAAGACCTCGCCCGTAGAGAGCAATATCTCAAAGAAGAAACTGATTTTATTGCCAAATTGCGTCTCAAATATGAAGAAGACGCACAAAACCAAAAGAATATGCTCGACGAAATACGAAAAGAGCTTCATAACATCCAAATCACGAGTCAAACCCTACGTCAACAAACGCCTACACCAGGCCCTAGTAACGTCTCTAATATGCGGGAACCTTCACCGCCAGAGCCACGCGAAATCCCACAGTATGAACCTACTGGCAATTTTGCTCTAAAACAAGCCGCCGAGCTTGTCCCTAGATTCGACGGAACTTCGTCTTCCGTCCTACAATTCATACGTGCATGCAAACGCGCGCGTGACACCGTACCGGCCACTGCAGAGCGTGCCCTCACAAAATTGCTCTGCAATAAACTCCACGATCGTGCTTATGCCGCTATAGAAGGCCAGCACATATTCACAATTTCTGCACTATGCGAGAAATTACGAACAGTACTGGGCCCATACAAATTCGTGGACCAGTACCGTGGCGATCTCGCGAGTGTACTCCAAGCTCCAAACGAGCACATCTTAGACTTCATCAATCGCGTTAAAGACCTTCGAACCGCGATTCAAGATGCCACAGATATTGGCCTTGATTACGAAGAACTAGATCGCTTCGTAGTAGATTGTTTTCTACGAGGTCTCCTTCCCCAGCTGCGTGCCGAAGTGCTTCATTGCCCTTCGCGAAATCCTGCCACTGTTTTCGAAGCAGCCATCTCTGCTTACAGGCAGTATGAGTCAGACCAGACTCGTCGACGAGAACTGATCCGCGAAGAAAAACGAGTCAGCTTCTCTGATAACCGGCCGTATCGCCAGCGTTCCACGTACGAGTCCCCTCGCGACATTCCAGAGCGAACTCAAGAACGCCGCGATAACAGACCGGATTCGTCTCAGCAGTCCTCAAGAAACTCAAACCGGGACTCTTATCGCTCCCCGACGCCTCAACGGCGATGGGAAAATAATCCTCGCGACCAAAACACGTACCGCGATGGTCGCACAAATCGCCCCTCAAGCCCTAACAAGTTTTGCAACTACTGCAAAGTCCCCGGGCACGATATTCACGAGTGCCGTAAGCGCGCTTTTAATAATAATAGGAGGTCGGGAAACGAGTCCGGCCTCCCGACCGAAGCCAACCCCAGGCGGGAGGCCGCATCTTCAACCCAAACTACAGCCCGCACCCAAACGACTATCCGGACGAACGACCAGTCCGACGATTCGTCTCAGCAGTAAATCTTGCTGCAGACTCACCAATTCCGCGCGTAAAAATCTCCGCCCCTCAATTACAAAAGAAGTGTGAATTTTTGTTGGACACGGGTTCGGAGATCAATTTAATTCGTGCGTCAAGTCTTGAACCAAATCTACCTATAGATTATACGAACACTATAGAAGTCCAAGGAATAACCGAGGGATCCATTCCAACTCTCGGTCAAATTAAAATACACTTACAGGGTCAAAACCCTATCGAATTTCATGTCTTGGAAGAAAACTTCCCAATTAACATCGACGGAATCCTCGGTTCTCCCTTCTTCAGAACAGGAGCCGAGATCTCCTTTGCGAATGAATACATTACGATAGGAAACATTCGGGTTCCCTTCTCGAACCCTTGCGCGCCCACGGCTGAGCCTCGCGATAAATTGGCAGCAGAGGTTATTTCAATGCCTTCGTCTATGACCAACGATCTCGTTAAAACTCCAGCCGCCAAGCGTGAGGAACATTCGGCAAGGAACGTTCGAGTGTCTTCCTCAAATCCTCGTGCACCCGCGGTCAGACCTTGCAGAGCCCCGGTGACGGAGGTTATTTCAATGCCTCCTCGGGATTCGATCGAGTACTCCCTAGAGAAAAACGCCGTGAAAAGCCGGCCGGAATCGAAGGAGACTCGAGAGATATCGGAGTACACTGCGAGAAGTCGGGTCGTGGAGCGTGAGGATCGAGTCCGAACAAAGACTCCTCCGAAAACCGAAGAATTCGTCCTCGAACCTCGTACCGTTGCGTGCATAGCGGTCGACGTCGAAGGACCCAAACAGGGATATATCCGCCGTGTTAATGTAGCGCCGGATGTATTCCTGGGTGACTGCGTCGTCACCAATCGTAAAGGCAAAGCGAGCCTCCGGTGTTTTAACACCTCGTCGGAAAGAGTTTCATTTCGATTGCCCCCATTGGAGATGGAAGAAATCGAGTCGTACTCTTCCGACCTTTCTAATTCCGGGTATCATCCCGACGTATTCGGTAACCATCCCGACCATTCTACTTCCGGGTATCGTCCCGACGTATTCGGTAACCATCCCGACCTTTCTAATTCCGGGAACTATCCCGACGCATTCGGTAACCATCCCGACCTTTCTAATTCCGGGTATCATCCCGACGCATTCGGTAACCATCCCGACATTACTAACTCCGGTAACCAGCCCGATTCTTATACTAACTCCGGTAACCAGCCCGATTCTTATTCTAACTCCGGTAACCAGCCCGATTCTCATACTAACTCCGGTAACCAGCCCGATTCTTATACTAACTCCGGTAACCAGCCCGATTCTTATACTAACTCCGGTAACCAGCCCGATAAAACCAAGGTCAGAATGACCTATTCCATCGCAAATTCCCACGAAGCTCGCGTGAAAGAGTTATTAGAAACTATCCCTATGGATCACCTCAGCGGCGACGAAATGGATCATGTTAAATCTTTGTTAGAAAAGCACAATGATCTTTTCCATCTCCAAGGGGATCGTTTGGGAAAAACAAACGCGGTGACTCACAAAATCATTACGACGGATGATATTCCAATCCATGTTAAACAGTATCGCTACCCACCAATCCACAAGGACGAAATCAACAAGCAAATGTCCGAACTCTTACGGAATGACATAGTCGTTCCATCTAACTCACCTTATAATTCCCCCTTGTGGATTGTTCCTAAGAAAGCGGACGCCGAGGGTAACAAAAAATGGCGCATGGTAATCGATTACCGCGCATTAAACGAGAAGTCGGTGGCCGACGCGTACCCGCTACCTAGCATTAACGAAATCCTAGATCAGTTAGGCAGCGCCGCATACTTCAGTGTGTTTGACTTAGCCAGCGGATTCCATCAGATAGGAATGGAGAAGGAGGATGCCGCGAAGACCGCCTTCTCCACGCCTTTCGGCCACTACGAATTCAACAGAATGCCATTCGGTCTCCGTAATGCTCCGGCTACCTTCCAAAGATTAATGGACACAGTCCTCTGCGGCCTACAAGGCAACGAACTCTTCGTGTACCTCGATGATATCGTGATCTACGCGCGTTCACTAGAAGAACATTATGCCAAATTCAATAAACTAGCCCGCCGACTGCGCGGAGCCAACCTCAAATTACAGCCCTCGAAATGCGGCTTCCTTCATAAGGAAGTGGCATACCTGGGACATCAGATTAGTCAAGACGGCGTCAGACCATGTCCAAAGAAAATTAATGCCGTACAAAATTTCCCACGACCTAAGAACGCGAAAAACGTGCGCGAATTTCTAGGCCTTGCAGGGTACTACCGCAAATTTATTAATGACTTCGCTAAAATCTCCAAACCCCTAACCCAACTCCTCGCCAAAGAGCACAATTTCGAATGGGGTCCAAAACAAGAAAAGGCCTTCGAAGACCTACGACAAGCTCTGTGTGACGAACCGGTCCTTCAATACCCGGATTTCGATAAGCCGTTTAACGTCACCTGCGATGCATCTGGATATGCCATCGGCGCCGTACTAAGCCAAGGCGAAGTAGGCAAGGATCGTCCCGTTGCCTATGCCTCAAGGATCCTGCAGGGCGCCGAAGTGAACTATTCTACAATAGAGAAGGAGTGTTTAGCCATAATATTCGCAGTACAGTATTTTAGACCATATATTTACGGCCGAAAATTTACACTAATCACAGACCATAAACCGCTGGTCTGGATGACGTCAGTAAAAGACCCTACGTCGCGCCTCCTCAGATGGCGCCTAAAACTGGCCGAGTTTGAATATAAAGTCGTCTACAAACCTGGAAAAGCGAATTCTAACGCTGATGCCCTCTCCCGAAACCCAGTTACGTTGCCCCTCTCATGGAGCACCCCTGGAGGCACATCGCCGCCAAGAGCACCGTTATCAAATCCAGGAACCCCTCTCTTCGATAACCGCCGAAGGAGATGGGCCGACTCGCATCTTATGCCACCGCCTCAGTCAATTCCCCCGAGGAAGAGGAAATCATCGTCAAACTCAACATCTGAACCACCATCGAAAACGCCACCACGCCCTAGGGCTAGTTCAGATGACGACAGCCTTTTAGTATCACCACCCCTAGTACCCGCCTCCAGTCAAGAGGAGTCACCCATAACAGGACTAGAGGACATTTTAACCGCCGTCCCCAGCCTAATTCCAACAACCAACGACGGAAACACATACATCTTAACCATACAGGATCTATTAACGAAACACTCAACCGCAATCCCTCTTAAATCCGCCGATGCCATCAGCACTGCGGACGCATTTATAAACAATTTTATCTGCCGTTTCGGAACACCTAAAGCCATCCTAACGGATCAAGGAGCGAATTTCACAAGTTCCCTGATGAAGGCCATCGCAAAACGATTCAGAATAACTCGGCTGCAAACAACAGCCTTCCACCCTCAAAGCAACGGGTCAATCGAGAGATCCCACCACGTCTTAGCAGAGTACCTGAAGCAATACGTCCACAAGAACAACTGGGACAAATGGGTCGATTTGGCAATGTTTAGTTACAATACAAGTGTCCACGAGGGCACAGATTTCACGCCGCACGAGTTAGTATTCGGCTCTTTGGCACGAGTCCCATCCGCCGATTCCTACTCCTACGAATGCGAAAACGACTCCTATACCCACTACCTCTCCCAATTGCAAAGAAAGATAACCGAAACCCAGATTCGCGCGCGCGGAAACTTAGTCTCCGCGAAAAGAAAATCAAAATCATACTACGACAGAAGAATTAACCCGGTAGAATTCAAGGTGGGAGAACAGGTATTCCTACTCAAAGAACCCTGCAAGGGCAAATTCGATGCGCAATATACGGGTCCTCACGAAATTTGCGACATCCTAGACTCAAACAATGTAAAAATTAAAGTAGGGAACCATTTTATGATTGTACATGCAAACAAACTCAAGCGTGCGCCGAATAATCCAACGCAAACCCCGCGTCATCGAAACGTGACACTCATCTGGACGCAGATAAGAAAAGACGAAAGTGACAGTGACACCAGTGATTCCCCACCCACCCAAAACCCAATTATGCAAAATGAACAAAGCGAAATAAATTGCATAAAATCAGCCCCAGCCCCACGTGCCGACACCGACAACATTTCAGTGCGACCAGTGTTTCGTACAAATATAGGAAATACTCGCCGAGAACTGTGCTCCCTGCGCGGAGTACCTCCGGACGATGCGTCGCATGAATGAGTGTGTGATCGAGTGTTGAGCGAGAAATTTCTTCCTTGTAAGAAATTTCTTTTCCGCGTTGGGAGGTGTTACGTCGTCCGATGTACGACGTTGGCCTTGTACACACACTATGTATACAAGGTCTGATCTGCATAAGATCCATACACCGTCCCCTAGAAATAAGAGCATAATATTAAGATCTCATATATTCGATTGTTCTAATCCTTATCTCCGTCTCTACCCATCACCATAACTTCACCTTGATCAACACCTTACCTCAGTTTCAACCCATCACCACGACACATAATGCAATAAAGTATTGCATCACTCTGGAAGCATCTAGAGGCTTCTAGAAACGTCGAGAAGTCCAAAGACTGCTGCATCAGCAGTCCCACGCTCGTAGAGGGCAATAGGACAGCCACGAGACTGCAGCGTCAGCAGAAATGCACGTGCAGTCCCCGGGAGCGAAGACGCTGCTGCGTCAGCGGTTCTCCCACTCCGACGACTGAAGAACAAAGAGACTGCAGCGTCAGCTATCCCCACTCCGAACGAAGGAGGCAAGGCAGAGCAGGCGCTTGCATCAGTCCGCCTTCAGCCTGCGACTCGAACGGTTCGCTCCAAGCGAGCGACTCGCACGGACGTGCCAGTCCGGCTTCTTCCGACTTCAAGAGCAGACGTGTTCAGTCTAGCTCCGCGAAAGTGAAGTGTGTCGATCCTTCACTCCTAATTCCAATTCCAATTCCAACTCTAACTCAACTCAACTCAAGTCCTAATTCTCATACATTATTCCTATAACATATTACAATATCCATTATTCATTAATCCAATTACTACTCCTATTATAATATTACTTACATATTGTATACCAGTGTACTTACCAGTTCTTATTTAATATATCGTTGTTATACCAGTGCTTCGATCTTGTTATTCTTGTGTTAGTTCAACACCATCTTCCAATTCAGTTCTTGCATAGAATATATTAAACTCGTGACATATCCGGACTTGGTCTAAAGTGCGCAGTGGAAACGCTGAGCCGCCAATAAGGAATTTGAAGCGAGTCATAGAGAAGTTCTCGTGCCACGTCTAGAATTGGTCTAAAGAGCGCAGTGGAAACGCTGAGCCGCCACTATAGACGTGAAGCGAGTTAACTACCAAAAAGGTTAATAACAAGTGGAAGTTCATTTTCATTATATTATTAAGATTCCATCATTACTACTCCTTACCCATGCGACGCCCACGTCGAGCGGGACGCAAGTATCAACTTGCTAAATTGAGACGCGCGTTGAGAAATAAAGCGGTGCTCGATCAAATCATTGCCACTACCGAGTGGACCGAACTTCTGGGAACCACCGAGCACATTCCGTGTGACGCGTCCGATTACGTTTCTGTATACGGTTGCCCTTGCAACCCTCCTAAAGAGGTCAACCACGCGGACCTCTCGCGAGCTCCGACGCCAGTTCTACATCCGGTCGATTGTCCAGAGGTGATCGACATAGCCGACGACGACGACAGCCGAGACACGATCATCGTTCCCAGGGTCCGTTGCCGAATCGTCAGTGACGTCCCTCTGCCAACTCATCAACGTGTCATCTTGCGGCCAGCATCCAAGGCCACTAATGTCGTCCCGAGGAGAGCAGCAGCAACTCTGCCAGATCTTCCCCACCTCGAGGACATCTGTATAGAAGACCCGATGTACGACACCTACTGCCAGTACCGCCAGTTCCTGCTGCAACAATATTATTAGGTGTTAATACAACATTGCGGTGAGTCGTATAATATCTTGTATAATTGTTGAATCCTGTAAACTCACCGTTCTCGTTGCATCATCTCGCGCGTGATTCTTGTCGGGACACTTCTTGTAACCGCGTCGGACGTTCTCTTCTTGACTGCATCCATAGCAATATCGGTTGTCCTAGTGCATATGACAGCCCGCGGCTGTCTCGGCATGAAAGACCACTCCTCATTTTAATCATAATATCTCAACCGTCCGTCTGTCACTGTTCTCTTTTCTCTCTCCTGGTACCTGTAACAAAAACACAGTGACGGACGTGACACCCCAAGCTCTTTATTCTGGATACAAGTTTGTCCGGTAAATTCAAGGAACGCACTCACACCATAGTAAGCAATCTGGACATATTCACCTACGTGAATAGTAAGTTCATCTACGTAGAAAAACATCTGAAAAGTCAACTTACCCAGTTGTACCAGGATGTCATCCGGCAAAAGTGCGAACTGGAGAAACAGGTCCTTCAAAACGCACTAACGATGTTACACTCATCACCGGAAGAAATAGCAGCTGCCATTATGCGAGAACCAGGATTCGTCGCAGTTCCAGCTGGAGAAGTGGTGCATATTATAAAGTGCATTCCAGTAACCGTACAAGTTCGGAAAACGGATAAGTGTTTCGATGAACTTCCGATCACTTACCAGAATTCTTCCAAGTTCTTAAAGCCAGGAGACCATATTATAGTTGCCACAGGTACAGAAAAGCCATGCAATGAACTCCTGCCGCCTCTCTACAAAATAAACGGAATTTGGTATCGTTTAACGCCGTCACTCACAGAGACCGTTGCCCCAGCAACATTACAACCGCTCATCAAACCCACGTGGAAGTACGTGGATCCAACAAATATCGCAACAGGCGGAATTTATTCCCAAGAGGATCTCAACAAACTACAGGACCACATCATGTTTCCAGTGGAAAGAGTGGCCGTAATAAATTCTATCGCCCAAGGAGCATCCGGCAGAAATTACGCAACAGGAAACGTTAATATGTTCAACCTGCTTGACGAAAACTCCCTGCAACAGATAGCGGAGTCAACAGCACAAAAACTGTGGTCAGGATTCACCACATTTGGTTCAATCAGTGCCGGAGTGCTAGGAATATATATAGCAATCCGAACAATAAAGACTATCATAAGTACCATAATCAATGGTATTGCATTGCACTCACTTTACGGATGGAGTTTGCATCTAGCAGTCGCCGTATGGAGCTCCCTCACAAGATTCTTCATCTTCCTGAAGCAAAAGGACAATACTTACACGTATGCAGCAAGATACAGGAAAAGTGCAAGTGAAAGTGTTAGTGAACAAAGTGATTCCCTGTTACGTCGTCCGATGTACGACGTTGGCCTTGTACACACACTATGTATACAAGGTCTGATCTGCATAAGATCCATACACCGTCCCCTAGACATAAGAACATAATATTAAGATCTCATTATTCTATTGTTCTAATCCTTATCTCCGTCTCTACCCATCACCATAACTTCACCTTGATCAACACCTTACCTCAGTTTCAACCCATCACCACGACACATAATGCAATAAAGTATTGCATCACTCTGGAAGCATCTAGAAGCTTCTAGAAACGTCGAGAAGTCCAAAGACTGCTGCATCAGCAGTCCCACGCTCGTAGAGGGCAATAGGACAGCCACGAGACTGCAGCGTCAGCAGAAATGCACGTGCAGTCCCCGGGAGCGAAGACGCTGCTGCGTCAGCGGTTCTCCCACTCCGACAACTGAAGAACAAAGAGACTGCAGCGTCAGCTATCCCCACTCCGAACGAAGGAGGCAAGGCAGAGCGGACGCTTGCATCAGTCCGCCTCCATCTCGCGACTCCAGCAGTCCGCCTTCAGCCAGCGACTCGCACGGACATGCCAGTCCGGCTTCAAGAGCAGACGTGTTCAGTCTAGCTCCGCGAAAGTGAAGTGTGTCGATCCTTCACTCCTAATTCCAATTCCAATTCCAACTCTAACTCAACTCAACTCAAGTCCTAATTCTCATACGTTATTCCTATAACATATTACAATATCCATTATTCATTAATCCAATTACTACTCCTATTATAATACTACTTACATATTGTATACCAGTGTACTTACCAGTTCTTATTTAATATATCGTTGTTATACCAGTGCTTCGATCTTGTTATTCTTGTGTTACTTCAACACCATCTTCCAATTCAGTTCTTGCATCGAATATATTGAACTCGTGACATATCCGGACTTGGTCTAAAGTGCGCAGTGGAAACGCTGAGCCGCCAATAAGGAATTTGAAGCGAGTCATAGAGAAGTTCTCGTGCCACGTCTAGAATTGGTCTAAAGTGCGCAGTGGAAACGCTGAGCCGCCACTATAGACGTGAAGCGAGTTAACTACCAAAAAGGTTAATAACAAGTGGAAGTTCATTTTCATTATATTATTAATATTCCATCATTACTATTCCTTACCCATGCGACGCCCACGTCGAGCGGGACGCAAGTATCAACTTGCTAAATTGAGACGCGCGTTGAGAAATAAAGCGGTGCTCGATCAAATCATTGCCACTACCGAGTGGACAGAACTTCTGGGAACCACCGAGCACATTCCGTGTGACGCGTCCGATTACGTTTCTGTATACGGTTGCCCTTGCAACCCTCTTAAAGAGGTCAACCACGCGGACCTCTCGCGAGCTCCGACGCCAGTTCTACATCCGGTCGATTGTCCAGAGGTGATCGACATAGCCGACGACGACGACAGCCGAGACACGATCATCGTTCCCAGGGTCCGTTGCCGAATCATCCGTGACGTTCCTCTGCCAGCTCATCAACGTGTCGTCTTGCGGCCAGCATCCAAGGCCACTAACGTCGTCCCGAACCGAGCAGCAGCAACTCTGCCAGATCTTCCCCACCTCGAGGACATCTGTATAGAAGATCCGATGTACGACACCTACTGTCAGTACCGCCAGTTCCTGCTGCAACAATATTATTAGGCGTTAATACAACATTGCGGTGAGTCGTATAATATCTTGTATAATTGTTGAATCCTGTAAACTCACCGTTCTCGTTGCATCCTCTCGCGCGCGATTCTTGTCGGGACACTCCTTGTAACCGCGTCGGACGTTCTTTTCTTGACTGCATCCATAGCAATATCGGTTGTCCTAGTGCATATGACAGCCCGCGGCTGTCTCGGCACGAAAGACCACTCCTCATTTTAATCATAATATCTCAACCGTCCGTCTGTCACTGTTCTCTTTTCTCTCTCTTGGTACCTGTAACAAAAACACAGTGACGGACGTGACAAATTTGGCGCAGTCGGTAGGACAACGAAGTGGTCGCCGATATTTGCATTAATAAGCCCCGACGCGTGTCAGTGCGAAGTTCACATTTCTTAAATCCCATTTATATCTTTCAAAATGTCTCGCCCAATCACGCGATCTCAAAAGGATCTCCGAGCAGATCCTAACGCAGACCTTCCTCCAATGACCGAGGAAGAGCTACTCCTTTATGCGCAAGACCTCGCCCGTAGAGAGCAATATCTCAAAGAGGAAACTGATTTTATTGCCAAATTGCGTCTCAAATATGAAGAAGACGCACAAAACCAAAAGAATATGCTCGACGAAATACGAAAAGAGCTTCATAACATCCAAATCACGAGTCAAACCCTACGTCAACAATCGCCTACACCAGGCCCTAGTAACGTCTCTAATATGCGGGAACCTTCACCGCCAGAGCCACGCGAAATCCCACAGTATGAACCTACTGGCAATTTTGCTCTAAAGCAAGCCGCCGAGCTTGTCCCTAGATTCGACGGAACTTCGTCTTCCGTCCTACAATTCATACGTGCATGCAAACGCGCGCGTGACACCGTACCGGCCACTGCAGAGCGTGCCCTCACGAAATTGCTCTGCAATAAACTCCACGATCGTGCTTATGCCGCTATAGAAGGCCAGCACATATTCACAATTTCTGCACTATGCGAGAAATTACGAACAGTACTGGGCCCATACAAATTCGTGGACCAGTACCGTGGCGATCTCGCGAGTGTACTCCAAGCTCCAAACGAGCACATCTTAGACTTCATCAATCGCGTTAAAGACCTTCGAACCGCGATTCAAGATGCCACAGATATTGGCCTTGATTACGAAGAACTAGATCGCTTCGTAGTAGATTGTTTTCTACGAGGTCTCCTTCCCCAGCTGCGTGCCGAAGTGCTTCATTGCCCTTCGCGAAATCCTGCCACTGTTTTCGAAGCAGCCATCTCTGCTTACAGGCAGTATGAGTCAGACCAGACTCGTCGACGAGAACTGATCCGCGAAGAAAAACGAGTCAGCTTCTCTGATAACCGGCCGTATCGCCAGCGTTCTACGTACGAGTCCGCTCGTGACATTCCAGAGCGAACTCAAGAACGTCGCGATAACAGACCGGACTCGTCTCAGCAGTCCTCGAGAAACTTAAACCGGGACTCTTATCGCTCCCCGACGCCGCAACGGCGATGGGAAAATAATCCTCGCGACCAAAACACGTACCGCGATGGTCGCACAGACCGCCCCTCAAGCCCTAACAAATTTTGCAACTACTGCAAAGTCCCCGGGCACGATATTCACGAGTGCCGTAAGCGCGCTTTTAATAATAATAGGAGTGTTACGTCGTCCGATGTACGACGTTGGCCTTGTACACACACTATGTATTGTCACGTCCTGGCGGGGCTATAAAAGCAAGAGAAGAGAATACCGCGGCCCGGCTACTCTACTCTTCCACTGACTGACATTTAATAAAAGTGTTGGTCTTTTTATCAACAGACTAGGACCCGATGCCGACACCTGCATGCAGTCTTACACAGATGAATGATGCACGCGACCCTGAAACATACGCGGTAATATGTTCCACTTACTTTTACGCTTCGCTTGTTTGTCGATTGACACGAGACATGAATTCGCAACGGATGAACAGCTACGGTTGCGCTGATGGCCTTGAATACGGTCCGCTCTGCTTGACAGGGGTTGATCCAAATGGCTGGAAACGACCTTCAAGGATTGACGACTGCGCCAAACTCTGTCACGTCAATATTTGACAGGAACGACCTCCAATGATTGACAGCTGGCTGCTACGGTATTGTAGACGGATGCGCTCGTTGAGGAAACGGGCGTGGACGCTGTACGATACCGTGAATCTAACTCACGAATATCGTCCGCGTGATTGACGATATTTTAACTAGCGAAAACGGGCGTGGACGCTGTGCGATCCCGTGAATTTATCTCGCGAATATCGTCCGCGTGGTTGACGATATTTTGATTCGAGAAAACGGACGTGGATGCTGCGGAGCTTGCTATGCGAGCAAGTCTATCACTATCACGCACGTACGCGAACACGTAACAGGAAATTGAATAAGGAATACTATTCGCGAACTTTCCAGTGAGAACTCTATCTCTAACTAACAACGTGTCACTTCAAACTACGAAGTTAGGAGCAAGGAAATAATAATTGGGATTTAGATTGACTCTGGTAAAACAAAGTATATTAATAACGTAAAAGAATACAAAGGTAAAGATGCTTACTATTAACGAAATCGAAATACGTACTAAGTACGAAATATGAAACGCAATAAAAATGTTTAATTGAATAAACGAAGTAATATTTGAATTAAACGAATAAGAATACGATATTACTGAATGGTATTAGGGACTGTGTCTAAACAGTATGGATTTGGGAAGATTGTGTCTAAACAATCTGGATTTGGAAAGACTATGTCTAAATAGTCTGGACTTGGAAGATTGACGAAAACTCGACTGACCCACTCGGGTCCCCGGAGAGGACTGGGGAGAATCGAACGTTCGTCGACGAACAACGTTCGTTCGAAAAATGCTGACTTCGCAAAAGGGGACCGTGTCCTCTTTGTGCCGGTCTTCGTCGTAAACAGCGCGATGGCCGCCGCACCAGAGTCAGCAGTTTTCGTTCCCAGTGGTGCAGGACTCGAAAATTAAGTGGTAACCATTGGCGTACCTATTTATTTATTTAAATAAATTGGGACTTAGAATATTTTCGAGCGCTTGCTCTTGCAAGGCGTTTCGATGTAAATTTTATATGTCATATGATTAGTTGACATCATTTGTCGACCGATCATATGTTTGAAAATATTCTAAGTACTTTTGAAAATTACCAAAAATCGAAATTTTGGTAAAGTCTAAACAAACGCGAATTGAGAACATAACCTACAAATTTTTAGGTTAGTTTCATGATTTTCGCTCACGAGTCCAATGATATTTCAATCTTCGAGTTTGGGCCATTTTTGGCTATTTTAGGATTTTGACAGATTTTGGATTTTAGGTTATGTTGATGGATTTCAATCAGATGTACGTGGTGTTAAGGATTCATTGTTATGAAGGATTTTTAGGAGTTTTGGAATCTTTAAAGGGTAACGCTCGCTCTTATGTATCTAATTTTACATGTAGTCTTAAAGCTAACGTCGGAGGTGCGACCGACGTCACACCTCCCCCCTTAGAGAAGAGATTTCACGCAGTGGAATCTCTGCCTCTGGGTGGCGGTAGACAGGATGCACTGAAATGTCATCCCTGTCTCGCAACGCTGGGTCAAGGGAATCGCAAATTAACGTTCGTTTCGTCAAGGGAGGACGGGTTCGGAATTCTCCGACACTGGCACTATCACTGGCTTCCGCTTAAATGTCACCATTGTCTGAATCGGTGTCATCGCTGGAACTATCGGATATCCAGTCAGGGTCGTCCCGTTGTGCGATCCATCTTGCCGATAGAATCTGTCCGCAAGGGATGCACTCCAATACTGGTGTTTCGGTGCATAGCCTTATTCCGCAATACTCGCATCTATTTGGGATGTTATACATCCGCTGATGCTCCCATCGTTCCACTCTAACAATTCGGGTGTATTGGCTGCAGTTGCGGCACAGCAACTTGCCGTTGCAAGCCACTCGAACTATCCCATTGTAACAGATAGTGTTGTTGTATCGTCTCATGTATCGGTGAGCTTTCAGCACGGTCGGCCGTCTTCCTCCCATCGGTCCGCACATCTTTCTGTCGTGGATAGCTATGGGATCCGCAATGTGACTCGGAGCTTGATCGGATGAGGAGTGAAGAGTCTCGTAAGCTGACTCCTCTGGTTGGACCCTTGGCTCGCTATCGTCTTTCTTAGAAGGATCAGAGATTAAGTTTGCAGTTACAATATTTCGCTGACGCGTGTCCTGTCTCGGGCTACCTGGAAGACGTTTAATCTTATTTGCATGGACAATTTTGAAATGGTTTCCTATTCGTAATTTGACATTGTTCGTATCAAGCATTTCTATTATCTCATGCGGTCCAGTATATTGCGCGTCGAATTTTCCTTTACGAGGTTCTTTTAACAAGTATACCTGTTCGCCTACCGTGAACTGCACGGGGTTAATCTTCCTATCATAATAAGTCTTTGATTTCTGCTTTGCCGCTACTAAATTATCGCGCGCGCGGGATTGTGTCTCGTTTATCTTTCTTTGTAGGTCAAAGAGGTAACCTGCGTAGGACTCGTTCTCTACTGCGTAGAGATGGGAATCAGAGGAAGGAACACGGGCCAGGGAACCGAATACCAACTCGTGTGGGGTGAAGTCTGTTCCCTCGTGTACGCTGGTATTGTAGCTAAACATTGCCAAGTTTATCCATTTATCCCAGTTATTTTTGTTGACGTACTGCTTCAAATATTCCGTCAGTACATGATGCGATCTCTCAATGGATCCGTTGCTTTGTGGATGGAAAGCAGTGGTTTGGAGGCGTGTAATCCTGAATCTTTTTGCGATAGCCTTCATAAGGGAGCTTGTGAAGTTAGTCCCTTGATCCGTTAATATTGCCTTAGGCGTTCCAAAGCGACATATCAGGTGGTCGATGAAGGCGTTTGCTGTACTGACGGAGTCGGTAGATTTGAGCGGCACTGCGACGGAGTATTTTGTAAGAAGGTCTTGCATCGTCATTACATACGTGTTGCCATCTTCGGTAGTGGGTAATGGTCCCACGATGTCTAGCGAGACCTTATCAAACGCCCTGCCGGGCGTATCCGTTAACTTCATTGGTAGGCGAGTTTTTACTCTTGTTAACTTGTTACGCTGGCAACTCAGGCAATTGTTAACGTAGTTGGTTACGTCCTTTTTGAGGCTGTTCCACCAGTATTTTTCTCTTATCCTTTTGTATGTCTTGGTTATGCCTTTATGGCCGGCATACGCTGATACATGGTTCTCCGTAATGATCTCCATCCTTCTATCCTCAGCGGGGATTTGGACCTCGTTCGAACAGAGAAATATTTGGACTGGTGTGTCCTCGAATGTTTCTGTGAGTAGATTGATCACGTATTCTCTCGACAAATGGTCGAGGAATGTTTTAGAGATTGAAAAGGATTCCAACGCGAGCTCGTTGACAACGTCGATCAACGTTCTAAGACATTCTTTGAGGTCGTCTGCAGATACCTCATGAAGCGGCGATTGTTTAATCGGTATCTGGATTAACTTGTATTTACCGTGATCTGTTACCCTAGCTCTATGTAGGAGTAAGTCTTGGGATTTGGCCAGTTTGCCTTGTCTATAGAGATCTACGGCCCCGAGATCGATGGGCCGTCCGTCCATCGTTATGAAGCAAACTAAATTGTCCCTTCTCATTATTAATCGGTCTCTTGTATGAATTATTCTTCTTCTACGTGGTGTAGGATTGCTTTCTTCTTCTTCTTCTTCTTCTTCTTCTTCTTCTGAGGGAATACTCTCTTCTCGCTCATCGAAGACATCTGGTCCAGTCAAGGAAGGCGGAAATATAGGAGAAAAGGAAAGAGTTTCTTCGACTCCCAGATCCCGTAGTAATCCTTGATCGGCGATTGAAATAAGAGGCGGGGATGCTGCGCGGGGGTCATCAGAATGCGATGGCGTACCCATCGATGGTCCCGGTGACGAGGCTGCCGATGATCTTCTCCTTTTTGGGGGCATTGACTTCGGTGGAGGCATGAGGATTGAATCGTCTCTATCTTTCTTCCTGCGGCGTGCGTCGAAAAGAGGAGTCCCCGGGCTTGACAATGGCGTCCTAGGCGGAGTCGTTTCCTCTGAATCGGTCCATGAGATGGGCAATGCCACCGGATTCCGGGATAGGGCATCCGCATTAGAGTTGGCTCTGCCAGGTTTGTAGATAACCTGGTATTCGAACTCTGCCAATTTTAATCTCCACCGGAGGAGCCGGGATGTGGGATCCTTTACGGATGTCATCCACACCAGCGGTCTGTGATCGGTGATGAGTAAGAATTTCCTGCCGTAAATGTACGGGCGGAAATATTGGACGGCGAATATTATGGCTAAACACTCCTTTTCTATTGTGGAGTAGTTTAGTTCAGCGCCGTGAAGGATACGTGACGCGTACGCGATAGGGCGATCCTTTCCCACGTCGCCTTGGCTTAGGACAGCGCCGATCGCGTACCCTGAGGCGTCGCACGTTACGTTGAATGGTTTCCCAAAATCTGGGTACTGGAGGACAGGCTCCGTACACAATGCCTGTCGTAAAGTCTCGAAGGCTTCCTCCTGCTTTGACCCCCACACGAATTTCGTATCCTTGGTAAGGAGTTGGGTGAGGGGTTTGGAAATATGAGCGAATCTATCTATGAATCTGCGGTAATAGCCCGCTAGACCTAAAAATTCGCGGACGTTCTTTGCGTTTTTCGGTCGAGGATAATTTTGGACCGCGTTAATTTTTTTAGGGCATGGCCGTACGCCATCCTCGCTAATCTGGTGTCCTAGGTAAGCTACCTCTCTGTGCAAAAACCCGCATTTAGACGGTTGTAATTTCAAATTGGCGGCTCTCAATCGGCGAGCCAATTTATCAAATTTCGCTTTGTGTTCTTCTAGGGAACGCGCGTATATGACTATATCGTCAAGATAAACGAAGAGTTCGTTACCCTGGAGACCGGTTAGGATCGTATCCATTAGTCGCTGGAACGTAGCCGGCGCATTACGCAATCCGAACGGCATTCTATTATACTGGTAGTGTCCGAACGGAGTTGAGAAGGCGGTTTTTGCGGCGTCCTCCTTTTCCATGCCTATTTGGTGAAACCCGCTTGCCAGATCAAATACGCTAAAATATTTGGCACTACCCAGCTGATCTAAGATCTCGTTTATGCTGGGCAGTGGATAAGCGTCTGCTATTGACTTCTCGTTTAAAGCGCGATAGTCAATTACCATTCTCCATTTCTTATTTCCTTCGGCATCCGCTTTCTTCGGTACGATCCACAAAGGGGAGTTATACGGTGAACTAGAGGGTGCGACTATATCATTTTGTAAGAGTTCACACATTTGTTTGTCGATCTCCTCTTTGTGAATCGGCGGATACCGGTATTGCTTGGTATGTACGGGGATGTCGTCCGTCGTGGGGATTTTATGTGTTACAGCGTTAGTTTTCCCCAGACGATCCCCTTGAAGGTGGAAGAGATCATTATTCTCCTCCAATAAAGATTTGACATGGTCTATCTCGTCGTGATCGAGGTGATCCATGGGAATAGTTTCCATAAGCTCATTAACGCGAGCATTACGGGACTTGGTAATGGAATGGACCCTTTTGGGTATGAATTCGAAGCCTTTCATAAGGGGTTTCGAGTATGAGTGATCGGGATGGTTACCGGAATTGTTTAGGAAATCGGGATGGCTACCGGAATCGTCGGGATGGTTACCGGAATTATTTAAAGAATCGGGATGGCTACCGGAATCGTCGGGATGGTTACCGGAATTATTTAAAGAATCGGGATGGCTACCGGAATCGTCGGGATGGTTACCGGAATTATTTAAAGAATCGGGATGGCTACCGGAATCGTCGGGATGGTTACCGGAATTATTTAAAGAATCGGGATGGCTACCGGAATCGTCGGGATGGTTACCGGAATTAATAGAAGACGCGAGTTGATCGTTAACGATCGTCTCGTGCGCGCGGCACGCACGAGCATTGAATAAGTCCGAATTGACTTCGGCTTGAATATTCGAAAAGGGAACCTCGATCTCTTCCACCTCCAACGTAGGCAGGGAGAAGGACGCCACTTCGGACGATGCGTTAAAGCATCGCAGGTATGCCTTTCCGTTACGGTTGGTGACTAAACAATCACCTAAGAACACATCGGGTTTTACATCTACTTTTCGCACATACCCTTCGCTTGGGCCCTTTACGTTGACGGCTATGCAGGCGGCGGTACGGCTTTCGATGGAATATTCCCGAGGATTCGAAAAGGGGATACGTAGGTTTTTATACTCTACGCATTCCTTCGCAAATGATATCTCTGCTCCCTCTCTGAAGAAGGGGGAGCCTAAGATACCATCTATATTAATTGGAAAACTGTCAGGCAGAACGTGTAGCGTGACTTTAATGGAATTTGCTAGCTCCGCATTGATATAACCGAGGGTCGCAATTTCTCCTTCTGTCACGCCATGGACGTGTATGACGCTGTCAGTTTTTAGATGAACGTCAGATTTGATACCAGACGCTCGGATTAAGTTGACCTCGGACCCGGTGTCCAAGAGGAACTCACACTCTTTTGAGAAGAGTGACGATTTTGCTTTTATTCGAGGGATAGGGGAGTCCGGCGCGAGATTTATTGCCGAGACTAATTTCGCGGATGGTCGTTCATTCTGCTGACCGTCCGGGTTATCTCTCCTATCTACTCGAATTTCATCTACTGCTGGTCGTCGCTGATGACGGCCAGCTGTGTTGCCTTTTGGCGATTCTCTTGGGATGCCTCCCGTCCTTTGGTCGCGTTTGTCGGGAGGCTTGATTCGTTTCCCGACTCATTTTTATTGTAATATTCGCGGCGGCGACATTCGTGTATGTCATGTCCCGTGCGCTTACAATATTTACAATACTTTTGATTCTCCGTAGGAAAGCGATCGCGACCTGGGGACTGGGAAGCGCGATCTTCGCGTTTATACGTTTCGCGCTGATTTGATTGCGACGGTTCGTGACGTCGCGGAGGAGGAGAGCGATACGCGTCTCTGTTATCGGGTTTCCTGTCTCGCCAGGATTCACGAGGTGAAAAGGAAGGTCGTTGATCTTTCCTTTCCGAAGATCTGTTGCGCTGCTCAGGCGCATTCCTATCATAATAAGAGTTGCTTGATCGCTCTGGTGTGCGATTACGAGAGTCGGAGAATGCAACGCGGCGTCCGTCGTCGCGATAACGAACACGGTCAAGCTCGTACTGTTTGTACGCGGTTACTGCTTCATCGAATATTTTCTGTAATTCGAGTGACGCACAGAGCCTGACCTCGGCTCGAAGCGCTGGGATAAGACCACGCATGAAACAATCAATTGTGAATTTATCAATCTCGTCTAGATTGGGGACCCCGCGGCCTGAATCTATGATCGCCGTTCTAAGGTCCTTTACTCGCGTAATATAATTCAACACGTGCTCGGACTGTCCCTGGTGTATCGAAGCTAATTCTCCGCGATACTGATCGATGAATTTATATGGGCCTAGTACATCTTTCAGGCGGTTGCACAATTCAGAGATTGTGTTAATATTTACGTCTTCAATCGCGGCGTATGCCTGTCCTCTAAGCTTATTGCATACTAATCTAGTGAGGGTACGCTCAGCTGTGGCTGGAACAGCTTCCAAGGCTCGCTTGCACGCGCGAACGAATTGTAGCACGGTTATGGAGGTGCCGTCAAAGGTAGGCACAAGTTCAACCGCTTGTTTAACGGTGAAATTCGAAGAATCGTGCATTATGGGTTCGCGGGGCGCAACGACTGGGCTAGCTGGAATTGATTGAGAATCTCTGGCCGATCGGATTTCTGCTATCTCGCGGCGTATATCCTCGTACGTTTCTCTCTGCTCACGCGTTTCTGTTTCGTATTGCAATTTGAGTTGAGTCAACGCGGCGGTTTGATTAATGAGAGCTGCTTCTCTACGAGCTAAATCTTTCTGGAATTCAATTAATTCCTCTTCCGTAGGAGGAACCTTCTTTCTAGCCTCGCTACGCGTTTCCATGATTGCGTCGCTTGAAAATTTCTAAGTATGAAATTCGCGAAAAATAATTCGACTATATAACGTGGGCGAAGGGGCGTTTTCTAAACCGCCCGTCGCACTTTAACGTTCACTAAAACTCTCGATGAATTTGTACTGAGTACGAACATCGCGAAAAATAATTTGAGTATGTAACGTGGGCGAAAGGGCATTTCCTTCACTGCCCGTCGCACTTTTAACTGACACTATGCTTTCACGGACTCTAAGTCTACTGCGTTAAATTGTCAAACAATGATGGAACGCGCAGGGGTTCGCGTGCTAACACTGATTCTATTTTTATTCCTCGATGCCGTGCTTCTAACATCGGTGACCAACGACTGTCCTACCGACTGCGCCAAATTTGTCACAACAAATTTTGGCAGAGGTAGGACACATGACGTATCCTACAAAAGTGTTGACGGTGTCTCTAACATCGGTGACCAACGAGTGTCCTACCGACTGCGCCAAATTTGTCACGTCCTGGCGGGGCTATAAAAGCAAGAGAAGAGAATACCGCGGCCCGGCTACTCTACTCTTCCACTGACTGACATTTAATAAAAGTGTTGGTCTTTTTATCAACAGACTAGGACCCGATGCCGACACCTGCATGCAGTCTTACACAGATGAATGATGCACGCGACCCTGAAACATACGCGGTAATATGTTCCACTTACTTTTACGCTTCGCTTGTTTGTCGATTGACACGAGACATGAATTCGCAACGGATGAACAGCTACGGTTGCGCTGATGGCCTTGAATACGGTCCGCTCTGCTTGACAGGGGTTGATCCAAATGGCTGGAAACGACCTTCAAGGATTGACGACTGCGCCAAACTCTGTCACGTCAATATTTGACAGGAACGACCTCCAATGATTGACAGCTGGCTGCTACGGTATTGTAGACGGATGCGCTCGTTGAGGAAACGGGCGTGGACGCTGTACGATACCGTGAATCTAACTCACGAATATCGTCCGCGTGATTGACGATATTTTAACTAGCGAAAACGGGCGTGGACGCTGTGCGATCCCGTGAATTTATCTCGCGAATATCGTCCGCGTGGTTGACGATATTTTGATTCGAGAAAACGGACGTGGATGCTGCGGAGCTTGCTATGCGAGCAAGTCTATCACTATCACGCACGTACGCGAACACGTAACAGGAAATTGAATAAGGAATACTATTCGCGAACTTTCCAGTGAGAACTCTATCTCTAACTAACAACGTGTCACTTCAAACTACGAAGTTAGGAGCAAGGAAATAATAATTGGGATTTAGATTGACTCTGGTAAAACAAAGTATATTAATAACGTAAAAGAATACAAAGGTAAAGATGCTTACTATTAACGAAATCGAAATACGTACTAAGTACGAAATATGAAACGCAATAAAAATGTTTAATTGAATAAACGAAGTAATATTTGAATTAAACGAATAAGAATACGATATTACTGAATGGTATTAGGGACTGTGTCTAAACAGTATGGATTTGGGAAGATTGTGTCTAAACAATCTGGATTTGGAAAGACTATGTCTAAATAGTCTGGACTTGGAAGATTGACGAAAACTCGACTGACCCACTCGGGTCCCCGGAGAGGACTGGGGAGAATCGAACGTTCGTCGACGAACAACGTTCGTTCGAAAAATGCTGACTTCGCAAAAGGGGACCGTGTCCTCTTTGTGCCGGTCTTCGTCGTAAACAGCGCGATGGCCGCCGCACCAGAGTCAGCAGTTTTCGTTCCCAGTGGTGCAGGACTCGAAAATTAAGTGGTAACCATTGGCGTACCTATTTATTTATTTAAATAAATTGGGACTTAGAATATTTTCGAGCGCTTGCTCTTGCAAGGCGTTTCGATGTAAATTTTATATGTCATATGATTAGTTGACATCATTTGTCGACCGATCATATGTTTGAAAATATTCTAAGTACTTTTGAAAATTACCAAAAATCGAAATTTTGGTAAAGTCTAAACAAACGCGAATTGAGAACATAACCTACAAATTTTTAGGTTAGTTTCATGATTTTCGCTCACGAGTCCAATGATATTTCAATCTTCGAGTTTGGGCCATTTTTGGCTATTTTAGGATTTTGACAGATTTTGGATTTTAGGTTATGTTGATGGATTTCAATCAGATGTACGTGGTGTTAAGGATTCATTGTTATGAAGGATTTTTAGGAGTTTTGGAATCTTTAAAGGGTAACGCTCGCTCTTATGTATCTAATTTTACATGTAGTCTTAAAGCTAACGTCGGAGGTGCGACCGACGTCACAGTATACAAGGTCTGATCTACATAAGATCCACACACCGTCCCCTAGACATAAGAGCATAATATTAAGATCTCATTATTGTATTGTTCTAATCCTTATCTCCGTCTCTACCCATCACCATAACTTCTCCTTGATCAACACCTTACCTCAGTTTCAACCCATCACCACGACACATAATGCAATAAAGTATTGCATCACTCTGGAAGCATCTAGAAGCTTCTAGAAACGTCGAGAAGTCCAAAGACTGCTGCATCAGCAGTCCCACGCTCGTAGAGGGCAATAGGACAGCCACGAGACTGCAGCGTCAGCAGAAATGCACGTGCAGTCCCCGGGAGCAAAGACGCTGCTGCGTCAGCGGTTCTCCCACTCCGACGACTGAAGAACAAAGAGACTGCAGCGTCAGCTATCCCCACTCCGAACGAAGGAGGCAAGGCAGAGCGGACGCTTGCATCAGTCCGCCTCCGACCGGCGACTCGAGCAGTCGTGCCAACCTGGCCTCAGCCGCCAGTCCGGCTTCTTCCGACTTCAAGAGCAGACGTGTTCAGTCTAGCTCCGCGATAGTGAAGTGTGTCGATCCTTCACTCCTAATTCCAATTCCAATTCCAACTCTAACTCAACTCAACTCAAGTCCTAATTCTCATACGTTATTCCTATAACATATTACAATATCCATTATTCATTAATCCAATTACTACTCCTATTATAATACTACTTACATATTGTATACCAGTGTACTTACCAGTTCTTATTTAATATATCGTTGTTATACCAGTGCTTCGATCTTGTTATTCTTGTGTTAGTTCAACACCATCTTCCAATTCAGTTCTTGCATCGAATATATTAAACTCGTGACATATCCGGACTTGGTCTAAAGTGCGCAGTGGAAACGCTGAGCCGCCAATAAGGAATTTGAAGCGAGTCATAGAGAAGTTCTCGTGCCACGTCTAGAATTGGTCTAAAGTGCGCAGTGGAAACGCTGAGCCGCCACTACAGACGTGAAGCGAGTTAACTACCAAAAAGGTTAATAACAAGTGGAAGTTCATTTTCATTATATTATTAATATTCCATCATTACTATTCCTTACCCATGCGACGCCCACGTCGAGCGGGACGCAAGTATCAACTTGCTAAATTGAGACGCGCGTTGAGAAATAAAGCGGTGCTCGATCAAATCATTGCCACTACCGAGTGGACCGAACTTCTGGGAACCACCGAGCACATTCCGTGTGACGCGTCCGATTACGTTTCTGTATACGGTTGCCCTTGCAACCCTCCTAAAGAGGTCAACCACGCGGACCTCTCGCGAGCTCCGACGCCAGTTCTGCATCCGGTCGATTGTCCAGAGGTGATCGACATAGCCGACGACGACGACAGCCGAGACACGATCATCGTTCCCAGGGTCCGTTGCCGAATCATCAGTGACGTTCCTCTGCCAGCTCATCAACGTGTCGTCTTGCGGCCAGCATCCAAGGCCACTAACGTCGTCCCGAACCGAGCAGCAGCAACTTTGCCAGATCTTCCCCACCTCGAGGACATCTGTATAGAAGATCCGATGTACGACACCTACTGTCAGTACCGCCAGTTCCTGCTGCAACAATATTATTAGGCGTTAATACAACATTGCGGTGAGTCGTATAATATCTTGTGTCACGTCCTGGCGGGGCTATAAGAGCAAGAGAAGAGAATACCGCGGCCCGGCTACTCTACTCTTCCACTGACTGACATTTAATAAAAGTGTTGGTCTTTTTATCAACAGACTAGGACCCGATGCCGACACCTGCATGCAGTCTTACACAGATGAATGATGCACGCGACCCTGAAACATACGCGATAATATGTTCCACTTACTTTTACGCTTCGCTTGTTTGTCGATTGACACGAGACATGAATTCGCAACGGATGAACAGCTACGGTTGCGCTGATGGCCTTGAATACGGTCCGCTCTGCTTGACAGGCGTTGATCCAAATGGCTGGAAACGACCTTCAAGGATTGACGACTGCGCCAAACTCTGTCACGTCAATATTTGACAGGAACGACCTCCAATGATTGACAGCTGGCTGCTACGGTATTGTAGACGGATGCGCTCGTTGAGGAAACGGGCGTGGACGCTGTACGATACCGTGAATCTAACTCACGAATATCGTCCGCGTGATTGACGATATTTTAACTAGCGAAAACGGGCGTGGACGCTGTGCGATCCCGTGAATTTATCTCGCGAATATCGTCCGCGTGGTTGACGATATTTTGATTCGAGAAAACGGACGTGGATGCTGCGGAGCTTGCTATGCGAGCAAGTCTATCACTATCACGCACGTACGCGAACACGTAACAGGAAATTGAATAAGGAATACTATTCGCGAACTTTCCAGTGAGAACTCTATCTCTAACTAACAACGTGTCACTTCAAACTACGAAGTTAGGAGCAAGGAAATAATAATTGGGATTTAGATTGACTCTGGTAAAACAAAGTATATTATAAACGTAAAAGAATACAAAGGTAAAGATGCTTATTATTAACGAAATCGAAATACGTACTAAGTACGAAATATGAAACGCAATAAAAATGTTTAATTGAATAAACGAAGTAATATTTGAATTAAACGAATAAGAATACGATATTACTGAATGGTATTAGGGACTGTGTCTAAACAGTATGGATTTGGGAAGATTGTGTCTAAACAATCTGGATTTGGAAAGACTATGTCTAAATAGTCTGGACTTGGAAGATTGACGAAAACTCGACTGACCCACTCGGGTCCCCGGAGAGGACTGGGGAAAATCGAACGTTCGTCGACGAACAACGTTCGTCCGAAAAATGCTGACTTCGCAAAAGGGGACCGTGTCCTCTTTGTGCCGGTCTTCGTCGTAAACAGCGCGATGGCCGCCGCACTAGAGTCAGCAGTTTTCGTTCCCAGTGGTGCAGGACTCGAAAATTAAGTGGTAACCATTGGCGTACCTATTTATTTATTTAAATAAATTGGGACTTAGAATATTTTCGAGCGCTTGCTTTTGCAAGGCGTTTCGATGTAAATTTTATATGTCATATGATTAGTTGACATCATTTGTCGACCGATCATATGTTTGAAAATATTCTAAGTACTTTTGAAAATTACCAAAAATCGAAATTTTGGTAAAGTCTAAACAAACGCGAATTGAGAACATAACCTACAAATTTTTAGGTTAGTTTCATGATTTTCGCTCACGAGTCCAATGATATTTTAATCTTCGAGTTTGGGCCATTTTTGGCTATTTTAGGATTTTGACAGATTTTGGATTTTAGGTTATGTTGATGGATTTCAATCAGATGTACGTGGTGTTAAGGTTTCATTGTTATGAAGGATTTTTAGGAGTTTTGGAATCTTTAAAGGGGAACGCTCGCTCTTATGTATCTAATTTTACATGTAGTCTTAAAGCTAACGTCGGAGGTGCGACCGACGTCACACCTCCCCCCTTAGAGAAGAGATTTCACGCAGTGGAATCTCTGCCTCTGGGTGGCGGTAGACAGGATGCACTGAAATGTCATCCCTGTCTCGCGACGCTGGGTCAAGGGAATCGCAAATTAACGTTCGTTTCGTCAAGGGAGGACGGGTTCGGATTTCTCCGACACTGGCACTATCACTATCTTTGTCCTCGATGGCAGCTGAAGTCTTGTTGTCCCTCTGCTTCATGAATATAAAGAACCGGGTCAGTGAACTCCAGATGGCGACAACGAGATGCAGGCTCCAGCCGTATAGTGAGTGTAATGCGATGCCGTTAACGATCGTACTGATGATTGTTTTGATCGTGCGGATCGCTACATACACTCCGATTATTCCAGCACTTATTGATCCGAATGTAGTGAATCCGGACCATAATTTCTGTGCTGTAGACTCCGCTATCTGCTGTAGGGAGTTTTCATCGAGCAGATTGAACATATTGATGTTTCCCGCTGCAAACTGTCTTCCCGTCGCACCCTGTGCGATTGAATTTATGACTGCTACCTTCTCTACAGGAAACATTATATGATCCTGTAGTTTGTCCAGGTCGTCTTGTGAATAAATGCCTCCCGTTGCCAAGTTCTTCGGATCTATGTATTTCCAGGTTGACTTGGCGAGGGGGTGAAGCTCCGAAGGAGTGATGGCCTCCATCAATGACGGTGTTAGGCGATACCATGTTCCGTGCAGTCTATAATATGGGGGAAGTAGCTCATTGCATGGCTTTTCTGTCCCCGTATTTGAAATGATGTGGTCCCTTGGCTTCAGGAATTTTGATGTGTTCCGATACGTGATGGGTAGCTCATCATAACACCGTTCGGTTTTCCTCACTTGGACCGTGACTGGTATGCACTTTATTATGTGCACTACCTCTCCTGCTGGAACTGCGATAAATCCGACATCCTTCATGATGGCAGTGGCAACTTCTTCGGGTGCTGAATGTAATAATGTGAGGGCGTTCTGGAGAATCTGACGCTCTAGCTCACACTTCTGACGGATTACATCTTTGTAGAGTTGAGAAAATTGTTTCCGGAGGTGCTTCTCCACGTAAACAAATTTGCTGTTGACATACGTGAAGATGTCCAGATTGTTGACCAAGGTGTGTGTTTTCTCCTTGAATTTTCCTGAATTTCCAACTTCCAGAATGAACAGCTTGGGGTGTTCCGTTCGGATTATGACATATCCGCAAACTGACGATCTGCCTGTCTCCGTGAGTGCAAAAGTTGTGTCCTGCGATGCTACGGTATACAGGGTTGGAGAAGGATTCACCTTGGAGGATAGTTTAGTGGCTATCCCTTCGTACAAGACATCATAATTATTGAATTTGCACGAGTCCGTCGGCGTGGTTTCCCAGAACGTATGGCCATCTTGTGCGTCTAAGCAGCTTCCCTTTTGAAGGGGGCAGGTTTGCCCAGTTTGTAGATGAATCTGTCCGGTTGACAATCTGATTGGAGCGATGTAGTCGCGGATCGTGATTCGGACTAAAGCTTGTACCACGACATCGGTCCAAGTCCCAAACGGATCACTATACGTGGTTCCAGCGCAGCTACCATCGTTCTGAATAACTCCTGCTAACGTGAGGCCGTGAGAGGAGGTCGAGTTCGGCTGAATACCTGTGATCTGGGCGGCTGGGGTGATGAATATTGTCCCCGTCGTGTGTAGGCTCGAACAGGTTTCGCTGGAGATCGGTAATATATAGTCTTGTCGACCATTGGATACTACCGAATTATGTGAATGCATGCCACAATAGTATATGGTTCTGTCTATTCCGATATGGCATTGCAAGACGCGAGCTTGCGAGAATTCAGCTAGCTGCAGGAGCTGAATTCTTTCTAAATTTTCAGCTGGTGCGATGTCTTCTGGCTCGCAGTTAAGAGTGTCAATGGTTGAATACGTGGTAATATTCAAGGTTGAACCTCCACAGTCATATCCAATGAGTGTTGAGGCTTGCGTGGCAATAGAGAGCAAGATAGCTGCTTGTATCGGCTGCATGGTTGCTGTTATAGCGTTGTCGAGAGACTGATGATCTTCAGGGGTGACGGTTTCTCCTTGAAGATCTCGTTGCGTCGCAGGGATATCGTCTTCCTGCTGTGGAGTGGGGTGATGCTGACCAGAGGTTTTAAATTTCGCTCTTGGGTCGCTGCGATAGTTTATCGTTGGCGTAACGATATTGGAGCCTCTGTTAACGCTAGGAAGATTGAATTCGTTTCGCAAGATACATAACGAAAGCTTATAATCAGACTTAGTTGTCTCGGGCGAGTATAATGTATCGGCTTTATTTCTTTTTCTTGCTGACGCGAATCTCGCGGAATTGTATTTGCCAGACGCATGGACTTTGATTTCGGTCGCACGGATACCTGATCGTTGAAGCTGCAAGAGGTCTTGTTCCGGCGAGGATTTGAAGATAGGAGTTTGTGGCAAAACATAAACTCCTTTTGATTTAACTTTAGGAATAGAAATGTTTTCTAAATTGTTCTCATATGAACATTCTAAAAGTTCATCTGAGGCGAAGGCGTTGATGTTTCTTTCCACACAGGACTTTGAATATAAATCGTCGGGATGGTTACCGGAATTCTTTAAAGTATCGGGATGGCTACCGGAATCGTCGGGATGGTTACCGGAATTATTTAAAGAATCGGAATGGCTACCGGAATCGTCGGGATGGTTACCGGAATTATTTAAAGAATCGGGATGGCTACCGGAATCGTCGGGATGGTTACCGGAATTAATAGAAGACGCGAGTTGATCGTTAACGATCGTCTCGTGCGCGCGGCACGCACGAGCATTGAATAAGTCCGAATTGACTTCGGCTTGAATATTCGAAAAGGGAACCTCGATCTCTTCCACCTCCAACGTAGGCAGGGAGAAGGACGCCACTTCGGACGATGCGTTAAAGCATCGCAGGTATGCCTTTCCGTTACGGTTGGTGACTAAACAATCACCTAAGAACACATCGGGTTTTACATCTACTTTTCGCACATACCCTTCGCTTGGGCCCTTTACGTTGACGGCTATGCAGGCGGCGGTACGGCTTTCGACGGTATATTCCCGAGGATTCGAAAAGGGAATACGTAGGTTTTTATACTCTACGCATTCCTTCGCAAATGATATCTCTGCTCCCTCTCTGAAGAAGGGGGAGCCTAAGATACCATCTATATTAATTGGAAAACTGTCAGGCAGAACGTGTAGCGTGACTTTAATGGAATCTGCTAGCTCCGCATTGATATAACCGAGGGTCGCAATTTCTCCTTCTGTCACGCCATGGACGTGTATGACGCTGTCAGTTTTTAGATGAACGTCAGATTTGATACCAGACGCTCGGATTAAGTTGACCTCGGACCCGGTGTCCAAGAGGAACTCACACTCTTTTGAGAAGAGTGACGATCTTGCTTTTATTCGAGGGATAGGGGAGTCCGGCGCGAGATTTATTGCCGAGACTAATTTCGCGGATGGTCGTTCATTCTGCTGACCGTCCGGGTTATCTCTCCTATCTACTCGAATTTCATCTACTGCTGGTCGTCGCTGATGACGGCCAGCTGTGTTGCCTTTTGGCGATTCTCTTGGGATGCCTCCCGTCCTTTGGTCGCGTTTGTCGGGAGGCTTGATTCGTTTCCCGACTCATTTCTACTGTAATATTCGCGGCGGCGACATTCGTATATGTCATGTCCCGTGCGCTTACAATATTTACAATACTTCCGACTCTCCGTAGGAAAGCGATCGCGACCTGGGGACTGGGAAGCGCGATCTTCGCGTTTATATGTTTCGCGCTGATTTGAATGCGACGGTTCGTGACGTCGCGGAGGAGGAGAGCGATACGCGTCTCTGTTATCGGGTTTCCTGTCTCGCCAGGATTCACGAGGTGAAAAGGAAGGTCGTTGATCTTTCCTTTCCGAAGATCTGTTGCGCTGCTCAGGCGCATTCCTATCATAATAAGAGTTGCTTGATCGCTCTGGTGTGCGATTACGAGAGTCGGAGAATGCAACGCGGCGTCCGTCGTCACGATAACGAACACGGTCAAGCTCGTACTGTTTGTACGCGGTTACTGCTTCGTCGAATATTTTCTGTAATTCGAGTGACGCGCAGAGCCTGACCTCGGCTCGAAGCGCTGGGATAAGACCACGCATGAAACAATCAATTGTGAATTTATCAATCTCGTCTAGATTGGGGACCCCGCGGCCTGAATCTATGATCGCCGTTCTAAGGTCCTTTACTCGCGTAATATAATTCAACACGTGCTCGGACTGTCCCTGGTGTATCGAAGCTAATTCTCCGCGATACTGATCGATGAATTTATATGGGCCTAGTACATCTTTCAGGCGGTTGCACAATTCAGAGATTGTGTTAATATTTACGTCTTCAATCGCGGCGTATGCCTGTCCTCTAAGCTTATTGCATACTAATCTAGTGAGGGTACGCTCAGCTGTGGCTGGAACAGCTTCCAAGGCTCGCTTGCACGCGCGAACGAATTGTAGCACGGTTATGGAGGTGCCGTCAAAGGTAGGCACAAGTTCAACCGCTTGTTTAACGGTGAAATTCGAAGAATCGTGCATTATGGGTTCGCGGGGCGCAACGACTGGGCTAGCTGGAATTGATTGAGAATCTCTGGCCGATCGGATTTCTGCTATCTCGCGGCGTATATCCTCGTACGTTTCTCTCTGATCGCGCGTTTCTGTTTCGTATTGCAATTTGAGTTGAGTCAACGCGGCGGTTTGATTAATGAGAGCTGCTTCTCTACGAGCTAAATCTTTCTGGAATTCAATTAATTCCTCTTCCGTAGGAGGAACCTTCTTTCTAGCCTCGCTACGCGTTTCCATGATTGCGTCGCTTGAAAATTTCAAAGTATGAAATTCGCGAAAAATAATCCGACTATATAACGTGGGCGAAGGGGCGTTTTCTAAACCGCCCGTCGCACTTTAACGTTCACTAAAACTCTCGATGAATTAGTACTGAGTACGAACATCGCGAAAAATAATTTGAGTATGTAACGTGGGCGAAAGGGCATTTCCTTCACTGCCCGTCGCACTTTTAACTGACACTATGCTTTCACGGACTCTAAGTCTACTGCGTTAAATTGTCAAACAATGATGGAACGCACAGGAGTTCGCGTGCTAACACTGATTCTATTTTTATTCCTCGATGCCGTGCTTCTAACATCGGTGACCAACGAGTGTCCTACCGACTGCGCCAAATTTGTCACGTCCTGGCGGGGCTATAAGAGCAAGAGAAGAGAATACCGCGGCCCGGCTACTCTACTCTTCCACTGACTGACATTTAATAAAAGTGTTGGTCTTTTTATCAACAGACTAGGACCCGATGCCGACACCTGCATGCAGTCTTACACAGATGAATGATGCACGCGACCCTGAAACATACGCGATAATATGTTCCACTTACTTTTACGCTTCGCTTGTTTGTCGATTGACACGAGACATGAATTCGCAACGGATGAACAGCTACGGTTGCGCTGATGGCCTTGAATACGGTCCGCTCTGCTTGACAGGCGTTGATCCAAATGGCTGGAAACGACCTTCAAGGATTGACGACTGCGCCAAACTCTGTCACGTCAATATTTGACAGGAACGACCTCCAATGATTGACAGCTGGCTGCTACGGTATTGTAGACGGATGCGCTCGTTGAGGAAACGGGCGTGGACGCTGTACGATACCGTGAATCTAACTCACGAATATCGTCCGCGTGATTGACGATATTTTAACTAGCGAAAACGGGCGTGGACGCTGTGCGATCCCGTGAATTTATCTCGCGAATATCGTCCGCGTGGTTGACGATATTTTGATTCGAGAAAACGGACGTGGATGCTGCGGAGCTTGCTATGCGAGCAAGTCTATCACTATCACGCACGTACGCGAACACGTAACAGGAAATTGAATAAGGAATACTATTCGCGAACTTTCCAGTGAGAACTCTATCTCTAACTAACAACGTGTCACTTCAAACTACGAAGTTAGGAGCAAGGAAATAATAATTGGGATTTAGATTGACTCTGGTAAAACAAAGTATATTATAAACGTAAAAGAATACAAAGGTAAAGATGCTTATTATTAACGAAATCGAAATACGTACTAAGTACGAAATATGAAACGCAATAAAAATGTTTAATTGAATAAACGAAGTAATATTTGAATTAAACGAATAAGAATACGATATTACTGAATGGTATTAGGGACTGTGTCTAAACAGTATGGATTTGGGAAGATTGTGTCTAAACAATCTGGATTTGGAAAGACTATGTCTAAATAGTCTGGACTTGGAAGATTGACGAAAACTCGACTGACCCACTCGGGTCCCCGGAGAGGACTGGGGAAAATCGAACGTTCGTCGACGAACAACGTTCGTCCGAAAAATGCTGACTTCGCAAAAGGGGACCGTGTCCTCTTTGTGCCGGTCTTCGTCGTAAACAGCGCGATGGCCGCCGCACTAGAGTCAGCAGTTTTCGTTCCCAGTGGTGCAGGACTCGAAAATTAAGTGGTAACCATTGGCGTACCTATTTATTTATTTAAATAAATTGGGACTTAGAATATTTTCGAGCGCTTGCTTTTGCAAGGCGTTTCGATGTAAATTTTATATGTCATATGATTAGTTGACATCATTTGTCGACCGATCATATGTTTGAAAATATTCTAAGTACTTTTGAAAATTACCAAAAATCGAAATTTTGGTAAAGTCTAAACAAACGCGAATTGAGAACATAACCTACAAATTTTTAGGTTAGTTTCATGATTTTCGCTCACGAGTCCAATGATATTTTAATCTTCGAGTTTGGGCCATTTTTGGCTATTTTAGGATTTTGACAGATTTTGGATTTTAGGTTATGTTGATGGATTTCAATCAGATGTACGTGGTGTTAAGGTTTCATTGTTATGAAGGATTTTTAGGAGTTTTGGAATCTTTAAAGGGGAACGCTCGCTCTTATGTATCTAATTTTACATGTAGTCTTAAAGCTAACGTCGGAGGTGCGACCGACGTCACACTTGTATAATTGTTGAATCCTGTAAACTCACCGTTCTCGTTGCATCCTCTCGCGCGCGATTCTTGTCGGGACACTCCTTGTAACCGCGTCGGACGTTCTCTTCTTGACTGCATCCATAGCAATATCGGTTGTCCTAGTGCATATGACAGCCCGCGGCTGTCTCGGCACGAAAGACCACTCTTCAATTACTCTTCATATCTCCACCGTCCGTCTGTCACTGTTCTTGAGTGCCATCCTTTTCTCTCTCTTGGTACCTGTAACAAAAACACAGTGACGGACGTGACAGGAGGTCGGGAAACGAGTCCGGCCTCCCGACCGAAGCCAACCCAAGGCGGGAGGCCGCATCTTCAACCCAAACTACAGCCCGCACCCAAACGGCTATCCGGACGAACGACCAGTCCGACGATTCGTCTCAGCAATAAATCTTGCTGCAGACTCACCAATTCCGCTCGTAAAAATCTCCGCCCCTCAATTACAAAAGAAGTGTGAATTTTTGTTGGACACGGGTTCGGAGATCAATTTAATTCGTGCGTCAAGTCTAGAACCAAATCTACCTATAGATTATACGAACACTATAGAAGTCCAAGGAATAACCGAGGGATCCATTCCAACTCTCGGTCAAATTAAAATACACTTACAGGGTCAAAACCCTATCGAATTTCATGTCTTGGAAGAAAACTTCCCAATTAACATCGACGGAATCCTCGGTTCTCCCTTCTTCAGAACAGGAGCCGAGATCTCCTTTGCGAATGAATACATTATGATAGGAAACATTCGGGTTCCCTTCTCGAACCCTTGCGCGCCCACGGCTGAGCCTCGCGATAAATTGGCAGCAGAGGTTATTTCAATGCCTTCGTCTATGACCAACGATCTCGTTAAAACTCCAGCCGCCGAGCGTGAGGAACATTCGGCAAGGAACGTTCGAGTGTCTTCCTTAAATCCTCGTGCACCCGCGGTCAGACCTTGCAGAGCTCCGGTGACGGAGGTTATTTCAATGCCTCCTCGGGATTCGATCGAGTACTCCCTAGAGAAAAACGCCGTGAAAAGCCGGCCGGAATCGAAGGAGACTCGAGAGATATCGGAGTACACTGCGAGAAGTCGGGTCGTGGAGCGTGAGGATCGAGTCCGAACAAAGACTCCTCCGAACTCCGAAGAATTCGTCCTCGAACCTCGTACCGTTGCGTGTGTCACGTCCTGGCGGGGCTATAAGAGCAAGAGAAGAGAATACCGCGGCCCGGCTACTCTACTCTTCCACTGACTGACATTTAATAAAAGTGTTGGTCTTTTTATCAACAGACTAGGACCCGATGCCGACACCTGCATGCAGTCTTACACAGATGAATGATGCACGCGACCCTGAAACATACGCGATAATATGTTCCACTTACTTTTACGCTTCGCTTGTTTGTCGATTGACACGAGACATGAATTCGCAACGGATGAACAGCTACGGTTGCGCTGATGGCCTTGAATACGGTCCGCTCTGCTTGACAGGCGTTGATCCAAATGGCTGGAAACGACCTTCAAGGATTGACGACTGCGCCAAACTCTGTCACGTCAATATTTGACAGGAACGACCTCCAATGATTGACAGCTGGCTGCTACGGTATTGTAGACGGATGCGCTCGTTGAGGAAACGGGCGTGGACGCTGTACGATACCGTGAATCTAACTCACGAATATCGTCCGCGTGATTGACGATATTTTAACTAGCGAAAACGGGCGTGGACGCTGTGCGATCCCGTGAATTTATCTCGCGAATATCGTCCGCGTGGTTGACGATATTTTGATTCGAGAAAACGGACGTGGATGCTGCGGAGCTTGCTATGCGAGCAAGTCTATCACTATCACGCACGTACGCGAACACGTAACAGGAAATTGAATAAGGAATACTATTCGCGAACTTTCCAGTGAGAACTCTATCTCTAACTAACAACGTGTCACTTCAAACTACGAAGTTAGGAGCAAGGAAATAATAATTGGGATTTAGATTGACTCTGGTAAAACAAAGTATATTATAAACGTAAAAGAATACAAAGGTAAAGATGCTTATTATTAACGAAATCGAAATACGTACTAAGTACGAAATATGAAACGCAATAAAAATGTTTAATTGAATAAACGAAGTAATATTTGAATTAAACGAATAAGAATACGATATTACTGAATGGTATTAGGGACTGTGTCTAAACAGTATGGATTTGGGAAGATTGTGTCTAAACAATCTGGATTTGGAAAGACTATGTCTAAATAGTCTGGACTTGGAAGATTGACGAAAACTCGACTGACCCACTCGGGTCCCCGGAGAGGACTGGGGAAAATCGAACGTTCGTCGACGAACAACGTTCGTCCGAAAAATGCTGACTTCGCAAAAGGGGACCGTGTCCTCTTTGTGCCGGTCTTCGTCGTAAACAGCGCGATGGCCGCCGCACTAGAGTCAGCAGTTTTCGTTCCCAGTGGTGCAGGACTCGAAAATTAAGTGGTAACCATTGGCGTACCTATTTATTTATTTAAATAAATTGGGACTTAGAATATTTTCGAGCGCTTGCTCTTGCAAGGCGTTTCGATGTAAATTTATATGTCATATGATTAGTTGACATCATTTGTCGACCGATCATATGTTTGAAAATATTCTAAGTACTTTTGAAAATTACCAAAAATCGAAATTTTGGTAAAGTCTAAACAAACGCGAATTGAGAACCTAACCTACAAATTTTTAGGTTAGTTTCATGATTTTCGCTCACGAGTCCAATGATATTTCAATCTTCGAGTTTGGGCCATTTTTGGCTATTTTAGGAATTTGACAGATTTTGGATTTTAGGTTATGTTGATGGATTTCGATCAGATGTACGTGGTGTTAAGGATTCATTGTTATGAAGGATTTTTAGGAGTTTTGGAATCTTTAAAGGGGAACGCTCGCTCTTATGTATCTAATTTTACATGTAGTCTTAAAGCTAACGTCGGAGGTGCGACCGACGTCACACCTCCCCCCTTAGAGAAGAGATTTCACGCAGTGGAATCTCTGCCTCTGGGTGGCGGTAGACAGGATGCACTGAAATGTCATCCCTGTCTCGCAACGCTGGGTCAAGGGAATCGCAAATTAACGTTCGTTTCGTCAAGGGAGGACGGGTTCGGAATTCTCCGACACTGGCACTATCACTAGCTTCTGCTTAAATGTCACCATTGTCTGAATCGGTGTCATCGCTGGAACTATCGGATATCCAGTCAGGGTCGTCCCGTTGTGCGATCCATCTTGCCGATAGAATCTGTCCGCAAGGGATGCACTCCAATACTGGTGTTTCGGTGCATAGCCTTATTCCACAATACTCGCATCTATTTGGGATGTTATACATCCGCTGATGCTCCCATCGTTCCACTCTAACAATTCGGGTGTATTGGCTGCAGTTGCGGCACAGCAACTTGCCGTTGCAAGCCACTCGAACTATCCCATTGTAACAGATAGTGTTGTTGTATCGTCTCATGTATCGGTGAGCTTTCAGCACGGTCGGCTGTCTTCCTCCCATCGGTCCGCACATCTTTCTGTCGTGGATAGCTATGGGATCCGCAATGTGACTCGGAGCTTGATCGGATGAGGAGTGAAGAGTCTCGTAAGCTGACTCCTCTGGTTGGACCCTTGGCTCGCTATCGTCTTTCTTAGAAGGATCAGAGATTAAGTTTGCAGTTACAATATTTCGCTGACGCGTGTCCTGTCTCGGGCTACCTGGAAGACGTTTAATCTTATTTGCATGGACAATTTTGAAATGGTTTCCTATTCGTAATTTGACATTGTTCGTATCAAGCATTTCTATTATCTCATGCGGTCCAGTATATTGCGCGTCGAATTTTCCTTTACGAGGTTCTTTTAACAAGTATACCTGTTCGCCTACCGTGAACTGCACGGGGTTAATCTTCCTATCATAATAAGTCTTTGATTTCTGCTTTGCCGCTACTAAATTATCGCGCGCGCGGGATTGTGTCTCGCTTATCTTTCTTTGTAGGTCAAAGAGGTAACCTGCGTAGGACTCGTTCTCTACTGCGTAGAGATGGGAATCAGAGGAAGGAACACGGGCCAGGGAACCGAATACCAACTCGTGTGGGGTGAAGTCTGTTCCCTCGTGTACGCTGGTATTGTAGCTAAACATTGCCAAGTTTATCCATTTATCCCAGTTATTTTTGTTGACGTACTGCTTCAAATATTCCGTCAGTACATGATGCGATCTCTCAATGGATCCGTTGCTTTGTGGATGGAAAGCAGTGGTTTGGAGGCGTGTAATCCTGAATCTTTTTGCGATAGCCTTCATAAGGGAGCTTGTGAAGTTAGTCCCTTGATCCGTTAATATTGCCTTAGGCGTTCCAAAGCGACATATCAGGTGGTCGATGAAGGCGTTTGCTGTACTGACGGAGTCGGTAGATTTGAGCGGCACTGCGACGGAGTATTTTGTAAGAAGGTCTTGCATCGTCATTACATACGTGTTGCCATCTTCGGTAGTGGGTAATGGTCCCACGATGTCTAGCGAGACCTTATCAAACGCCCTGCCGGGCGTATCCGTTAACTTCATTGGTAGGCGAGTTTTTACTCTTGTTAACTTGTTACGCTGGCAACTCAGGCAATTGTTAACGTAGTTGGTTACGTCCTTTTTGAGGCTGTTCCACCAGTATTTTTCTCTTATCCTTTTGTATGTCTTGGTTATGCCTTTATGGCCGGCATACGCTGATACATGGTTCTCCGTGATGATCTCCATCCTTCTATCCTCAGCGGGGATTTGGACCTCGTTCGAACAGAGAAATATTTGGACTGGTGTGTCCTCGAATGTTTCTGTGAGTAGATTGATCACGTATTCTCTCGACAAATGGTCGAGGAATGTTTTAGAGATTGAAAAGGATTCCAACGCGAGCTCGTTGACAACGTCGATCAACGTTCTAAGACATTCTTTGAGGTCGTCTGCAGATACCTCATGAAGCGGCGATTGTTTAATCGGTATCTGGATTAACTTGTATTTACCGTGATCTGTTACCCTAGCTCTATGTAGGAGTAAGTCTTGGGATTTGGCCAGTTTGCCTTGTCTATAGAGATCTACGGCCCCGAGATCGATGGGCCGTCCGTCCATCGTTATGAAGCAAACTAAATTGTCCCTTCTCATTATTAATCGGTCTCTTGTATGAATTATTCTTCTTCTACGTGGTGTAGGATTGCTTTCTTCTTCTTCTTCTTCTTCTTCTTCTTCTTCTTCTTCTTCTTCTTCTTCTTCTTCTGAGGGAATACTCTCTTCTCGCTCATCGAAGACATCTGGTCCGGTCAAGGAAGGCGGAAATATAGGAGAAAAGGAAAGAGTTTCTTCGACTCCCAGATCCCGTAGTAATCCTTGATCGGCGATTGAAATAAGAGGCGGGGATGCTGCGCGGGGGTCATCAGAATGCGATGGCGTACCCATCGATGGTCCCGGTGACGAGGCTGCCGATGATCTTCTCCTTTTTGGGGGCATTGACTTCGGTGGAGGCATGAGAATTGAATCGTCTCTATCTTTCTTCCTGCGGCGTGCGTCGAAAAGAGGAGTCCCCGGGCTTGACAATGGCGTCCTAGGCGGAGTCGTTTCCTCTGAATCGGTCCATGAGATGGGCAATGCCACCGGATTCCGGGATAGGGCATCCGCATTAGAGTTGGCTCTGCCAGGTTTGTAGATAACCTGGTATTCGAACTCTGCCAATTTTAATCTCCACCGGAGGAGCCGGGATGTGGGATCCTTTACGGATGTCATCCACACCAGCGGTCTGTGATCGGTGATGAGTAAGAATTTCCTGCCGTAAATGTACGGGCGGAAATATTGGACGGCGAATATTATGGCTAAACACTCCTTTTCTATTGTGGAGTAGTTTAGTTCAGCGCCGTGAAGGATACGTGACGCGTACGCGATAGGGCGATCCTTTCCCACGTCGCCTTGGCTTAGGACAGCGCCGATCGCGTACCCTGAGGCGTCGCAAGTTACGTTGAATGGTTTCCCAAAATCTGGGTACTGGAGGACAGGCTCCGTACACAATGCCTGTCGTAAAGTCTCGAAGGCTTCCTCCTGCTTTGACCCCCACACGAATTTCGTATCCTTGGTAAGGAGTTGGGTGAGGGGTTTGGAAATATGAGCGAATCTATCTATGAATCTGCGGTAATAGCCCGCTAGACCTAAAAATTCGCGGACGTTCTTTGCGTTTTTCGGTCGAGGATAATTTTGGACCGCGTTAATTTTTTTAGGGCATGGCCGTACGCCATCCTCGCTAATCTGGTGTCCTAGGTAAGCTACCTCTCTGTGCAAAAACCCGCATTTAGACGGTTGTAATTTCAAATTGGCGGCTCTCAATCGGCGAGCCAATTTATCAAATTTCGCTTTGTGTTCTTCTAGGGAACGCGCGTATATGACTATATCGTCAAGATAAACGAAGAGTTCGTTACCCTGGAGACCGGTTAGGATCGTATCCATTAGTCGCTGGAACGTAGCCGGCGCATTACGCAATCCGAACGGCATTCTATTATACTGGTAATGTCCGAACGGAGTTGAGAAGGCGGTTTTTGCGGCGTCCTCCTTTTCCATGCCTATTTGGTGAAACCCGCTTGCCAGATCAAATACGCTAAAATATTTGGCACTACCCAGCTGATCTAAGATCTCGTTTATGCTGGGCAGTGGATAAGCGTCTGCTATTGACTTCTCGTTTAAAGCGCGATAGTCAATTACCATTCTCCATTTCTTATTTCCTTCGGCATCCGCTTTCTTCGGTACGATCCACAAAGGGGAGTTATACGGTGAACTAGAGGGTGCGACTATATCATTTTGTAAGAGTTCACACATTTGTTTGTCGATCTCCTCTTTGTGAATCGGCGGATACCGGTATTGCTTGGTATGTACGGGGATGTCGTCCGTCGTGGGGATTTTATGTGTTACAGCGTTAGTTTTCCCCAGACGATCCCCTTGAAGGTGGAAGAGATCATTATTCTCCTCCAATAAAGATTTGACATGGTCTATCTCGTCGTGATCGAGGTGATCCATGGGAATAGTTTCCATAAGCTCATTAACGCGAGCATTACGGGACTTGGTAATGGAATGGACCCTTTTGGGTATGAATTCGAAGCCTTTCATAAGGGGTTTCGAGTATGAGTGATCGGGATGGTTACCGGAATTGCTTAGGAAATCGGGATGGCTACCGGAATCGTCGGGATGGTTACCGGAATTATTTAAAGAATCGGGATGGCTACCGGAATCGTCGGGATGGTTACCGGAATTATTTAAAGAATCGGGATGGCTACCGGAATCGTCGGGATGGTTACCGGAATTATTTAAAGAATCGGGATGGCTACCGGAATCGTCGGAATGGTTACCGGAATTAATAGAAGACGCGAGTTGATCGTTAACGATCGTCTCGTGCGCGCGGCACGCACGAGCATTGAATAAGTCCGAATTGACTTCGGCTTGAATATTCGAAAAGGGAACCTCGATCTCTTCCACCTCCAACGTAGGCAGGGAGAAGGACGCCACTTCGGACGATGCGTTAAAGCATCGCAGGTATGCCTTTCCGTTACGGTTGGTGACTAAACAATCACCTAAGAACACATCGGGTTTTACATCTACTTTTCGCACATACCCTTCGCTTGGGCCCTTTACGTTGACGGCTATGCAGGCGGCGGTACGGCTTTCGATGGAATATTCCCGAGGATTCGAAAAGGGAATACGTAGGTTTTTATACTCTACGCATTCCTTCGCAAATGATATCTCTGCTCCCTCTCTGAAGAAGGGGGAGCCTAAGATACCATCTATATTAATTGGAAAACTGTCAGGCAGAACGTGTAGCGTGACTTTAATGGAATCTGCTAGCTCCGCATTGATATAACCGAGGGTCGCAATTTCTCCTTCTGTCACGCCATGGACGTGTATGACGCTGTCAGTTTTTAGATGAACGTCAGATTTGATACCAGACGCTCGGATTAAGTTGACCTCGGACCCGGTGTCCAAGAGGAACTCACACTCTTTTGAGAAGAGTGACGATCTTGCTTTTATTCGAGGGATAGGGGAGTCCGGCGCGAGATTTATTGCCGAGACTAATTTCGCGGATGGTCGTTCATTCTGCTGACCGTCCGGGTTATCTCTCCTATCTACTCGAATTTCATCTACTGCTGGTCGTTGCTGATGACGGCCAGCTGTGTTGCCTTTTGGCGATTCTCTTGGGATGCCTCCCGTCCTTTGGTCGCGTTTGTCGGGAGGCTTGATTCGTTTCCCGACTCATTTCTACTGTAATATTCGCGGCGGCGACATTCGTATATGTCATGTCCCGTGCGCTTACAATATTTACAATACTTCCGACTCTCCGTAGGAAAGCGATCGCGACCTGGGGACTGGGAAGCGCGATCTTCGCGTTTATATGTTTCGCGCTGATTTGAATGCGACGGTTCGTGACGTCGCGGAGGAGGAGAGCGATACGCGTCTCTGTTATCGGGTTTCCTGTCTCGCCAGGATTCACGAGGTGAAAAGGAAGGTCGTTGATCTTTCCTTTCCGAAGATCTGTTGCGCTGCTCAGGCGCATTCCTATCATAATAAGAGTTGCTTGATCGCTCTGGTGTGCGATTACGAGAGTCGGAGAATGCAACGCGGCGTCCGTCGTCACGATAACGAACACGGTCAAGCTCGTACTGTTTGTACGCGGTTACTGCTTCGTCGAATATTTTCTGTAATTCGAGTGACGCGCAGAGCCTGACCTCGGCTCGAAGCGCTGGGATAAGACCACGCATGAAACAATCAATTGTGAATTTATCAATCTCGTCTAGATTGGGGACCCCGCGGCCTGAATCTATGATCGCCGTTCTAAGGTCCTTTACTCGCGTAATATAATTCAACACGTGCTCGGACTGTCCCTGGTGTATCGAAGCTAATTCTCCGCGATACTGATCGATGAATTTATATGGGCCTAGTACATCTTTCAGGCGGTTGCACAATTCAGAGATTGTGTTAATATTTACGTCTTCAATCGCGGCGTATGCCTGTCCTCTAAGCTTATTGCATACTAATCTAGTGAGGGTACGCTCAGCTGTGGCTGGAACAGCTTCCAAGGCTCGCTTGCACGCGCGAACGAATTGTAGCACGGTTATGGAGGTGCCGTCAAAGGTAGGCACAAGTTCAACCGCTTGTTTAACGGTGAAATTCGAAGAATCGTGCATTATGGGTTCGCGGGGCGCAACGACTGGGCTAGCTGGAATTGATTGAGAATCTCTGGCCGATCGGATTTCTGCTATCTCGCGGCGTATATCCTCGTACGTTTCTCTCTGATCGCGCGTTTCTGTTTCGTATTGCAATTTGAGTTGAGTCAACGCGGCGGTTTGATTAATGAGAGCTGCTTCTCTACGAGCTAAATCTTTCTGGAATTCAATTAATTCCTCTTCCGTAGGAGGAACCTTCTTTCTAGCCTCGCTACGCGTTTCCATGATTGCGTCGCTTGAAAATTTCAAAGTATGAAATTCGCGAAAAATAATCCGACTATATAACGTGGGCGAAGGGGCGTTTTCTAAACCGCCCGTCGCACTTTAACGTTCACTAAAACTCTCGATGAATTAGTACTGAGTACGAACATCGCGAAAAATAATTTGAGTATGTAACGTGGGCGAAAGGGCATTTCCTTCACTGCCCGTCGCACTTTTAACTGACACTATGCTTTCACGGACTCTAAGTCTACTGCGTTAAATTGTCAAACAATGATGGAACGCACAGGAGTTCGCGTGCTAACACTGATTCTATTTTTATTCCTCGATGCCGTGCTTCTAACATCGGTGACCAACGAGTGTCCTACCGACTGCGCCAAATTTGTCACGTCCTGGCGGGGCTATAAGAGCAAGAGAAGAGAATACCGCGGCCCGGCTACTCTACTCTTCCACTGACTGACATTTAATAAAAGTGTTGGTCTTTTTATCAACAGACTAGGACCCGATGCCGACACCTGCATGCAGTCTTACACAGATGAATGATGCACGCGACCCTGAAACATACGCGATAATATGTTCCACTTACTTTTACGCTTCGCTTGTTTGTCGATTGACACGAGACATGAATTCGCAACGGATGAACAGCTACGGTTGCGCTGATGGCCTTGAATACGGTCCGCTCTGCTTGACAGGCGTTGATCCAAATGGCTGGAAACGACCTTCAAGGATTGACGACTGCGCCAAACTCTGTCACGTCAATATTTGACAGGAACGACCTCCAATGATTGACAGCTGGCTGCTACGGTATTGTAGACGGATGCGCTCGTTGAGGAAACGGGCGTGGACGCTGTACGATACCGTGAATCTAACTCACGAATATCGTCCGCGTGATTGACGATATTTTAACTAGCGAAAACGGGCGTGGACGCTGTGCGATCCCGTGAATTTATCTCGCGAATATCGTCCGCGTGGTTGACGATATTTTGATTCGAGAAAACGGACGTGGATGCTGCGGAGCTTGCTATGCGAGCAAGTCTATCACTATCACGCACGTACGCGAACACGTAACAGGAAATTGAATAAGGAATACTATTCGCGAACTTTCCAGTGAGAACTCTATCTCTAACTAACAACGTGTCACTTCAAACTACGAAGTTAGGAGCAAGGAAATAATAATTGGGATTTAGATTGACTCTGGTAAAACAAAGTATATTATAAACGTAAAAGAATACAAAGGTAAAGATGCTTATTATTAACGAAATCGAAATACGTACTAAGTACGAAATATGAAACGCAATAAAAATGTTTAATTGAATAAACGAAGTAATATTTGAATTAAACGAATAAGAATACGATATTACTGAATGGTATTAGGGACTGTGTCTAAACAGTATGGATTTGGGAAGATTGTGTCTAAACAATCTGGATTTGGAAAGACTATGTCTAAATAGTCTGGACTTGGAAGATTGACGAAAACTCGACTGACCCACTCGGGTCCCCGGAGAGGACTGGGGAAAATCGAACGTTCGTCGACGAACAACGTTCGTCCGAAAAATGCTGACTTCGCAAAAGGGGACCGTGTCCTCTTTGTGCCGGTCTTCGTCGTAAACAGCGCGATGGCCGCCGCACTAGAGTCAGCAGTTTTCGTTCCCAGTGGTGCAGGACTCGAAAATTAAGTGGTAACCATTGGCGTACCTATTTATTTATTTAAATAAATTGGGACTTAGAATATTTTCGAGCGCTTGCTCTTGCAAGGCGTTTCGATGTAAATTTATATGTCATATGATTAGTTGACATCATTTGTCGACCGATCATATGTTTGAAAATATTCTAAGTACTTTTGAAAATTACCAAAAATCGAAATTTTGGTAAAGTCTAAACAAACGCGAATTGAGAACCTAACCTACAAATTTTTAGGTTAGTTTCATGATTTTCGCTCACGAGTCCAATGATATTTCAATCTTCGAGTTTGGGCCATTTTTGGCTATTTTAGGAATTTGACAGATTTTGGATTTTAGGTTATGTTGATGGATTTCGATCAGATGTACGTGGTGTTAAGGATTCATTGTTATGAAGGATTTTTAGGAGTTTTGGAATCTTTAAAGGGGAACGCTCGCTCTTATGTATCTAATTTTACATGTAGTCTTAAAGCTAACGTCGGAGGTGCGACCGACGTCACACGTGCATAGCGGTCGACGTCGATGGACCTAAACAGGGATATATCCGCCGTGTTAACGTAGCGCCGGATGTATTCCTGGGTGACTGCGTTGTCACCAATCGTAAAGGCAAAGCGAGCCTCCGGTGTTTTAACACCTCGTCGGAAAGAGTTTCATTTCGATTGCCCCCATTGGAGATGGAAGAAATCGAGTCGTACTCTTCCGACCTTTCTAATTCCGGGTATCATCCCGACGTATTCGGTAACCATCCCGACCTTTCTAATTCCGGGTACTATCCCGACGCATTCGGTAACCATCCCGACCTTACTAATTCCGGGAACCATCCCGACGTATTCGGTAACCATCCCGACCTTTCTAATTCCGGGTATCGTCCCGACGTATTCGGTAACCATCCCGACCTTTCTAACTCCGGTAACCAGCCCGATCATTATACTAACTCCGGTAACCAGCCCGATTCTCATACTAACTCCGGTAACCAGCCCGATCATTATACTAACTCCGGTAACCAGCCCGATAAAACCAAGGTCAGAATGACCTATTCCATCGCAAATTCCCACGAAGCTCGCGTGAAAGAGCTATTAGAAACTATCCCCATGGATCATCTCAGCGGTGACGAAATGAACCATGTTAAATCTTTGTTAGAAAAGCACAATGATCTTTTCCATCTCCAAGGGGATCGTTTGGGAAAAACAAATGCGGTGACTCACAAAATCATCACGACGGATGATATTCCAATCCATGTTAAACAGTATCGCTACCCACCAATCCACAAGGACGAAATCAACAAGCAAATGTCCGAACTCTTACGGAATGACATAGTCGTTCCATCTAACTCACCTTATAATTCCCCCTTGTGGATTGTTCCTAAGAAAGCGGACGCCGAGGGTAACAAAAAATGGCGCATGGTAATCGATTACCGCGCATTAAACGAGAAATCGGTGGCCGACGCGTACCCGCTACCTAGCATTAACGAAATCCTAGATCAGTTAGGCAGCGCCACATACTTCAGTGTGTTTGACTTAGCCAGCGGATTCCATCAGATAGGAATGGAGAAGGAGGATGCCGCGAAGACCGCCTTCTCCACGCCTTTCGGCCACTACGAATTCAACAGAATGCCATTCGGTCTCCGTAATGCTCCGGCTACCTTCCAAAGATTAATGGACACAGTCCTCTGCGGCCTACAAGGCAACGAACTCTTCGTGTACCTCGATGATATCGTGATCTACGCGCGTTCATTAGAAGAACATTATGCCAAATTCAATAAACTAGCCCGCCGACTGCGCGGAGCCAACCTCAAATTACAGCCCTCGAAATGCGGCTTCCTTCATAAGGAAGTGGCATGTTACGTCGTCCGATGTACGACGTTGGCCTTGTACACACACTATGTATACAAGGTCTGATCTGCATAAGATCCATACACCGTGTCACGTCCTGGCGGGGCTATAAGAGCAAGAGAAGAGAATACCGCGGCCCGGCTACTCTACTCTTCCACTGACTGACATTTAATAAAAGTGTTGGTCTTTTTATCAACAGACTAGGACCCGATGCCGACACCTGCATGCAGTCTTACACAGATGAATGATGCACGCGACCCTGAAACATACGCGATAATATGTTCCACTTACTTTTACGCTTCGCTTGTTTGTCGATTGACACGAGACATGAATTCGCAACGGATGAACAGCTACGGTTGCGCTGATGGCCTTGAATACGGTCCGCTCTGCTTGACAGGCGTTGATCCAAATGGCTGGAAACGACCTTCAAGGATTGACGACTGCGCCAAACTCTGTCACGTCAATATTTGACAGGAACGACCTCCAATGATTGACAGCTGGCTGCTACGGTATTGTAGACGGATGCGCTCGTTGAGGAAACGGGCGTGGACGCTGTACGATACCGTGAATCTAACTCACGAATATCGTCCGCGTGATTGACGATATTTTAACTAGCGAAAACGGGCGTGGACGCTGTGCGATCCCGTGAATTTATCTCGCGAATATCGTCCGCGTGGTTGACGATATTTTGATTCGAGAAAACGGACGTGGATGCTGCGGAGCTTGCTATGCGAGCAAGTCTATCACTATCACGCACGTACGCGAACACGTAACAGGAAATTGAATAAGGAATACTATTCGCGAACTTTCCAGTGAGAACTCTATCTCTAACTAACAACGTGTCACTTCAAACTACGAAGTTAGGAGCAAGGAAATAATAATTGGGATTTAGATTGACTCTGGTAAAACAAAGTATATTATAAACGTAAAAGAATACAAAGGTAAAGATGCTTATTATTAACGAAATCGAAATACGTACTAAGTACGAAATATGAAACGCAATAAAAATGTTTAATTGAATAAACGAAGTAATATTTGAATTAAACGAATAAGAATACGATATTACTGAATGGTATTAGGGACTGTGTCTAAACAGTATGGATTTGGGAAGATTGTGTCTAAACAATCTGGATTTGGAAAGACTATGTCTAAATAGTCTGGACTTGGAAGATTGACGAAAACTCGACTGACCCACTCGGGTCCCCGGAGAGGACTGGGGAGAATCGAACGTTCGTCGACGAATAACGTTCGTCCGAAAAATGCTGACTTCGCAAAAGGGGACCGTGTCCTCTTTGTGCCGGTCTTCGTCGTAAACAGCGCGATGGCCGCCGCACTAGAGTCAGCAGTTTTCGTTCCCAGTGGTGCAGGACTCGAAAATTAAGTGGTAACCATTGGCGTACCTATTTATTTATTTAAATAAATTGGGACTTAGAATATTTTCGAGCGCTTGCTCTTGCAAGGCGTTTCGATGTAAATTTATATGTCATATGATTAGTTGACATCATTTGTCGACCGATCATATGTTTGAAAATATTCTAAGTACTTTTGAAAATTACCAAAAATCGAAATTTTGGTAAAGTCTAAACAAACGCGAATTGAGAACCTAACCTACAAATTTTTAGGTTAGTTTCATGATTTTCGCTCACGAGTCCAATGATATTTCAATCTTCGAGTTTGGGCCATTTTTGGCTATTTTAGGAATTTGACAGATTTTGGATTTTAGGTTATGTTGATGGATTTCGATCAGATGTACGTGGTGTTAAGGATTCATTGTTATGAAGGATTTTTAGGAGTTTTGGAATCTTTAAAGGGGAACGCTCGCTCTTATGTATCTAATTTTACATGTAGTCTTAAAGCTAACGTCGGAGGTGCGACCGACGTCACACGTGCATAGCGGTCGACGTCGATGGACCTAAACAGGGATATATCCGCCGTGTTAACGTAGCGCCGGATGTATTCCTGGGTGACTGCGTTGTCACCAATCGTAAAGGCAAAGCGAGCCTCCGGTGTTTTAACACCTCGTCGGAAAGAGTTTCATTTCGATTGCCCCCATTGGAGATGGAAGAAATCGAGTCGTACTCTTCCGACCTTTCTAATTCCGGGTATCATCCCGACGTATTCGGTAACCATCCCGACCTTTCTAATTCCGGGTACTATCCCGACGCATTCGGTAACCATCCCGACCTTACTAATTCCGGGAACCATCCCGACGTATTCGGTAACCATCCCGACCTTTCTAATTCCGGGTATCGTCCCGACGTATTCGGTAACCATCCCGACCTTTCTAACTCCGGTAACCAGCCCGATCATTATACTAACTCCGGTAACCAGCCCGATTCTCATACTAACTCCGGTAACCAGCCCGATCATTATACTAACTCCGGTAACCAGCCCGATAAAACCAAGGTCAGAATGACCTATTCCATCGCAAATTCCCACGAAGCTCGCGTGAAAGAGCTATTAGAAACTATCCCCATGGATCATCTCAGCGGTGACGAAATGAACCATGTTAAATCTTTGTTAGAAAAGCACAATGATCTTTTCCATCTCCAAGGGGATCGTTTGGGAAAAACAAATGCGGTGACTCACAAAATCATCACGACGGATGATATTCCAATCCATGTTAAACAGTATCGCTACCCACCAATCCACAAGGACGAAATCAACAAGCAAATGTCCGAACTCTTACGGAATGACATAGTCGTTCCATCTAACTCACCTTATAATTCCCCCTTGTGGATTGTTCCTAAGAAAGCGGACGCCGAGGGTAACAAAAAATGGCGCATGGTAATCGATTACCGCGCATTAAACGAGAAATCGGTGGCCGACGCGTACCCGCTACCTAGCATTAACGAAATCCTAGATCAGTTAGGCAGCGCCACATACTTCAGTGTGTTTGACTTAGCCAGCGGATTCCATCAGATAGGAATGGAGAAGGAGGATGCCGCGAAGACCGCCTTCTCCACGCCTTTCGGCCACTACGAATTCAACAGAATGCCATTCGGTCTCCGTAATGCTCCGGCTACCTTCCAAAGATTAATGGACACAGTCCTCTGCGGCCTACAAGGCAACGAACTCTTCGTGTACCTCGATGATATCGTGATCTACGCGCGTTCATTAGAAGAACATTATGCCAAATTCAATAAACTAGCCCGCCGACTGCGCGGAGCCAACCTCAAATTACAGCCCTCGAAATGCGGCTTCCTTCATAAGGAAGTGGCATGTTACGTCGTCCGATGTACGACGTTGGCCTTGTACACACACTATGTATACAAGGTCTGATCTGCATAAGATCCATACACCGTGTCACGTCCTGGCGGGGCTATAAGAGCAAGAGAAGAGAATACCGCGGCCCGGCTACTCTACTCTTCCACTGACTGACATTTAATAAAAGTGTTGGTCTTTTTATCAACAGACTAGGACCCGATGCCGACACCTGCATGCAGTCTTACACAGATGAATGATGCACGCGACCCTGAAACATACGCGATAATATGTTCCACTTACTTTTACGCTTCGCTTGTTTGTCGATTGACACGAGACATGAATTCGCAACGGATGAACAGCTACGGTTGCGCTGATGGCCTTGAATACGGTCCGCTCTGCTTGACAGGCGTTGATCCAAATGGCTGGAAACGACCTTCAAGGATTGACGACTGCGCCAAACTCTGTCACGTCAATATTTGACAGGAACGACCTCCAATGATTGACAGCTGGCTGCTACGGTATTGTAGACGGATGCGCTCGTTGAGGAAACGGGCGTGGACGCTGTACGATACCGTGAATCTAACTCACGAATATCGTCCGCGTGATTGACGATATTTTAACTAGCGAAAACGGGCGTGGACGCTGTGCGATCCCGTGAATTTATCTCGCGAATATCGTCCGCGTGGTTGACGATATTTTGATTCGAGAAAACGGACGTGGATGCTGCGGAGCTTGCTATGCGAGCAAGTCTATCACTATCACGCACGTACGCGAACACGTAACAGGAAATTGAATAAGGAATACTATTCGCGAACTTTCCAGTGAGAACTCTATCTCTAACTAACAACGTGTCACTTCAAACTACGAAGTTAGGAGCAAGGAAATAATAATTGGGATTTAGATTGACTCTGGTAAAACAAAGTATATTATAAACGTAAAAGAATACAAAGGTAAAGATGCTTATTATTAACGAAATCGAAATACGTACTAAGTACGAAATATGAAACGCAATAAAAATGTTTAATTGAATAAACGAAGTAATATTTGAATTAAACGAATAAGAATACGATATTACTGAATGGTATTAGGGACTGTGTCTAAACAGTATGGATTTGGGAAGATTGTGTCTAAACAATCTGGATTTGGAAAGACTATGTCTAAATAGTCTGGACTTGGAAGATTGACGAAAACTCGACTGACCCACTCGGGTCCCCGGAGAGGACTGGGGAGAATCGAACGTTCGTCGACGAATAACGTTCGTCCGAAAAATGCTGACTTCGCAAAAGGGGACCGTGTCCTCTTTGTGCCGGTCTTCGTCGTAAACAGCGCGATGGCCGCCGCACTAGAGTCAGCAGTTTTCGTTCCCAGTGGTGCAGGACTCGAAAATTAAGTGGTAACCATTGGCGTACCTATTTATTTATTTAAATAAATTGGGACTTAGAATATTTTCGAGCGCTTGCTCTTGCAAGGCGTTTCGATGTAAATTTATATGTCATATGATTAGTTGACATCATTTGTCGACCGATCATATGTTTGAAAATATTCTAAGTACTTTTGAAAATTACCAAAAATCGAAATTTTGGTAAAGTCTAAACAAACGCGAATTGAGAACCTAACCTACAAATTTTTAGGTTAGTTTCATGATTTTCGCTCACGAGTCCAATGATATTTCAATCTTCGAGTTTGGGCCATTTTTGGCTATTTTAGGAATTTGACAGATTTTGGATTTTAGGTTATGTTGATGGATTTCGATCAGATGTACGTGGTGTTAAGGATTCATTGTTATGAAGGATTTTTAGGAGTTTTGGAATCTTTAAAGGGGAACGCTCGCTCTTATGTATCTAATTTTATATGTAGTCTTAAAGCTAACGTCGGAGGTGCGACCGACGTCACACCTCCCCCCTTAGAGAAGAGATTTCACGCAGTGGAATCTCTGCCTCTGGGTGGCGGTAGACAGGATGCACTGAAATGTCATCCCTGTCTCGCAACGCTGGGTCAAGGGAATCGCAAATTAACGTTCGTTTCGTCAAGGGAGGACGGGTTCGGAATTCTCCGACACTGGCACTATCACTAGCTTCTGCTTAAATGTCACCATTGTCTGAATCGGTGTCATCGCTGGAACTATCGGATATCCAGTCAGGGTCGTCCCGTTGTGCGATCCATCTTGCCGATAGAATCTGTCCGCAAGGGATGCACTCCAATACTGGTGTTTCGGTGCATAGCCTTATTCCACAATACTCGCATCTATTTGGGATGTTATACATCCGCTGATGCTCCCATCGTTCCACTCTAACAATTCGGGTGTATTGGCTGCAGTTGCGGCACAGCAACTTGCCGTTGCAAGCCACTCGAACTATCCCATTGTAACAGATAGTGTTGTTGTATCGTCTCATGTATCGGTGAGCTTTCAGCACGGTCGGCTGTCTTCCTCCCATCGGTCCGCACATCTTTCTGTCGTGGATAGCTATGGGATCCGCAATGTGACTCGGAGCTTGATCGGATGAGGAGTGAAGAGTCTCGTAAGCTGACTCCTCTGGTTGGACCCTTGGCTCGCTATCGTCTTTCTTAGAAGGATCAGAGATTAAGTTTGCAGTTACAATATTTCGCTGACGCGTGTCCTGTCTCGGGCTACCTGGAAGACGTTTAATCTTATTTGCATGGACAATTTTGAAATGGTTTCCTATTCGTAATTTGACATTGTTCGTATCAAGCATTTCTATTATCTCATGCGGTCCAGTATATTGCGCGTCGAATTTTCCTTTACGAGGTTCTTTTAACAAGTATACCTGTTCGCCTACCGTGAACTGCACGGGGTTAATCTTCCTATCATAATAAGTCTTTGATTTCTGCTTTGCCGCTACTAAATTATCGCGCGCGCGGGATTGTGTCTCGCTTATCTTTCTTTGTAGGTCAAAGAGGTAACCTGCGTAGGACTCGTTCTCTACTGCGTAGAGATGGGAATCAGAGGAAGGAACACGGGCCAGGGAACCGAATACCAACTCGTGTGGGGTGAAGTCTGTTCCCTCGTGTACGCTGGTATTGTAGCTAAACATTGCCAAGTTTATCCATTTATCCCAGTTATTTTTGTTGACGTACTGCTTCAAATATTCCGTCAGTACATGATGCGATCTCTCAATGGATCCGTTGCTTTGTGGATGGAAAGCAGTGGTTTGGAGGCGTGTAATCCTGAATCTTTTTGCGATAGCCTTCATAAGGGAGCTTGTGAAGTTAGTCCCTTGATCCGTTAATATTGCCTTAGGCGTTCCAAAGCGACATATCAGGTGGTCGATGAAGGCGTTTGCTGTACTGACGGAGTCGGTAGATTTGAGCGGCACTGCGACGGAGTATTTTGTAAGAAGGTCTTGCATCGTCATTACATACGTGTTGCCATCTTCGGTAGTGGGTAATGGTCCCACGATGTCTAGCGAGACCTTATCAAACGCCCTGCCGGGCGTATCCGTTAACTTCATTGGTAGGCGAGTTTTTACTCTTGTTAACTTGTTACGCTGGCAACTCAGGCAATTGTTAACGTAGTTGGTTACGTCCTTTTTGAGGCTGTTCCACCAGTATTTTTCTCTTATCCTTTTGTATGTCTTGGTTATGCCTTTATGGCCGGCATACGCTGATACATGGTTCTCCGTGATGATCTCCATCCTTCTATCCTCAGCGGGGATTTGGACCTCGTTCGAACAGAGAAATATTTGGACTGGTGTGTCCTCGAATGTTTCTGTGAGTAGATTGATCACGTATTCTCTCGACAAATGGTCGAGGAATGTTTTAGAGATTGAAAAGGATTCCAACGCGAGCTCGTTGACAACGTCGATCAACGTTCTAAGACATTCTTTGAGGTCGTCTGCAGATACCTCATGAAGCGGCGATTGTTTAATCGGTATCTGGATTAACTTGTATTTACCGTGATCTGTTACCCTAGCTCTATGTAGGAGTAAGTCTTGGGATTTGGCCAGTTTGCCTTGTCTATAGAGATCTACGGCCCCGAGATCGATGGGCCGTCCGTCCATCGTTATGAAGCAAACTAAATTGTCCCTTCTCATTATTAATCGGTCTCTTGTATGAATTATTCTTCTTCTACGTGGTGTAGGATTGCTTTCTTCTTCTTCTTCTTCTTCTTCTTCTTCTTCTTCTTCTTCTTCTTCTTCTTCTTCTGAGGGAATACTCTCTTCTCGCTCATCGAAGACATCTGGTCCGGTCAAGGAAGGCGGAAATATAGGAGAAAAGGAAAGAGTTTCTTCGACTCCCAGATCCCGTAGTAATCCTTGATCGGCGATTGAAATAAGAGGCGGGGATGCTGCGCGGGGGTCATCAGAATGCGATGGCGTACCCATCGATGGTCCCGGTGACGAGGCTGCCGATGATCTTCTCCTTTTTGGGGGCATTGACTTCGGTGGAGGCATGAGAATTGAATCGTCTCTATCTTTCTTCCTGCGGCGTGCGTCGAAAAGAGGAGTCCCCGGGCTTGACAATGGCGTCCTAGGCGGAGTCGTTTCCTCTGAATCGGTCCATGAGATGGGCAATGCCACCGGATTCCGGGATAGGGCATCCGCATTAGAGTTGGCTCTGCCAGGTTTGTAGATAACCTGGTATTCGAACTCTGCCAATTTTAATCTCCACCGGAGGAGCCGGGATGTGGGATCCTTTACGGATGTCATCCACACCAGCGGTCTGTGATCGGTGATGAGTAAGAATTTCCTGCCGTAAATGTACGGGCGGAAATATTGGACGGCGAATATTATGGCTAAACACTCCTTTTCTATTGTGGAGTAGTTTAGTTCAGCGCCGTGAAGGATACGTGACGCGTACGCGATAGGGCGATCCTTTCCCACGTCGCCTTGGCTTAGGACAGCGCCGATCGCGTACCCTGAGGCGTCGCAAGTTACGTTGAATGGTTTCCCAAAATCTGGGTACTGGAGGACAGGCTCCGTACACAATGCCTGTCGTAAAGTCTCGAAGGCTTCCTCCTGCTTTGACCCCCACACGAATTTCGTATCCTTGGTAAGGAGTTGGGTGAGGGGTTTGGAAATATGAGCGAATCTATCTATGAATCTGCGGTAATAGCCCGCTAGACCTAAAAATTCGCGGACGTTCTTTGCGTTTTTCGGTCGAGGATAATTTTGGACCGCGTTAATTTTTTTAGGGCATGGCCGTACGCCATCCTCGCTAATCTGGTGTCCTAGGTAAGCTACCTCTCTGTGCAAAAACCCGCATTTAGACGGTTGTAATTTCAAATTGGCGGCTCTCAATCGGCGAGCCAATTTATCAAATTTCGCTTTGTGTTCTTCTAGGGAACGCGCGTATATGACTATATCGTCAAGATAAACGAAGAGTTCGTTACCCTGGAGACCGGTTAGGATCGTATCCATTAGTCGCTGGAACGTAGCCGGCGCATTACGCAATCCGAACGGCATTCTATTATACTGGTAATGTCCGAACGGAGTTGAGAAGGCGGTTTTTGCGGCGTCCTCCTTTTCCATGCCTATTTGGTGAAACCCGCTTGCCAGATCAAATACGCTAAAATATTTGGCACTACCCAGCTGATCTAAGATCTCGTTTATGCTGGGCAGTGGATAAGCGTCTGCTATTGACTTCTCGTTTAAAGCGCGATAGTCAATTACCATTCTCCATTTCTTATTTCCTTCGGCATCCGCTTTCTTCGGTACGATCCACAAAGGGGAGTTATACGGTGAACTAGAGGGTGCGACTATATCATTTTGTAAGAGTTCACACATTTGTTTGTCGATCTCCTCTTTGTGAATCGGCGGATACCGGTATTGCTTGGTATGTACGGGGATGTCGTCCGTCGTGGGGATTTTATGTGTTACAGCGTTAGTTTTCCCCAGACGATCCCCTTGAAGGTGGAAGAGATCATTATTCTCCTCCAATAAAGATTTGACATGGTCTATCTCGTCGTGATCGAGGTGATCCATGGGAATAGTTTCCATAAGCTCATTAACGCGAGCATTACGGGACTTGGTAATGGAATGGACCCTTTTGGGTATGAATTCGAAGCCTTTCATAAGGGGTTTCGAGTATGAGTGATCGGGATGGTTACCGGAATTGCTTAGGAAATCGGGATGGCTACCGGAATCGTCGGGATGGTTACCGGAATTATTTAAAGAATCGGGATGGCTACCGGAATCGTCGGGATGGTTACCGGAATTATTTAAAGAATCGGGATGGCTACCGGAATCGTCGGGATGGTTACCGGAATTATTTAAAGAATCGGGATGGCTACCGGAATCGTCGGAATGGTTACCGGAATTAATAGAAGACGCGAGTTGATCGTTAACGATCGTCTCGTGCGCGCGGCACGCACGAGCATTGAATAAGTCCGAATTGACTTCGGCTTGAATATTCGAAAAGGGAACCTCGATCTCTTCCACCTCCAACGTAGGCAGGGAGAAGGACGCCACTTCGGACGATGCGTTAAAGCATCGCAGGTATGCCTTTCCGTTACGGTTGGTGACTAAACAATCACCTAAGAACACATCGGGTTTTACATCTACTTTTCGCACATACCCTTCGCTTGGGCCCTTTACGTTGACGGCTATGCAGGCGGCGGTACGGCTTTCGATGGAATATTCCCGAGGATTCGAAAAGGGAATACGTAGGTTTTTATACTCTACGCATTCCTTCGCAAATGATATCTCTGCTCCCTCTCTGAAGAAGGGGGAGCCTAAGATACCATCTATATTAATTGGAAAACTGTCAGGCAGAACGTGTAGCGTGACTTTAATGGAATCTGCTAGCTCCGCATTGATATAACCGAGGGTCGCAATTTCTCCTTCTGTCACGCCATGGACGTGTATGACGCTGTCAGTTTTTAGATGAACGTCAGATTTGATACCAGACGCTCGGATTAAGTTGACCTCGGACCCGGTGTCCAAGAGGAACTCACACTCTTTTGAGAAGAGTGACGATCTTGCTTTTATTCGAGGGATAGGGGAGTCCGGCGCGAGATTTATTGCCGAGACTAATTTCGCGGATGGTCGTTCATTCTGCTGACCGTCCGGGTTATCTCTCCTATCTACTCGAATTTCATCTACTGCTGGTCGTTGCTGATGACGGCCAGCTGTGTTGCCTTTTGGCGATTCTCTTGGGATGCCTCCCGTCCTTTGGTCGCGTTTGTCGGGAGGCTTGATTCGTTTCCCGACTCATTTCTACTGTAATATTCGCGGCGGCGACATTCGTATATGTCATGTCCCGTGCGCTTACAATATTTACAATACTTCCGACTCTCCGTAGGAAAGCGATCGCGACCTGGGGACTGGGAAGCGCGATCTTCGCGTTTATATGTTTCGCGCTGATTTGAATGCGACGGTTCGTGACGTCGCGGAGGAGGAGAGCGATACGCGTCTCTGTTATCGGGTTTCCTGTCTCGCCAGGATTCACGAGGTGAAAAGGAAGGTCGTTGATCTTTCCTTTCCGAAGATCTGTTGCGCTGCTCAGGCGCATTCCTATCATAATAAGAGTTGCTTGATCGCTCTGGTGTGCGATTACGAGAGTCGGAGAATGCAACGCGGCGTCCGTCGTCACGATAACGAACACGGTCAAGCTCGTACTGTTTGTACGCGGTTACTGCTTCGTCGAATATTTTCTGTAATTCGAGTGACGCGCAGAGCCTGACCTCGGCTCGAAGCGCTGGGATAAGACCACGCATGAAACAATCAATTGTGAATTTATCAATCTCGTCTAGATTGGGGACCCCGCGGCCTGAATCTATGATCGCCGTTCTAAGGTCCTTTACTCGCGTAATATAATTCAACACGTGCTCGGACTGTCCCTGGTGTATCGAAGCTAATTCTCCGCGATACTGATCGATGAATTTATATGGGCCTAGTACATCTTTCAGGCGGTTGCACAATTCAGAGATTGTGTTAATATTTACGTCTTCAATCGCGGCGTATGCCTGTCCTCTAAGCTTATTGCATACTAATCTAGTGAGGGTACGCTCAGCTGTGGCTGGAACAGCTTCCAAGGCTCGCTTGCACGCGCGAACGAATTGTAGCACGGTTATGGAGGTGCCGTCAAAGGTAGGCACAAGTTCAACCGCTTGTTTAACGGTGAAATTCGAAGAATCGTGCATTATGGGTTCGCGGGGCGCAACGACTGGGCTAGCTGGAATTGATTGAGAATCTCTGGCCGATCGGATTTCTGCTATCTCGCGGCGTATATCCTCGTACGTTTCTCTCTGATCGCGCGTTTCTGTTTCGTATTGCAATTTGAGTTGAGTCAACGCGGCGGTTTGATTAATGAGAGCTGCTTCTCTACGAGCTAAATCTTTCTGGAATTCAATTAATTCCTCTTCCGTAGGAGGAACCTTCTTTCTAGCCTCGCTACGCGTTTCCATGATTGCGTCGCTTGAAAATTTCAAAGTATGAAATTCGCGAAAAATAATCCGACTATATAACGTGGGCGAAGGGGCGTTTTCTAAACCGCCCGTCGCACTTTAACGTTCACTAAAACTCTCGATGAATTAGTACTGAGTACGAACATCGCGAAAAATAATTTGAGTATGTAACGTGGGCGAAAGGGCATTTCCTTCACTGCCCGTCGCACTTTTAACTGACACTATGCTTTCACGGACTCTAAGTCTACTGCGTTAAATTGTCAAACAATGATGGAACGCACAGGAGTTCGCGTGCTAACACTGATTCTATTTTTATTCCTCGATGCCGTGCTTCTAACATCGGTGACCAACGAGTGTCCTACCGACTGCGCCAAATTTGTCACGTCCTGGCGGGGCTATAAGAGCAAGAGAAGAGAATACCGCGGCCCGGCTACTCTACTCTTCCACTGACTGACATTTAATAAAAGTGTTGGTCTTTTTATCAACAGACTAGGACCCGATGCCGACACCTGCATGCAGTCTTACACAGATGAATGATGCACGCGACCCTGAAACATACGCGATAATATGTTCCACTTACTTTTACGCTTCGCTTGTTTGTCGATTGACACGAGACATGAATTCGCAACGGATGAACAGCTACGGTTGCGCTGATGGCCTTGAATACGGTCCGCTCTGCTTGACAGGCGTTGATCCAAATGGCTGGAAACGACCTTCAAGGATTGACGACTGCGCCAAACTCTGTCACGTCAATATTTGACAGGAACGACCTCCAATGATTGACAGCTGGCTGCTACGGTATTGTAGACGGATGCGCTCGTTGAGGAAACGGGCGTGGACGCTGTACGATACCGTGAATCTAACTCACGAATATCGTCCGCGTGATTGACGATATTTTAACTAGCGAAAACGGGCGTGGACGCTGTGCGATCCCGTGAATTTATCTCGCGAATATCGTCCGCGTGGTTGACGATATTTTGATTCGAGAAAACGGACGTGGATGCTGCGGAGCTTGCTATGCGAGCAAGTCTATCACTATCACGCACGTACGCGAACACGTAACAGGAAATTGAATAAGGAATACTATTCGCGAACTTTCCAGTGAGAACTCTATCTCTAACTAACAACGTGTCACTTCAAACTACGAAGTTAGGAGCAAGGAAATAATAATTGGGATTTAGATTGACTCTGGTAAAACAAAGTATATTATAAACGTAAAAGAATACAAAGGTAAAGATGCTTATTATTAACGAAATCGAAATACGTACTAAGTACGAAATATGAAACGCAATAAAAATGTTTAATTGAATAAACGAAGTAATATTTGAATTAAACGAATAAGAATACGATATTACTGAATGGTATTAGGGACTGTGTCTAAACAGTATGGATTTGGGAAGATTGTGTCTAAACAATCTGGATTTGGAAAGACTATGTCTAAATAGTCTGGACTTGGAAGATTGACGAAAACTCGACTGACCCACTCGGGTCCCCGGAGAGGACTGGGGAGAATCGAACGTTCGTCGACGAATAACGTTCGTCCGAAAAATGCTGACTTCGCAAAAGGGGACCGTGTCCTCTTTGTGCCGGTCTTCGTCGTAAACAGCGCGATGGCCGCCGCACTAGAGTCAGCAGTTTTCGTTCCCAGTGGTGCAGGACTCGAAAATTAAGTGGTAACCATTGGCGTACCTATTTATTTATTTAAATAAATTGGGACTTAGAATATTTTCGAGCGCTTGCTCTTGCAAGGCGTTTCGATGTAAATTTATATGTCATATGATTAGTTGACATCATTTGTCGACCGATCATATGTTTGAAAATATTCTAAGTACTTTTGAAAATTACCAAAAATCGAAATTTTGGTAAAGTCTAAACAAACGCGAATTGAGAACCTAACCTACAAATTTTTAGGTTAGTTTCATGATTTTCGCTCACGAGTCCAATGATATTTCAATCTTCGAGTTTGGGCCATTTTTGGCTATTTTAGGAATTTGACAGATTTTGGATTTTAGGTTATGTTGATGGATTTCGATCAGATGTACGTGGTGTTAAGGATTCATTGTTATGAAGGATTTTTAGGAGTTTTGGAATCTTTAAAGGGGAACGCTCGCTCTTATGTATCTAATTTTATATGTAGTCTTAAAGCTAACGTCGGAGGTGCGACCGACGTCACAACCGTCCCCTAGACATAAGAGCATAGTATTAAGATCTCATTATTCTATTGTTCTAATCCTTATCTCCGTCTCTACCCATCACCATAACTTCACCTTGATCAACACCTTACCTCAGTTTCAACCCATCACCACGACACATAATGCAATAAAGTATTGCATCACTCTGGAAGCATCTAGAAGCTTCTAGAAACGTCGAGAAGTCCAAGGACTGCTGCATCAGCAGTCCCACGCTCGTAGAGGGCAATAGGACAGCCACGAGACTGCAGCGTCAGCAGAAATGCACGTGCAGTCCCCGGGAGCGAAGACGCTGCTGCGTCAGCGGTTCTCCCACTCCGACGACTGAAGAACAAAGAGACTGCAGCGTCAGCTATCCCCACTCCGAACGAAGGAGGCAAGGCAGAGCGGACGCTTGCATCAGTCCGCCTCCAGACAGCGACTCGAACGGTCCGCTCCAAGCGAGCGACTCGCACGGACATGCCAGTCCGGCTTCAAGAGCAGACGTGTTCAGTCTAGCTCCGCGATAGTGAAGTGTGTCGATCCTTCACTCCTAATTCCAATTCCAATTCCAACTCTAACTCAACTCAACTCAAGTCCTAATTCTCATACGTTATTCCTATAACATATTACAATATCCATTATTCATTAATCCAATTACTACTCCTATTATAATACTACTTACATATTGTATACCAGTGTACTTACCAGTTCTTATTTAATATATCGTTGTTATACCAGTGCTTCGATCTTGTTATTCTTGTGTTAGTTCAACACCATCTTCCAATTCAGTTCTTGCATCGAATATATTAAACTCGTGACATATCCGGACTTGGTCTAAAGTGCGCAGTGGAAACGCTGAGCCGCCAATAAGGAATTTGAAGCGAGTCATAGAGAAGTTCTCGTGCCACGTCTAGAATTGGTCTAAAGTGCGCAGTGGAAACGCTGAGCCGCCACTACAGACGTGAAGCGAGTTAACTACCAAAAAGGTTAATAACAAGTGGAAGTTCATTTTCATTATATTATTAATATTCCATCATTACTATTCCTTACCCATGCGACGCCCACGTCGAGCGGGACGCAAGTATCAACTTGCTAAATTGAGACGCGCGTTGAGAAATAAAGCGGTGCTCGATCAAATCATTGCCACTACCGAGTGGACCGAACTTCTGGGAACCACCGAGCACATTCCGTGTGACGCGTCCGATTACGTTTCTGTATACGGTTGCCCTTGCAACCCTCCTAAAGAGGTCAACCACGCGGACCTCTCGCGAGCTCCGACGCCAGTTCTGCATCCGGTCGATTGTCCAGAGGTGATCGACATAGCCGACGACGACGACAGCCGAGACACGATCATCGTTCCCAGGGTCCGTTGCCGAATCATCAGTGACGTTCCTCTGCCAGCTCATCAACGTGTCGTCTTGCGGCCAGCATCCAAGGCCACTAACGTCGTCCCGAACCGAGCAGCAGCAACTTTGCCAGATCTTCCCCACCTCGAGGACATCTGTATAGAAGATCCGATGTACGACACCTACTGTCAGTACCGCCAGTTCCTGCTGCAACAATATTATTAGGCGTTAATACAACATTGCGGTGAGTCGTATAATATCTTGTATAATTGTTGAATCCTGTAAACTCACCGTTCTCGTTGCATCCTCTCGCGCGCGATTCTTGTCGGGACACTCCTTGTAACCGCGTCGGACGTTCTCTTCTTGACTGCATCCATAGCAATATCGGTTGTCCTAGTGCATATGACAGCCCGCGGCTGTCTCGGCACGAAAGACCACTCTTCAATTACTCTTCATATCTCCACCGTCCGTCTGTCACTGTTCTTGAGTGCCATCCTTTTCTCTCTCTTGGTACCTGTAACAAAAACACAGTGACGGACGTGACAAATTTGGCGCAGTCGGTAGGACATCGAAGTGGTCGCCGATATTTGCATTAATAAGCCCCGACGCGTGTCAGTGCGAAGTTCACATTTCTAAATCCCATTTATATCTATCAAAATGTCTCGCCCAATCACGCGATCTCAAAAGGATCTCCGAGCAGATCCTAACGCAGACCTTCCTCCAATGACCGAGGAAGAGTTACTCCTTTACGCGCAAGACCTCGCCCGTAGAGAGCAATATCTCAAAGAAGAAACTGATTTTATTGCCAAATTGCGTCTCAAATATGAAGAAGACGCACAAAACCAAAAGAATATGCTCGACGAAATACGAAAAGAGCTTCATAACATCCAAATCACGAGTCAAACCCTACGTCAACAAACGCCTACACCAGGCCCTAGTAACGTCTCTAATATGCGGGAACCTTCACCGCCAGAGCCACGCGAAATCCCACAGTATGAACCTACTGGTAATTTCGCTCTAAAACAAGCCGCCGAGCTTGTCCCTAGATTCGACGGAACTTCGTCTTCCGTCCTACAATTCATACGTGCATGCAAACGCGCGCGTGACACCGTACCGGCCACTGCAGAGCGTGCCCTCACGAAATTGCTCTGCAATAAACTCCACGATCGTGCTTATGCCGCTATAGAAGGCCAGCACATATTCACAATTTCTGCACTATGCGAGAAATTACGAACAGTACTGGGCCCATACAAATTCGTTGACCAGTACCGTGGCGATCTCGCGAGTGTACTCCAAGCTCCAAACGAGCACATCTTAGACTTCATCAATCGCATTAAAGACCTTCGAACCGCGATTCAAGATGCCACAGATATTGGCCTTGATTACGAAGAACTAGATCGCTTCGTAGTAGATTGTTTTCTACGAGGTCTCCTTCCCCAGCTGCGTGCCGAAGTGCTTCATTGCCCTTCGCGAAATCCTGCCACTGTTTTCGAAGCAGCCATCTCTGCTTACAGGCAGTATGAGTCAGACCAGACTCGTCGACGAGAACTGATCCGCGAAGAAAACCGAGTCAGCTTCTCTGATAACCGGCCGTATCGCCAGCGTTCCACGTACGAGTCCGCTCGTGACATTCCAGAGCGAACTCAAGAACGCCGCGATAACAGACCGGACTTGTCTCAGCAGTCCTCGAGAAACTCAAACCGGGACTCTTATCGCTCCCCGACGCCGCAACGGCGATGGGAAAATAATCCTCGCGACCAAAACACGTACCGCGATGGTCGCACAGATCGCCCCTCAAGCCCTAACAAGTTTTGCAACTACTGCAAAGTCCCCGGGCACGATATTCACGAGTGCCGTAAGCGCGCTTTTAATAATAATAGGAGGTCGGGAAACGAGTCCGGCCTCCCGACCGAAGCCAACCCCAGGCGGGAGGCCGCATCTTCAACCCAAACTACAGCCCGCACCCAAACAGCTATCCGGACGAACGACCAGTCCGACGATTCGTCTCAGCAGTAAATCTTGCTGCAGACTCACCAATTCCGCGCGTAAAAATCTCCGCCCCTCAATTACAAAAGAAGTGTGAATTTTTGTTAGACACGGGTTCGGAGATCAATTTAATTCGTGCGTCAAGTCTAGAACCAAATCTACCTATAGATCATACGAACACTATAGAAGTCCAAGGAATAACCGAGGGATCCATTCCAACTCTCGGTCAAATTAAAATACACTTACAGGGTCAAAACCCTATCGAATTTCATGTCTTGGAAGAAAACTTCCCAATTAACATCGACGGAATCCTCGGTTCTCCCTTCTTCAGAACAGGAGCCGAGATCTCCTTTGCGAACGAATACATTACGATAGGAAACATTCGGGTTCCCTTCTCGAACCCTTGCGCGCCCACGGCTGAGCCTCGCGATAAATTGGCAGCAGAGGTTATTTCAATGCCTTCGTCTATGACCAACGATCTCGTTAAAACTCCAGCCGCCAAGCGTGAGGAACATTCGGCAGGGAACGTTCGAGTGTCTTCCTCAAATCCTCGTGCACCCGCGGTCAGACCTTGCAGAGCTCCGGTGACGGAGGTTATTTCAATGCCTCCTCGGGATTCGATCGAGTACTCCCTAGAGAAAAACGCCGTGAAAAGCCGGCCGGAATCGAAGGAGACTCGAGAGATATCGGAGTACACTGCGAGAAGTCGGATCGTGGAGCGTGAGGATCGAGTCCGAACAAAGACTCCTCCGAAATCCGAAGAATTCGTCCTCGAACCTCGTACCGTTGCGTGCATAGCGGTCGACGTCGAAGGACCTAAACAGGGATATATCCGCCGTGTTAATGTAGCGCCAGATGTATTCCTGGGTGACTGCGTTGTCACCAATCGTAAAGGCAAAGCGAGCCTCCGGTGTTTTAACACCTCATCGGAAAGAGTTTCATTTCGATTGCCCCCATTGGAGATGGAAGAAATCGAGTCGTACTCTTCCGACCTTTCTAATTCCGGGTACCATCCCGACGTATTCGGTAACCATCCCGACCTTACTAATTCCGGGAACCATCCCGACGCATTCGGTAACCATCCCGACCTTTCTAATTCCGGGAACCATCCCGACGCATTCGGTAACCATCCCGACCTTTCTAATTCCGGGTATCATCCCGACGCATTCGGTAACCATCCCGACAATACTAACTCCGGTAACCAGCCCGATTCTTATACTAACTCCGGTAACCAGCCCGATTCTTATACTAACTCCGGTAACCAGCCCGATCCTTATACTAACTCCGGTAACCAGCCCGATTCTCATACTAACTCCGGTAACCAGCCCGATCCTTATTCTAACTCCGGTAACCAGCCCGATCAATTCCAAGACCAACTCCATTCCTACGACAATCAAAGATCTTCAAGACCCATATGTAAGCAGGTCTGTTCCATATTGCACAATAAATCCAGCAACAGTTCTAAACCAGAGAAGGATATCAAAGCCTCCAGAGTAAAAGAACTTCATAACTTACTTCAAAATCATATCTTTGATGATCCACAGAAACTCGATTCCTTTCAACTTCCATCTGCACGTTGCCATGCGAAGCGAAACGAATACGATAAAATTAATCTCTGCGCTACAGCGAAATACGCGTCAGCAAGAAAGCAATATAAATCCGAGTACCCTCGCGATAACGGATATTCCTATGAGAATAAGCGAGCGAAATTCGAAGCCCAGCATCGGCAAAATCTCCTTCGACCACCGGAAGATATAGAACAGGTATTCCTACTCAAAGAACCCTGCAAGGGCAAATTCGATGCGCAATATACGGGTCCTCACGAAATTTGCGACATCCTAGACTCAAACAATATAAAAATCAAAGTAGGGAACCATTTTAAGATTGTACATGCAAACAAACTCAAGCGTGCGCCGAATAATGCAACGCAAACCCCGCGTCAGCGAAACGTGACACTCATCTGGACGCAAATAAGAAAAGACAAAAGTGACAGTGACACCAGTGATTCCCCACCCACCCAAAACCCAACTATGCAAAATGAACAAAGCGAAATAAGTTGCATAAAACCAGCCCCAGCCCCACGTGCCGACACCGACAACATTTCAGTGCGACCAGTGTTTCGTACAGATATAGGAAATACTCGCCGAGAACTGTGCTCCCTGCGCGGAGTACCTCCGGACGATGCGTCGCATGAATGAGTGTGATGTCGAGTGTTGAGCGAGAAATTTCTTCCTTGTAAGAAATTTCTTTTCCGCGTTGGGAGGTGTTACGTCGTCCGATGTACGACGTTGGCCTTGTACACACACTATGTATACAAGGTCTGATCTGCATAAGATCCATACACCGTCCCCTAGACATAAGAGCATAGTATTAAGATCTCATTATTCTATTGTTCTAATCCTTATCTCCGTCTCTACCCATCACCATAACTTCACCTTGATCAACACCTTACCTCAGTTTCAACCCATCACCACGACACATAATGCAATAAAGTATTGCATCACTCTGGAAGCATCTAGAAGCTTCTAGAAACGTCGAGAAGTCCAAGGACTGCTGCATCAGCAGTCCCACGCTCGTAGAGGGCAATAGGACAGCCACGAGACTGCAGCGTCAGCAGAAATGCACGTGCAGTCCCCGGGAGCGAAGACGCTGCTGCGTCAGCGGTTCTCCCACTCCGACGACTGAAGAACAAAGAGACTGCAGCGTCAGCTATCCCCACTCCGAACGAAGGAGGCAAGGCAGAGCGGACGCTTGCATCAGTCCGCCTCCAGACAGCGACTCGAACGGTCCGCTCCAAGCGAGCGACTCGCACGGACATGCCAGTCCGGCTTCAAGAGCAGACGTGTTCAGTCTAGCTCCGCGATAGTGAAGTGTGTTGTCACGTCCTGGCGGGGCTATAAGAGCAAGAGAAGAGAATACCGCGGCCCGGCTACTCTACTCTTCCACTGACTGACATTTAATAAAAGTGTTGGTCTTTTTATCAACAGACTAGGACCCGATGCCGACACCTGCATGCAGTCTTACACAGATGAATGATGCACGCGACCCTGAAACATACGCGATAATATGTTCCACTTACTTTTACGCTTCGCTTGTTTGTCGATTGACACGAGACATGAATTCGCAACGGATGAACAGCTACGGTTGCGCTGATGGCCTTGAATACGGTCCGCTCTGCTTGACAGGCGTTGATCCAAATGGCTGGAAACGACCTTCAAGGATTGACGACTGCGCCAAACTCTGTCACGTCAATATTTGACAGGAACGACCTCCAATGATTGACAGCTGGCTGCTACGGTATTGTAGACGGATGCGCTCGTTGAGGAAACGGGCGTGGACGCTGTACGATACCGTGAATCTAACTCACGAATATCGTCCGCGTGATTGACGATATTTTAACTAGCGAAAACGGGCGTGGACGCTGTGCGATCCCGTGAATTTATCTCGCGAATATCGTCCGCGTGGTTGACGATATTTTGATTCGAGAAAACGGACGTGGATGCTGCGGAGCTTGCTATGCGAGCAAGTCTATCACTATCACGCACGTACGCGAACACGTAACAGGAAATTGAATAAGGAATACTATTCGCGAACTTTCCAGTGAGAACTCTATCTCTAACTAACAACGTGTCACTTCAAACTACGAAGTTAGGAGCAAGGAAATAATAATTGGGATTTAGATTGACTCTGGTAAAACAAAGTATATTATAAACGTAAAAGAATACAAAGGTAAAGATGCTTATTATTAACGAAATCGAAATACGTACTAAGTACGAAATATGAAACGCAATAAAAATGTTTAATTGAATAAACGAAGTAATATTTGAATTAAACGAATAAGAATACGATATTACTGAATGGTATTAGGGACTGTGTCTAAACAGTATGGATTTGGGAAGATTGTGTCTAAACAATCTGGATTTGGAAAGACTATGTCTAAATAGTCTGGACTTGGAAGATTGACGAAAACTCGACTGACCCACTCGGGTCCCCGGAGAGGACTGGGGAAAATCGAACGTTCGTCGACGAACAACGTTCGTCCGAAAAATGCTGACTTCGCAAAAGGGGACCGTGTCCTCTTTGTGCCGGTCTTCGTCGTAAACAGCGCGATGGCCGCCGCACTAGAGTCAGCAGTTTTCGTTCCCAGTGGTGCAGGACTCGAAAATTAAGTGGTAACCATTGGCGTACCTATTTATTTATTTAAATAAATTGGGACTTAGAATATTTTCGAGCGCTTGCTTTTGCAAGGCGTTTCGATGTAAATTTTATATGTCATATGATTAGTTGACATCATTTGTCGACCGATCATATGTTTGAAAATATTCTAAGTACTTTTGAAAATTACCAAAAATCGAAATTTTGGTAAAGTCTAAACAAACGCGAATTGAGAACATAACCTACAAATTTTTAGGTTAGTTTCATGATTTTCGCTCACGAGTCCAATGATATTTTAATCTTCGAGTTTGGGCCATTTTTGGCTATTTTAGGATTTTGACAGATTTTGGATTTTAGGTTATGTTGATGGATTTCAATCAGATGTACGTGGTGTTAAGGTTTCATTGTTATGAAGGATTTTTAGGAGTTTTGGAATCTTTAAAGGGGAACGCTCGCTCTTATGTATCTAATTTTACATGTAGTCTTAAAGCTAACGTCGGAGGTGCGACCGACGTCACACCTCCCCCCTTAGAGAAGAGATTTCACGCAGTGGAATCTCTGCCTCTGGGTGGCGGTAGACAGGATGCACTGAAATGTCATCCCTGTCTCGCGACGCTGGGTCAAGGGAATCGCAAATTAACGTTCGTTTCGTCAAGGGAGGACGGGTTCGGATTTCTCCGACACTGGCACTATCACTATCTTTGTCCTCGATGGCCGCTGAAGTCTTGTTGTCCCTCTGCTTCATGAATATAAAGAACCGGGTCAGTGAACTCCAGATGGCGACAACGAGATGCAGGCTCCAGCCGTATAGTGAGTGTAATGCGATGCCGTTAACGATCGTACTGATGATTGTTTTGATCGTGCGGATCGCTACATACACTCCGATTATTCCAGCACTTATTGATCCGAATGTAGTGAATCCGGACCATAATTTCTGTGCTGTAGACTCCGCTATCTGCTGTAGGGAGTTTTCATCGAGCAGATTGAACATATTGATGTTTCCCGCTGCAAACTGTCTTCCCGTCGCACCCTGTGCGATTGAATTTATGACTGCTACCTTCTCTACAGGAAACATTATATGATCCTGTAGTTTGTCCAGGTCGTCTTGTGAATAAATGCCTCCCGTTGCCAAGTTCTTCGGATCTATGTATTTCCAGGTTGACTTGGCGAGGGGGTGAAGCTCCGAAGGAGTGATGGCCTCCATCAATGACGGTGTTAGGCGATACCATGTTCCGTGCAGTCTATAATATGGGGGAAGTAGCTCATTGCATGGCTTTTCTGTCCCCGTATTTGAAATGATGTGGTCCCTTGGCTTCAGGAATTTTGATGTGTTCCGATACGTGATGGGTAGCTCATCATAACACCGTTCGGTTTTCCTCACTTGGACCGTGACTGGTATGCACTTTATTATGTGCACTACCTCTCCTGCTGGAACTGCGATAAATCCGACATCCTTCATGATGGCAGTGGCAACTTCTTCGGGTGCTGAATGTAATAATGTGAGGGCGTTCTGGAGAATCTGACGCTCTAGCTCACACTTCTGACGGATTACATCTTTGTAGAGTTGAGAAAATTGTTTCCGGAGGTGCTTCTCCACGTAAACAAATTTGCTGTTGACATACGTGAAGATGTCCAGATTGTTGACCAAGGTGTGTGTTTTCTCCTTGAATTTTCCTGAATTTCCAACTTCCAGAATGAACAGCTTGGGGTGTTCCGTTCGGATTATGACATATCCGCAAACTGACGATCTGCCTGTCTCCGTGAGTGCAAAAGTTGTGTCCTGCGATGCTACGGTATACAGGGTTGGAGAAGGATTCACCTTGGAGGATAGTTTAGTGGCTATCCCTTCGTACAAGACATCATAATTATTGAATTTGCACGAGTCCGTCGGCGTGGTTTCCCAGAACGTATGGCCATCTTGTGCGTCTAAGCAGCTTCCCTTTTGAAGGGGGCAGGTTTGCCCAGTTTGTAGATGAATCTGTCCGGTTGACAATCTGATTGGAGCGATGTAGTCGCGGATCGTGATTCGGACTAAAGCTTGTACCACGACATCGGTCCAAGTCCCAAACGGATCACTATACGTGGTTCCAGCGCAGCTACCATCGTTCTGAATAACTCCTGCTAACGTGAGGCCGTGAGAGGAGGTCGAGTTCGGCTGAATACCTGTGATCTGGGCGGCTGGGGTGATGAATATTGTCCCCGTCGTGTGTAGGCTCGAACAGGTTTCGCTGGAGATCGGTAATATATAGTCTTGTCGACCATTGGATACTACCGAATTATGTGAATGCATGCCACAATAGTATATGGTTCTGTCTATTCCGATATGGCATTGCAAGACGCGAGCTTGCGAGAATTCAGCTAGCTGCAGGAGCTGAATTCTTTCTAAATTTTCAGCTGGTGCGATGTCTTCTGGCTCGCAGTTAAGAGTGTCAATGGTTGAATACGTGGTAATATTCAAGGTTGAACCTCCACAGTCATATCCAATGAGTGTTGAGGCTTGCGTGGCAATAGAGAGCAAGATAGCTGCTTGTATCGGCTGCATGGTTGCTGTTATAGCGTTGTCGAGAGACTGATGATCTTCAGGGGTGACGGTTTCTCCTTGAAGATCTCGTTGCGTCGCAGGGATATCGTCTTCCTGCTGTGGAGTGGGGTGATGCTGACCAGAGGTTTTAAATTTCGCTCTTGGGTCGCTGCGATAGTTTATCGTTGGCGTAACGATATTGGAGCCTCTGTTAACGCTAGGAAGATTGAATTCGTTTCGCAAGATACATAACGAAAGCTTATAATCAGACTTAGTTGTCTCGGGCGAGTATAATGTATCGGCTTTATTTCTTTTTCTTGCTGACGCGAATCTCGCGGAATTGTATTTGCCAGACGCATGGACTTTGATTTCGGTCGCACGGATACCTGATCGTTGAAGCTGCAAGAGGTCTTGTTCCGGCGAGGATTTGAAGATAGGAGTTTGTGGCAAAACATAAACTCCTTTTGATTTAACTTTAGGAATAGAAATGTTTTCTAAATTGTTCTCATATGAACATTCTAAAAGTTCATCTGAGGCGAAGGCGTTGATGTTTCTTTCCACACAGGACTTTGAATATAAATCGTCGGGATGGTTACCGGAATTCTTTAAAGTATCGGGATGGCTACCGGAATCGTCGGGATGGTTACCGGAATTATTTAAAGAATCGGAATGGCTACCGGAATCGTCGGGATGGTTACCGGAATTATTTAAAGAATCGGGATGGCTACCGGAATCGTCGGAATGGTTACCGGAATTAATAGAAGACGCGAGTTGATCGTTAACGATCGTCTCGTGCGCGCGGCACGCACGAGCATTGAATAAGTCCGAATTGACTTCGGCTTGAATATTCGAAAAGGGAACCTCGATCTCTTCCACCTCCAACGTAGGCAGGGAGAAGGACGCCACTTCGGACGATGCGTTAAAGCATCGCAGGTATGCCTTTCCGTTACGGTTGGTGACTAAACAATCACCTAAGAACACATCGGGTTTTACATCTACTTTTCGCACATACCCTTCGCTTGGGCCCTTTACGTTGACGGCTATGCAGGCGGCGGTACGGCTTTCGATGGAATATTCCCGAGGATTCGAAAAGGGAATACGTAGGTTTTTATACTCTACGCATTCCTTCGCAAATGATATCTCTGCTCCCTCTCTGAAGAAGGGGGAGCCTAAGATACCATCTATATTAATTGGAAAACTGTCAGGCAGAACGTGTAGCGTGACTTTAATGGAATCTGCTAGCTCCGCATTGATATAACCGAGGGTCGCAATTTCTCCTTCTGTCACGCCATGGACGTGTATGACGCTGTCAGTTTTTAGATGAACGTCAGATTTGATACCAGACGCTCGGATTAAGTTGACCTCGGACCCGGTGTCCAAGAGGAACTCACACTCTTTTGAGAAGAGTGACGATCTTGCTTTTATTCGAGGGATAGGGGAGTCCGGCGCGAGATTTATTGCCGAGACTAATTTCGCGGATGGTCGTTCATTCTGCTGACCGTCCGGGTTATCTCTCCTATCTACTCGAATTTCATCTACTGCTGGTCGTTGCTGATGACGGCCAGCTGTGTTGCCTTTTGGCGATTCTCTTGGGATGCCTCCCGTCCTTTGGTCGCGTTTGTCGGGAGGCTTGATTCGTTTCCCGACTCATTTCTACTGTAATATTCGCGGCGGCGACATTCGTATATGTCATGTCCCGTGCGCTTACAATATTTACAATACTTCCGACTCTCCGTAGGAAAGCGATCGCGACCTGGGGACTGGGAAGCGCGATCTTCGCGTTTATATGTTTCGCGCTGATTTGAATGCGACGGTTCGTGACGTCGCGGAGGAGGAGAGCGATACGCGTCTCTGTTATCGGGTTTCCTGTCTCGCCAGGATTCACGAGGTGAAAAGGAAGGTCGTTGATCTTTCCTTTCCGAAGATCTGTTGCGCTGCTCAGGCGCATTCCTATCATAATAAGAGTTGCTTGATCGCTCTGGTGTGCGATTACGAGAGTCGGAGAATGCAACGCGGCGTCCGTCGTCACGATAACGAACACGGTCAAGCTCGTACTGTTTGTACGCGGTTACTGCTTCGTCGAATATTTTCTGTAATTCGAGTGACGCGCAGAGCCTGACCTCGGCTCGAAGCGCTGGGATAAGACCACGCATGAAACAATCAATTGTGAATTTATCAATCTCGTCTAGATTGGGGACCCCGCGGCCTGAATCTATGATCGCCGTTCTAAGGTCCTTTACTCGCGTAATATAATTCAACACGTGCTCGGACTGTCCCTGGTGTATCGAAGCTAATTCTCCGCGATACTGATCGATGAATTTATATGGGCCTAGTACATCTTTCAGGCGGTTGCACAATTCAGAGATTGTGTTAATATTTACGTCTTCAATCGCGGCGTATGCCTGTCCTCTAAGCTTATTGCATACTAATCTAGTGAGGGTACGCTCAGCTGTGGCTGGAACAGCTTCCAAGGCTCGCTTGCACGCGCGAACGAATTGTAGCACGGTTATGGAGGTGCCGTCAAAGGTAGGCACAAGTTCAACCGCTTGTTTAACGGTGAAATTCGAAGAATCGTGCATTATGGGTTCGCGGGGCGCAACGACTGGGCTAGCTGGAATTGATTGAGAATCTCTGGCCGATCGGATTTCTGCTATCTCGCGGCGTATATCCTCGTACGTTTCTCTCTGATCGCGCGTTTCTGTTTCGTATTGCAATTTGAGTTGAGTCAACGCGGCGGTTTGATTAATGAGAGCTGCTTCTCTACGAGCTAAATCTTTCTGGAATTCAATTAATTCCTCTTCCGTAGGAGGAACCTTCTTTCTAGCCTCGCTACGCGTTTCCATGATTGCGTCGCTTGAAAATTTCAAAGTATGAAATTCGCGAAAAATAATCCGACTATATAACGTGGGCGAAGGGGCGTTTTCTAAACCGCCCGTCGCACTTTAACGTTCACTAAAACTCTCGATGAATTAGTACTGAGTACGAACATCGCGAAAAATAATTTGAGTATGTAACGTGGGCGAAAGGGCATTTCCTTCACTGCCCGTCGCACTTTTAACTGACACTATGCTTTCACGGACTCTAAGTCTACTGCGTTAAATTGTCAAACAATGATGGAACGCACAGGAGTTCGCGTGCTAACACTGATTCTATTTTTATTCCTCGATGCCGTGCTTCTAACATCGGTGACCAACGAGTGTCCTACCGACTGCGCCAAATTTGTCACGTCCTGGCGGGGCTATAAGAGCAAGAGAAGAGAATACCGCGGCCCGGCTACTCTACTCTTCCACTGACTGACATTTAATAAAAGTGTTGGTCTTTTTATCAACAGACTAGGACCCGATGCCGACACCTGCATGCAGTCTTACACAGATGAATGATGCACGCGACCCTGAAACATACGCGATAATATGTTCCACTTACTTTTACGCTTCGCTTGTTTGTCGATTGACACGAGACATGAATTCGCAACGGATGAACAGCTACGGTTGCGCTGATGGCCTTGAATACGGTCCGCTCTGCTTGACAGGCGTTGATCCAAATGGCTGGAAACGACCTTCAAGGATTGACGACTGCGCCAAACTCTGTCACGTCAATATTTGACAGGAACGACCTCCAATGATTGACAGCTGGCTGCTACGGTATTGTAGACGGATGCGCTCGTTGAGGAAACGGGCGTGGACGCTGTACGATACCGTGAATCTAACTCACGAATATCGTCCGCGTGATTGACGATATTTTAACTAGCGAAAACGGGCGTGGACGCTGTGCGATCCCGTGAATTTATCTCGCGAATATCGTCCGCGTGGTTGACGATATTTTGATTCGAGAAAACGGACGTGGATGCTGCGGAGCTTGCTATGCGAGCAAGTCTATCACTATCACGCACGTACGCGAACACGTAACAGGAAATTGAATAAGGAATACTATTCGCGAACTTTCCAGTGAGAACTCTATCTCTAACTAACAACGTGTCACTTCAAACTACGAAGTTAGGAGCAAGGAAATAATAATTGGGATTTAGATTGACTCTGGTAAAACAAAGTATATTATAAACGTAAAAGAATACAAAGGTAAAGATGCTTATTATTAACGAAATCGAAATACGTACTAAGTACGAAATATGAAACGCAATAAAAATGTTTAATTGAATAAACGAAGTAATATTTGAATTAAACGAATAAGAATACGATATTACTGAATGGTATTAGGGACTGTGTCTAAACAGTATGGATTTGGGAAGATTGTGTCTAAACAATCTGGATTTGGAAAGACTATGTCTAAATAGTCTGGACTTGGAAGATTGACGAAAACTCGACTGACCCACTCGGGTCCCCGGAGAGGACTGGGGAAAATCGAACGTTCGTCGACGAACAACGTTCGTCCGAAAAATGCTGACTTCGCAAAAGGGGACCGTGTCCTCTTTGTGCCGGTCTTCGTCGTAAACAGCGCGATGGCCGCCGCACTAGAGTCAGCAGTTTTCGTTCCCAGTGGTGCAGGACTCGAAAATTAAGTGGTAACCATTGGCGTACCTATTTATTTATTTAAATAAATTGGGACTTAGAATATTTTCGAGCGCTTGCTTTTGCAAGGCGTTTCGATGTAAATTTTATATGTCATATGATTAGTTGACATCATTTGTCGACCGATCATATGTTTGAAAATATTCTAAGTACTTTTGAAAATTACCAAAAATCGAAATTTTGGTAAAGTCTAAACAAACGCGAATTGAGAACATAACCTACAAATTTTTAGGTTAGTTTCATGATTTTCGCTCACGAGTCCAATGATATTTTAATCTTCGAGTTTGGGCCATTTTTGGCTATTTTAGGATTTTGACAGATTTTGGATTTTAGGTTATGTTGATGGATTTCAATCAGATGTACGTGGTGTTAAGGTTTCATTGTTATGAAGGATTTTTAGGAGTTTTGGAATCTTTAAAGGGGAACGCTCGCTCTTATGTATCTAATTTTACATGTAGTCTTAAAGCTAACGTCGGAGGTGCGACCGACGTCACAGTGTCGATCCTTCACTCCTAATTCCAATTCCAATTCCAACTCTAACTCAACTCAACTCAAGTCCTAATTCTCATACGTTATTCCTATAACATATTACAATATCCATTATTCATTAATCCAATTACTACTCCTATTATAATACTACTTACATATTGTATACCAGTGTACTTACCAGTTCTTATTTAATATATCGTTGTTATACCAGTGCTTCGATCTTGTTATTCTTGTGTTAGTTCAACACCATCTTCCAATTCAGTTCTTGCATCGAATATATTAAACTCGTGACATATCCGGACTTGGTCTAAAGTGCGCAGTGGAAACGCTGAGCCGCCAATAAGGAATTTGAAGCGAGTCATAGAGAAGTTCTCGTGCCACGTCTAGAATTGGTCTAAAGTGCGCAGTGGAAACGCTGAGCCGCCACTACAGACGTGAAGCGAGTTAACTACCAAAAAGGTTAATAACAAGTGGAAGTTCATTTTCATTATATTATTAATATTCCATCATTACTATTCCTTACCCATGCGACGCCCACGTCGAGCGGGACGCAAGTATCAACTTGCTAAATTGAGACGCGCGTTGAGAAATAAAGCGGTGCTCGATCAAATCATTGCCACTACCGAGTGGACCGAACTTCTGGGAACCACCGAGCACATTCCGTGTGACGCGTCCGATTACGTTTCTGTATACGGTTGCCCTTGCAACCCTCCTAAAGAGGTCAACCACGCGGACCTCTCGCGAGCTCCGACGCCAGTTCTGCATCCGGTCGATTGTCCAGAGGTGATCGACATAGCCGACGACGACGACAGCCGAGACACGATCATCGTTCCCAGGGTCCGTTGCCGAATCATCAGTGACGTTCCTCTGCCAGCTCATCAACGTGTCGTCTTGCGGCCAGCATCCAAGGCCACTAACGTCGTCCCGAACCGAGCAGCAGCAACTTTGCCAGATCTTCCCCACCTCGAGGACATCTGTATAGAAGATCCGATGTACGACACCTACTGTCAGTACCGCCAGTTCCTGCTGCAACAATATTATTAGGCGTTAATACAACATTGCGGTGAGTCGTATAATATCTTGTATAATTGTTGAATCCTGTAAACTCACCGTTCTCGTTGCATCCTCTCGCGCGCGATTCTTGTCGGGACACTCCTTGTAACCGCGTCGGACGTTCTCTTCTTGACTGCATCCATAGCAATATCGGTTGTCCTAGTGCATATGACAGCCCGCGGCTGTCTCGGCACGAAAGACCACTCTTCAATTACTCTTCATATCTCCACCGTCCGTCTGTCACTGTTCTTGAGTGCCATCCTTTTCTCTCTCTTGGTACCTGTAACAAAAACACAGTGACGGACGTGACAGGCATACCTGGGACACCAGATTAGTCAAGACGGCGTCAGACCATGTCCAAAGAAAATTAATGCCGTACAAAATTTCCCACGACCTAAGAACGCGAAAAACGTGCGCGAATTTTTAGGCCTTGCAGGGTACTACCGCAAATTTATTAATGACTTCGCTAAAATCTCCAAACCCCTAACCCAACTCCTCGCCAAAGAGCACAATTTCGAATGGGGTGCAAAACAAGAAAAGGCCTTCGAAGACCTACGACAAGCTCTGTGTGACGAACCGGTCCTTCAATACCCGGATTTCGATAAGCCATTTAACGTCACCTGCGATGCATCTGGATATGCCATCGGCGCCGTACTAAGCCAAGGCGAAGTAGGCAAGGATCGTCCCGTTGCCTATGCCTCAAGGATCCTGCAGGGCGCTGAAGTGAACTATTCTACAATAGAGAAGGAGTGCTTAGCAATAATATTCGCAGTACAGTATTTTAGACCATATATTTACGGCCGAAAATTTACACTAATCACAGACCATAAACCGCTGGTCTGGATGACGTCAGTAAAAGACCCTACGTCGCGCCTCCTCAGATGGCGCCTAAAACTGGCCGAGTTTGAATATAAAGTCGTCTACAAACCTGGAAAAGCGAATTCTAACGCTGATGCCCTCTCCCGAAACCCAGTTACGTTGCCCCTCTCATGGAGCACCCCTGGAGGCACATCGCCGCCAAGAGCACCGTTATCAAATCCAGGAACCCCTCTCTTCGATAACCGCCGAAGGAGATGGGCCGACTCGCATCTTATGCCACCGCCTCAGTCAATTCCCCCGAGGCAGAGGAAATCATCGTCAAATTCAACATCTGAACCACCATCGAAAACGCCACCACGCCCTAGGGCGAGTTCAGATGACGACAGCCTTTTGGTATCACCACCCCTAGTACCCGCCTCCAGTCAAGAGGAGTCACCCATAACAGAACTAGAGGACATTTTAACCGCCGTCCCCAGCCTAATTCCCCAACCAACGGGACCAAACTGGCTCGATGAAGAAGAAGAAACCTTACCCTCCGAGGACGAGGAAGAAGATGAGGAGCCAAGACGACAAGGGAGAATAACGTACCTCCGCGACCGACTAATTATGAGGAAAGATAATTTAGTATGTTTCACAACCCTGGATGGTCAACCTATAGACCCAGGAGCCGTAGACCTCCATAGACAAAGGAAACTGTCCGACGGTCGAGATCTGACCTTATTCAAAGCAAAGATAAGTAATTTCGGTAGCAACAAGCTGATACAGATACCCATCAAACCATCCCTGACTCACGAGGTTTCAACTGACGACCTAAAAGAATGTTTCCGGACATTACTTGATGTAGCCAACGAACTCAGACTGCGAACATTTTCAATCTCTAAAACCTATATAGACGACAATTCCATGGAGTACGTCTCGAACCTCCTCATCGCGACATTCGAAGACACCCCCGTACACATATTCTTCTGCGCAAACGAAATCCAGATACCGGCCGAAGATAGATGGAATGATATTATCGCAGAAAATCACGTCTCTGCGTACGCAGGGCACAAAGGAATTACAAAAACCCTGAAGAGAATCCGCGAAAGATATTGGTGGAGCGGTATGAAGATCCAGATAACGAACTACGTTAATAACTGCCTCAGTTGCCAACGTAATAAACTGACCAGGGTAAAAACGCGCCTGCCGATGAGAATAACGGATACACCCGGTAGAGCGTTCGATAAGGTGTCCATGGACATTGTAGGGCCCCTTCCAACAACCAACGACGGAAACACATACATTTTAACCATACAGGATCTATTAACGAAACACTCAACCGCAATCCCTCTCAAATCCGCCGATGCTATCAGCACTGCGGATGCATTTATAAACAATTTTATCTGTCGTTTCGGAACACCTAAAGCCATCCTAACGGATCAAGGAGCAAATTTCACAAGCTCCCTGATGAAGGCCATCGCAAAACGATTCAGAATAACTCGGCTGCAAACAACAGCCTTCCACCCTCAAAGCAACGGGTCAATCGAGAGATCCCACCACGTCTTAGCAGAGTACCTGAAGCAATACGTCCACAAGAACAACTGGGACAAATGGGTCGATTTGGCAATGTTTAGTTACAATACGAGTGTCCACGAGGGCACAGATTTCACGCCGCACGAGTTAGTATTCGGCTCTTTGGCACGAGTCCCATCCGCCGATTCCTACTCCTACGAATGCGAAAACGACTCCTATACCCACTACCTCTCCCAATTGCAAAGAAAGATAACTGAAACCCAGATTCGCGCGCGCGGAAACTTAGTCTCCGCGAAAAGAAAATCAAAATCATACTACGATAGAAGAATTAACCCGGTAGAATTCAAGGTAGGAGAACAGGTATTCCTACTCAAAGAACCCTGCAAGGGCAAATTCGATGCGCAATATACGGGTCCACATGAAATCTGCGACATCTTAGACTCAAACAATGTAAAAATTAAAGTAGGGAACCATTTTAAGATTGTACACGCAAACAAACTCAAGCGTGCGCCGAATAATCCAACGCAAACCCCGCGTCAGCGAAACGTGACACTCATCTGGAAGAAGATAAGAAAAGACAAAAGTGCAAGTGAAAGTGTTAGTGAACAAAGTGATTCCCCACCCACCCTAAACCCCGAGAAAAGACAGTCGAAAAATGAACATTGCGAATACGACTTGTCGGACATTACAAAACCAGCCCCAGCCCCACGTGCCGACACCGACAACATTTCAGTGCGACCTGTGTTTCGTACAAATATAGGAAATACTCGCCGAGAACTGTGCTCCCTGCGCGGAGTACCTCCGGACGATGCGTCGCATGAATGAGTGTGATATCGAGTGTTGAGCGAGAAATTTCTTCCTTGTAAGAAATTTCTTTTCCGCGTTGGGAGGTGTTACGTCGTCCGATGTACGACGTTGGCCTTGTACACACACTATGTATACAAGGTCTGATCTGCATAAGATCCATACACCGTCCCCTAGACATAAGAACATAATATTAAGATCTCATTATTCTATTGTTCTAATCCTTATCTCCGTCTCTACCCATCACCATAACTTCACCTTGATCAACACCTTACCTCAGTTTCAACCCATCACCACGACACATAATGCAATAAAGTATTGCATCACTCTGGAAGCATCTAGAAGCTTCTAGAAACGTCGAGAAGTCCAAAGACTGCTGCATCAGCAGTCCCACGCTCGTAGAGGGCAATAGGACAGCCACGAGACTGCAGCGTCAGCAGAAATGCACGTGCAGTCCCCGGGAGCGAAGACGCTGCTGCGTCAGCGGTTCTCCCACTCCGACAACTGAAGAACAAAGAGACTGCAGCGTCAGCTATCCCCACTCCGAACGAAGGAGGCAAGGCAGAGCGGACGCTTGCATCAGTCCGCCTCCATCTCGCGACTCCAGCAGTCCGCCTTCAGCCAGCGACTCGCACGGACATGCCAGTCCGGCTTCAAGAGCAGACGTGTTCAGTCTAGCTCCGCGAAAGTGAAGTGTGTCGATCCTTCACTCCTAATTCCAATTCCAATTCCAACTCTAACTCAACTCAACTCAAGTCCTAATTCTCATACGTTATTCCTATAACATATTACAATATCCATTATTCATTAATCCAATTACTACTCCTATTATAATACTACTTACATATTGTATACCAGTGTACTTACCAGTTCTTATTTAATATATCGTTGTTATACCAGTGCTTCGATCTTGTTATTCTTGTGTTACTTCAACACCATCTTCCAATTCAGTTCTTGCATCGAATATATTGAACTCGTGACATATCCGGACTTGGTCTAAAGTGCGCAGTGGAAACGCTGAGCCGCCAATAAGGAATTTGAAGCGAGTCATAGAGAAGTTCTCGTGCCACGTCTAGAATTGGTCTAAAGTGCGCAGTGGAAACGCTGAGCCGCCACTATAGACGTGAAGCGAGTTAACTACCAAAAAGGTTAATAACAAGTGGAAGTTCATTTTCATTATATTATTAATATTCCATCATTACTATTCCTTACCCATGCGACGCCCACGTCGAGCGGGACGCAAGTATCAACTTGCTAAATTGAGACGCGCGTTGAGAAATAAAGCGGTGCTCGATCAAATCATTGCCACTACCGAGTGGACAGAACTTCTGGGAACCACCGAGCACATTCCGTGTGACGCGTCCGATTACGTTTCTGTATACGGTTGCCCTTGCAACCCTCTTAAAGAGGTCAACCACGCGGACCTCTCGCGAGCTCCGACGCCAGTTCTACATCCGGTCGATTGTCCAGAGGTGATCGACATAGCCGACGACGACGACAGCCGAGACACGATCATCGTTCCCAGGGTCCGTTGCCGAATCATCCGTGACGTTCCTCTGCCAGCTCATCAACGTGTCGTCTTGCGGCCAGCATCCAAGGCCACTAACGTCGTCCCGAACCGAGCAGCAGCAACTCTGCCAGATCTTCCCCACCTCGAGGACATCTGTATAGAAGATCCGATGTACGACACCTACTGTCAGTACCGCCAGTTCCTGCTGCAACAATATTATTAGGCGTTAATACAACATTGCGGTGAGTCGTATAATATCTTGTATAATTGTTGAATCCTGTAAACTCACCGTTCTCGTTGCATCCTCTCGCGCGCGATTCTTGTCGGGACACTCCTTGTAACCGCGTCGGACGTTCTTTTCTTGACTGCATCCATAGCAATATCGGTTGTCCTAGTGCATATGACAGCCCGCGGCTGTCTCGGCACGAAAGACCACTCCTCATTTTAATCATAATATCTCAACCGTCCGTCTGTCACTGTTCTCTTTTCTCTCTCTTGGTACCTGTAACAAAAACACAGTGACGGACGTGACATCCCCACCCACCCTAAACCCCGAGAAAAGACAGTCGAAAAATGAACATTGCGAATACGACTTGTCGGACATTACAAAACCAGCCCCAGCCCCACGTGCCGACACCGACAACATTTCAGTGCGACCTGTGTTTCGTACAAATATAGGAAATACTCGCCGAGAACTGTGCTCCCTGCGCGGAGTACCTCCGGACGATGCGTCGCATGAATGAGTGTGATATCGAGTGTTGAGCGAGAAATTTCTTCCTTGTAAGAAATTTCTTTTCCGCGTTGGGAGGTGTTACGTCGTCCGATGTACGACGTTGGCCTTGTACACACACTATGTATACAAGGTCTGATCTGCATAAGATCCACACACCGTCCCCTAGACATAAGAGCATAGTATTAAGATCTCATTATTGTATTGTTCTAATCCTTATCTCCGTCTCTACCCATCACCATAACTTCACCTCGATCAACACCTTACCTCAGTTTCAACCCATCACCACGACACATAATGCAATAAAGTATTGCATCACTCTGGAAGCATCTAGAAGCTTCTAGAAACGTCGAGAAGTCCAAAGACTGCTGCATCAGCAGTCCCACGCTCGTAGAGGGCAATAGGACAGCCACGAGACTGCAGCGTCAGCAGAAATGCACGTGCAGTCCCCGGGAGCGAAGACGCTGCTGCGTCAGCGGTTCTCCCACTCCGACGACTGAAGAACAAAGAGACTGCAGCGTCAGCTATCCCCACTCCGACCGAAGGAGGCAAGGCAGAGCAGACGCTTGCATCAGTCCGCCTTCAGCCAGCGACTCGCACAGACGTGCCTACCTGGCCTCAGAGTCAGTCCGGCTTCAAGAGCAGACGTGTTCAGTCTAGCTCCGCGATAGTGAAGTGTGTCGATCCTTCACTCCTAATTCCAATTCCAATTCCAACTCTAACTCAACTCAACTCAAGTCCTAATTCTCATACATTAATCCTATAACATATTACAATATCCATTATTCATTAATCCAATTACTACTCCTATTATAATACTACTTACATATTGTATACCAGTGTACTTACCAGTTCTTATTTAATATATCGTTGTTATACCAGTGCTTCGATCGTGTTATTCTTGTGTTAGTTCAACACTATCTTCCAGTTCAGTTCTTACATTGAATGTATTATACTCGTGACATATCCGGACTTGGTCTAAAGTGCGCAGTGGAAACGCTGAGCCGCCAATAAGGAATTTGAAGCGAGTCATAGAGAAGTTCTCGTGCCACGTCTAGAATTGGTCTAAAGAGCGCAGTGGAAACGCTGAGCCGCCACTATAGACGTGAAGCGAGTTAACTACCTAAAAGGTTAACAACAAATGGAAGTTCATTTTCATTATCTTATTAATATTCCGTCATTACTATTCCTTACCCATGCGACGCCCACGTCGAGCGGGACGCAAGTATCAACTTGCTAAATTGAGACGCGCGTTGAGAAATAAAGCGGTGCTCGATCAAATCATTGCCACTACCGAGTGGACAGAACTTCTGGGAACCACCGAGCACATTCCGTGTGACGCGTCCGATTACGTTTCTGTACACGGTTGCCCTTGCAGCCTTCCTAAAGAGGTCAACCACGCGGACCTCTCGCGAGCTCCGACGCCAGTTCTGCATCCGGTCGATTGTCCAGAGGTGATCGACATAGCCGACGACGACGACAGCCGAGACACGATCATCGTTCCCAGGGTCCGTTGCCGAATCATCCGTGACGTTCCTCTGCCAGCTCATCAACGTGTCGTCTTGCGGCCAGCATCCAAGGCCACTAACGTCGTCCCGAACCGAGCAGCAGCAACTTTGCCAGATCTTCCCCACCTCGAGGACATCTGTATAGAAGATCCGATGTACGACACCTACTGTCAGTACCGCCAGTTCCTGCTGCAACAATATTATTAGGCGTTAATACAACATTGCGGTGAGTCGTATAATATCTTGTATAATTGTTGAATCCTGTAAACTCACCGTTCTCGTTGCATCCTCTCGCGCGCGATTCTTGTCGGGACACTCCTTGTAACCGCGTCGGACGTTCTTTTCTTGACTGCATCCATAGCAATATCGGTTGTCCTAGTGCATATGACAGCCCGCGGCTGTCTCGGCACGAAAGACCACTCCTCATTTAAATCATAATATCTCAACCGTCCGTCTGTCACTGTTCTCTTTTCTCTCTCCTGGTACCTGTAACAAAAACACAGTGACGGACGTGACAACTGTATTAACAGTACGAAACACTGGATGCACTGAGATGTTGTCTGATTCTGCGCGAGGAGTTGGGGTAGGTTTCGCAATGTCCGACAGTCTATAATCGCAATGTTCATTATTTGACTGTCTTTTATTGGGGTCTTGGGAGGGAATGGGCTCACTTATGTCATTTTCACTTTCACTTTTCCGATATCTGACAGCGTATGTGTATGTTTCGTCTCTTTGTTTCAGGAAAATGAAGAATCTTGTCAAGGAACTCCAGATGGCGACGATGAGGTGGAGGCTCCAGCCGTATAACGAATGGAGAGCGATGCCATTGATGATTGTGCTGATAATAGTTTTTATTGTGCGAATTGCCACATATATTCCTATTAATCCAGCGGTTACGGATCCGAACGTGGTAAATCCTGACCATAACTTCTGTGCGGTAGATTCAGCTATTTGTTGAAGCGACTCTTCGTCGAGCAGGTTGAACATGTTAATATTTCCTGCTGCGTATTGTCTACCTGAGGCGCCTTGTGCAATAGTATTTATTACGGCTACCTTTTCTACAGGGAACATTATGTGATCCTGCAGTTTGTCGAGGTCGTCTTGCGAATATATGCCTCCAGTCGCAAGGTTTTTGGGGTCCACGTATTTCCATGTGGCCTTAGAGATTGGATGGAGTTCTGACGGTGCAATAGTTTCTGTTAGTGATGGAGTGAGTCGGTACCATGTTCCATGTATTCTGTAATATGGAGATAGTAACTCGCTGCACGGCTTCTCTGTACCGGTGTTTGAAATAATGTGGTCCTTTGGTTTCAGGAATCTTGAAGAATTCTTGTACGTGACGGGCAGTTCGTCATAACAGCGTTCCGTTTTCCGGATCTGGACTGTCACTGGGATACATTTGATAATATGGACCACTTCACCTGCTGGGACTGCAATAAATCCAGCGTCTTTCATGATGGCGGTTGCCACTTCTTCAGGGGCTGTGTGCAGCTGAGTGAGTGCGTTCTGGAGAATTTGTCGTTCTAGTTCGCACTTTTGACGAATGACGTCCTTATATAGTTGAGAAAATTGTGTACGGAGATGTTTCTCTACGTAGACGAATTTGCTGTTGACATAGGTGAATATGTCGAGATTGTTGACGAGGGTGGGTGACTTCTCCTTGAATTTCCCTGACTTCCCCGTTTCTAGTATGAACAGTTTTGGATGTTCTGTACGGATTATGATAAATCCGCAGACTGAAGATCGTCCTGTCTCGGTTAGTGCAAATGTTGTATCCTGAGAGGCAACTGTATACAAGGTTGGCGAGGATTTTAACTGTGGGGATAGCTTGGTCGCTAGACCTTCGTATAGAACATCGTAGTTGTTGAATCTGCATGAATCTGTTGGTGCGGGTTCCCAGAATGTGTATCCGTCCTGTGAATCGAGGCAGTTGCCTTTCTGAAGAGGACAGGTTTGTCCGGATTGTAAATGAATTTGTGCTGTGGATAGCTTTATCGGTGCAATGTAGTCCCGTATCGTGATGCGTATTATGGCTTGCACCACGACGTCCGTCCAGGTTCCAAAAGGATCGTTGTAGGTTGTGCCTGAGCAGCTTCCGTCATTCTTGATTTCTCCTGCCATTGTGAGGCTACGAGAGGTTGTGGAATTTGGCTGGACTCCTGTGATCTGTGCCGCTGGCGTAATATACAGAGTTCCAGTAGTGTGTAGATTAGAGCATGTTTCACTGGTGGTGGTTAGGAGATACTCTTGTCTACCATTGGCGACGACGGAATTATGCGAATGCATGCCACAGTAGTAGATCGTTCTGTCTATTTCAATGTGGCATTGGAGGACTCGGGCTTGCGAAAACTCGGCTAGCTGCAGAAGTTGAATTCGCTCTAAACTCTCGATCGGTGTGACATCTTCGGGTTCGCAATTCAGGTTATCGATGGTAGAGTACGTAGTGACGTTGAGTGTCGGTCCACCGCAATCATATCCAATGAGGGTATAAACTTGCGTGGTAATGGTGCATAGGATGGCAACTTGTAACGGATACATGTTTGTGGTTGCGAAATTGTCTGAAGACTGGAGCTCCTCTGGAATGATCCTATCTTCCGAGGGGCTGAGTCGTGATGCGACAAGCTTATCTTCCGGCTGTGGAAGGAGATTCTGTCGACGCTGGGTTTCGGATTTCGCTCGCTTATCGGTGTTGACCGGACGCGTGATTATCGCGGATTCTAATTTCGCGTCAGCGGAGGACTGTAATGAAATCTCCTGGGAGGGTTTCTTATCGCAAGTCGCAGGAGATGCTACAATCATTGTTCGCGGGTTATCGCAGAGGTATAGTATAATACGAAATTTGTTTCTCCTTTTTGCTGACGCGTATTTTACAGACGTATAATTCCTAGATGGATGAAACTCGCTTTGCGGTGCACGGATACTTGACCGTTTAGATTGGAAGAGATCATGTTCCGGCGAAAAATCAGAGGTAGGTTTTTGAAATGAAATATAGACTCTCTTTGACTCTGATTTAGAAATTATCGCGGGATGATCTTTTATGATCGACTCGTATACTCGGTCTATACGAGGTAGAGTTTTATGCTTTATTTTATGTAGACGTTCTGTCGTCTTTAGAGAATCAAAGGCGGGGACATTTCCTTTCAACCTAGACTCGGAATAGAAACAATCGGACTTGATACCGGAGCTTGTAGAATAAACCTTCATAGGTTTGAATTCGTGGGAGTCTTCTTTGGACTCTGGATTAAAATTGTCGGGATGGTTACCGAATACGTCGGGATGGTTACCGGAATTGAAAAGGTCGGGATGGTTACCGAATGCGTCGGGATGGTTACCGGAATTAGAAAGGTTGGGATGGTTACCGAATACGTCGGGATGGTTACCGGAATTAGAAAGGTCGGGATGGTTACCGAATGCGTCGGGATAGTACCCGGAATTAGTTGAATAACGCTCGATCTCTTCCACCTCTAACACGGGTAATCGGAATGAGATCGGACGCGGAGATGTGTTGAAACATCTGAGGCTCGCTTTGCCTCCGCGATTAGTGACTACACAGTCACCGAGGAATACATCCGGCGCTACGCTGACGCGGCGGATATATCCCTGTTTCGGGCCCTGTACGCTGACTGCAATGCAGGCGGCTGTTCGGGGCTCAACGGCAAACTCATTAGAGTCTGCTGCAGTCCTTGATTCGGACTGTTGATTTAGATTTTTGCGCTTATTGACCGGTTCCTCTACGATATTATTCGATGTGATACGAATCTCTCCCGGTTGCACCCGACGTTTTGAGAGAGGGAATGTTTCTTCCTCTGTCCTTGCGGCGTGCTTTTCAAGAGAGACCTCCGTTTTCGGAGAAGGCATTGAAATAACCCTCGTCATTGAACTATCGCGGGGCTCAGTCGGCAGTGCGCGTGAATTAGAGAACGGAATAGAAATGTTTCCGATTAAAACAAATTGCCTTGCAAAGGAAATCTCAGCTCCTCCTATAAAGAAGGGCGAGCCGAGAATTCCGTTAACACTGACTGGGAAATCGTCCCCGAGCACGTGGAATTTGACAGGGATTGTCCCCTGAATGAATATAACGACTTCGCCGAGTGTTACTATGGAACCCTCGGTTATTCCATGAACTTCGATCGTGCTCGTGGGATCAATGGTTATCCCAGGTTTTAAACTAGACGCGCGTATCAAATTGACTTCCGAGCCCGTGTCTAATAAGAATTCACTTTTCTCGCGAAGCTGAGGGGCGGAGATTTGTACGCGCGGGATCGGCGAGTCTACTGCGAGGTTAACTGCAGAGACGAATCGTCGATCTGGTCTTCGGGGAGCTCGTTCGTTCGAACGGCGGTCTGCGTGAATGTTTGGTTGCGCTTTGTTGGGGCGGCCTCCCGCTGTTGATTCGTTCCTGTCGGGAGGCCTGACTCGTTTCCCGAGCGCAGGTTATTGTTATAGGCTCTTTTTCGACATTCGTGAATGTCATGCCCGGGAGTTTTGCAATAGTTGCAAAACTTGCGGGGCTCTCCCGAACGTCTGTCGCGATTTGAATTCGGGTCCCGGTTTTCGCGCTGCGGGTTTTGTTCGCGAGGGGTTTCGGATCGCCACTGCGGAGTTGGAGAACGATAAGAGTTGCGGTTCGAGTTTCTCCACGAGTCTCGACGTTGGTCGGACCCGTTATCGCGACGCTCATCCGGTCTGTTGTCGCGACGTTCAGGGATGCGTTCGCGAGAATTGAAATTGTCAGAAGAGCGTGGGCGATAGGAGCTTCTGTTATCTGAGAAGCTTACCTTGCGGGGATCGTCACGATTAGATTCGCGACGACGGTTTTGATACAGCTCATATTGCTTATATGCAGAGATGGCTGCTTCGAAGATCTCTGCCGAATTCTGAGAACGGCAATGCAAAACTTCGCTGCGAAGTTGTGGGAGTAGACCGCGAAGGAAGCACTCGACTGTGAAACGATCGATTTCTCTGTAGTCGTAATGTCCTTCGGTAGAATCGCTGATGGCGGTTCGTAAATCTTTGACTCGATTTATGAAGTCAAGAATATGCTCATTGTTGCCCTGGGCTACGCTTGCCAATTCGCCACGGTACTGGTCCACGAATTTGTAGGGTCCCAGTACTGTTCGTAGCTTATCGCAAAGTTGTGAGATCGTACGTATGTTTTCGCCTTCAATGGCAGCGTACGCACGATCGGAAAGTTTATTGCAGATTAGTTTAGTAAGGGCACGTTCTATGGATTCGGGGATAGAATCACGCGCGCGTTTGCAGGCGCGGATGAATTTTAGGACGGGAATCGATGTTCCGTCGAATTTGGGTACGAGTTCTGCGGCTTGTTTCAACGCGAAATTTCCTGTTGGCTCATATTGCGGGGTTTCGCGTGGCTCTGATAATGAAGGTTCTCGCGTGTTAGAGACGTTACTGGGGCCTGGTGTAGGCGCTTGGTGACGTAAGTTTTGGTTCAAGGCTTGAATATTGTGGAGCTCTTTGCGTATTTCATCGAGCATGTTATTTTGATTCTGTGCGTCTTCTTCATATTTAAGACGCAATTTAGCAATGAATTCGGTTTGCTCTTTTAAATATTCCTCTTTACGGGCGAGATCTTGCGCGTAAAGAAGTAGCTCTTCCTCGGTTGGCGGAGGAAGGTCTTGATTAGGATCCGCTCGGGGATCCGTTTGGGATCGTGTGATTGGGCGAGACATTTTGCGATATTAGTGTGAATTCTTACTCGACACACGATATAGAGAACAAATGTCAGACGTACGAAAACAATTTGTTAATGGTTCAACTACCGGCGACCGTTTTCGTGTCCTACCGACTGCGCCAAATTTTGTTACGTCACGCCCCACGTCCTAGGCAAAGGAGATGACCCCAGGAGGCGGCACGTGGAATTGATGAGGAAACGGTCTTTTACGCCAAGACAGCCAGACGGGCAGTCATATGCGTTAGGACACCGATAGTCATTTGGAAAACCGGCACCCGCTTGCAGTCAACGCGGATGGCGATACTTATACGTAAACGCAACGAACGCGGTGAGTTGACATGGGGTAAAGATGGATACAAGATACTGATTCTCACCGGTTTGTTGTTACGCCTTAATAATACTGTCGCAGGAGTTGTTTCCTCTGCGCTGCGTAGACCTCGTACTGTGGGTCCTCGATGCAAATATCTTCCAGGCGAGGAAGATTGGGAAGACGCAACGTAATACGTTGACGTGGTGACAGGAACGTGCTGTTGGTGATGACGCAACGAGGACGTGGCAGGATCACTGTGTCCTGGCTATCGTCGTCGTCAGAGATGTCGGTTTGTTGTTACGCCTTAATAATACTGTCGCAGGAGTTGTTTCCTCTGCGCTGCGTAGACCTCGTACTGTGGGTCCTCGATGCAAATATCTTCCAGGCGAGGAAGATTGGGAAGACGCAACGTAATACGTTGACGTGGTGACAGGAACGTGCTGTTGGTGATGACGCAACGAGGACGTGGCAGGATCACTGTGTCCTGGCTGTCGTCGTCGTCAGAGATGTCTATGAGATCGATGATCTCATAGCGGGCAGCTGGTGTAACGTTGACAGGCGTGGAACGCGAGAGATCCGCGTGGTTGATCTCTGTGTTCGGAATCGGACGGCACGGACAACCGTATACCGATACGTAATCTGACGCGTCACACTCGATATTCTCGGTCGTGACGTGTTCGACGCATGAGGAGAGAGGAGCGAAAGGAACTTGGTTTAACAACTCCTTCTCAAGAAATCCTTTATAGGAATTTTGTCTATGTTCTGAATGAAAAAGGGAAAATTGGCCAGGGGTTCCCCGGAGGCGCTGGCCAGCGGTAATCCACCTGTGACTTTAATAAAATGTAGTTATTGAAAAGGTCCGCTCGTTCATTGACACTACCCAAGCGGAGCGGACGAACTGGCCTCCAAGCCGGGTCACTGTGTAACGAACGAGGGCACTGTTAGAACTGTCACTATAGATCTAGCACTGCACGTATTCCTTGTGTGAACTGTCACTTGATGGAGACTTGATCGAACACTTGACCGAGAAAACACTTGACCGATCAAAATGTCGCTTGCAGACGTATTGTCTCGGCGGAGCTGTAAGCTTCTCCCTTTGTGACCGAGTTTCAATACTCAACAAGTGCACGATTGCTAATGGAACAATTGTTCAAAATGTCACTTGCAGACGTATTGTCTCGGCGGAGCTGTAAGCTTCTCCCTTTGTGACCGAGTTTCAATACTCTACAAGTGCACGATAAACGAAGATATAGTTTGAATATCGGAGAGAAATATGTCACTGAATTGATTGAATTGTAACAGAAGTCACTCGCGAAGTTCTGGTAAAATAAGATATATTATAATAATAACTTGGTTACACTTGGTTACAATTGTATTAATATAAATGTGAATATGAATTAAGTGAATTAATTGCGTAGGAGTTAGTAAATGAATTAGTGTTGGAATAGAGACTGCGTTGAGTCGGAATTGGTATTGAGTTTGAATTAGAATTGGAATTAGAATTGGAATTGGAATTGTAGAACAAACGTCGATGAACGTCGAAGCGCGAATTAGAAGAGCGCAGGTCGACACGTCTGCTCGCTTCGCTGGCTTGGGCCAGACTGACTGATGTCGTTGTGTGAGAATGGAGTGAGCGCAGACCGACACGTCCGCTCACTCCGCTGGCTAGGACCAGACTGATGCAAGAGGCAGCTCTGCGTAGCCTCCTTCGCTCGGAGTGGGGGTTGCTGACGCTGCAGTCCCTTTGTCCTCGCTCGTCGGAGTGGTGACGGGTGCAAGACTGCTGACGTTGCAGTCTCTTTGTCCTCGCTCTCGACAGAGTGGTGACGCGTGCAAGACTGCTGACGTTGCGATCTCTTTGTTCTCGAGGTGGCGTTTACTCGAGCGGAGTTGAGGATTTGAACAAGTTATAAGTGTAGATGAGGGTTTGAACAAGTGTTAGGTAAGATTGAGAGTTTGGAGTGGTGGTTGGGTTTAGAACAATTGGGAGAGTCGAGATTTAAGTAGTGATGGGTATTAGAACAAGTTTAGGAAAAGTCGTGGGTGAAGTAGTGATGGGTTTAGGATGTATTAGAATTAGAACAAGAGTTTGATAGCGATGGGTTTAAGAGGTATTATGTACTTAATATTTAATCTTAGCCTAGAATCGAGGTACGGTCCTCGATTCGACCAACGTCGGAGGTCGTCCGACGTAACACTATATATGGTGGAATCTGAAGACACCACGTTCGCGTTGACAGAATCTGGTCGTACATCAATTTGCGGTTATATTATTATTCGCACGGAGCACCCCAAGCTCTTTATTCTGGATACAAGTTTGTCCGGTAAATTCAAGGAACGCACTCACACCATAGTAAGCAATCTGGACATATTCACCTACGTGAATAGTAAGTTCATCTACGTAGAAAAACATCTGAAAAGTCAACTTACCCAGTTGTACCAGGATGTCATCCGGCAAAAGTGCGAACTGGAGAAACAGGTCCTTCAAAACGCACTAACGATGTTACACTCATCACCGGAAGAAATAGCAGCTGCCATTATGCGAGAACCAGGATTCGTCGCAGTTCCAGCTGGAGAAGTGGTGCATATTATAAAGTGCATTCCAGTAACCGTACAAGTTCGGAAAACGGATAAGTGTTTCGATGAACTTCCGATCACTTACCAGAATTCTTCCAAGTTCTTAAAGCCAGGAGACCATATTATAGTTGCCACAGGTACAGAAAAGCCATGCAATGAACTCCTGCCGCCTCTCTACAAAATAAACGGAATTTGGTATCGTTTAACGCCGTCACTCACAGAGACCGTTGCCCCAGCAACATTACAACCGCTCATCAAACCCACGTGGAAGTACGTGGATCCAACAAATATCGCAACAGGCGGAATTTATTCCCAAGAGGATCTCAACAAACTACAGGACCACATCATGTTTCCAGTGGAAAGAGTGGCCGTAATAAATTCTATCGCCCAAGGAGCATCCGGCAGAAATTACGCAACAGGAAACGTTAATATGTTCAACCTGCTTGACGAAAACTCCCTGCAACAGATAGCGGAGTCAACAGCACAAAAACTGTGGTCAGGATTCACCACATTTGGTTCAATCAGTGCCGGAGTGCTAGGAATATATATAGCAATCCGAACAATAAAGACTATCATAAGTACCATAATCAATGGTATTGCATTGCACTCACTTTACGGATGGAGTTTGCATCTAGCAGTCGCCGTATGGAGCTCCCTCACAAGATTCTTCATCTTCCTGAAGCAAAAGGACAATACTTACACGTATGCAGCAAGATACAGGAAAAGTGCAAGTGAAAGTGTTAGTGAACAAAGTGATTCCCCACCCACCCTAAACCCCGAGAAAAGACAGTCGAAAAATGAACATTGCGAATACGACTTGTCGGACATTACAAAACCAGCCCCAGCCCCACGTGCCGACACCGACAACATTTCAGTGCGACCTGTGTTTCGTACAAATATAGGAAATACTCGCCGAGAACTGTGCTCCCTGCGCGGAGTACCTCCGGACGATGCGTCGCATGAATGAGTGTGATATCGAGTGTTGAGCGAGAAATTTCTTCCTTGTAAGAAATTTCTTTTCCGCGTTGGGAGGTGTTACGTCGTCCGATGTACGACGTTGGCCTTGTACACACACTATGTATACAAGGTCTGATCTGCATAAGATCCACACACCGTCCCCTAGACATAAGAGCATAGTATTAAGATCTCATTATTGTATTGTTCTAATCCTTATCTCCGTCTCTACCCATCACCATAACTTCACCTCGATCAACACCTTACCTCAGTTTCAACCCATCACCACGACACATAATGCAATAAAGTATTGCATCACTCTGGAAGCATCTAGAAGCTTCTAGAAACGTCGAGAAGTCCAAAGACTGCTGCATCAGCAGTCCCACGCTCGTAGAGGGCAATAGGACAGCCACGAGACTGCAGCGTCAGCAGAAATGCACGTGCAGTCCCCGGGAGCGAAGACGCTGCTGCGTCAGCGGTTCTCCCACTCCGACGACTGAAGAACAAAGAGACTGCAGCGTCAGCTATCCCCACTCCGACCGAAGGAGGCAAGGCAGAGCAGACGCTTGCATCAGTCCGCCTTCAGCCAGCGACTCGCACAGACGTGCCTACCTGGCCTCAGAGTCAGTCCGGCTTCAAGAGCAGACGTGTTCAGTCTAGCTCCGCGATAGTGAAGTGTGTCGATCCTTCACTCCTAATTCCAATTCCAATTCCAACTCTAACTCAACTCAACTCAAGTCCTAATTCTCATACATTAATCCTATAACATATTACAATATCCATTATTCATTAATCCAATTACTGTTACGTCGTCCGATGTACGACGTTGGCCTTGTACACACACTATGTATACAAGGTCTGATCTGCATAAGATCCACACACCGTCCCCTAGACATAAGAGCATAGTATTAAGATCTCATTATTCTATTGTTCTAATCCTTATCTCCGTCTCTACCCATCACCATAACTTCTCCTTGATCAACACCTTACCTCAGTTTCAACCCATCACCACGACACATAATGCAATAAAGTATTGCATCACTCTGGAAGCATCTAGAAGCTTCTAGAAACGTCGAGAAGTCCAAAGACTGCTGCATCAGCAGTCCCACGCTCGTAGAGGGCAATAGGACAGCCACGAGACTGCACCGTCAGCAGAAATGCACGTGCAGTCCCCGGGAGCGAAGACGCTGCTGCGTCAGCGGTTCTCCCACTCCGACGACTGAAGAACAAAGAGACTGCAGCGTCAGCTATCCCCACTCCGACCGAAGGAGGCAAGGCAGAGCGGACGCTTGCAGCAGTCCGCCTCCAGACAGCGACTCGAACGGTCCGCTCCAAGCGAGCGACTCGCACGGACGTGCCAGTCCGGCTTCTTCCGACTTCAAGAGCAGACGTGTTCAGTCTAGCTCCGCGATAGTGAAGTGTGTCGATCCTTCACTCCTAATTCCAATTCCAATTCCAACTCTAACTCAACTCAACTCAACTCCTAATTCTCATACATTATTCCTACAACATATTACTATATCCATTATTCATTAATCCAATTACTACTCCTATTATAATACTACTTACTTATTGTATACCAGTGTACTTACCAGTTCTTATTTAATATATCGTTGTTATGCCAGTGCTTCGATCTTGTTATTCTTGTGTTAGTTCAACACCATCTTCCAATTCAGTTCTTGCATCGAATATATTAAACTCGTGACATATCTGGACTTGGTCTAAAGTGCGCAGTGGAAACGCTGAGCCGCCAATAAGGAATTTGAAGCGAGTCATAGAGAAGTTCTCGTGCCACGTCTAGAATTGGTCTAAAGTGCGCAGTGGAAACGCTGAGCCGCCACTATAGACGTGAAGCGAGTTAACTACCAAAAAGGTTAATAACAAGTGGAAGTTCATTTCATATATTATTATTATTAATATTCCATCATTACTATTCCTTACCCATGCGACGCCCACGTCGAGCGGGACGCAAGTATCAACTTGCTAAATTGAGACGCGCGTTGAGAAATAAAGCGGTGCTCGATCAAATCATTGCCACTACCGAGTGGACAGAACTTCTGGGAACCACCGAGCACATTCCGTGTGACGCGTCCGATTACGTTTCTGTATACGGTTGCCCTTGCAACCCTCCTAAAGAGGTCAACCACGCGGACCTCTCGCGAGCTCCGACGCCAGTTCTACATCCGGTCGATTGTCCAGAGGTGATCGACATAGCCGACGACGACGACAGCCGAGACACGATCATCGTTCCCAGGGTCCGTTGCCGAATCATCCGTGACGTCTCTCTGCCAGCTCATCAACGTGTCGTCTTGCGGCCAGCATCCAAGGCCACTAACGTCGTCCCGAACCGAGCAGCAGCAACTCTGCCAGATCTTCCCCACCTCGAGGACATCTGTATAGAAGATCCGATGTACGACACCTACTGTCAGTACCGCCAGTTCCTGCTGCAACAATATTATTAGGCGTTAATACAACATTGCGGTGAGTCGTATAATATCTTGTATAATTGTTGAATCCTGTAAACTCACCGTTCTCGTTGCATCCACTCGCGCGCGATTCTTGTCGGGACACTCCTTGTAACCGCGTCGGACGTTCTTTTCTTGACTGCATCCATAGCAATATCGGTTGTCCTAGTGCATATGACAGCCCGCGGCTGTCTCGGCACGAAAGACCACTCCTCATTTTAATCATAATATCTCAACCGTCCGTCTGTCACTGTTCTCTTTTCTCTCTCCTGGTACCTGTAACAAAAACACAGTGACGGACGTGACAAATTTGGCGCAGTCGGTAGGACATCGAAGTGGTCGCCGATATTTGCATTAATAAGCCCCGACGCGTGTCAGTACGAAATTCACATTTTAAATCTCATTTATATCCTCCAAAATGTCTCGCCCAATCACGCGATCTCAAAGGGATCTCCAAGCAGATCCTAACGCAGACCTTCCCCCAATGACCGAGGAAGAGCTACTCCTTTATGCGCAAGACCTCGCCCGTAGAGAGCAATATCTCAAAGAGGAAACAGATTTCATTGCCAAATTGCGTCTCAAATACGAAGAAGACGCACAAAACCAAAAGAATATGCTCGACGAAATACGAAAAGAGCTTCGCAACATCCAAATCACGAGTCAAACCCTACGTCAACAATCGCCTACACCAGGCCCTAGTAACGTCTCTAATATGCGGGAACCTTCACCGCCAGAGCCACGCGAAATCCCACAGTATGAACCTACTGGTAATTTCGCTCTAAAACAAGCTGCCGAGCTTGTCCCTAGATTCGACGGAACTTCGTCTTCCGTCCTACAATTCATACGTGCATGCAAACGCGCGCGTGACACCGTACCGGCCACTGCAGAGCGTGCCCTCACAAAATTGCTCTGCAATAAACTCCACGATCGTGCTTATGCCGCTATAGAAGGCGAGCACATATCCACAATTTCTGCACTATGCGAAAAGTTACGTACAGTGCTGGGCCCATACAAATTCGTGGACCAGTACCGTGGCGATCTCGCGAGTGTACTCCAAGCTCCAAACGAGCACATCTTAGACTTCATCAATCGCGTTAAAGACCTTCGAACCGCGATTCAAGATGCCACAGATATTGGCCTTGATTACGAAGAACTAGATCGCTTCGTGGTAGATTGTTTTCTACGAGGTCTCCTTCCCCAGCTGCGTGCCGAAGTGCTTCATTGCCCTTCGCGAAATCCTGCCACTGTTTTCGAAGCAGCCATCTCTGCTTACAGGCAGTATGAGTCAGACCAGACTCGTCGACGAGAACTGATCCGCGAAGAAAAACGAGTCAGCTTCTCTGATAACCGGCCGTATCGCCAGCGTTCCACGTACGAGTCCGCTCGTGACATTCCAGAGCGAACTCAGGAACGCCGCGATAACAGACCGGACTCGTCTCAGCAGTCCTCAAGAAACTCAAACCGGGACTCTTATCGCTCCCCGACGCCGCAACGGCGATGGGAAAACAATCCTCGCGACCAAAACACGTACCGCGATGGTCGCACAGATCGCCCCTCAAGCCCTAACAAATTTTGCAACTACTGCAAAGTCCCCGGGCACGATATTCACGAGTGCCGTAAGCGCGCTTTTAATAATAATAGGAGGTCGGGAAACGAGTCCGGCCTCCCGACCGAAGCCAACCCAAGGCGGGAGGCCGCATCTTCAACTCAAACTACAGCCCGCACCCAAACAGCTATCCGGACGAACGACCAGTCCGACGATTCGTCTCAGCAATAAATCTTGCTGCAGACTCACCAATTCCGCGCGTAAAAATCTCCGCCCCTCAATTACAAAAGAAGTGTGAATTTTTGTTAGACACGGGTTCGGAGATCAATTTAATTCGTGCGTCAAGTCTAGAACCAAATCTACCTATAGATCATACGAACACTATAGAAGTCCAAGGAATAACCGAGGGATCCATTCCAACTCTCGGTCAAATTAAAATACACTTACAGGGTCAAAACCCTATCGAATTTCATGTCTTGGAAGAAAACTTCCCAATTAACATCGACGGAATCCTCGGTTCTCCCTTCTTCAGAACAGGAGCCGAGATCTCCTTTGCGAATCAATCCATAACGATAGGAAACATTCGGGTTCCCTTCTCGAACCCTCGCGCGCCCACGGCTGAGCCTCGCGATAAATTGGCAGCAGAGGTTATTTCAATGCCTTCGTCTATGACCAACGATCTCGTTAAAACTCCAGCCGCCAAGCGTGAGGAACATTCGGCAAGGAACGTTCGAGTGTCTTCCTCAAATCCTCGTGCACCTGCGGTCAGACCTTGCAGAGCCCCGGTGACGGAGGTTATTTCAATGCCTCCTCGGGATTCAATCGAGTACTCCCTAGAGAAAAACGCCGTGAAAAGCCGGCCGGAATCGAAGGAGACTCGAGAGATATCGGAGTACACTGCGAGAAGTCGGATCGTGGAGCGTGAGGATCGAGTCCGAACAAAGACTCCTCCGAAATCCGAAGAATTCGTCCTCGAACCTCGTACCGTTGCGTGTATAGCGGTCGACGTCGAAGGACCCAAACAGGGATATATCCGCCGTGTTAATGTAGCGCCGGATGTATTCCTGGGTGACTGCGTCGTCACCAATCGTAAAGGCAAAGCGAGCCTCCGGTGTTTTAACACCTCGTCGGAAAGAGTTTCATTTCGATTGCCCCCATTGGAGATGGAAGAAATCGAGTCGTACTCTTCCGACCTTTCTAATTCCGGGTATCATCCCGACGCATTCGGTAACCATCCCGACCTTTCTAATTCCGGGTACTATCCCGACGCATTCGGTAACCATCCCGACCTTACTAATTCCGGGAACCATCCCGACGCATTCGGTAACCATCCCGACCTTACTAATTCCGGGAACCATCCCGACGTATTCGGTAACCATCCCGACCTTTCTAATTCCGGGAACCATCCCGACGCATTCGGTAACCATCCCGACCTTTCTAATTCCGGGTATCATCCCGACGCATTCGGTAACCATCCCGACATTACTAACTCCGGTAACCAGCCCGATTCTTATACTAACTCCGGTAACCAGCCCGATCTTTATACTAACTCCGGTAACCAGCCCGATTCTCATACTAACTCCGGTAACCAGCCCGATCTTTATACTAACTCCGGTAACCAGCCCGATTCTCATACTAACTCCGGTAACCAGCCCGATTCTTATTCTAACTCCGGTAACCAGCCCGATCTTTATACTAACTCCGGTAACCAGCCCGACTTTTATACTAACTCCGGTAACCAGCCCGATCAATTCCAAAACCAACTCCATTCTTACGACAATCAAAGATCTTCAAGACCCATATGTAAGCAGGTCTGTTCTATACTGCACGATAAATCCAGTGACAGTTCTAAACCAGAGAAGGATATCAAAGCCTCCAAAGTAAAAGAACTTCATAACTTACTTCGAAATCATATCTTTGATGATCCACAGAAACTCGATTCCTTTCAACTTCCATCTGCACGTTGCCATGCGAAGCGAAACAAATACGATAAAATTAATCTCTGCGCTACAGCGAAATACGCGTCAGCAAGAAAGAAATGTAAATCCGAATACCCTCGCGATAACGGATATTCCTATGAGAATAAGCGAGCGAAATTCAAAGCCCAGCATCGGCAAAATCTCCTTCGACCACCGGAAGATATAGAACAGGTATTCCTACTCAAAGAACCCTGCAAGGGCAAATTCGATGCGCAATATACGGGTCCTCACGAAATTTGCGACATCTTAGACTCAAACAATGTAAAAATTAAAGTAGGGAACCATTTTAAGATTGTACATGCAAACAAACTCAAGCGTGCGCCGAATAATCCAACGCAAACCCCGCGTCAGCGAAACGTGACACTCATCTGGACGCAGATCAGAAAAGACAAAAGTGACAGTGACACCAGTGATTCCCCACCCACCCTAAACCCCGAGAAAAGACAGTCGAAAAATGAACATTGCGAATACGACTTGTCGGACATTACAAAACCAGCCCCAGCCCCACGTGCCGACACCGACAACATTTCAGTGCGACCAGTGTTTCGTACAAATATAGGAAATACTCGCCGAGAACTGTGCTCCCTGCGCGGAGTACCTCCGGACGATGCGTCGCATGAATGAGTGTGTGATCGAGTGTTGAGCGAGAAATTTCTTCCTTGTAAGAAATTTCTTTTCCGCGTTGGGAGGTGTTACGTCGTCCGATGTACGACGTTGGCCTTGTACACACACTATGTATACAAGGTCTGATCTGCATAAGATCCACACACCGTCCCCTAGACATAAGAGCATAGTATTAAGATCTCATTATTCTATTGTTCTAATCCTTATCTCCGTCTCTACCCATCACCATAACTTCTCCTTGATCAACACCTTACCTCAGTTTCAACCCATCACCACGACACATAATGCAATAAAGTATTGCATCACTCTGGAAGCATCTAGAAGCTTCTAGAAACGTCGAGAAGTCCAAAGACTGCTGCATCAGCAGTCCCACGCTCGTAGAGGGCAATAGGACAGCCACGAGACTGCACCGTCAGCAGAAATGCACGTGCAGTCCCCGGGAGCGAAGACGCTGCTGCGTCAGCGGTTCTCCCACTCCGACGACTGAAGAACAAAGAGACTGCAGCGTCAGCTATCCCCACTCCGACCGAAGGAGGCAAGGCAGAGCGGACGCTTGCAGCAGTCCGCCTCCAGACAGCGACTCGAACGGTCCGCTCCAAGCGAGCGACTCGCACGGACGTGCCAGTCCGGCTTCTTCCGACTTCAAGAGCAGACGTGTTCAGTCTAGCTCCGCGATAGTGAAGTGTGTCGATCCTTCACTCCTAATTCCAATTCCAATTCCAACTCTAACTCAACTCAACTCAACTCCTAATTCTCATACATTATTCCTACAACATATTACTATATCCATTATTCATTAATCCAATTACTACTCCTATTATAATACTACTTACTTATTGTATACCAGTGTACTTACCAGTTCTTATTTAATATATCGTTGTTATGCCAGTGCTTCGATCTTGTTATTCTTGTGTTAGTTCAACACCATCTTCCAATTCAGTTCTTGCATCGAATATATTAAACTCGTGACATATCTGGACTTGGTCTAAAGTGCGCAGTGGAAACGCTGAGCCGCCAATAAGGAATTTGAAGCGAGTCATAGAGAAGTTCTCGTGCCACGTCTAGAATTGGTCTAAAGTGCGCAGTGGAAACGCTGAGCCGCCACTATAGACGTGAAGCGAGTTAACTACCAAAAAGGTTAATAACAAGTGGAAGTTCATTTCATATATTATTATTATTAATATTCCATCATTACTATTCCTTACCCATGCGACGCCCACGTCGAGCGGGACGCAAGTATCAACTTGCTAAATTGAGACGCGCGTTGAGAAATAAAGCGGTGCTCGATCAAATCATTGCCACTACCGAGTGGACAGAACTTCTGGGAACCACCGAGCACATTCCGTGTGACGCGTCCGATTACGTTTCTGTATACGGTTGCCCTTGCAACCCTCCTAAAGAGGTCAACCACGCGGACCTCTCGCGAGCTCCGACGCCAGTTCTACATCCGGTCGATTGTCCAGAGGTGATCGACATAGCCGACGACGACGACAGCCGAGACACGATCATCGTTCCCAGGGTCCGTTGCCGAATCATCCGTGACGTCTCTCTGCCAGCTCATCAACGTGTCGTCTTGCGGCCAGCATCCAAGGCCACTAACGTCGTCCCGAACCGAGCAGCAGTGTGACGTCGGTCGCACCTCCGACGTTAGCTTTAAGACTACATGTAAAATTAGATACATAAGAGCGAGCGTTCCCCTTTAAAGATTCCAAAACTCCTAAAAATCCTTCATAACAATGAAACCTTAACACCACGTACATCTGATTGAAATCCATCAACATAACCTAAAATCCAAAATCTGTCAAAATCCTAAAATAGCCAAAAATGGCCCAAACTCGAAGATTAAAATATCATTGGACTCGTGAGCGAAAATCATGAAACTAACCTAAAAATTTGTAGGTTATGTTCTCAATTCGCGTTTGTTTAGACTTTACCAAAATTTCGATTTTTGGTAATTTTCAAAAGTACTTAGAATATTTTCAAACATATGATCGGTCGACAAATGATGTCAACTAATCATATGACATATAAAATTTACATCGAAACGCCTTGCAAAAGCAAGCGCTCGAAAATATTCTAAGTCCCAATTTATTTAAATAAATAAATAGGTACGCCAATGGTTACCACTTAATTTTCGAGTCCTGCACCACTGGGAACGAAAACTGCTGACTCTAGTGCGGCGGCCATCGCGCTGTTTACGACGAAGACCGGCACAAAGAGGACACGGTCCCCTTTTGCGAAGTCAGCATTTTTCGGACGAACGTTGTTCGTCGACGAACGTTCGATTTTCCCCAGTCCTCTCCGGGGACCCGAGTGGGTCAGTCGAGTTTTCGTCAATCTTCCAAGTCCAGACTATTTAGACATAGTCTTTCCAAATCCAGATTGTTTAGACACAATCTTCCCAAATCCATACTGTTTAGACACAGTCCCTAATACCATTCAGTAATATCGTATTCTTATTCGTTTAATTCAAATATTACTTCGTTTATTCAATTAAACATTTTTATTGCGTTTCATATTTCGTACTTAGTACGTATTTCGATTTCGTTAATAATAAGCATCTTTACCTTTGTATTCTTTTACGTTATTAATATACTTTGTTTTACCAGAGTCAATCTAAATCCCAATTATTATTTCCTTGCTCCTAACTTCGTAGTTTGAAGTGACACGTTGTTAGTTAGAGATAGAGTTCTCACTGGAAAGTTCGCGAATAGTATTCCTTATTCAATTTCCTGTTACGTGTTCGCGTACGTGCGTGATAGTGATAGACTTGCTCGCATAGCAAGCTCCGCAGCATCCACGTCCGTTTTCTCGAATCAAAATATCGTCAACCACGCGGACGATATTCGCGAGATAAATTCACGGGATCGCACAGCGTCCACGCCCGTTTTCGCTAGTTAAAATATCGTCAATCACGCGGACGATATTCGTGAGTTAGATTCACGGTATCGTACAGCGTCCACGCCCGTTTCCTCAACGAGCGCATCCGTCTACAATACCGTAGCAGCCAGCTGTCAATCATTGGAGGTCGTTCCTGTCAAATATTGACGTGACAGAGTTTGGCGCAGTCGTCAATCCTTGAAGGTCGTTTCCAGCCATTTGGATCAACGCCTGTCAAGCAGAGCGGACCGTATTCAAGGCCATCAGCGCAACCGTAGCTGTTCATCCGTTGCGAATTCATGTCTCGTGTCAATCGACAAACAAGCGAAGCGTAAAAGTAAGTGGAACATATTATCGCGTATGTTTCAGGGTCGCGTGCATCATTCATCTGTGTAAGACTGCATGCAGGTGTCGGCATCGGGTCCTAGTCTGTTGATAAAAAGACCAACACTTTTATTAAATGTCAGTCAGTGGAAGAGTAGAGTAGCCGGGCCGCGGTATTCTCTTCTCTTGCTCTTATAGCCCCGCCAGGACGTGACAAATTTGGCGCAGTCGGTAGGACACTCGTTGGTCACCGATGTTAGAAGCACGGCATCGAGGAATAAAAATAGAATCAGTGTTAGCACGCGAACTCCTGTGCGTTCCATCATTGTTTGACAATTTAACGCAGTAGACTTAGAGTCCGTGAAAGCATAGTGTCAGTTAAAAGTGCGACGGGCAGTGAAGGAAATGCCCTTTCGCCCACGTTACATACTCAAATTATTTTTCGCGATGTTCGTACTCAGTACTAATTCATCGAGAGTTTTAGTGAACGTTAAAGTGCGACGGGCGGTTTAGAAAACGCCCCTTCGCCCACGTTATATAGTCGGATTATTTTTCGCGAATTTCATACTTTGAAATTTTCAAGCGACGCAATCATGGAAACGCGTAGCGAGGCTAGAAAGAAGGTTCCTCCTACGGAAGAGGAATTAATTGAATTCCAGAAAGATTTAGCTCGTAGAGAAGCAGCTCTCATTAATCAAACCGCCGCGTTGACTCAACTCAAATTGCAATACGAAACAGAAACGCGCGATCAGAGAGAAACGTACGAGGATATACGCCGCGAGATAGCAGAAATCCGATCGGCCAGAGATTCTCAATCAATTCCAGCTAGCCCAGTCGTTGCGCCCCGCGAACCCATAATGCACGATTCTTCGAATTTCACCGTTAAACAAGCGGTTGAACTTGTGCCTACCTTTGACGGCACCTCCATAACCGTGCTACAATTCGTTCGCGCGTGCAAGCGAGCCTTGGAAGCTGTTCCAGCCACAGCTGAGCGTACCCTCACTAGATTAGTATGCAATAAGCTTAGAGGACAGGCATACGCCGCGATTGAAGACGTAAATATTAACACAATCTCTGAATTGTGCAACCGCCTGAAAGATGTACTAGGCCCATATAAATTCATCGATCAGTATCGCGGAGAATTAGCTTCGATACACCAGGGACAGTCCGAGCACGTGTTGAATTATATTACGCGAGTAAAGGACCTTAGAACGGCGATCATAGATTCAGGCCGCGGGGTCCCCAATCTAGACGAGATTGATAAATTCACAATTGATTGTTTCATGCGTGGTCTTATCCCAGCGCTTCGAGCCGAGGTCAGGCTCTGCGCGTCACTCGAATTACAGAAAATATTCGACGAAGCAGTAACCGCGTACAAACAGTACGAGCTTGACCGTGTTCGTTATCGTGACGACGGACGCCGCGTTGCATTCTCCGACTCTCGTAATCGCACACCAGAGCGATCAAGCAACTCTTATTATGATAGGAATGCGCCTGAGCAGCGCAACAGATCTTCGGAAAGGAAAGATCAACGACCTTCCTTTTCACCTCGTGAATCCTGGCGAGACAGGAAACCCGATAACAGAGACGCGTATCGCTCTCCTCCTCCGCGACGTCACGAACCGTCGCATTCAAATCAGCGCGAAACATATAAACGCGAAGATCGCGCTTCCCAGTCCCCAGGTCGCGATCGCTTTCCTACGGAGAGTCGGAAGTATTGTAAATATTGTAAGCGCACGGGACATGACATATACGAATGTCGCCGCCGCGAATATTACAGTAGAAATGAGTCGGGAAACGAATCAAGCCTCCCGACAAACGCGACCAAAGGACGGGAGGCATCCCAAGAGAATCGCCAAAAGGCAACACAGCTGGCCGTCATCAGCAACGACCAGCAGTAGATGAAATTCGAGTAGATAGGAGAGATAACCCGGACGGTCAGCAGAATGAACGACCATCCGCGAAATTAGTCTCGGCAATAAATCTCGCGCCGGACTCCCCTATCCCTCGAATAAAAGCAAGATCGTCACTCTTCTCAAAAGAGTGTGAGTTCCTCTTGGACACCGGGTCCGAGGTCAACTTAATCCGAGCGTCTGGTATCAAATCTGACGTTCATCTAAAAACTGACAGCGTCATACACGTCCATGGCGTGACAGAAGGAGAAATTGCGACCCTCGGTTATATCAATGCGGAGCTAGCAGATTCCATTAAAGTCACGCTACACGTTCTGCCTGACAGTTTTCCAATTAATATAGATGGTATCTTAGGCTCCCCCTTCTTCAGAGAGGGAGCAGAGATATCATTTGCGAAGGAATGCGTAGAGTATAAAAACCTACGTATTCCCTTTTCGAATCCTCGGGAATATTCCAACGAAAGCCGTACCGCCGCCTGCATAGCCGTCAACGTAAAGGGCCCAAGCGAAGGGTATGTGCGAAAAGTAGATGTAAAACCCGATGTGTTCTTAGGTGATTGTTTAGTCACCAACCGTAACGGAAAGGCATACCTGCGATGCTTTAACGCATCGTCCGAAGTGGCGTCCTTCTCCCTGCCTACGTTGGAGGTGGAAGAGATCGAGGTTCCCTTTTCGAATATTCAAGCCGAAGTCAATTCGGACTTATTCAATGCTCGTGCGTGCCGCGCGCACGAGACGATCGTTAACGATCAACTCGCGTCTTCTATTAATTCCGGTAACCATTCCGACGATTCCGGTAGCCATCCCGATTCTTTAAATAATTCCGGTAACCATCCCGACGATTCCGGTAGCCATCCCGATTCTTTAAATAATTCCGGTAACCATCCCGACGATTCCGGTAGCCATCCCGATTCTTTAAATAATTCCGGTAACCATCCCGACGATTCCGGTAGCCATCCCGATTTCCTAAGCAATTCCGGTAACCATCCCGACGATTCCGGTAGCCATTCCGATTCTTTAAATAATTCCGGTAACCATCCCGACGATTCCGGTAGCCATCCCGATACTTTAAAGAATTCCGGTAACCATCCCGACGATTTATATTCAAAGTCCTGTGTGGAAAGAAACATCAACGCCTTCGCCTCAGATGAACTTTTAGAATGTTCATATGAGAACAATTTAGAAAACATTTCTATTCCTAAAGTTAAATCAAAAGGAGTTTATGTTTTGCCACAAACTCCTATCTTCAAATCCTCGCCGGAACAAGACCTCTTGCAGCTTCAACGATCAGGTATCCGTGCGACCGAAATCAAAGTCCATGCGTCTGGCAAATACAATTCCGCGAGATTCGCGTCAGCAAGAAAAAGAAATAAAGCCGATACATTATACTCGCCCGAGACAACTAAGTCTGATTATAAGCTTTCGTTATGTATCTTGCGAAACGAATTCAATCTTCCTAGCGTTAACAGAGGCTCCAATATCGTTACGCCAACGATAAACTATCGCAGCGACCCAAGAGCGAAATTTAAAACCTCTGGTCAGCATCACCCCACTCCACAGCAGGAAGACGATATCCCTGCGACGCAACGAGATCTTCAAGGAGAAACCGTCACCCCTGAAGATCATCAGTCTCTCGACAACGCTATAACAGCAACCATGCAGCCGATACAAGCAGCTATCTTGCTCTCTATTGCCACGCAAGCCTCAACACTCATTGGATATGACTGTGGAGGTTCAACCTTGAATATTACCACGTATTCAACCATTGACACTCTTAACTGCGAGCCAGAAGACATCGCACCAGCTGAAAATTTAGAAAGAATTCAGCTCCTGCAGCTAGCTGAATTCTCGCAAGCTCGCGTCTTGCAATGCCATATCGGAATAGACAGAACCATATACTATTGTGGCATGCATTCACATAATTCGGTAGTATCCAATGGTCGACAAGACTATATATTACCGATCTCCAGCGAAACCTGTTCGAGCCTACACACGACGGGGACAATATTCATCACCCCAGCCGCCCAGATCACAGGTATTCAGCCGAACTCGACCTCCTCTCACGGCCTCACGTTAGCAGGAGTTATTCAGAACGATGGTAGCTGCGCTGGAACCACGTATAGTGATCCGTTTGGGACTTGGACCGATGTCGTGGTACAAGCTTTAGTCCGAATCACGATCCGCGACTACATCGCTCCAATCAGATTGTCAACCGGACAGATTCATCTACAAACTGGGCAAACCTGCCCCCTTCAAAAGGGAAGCTGCTTAGACGCACAAGATGGCCATACGTTCTGGGAAACCACGCCGACGGACTCGTGCAAATTCAATAATTATGATGTCTTGTACGAAGGGATAGCCACTAAACTATCCTCCAAGGTGAATCCTTCTCCAACCCTGTATACCGTAGCATCGCAGGACACAACTTTTGCACTCACGGAGACAGGCAGATCGTCAGTTTGCGGATATGTCATAATCCGAACGGAACACCCCAAGCTGTTCATTCTGGAAGTTGGAAATTCAGGAAAATTCAAGGAGAAAACACACACCTTGGTCAACAATCTGGACATCTTCACGTATGTCAACAGCAAATTTGTTTACGTGGAGAAGCACCTCCGGAAACAATTTTCTCAACTCTACAAAGATGTAATCCGTCAGAAGTGTGAGCTAGAGCGTCAGATTCTCCAGAACGCCCTCACATTATTACATTCAGCACCCGAAGAAGTTGCCACTGCCATCATGAAGGATGTCGGATTTATCGCAGTTCCAGCAGGAGAGGTAGTGCACATAATAAAGTGCATACCAGTCACGGTCCAAGTGAGGAAAACCGAACGGTGTTATGATGAGCTACCCATCACGTATCGGAACACATCAAAATTCCTGAAGCCAAGGGACCACATCATTTCAAATACGGGGACAGAAAAGCCATGCAATGAGCTACTTCCCCCATATTATAGACTGCACGGAACATGGTATCGCCTAACACCGTCATTGATGGAGGCCATCACTCCTTCGGAGCTTCACCCCCTCGCCAAGTCAACCTGGAAATACATAGATCCGAAGAACTTGGCAACGGGAGGCATTTATTCACAAGACGACCTGGACAAACTACAGGATCATATAATGTTTCCTGTAGAGAAGGTAGCAGTCATAAATTCAATCGCACAGGGTGCGACGGGAAGACAGTTTGCAGCGGGAAACATCAATATGTTCAATCTGCTCGATGAAAACTCCCTACAGCAGATAGCGGAGTCTACAGCACAGAAATTATGGTCCGGATTCACTACATTCGGATCAATAAGTGCTGGAATAATCGGAGTGTATGTAGCGATCCGCACGATCAAAACAATCATCAGTACGATCGTTAACGGCATCGCATTACACTCACTATACGGCTGGAGCCTGCATCTCGTTGTCGCCATCTGGAGTTCACTGACCCGGTTCTTTATATTCATGAAGCAGAGGGACAACAAGACTTCAGCGGCCATCGAGGACAAAGATAGTGATAGTGCCAGTGTCGGAGAAATCCGAACCCGTCCTCCCTTGACGAAACGAACGTTAATTTGCGATTCCCTTGACCCAGCGTCGCGAGACAGGGATGACATTTCAGTGCATCCTGTCTACCGCCACCCAGAGGCAGAGATTCCACTGCGTGAAATCTCTTCTCTAAGGGGGGAGGTGTGACGTCGGTCGCACCTCCGACGTTAGCTTTAAGACTACATGTAAAATTAGATACATAAGAGCGAGCGTTCCCCTTTAAAGATTCCAAAACTCCTAAAAATCCTTCATAACAATGAAACCTTAACACCACGTACATCTGATTGAAATCCATCAACATAACCTAAAATCCAAAATCTGTCAAAATCCTAAAATAGCCAAAAATGGCCCAAACTCGAAGATTAAAATATCATTGGACTCGTGAGCGAAAATCATGAAACTAACCTAAAAATTTGTAGGTTATGTTCTCAATTCGCGTTTGTTTAGACTTTACCAAAATTTCGATTTTTGGTAATTTTCAAAAGTACTTAGAATATTTTCAAACATATGATCGGTCGACAAATGATGTCAACTAATCATATGACATATAAAATTTACATCGAAACGCCTTGCAAAAGCAAGCGCTCGAAAATATTCTAAGTCCCAATTTATTTAAATAAATAAATAGGTACGCCAATGGTTACCACTTAATTTTCGAGTCCTGCACCACTGGGAACGAAAACTGCTGACTCTAGTGCGGCGGCCATCGCGCTGTTTACGACGAAGACCGGCACAAAGAGGACACGGTCCCCTTTTGCGAAGTCAGCATTTTTCGGACGAACGTTGTTCGTCGACGAACGTTCGATTTTCCCCAGTCCTCTCCGGGGACCCGAGTGGGTCAGTCGAGTTTTCGTCAATCTTCCAAGTCCAGACTATTTAGACATAGTCTTTCCAAATCCAGATTGTTTAGACACAATCTTCCCAAATCCATACTGTTTAGACACAGTCCCTAATACCATTCAGTAATATCGTATTCTTATTCGTTTAATTCAAATATTACTTCGTTTATTCAATTAAACATTTTTATTGCGTTTCATATTTCGTACTTAGTACGTATTTCGATTTCGTTAATAATAAGCATCTTTACCTTTGTATTCTTTTACGTTATTAATATACTTTGTTTTACCAGAGTCAATCTAAATCCCAATTATTATTTCCTTGCTCCTAACTTCGTAGTTTGAAGTGACACGTTGTTAGTTAGAGATAGAGTTCTCACTGGAAAGTTCGCGAATAGTATTCCTTATTCAATTTCCTGTTACGTGTTCGCGTACGTGCGTGATAGTGATAGACTTGCTCGCATAGCAAGCTCCGCAGCATCCACGTCCGTTTTCTCGAATCAAAATATCGTCAACCACGCGGACGATATTCGCGAGATAAATTCACGGGATCGCACAGCGTCCACGCCCGTTTTCGCTAGTTAAAATATCGTCAATCACGCGGACGATATTCGTGAGTTAGATTCACGGTATCGTACAGCGTCCACGCCCGTTTCCTCAACGAGCGCATCCGTCTACAATACCGTAGCAGCCAGCTGTCAATCATTGGAGGTCGTTCCTGTCAAATATTGACGTGACAGAGTTTGGCGCAGTCGTCAATCCTTGAAGGTCGTTTCCAGCCATTTGGATCAACGCCTGTCAAGCAGAGCGGACCGTATTCAAGGCCATCAGCGCAACCGTAGCTGTTCATCCGTTGCGAATTCATGTCTCGTGTCAATCGACAAACAAGCGAAGCGTAAAAGTAAGTGGAACATATTATCGCGTATGTTTCAGGGTCGCGTGCATCATTCATCTGTGTAAGACTGCATGCAGGTGTCGGCATCGGGTCCTAGTCTGTTGATAAAAAGACCAACACTTTTATTAAATGTCAGTCAGTGGAAGAGTAGAGTAGCCGGGCCGCGGTATTCTCTTCTCTTGCTCTTATAGCCCCGCCAGGACGTGACAGCAGCAACTCTGCCAGATCTTCCCCACCTCGAGGACATCTGTATAGAAGATCCGATGTACGACACCTACTGTCAGTACCGCCAGTTCCTGCTGCAACAATATTATTAGGCGTTAATACAACATTGCGGTGAGTCGTATAATATCTTGTATAATTGTTGAATCCTGTAAACTCACCGTTCTCGTTGCATCCACTCGCGCGCGATTCTTGTCGGGACACTCCTTGTAACCGCGTCGGACGTTCTTTTCTTGACTGCATCCATAGCAATATCGGTTGTCCTAGTGCATATGACAGCCCGCGGCTGTCTCGGCACGAAAGACCACTCCTCATTTTAATCATAATATCTCAACCGTCCGTCTGTCACTGTTCTCTTTTCTCTCTCCTGGTACCTGTAACAAAAACACAGTGACGGACGTGACATTACTACTCCTATTATAATACTACTTACATATTGTATACCAGTGTACTTACCAGTTCTTATTTAATATATCGTTGTTATACCAGTGCTTCGATCTTGTTATTCTTGTGTTAGTTCAACACCATCTTCCAATTCAGTTCTTGCATCGAATACATTAAACTCGTGACATATCCGGACTTGGTCTAAAGTGCGCAGTGGAAACGCTGAGCCGCCAATAAGGAATTTGAAGCGAGTCGTAGAGAAGTTCTCGTGCCACGTCTAGAATTGGTCTAAAGTGCGCAGTGGAAACGCTGAGCCGCCACTATAAGACGTGAAGCGAGTTAACTACCAAAAAGGTTAATAACAAGTAGAAGTTCATTTTCATTATATTATTAATATTCCATCATTACTATTCCTTACCCATGCGACGCCCACGTCGAGCGGGACGCAAGTATCAACTTGCTAAATTGAGACGCGCGTTGAGAAATAAAGCGGTGCTCGATCAAATCATTGCCACTACCGAGTGGACAGAACTTCTGGGAACCACCGAGCACATTCCGTGTGACGCGTCCGATTACGTTTCTGTATACGGTTGCCCTTGCAACCCTCCTAAAGAGGTCAACCACGCGGACCTCTCGCGAGCTCCGACGCCAGTTCTACATCCGGTCGATTGTCCAGAGGTGATCGACATAGCCGACGACGACGACAGCCGAGACACGATCATCGTTCCCAGGGTCCGTTGCCGAATCATCCGTGACGTTCCTCTGCCAGCTCATCAACGTGTCGTCTTGCGGCCAGCATCCAAGGCCACTAACGTCGTCCCGAACCGAGCAGCAGCAACTCTGCCAGATCTTCCCCACCTCGAGGACATCTGTATAGAAGATCCGATGTACGACACCTACTGTCAGTACCGCCAGTTCCTGCTGCAACAATATTATTAGGCGTTAATACAACATTGCGGTGAGTCGTATAATATCTTGTATAATTGTTGAATCCTGTAAACTCACCGTTCTCGTTGCATCCTCTCGCGCGCGATTCTTGTCGGGACACTCCTTGTAACCGTGTCGGACGTTCTTTTCTTGACTGCATCCATAGCAATATCGGTTGTCCTAGTGCATATGACATCCCGCGGCTGTCTCGGCACGAAAGACCACTCCTCATTTTAATCATAATATCTCAACCGTCCGTCTGTCACTGTTCTCTTTTCTCTCTCCTGGTACCTGTAACAAAAACACAGTGACGGACGTGACACGAGCAAAAACACGTGCGAGAGGATGCATCCCGCAGGCTAGTCGAGTAAAAACACGTGCGAGAGGATGCATCCCGCAGGCTAGTCGAGTAAAAACACGTGCGAGGTTTTGTGGGATGCGCTTGCGCAGGTTTTTTGGGATGCGCATGGCTAGTAGAGCAAAAACACGTGCGAGAGGATGCATCCCGCAGGGTAGTCGAGTAAAAACACGTGCGAGAGGATGCATCCCGCAGGCTAGTCGTGTAAAAACACGTGCGAGAGGATGCATCCCGCAGGCTAGTCGAGTAAAAACACGTGCGAGGTTTTGTGGGATGCGCATGCGCAGGTTTTTTGGGATGCGCATGGCTAGTCGAGTAAAAACACGTGCGAGAGGATGCATCCCGCAGGCTAGTCGAGTAAAAACACGTGCGAGAGGATGTGTCACGTCCGTCACTGTGTTTTTGTTACAGGTACCAGGAGAGAGAAAAGAGAACAGTGACAGACGGACGGTTGAGATATTATGATTAAAATGAGGAGTGGTCTTTCGTGCCGAGACAGCCGCGGGCTGTCATATGCACTAGGACAACCGATATTGCTATGATGCAGTCAAGAAAAGAACGACCGACGCGGTTACAAGAAGTGTCCGACAAGAATCACGCGCGAGGTGATGCAACGAGAACGGTGAGTTTACAGGATTCAGCAATTATACAAGTTATTATACGACTCACCGCAATGTTGTATTAACGCCTAATAATATTGTTGCAGCAGGAACTGGCGGTACTGGCAGTAGGTGTCGTACATCGGATCTTCTATACAGATGTCCTCGAGGTGAGGGAGATCTGGCAGAGTTGCTGCTGCTCGGTTCGGGACGACATTAATGGCCTTGGATGCTGGCCGCAAGATGACACGTTGATGAGCTGGCAGAAGAACGTCACGGATGATTCGGCAACGGACCCTGGGAACGATGATCGTGTCTCGGCTGTCGTCGTCGTCGGCTATGTCGATCACCTCTGGACAATCGACCGGATGTAGAACTGGCGTCGGAGCTCGCGAGAGGTCCGCGTGGTTGACCTCTTTAGGAGGGTTGCAAGGGCAACCGTATACAGAAACGTAATCGGACGCGTCACACGGAATGTGCTCGGTGGTTCCCAGAAGTTCGGTCCACTCGGTAGTGGCAATGATTTGATCGAGCACCGCTTTATTTCTCAACGCGCGTCTCAATTTAGCAAGTTGATACTTGCGTCCCGCTCGACGTGGGCGTCGCATGGGTAAGGAATAGTAATGATGGAATATTAATAATATAATGAAAATGAACTTCCACTTGTTATTAACCTTTTTGGTAGTTAACTCGCTTCACGTCTATAGTGGCGGCTCAGCGTTTCCACTGCGCACTTTAGACCAATTCTAGACGTGGCACGAGAACTTCTCTATGACTCGCTTCAAATTCCTTATTGGCGGCTCAGCGTTTCCACTGCGCACTTTAGACCAAGTCCGGATATGTCACGAGTTTAATATATTCGATGCAAGAACTGAATTGGAAGATGGTGTTGAACTAACACAAGAATAACAAGATCGAAGCACTGGTATAACAACGATATATTAAATAAGAACTGGTAAGTACACTGGTATACAATATGTAAGTAGTATTATAATAGGAGTAGTAATTGGATTAATGAATAATGGATATTGTAATATGTTATAGGAATAATGTATGAGAATTAGGAGTTGAGTTGAGTTGAGTTAGAGTTGGAATTGGAATTGGAATTAGGAGTGAAGGATCGACACACTTCACTTTCGCGGAGCTAGACTGAACACGTCTGCTCTTGTCGTCGGAAGAAGCCGGACTGGCACGTCCGTGCGAGTCGCTCGCTTGGAGCGGACCGTTCGAGTCGCTGCCTGGAGGCGGACTGCTCGAGTCGCGAGATGGAGGCGGACTGATGCAAGCGTCCGCTCTGCCTTGCCTCCTTCGGTCGGAGTGGGGATAGCTGACGCTGCAGTCTCTTTGTTCTTCAGTCGTCGGAGCGGGAGAACCGCTGACGCAGCAGCGTCTTCGCTCCCGGGGACTGCACGTGCATTTCTGCTGACGCTGCAGTCTCGTGGTTGTCCTATTGCCCTCTACGAGCGTGGGACTGCTGATGCAGCAGTCTTTGGATTTCTCGACGTTTCTAGAAGCTTCTAGATGCTTCCAGAGTGATGCAATACTTTATTGCATTATGTGTCGTGGTGATGGGTTGAAACTGAGGTAAGGTGTTGATCAAGGTGAAGTTATGGTGATGGGTAGAGACGGAGATAAGGATTAGAACAATAGAATATATGAGATCTTAATATTATGCTCTTATGTCTAGGGGACGGTGTGTGGATCTTATGCAGATCAGACCTTGTATACATAGTATGTGTACAAGGCCAACGTCGTACATCGGACGACGTAACACCTCCCAACGCGGAGAAGAAATTTCTTACAAGGAAGAAATTTCTCGCTCAACACTCGATCACACACTCATTCATGCGACGCATCGTCCGGAGGTACCCCGCGCAGGGAGCACAGTTCCCGGCGAGTATTTCCTATATTTGTACGAAACACTGGTCGCACTGAAATGTTGTCGGTGTCGGCACGTGGGGCTGGGGCTGGTTTTGTAATGTCCGACAAGTCGTATTCGCAATGTTCATTTTTCGACTGTCTTTTCTCGGGGTTTAGGGTGGGTGGGGAATCACTTTGTTCACTAACACTTTCACTTGCACTTTTGTCTTTTCTTATCTGCGTCCAGATGAGTGTCACGTTTCGCTGACGCGGGTTTTGCGTTGGATTATTCGGCGCACGCTTGAGTTTGTTTGCATGTACAATCTTAAAATGGTTCCCTACTTTAATTTTTACATTGTTTGAGTCTAGGATGTCGCAAATTTCGAGAGGACCCGTATATTGCGCATCGAATTTGCCCTTGCAGGGTTCTTTGAGTAGGAATACTTGTTCTCCCACCTTGAATTCTACCGGGTTAATTCTTCTATCGTAGTATGATTTGGATTTTCTTTTCGCGGAGACTAAGTTTCCGCGCGCGCGAATCTGGGTTTCGGTTATCTTTCTTTGCAATTGGGAGAGGTAGTGGGTATAGGAGTCGTTTTCGCATTCGTAGGAGTAGGAATCGGCGGATGGGACTCGTGCCAAAGAGCCGAATACTAACTCGTGCGGCGTGAAATCTGTGCCCTCGTGGACACTTGTATTGTAACTAAACATTGCTAAATCGACCCATTTGTCCCAGTTGTTTTTGTGGACGTATTGCTTCAGGTATTCTGCTAAGACGTGGTGGGATCTTTCGATTGACCCGTTGCTTTGAGGGTGGAAGGCTGTTGTTTGCAGCCGAGTTATTCTGAATCGTTTTGCGATGGCCTTCATCAGGGAACTTGTGAAATTCGCTCCTTGATCCGTTAGGATGGCTTTAGGTGTTCCGAAACGGCAGATAAAATTGTTTATAAATGCGTCCGCAGTGCTGATGGCATCGGCGGATTTAAGAGGGATTGCAGTTGAGTGTTTCGTTAATAAATCCTGTATGGTTAAGATGTATGTGTTTCCGTCGTTGGTTGTTGGAAGGGGCCCTACAATGTCCATGGACACCTTATCGAACGCTCTACCGGGTGTATCCGTTATTCTCATCGGCAGGCGCGTTTTTACCCTGGTCAGTTTATTACGTTGGCAACTGAGGCAGTTATTAACGTAGTTCGTTATCTGGATCTTCATACCGCTCCACCAATATCTTTCGCGGATTCTCTTCAGGGTTTTTGTAATTCCTTTGTGCCCTGCGTACGCAGAGACGTGATTTTCTGCGATAATATCATTCCATCTATTGTTACGTCGTCCGATGTACGACGTTGGCCTTGTACACACACTATGTATACAAGGTCTGATCTACATAAGATCCATACACCGTCCCCTAGACATAAGAGCATAATATTAAGATCTCATTATTCTATTGTTCTAATCCTTATCTCCGTCTCTACCCATCACCATAACTTCACCTTGATCAACACCTTACCTCAGTTTCAACCCATCACCACGACACATAATGCAATAAAGTATTGCATCACTCTGGAAGCATCTAGAAGCTTCTAGAAACGTCGAGAAGTCCAAAGACTGCTGCATCAGCAGTCCCACGCTCGTAGAGGGCAATAGGACAGCCACGAGACTGCAGCGTCAGCAGAAATGCACGTGCAGTCCCCGGGAGCGAAGACGCTGCTGCGTCAGCGGTTCTCCCACTCCGACGACTGAAGAACAAAGAGACTGCAGCGTCAGCTATCCCCACTCCGACCGAAGGAGGCAAGGCAGAGCAGGCGCTTGCATCAGTCCGCCTTCAGCCAGCGACTCGCACAGACGTGCCTACCTGGCCTCAGCCGCCAGTCCGGCTTCAAGAGCAGACGTGTTCAGTCTAGCTCCGCGAAAGTGAAGTGTGTCGATCCTTCACTCCTAATTCCAATTCCAATTCCAACTCTAACTCAACTCAACTCAAGTCCTAATTCTCATACATTAATCCTATAACATATTACAATATCCATTATTCATTAATCCAATTACTACTCCTATTATAATACTACTTACATATTGTATACCAGTGTGACGTCGGTCGCACCTCCGACGTTAGCTTTAAGACTACATGTAAAATTAGATACATAAGAGCGAGCGTTCCCCTTTAAAGATTCCAAAACTCCTAAAAATCCTTCATAACAATGAATCCTTAACACCACGTACATCTGATTGAAATCCATCAACATAACCTAAAATCCAAAATCTGTCAAATTCCTAAAATAGCCAAAAATGGCCCAAACTCGAAGATTGAAATATCATTGGAGTCGTGAGCGAAAATCATGAAACTAACCTAAAAATTTGTAGGTTAGGTTCTCAATTCGCGTTTGTTTAGACTTTACCAAAATTTCGATTTTTGGTAATTTTCAAAAGTACTTAGAATATTTTCAAACATATGATCGGTCGACAAATGATGTCAACTAATCATATGACATATAAAATTTACATCGAAACGCCTTGCAAAACCAAGCGCTCGAAAATATTCTAAGTCCCAATTTATTTAAATAAATAAATAGGTACGCCAATGGTTACCACTTAATTTTCGAGTCCTGCACCACTGGGAACGAAAACTGCTGACTCTAGTGCGGCGGCCATCGCGCTGTTTACGACGAAGACCGGCACAAAGAGGACACGGTCCCCTTTTGCGAAGTCAGCATTTTTCGGACGAACGTTATTCGTCGACGAACGTTCGATTGTCCCCAGTCCTCTCCGGGGACCCGAGTGGGTCAGTCGAGTTTTCGTCAATCTTCCAAGTCCAGACTATTTAGACATAGTCTTTCCAAATCCAGATTGTTTAGACACAATCTTTCCAAATCCATACTGTTTAGACACAGTCCCTAATACCATTCAGTAATATCGTATTCTTATTCGTTTAATTCAAATATTACTTCGTTTATTCAATTAAACATTTTTATTGCGTTTCATATTTCGTACTTAGTACGTATTTCGATTTCGTTAATAATAAGCATCTTTACCTTTGTATTCTTTTACGTTTATAATATACTTTGTTTTACCAGAGTCAATCTAAATCCCAATTATTATTTCCTTGCTCCTAACTTCGTAGTTTGAAGTGACACGTTGTTAGTTAGAGATAGAGTTCTCACTGGAAAGTTCGCGAATAGTATTCCTTATTCAATTTCCTGTTACGTGTTCGCGTACGTGCGTGATAGTGATAGACTTGCTCGCATAGCAAGCTCCGCAGCATCCACGTCCGTTTTCTTGAATCAAAGTATCGTCAACCACGCGGACGATATTCGCGAGATAAATTCACGGGATCGCACAGCGTCCACGCCCGTTTTCGCTAGTTAAAATATCGTCAATCACGCGGACGATATTCGTGAGTTAGATTCACGGTATCGTACAGCGTCCACGCCCGTTTCCTCAACGAGCGCATCCGTCTACAATACCGTAGCAGCCAGCTGTCAATCATTGGAGGTCGTTCCTGTCAAATATTGACGTGACAGAGTTTGGCGCAGTCGTCAATCCTTGAAGGTCGTTTCCAGCCATTTGGATTAACGCCTGTCAAGCAGAGCGGACCGAATTCAAGGTCATCAGCGCAACCGTAGCCGTTCATCCGTTGCGAATTCATTTCTCGTGTCAATCGACAAACAAGCGAAGCGTAAAAGTAAGTGGAACATATTATCGCGTATGTTTCAGGGTCGCGTGCATCTTTCATCTGTGTAAGACTGCATGCAGGTGTCGGCATCGGGTCCTAGTCTGTTGATAAAAAGACCAACACTTTTATTAAATGTCAGTCAGTGGAAGAGTAGAGTAGCCGGGCCGCGGTATTCTCTTCTCTTGCTATTATAGCCCCGCCAGGACGTGACAAATTTGGCGCAGTCGGTAGGACACTCGTTGGTCACCGATGTTAGAGACACCGTCAACACTTTTGTAGGATACGTCATGTGTCCTACCTCTGCCAAAATTTGTTGTGACAAATTTGGCGCAGTCGGTAGGACAGTCGTTGGTCACCGATGTTAGAAGCACGGCATCGAGGAATAAAAATAGAATCAGTGTTAGCACGCGAACCCCTGCGCGTTCCATCATTGTTTGACAATTTAACGCAGTAGACTTAGAGTCCGTGAAAGCATAGTGTCAGTTAAAAGTGCGACGGGCAGTGAAGGAAATGCCCTTTCGCCCACGTTACATACTCAAATTGTTTTTCGCGATGTTCGTACTCAGTACAAATTCATCGAGAGTTTTAGTGAACGTTAAAGTGCGACGGGCGGTTTAGAAAACGCCCCTTCGCCCACGTTATATAGTCGGATTATTTTTCGCGAATTTCATACTTAGAAATTTTCAAGCGACGCAATCATGGAAACGCGTAGCGAGGCTAGAAAGAAGGTTCCTCCTACGGAAGAGGAATTAATTGAATTCCAGAAAGATTTAGCTCGTAGAGAAGCAGCTCTCATTAATCAAACCGCCGCGTTGACTCAACTCAAATTGCAATACGAAACAGAAACGCGTGAGCAGAGAGTAACGTACGAGGATATACGCCGCGAGATAGCAGAAATCCGATCGGCCAGAGATTCTCAATCAATTCCAGCTAGCCCAGTCGTTGCGCCCCGCGAACCCATAATGCACGATTCTTCGAATTTCACCGTTAAACAAGCGGTTGAACTTGTGCCTACCTTTGACGGCACCTCCATAACCGTGCTACAATTCGTTCGCGCGTGCAAGCGAGCCTTGGAAGCTGTTCCAGCCACAGCTGAGCGTACCCTTACTAGTGTCACGTCCTGGCGGGGCTATAAGAGCAAGAGAAGAGAATACCGCGGCCCGGCTACTCTACTCTTCCACTGACTGACATTTAATAAAAGTGTTGGTCTTTTTATCAACAGACTAGGACCCGATGCCGACACCTGCATGCAGTCTTACACAGATGAATGATGCACGCGACCCTGAAACATACGCGGTAATATGTTCCACTTACTTTTACGCTTCGCTTGTTTGTCGATTGACACGAGACATGAATTCGCAACGGATGAACAGCTACGGTTGCGCTGATGGCCTTGAATACGGTCCGCTCTGCTTGACAGGGGTTGATCCAAATGGCTGGAAACGACCTTCAAGGATTGACGACTGCGCCAAACTCTGTCACGTCAATATTTGACAGGAACGACCTCCAATGATTGACAGCTGGCTGCTACGGTATTGTAGACGGATGCGCTCGTTGAGGAAACGGGCGTGGACGCTGTACGATACCGTGAATCTAACTCACGAATATCGTCCGCGTGATTGACGATATTTTAATTAGCGAAAACGGGCGTGGACGCTGTGCGATCCCGTGAATTTATCTCGCGAATATCGTCCGCGTGGTTGACGATATTTTGATTCGAGAAAACGGACGTGGATGCTGCGGAGCTTGCTATGCGAGCAAGTCTATCACTATCACGCACGTACGCGAACACGTAACAGGAAATTGAATAAGGAATACTATTCGCGAACTTTCCAGTGAGAACTCTATCTCTAACTAACAACGTGTCACTTCAAACTACGAAGTTAGGAGCAAGGAAATAATAATTGGGATTTAGATTGACTCTGGTAAAACAAAGTATATTATAAACGTAAAAGAATACAAAGGTAAAGATGCTTATTATTAACGAAATCGAAATACGTACTAAGTACGAAATATGAAACGCAATAAAAATGTTTAATTGAATAAACGAAGTAATATTTGAATTAAACGAATAAGAATACGATATTACTGAATGGTATTAGGGACTGTGTCTAAACAGTATGGATTTGGGAAGATTGTGTCTAAACAATCTGGATTTGGAAAGACTATGTCTAAATAGTCTGGACTTGGAAGATTGACGAAAACTCGACTGACCCACTCGGGTCCCCGGAGAGGACTGGGGAAAATCGAACGTTCGTCGACGAACAACGTTCGTCCGAAAAATGCTGACTTCGCAAAAGGGGACCGTGTCCTCTTTGTGCCGGTCTTCGTCGTAAACAGCGCGATGGCCGCCGCACTAGAGTCAGCAGTTTTCGTTCCCAGTGGTGCAGGACTCGAAAATTAAGTGGTAACCATTGGCGTACCTATTTATTTATTTAAATAAATTGGGACTTAGAATATTTTCGAGCGCTTGCTCTTGCAAGGCGTTTCGATGTAAATTTATATGTCATATGATTAGTTGACATCATTTGTCGACCGATCATATGTTTGAAAATATTCTAAGTACTTTTGAAAATTACCAAAAATCGAAATTTTGGTAAAGTCTAAACAAACGCGAATTGAGAACATAACCTACAAATTTTTAGGTTAGTTTCATGATTTTCGCTCACGAGTCCAATGATATTTCAATCTTCGAGTTTGGGCCATTTTTGGCTATTTTAGGATTTTGACAGATTTTGGATTTTAGGTTATGTTGATGGATTTCGATCAGATGTACGTGGTGTTAAGGATTCATTGTTATGAAGGATTTTTAGGAGTTTTGGAATCTTTAAAGGGGAACGCTCGCTCTTATGTATCTAATTTTACATGTAGTCTTAAAGCTAACGTCGGAGGTGCGACCGACGTCACACCTCCCCCCTTAGAGAAGAGATTTCACGCAGTGGAATCTCTGCCTCTGGGTGGCGGTAGACAGGATGCACTGAAATGTCATCCCTGTCTCGCAACGCTGGGTCAAGGGAATCGCAAATTAACGTTCGTTTCGTCAAGGGAGGACGGGTTCGGAATTCTCCGACACTGGCACTATCACTGGCTTTGTCCTCGATGGCCGCTGAAGTCCTGTTGTCTCTCTGCTTCATGAATATAAAGAACCGGGTCAGTGAACTCCAGATGGCGACAACGAGATGCAGGCTCCAGCCGTATAGTGAGTGTAATGCGATGCCGTTAACGATCGTACTGATGATTGTTTTGATCGTGCGGATCGCTACATACACTCCGATTATTCCAGCACTTATTGATCCGAATGTAGTGAATCCGGACCATAATTTCTGTGCTGTAGACTCCGCTATCTGCTGTAGGGAGTTTTCATCGAGCAGGTTGAACATGTTGATGTTTCCTGCTGCAAACTGTCTTCCCGTCGCACCCTGTGCGATTGAATTTATAACTGCTACCTTCTCTACAGGAAACATTATATGATCCTGTAGTTTGTCCAGGTCGTCTTGTGAATAAATGCCTCCCGTTGCCAAGTTCTTCGGATCTATGTATTTCCAAGTTGACTTGGCGAGGGGGTGGAGCTCCGAAGGAGTGATGGCCTCCATCAATGACGGTGTTAGGCGATACCATGTTCCGTGGAGTCTGTAATATGGGGGAAGTAGCTCATTGCATGGCTTTTCTGTCCCCGTATTTGAAATGATGTGGTCCCTTGGCTTCAGGAATTTTGATGTGTTCCGATACGTGATGGGTAGCTCATCATAACACCGTTCGGTTTTCCTCACTTGGACCGTGACTGGTATGCACTTTATTATGTGCACTACCTCTCCTGCTGGAACTGCGATAAATCCGACATCCTTCATGATGGCAGTGGCAACTTCTTCGGGTGCTGAATGTAATAATGTGAGGGCGTTCTGGAGAATCTGACGCTCTAGCTCACACTTCTGACGGATTACATCTTTGTAGAGTTGAGAAAATTGTTTCCGGAGGTGCTTCTCCACGTAAACAAATTTGCTGTTGACATACGTGAAGATGTCCAGATTGTTGACCAAGGTGTGTGTTTTCTCCTTGAATTTTCCTGAACTTCCAACTTCCAGAATGAACAGCTTGGGGTGTTCCGTTCGGATTATGACATATCCGCAAACTGACGATCTGCCTGTCTCCGTGAGTGCAAAAGTCGTGTCCTGCGATGCTACGGTATACAGGGTTGGAGAAGGATTCACCTTGGAGGATAGTTTAGTGGCTATCCCTTCGTACAAGACATCATAATTATTGAATTTGCACGAGTCCGTCGGCGTGGTTTCCCAGAACGTATGGCCATCTTGTGCGTCTAAGCAGCTTCCTTTTTGAAGGGGGCAGGTTTGCCCAGTTTGTAGATGAATCTGTCCGGTTGACAATCTGATTGGAGCGATGTAGTCGCGGATCGTGATTCGGACTAAAGCTTGTACCACGACATCGGTCCAAGTCCCAAACGGATCACTATACGTGGTTCCAGCGCAGCTACCATCGTTCTGAATAACTCCTGCTAACGTGAGGCCGTGAGAGGAGGTCGAGTTCGGCTGAATACCTGTGATCTGGGCGGCTGGGGTGATGAATATTGTCCCCGTCGTGTGTAGGCTCGAACAGGTTTCGCTGGAGATCGGTAATATATAGTCTTGTCGACCATTGGATACTACCGAATTATGTGAATGCATGCCACAATAGTATATGGTTCTGTCTATTCCGATATGGCATTGCAAAACACGAGCTTGCGAGAATTCAGCTAGCTGCAGGAGCTGAATTCTTTCTAAATTTTCAGCTGGTGCGATGTCTTCTGGCTCGCAGTTAAGAGTGTCAATAGTTGAATACGTGGTAATATTCAAGGTTGAACCTCCACAGTCATATCCAATGAGTGTTGAGGCTTGCGTGGCAATAGAGAGCAAGATAGCTGCTTGTATCGGCTGCATGGTTGCTGTTATAGCGTTGTCGAGAGACTGATGATCTTCAGGGGTGACGGTTTCTCCTTGAAGATCTCGTTGCGTCGCAGGGATATCGTCTTCCTGCTGTGGAGTGGGGTGATGCTGACCAGAGGTTTTAAATTTCGCTCTTGGGTCGCTGCGATAGTTTATCGTTGGCGTAACGATATTGGAGACTCTGTTAACGCTAGGAAGATTGAATTCGTTTCGCAAGATACATAACGAAAGCTTATAATCAGACTTAGTTGTCTCGGGCGAGTATAATGTATCGGCTTTATTTCTTTTTCTTGCTGACGCGAATCTCGCGGAATTGTATTTGCCAGACGCATGGACTTTGTTTTCGGTCGCACGGATACCTGATCGTTGAAGCTGCAAGAGGTCTTGTTCCGGCGAGGATTTGAAGATAGGAGTTTGTGGCAAAACATAAACTCCTTTTGATTTAACTTTAGGAATAGAAATGTTTTCTAAATTGTTCTCATATGAACATTCTAAAAGTTCATCTGAGGCGAAGGCGCTGATGTTTCTTTCCACACAGGACTTTGAATATAAATCGTCGGGATGGTTACCGGAATTGCTTAGGAAATCGGGATGGCTACCGGAATCGTCGGGATGGTTACCGGAATTATTTAAAGAATCGGGATGGCTACCGGAATCGTCGGGATGGTTACCGGAATTATTTAAAGAATCGGGATGGCTACCGGAATCGTCGGGATGGTTACCGGAATTATTTAAAGAATCGGGATGGCTACCGGAATCGTCGGAATGGTTACCGGAATTAATAGAAGACGCGAGTTGATCGTTAACGATCGTCTCGTGCGCGCGGCACGCACGAGCATTGAATACGTCCGAATTGACTTCGGCTTGAATATTCGAAAAGGGAACCTCGATCTCTTCCACCTCCAACGTAGGCAGGGAGAAGGACGCCACTTCGGACGATGCGTTAAAGCATCGCAGGTATGCCTTTCCGTTACGGTTGGTGACTAAACAATCACCTAAGAACACATCGGGTTTTACATCTACTTTTCGCACATACCCTTCGCTTGGGCCCTTTACGTTGACGGCTATGCAGGCGGCGGTACGGCTTTCGATGGAATATTCCCGAGGATTCGAAAAGGGAATACGTAGGGTTTTATACTCTACGCATTCCTTCGCAAATGATATCTCTGCTCCCTCTCTGAAGAAGGGGGAGCCTAAGATACCATCTATATTAATTGGAAAACTGTCAGGCAGAACGTGTAGCGTGACTTTAATGGAATCTGCTAGCTCCGCATTGATATAACCGAGGGTCGCAATTTCTCCTTCTGTCACGCCATGGACGTGTATGACGCTGTCAGTTTTTAGATGAACGTCAGATTTGATACCAGACGCTCGGATTAAGTTGACCTCGGACCCGGTGTCCAAGAGGAACTCACACTCTTTTGAGAAGAGTGACGATTTTGCTTTTATTCGAGGGATAGGGGAGTCCGGCGCGAGATTTATTGCCGAGACTAATTTCGCGGATGGTCGTTCATTCTGCTGACCGTCCGGGTTATCTCTCCCATCTACTCGAATTTCATCTACTGCTGGTCGTCGCTGATGACGGCCAGCTGTGTTGCCTTTTGGCGATTCTCTTGGGATGCCTCCCGTCCTTTGGTCGCGTTTGTCGGGAGGCTTGATTCGTTTCCCGACTCATTTTTATTGTAATATTCGCGGCGGCGACATTCGTGTATGTCATGTCCCGTGCGCTTACAATATTTACAATACTTCCGATTCTCCGTAGGAAAGCGATCGCGACCTGGGGACTGGGAAGCGCGATCTTCGCGTTTATACGTTTCGCGCTGATTTGATTGCGACGGTTCGTGACGTCGCGGAGGAGGAGAGCGATACGCGTCTCTGTTATCGGATTTCCTGTCTCGCCAGGATTCACGAGGTGAAAAGGAAGGTCGTTGATCTTTCCTTTCCGAAGATCTGTTGCGCTGCTCAGGCGCATTCCTATCATAATAAGAGTTGCTTGATCGCTCTGGTGTGCGATTACGAGAGTCGGAGAATGCAACGCGGCGTCCGTCGTCACGATAACGAACACGGTCAAGCTCGTACTGTTTGTACGCGGTTACTGCTTCGTCGAATATTTTCTGTAATTCGAGTGACGCGCAGAGCCTGACCTCGGCTCGAAGCGCTGGGATAAGACCACGCATGAAACAATCAATTGTGAATTTGTCAATCTCGTCTAGATTGGGGACCCCGCGGCCTGAATCTATGATCGCCGTTCTAAGGTCCTTTACTCGCGTAATATAATTCAACACGTGCTCGGACTGTCCCTGGTGTATCGAAGCTAATTCTCCGCGATACTGATCGATGAATTTATATGGGCCTAGTACATCTTTCAGGCGGTTGCACAATTCAGAGATTGTGTTAATATTTACGTCTTCAATCGCGGCGTATGCCTGTCCTCTAAGCTTATTGCATACTAATCTAGTGAGGGTACGCTCAGCTGTGGCTGGAACAGCTTCCAAGGCTCGCTTGCACGCGCGAACGAATTGTAGCACGGTTATGGAGGTGCCGTCAAAGGTAGGCACAAGTTCAACCGCTTGTTTAACGGTGAAATTCGAAGAATCGTGCATTATGGGTTCGCGGGGCGCAACGACTGGGCTAGCTGGAATTGATTGAGAATCTCTGGCCGATCGGATTTCTGCTATCTCGCGGCGTATATCCTCGTACGTTACTCTTTGCTCACGCGTTTCTGTTTCGTATTGCAATTTGAGTTGAGTCAACGCGGCGGTTTGATTAATGAGAGCTGCTTCTCTACGAGCTAAATCCTTCTGGAATTCAATTAATTCCTCTTCCGTAGGAGGAACCTTCTTTCTAGCCTCGCTACGCGTTTCCATGATTGCGTCGCTTGAAAATTTCTAAGTATGAAATTCGCGAAAAATAATCCGACTATATAACGTGGGCGAAGGGGCGTTTTCTAAACCGCCCGTCGCACTTTAACGTTCACTAAAACTCTCGATGAATTTGTACTGAGTACGAACATCGCGAAAAATAATTTGAGTATGTAACGTGGGCGAAAGGGCATTTCCTTCACTGCCCGTCGCACTTTTAACTGACACTATGCTTTCACGGACTCTAAGTCTACTGCGTTAAATTGTCAAACAATGATGGAACGCGCAGGGGTTCGCGTGCTAACACTGATTCTATTTTTATTCCTCGATGCCGTGCTTCTAACATCGGTGACCAACGAGTGTCCTACCGACTGCGCCAAATTTGTCACAACAAATTTTGGCAGAGGTAGGACACATGACGTATCCTACAAAAGTGTTGACGGTGTCTCTAACATCGGTGACCAACGAGTGTCCTACCGACTGCGCCAAATTTGTCACGTCCTGGCGGGGCTATAAGAGCAAGAGAAGAGAATACCGCGGCCCGGCTACTCTACTCTTCCACTGACTGACATTTAATAAAAGTGTTGGTCTTTTTATCAACAGACTAGGACCCGATGCCGACACCTGCATGCAGTCTTACACAGATGAATGATGCACGCGACCCTGAAACATACGCGGTAATATGTTCCACTTACTTTTACGCTTCGCTTGTTTGTCGATTGACACGAGACATGAATTCGCAACGGATGAACAGCTACGGTTGCGCTGATGGCCTTGAATACGGTCCGCTCTGCTTGACAGGGGTTGATCCAAATGGCTGGAAACGACCTTCAAGGATTGACGACTGCGCCAAACTCTGTCACGTCAATATTTGACAGGAACGACCTCCAATGATTGACAGCTGGCTGCTACGGTATTGTAGACGGATGCGCTCGTTGAGGAAACGGGCGTGGACGCTGTACGATACCGTGAATCTAACTCACGAATATCGTCCGCGTGATTGACGATATTTTAATTAGCGAAAACGGGCGTGGACGCTGTGCGATCCCGTGAATTTATCTCGCGAATATCGTCCGCGTGGTTGACGATATTTTGATTCGAGAAAACGGACGTGGATGCTGCGGAGCTTGCTATGCGAGCAAGTCTATCACTATCACGCACGTACGCGAACACGTAACAGGAAATTGAATAAGGAATACTATTCGCGAACTTTCCAGTGAGAACTCTATCTCTAACTAACAACGTGTCACTTCAAACTACGAAGTTAGGAGCAAGGAAATAATAATTGGGATTTAGATTGACTCTGGTAAAACAAAGTATATTATAAACGTAAAAGAATACAAAGGTAAAGATGCTTATTATTAACGAAATCGAAATACGTACTAAGTACGAAATATGAAACGCAATAAAAATGTTTAATTGAATAAACGAAGTAATATTTGAATTAAACGAATAAGAATACGATATTACTGAATGGTATTAGGGACTGTGTCTAAACAGTATGGATTTGGGAAGATTGTGTCTAAACAATCTGGATTTGGAAAGACTATGTCTAAATAGTCTGGACTTGGAAGATTGACGAAAACTCGACTGACCCACTCGGGTCCCCGGAGAGGACTGGGGAAAATCGAACGTTCGTCGACGAACAACGTTCGTCCGAAAAATGCTGACTTCGCAAAAGGGGACCGTGTCCTCTTTGTGCCGGTCTTCGTCGTAAACAGCGCGATGGCCGCCGCACTAGAGTCAGCAGTTTTCGTTCCCAGTGGTGCAGGACTCGAAAATTAAGTGGTAACCATTGGCGTACCTATTTATTTATTTAAATAAATTGGGACTTAGAATATTTTCGAGCGCTTGCTCTTGCAAGGCGTTTCGATGTAAATTTATATGTCATATGATTAGTTGACATCATTTGTCGACCGATCATATGTTTGAAAATATTCTAAGTACTTTTGAAAATTACCAAAAATCGAAATTTTGGTAAAGTCTAAACAAACGCGAATTGAGAACATAACCTACAAATTTTTAGGTTAGTTTCATGATTTTCGCTCACGAGTCCAATGATATTTCAATCTTCGAGTTTGGGCCATTTTTGGCTATTTTAGGATTTTGACAGATTTTGGATTTTAGGTTATGTTGATGGATTTCGATCAGATGTACGTGGTGTTAAGGATTCATTGTTATGAAGGATTTTTAGGAGTTTTGGAATCTTTAAAGGGGAACGCTCGCTCTTATGTATCTAATTTTACATGTAGTCTTAAAGCTAACGTCGGAGGTGCGACCGACGTCACACTAGATTAGTATGCAATAAGCTTAGAGGACAGGCATACGCCGCGATTGAAGACGTAAATATTAACACAATCTCTGAATTGTGCAACCGCCTGAAAGATGTACTAGGCCCATATAAATTCATCGATCAGTATCGCGGAGAATTAGCTTCGATACACCAGGAACAGTCCGAGCACGTGTTGAATTATATTACGCGAGTAAAGGACCTTAGAACGGCGATCATAGATTCAGGCCGCGGGGTCCCCAATCTAGACGAGATTGACAAATTCACAATTGATTGTTTCATGCGTGGTCTTATCCCAGCGCTTCGAGCCGAGGTCAGGCTCTGTGCGTCACTCGAATTACAGAAAATATTCGATGAAGCAGTAACCGCGTACAAACAGTACGAGCTTGACCGTGTTCGTTATCGTGACGACGGACGCCGCGTTGCATTCTCCGACTCTCGTAATCGCACACCAGAGCGATCAAGCAACTCTTATTATGATAGGAATGCGCCTGAGCAGCGCAACAGATCTTCGGAAAGGAAAGATCAACGACCTTCCTTTTCACCTCGTGAATCCTGGCGAGACAGGAAACCCGATAACAGAGACGCGTATCGCTCTCCTCCCCCGCGACGTCACGAACCGTCGCAATCAAATCAGCGCGAAACGTATAAACGCGAAGATCGCGCTTCCCAGTCCCCAGGTCGCGATCGCTTTCCTACGGAGAATCAAAAGTATTGTAAATATTGTAAGCGCACGGGACATGACATACACGAATGTCGCCGCCGCGAATATTACAATAAAAATGAGTCGGGAAACGAATCAAGCCTCCCGACAAACGCGACCAAAGGACGGGAGGCATCCCAAGAGAATCGCCAAAAGGCAACACAGCTGGCCGTCATCAGCGACGACCAGCAGTAGATGAAATTCGAGTAGATAGGAGAGATAACCCGGACGGTCAGCAGAATGAACGACCATCCGCGAAATTAGTCTCGGCAATAAATCTCGCGCCGGACTCCCCTATCCCTCGAATAAAAGCAAAATCGTCACTCTTCTCAAAAGAGTGTGAGTTCCTCTTGGACACCGGGTCCGAGGTCAACTTAATCCGAGCGTCTGGTATCAAATCTGACGTTCATCTAAAAACTGACAGCGTCATACACGTCCATGGCGTGACAGAAGGAGAAATTGCGACCCTCGGTTATATCAATGCGGAGCTAGCAGATTCCATTAAAGTCACGCTACACGTTCTGCCTGACAGTTTTCCAATTAATATAGATGGTATCTTAGGCTCCCCCTTCTTCAGAGAGGGAGCAGAGATATCATTTGCGAAGGAATGCGTAGAGTATAAAACCCTACGTATTCCCTTTTCGAATCCTCGGGAATATTCCATCGAAAGCCGTACCGCCGCCTGCATAGCCGTCAACGTAAAGGGCCCAAGCGAAGGGTATGTGCGAAAAATAGATGTAAAACCCGATGTGTTCTTAGGTGATTGTTTAGTCACCAACCGTAACGGAAAGGCATACCTGCGATGCTTTAACGCATCGTCCGAAGTGGCGTCCTTCTCCCTGCCTACGTTGGAGGTGGAAGAGATCGAGGTTCCCTTTTCGAATATTCAAGCCGAAGTCAATTCGGACGTATTCAATGCTCGTGCGTGCCGCGCGCACGAGACGATCGTTAACGATCAACTCGCGTCTTCTATTAATTCCGGTAACCATTCCGACGATTCCGGTAGCCATCCCGATTCTTTAGATAATTCCGGTAACCATTCCGACGATTCCGGTAGCCATCCCGATTCTTTAAATAATTCCGGTAACCATTCCGACGATTCCGGTAGCCATCCCGATTCTTTAAATAATTCCGGTAACCATCCCGACGATTCCGGTAGCCATCCCGATTCTTTAAATAATTCCGGTAACCATCCCGACGATTCCGGTAGCCATCCCGATACTTTAAAGAATTCCGGTAACCATCCCGACGATTTATATTCAAAGTCCTGTGTGGAAAGAAACATCAGCGCCTTCGCCTCAGATGAACTTTTAGAATGTTCATATGAGAACAATTTAGAAAACATTTCTATTCCTAAAGTTAAATCAAAAGGAGTTTATGTTTTGCCACAAACTCCTATCTTCAAATCCTCGCCGGAACAAGACCTCTTGCAGCTTCAACGATCAGGTATCCGTGCGACCGAAAACAAAGTCCATGCGTCTGGCAAATACAATTCCGCGAGATTCGCGTCAGCAAGAAAAAGAAATAAAGCCGATACATTATACTCGCCCGAGACAACTAAGTCTGATTATAAGCTTTCGTTATGTATCTTGCGAAACGAATTCAATCTTCCTAGCGTTAACAGAGTCTCCAATATCGTTACGCCAACGATAAACTATCGCAGCGACCCAAGAGCGAAATTTAAAACCTCTGGTCAGCATCACCCCACTCCACAGCAGGAAGACGATATCCCTGCGACGCAACGAGATCTTCAAGGAGAAACCGTCACCCCTGAAGATCATCAGTCTCTCGACAACGCTATAACAGCAACCATGCAGCCGATACAAGCAGCTATCTTGCTCTCTATTGCCACGCAAGCCTCAACACTCATTGGATATGACTGTGGAGGTTCAACCTTGAATATTACCACGTATTCAACTATTGACACTCTTAACTGCGAGCCAGAAGACATCGCACCAGCTGAAAATTTAGAAAGAATTCAGCTCCTGCAGCTAGCTGAATTCTCGCAAGCTCGTGTTTTGCAATGCCATATCGGAATAGACAGAACCATATACTATTGTGGCATGCATTCACATAATTCGGTAGTATCCAATGGTCGACAAGACTATATATTACCGATCTCCAGCGAAACCTGTTCGAGCCTACACACGACGGGGACAATATTCATCACCCCAGCCGCCCAGATCACAGGTATTCAGCCGAACTCGACCTCCTCTCACGGCCTCACGTTAGCAGGAGTTATTCAGAACGATGGTAGCTGCGCTGGAACCACGTATAGTGATCCGTTTGGGACTTGGACCGATGTCGTGGTACAAGCTTTAGTCCGAATCACGATCCGCGACTACATCGCTCCAATCAGATTGTCAACCGGACAGATTCATCTACAAACTGGGCAAACCTGCCCCCTTCAAAAAGGAAGCTGCTTAGACGCACAAGATGGCCATACGTTCTGGGAAACCACGCCGACGGACTCGTGCAAATTCAATAATTATGATGTCTTGTACGAAGGGATAGCCACTAAACTATCCTCCAAGGTGAATCCTTCTCCAACCCTGTATACCGTAGCATCGCAGGACACGACTTTTGCACTCACGGAGACAGGCAGATCGTCAGTTTGCGGATATGTCATAATCCGAACGGAACACCCCAAGCTGTTCATTCTGGAAGTTGGAAGTTCAGGAAAATTCAAGGAGAAAACACACACCTTGGTCAACAATCTGGACATCTTCACGTATGTCAACAGCAAATTTGTTTACGTGGAGAAGCACCTCCGGAAACAATTTTCTCAACTCTACAAAGATGTAATCCGTCAGAAGTGTGAGCTAGAGCGTCAGATTCTCCAGAACGCCCTCACATTATTACATTCAGCACCCGAAGAAGTTGCCACTGCCATCATGAAGGATGTCGGATTTATCGCAGTTCCAGCAGGAGAGGTAGTGCACATAATAAAGTGCATACCAGTCACGGTCCAAGTGAGGAAAACCGAACGGTGTTATGATGAGCTACCCATCACGTATCGGAACACATCAAAATTCCTGAAGCCAAGGGACCACATCATTTCAAATACGGGGACAGAAAAGCCATGCAATGAGCTACTTCCCCCATATTATAGACTGCACGGAACATGGTATCGCCTAACACCGTCATTGATGGAGGCCATCACTCCTTCGGAGCTTCACCCCCTCGCCAAGTCAACCTGGAAATACATAGATCCGAAGAACTTGGCAACGGGAGGCATTTATTCACAAGACGACCTGGACAAACTACAGGATCATATAATGTTTCCTGTAGAGAAGGTAGCAGTCATAAATTCAATCGCACAGGGTGCGACGGGAAGACAGTTTGCAGCAGGAAACATCAATATGTTCAACCTGCTCGATGAAAACTCCCTACAGCAGATAGCGGAGTCTACAGCACAGAAATTATGGTCCGGATTCACTACATTCGGATCAATAAGTGCTGGAATAATCGGAGTGTACGTAGCGATTCGAACGATCAAAACAATCATCAGTACGATCGTTAACGGCATCGCATTACACTCACTATACGGCTGGAGCCTGCATCTCGTTGTCGCCATCTGGAGTTCACTGACCCGGTTCTTTATATTCATGAAGCAGAGAGACAACAAGACTTCAGCGGCCATCGAGGACAAAGATAGTGATAGTGCCAGTGTCGGAGAATTCCGAACCCGTCCTCCCTTGACGAAACGAACGTTAATTTGCGATTCCCTTGACCCAGCGTTGCGAGACAGGGATGACATTTCAGTGCATCCTGTCTACCGCCACCCAGAGGCAGAGATTCCACTGCGTGAAATCTCTTCTCTAAGGGGGGAGGTGTGACGTCGGTCGCACCTCCGACGTTAGCTTTAAGACTACATGTAAAATTAGATACATAAGAGCGAGCGTTCCCCTTTAAAGATTCCAAAACTCCTAAAAATCCTTCATAACAATGAATCCTTAACACCACGTACATCTGATTGAAATCCATCAACATAACCTAAAATCCAAAATCTGTCAAATTCCTAAAATAGCCAAAAATGGCCCAAACTCGAAGATTGAAATATCATTGGAGTCGTGAGCGAAAATCATGAAACTAACCTAAAAATTTGTAGGTTAGGTTCTCAATTCGCGTTTGTTTAGACTTTACCAAAATTTCGATTTTTGGTAATTTTCAAAAGTACTTAGAATATTTTCAAACATATGATCGGTCGACAAATGATGTCAACTAATCATATGACATATAAAATTTACATCGAAACGCCTTGCAAAACCAAGCGCTCGAAAATATTCTAAGTCCCAATTTATTTAAATAAATAAATAGGTACGCCAATGGTTACCACTTAATTTTCGAGTCCTGCACCACTGGGAACGAAAACTGCTGACTCTAGTGCGGCGGCCATCGCGCTGTTTACGACGAAGACCGGCACAAAGAGGACACGGTCCCCTTTTGCGAAGTCAGCATTTTTCGGACGAACGTTATTCGTCGACGAACGTTCGATTGTCCCCAGTCCTCTCCGGGGACCCGAGTGGGTCAGTCGAGTTTTCGTCAATCTTCCAAGTCCAGACTATTTAGACATAGTCTTTCCAAATCCAGATTGTTTAGACACAATCTTTCCAAATCCATACTGTTTAGACACAGTCCCTAATACCATTCAGTAATATCGTATTCTTATTCGTTTAATTCAAATATTACTTCGTTTATTCAATTAAACATTTTTATTGCGTTTCATATTTCGTACTTAGTACGTATTTCGATTTCGTTAATAATAAGCATCTTTACCTTTGTATTCTTTTACGTTTATAATATACTTTGTTTTACCAGAGTCAATCTAAATCCCAATTATTATTTCCTTGCTCCTAACTTCGTAGTTTGAAGTGACACGTTGTTAGTTAGAGATAGAGTTCTCACTGGAAAGTTCGCGAATAGTATTCCTTATTCAATTTCCTGTTACGTGTTCGCGTACGTGCGTGATAGTGATAGACTTGCTCGCATAGCAAGCTCCGCAGCATCCACGTCCGTTTTCTTGAATCAAAGTATCGTCAACCACGCGGACGATATTCGCGAGATAAATTCACGGGATCGCACAGCGTCCACGCCCGTTTTCGCTAGTTAAAATATCGTCAATCACGCGGACGATATTCGTGAGTTAGATTCACGGTATCGTACAGCGTCCACGCCCGTTTCCTCAACGAGCGCATCCGTCTACAATACCGTAGCAGCCAGCTGTCAATCATTGGAGGTCGTTCCTGTCAAATATTGACGTGACAGAGTTTGGCGCAGTCGTCAATCCTTGAAGGTCGTTTCCAGCCATTTGGATTAACGCCTGTCAAGCAGAGCGGACCGAATTCAAGGTCATCAGCGCAACCGTAGCCGTTCATCCGTTGCGAATTCATTTCTCGTGTCAATCGACAAACAAGCGAAGCGTAAAAGTAAGTGGAACATATTATCGCGTATGTTTCAGGGTCGCGTGCATCTTTCATCTGTGTAAGACTGCATGCAGGTGTCGGCATCGGGTCCTAGTCTGTTGATAAAAAGACCAACACTTTTATTAAATGTCAGTCAGTGGAAGAGTAGAGTAGCCGGGCCGCGGTATTCTCTTCTCTTGCTATTATAGCCCCGCCAGGACGTGACACCAGTGTACTTACCAGTTCTTATTTAATATATCGTTGTTATACCAGTGCTTCGATCTTGTTATTCTTGTGTTAGTTCAACACCATCTTCCAATTCAGTTCTTGCATCAAATATATTTAACTCGTGCCACGTCTAGAATTGGTCTAAAGTGCGCAGTGGAAACGCTGAGCCGCCACTATAGACGTGAAGCGAGTTAACTACCAAAAAGGTTAATAACAAGTGGAAGTTCATTTTCATTATATTATTAATATTCCATCATTACTATTCCTTACCCATGCGACGCCCACGTCGAGCGGGACGCAAGTATCAACTTGCTAAATTGAGACGCGCGTTAAGAAATAAAGCGGTGCTCGATCAAATCATTGCCACTACCGAGTGGACAGAACTTCTGGGAACCACCGAGCACATTCCGTGTGACGCGTCCGATTACGTTTCTGTATACGGTTGCCCTTGCAACCCTCCTAAAGAGGTCAACCACGCGGACCTCTCGCGAGCTCCGACGCCAGTTCTACATCCGGTCGATTGTCCAGAGGTGATCGACATAGTCGACGACGACGACAGCCGAGACACGATCATCGTTCCCAGGGTCCGTTGCCGAATCATCCGTGACGTTCCTCTGCCAGCTCATCAACGTGTCATCTTGCGGCCAGCATCCAAGGCCACTAATGTCGTCCCGAACCGAGCAGCAGCAACTCTGCCAGATCTTCCCCACCTCGAGGACATCTGTATAGAAGACCCGATGTACTACACCTACTGTCAGTACCGCCAGTTCCTGCTACAACAATATTATTAGGCGTTAATACAGCATTGCGGTGAGTCGTATAATGTCTTGTATAATTGCTGAATCCTGTAAACTCACCGTTTCCGTTGCATCATCGCGCGCGTGATTCTTGTCGGGACACTTCTTGTAACCGCGTCGGACGTTCTCTTCTTGACTGCATCCATAGTGTTACGTCGGACGACCTCCGACTATGGTCGAATCGAGGACCGTACCTCGATTCTAGGCTAAGATTAAATATTAAGTACATAATACCTCTTAAACCCATCGCTATCAAACTCTTGTTCTAAATCTAATATCTCTTAAACCCATCGCTATCAAACTCTTGTTCTAATTCTAATACATCTTAAACCCATCACTACTTCACCCACGACTTTTCCTAAACTTGTTCTAATACCCATCACTACTTAAATCTCGACTCTCCCAATTGTTCTAAACCCAACCACCACTCCAAACTCTCAATCTTACCTAACACTTGTTCAAACCCTCATCTACACTTATAACTTGTTTAAACCCTCATCTACACTTAACACTTGTTCAAACCCTCATCTACACTTACAACTTGTTCAAATCCTCAACTCCGCTCGAGTAAACGCCACCTCGAGAACAAAGAGATCGCAACGTCAGCAGTCTTGCACGCGTCACCACTCTGTCGAGAGCGAGGACAAAGAGACTGCAACGTCAGCAGTCTTGCACCCGTCACCACTCCGACGAGCGAGGACAAAGGGACTGCAGCGTCAGCAACCCCCACTCCGAGCGAAGGAGGCTACGCAGAGCTGCCTCTTGCATCAGTCTGGTCCTAGCCAGCGGAGTGAGCGGACGTGTCGGTCTGCGCTCACTCCATTCTCACACAACGACATCAGTCAGTCTGGCCCAAGCCAGCGAAGTGAGCAGACGTGTCGATCTGCGCTCTTCTAATTCGCGCTTCGACGTTCATCGACGTTTGTTCTACAATTCCAATTCCAAATCTAATTCCAATTCTAATTCAAACTCAATACCAATTCCGACTCAACGCAGTCTCTATTCCAATACTAATTCATTTACTAACTCCTACGCAATTAATTCATTTAATTCATATTCACATTTATATTAATACAATTGTAACCAAGTGTAACCAAGTTATTATTATAATATATCTTATTTTACCAGAACTTCGTGAGTGACTTCTCTTACAATTCAATCAATTCAGTGACCTATTTCTCTCCGATATTCAAACTATATCTTCGTTTATCGTGCACTTGTAGAGTATTGAAACTCGGTCACAAAGGGAGAAGCTTACAGCTCCGCCGAGACAATACGTCTGCAAGCGACATTTTGAACAATTGTTTCCATTAGCAATCGTGCACTTGTTGAGTATTGAAACTCGGTCACAAAGGGAGAAGCTTACAGCTCCGCCGAGACAATACGTCTGCAAGCGACATTTTGATCGGTCAAGTGTTTTCTCGGTCAAGTGTTCGATCAAGTCTCCATCAAGTGACAGTTCACACAAGGAATACGTGCAGTGCTAGATCTATAGTGACAGTTCTAACAGTGCCCTCGTTCGTTACACAGTGACCCGGCTTGGAGGCCAGTTCGTCCGCTCCGCTTGGGTAGTGTCAATGAACGAGCGGACCTTTTCAATAACTATATTTTATTAAAGTCACAGGTGGAATACCGCTGGCCAGCGCCTCCGGGGAACCCCTGGCCAATTTTCCCTTTTTCATTCAGAACATAGACAAAATTCCTATAAAGGATTTCTTGAGAAGGAGTTGTTAAACCAAGTTCCTTTCGCTCCTCTCTCCTCATGCGTCGATCACGTCACGACCGAGAATATCGAGTGTGACGCGTCAGATTACGTATCGGTATACGGTTGTCCGTGCCGTCCGATTCTGAACACAGAGATCAACCACGCGGATCTCTCGCGTTCCACGCCTGTCAACGATACACCAGCTGCCCGCTATGAGATCATCGATCTCATAGACATCTCTGACGACGACGATAGCCAGGACACAGTGATCCTGCCACGTCCTCGTTGCGTCATCACCAACAGCACGTTCCTGTCACCACGTCAACGTATTACGTTGCGTCTTCCCAATCTTCCTCGCCTGGAAGATACTTGCATCAAGGACCCACAGTACGAGGTCTACGCAGCGCAGAGGAAACAACTCCTGCGACAGTATTATTAAGGCGTAACAACAAACTGGTGAGAATCAGTATCTTGTATCCATCTTTACCCCATGTCAACTCACCGCGTTCGTTGCGTTAACGTATAAGTATCGCCATCCGCGTTGACTGCAAACGGGTGCCGGTTTTCCAAATGACTATCGGTGTCCTAGCGCATATGACTGCCCGTCTGGCTGTCTTGGCGTAAAAGACCGTTTCCTCTTCAATTCCACGTGCCGCCTCCTGGGGTCATCTTCTTTGCCTAGGACGTGGGGCGTGACGTAACAATAGCAATATCGGTTGTCCTAGTGCATATGACAGCCCGCGGCTGTCTCGGCACGAAAGACCACTCCTCAATTACTTGTCATATATCCACCGTCCGTCTGTCACTGTTCTTGAGTGCCACCCTTTTCTCTCTCTTGGTACCTGTAACAAAAACACAGTGACGGACGTGACAAATTTGGCGCAGTCGGTAGGACATCGAAGTGGTCCCCGATATTTGCATTAATAAGCCCCGACGCGTGTCAGTACGAAGTTCACATTTCTTAAATCCCATTTATATCTTTCAAAATGTCTCGCCCAATCACGCGATCTCAAAAGGATCTCCGAGCAGATCCTAACGCAGACCTTCCTCCAATGACCGAGGAAGAGCTACTCCTTTATGCGCAAGACCTCGCCCGTAGAGAGCAATATCTCAAAGAGGAAACTGATTTTATTGCCAAATTGCGTCTCAAATATGAAGAAGACGCACAAAACCAAAAGAATATGCTCGACGAAATACGAAAAGAGCTTCTGTTACGTCGTCCGATGTACGACGTTGGCCTTGTACACACACTATGTATACAAGGTCTGATCTGCATAAGATCCATACACCGTCCCCTAGACATAAGAACATAATATTAAGATCTCATATATTCTATTGTTCTAATCCTTATCTCCGTCTTTACCCATCACCATAACTTCACCTTGATCAACACCTTACCTCAGTTTCAACCCATCACCACGACACATAATGCAATAAAGTATTGCATCACTCTGGAAGCATCTAGAAGCTTCTAGAAACGTCGAGAAGTCCAAAGACTGCTGCATCAGCAGTCCCACGCTCGTAGAGGGCAATAGGACAGCCACGAGACTGCAGCGTCAGCAGAAATGCACGTGCAGTCCCCGGGAGCGAAGACGCTGCTGCGTCAGCGGTTCTCCCACTCCGACGACTGAAGAACAAAGAGACTGCAGCGTCAGCTATCCCCACTCCGAACGAAGGAGGCAAGGCAGAGCGGACGCTTGCAACAGTCCGCCTTCAGCCAGCGACTCGCACAGACGTGCCTACCTGGCCTCAGCCGCCAGTCCGGCTTCAAGAGCAGACGTGTTCAGTCTAGCTCCGCGAAGTGAAGTGTGTCGATCCTTCACTCCTAATTCCAATTCCAATTCCAACTCTAACTCAACTCAACTCAAGTCCTAATTCTCATACATTAATCCTATAACATATTACAATATCCATTATTCATTAATCCAATTACTACTCCTATTATAATACTACTTACATATTGTATACCAGTGTACTTACCTGTTCTTATTTAATATATCGTTGTTATACCAGTGCTTCGATCTTGTTATTCTTGTGTTAGTTCAACACCATCTTCCAATTCAGTTCTTGCATCGAATATATTAAACTCGTGACATATCCGGACTTGGTCTAAAGTGCGCAGTGGAAACGCTGAGCCGCCAATAAGGAATTTGAAGCGAGTCATAGAGAAGTTCTCGTGCCACGTCTAGAATTGGTCTAAAGAGCGCAGTGGAAACGCTGAGCCGCCACTATAGACGTGAAGCGAGTTAACTACCAAAAAGGTTAATAACAAGTGGAAGTTCATTTTCATTATATTATTAATATTCCATCATTACTATTCCTTACCCATGCGACGCCCACGTCGAGCGGGACGCAAGTATCAACTTGCTAAATTGAGACGCGCGTTGAGAAATAAAGCGGTGCTCGATCAAATCATTGCCACTACCGAGTGGACCGAACTTCTGGGAACCACCGAGCACATTCCGTGTGACGCGTCCGATTACGTTTCTGTATACGGTTGCCCTTGCAACCCTCCTAAAGAGGTCAACCACGCGGACCTCTCGCGAGCTCCGACGCCAGTTCTGCATCCGGTCGATTGTCCAGAGGTGATCGACATAGCCGACGACGACGACAGCCGAGACACGATCATCGTTCCCAGGGTCCGTTGCCGAATCATCAGTGACGTCCCTCTGCCAAATCATCAACGTGTCGTCTTGCGGCCAGCATCCAAGGCCACTAATGTCGTCCCGAACCGAGCAGCAGCAACTCTGCCAGATCTTCCCCACCTCGAGGACATCTGTATAGAAGACCCGATGTACGACACCTACTGTCAGTACCGCCAGTTCCTGCTGCAACAATATTATTAGGCGTTAATACAGCATTGCGGTGAGTCGTATAATGTCTTGTATAATTGCTGAATCCTGTGTCACGTCCGTCACTGTGTTTTTGTTACAGGTACCAGGAGAGAGAAAAGAGAACAGTGACAGACGGACGGTTGAGATATTATGATTAAAATGAGGGTCTAAAACAGTGGTCTTTCGTGCCGAGACAGCCGCGGGCTGTCATATGCACTAGGACAACCGATATTGCTATCTACGGGCGAGGTCTTGCGCATAAAGGAGTAGCTCTTCCTCGGTCATTGGAGGAAGGTCTGCGTTAGGATCTGCTCGGAGATCCCTTTGAGATCGCGTGATTGGGCGAGACATTTTGAAAGATATGAATGGGATTTAAGAAATGTGAACTTCGCACTGACACGCGTCGGGGCTTGTTAATGCAAATATCGGCGACCACTTCGATGTCCTACCGACTGCGCCAAATTTGTCACGTCCGTCACTGTGTTTTTGTTACAGGTACCAAGAGAGAGAAAAGGGTGGCACTCAAGAACAGTGACAGACGGACGGTGGATATATGACAAGTAATTGAGGAGTGGTCTTTCGTGCCGAGACAGCCGCGGGCTGTCATATGCACTAGGACAACCGATATTGCTATGGATGCAGTCAAGAAGAGAACGTCCGACGCGGTTACAAGAAGTGTCCCGACAAGAATCACGCGCGCGATGATGCAACGGAAACGGTGAGTTTACAGGATTCAGCAATTATACAAGACATTATACGACTCACCGCAATGCTGTATTAACGCCTAATAATATTGTTGTAGCAGGAACTGGCGGTACTGACAGTAGGTGTAGTACATCGGGTCTTCTATACAGATGTCCTCGAGGTGGGGAAGATCTGGCAGAGTTGCTGCTGCTCGGTTCGGGACGACATTAGTGGTGTCACGTCCTGGCGGGGCTATAAGAGCAAGAGAAGAGAACACCGCGGCCCGGCTACTCTACTCTTCCACTGACTGACATTTAATAAAAGTGTTGGTCTTTTTATTAACAGACTAGGACCCGATGCCGACACCTGCATGCAGTCTTACACAGATGAAAGATGCACGCGACCCTGAAACATACGCGATAATATGTTCCACTTACTTTTACGCTTCGCTTGTTTGTCGATTGACACGAGAAATGAGTTCGCAACGGATGAACAGCTACGGTTGCGCTGATGGCCTTGAATACGGTCCGCTCTGCTTGACAGGCGTTGATCCAAATGGCTGGAAACGACCTTCAAGGATTGACGACTGCGCCAAACTTTGTCACGTCAATATTTGACAGGAACGACCTCCAATGATTGACAGCTGGCTGCTACGGTATTGTAGACGGATGCGCTCGTTGAGGAAACGGGCGTGGACGCTGTACGATACCGTGAATCTAACTCACGAATATCGTCCGCGTGATTGACGATATTTTAACTAGCGAAAACGGGCGTGGACGCTGTGCGATCCCGTGAATTTATCTCGCGAATATCGTCCGCGTGGTTGACGATATTTTGATTCAAGAAAACGGACGTGGATGCTGCGGAGCTTGCTATGCGAGCAAGTCTATCACTATCACGCACGTACGCGAACACGTAACAGGAAATTGAATAAGGAATACTATTCGCGAACTTTCCAGTGAGAACTCTATCTCTAACTAACAACGTGTCACTTCAAACTACGAAGTTAGGAGCAAGGAAATAATAATTGGGATTTAGTGTTACGTCGTCCGATGTACGACGTTGGCCTTGTACACACACTATGTATACAAGGTCTGATCTGCATAAGATCCACACACCGTCCCCTAGACATAAGAGCATAGTATTAAGATCTCATTATTCTATTGTTCTAATCCTTATCTCCGTCTCTACCCATCACCATAACTTCTCCTTGATCAACACCTTACCTCAGTTTCAACCCATCACCACGACACATAATGCAATAAAGTATTGCATCACTCTGGAAGCATCTAGAAGCTTCTAGAAACGTCGAGAAGTCCAAAGACTGCTGCATCAGCAGTCCCACGCTCGTAGAGGGCAATAGGACAGCCACGAGACTGCACCGTCAGCAGAAATGCACGTGCAGTCCCCGGGAGCGAAGACGCTGCTGCGTCAGCGGTTCTCCCACTCCGACGACTGAAGAACAAAGAGACTGCAGCGTCAGCTATCCCCACTCCGACCGAAGGAGGCAAGGCAGAGCGGACGCTTGCAGCAGTCCGCCTTCAGCCAGCGACTCGCACGGACGTGCCTACCTGGCCTCAGCCGCCAGTCCGGCTTCAAGAGCAGACGTGTTCAATCTAGCTCCGCGAAAGTGAAGTGTGTCGATCCTTCACTCCTAATTCCAATTCCAATTCCAACTCTAACTCAACTCAACTCAACTCCTAATTCTCATACATTATTCCTACAACATATTACTATATCCATTATTCATTAATCCAATTACTACTCCTATTATAATACTACTTACATATTGTATACCAGTGTACTTACCAGTTCTTATTTAATATATCGTTGTTATACCAGTGCTTCGATCTTGTTATTCTTGTGTTAGTTCAACACCATCTTCCAATTCAGTTCTTGCATCGAATATATTAAACTCGTGACATATCCGGACTTGGTCTAAAGTGCGCAGTGGAAACGCTGAGCCGCCAATAAGGAATTTGAAGCGAGTCATAGAGAAGTTCTCGTGCCACGTCTAGAATTGGTCTAAAGAGCGCAGTGGAAACGCTGAGCCGCCACTATAGACGTGAAGCGAGTTAACTACCTAAAAGGTTAATAACAAATGGAAGTTCATTTTCATTATATTATTAATATTCCATCATTACTATTCCTTACCCATGCGACGCCCACGTCGAGCGGGACGCAAGTATCAACTTGCTAAATTGAGACGCGCGTTGAGAAATAAAGCGGTGCTCGATCAAATCATTGCCACTACCGAGTGGACCGAACTTCTGGGAACCACCGAGCACATTCCGTGTGACGCGTCCGATTACGTTTCTGTATACGGTTGCCCTTGCAACCCTCCTAAAGAGGTCAACCACGCGGACCTCTCGCGAGCTCCGACGCCAGTTCTACATCCGGTCGATTGTCCAGAGGTGATCGACATAGTCGACGACGACGACAGCCGAGACACGATCATCGTTCCCAGGGTCCGTTGCCGAATCATCCGTGACGTTCCTCTGCCAGCTCATCAACGTGTCATCTTGCGGCCAGCATCCGAGGCCACTAATGCCGTCTCGAACCGAGCAGCAGCAACTCTGCCAGATCTTTCCCACCTCGAGGACATCTGTATAGAAGATCCGATGTACGACACCTACTGCCAGTACCGCCAGTTCCTGCTGCAACAATATTATTAGGCGTTAATACAGCATTGCGGTGAGTCGTATAATGTCTTGTATAATTGCTGAATCCTGTAAACTCACCGTTTCCGTTGCATCATCGCGCGCGTGATTCTTGTCGGGACACTTCTTGTAACCGCGTCGGACGTTCTCTTCTTGACTGCATCCATAGCAATATCGGTTGTCCTAGTGCATATGACAGCCCGCGGCTGTCTCGGCACGAAAGACCACTCCACAATTAATCTTCATATCTCCACCGTCCGTCTGTCACTGTTCTTGAGTGCCATCCTTTTCTCTCTCTTGGTACCTGTAACAAAAACACAGTGACGGACGTGACAAATTTGGCGCAGTCGGTAGGACATCGAAGTGGTCGCCGATATTTGCATTAATAAGCCCCGACGCGTGTCAGTACGAAATTCACATTTTAAATCTCATTTATATTGTCACGTCCTGGCGGGGCTATAAGAGCAAGAGAAGAGAATACCGCGGCCCGGCTACTCTACTCTTCCACTGACTGACATTTAATAAAAGTGTTGGTCTTTTTATCAACAGACTAGGACCCGATGCCGACACCTGCATGCAGTCTTACACAGATGAATGATGCACGCGACCCTGAAACATACGCGATAATATGTTCCACTTACTTTTACGCTTCGCTTGTTTGTCGATTGACACGAGACATGAATTCGCAACGGATGAACAGCTACGGTTGCGCTGATGGCCTTGAATACGGTCCGCTCTGCTTGACAGGCGTTGATCCAAATGGCTGGAAACGACCTTCAAGGATTGACGACTGCGCCAAACTCTGTCACGTCAATATTTGACAGGAACGACCTCCAATGATTGACAGCTGGCTGCTACGGTATTGTAGACGGATGCGCTCGTTGAGGAAACGGGCGTGGACGCTGTACGATACCGTGAATCTAACTCACGAATATCGTCCGCGTGATTGACGATATTTTAACTAGCGAAAACGGGCGTGGACGCTGTGCGATCCCGTGAATTTATCTCGCGAATATCGTCCGCGTGGTTGACGATATTTTGATTCGAGAAAACGGACGTGGATGCTGCGGAGCTTGCTATGCGAGCAAGTCTATCACTATCACGCACGTACGCGAACACGTAACAGGAAATTGAATAAGGAATACTATTCGCGAACTTTCCAGTGAGAACTCTATCTCTAACTAACAACGTGTCACTTCAAACTACGAAGTTAGGAGCAAGGAAATAATAATTGGGATTTAGATTGACTCTGGTAAAACAAAGTATATTATAAACGTAAAAGAATACAAAGGTAAAGATGCTTATTATTAACGAAATCGAAATACGTACTAAGTACGAAATATGAAACGCAATAAAAATGTTTAATTGAATAAACGAAGTAATATTTGAATTAAACGAATAAGAATACGATATTACTGAATGGTATTAGGGACTGTGTCTAAACAGTATGGATTTGGGAAGATTGTGTCTAAACAATCTGGATTTGGAAAGACTATGTCTAAATAGTCTGGACTTGGAAGATTGACGAAAACTCGACTGACCCACTCGGGTCCCCGGAGAGGACTGGGGAGAATCGAACGTTCGTCGACGAATAACGTTCGTCCGAAAAATGCTGACTTCGCAAAAGGGGACCGTGTCCTCTTTGTGCCGGTCTTCGTCGTAAACAGCGCGATGGCCGCCGCACTAGAGTCAGCAGTTTTCGTTCCCAGTGGTGCAGGACTCGAAAATTAAGTGGTAACCATTGGCGTACCTATTTATTTATTTAAATAAATTGGGACTTAGAATATTTTCGAGCGCTTGCTCTTGCAAGGCGTTTCGATGTAAATTTATATGTCATATGATTAGTTGACATCATTTGTCGACCGATCATATGTTTGAAAATATTCTAAGTACTTTTGAAAATTACCAAAAATCGAAATTTTGGTAAAGTCTAAACAAACGCGAATTGAGAACCTAACCTACAAATTTTTAGGTTAGTTTCATGATTTTCGCTCACGAGTCCAATGATATTTCAATCTTCGAGTTTGGGCCATTTTTGGCTATTTTAGGAATTTGACAGATTTTGGATTTTAGGTTATGTTGATGGATTTCGATCAGATGTACGTGGTGTTAAGGATTCATTGTTATGAAGGATTTTTAGGAGTTTTGGAATCTTTAAAGGGGAACGCTCGCTCTTATGTATCTAATTTTACATGTAGTCTTAAAGCTAACGTCGGAGGTGCGACCGACGTCACACCTCCCCCCTTAGAGAAGAGATTTCACGCAGTGGAATCTCTGCCTCTGGGTGGCGGTAGACAGGATGCACTGAAATGTCATCCCTGTCTCGCAACGCTGGGTCAAGGGAATCGCAAATTAACGTTCGTTTCGTCAAGGGAGGACGGGTTCGGAATTCTCCGACACTGGCACTATCACTAGCTTCTGCTTAAATGTCACCATTGTCTGAATCGGTGTCATCGCTGGAACTATCGGATATCCAGTCAGGGTCGTCCCGTTGTGCGATCCATCTTGCCGATAGAATCTGTCCGCAAGGGATGCACTCCAATACTGGTGTTTCGGTGCATAGCCTTATTCCACAATACTCGCATCTATTTGGGATGTTATACATCCGCTGATGCTCCCATCGTTCCACTCTAACAATTCGGGTGTATTGGCTGCAGTTGCGGCACAGCAACTTGCCGTTGCAAGCCACTCGAACTATCCCATTGTAACAGATAGTGTTGTTGTATCGTCTCATGTATCGGTGAGCTTTCAGCACGGTCGGCTGTCTTCCTCCCATCGGTCCGCACATCTTTCTGTCGTGGATAGCTATGGGATCCGCAATGTGACTCGGAGCTTGATCGGATGAGGAGTGAAGAGTCTCGTAAGCTGACTCCTCTGGTTGGACCCTTGGCTCGCTATCGTCTTTCTTAGAAGGATCAGAGATTAAGTTTGCAGTTACAATATTTCGCTGACGCGTGTCCTGTCTCGGGCTACCTGGAAGACGTTTAATCTTATTTGCATGGACAATTTTGAAATGGTTTCCTATTCGTAATTTGACATTGTTCGTATCAAGCATTTCTATTATCTCATGCGGTCCAGTATATTGCGCGTCGAATTTTCCTTTACGAGGTTCTTTTAACAAGTATACCTGTTCGCCTACCGTGAACTGCACGGGGTTAATCTTCCTATCATAATAAGTCTTTGATTTCTGCTTTGCCGCTACTAAATTATCGCGCGCGCGGGATTGTGTCTCGCTTATCTTTCTTTGTAGGTCAAAGAGGTAACCTGCGTAGGACTCGTTCTCTACTGCGTAGAGATGGGAATCAGAGGAAGGAACACGGGCCAGGGAACCGAATACCAACTCGTGTGGGGTGAAGTCTGTTCCCTCGTGTACGCTGGTATTGTAGCTAAACATTGCCAAGTTTATCCATTTATCCCAGTTATTTTTGTTGACGTACTGCTTCAAATATTCCGTCAGTACATGATGCGATCTCTCAATGGATCCGTTGCTTTGTGGATGGAAAGCAGTGGTTTGGAGGCGTGTAATCCTGAATCTTTTTGCGATAGCCTTCATAAGGGAGCTTGTGAAGTTAGTCCCTTGATCCGTTAATATTGCCTTAGGCGTTCCAAAGCGACATATCAGGTGGTCGATGAAGGCGTTTGCTGTACTGACGGAGTCGGTAGATTTGAGCGGCACTGCGACGGAGTATTTTGTAAGAAGGTCTTGCATCGTCATTACATACGTGTTGCCATCTTCGGTAGTGGGTAATGGTCCCACGATGTCTAGCGAGACCTTATCAAACGCCCTGCCGGGCGTATCCGTTAACTTCATTGGTAGGCGAGTTTTTACTCTTGTTAACTTGTTACGCTGGCAACTCAGGCAATTGTTAACGTAGTTGGTTACGTCCTTTTTGAGGCTGTTCCACCAGTATTTTTCTCTTATCCTTTTGTATGTCTTGGTTATGCCTTTATGGCCGGCATACGCTGATACATGGTTCTCCGTGATGATCTCCATCCTTCTATCCTCAGCGGGGATTTGGACCTCGTTCGAACAGAGAAATATTTGGACTGGTGTGTCCTCGAATGTTTCTGTGAGTAGATTGATCACGTATTCTCTCGACAAATGGTCGAGGAATGTTTTAGAGATTGAAAAGGATTCCAACGCGAGCTCGTTGACAACGTCGATCAACGTTCTAAGACATTCTTTGAGGTCGTCTGCAGATACCTCATGAAGCGGCGATTGTTTAATCGGTATCTGGATTAACTTGTATTTACCGTGATCTGTTACCCTAGCTCTATGTAGGAGTAAGTCTTGGGATTTGGCCAGTTTGCCTTGTCTATAGAGATCTACGGCCCCGAGATCGATGGGCCGTCCGTCCATCGTTATGAAGCAAACTAAATTGTCCCTTCTCATTATTAATCGGTCTCTTGTATGAATTATTCTTCTTCTACGTGGTGTAGGATTGCTTTCTTCTTCTTCTTCTTCTTCTTCTTCTTCTTCTTCTTCTTCTTCTTCTTCTTCTTCTGAGGGAATACTCTCTTCTCGCTCATCGAAGACATCTGGTCCGGTCAAGGAAGGCGGAAATATAGGAGAAAAGGAAAGAGTTTCTTCGACTCCCAGATCCCGTAGTAATCCTTGATCGGCGATTGAAATAAGAGGCGGGGATGCTGCGCGGGGGTCATCAGAATGCGATGGCGTACCCATCGATGGTCCCGGTGACGAGGCTGCCGATGATCTTCTCCTTTTTGGGGGCATTGACTTCGGTGGAGGCATGAGAATTGAATCGTCTCTATCTTTCTTCCTGCGGCGTGCGTCGAAAAGAGGAGTCCCCGGGCTTGACAATGGCGTCCTAGGCGGAGTCGTTTCCTCTGAATCGGTCCATGAGATGGGCAATGCCACCGGATTCCGGGATAGGGCATCCGCATTAGAGTTGGCTCTGCCAGGTTTGTAGATAACCTGGTATTCGAACTCTGCCAATTTTAATCTCCACCGGAGGAGCCGGGATGTGGGATCCTTTACGGATGTCATCCACACCAGCGGTCTGTGATCGGTGATGAGTAAGAATTTCCTGCCGTAAATGTACGGGCGGAAATATTGGACGGCGAATATTATGGCTAAACACTCCTTTTCTATTGTGGAGTAGTTTAGTTCAGCGCCGTGAAGGATACGTGACGCGTACGCGATAGGGCGATCCTTTCCCACGTCGCCTTGGCTTAGGACAGCGCCGATCGCGTACCCTGAGGCGTCGCAAGTTACGTTGAATGGTTTCCCAAAATCTGGGTACTGGAGGACAGGCTCCGTACACAATGCCTGTCGTAAAGTCTCGAAGGCTTCCTCCTGCTTTGACCCCCACACGAATTTCGTATCCTTGGTAAGGAGTTGGGTGAGGGGTTTGGAAATATGAGCGAATCTATCTATGAATCTGCGGTAATAGCCCGCTAGACCTAAAAATTCGCGGACGTTCTTTGCGTTTTTCGGTCGAGGATAATTTTGGACCGCGTTAATTTTTTTAGGGCATGGCCGTACGCCATCCTCGCTAATCTGGTGTCCTAGGTAAGCTACCTCTCTGTGCAAAAACCCGCATTTAGACGGTTGTAATTTCAAATTGGCGGCTCTCAATCGGCGAGCCAATTTATCAAATTTCGCTTTGTGTTCTTCTAGGGAACGCGCGTATATGACTATATCGTCAAGATAAACGAAGAGTTCGTTACCCTGGAGACCGGTTAGGATCGTATCCATTAGTCGCTGGAACGTAGCCGGCGCATTACGCAATCCGAACGGCATTCTATTATACTGGTAATGTCCGAACGGAGTTGAGAAGGCGGTTTTTGCGGCGTCCTCCTTTTCCATGCCTATTTGGTGAAACCCGCTTGCCAGATCAAATACGCTAAAATATTTGGCACTACCCAGCTGATCTAAGATCTCGTTTATGCTGGGCAGTGGATAAGCGTCTGCTATTGACTTCTCGTTTAAAGCGCGATAGTCAATTACCATTCTCCATTTCTTATTTCCTTCGGCATCCGCTTTCTTCGGTACGATCCACAAAGGGGAGTTATACGGTGAACTAGAGGGTGCGACTATATCATTTTGTAAGAGTTCACACATTTGTTTGTCGATCTCCTCTTTGTGAATCGGCGGATACCGGTATTGCTTGGTATGTACGGGGATGTCGTCCGTCGTGGGGATTTTATGTGTTACAGCGTTAGTTTTCCCCAGACGATCCCCTTGAAGGTGGAAGAGATCATTATTCTCCTCCAATAAAGATTTGACATGGTCTATCTCGTCGTGATCGAGGTGATCCATGGGAATAGTTTCCATAAGCTCATTAACGCGAGCATTACGGGACTTGGTAATGGAATGGACCCTTTTGGGTATGAATTCGAAGCCTTTCATAAGGGGTTTCGAGTATGAGTGATCGGGATGGTTACCGGAATTGCTTAGGAAATCGGGATGGCTACCGGAATCGTCGGGATGGTTACCGGAATTATTTAAAGAATCGGGATGGCTACCGGAATCGTCGGGATGGTTACCGGAATTATTTAAAGAATCGGGATGGCTACCGGAATCGTCGGGATGGTTACCGGAATTAATAGAAGACGCGAGTTGATCGTTAACGATCGTCTCGTGCGCGCGGCACGCACGAGCATTGAATAAGTCCGAATTGACTTCGGCTTGAATATTCGAAAAGGGAACCTCGATCTCTTCCACCTCCAACGTAGGCAGGGAGAAGGACGCCACTTCGGACGATGCGTTAAAGCATCGCAGGTATGCCTTTCCGTTACGGTTGGTGACTAAACAATCACCTAAGAACACATCGGGTTTTACATCTACTTTTCGCACATACCCTTCGCTTGGGCCCTTTACGTTGACGGCTATGCAGGCGGCGGTACGGCTTTCGACGGTATATTCCCGAGGATTCGAAAAGGGAATACGTAGGTTTTTATACTCTACGCATTCCTTCGCAAATGATATCTCTGCTCCCTCTCTGAAGAAGGGGGAGCCTAAGATACCATCTATATTAATTGGAAAACTGTCAGGCAGAACGTGTAGCGTGACTTTAATGGAATCTGCTAGCTCCGCATTGATATAACCGAGGGTCGCAATTTCTCCTTCTGTCACGCCATGGACGTGTATGACGCTGTCAGTTTTTAGATGAACGTCAGATTTGATACCAGACGCTCGGATTAAGTTGACCTCGGACCCGGTGTCCAAGAGGAACTCACACTCTTTTGAGAAGAGTGACGATCTTGCTTTTATTCGAGGGATAGGGGAGTCCGGCGCGAGATTTATTGCCGAGACTAATTTCGCGGATGGTCGTTCATTCTGCTGACCGTCCGGGTTATCTCTCCTATCTACTCGAATTTCATCTACTGCTGGTCGTTGCTGATGACGGCCAGCTGTGTTGCCTTTTGGCGATTCTCTTGGGATGCCTCCCGTCCTTTGGTCGCGTTTGTCGGGAGGCTTGATTCGTTTCCCGACTCATTTCTACTGTAATATTCGCGGCGGCGACATTCGTATATGTCATGTCCCGTGCGCTTACAATATTTACAATACTTCCGACTCTCCGTAGGAAAGCGATCGCGACCTGGGGACTGGGAAGCGCGATCTTCGCGTTTATATGTTTCGCGCTGATTTGAATGCGACGGTTCGTGACGTCGCGGAGGAGGAGAGCGATACGCGTCTCTGTTATCGGGTTTCCTGTCTCGCCAGGATTCACGAGGTGAAAAGGAAGGTCGTTGATCTTTCCTTTCCGAAGATCTGTTGCGCTGCTCAGGCGCATTCCTATCATAATAAGAGTTGCTTGATCGCTCTGGTGTGCGATTACGAGAGTCGGAGAATGCAACGCGGCGTCCGTCGTCACGATAACGAACACGGTCAAGCTCGTACTGTTTGTACGCGGTTACTGCTTCGTCGAATATTTTCTGTAATTCGAGTGACGCGCAGAGCCTGACCTCGGCTCGAAGCGCTGGGATAAGACCACGCATGAAACAATCAATTGTGAATTTATCAATCTCGTCTAGATTGGGGACCCCGCGGCCTGAATCTATGATCGCCGTTCTAAGGTCCTTTACTCGCGTAATATAATTCAACACGTGCTCGGACTGTCCCTGGTGTATCGAAGCTAATTCTCCGCGATACTGATCGATGAATTTATATGGGCCTAGTACATCTTTCAGGCGGTTGCACAATTCAGAGATTGTGTTAATATTTACGTCTTCAATCGCGGCGTATGCCTGTCCTCTAAGCTTATTGCATACTAATCTAGTGAGGGTACGCTCAGCTGTGGCTGGAACAGCTTCCAAGGCTCGCTTGCACGCGCGAACGAATTGTAGCACGGTTATGGAGGTGCCGTCAAAGGTAGGCACAAGTTCAACCGCTTGTTTAACGGTGAAATTCGAAGAATCGTGCATTATGGGTTCGCGGGGCGCAACGACTGGGCTAGCTGGAATTGATTGAGAATCTCTGGCCGATCGGATTTCTGCTATCTCGCGGCGTATATCCTCGTACGTTTCTCTCTGATCGCGCGTTTCTGTTTCGTATTGCAATTTGAGTTGAGTCAACGCGGCGGTTTGATTAATGAGAGCTGCTTCTCTACGAGCTAAATCTTTCTGGAATTCAATTAATTCCTCTTCCGTAGGAGGAACCTTCTTTCTAGCCTCGCTACGCGTTTCCATGATTGCGTCGCTTGAAAATTTCAAAGTATGAAATTCGCGAAAAATAATCCGACTATATAACGTGGGCGAAGGGGCGTTTTCTAAACCGCCCGTCGCACTTTAACGTTCACTAAAACTCTCGATGAATTAGTACTGAGTACGAACATCGCGAAAAATAATTTGAGTATGTAACGTGGGCGAAAGGGCATTTCCTTCACTGCCCGTCGCACTTTTAACTGACACTATGCTTTCACGGACTCTAAGTCTACTGCGTTAAATTGTCAAACAATGATGGAACGCACAGGAGTTCGCGTGCTAACACTGATTCTATTTTTATTCCTCGATGCCGTGCTTCTAACATCGGTGACCAACGAGTGTCCTACCGACTGCGCCAAATTTGTCACAACAAATTTTGGCAGAGGTAGGACACATGACGTATCCTACAAAAGTGTTGACGGTGTCTCTAACATCGGTGACCAACGAGTGTCCTACCGACTGCGCCAAATTTGTCACGTCCTGGCGGGGCTATAAGAGCAAGAGAAGAGAATACCGCGGCCCGGCTACTCTACTCTTCCACTGACTGACATTTAATAAAAGTGTTGGTCTTTTTATCAACAGACTAGGACCCGATGCCGACACCTGCATGCAGTCTTACACAGATGAATGATGCACGCGACCCTGAAACATACGCGATAATATGTTCCACTTACTTTTACGCTTCGCTTGTTTGTCGATTGACACGAGACATGAATTCGCAACGGATGAACAGCTACGGTTGCGCTGATGGCCTTGAATACGGTCCGCTCTGCTTGACAGGCGTTGATCCAAATGGCTGGAAACGACCTTCAAGGATTGACGACTGCGCCAAACTCTGTCACGTCAATATTTGACAGGAACGACCTCCAATGATTGACAGCTGGCTGCTACGGTATTGTAGACGGATGCGCTCGTTGAGGAAACGGGCGTGGACGCTGTACGATACCGTGAATCTAACTCACGAATATCGTCCGCGTGATTGACGATATTTTAACTAGCGAAAACGGGCGTGGACGCTGTGCGATCCCGTGAATTTATCTCGCGAATATCGTCCGCGTGGTTGACGATATTTTGATTCGAGAAAACGGACGTGGATGCTGCGGAGCTTGCTATGCGAGCAAGTCTATCACTATCACGCACGTACGCGAACACGTAACAGGAAATTGAATAAGGAATACTATTCGCGAACTTTCCAGTGAGAACTCTATCTCTAACTAACAACGTGTCACTTCAAACTACGAAGTTAGGAGCAAGGAAATAATAATTGGGATTTAGATTGACTCTGGTAAAACAAAGTATATTATAAACGTAAAAGAATACAAAGGTAAAGATGCTTATTATTAACGAAATCGAAATACGTACTAAGTACGAAATATGAAACGCAATAAAAATGTTTAATTGAATAAACGAAGTAATATTTGAATTAAACGAATAAGAATACGATATTACTGAATGGTATTAGGGACTGTGTCTAAACAGTATGGATTTGGGAAGATTGTGTCTAAACAATCTGGATTTGGAAAGACTATGTCTAAATAGTCTGGACTTGGAAGATTGACGAAAACTCGACTGACCCACTCGGGTCCCCGGAGAGGACTGGGGAGAATCGAACGTTCGTCGACGAATAACGTTCGTCCGAAAAATGCTGACTTCGCAAAAGGGGACCGTGTCCTCTTTGTGCCGGTCTTCGTCGTAAACAGCGCGATGGCCGCCGCACTAGAGTCAGCAGTTTTCGTTCCCAGTGGTGCAGGACTCGAAAATTAAGTGGTAACCATTGGCGTACCTATTTATTTATTTAAATAAATTGGGACTTAGAATATTTTCGAGCGCTTGCTCTTGCAAGGCGTTTCGATGTAAATTTATATGTCATATGATTAGTTGACATCATTTGTCGACCGATCATATGTTTGAAAATATTCTAAGTACTTTTGAAAATTACCAAAAATCGAAATTTTGGTAAAGTCTAAACAAACGCGAATTGAGAACCTAACCTACAAATTTTTAGGTTAGTTTCATGATTTTCGCTCACGAGTCCAATGATATTTCAATCTTCGAGTTTGGGCCATTTTTGGCTATTTTAGGAATTTGACAGATTTTGGATTTTAGGTTATGTTGATGGATTTCGATCAGATGTACGTGGTGTTAAGGATTCATTGTTATGAAGGATTTTTAGGAGTTTTGGAATCTTTAAAGGGGAACGCTCGCTCTTATGTATCTAATTTTACATGTAGTCTTAAAGCTAACGTCGGAGGTGCGACCGACGTCACAATATCCTCCAAAATGTCTCGCCCAATCACGCGATCTCAAAGGGATCTCCAAGCAGATCCTAACGCAGACCTTCCCCCAATGACCGAGGAAGAGCTACTCCTTTATGCGCAAGACCTCGCCCGTAGAGAGCAATATCTCAAAGAGGAAACAGATTTCATTGCCAAATTGCGTCTCAAATATGAAGAAGACGCACAAAACCAAAAGAATATGCTCGACGAAATACGAAAAGAGCTTCGCAACATCCAAATCACGAGTCAAACCCTACGTCAACAATCGCCTACACCAGGCCCTAGTAACGTCTCTAATATGCGGGAACCTTCACCGCCAGAGCCACGCGAAATCCCACAGTATGAACCTACTGGTAATTTCGCTCTAAAACAAGCCGCCGAGCTTGTCCCTAGATTCGACGGAACTTCGTCTTCCGTCCTACAATTCATACGTGCATGCAAACGCGCGCGTGACACCGTACCGGCCACTGCAGAGCGTGCCCTCACAAAATTGCTCTGCAATAAACTCCACGATCGTGCTTATGCCGCTATAGAAGGCCAGCACATATTCACAGTTTCTGCACTATGCGAGAAATTACGAACAGTACTGGGCCCATACAAATTCGTTGACCAGTACCGTGGCGATCTCGCGAGTGTACTCCAAGCTCCAAACGAGCACATCTTAGACTTCATCAATCGCGTTAAAGACCTTCGAACCGCGATTCAAGATGCCACAGATATTGGCCTCGATTACGAAGAACTAGATCGCTTCGTAGTAGATTGTTTTCTACGAGGTCTCCTTCCCCAGCTGCGTGCCGAAGTGCTTCATTGCCCTTCGCGAAATCCTGCCACTGTTTTCGAAGCAGCCATCTCTGCTTACAGGCAGTATGAGTCAGACCAGACTCGTCGACGAGAACTGATCCGCGAAGAAAAACGAGTCAGCTTCTCTGATAACCGGCCGTATCGCCAGCGTTCCACGTACGAGTCCCCTCGTGACAATCCAGAGCGAACTCAAGAACGCCGCGATAACAGACCGGACTCGTCTCAGCAGTCCTCGAGAAACTTAAACCGGGACTCTTATCGCTCCCCGACGCCGCAACGGCGATGGGAAAATAATCCTCGCGACCAAAACACGTACCGCGATGGTCGCACAGATCGCCCCTCAAGCCCTAACAAATTTTGCAACTACTGCAAAGTCCCCGGGCACGATATTCACGAGTGCCGTAAGCGCGCTTTTAATAATAATAGGAGGTCGGGAAACGAGTCCGGCCTCCCGACCGAAGCCAACCCCAGGCGGGAGGCCGCATCTTCAACCCAAACTACAGCCCGCACCCAAACAGCTATCCGGACGAACGACCAGTCCGACGATTCGTCTCAGCAGTAAATCTTGCTGCAGACTCACCAATCCCGCGCGTAAAAATCTCCGCCCCTCAATTACAAAAGAAGTGTGAATTTTTGTTGGACACGGGTTCGGAGATCAATTTAATTCGTGCGTCAAGTCTAGAACCAAATCTACCTATAGATCATACGAACACTATAGAAGTCCAAGGAATAACCGAGGGATCCATTCCAACTCTCGGTCAAATTAAAATACACTTACAGGGTCAAAACCCTATCGAATTTCATGTCTTGGAAGAAAACTTCCCAATTAACATCGACGGAATCCTCGGTTCTCCCTTCTTCAGAACAGGAGCCGAGATCTCCTTTGCGAATCAATCCATAACGATAGGAAACATTCGGGTTCCCTTCTCGAACCCTCGCGCGCCCACGGCTGAGCCTCGCGATAAATTGGCAGCAGAGGTTATTTCAATGCCTTCGTCTATGACCAACGATCTCGTTAAAACTCCAGCCGCCAAGCGTGAGGAACATTCGGCAAGGAACGTTCGAGTGTCTTCCTCAAATCCTCGTGCACCTGCGGTCAGACCTTGCAGAGCCCCGGTGACGGAGGTTATTTCAATGCCTCCTCGGGATTCAATCGAGTACTCCCTAGAGAAAAACGCCGTGAAAAGCCGGCCGGAATCGAAGGAGACTCGAGAGATATCGGAGTACACTGCGAGAAGTCGGATCGTGGAGCGTGAGGATCGAGTCCGAACAAAGACTCCTCCGAAATCCGAAGAATTCGTCCTCGAACCTCGTACCGTTGCGTGTATAGCGGTCGACGTCGAAGGACCCAAACAGGGATATATCCGCCGTGTTAATGTAGCGCCGGATGTATTCCTGGGTGACTGCGTCGTCACCAATCGTAAAGGCAAAGCGAGCCTCCGGTGTTTTAACACCTCATCGGAAAGAGTTTCATTTCGATTGCCCCCATTGGAGATGGAAGAAATCGAGTCGTACTCTTCCGACCTTTCTAATTCCGGGTACCATCCCGACGTATTCGGTAACCATCCCGACCTTACTAATTCCGGGAACCATCCCGACGCATTCGGTAACCATCCCGACCTTTCTAATTCCGGGAACCATCCCGACGCATTCGGTAACCATCCCGACCTTTCTAATTCCGGGTATCATCCCGACGCATTCGGTAACCATCCCGACAATACTAACTCCGGTAACCAGCCCGATTCTTATACTAACTCCGGTAACCAGCCCGATTCTTATACTAACTCCGGTAACCAGCCCGATCCTTATACTAACTCCGGTAACCAGCCCGATTCTCATACTAACTCCGGTAACCAGCCCGATCCTTATTCTAACTCCGGTAACCAGCCCGATCAATTCCAAGACCAACTCCATTCCTACGACAATCAAAGATCTTCAAGACCCATATGTAAGCAGGTCTGTTCCATATTGCACAATAAATCCAGCAACAGTTCTAAACCAGAGAAGGATATCAAAGCCTCCAGAGTAAAAGAACTTCATAACTTACTTCAAAATCATATCTTTGATGATCCACAGAAACTCGATTCCTTTCAACTTCCATCTGCACGTTGCCATGCGAAGCGAAACGAATACGATAAAATTAATCTCTGCGCTACAGCGAAATACGCGTCAGCAAGAAAGCAATATAAATCCGAGTACCCTCGCGATAACGGATATTCCTATGAGAATAAGCGAGCGAAATTCGAAGCCCAGCATCGGCAAAATCTCCTTCGACCACCGGAAGATATAGAACAGGTATTCCTACTCAAAGAACCCTGCAAGGGCAAATTCGATGCGCAATATACGGGTCCTCACGAAATTTGCGACATCTTAGACTCAAACAATGTAAAAATTAAAGTAGGGAACCATTTTAAGATTGTACATGCAAACAAACTCAAGCGTGCGCCGAATAATCCAACGCAAACCCCGCGTCAGCGAAACGTGACACTCATCTGGACGCAGATCAGAAAAGACAAAAGTGACAGTGACACCAGTGATTCCCCACCCACCCTAAACCCCGAGAAAAGACAGTCGAAAAATGAACATTGCGAATACGACTTGTCGGACATTACAAAACCAGCCCCAGCCCCACGTGCCGACACCGACAACATTTCAGTGCGACCAGTGTTTCGTACAAATATAGGAAATACTCGCCGAGAACTGTGCTCCCTGCGCGGAGTACCTCCGGACGATGCGTCGCATGAATGAGTGTGTGATCGAGTGTTGAGCGAGAAATTTCTTCCTTGTAAGAAATTTCTTTTCCGCGTTGGGAGGTGTTACGTCGTCCGATGTACGACGTTGGCCTTGTACACACACTATGTATACAAGGTCTGATCTGCATAAGATCCACACACCGTCCCCTAGACATAAGAGCATAGTATTAAGATCTCATTATTCTATTGTTCTAATCCTTATCTCCGTCTCTACCCATCACCATAACTTCTCCTTGATCAACACCTTACCTCAGTTTCAACCCATCACCACGACACATAATGCAATAAAGTATTGCATCACTCTGGAAGCATCTAGAAGCTTCTAGAAACGTCGAGAAGTCCAAAGACTGCTGCATCAGCAGTCCCACGCTCGTAGAGGGCAATAGGACAGCCACGAGACTGCACCGTCAGCAGAAATGCACGTGCAGTCCCCGGGAGCGAAGACGCTGCTGCGTCAGCGGTTCTCCCACTCCGACGACTGAAGAACAAAGAGACTGCAGCGTCAGCTATCCCCACTCCGACCGAAGGAGGCAAGGCAGAGCGGACGCTTGCAGCAGTCCGCCTTCAGCCAGCGACTCGCACGGACGTGCCTACCTGGCCTCAGCCGCCAGTCCGGCTTCAAGAGCAGACGTGTTCAGTCTAGCTCCGCGAAAGTGAAGTGTGTCGATCCTTCACTCCTAATTCCAATTCCAATTCCAACTCTAACTCAACTCAACTCAACTCCTAATTCTCATACATTATTCCTACAACATATTACTATATCCATTATTCATTAATCCAATTACTACTCCTATTATAATACTACTTACATATTGTATACCAGTGTACTTACCAGTTCTTATTTAATATATCGTTGTTATACCAGTGCTTCGATCTTGTTATTCTTGTGTTAGTTCAACACCATCTTCCAATTCAGTTCTTGCATCGAATATATTAAACTCGTGACATATCCGGACTTGGTCTAAAGTGCGCAGTGGAAACGCTGAGCCGCCAATAAGGAATTTGAAGCGAGTCATAGAGAAGTTCTCGTGCCACGTCTAGAATTGGTCTAAAGAGCGCAGTGGAAACGCTGAGCCGCCACTATAGACGTGAAGCGAGTTAACTACCTAAAAGGTTAATAACAAATGGAAGTTCATTTTCATTATATTATTAATATTCCATCATTACTATTCCTTACCCATGCGACGCCCACGTCGAGCGGGACGCAAGTATCAACTTGCTAAATTGAGACGCGCGTTGAGAAATAAAGCGGTGCTCGATCAAATCATTGCCACTACCGAGTGGACCGAACTTCTGGGAACCACCGAGCACATTCCGTGTGACGCGTCCGATTACGTTTCTGTATACGGTTGCCCTTGCAACCCTCCTAAAGAGGTCAACCACGCGGACCTCTCGCGAGCTCCGACGCCAGTTCTACATCCGGTCGATTGTCCAGAGGTGATCGACATAGTCGACGACGACGACAGCCGAGACACGATCATCGTTCCCAGGGTCCGTTGCCGAATCATCCGTGACGTTCCTCTGCCAGCTCATCAACGTGTCATCTTGCGGCCAGCATCCGAGGCCACTAATGCCGTCTCGAACCGAGCAGCAGCAACTCTGCCAGATCTTTCCCACCTCGAGGACATCTGTATAGAAGATCCGATGTACGACACCTACTGCCAGTACCGCCAGTTCCTGCTGCAACAATATTATTAGGCGTTAATACAGCATTGCGGTGAGTCGTATAATGTCTTGTATAATTGCTGAATCCTGTAAACTCACCGTTTTCGTTGCATCATCTCGCGCGTGATTCTTGTCGGACACTTCTTGTAACCGCGTCGGACGTTCTCTTCTTGACTGCATCCATAGCAATATCGGTTGTCCTAGTGCATATGACAGCCCGCGGCTGTCTCGGCACGAAAGACCACTCCACAATTAATCTTCATATCTCCACCGTCCGTCTGTCACTGTTCTTGAGTGCCATCCTTTTCTCTCTCTTGGTACCTGTAACAAAAACACAGTGACGGACGTGACATTAGATTGACTCTGGTAAAACAAAGTATATTATAAACGTAAAGGAATACAAAGGTAAAGATGCTTATTATTAACGAAATCGAAATACGTACTAAGTACGAAATATGAAACGCAATAAAAATGTTTAATTGAATAAACGAAGTAATGTTTGAATTAAACGAATAAGAATACGATATTACTGAATGGTATTAGGGACTGTGTCTAAACAGTATGGATTTGGAAAGATTGTGTCTAAACAATCTGGATTTGGAAAGACTATGTCTAAATAGTCTGGACTTGGAAGATTGACGAAAACTCGACTGACCCACTCGGGTCCCCGGAGAGGACTGGGGAAAATCGAACGTTCGTCCGAAAAATGCTGACTTCGCAAAAGGGGACCGTGTCCTCTTTGTGCCGGTCTTCGTCGTAAACAGCGCGATGGCCGCCGCACTAGAGTCAGCAGTTTTCGTTCCCAGTGGTGCAGGACTCGAAAATTAAGTGGTAACCATTGGCGTACCTATTTATTTATTTAAATAAATTGGGACTTAGAATATTTTCGAGCGCTTGCTTTTGCAAGGCGTTTCGATGTAAATTTTATATGTCATATGATTAGTTGACATCATTTGTCGACCGATCATATGTTTGAAAATATTCTAAGTACTTTTGAAAATTACCAAAAATCGAAATTTTGGTAAAGTCTAAACAAACGCGAATTGAGAACATAACCTACAAATTTTTAGGTTAGTTTCATGATTTTCGCTCACGAGTCCAATGATATTTCAATCTTCGAGTTTGGGCCATTTTTGGCTATTTTAGGATTTTGACAGATTTTGGATTTTAGGTTATGTTGATGGATTTCAAACAGATGTACGTGGTGTTAAGGATTCATTGTTATGAAGGATTTTTAGGAGGTTTGGAATCTTTAAAGGGGAACGCTCGCTCTTATGTATCTAATTTTACATGTAGTCTTAAAGCTAACGTCGGAGGTGCGACCGACGTCACACCTCCCCCCTTAGAGAAGAGATTTCACGCAGTGGAATCTCTGCCTCTGGGTGGCGGTAGACAGGATGCACTGAAATGTCATCCCTGTCTCGCAACGCTGGGTCAAGGGAATCGCAAATTAACGTTCGTTTCGTCAAGGGAGGACGGGTTCGGAATTCTCCGACACTGGCACTATCACTGGCTTCCGCTTAAATGTCACCATTGTCTGAATCGGTGTCATCGCTGGAACTATCGGATATCCAGTCAGGGTCGTCCCGTTGTGCGATCCATCTTGCCGATAGAATCTGTCCGCAAGGGATGCACTCCAATACTGGTGTTTCGGTGCATAGCCTTATTCCACAATACTCGCATCTATTTGGGATGTTATACATCCGCTGATGCTCCCATCGTTCCACTCTAACAATTCGGGTGTATTGGCTGCAGTTGCGGCACAGCAACTTGCCGTTGCAAGCCACTCGAACTATCCCATTGTAACAGATAGTGTTGTTGTATCGTCTCATGTATCGGTGAGCTTTCAGCACGGTCGGCCGTCTTCCTCCCATCGGTCCGCACATTTTTCTGTCGTGGATAGCTATGGGATCCGCAATGTGACTCGGAGCTTGATCGGATGAGGAGTGAAGAGTCTCGTAAGCTGACTCCTCTGGTTGGACCCTTGGCTCGCTATCGTCTTTCTTAGAAGGATCAGAGATTAAGTTTGCAGTTACAATATTTCGCTGACGCGTGTCCTGTCTCGGGCTACCTGGAAGACGTTTAATCTTATTTGCATGGACAATTTTGAAATGGTTTCCTATTCGTAATTTGACATTGTTCGTATCAAGCATTTCTATTATCTCATGCGGTCCAGTATATTGCGCGTCGAATTTTCCTTTACGAGGTTCTTTTAACAAGTATACCTGTTCGCCTACCGTGAACTGCACGGGGTTAATCTTCCTATCATAATAAGTCTTTGATTTCTGCTTTGCCGCTACTAAATTATCGCGCGCGCGGGATTGTGTCTCGCTTATCTTTCTTTGTAGGTCAAAGAGGTAACCTGCGTAGGACTCGTTCTCTACTGCGTAGAGATGGGAATCAGAGGAAGGAACACGGGCCAGGGAACCGAATACCAACTCGTGTGGGGTGAAGTCTGTTCCCTCGTGTACGCTGGTATTGTAGCTAAACATTGCCAAGTTTATCCATTTATCCCAGTTATTTTTGTTGACGTACTGCTTCAAATATTCCGTCAGTACATGATGCGATCTCTCAATGGATCCGTTGCTTTGTGGGTGGAAAGCAGTGGTTTGGAGGCGTGTAATCCTGAATCTTTTTGCGATAGCCTTCATAAGGGAGCTTGTGAAGTTAGTCCCTTGATCCGTTAATATTGCCTTAGGCGTTCCAAAGCGACATATCAGGTGGTCGATGAAGGCGTTTGCTGTACTGACGGAGTCGGTAGATTTGAGCGGCACTGCGACGGAGTACTTTGTAAGAAGGTCTTGCATTGTCATTACATACGTGTTGCCATCTTCGGTAGTGGGTAATGGTCCCACGATGTCTAGCGAGACCTTATCAAACGCCCTGCCGGGCGTATCCGTTAACTTCATTGGTAGGCGAGTTTTTACTCTTGTTAACTTGTTACGCTGGCAACTCAGGCAATTGTTAACGTAGTTGGTTACGTCCTTTTTGAGGCTGTTCCACCAGTATTTTTCTCTTATCCTTTTGTATGTCTTGGTTATGCCCTTATGGCCGGCATACGCTGATACATGGTTCTCCGTGATGATCTCCATCCTTCTATCCTCAGCGGGGAGTTGGACCTCGTTCGAACAGAGAAATATTTGGACCGGTGTGTCCTCGAATGTTTCTGTGAGTAGATTGACCACGTATTCTCTCGACAAATGGTCGAGGAATGTTTTAGAGATTGAAAAGGATTCCAACGCGAGCTCGTTGACAACGTCGATCAACGTTCTAATACATTCTTTGAGGTCGTCTGCAGATACCTCATGAAGCGGTGATTGTTTAATCGGTATCTGGATTAACTTGTATTTACCGTGATCTGTTACCCTAGCTCTATGTAGGAGTAAGTCTTGGGATTTGGCCAGTTTGCCTTGTCTATAGAGATCTACGGCCCCGAGATCGATGGGCCGTCCGTCCATCGTTATGAAGCAAACTAAATTGTCCCTTCTCATTATTAATCGGTCCCTTGTATGAATTATTCTTCTTTTACGTGGTGTAGGATTGCTTTCTTCTTCTTCTTCTTCTTCTTCTTCTTCTTCTTCTTCTGAGGGAATACTCTCTTCTCGCTCATCGAAGACATCTGGTCCGGTCAAGGAAGGCGGTGTTACGTCGGACGACCTCCGACGTTGGTCGAATCGAGGACCGTACCTCGATTCTAGGCTAAGATTAAATATTAAGTACATAATACCTCTTAAACCCATCGCTATCAAACTCTTGTTCTAAATCTAATATCTCTTAAACCCATCGCTATCAAACTCTTGTTCTAATTCTAATACATCTTAAACCCATCACTACTTCACCCACGACTTTTCCTAAACTTGTTCTAATACCCATCACTACTTAAATCTCGACTCTCCCAATTGTTCTAAACCCAACCACCACTCCAAACTCTCAATCTTACCTAACACTTGTTCAAACCCTCATCTACACTTATAACTTGTTTAAACCCTCATCTACACTTAACACTTGTTCAAACCCTCATCTACACTTACAACTTGTTCAAATCCTCAACTCCGCTCGAGTAAACGCCACCTCGAGAACAAAGAGATCGCAACGTCAGCAGTCTTGCACGCGTCACCACTCTGTCGAGAGCGAGGACAAAGAGACTGCAACGTCAGCAGTCTTGCACCCGTCACCACTCCGACGAGCGAGGACAAAGGGACTGCAGCGTCAGCAACCCCCACTCCGAGCGAAGGAGGCTACGCAGAGCTGCCTCTTGCATCAGTCTGGTGCTAGCCAGCGAAGTGAGCGGACGTGTCGGTCTGCGCTCACTCCATTCTCACACAACGACATCAGTCAGTCTGGCCCAAGCCAGCGAAGCGAGCAGACGTGTCGATCTGCGCTCTTCTAATTCGCGCTTCGACGTTCATCGACGTTTGTTCTACTATTCTATTCCAAATCCATTCCAATTCAATTCCTAAATCAATTCCAATTCTAACTCTTACTAACTCATACTCCGTATACGATTATTACGTTTAATTCATTTATTATTATACTACCAAGTTTATACTCAAGTGTACTCAACGTTCTTTATTTCAATATATATATTATATTTTACCAGTGCTACGTGAAGTTAATTTCCACATCATTCTACTAAATCCAGTGACAGTTTCTTTTCGAAATTCGAATCGTGCCCTCGTTAATCATACAGAACTCGGCTTGGAGGTCAGTTCGTCCGCTCCGCTGAGAAGTAGTGGTTGACGAGTAGACGTTTGGAATTAATAACTTTCCAAATCAGATAAACGCATTTAATATTAATAATAAATAATTGAGCTCTCGCTTACGTGTTCAACCTCGGTCACAAAGGGAGAAGCTTACAGCTCCGCCGAGGCAATACGTCAACGAGGTGACACTTAGTCAAAAGATTATCGAAGTTAAAGTGACAGTTTGTGAAAGGAAACATATCAGTGTCTAAAGTGAAGTGACTGTTTTAATAGTGCCCTCGTTGTCGCACGGTGACCCGGCTCGGAGGCCAGTTCGTCTGCTCTGCTGGGTAGTGCCGATTAACGAGTGGACATTTTCGAGTCAGGTAAATTACCTCTGGCCAGCGCCTACGGGGAACCCCTGGCCAATTTTTCTTTCACGTTTGGGACTTAGACAAAATCCGACAAAAGGATTTTCAGAGTATTAACTCTTCCGAAACAGTTCCTTCCATACCCATCCCTTATGCGTCGTACACGTCGTGCAGGCCGAAAGTATCAACTGGCCAAGTTCAAACGGGCATTAAATCAAACAGCCATCTTATGTTACGTCGTCCGATGTACGACGTTGGCCTTGTACACACACTATGTATACAAGGTCTGATCTGCATAAGATCCATACACCGTCCCCTAGACATAAGAGCATAATATTAAGATCTCATTATTGTATTGTTCTAATCCTTATCTCCGTCTCTACCCATCACCATAACTTCACCTTGATCAATACCTTACCTCAGTTTCAACCCATCACCACGACACATAATGCAATAAAGTATTGCATCACTCTGGAAGCATCTAGAAGCTTCTAGAAACGTCGAGAAGTCCAAAGACTGCTGCATCAGCAGTCCCACGCTCGTAGAGGGCAATAGGACAGCCACGAGACTGCAGCGTCAGCAGAAATGCACGTGCAGTCCCCGGGAGCGAAGACGCTGCTGCGTCAGCGGTTCTCCCACTCCGACGACTGAAGAACAAAGAGACTGCAGCGTCAGCTATCCCCACTCCGAACGAAGGAGGCAAGGCAGAGCAGGCGCTTGCATCAGTCCGCCTCCGACCGGCGACTCGAGCAGTCGTGCCAACCTGGCCTCAGCCGCCAGTCCGGCTTCTTCCGACTTCAAGAGCAGACGTGTTCAGTCTAGCTCCGCGATAGTGAAGTGTGTCGATCCTTCACTCCTAATTCCAATTCCAATTCCAACTCTAACTCAACTCAACTCAAGTCCTAATTCTCATACGTTATTCCTATAACATATTACAATATCCATTATTCATTAATCCAATTACTACTCCTATTATAATACTACTTACATATTGTATACCAGTGTACTTACCAGTTCTTATTTAATATATCGTTGTTATACCAGTGCTTCGATCTTGTTATTCTTGTGTTAGTTCAACACCATCTTCCAATTCAGTTCTTGCATCGAATATATTAAACTCGTGACATATCCGGACTTGGTCTAAAGTGCGCAGTGGAAACGCTGAGCCGCCAATAAGGAATTTGAAGCGAGTCATAGAGAAGTTCTCGTGCCACGTCTAGAATTGGTCTAAAGTGCGCAGTGGAAACGCTGAGCCGCCACTATAGACGTGAAGCGAGTTAACTACCAAAAAGGTTAATAACAAGTGGAAGTTCATTTTCATTATATTATTAATATTCCATCATTACTATTCCTTACCCATGCGACGCCCACGTCGAGCGGGACGCAAGTATCAACTTGCTAAATTGAGACGCGCGTTGAGAAATAAAGCGGTGCTCGATCAAATCATTGCCACTACCGAGTGGACCGAACTTCTGGGAACCACCGAGCACATTCCGTGTGACGCGTCCGATTACGTTTCTGTATACGGTTGCCCTTGCAACCCTCCTAAAGAGGTCAACCACGCGGACCTCTCGCGAGCTCCGACGCCAGTTCTGCATCCGGTCGATTGTCCAGAGGTGATCGACATAGCCGACGACGACGACAGCCGAGACACGATCATCGTTCCCAGGGTCCGTTGCCGAATCATCAGTGACGTTCCTCTGCCAGCTCATCAACGTGTCGTCTTGCGGCCAGCATCCAAGGCCACTAACGTCGTCCCGAACCGAGCAGCAGCAACTTTGCCAGATCTTCCCCACCTCGAGGACATCTGTATAGAAGATCCGATGTACGACACCTACTGTCAGTACCGCCAGTTCCTGCTGCAACAATATTATTAGGCGTTAATACAACATTGCGGTGAGTCGTATAATATCTTGTATAATTGTTGAATCCTGTAAACTCACCGTTCTCGTTGCATCCTCTCGCGCGCGATTCTTGTCGGGACACTCCTTGTAACCGCGTCGGACGTTCTCTTCTTGACTGCATCCATAGCAATATCGGTTGTCCTAGTGCATATGACAGCCCGCGGCTGTCTCGGCACGAAAGACCACTCTTCAATTACTCTTCATATCTCCACCGTCCGTCTGTCACTGTTCTTGAGTGCCATCCTTTTCTCTCTCTTGGTACCTGTAACAAAAACACAGTGACGGACGTGACACTTAAACCGCGTCTTAAGTTCGACTGATTGGACTGAACTTCTCGGAACGACCGAGAATATCGAGTGCGACGCGTCAGATTACGTATCGGTATACGGTTGTCCGTGCCGTCCGATTCCGAACACAGAGGTCGACCACGCGGACCTCTCGCGTTCTTCACCTGTCACCAAACCGTCTGCTGGTCGCTACGAGATAGCCGATCTCGTTGACATCTCTGACGACGACGACGACGTCAGGAATACCATAAACCTGTCCAGTGACAACAACAACCCGCCTGCCGTTCGTTACGAGGTCATTGATCTCGTCACCAGCTCTGATGACGATGACAGCAGGAGCACCATAATCTTGCCGCACGTTCGCTGTAGGATCATCAAGGACGAGTACCTACCGTCCAACAGACGCATTGTCGTGCGTACCCCAGCGAGACAGCTGCCAAACCTTCCTCATCTCGATGAGATCTGTCTGGACGACCCGTTATACCAGACCCATGCTGACCGACGAGCTCAGCTCCTTCAACAGTACTACTAAGATACAACAACTAACCGGTGAGAATTCGTATCTTTTGTAACCCCTTTTGTTCCATGTCAACTCACCGCGTTCGTTGCGTCAGCGTAGAAGTATCGCCATCCGCGTTGACTGCTAGCGGGTGTCGGTCTCAAATGACTATCGGTGTCCTAGCGCATATGACTGTGTTACGTCGTCCGATGTACGACGTTGGCCTTGTACACACACCATGTATACAAGGTCTGATCTGCATAAGATCCACACACCGTCCCCTAGACATAAGAGCATAGTATTAAGATTTCATTATTCTATTGTTCTAATCCTTATCTCCGTCTCTACCCATCACCATAACTTCACCTTGATCAACACCTTACCTCAGTTTCAACCCATCACCACGACACATAATGCAATAAAGTATTGCATCACTCTGGAAGCATCTAGAAGCTTCTAGAAACGTCGAGAAGTCCAAAGACTGCTGCATCAGCAGTCCCACGCTCGTAGAGGGCAATAGGACAGCCACGAGACTGCAGCGTCAGCAGAAATGCACGTGCAGTCCCCGGGAGCGAAGACGCTGCTGCGTCAGCGGTTCTCCCACTCCGACGACTGAAGAACAAAGAGACTGCAGCGTCAGCTATCCCCACTCCGAACGAAGGAGGCAAGGCAGAGCGGACGCTTGCATCTGTCCGCCTCCAGACAGCGACTCGAACGGTCCGCTCCAAGCGAGCGACTCGCACGGACGTGCCAGTCCGGCTTCTTCCGACTTCAAGAGCAGACGTGTTCAGTCTAGCTCCGCGAAAGTGAAGTGTGTCGATCCTTCACTCCTAATTCCAATTCCAATTCCAACTCTAACTCAACTCAACTCAAGTCCTAATTCTCATACGTTATTCCTATAACATATTACAATATCCATTATTCATTAATCCAATTACTACTCCTATTATAATATTACTTACATATTGTATACCAGTGTACTTACCAGTTCTTATTTAATATATCGTTGTTATACCAGTGCTTCGATCTTGTTATTCTTGTGTTAGTTCAACACCATCTTCCAATTCAGTTCTTGCATCGAATATATCAAACTCGTGACATATCCGGACTTGGTCTAAAGTGCGCAGTGGAAACGCTGAGCCGCCAATAAGGAATTTGAAGCGAGTCATAGAGAAGTTCTCGTGCCACGTCTAGAATTGGTCTAAAGTGCGCAGTGGAAACGCTGAGCCGCCACTATAGACGTGAAGCGAGTTAACTACCAAAAAGGTTAATAACAAATGGAGTTTCATTTTCATTATATTGTTAATATTCCATCATTACTATTCCTTACCCATGCGACGCCCACGTCGAGCGGGACGCAAGTATCAACTTGCTAAATTGAGACGCGCGTTAAGAAATAAAGCGGTGCTCGATCAAATCATTGCCACTACCGAGTGGACCGAACTTCTGGGAACCACCGAGCACATTCCGTGTGACGCGTCCGATTACGTTTCTGTATACGGTTGCCCTTGCAACCCTCCTAAAGAGGTCAACCACGCGGACCTCTCGCGAGCTCCGACGCCAGTTCTGCATCCGGTCGATTGTCCAGAGGTGATCGACATAGCCGACGACGACGACAGCCGAGACACGATCATCGTTCCCAGGGTCCGTTGCCGAATCATCCGTGACGTTCCTCTGCCAGCTCATCAACGTGTCATCTTGCGGCCAGCATCCAAGGCCACTAACGTCGTCCCGAACCGAGCAGCAGCAACTCTGCCAGATCTTCCCCACCTCGAGGACATCTGTATAGAAGACCCGATGTACGACACCTACTGTCAGTACCGCCAGTTCCTGCTGCAACAATATTATTAGGCGTTAATACAACATTGCGGTGAGTCGTATAATATCTTGTATAATTGTTGAATCCTGTAAACTCACCGTTCTCGTTGCATCCTCTCGCGCGCGATTCTTGTCGGGACACTCCTTGTAACCGCGTCGGACGTTCTCTTCTTGACTGCATCCATAGCAATATCGGTTGTCCTAGTGCATATGACAGCCCGCGGCTGTCTCGGCACGAAAGACCACTCTTCAATTACTCTTCATATCTCCACCGTCCGTCTGTCACTGTTCTTGAGTGCCATCCTTTTCTCTCTCTTGGTACCTGTAACAAAAACACAGTGACGGACGTGACACTTAAACCGCGTCTTAAGTTCGACTGATTGGACTGAACTTCTCGGAACGACCGAGAATATCGAGTGCGACGCGTCAGATTACGTATCGGTATACGGTTGTCCGTGCCGTCCGATTCCGAACACAGAGGTCGACCACGCGGACCTCTCGCGTTCTTCACCTGTCACCAAACCGTCTGCTGGTCGCTACGAGATAGCCGATCTCGTTGACATCTCTGACGACGACGACGACGTCAGGAATACCATAAACCTGTCCAGTGACAACAACAACCCGCCTGCCGTTCGTTACGAGGTCATTGATCTCGTCACCAGCTCTGATGACGATGACAGCAGGAGCACCATAATCTTGCCGCACGTTCGCTGTAGGATCATCAAGGACGAGTACCTACCGTCCAACAGACGCATTGTCGTGCGTACCCCAGCGAGACAGCTGCCAAACCTTCCTCATCTCGATGAGATCTGTCTGGACGACCCGTTATACCAGACCCATGCTGACCGACGAGCTCAGCTCCTTCAACAGTACTACTAAGATACAACAACTAACCGGTGAGAATTCGTATCTTTTGTAACCCCTTTTGTTCCATGTCAACTCACCGCGTTCGTTGCGTCAGCGTAGAAGTATCGCCATCCGCGTTGACTGCTAGCGGGTGTCGGTCTCAAATGACTATCGGTGTCCTAGCGCATATGACTGTGTTACGTCGTCCGATGTACGACGTTGGCCTTGTACACACACCATGTATACAAGGTCTGATCTGCATAAGATCCACACACCGTCCCCTAGACATAAGAGCATAGTATTAAGATTTCATTATTCTATTGTTCTAATCCTTATCTCCGTCTCTACCCATCACCATAACTTCACCTTGATCAACACCTTACCTCAGTTTCAACCCATCACCACGACACATAATGCAATAAAGTATTGCATCACTCTGGAAGCATCTAGAAGCTTCTAGAAACGTCGAGAAGTCCAAAGACTGCTGCATCAGCAGTCCCACGCTCGTAGAGGGCAATAGGACAGCCACGAGACTGCAGCGTCAGCAGAAATGCACGTGCAGTCCCCGGGAGCGAAGACGCTGCTGCGTCAGCGGTTCTCCCACTCCGACGACTGAAGAACAAAGAGACTGCAGCGTCAGCTATCCCCACTCCGAACGAAGGAGGCAAGGCAGAGCGGACGCTTGCATCTGTCCGCCTCCAGACAGCGACTCGAACGGTCCGCTCCAAGCGAGCGACTCGCACGGACGTGCCAGTCCGGCTTCTTCCGACTTCAAGAGCAGACGTGTTCAGTCTAGCTCCGCGAAAGTGAAGTGTGTCGATCCTTCACTCCTAATTCCAATTCCAATTCCAACTCTAACTCAACTCAACTCAAGTCCTAATTCTCATACGTTATTCCTATAACATATTACAATATCCATTATTCATTAATCCAATTACTACTCCTATTATAATATTACTTACATATTGTATACCAGTGTACTTACCAGTTCTTATTTAATATATCGTTGTTATACCAGTGCTTCGATCTTGTTATTCTTGTGTTAGTTCAACACCATCTTCCAATTCAGTTCTTGCATCGAATATATCAAACTCGTGACATATCCGGACTTGGTCTAAAGTGCGCAGTGGAAACGCTGAGCCGCCAATAAGGAATTTGAAGCGAGTCATAGAGAAGTTCTCGTGCCACGTCTAGAATTGGTCTAAAGTGCGCAGTGGAAACGCTGAGCCGCCACTATAGACGTGAAGCGAGTTAACTACCAAAAAGGTTAATAACAAATGGAGTTTCATTTTCATTATATTGTTAATATTCCATCATTACTATTCCTTACCCATGCGACGCCCACGTCGAGCGGGACGCAAGTATCAACTTGCTAAATTGAGACGCGCGTTAAGAAATAAAGCGGTGCTCGATCAAATCATTGCCACTACCGAGTGGACCGAACTTCTGGGAACCACCGAGCACATTCCGTGTGACGCGTCCGATTACGTTTCTGTATACGGTTGCCCTTGCAACCCTCCTAAAGAGGTCAACCACGCGGACCTCTCGCGAGCTCCGACGCCAGTTCTGCATCCGGTCGATTGTCCAGAGGTGATCGACATAGCCGACGACGACGACAGCCGAGACACGATCATCGTTCCCAGGGTCCGTTGCCGAATCATCCGTGACGTTCCTCTGCCAGCTCATCAACGTGTCATCTTGCGGCCAGCATCCAAGGCCACTAACGTCGTCCCGAACCGAGCAGCAGCAACTCTGCCAGATCTTCCCCACCTCGAGGACATCTGTATAGAAGACCCGATGTACGACACCTACTGTCAGTACCGCCAGTTCCTGCTGCAACAATATTATTAGGCGTTAATACAGCATTGCGGTGAGTCGTATAATGTCTTGTATAATTGCTGAATCCTGTAAACTCACCGTTCTCGTTGCATCCTCTCGCGCGCGATTCTTGTCGGGACACTTCTTGTAACCGCGTCGGACGTTCTTTTCTTGACTGCATCATAGCAATATCGGTTGTCCTAGTGCATATGACAGCCCGCGGCTGTCTCGGCACGAAAGACCACTCCTCATTTAATCATTAATATCTCAACCGTCCGTCTGTCACTGTTCTCTTTTCTCTCTCCTGGTACCTGTAACAAAAACACAGTGACGGACGTGACAAATTTGGCGCAGTCGGTAGGACATCGAAGTGGTCGCCGATATTTGCATTAATAAGCCCCGACGCGTGTCAGTACGAAGTTCACATTTCTTAAATCCCATTCATATCTTTCAAAATGTCTCGCCCAATCACGCGATCTCAAAGGGATCTCCAAGCAGATCCTAACGCAGACCTTCCCCCAATGTCCGAGGAAGAGCTACTCCTATACGCACAAGACCTCGCCCGTAGAGAGCAATATCTCAAAGAGGAAACAGATTTCATTGCCAAATTGCGTCTCAAACATGAAGAAGACGCACAAAACCAAAAAAATATGCTCGACGAAATACGAAAAGAGCTTCGCAACATCCAAATCACGAGTCAAACCCTACGTCAACAATCGCCTACACCAGGCCCTAGTAACGTCTCTAATATGCGGGAACCTTCACCGCCAGAGCCACGCGAAATCCCACAGTATGAACCTACTGGTAATTTCGCTCTAAAACAAGCTGCCGAGCTTGTCCCTAGATTCGACGGAACTTCGTCTTCCGTCCTACAATTCATACGCGCATGCAAACGCGCGCGTGACACCGTACCGGCCACTGCAGAGCGTGCCCTCACAAAATTGCTCTGCAATAAACTCCACGATCGTGCTTATGCCGCTATAGAAGGCCAGCACATATTCACAATTTCTGCACTATGCGAGAAATTACGAACAGTACTGGGCCCATACAAATTCGTTGACCAGTACCGTGGCGATCTCGCGAGTGTACTCCAAGCTCCAAACGAGCACATCCTAGACTTCATCAATCGCGTTAAAGACCTTCGAACCGCGATTCAAGATGCCACAGATATTGGCCTTGATTACGAAGAACTAGATCGCTTCGTAGTAGATTGTTTTCTACGAGGTCTCCTTCCTCAGCTGCGTGCCGAAGTGCTTCATTGCCCTTCGCGAAATCCTGCCACTGTTTTCGAAGCAGCCATCTCTGCTTACAGGCAGTATGAGTCAGACCAGACTCGTCGACGAGAACTGATCCGCGAAGAAAAACGAGTCAGCTTCTCTGATAACCGGCCGTATCGCCAGCGTTCCACGTACGAGTCCCCTCGTGACATTGCAGAGCGAACTCAAGAACGCCGCGATAACAGACCGGACTCGTCTCAGCAGTCCTCGAGAAACTTAAACCGGGACTCTTATCGCTCCCCGACGCCGCAACGGCGATGGGAAAATAATCCTCGCGACCAAAACACGTACCGCGATGGTCGCACAGACCGCCCCTCAAGCCCTAACAAATTTTGCAACTACTGCAAAGTTCCCGGGCACGATATTCACGAGTGCCGTAAGCGCGCTTTTAATAATAATAGGAGGTCGGGAAACGAGTCCGGCCTCCCGACCGAAGCCAACCCAAGGCGGGAGGCCGCATCTTCAACCCAAACTACAGCCCGCACCCAAACAGCTATCCGGACGAACGACCAGTCCGACGATTCGTCTCAGCAGTAAATCTTGCTGCAGACTCACCAATTCCGCGCGTAAAAATCTCCGCCCCTCAATTACAAAAGAAGTGTGAATTTTTGTTAGACACGGGTTCGGAGATCAATTTAATTCGTGCGTCAAGTCTAGAACCAAATCTACCTATAGATCATACGAACACTATAGAAGTCCAAGGAATAACTGAGGGATCCATTCCAACTCTCGGTCAAATTAAAATACACTTACAGGGTCAGAACCCTATCGAATTTCATGTCTTGGAAGAAAACTTCCCAATTAACATCGACGGAATCCTCGGTTCTCCCTTCTTCAGAACAGGAGCCGAGATCTCCTTTGCGAATGAATACATAACGATAGGAAACATTCGGGTTCCCTTCTCGAACCCTTGCGCGCCCACGGCTGAGCCTCGCGATAAATTGGCAGCAGAGGTTATTTCAATGCCTTCGTCTATGACCAACGATCTCGTTAAAACTCCAGCCGCCAAGCGTGAGGAACATTCGGCAAGGAACGTTCGAGTGTCTTCCTCAAATCCTCGTGCACCCGCGGTCAGACCTTGCAGAGCTCCGGTGACGGAGGTTATTTCAATGCCTCCTCGGGATTCGATCGAGTGCTCCCTAGAGAAAAACGCCGTGAAAAGCCGGCCGGAATCGAAGGAGACTCGAGAGATATCGGAGTACACTGCGAGAAGTCGGATCGTGGAGCGTGAGGATCGAGTCCGAACAAAGACTCCTCCGAAATCCGAAGAATTCGTCCTCGAACCTCGTACCGTTGCGTGCATAGCGGTCGACGTCGAAGGACCCAAACAGGGATATATCCGCCGTGTTAACGTAGCGCCGGATGTATTCCTGGGTGACTGCGTCGTCACCAATCGTAAAGGCAAAGCGAGCCTCCGGTGTTTTAACACCTCGTCGGAAAGAGTTTCATTTCGATTGCCCCCATTGGAGATGGAAGAAATCGAGTCGTACTCTTCCGACCTTTCTAATTCCGGGTATCATCCCGACGTATTCGGTAACCATCCCGACCTTTCTACTTCCGGGTATCATCCCGACGCATTCGGTAACCATCCCGACCTTTCTAATTCCGGGAACCATCCCGACGCATTCGGTAACCATCCCGACCTTACTAATTCCGGGAACCATCCCGACGCATTCGGTAACCATCCCGACCTTTCTAATTCCGGGAACCATCCCGACGTATTCGGTAACCATCCCGACCTTTCTAATTCCGGGTATCATCCCGACGTATTCGGTAACCATCCCGACCTTTCTAATTCCGGGTATCATCCCGACGTATTCGGTAACCATCCCGACATTACTAACTCCGGTAACCAGCCCGATTCTCATGCTAACTCCGGTAACCAGCCCGATCATTATACTAACTCCGGTAACCAGCCCGATTCTTATACTAACTCCGGTAACCAGCCCGATTCTTATACTAACTCCGGTAACCATCCCGACAATTTTAATCCAGAGTCCAAAGAAGACTCCCGCGAATTCAAACCTATGAAGGTTTATTCTACAAGCTCCGGTATCAAGTCCGATTGTTTCTATTCCGAGTCTAGGTTGAAAGGAAATGTCCCCGCCTTTGATTCTCTAAAGACGACAGAACGTCTACATAAAATAAAGCATAAAACTCTACCTCGTATAGACCGAGCATACGAGTCGATCATAAAAGATCATCCCGCGATAATTTCTAAATCAGAGTCAAAGAGAGTCTATATTTCATTTCAAAAACCTACCTCTGATTTTTCGCCGGAACATGATCTCTTCCAGTCTCAACGGTCAAGTATCCGTGCACCGCAAAGCGATTTCCATCCATCTAGGAATTATACGTCTGTAAAATACGCGTCAACAAAAAGGAGAAACAAATTTCGTATTATACTATACCTTTGCAATAACCCGCGAACAATGATTGTAGCGTCTCCTGCGATTTGCGATAAGAAACCCTCCCAGGAGATTTCATTACAGTCCTCCGCTGACGCGAAATTAGAATCCGCGATAATCACGCGTCCGGTCAACACCGATAAGCGAGCGAAATCCGAAACCCAGCGTCGACAGAATCTCCTTCCATCGCCGGAAGATACAGAACAAACGACAGCAGCACTTCGAAGAAGTTCCTACAGCCAGAATCCCAGCCTGTTCCCAGCCGCCTACCACATCGTGTCCAGTATCCACAAACACAATCAACATGTGCGGACACTTACAACCGGCGAGACCATCGGCGAACAAAGCCGGAGACTTCATCTACAGATACCAGGGAATATTCTGCTACAATGGCAGACACAGAATCTCCCTAAATGGCAGAGAACTATGCCTTGCCTGCAGCCTCACTGCGGTAGTCAGGAGGGTCATCGTATACACGCACGTTCTTACAAGGAAAAGGAAGAACGCATGCGACGCGTGTACAAAACCCATATTGAGGGAAACCCCAATATTGGAATGCATCCACTGCAGCTTCCTCCTCGCACTGGATCGGGCAGCAACAGACACTGCCAGAATAAGAAGAGAAAGAGGCGAAATTCTCACGGACGACGAAGAAGAGGACGAAAACTCAAGCACCTCTTCCTCGGACGAAGACACCAATACTCAAGCAAATTAGAGATGCAGAGTGCTTGTGCCAAAGCCGTAATCTCGTCACCTGAGACAAAAGTGACAGTGACACCAGTGATTTCCCCACCCACCCAAAACCCAACTATGCAAAATGAACAAAGCGAAATAAGTTGCATAAAACCAGCCCCAGCCCCACGTGCCGACACCGATAACATTTCAGTGCGACCAGTGTTTCGTACAAATATAGGAAATACTCGCCGAGAACTGTGCTCCCTGCGCGGAGTACCCCCGGACGATACGTCGCATGAATGAGTGTGATATCGAGTGTTGAGCGAGAAATTTCTCCCTTGTAAGAAATTTCTTTTCCGCGTTGGGAGGTGTTACGTCGTCCGATGTACGACGTTGGCCTTGTACACACACCATGTATACAAGGTCTGATCTGCATAAGATCCACACACCGTCCCCTAGACATAAGAGCATAGTATTAAGATTTCATTATTCTATTGTTCTAATCCTTATCTCCGTCTCTACCCATCACCATAACTTCACCTTGATCAACACCTTACCTCAGTTTCAACCCATCACCACGACACATAATGCAATAAAGTATTGCATCACTCTGGAAGCATCTAGAAGCTTCTAGAAACGTCGAGAAGTCCAAAGACTGCTGCATCAGCAGTCCCACGCTCGTAGAGGGCAATAGGACAGCCACGAGACTGCAGCGTCAGCAGAAATGCACGTGCAGTCCCCGGGAGCGAAGACGCTGCTGCGTCAGCGGTTCTCCCACTCCGACGACTGAAGAACAAAGAGACTGCAGCGTCAGCTATCCCCACTCCGAACGAAGGAGGCAAGGCAGAGCGGACGCTTGCATCTGTCCGCCTCCAGACAGCGACTCGAACGGTCCGCTCCAAGCGAGCGACTCGCACGGACGTGCCAGTCCGGCTTCTTCCGACTTCAAGAGCAGACGTGTTCAGTCTAGCTCCGCGAAAGTGAAGTGTGTCGATCCTTCACTCCTAATTCCAATTCCAATTCCAACTCTAACTCAACTCAACTCAAGTCCTAATTCTCATACGTTATTCCTATAACATATTACAATATCCATTATTCATTAATCCAATTACTACTCCTATTATAATATTACTTACATATTGTATACCAGTGTACTTACCAGTTCTTATTTAATATATCGTTGTTATACCAGTGCTTCGATCTTGTTATTCTTGTGTTAGTTCAACACCATCTTCCAATTCAGTTCTTGCATCGAATATATCAAACTCGTGACATATCCGGACTTGGTCTAAAGTGCGCAGTGGAAACGCTGAGCCGCCAATAAGGAATTTGAAGCGAGTCATAGAGAAGTTCTCGTGCCACGTCTAGAATTGGTCTAAAGTGCGCAGTGGAAACGCTGAGCCGCCACTATAGACGTGAAGCGAGTTAACTACCAAAAAGGTTAATAACAAATGGAGTTTCATTTTCATTATATTGTTAATATTCCATCATTACTATTCCTTACCCATGCGACGCCCACGTCGAGCGGGACGCAAGTATCAACTTGCTAAATTGAGACGCGCGTTAAGAAATAAAGCGGTGCTCGATCAAATCATTGCCACTACCGAGTGGACCGAACTTCTGGGAACCACCGAGCACATTCCGTGTGACGCGTCCGATTACGTTTCTGTATACGGTTGCCCTTGCAACCCTCCTAAAGAGGTCAACCACGCGGACCTCTCGCGAGCTCCGACGCCAGTTCTGCATCCGGTCGATTGTCCAGAGGTGATCGACATAGCCGACGACGACGACAGCCGAGACACGATCATCGTTCCCAGGGTCCGTTGCCGAATCATCCGTGACGTTCCTCTGCCAGCTCATCAACGTGTCATCTTGCGGCCAGCATCCAAGGCCACTAACGTCGTCCCGAACCGAGCAGCAGCAACTCTGCCAGATCTTCCCCACCTCGAGGACATCTGTATAGAAGACCCGATGTACGACACCTACTGTCAGTACCGCCAGTTCCTGCTGCAACAATATTATTAGGCGTTAATACAGCATTGCGGTGAGTCGTATAATGTCTTGTATAATTGCTGAATCCTGTAAACTCACCGTTCTCGTTGCATCCTCTCGCGCGCGATTCTTGTCGGGACACTTCTTGTAACCGCGTCGGACGTTCTTTTCTTGACTGCATCATAGCAATATCGGTTGTCCTAGTGCATATGACAGCCCGCGGCTGTCTCGGCACGAAAGACCACTCCTCATTTAATCATTAATATCTCAACCGTCCGTCTGTCACTGTTCTCTTTTCTCTCTCCTGGTACCTGTAACAAAAACACAGTGACGGACGTGACAACTGCCCGTCTGGCTGTCTTGGCGTAAAAGACCGTTTCCTCTTCAATTCCACGTGCCGCCTCCTGGGGTCATCTTCTTTGCCTAGGACGTGGGGCGTGACGTAACAAAATTTGGCGCAGTCGGTAGGACACGAAAACGGTCGCCGGTAGTTGAACCATTAACAAATTGTTTTCGTACGTCTGACATTTGTTCTCTATATCGTGTGTCGAGTAAGAATTCACACTAATATCGCAAAATGTCTCGCCCAATCACACGATCCCAAACGGATCCCCGAGCGGATCCTAATCAAGACCTTCCTCCGCCAACCGAGGAAGAGCTACTTCTTTACGCGCAAGATCTCGCCCGTAAAGAGGAATATTTAAAAGAGCAAACCGAATTCATTGCTAAATTGCGTCTTAAATATGAAGAAGACGCACAGAATCAAAATAACATGCTCGATGAAATACGCAAAGAGCTCCACAATATTCAAGCCTTGAACCAAAACTTACGTCACCAAGCGCCTACACCAGGCCCCAGTAACGTCTCTAACACGCGAGAACCTTCATTATCAGAGCCACGCGAAACCCCGCAATATGAGCCAACAGGAAATTTCGCGTTGAAACAAGCCGCAGAACTCGTACCCAAATTCGACGGAATATCGATTCCCGTCCTAAAATTCATCCGCGCCTGCAAACGCGCGCGTGATTCTATCCCCGAATCCATAGAACGTGCCCTTACTAAACTAATCTGCAATAAACTTTCCGATCGTGCGTACGCTGCCATTGAAGGCGAAAACATACGTACGATCTCACAACTTTGCGATAAGCTACGAACAGTACTGGGACCCTACAAATTCGTGGACCAGTACCGTGGCGAATTGGCAAGCGTAGCCCAGGGCAACAATGAGCATATTCTTGACTTCATAAATCGAGTCAAAGATTTACGAACCGCCATCAGCGATTCTACCGAAGGACATTACGACTACAGAGAAATCGATCGTTTCACAGTCGAGTGCTTCCTTCGCGGTCTACTCCCACAACTTCGCAGCGAAGTTTTGCATTGCCGTTCTCAGAATTCGGCAGAGATCTTCGAAGCAGCCATCTCTGCATATAAGCAATATGAGCTGTATCAAAACCGTCGTCGCGAATCTAATCGTGACGATTCCCGCAAGGTAAGCTTCTCAGATAACAGAAGCTCCTATCGCCCACGCTCTTCTGACAATTTCAATTCTCGCGAACGCATCCCTGAACGTCGCGACAACAGACCGGATGAGCGTCGCGATAACGGGTCCGACCAACGTCGAGACTCGTGGAGAAACTCGAACCGCAACTCTTATCGTTCTCCAACTCCGCAGTGGCGATCCGAAACCCCTCGCGAACAAAACCCGCAGCGCGAAAACCGGGACCCGAATTCAAATCGCGACAGACGTTCGGGAGAGCCCCGCAAGTTTTGCAACTATTGCAAAACTCCCGGGCATGACATTCACGAATGTCGAAAAAGAGCCTATAACAATAACCTGCGCTCGGGAAACGAGTCAGGCCTCCCGACAGGAACGAATCAACAGCGGGAGGCCGCCCCAACAAAGCGCAACCAAACATTCACGCAGACCGCCGTTCGAACGAACGAGTTCCCCGAAGACCAGATCGACGATTCGTCTCTGCAGTTAACCTCGCAGTAGACTCGCCGATCCCGCGCGTACAAATCTCCGCCCCTCAGCTTCGCGAGAAAAGTGAATTCTTATTAGACACGGGCTCGGAAGTCAATTTGATACGCGCGTCTAGTTTAAAACCTGGGATAACCATTGATCCCACGAGCACGATCGAAGTTCATGGAATAACCGAGGGTTCCATAGTAACACTCGGCGAAGTCGTTATATTCATTCAGGGGACAATCCCTATCAAATTCCACGTGCTCGGGGACGAATTCCCAGTCAGTGTTAACGGGATTCTCGGCTCGCCCTTCTTTATAGGAGGAGCTGAGATTTCCTTTGCAAAACAATTCGTTTTAGTCGGAAACATTTCAATTCCGTTCTCTAATTCACGCGCACTGCCGACTGAGCCCCGCGATAGTTCAATGACGAGGGTTATTTCAATGCCTTCTCCGAAAACGGAGGTCTCTCTTGAAAAGCACGCCGCAAGGACAGAGGAAGAAACATTCCCTCTCTCAAAACGTCGGGTGCAACCGGGAGAGATTCGTATCACATCGAATAATATCGTAGAGGAACCGGTCGATAAGCGCAAAAATCAAAATCAACAGTCCGAATCAAGGACTGCAGCAGACTCTAATGAGTTTGCCGTTGAGCCCCGAACAGCCGCCTGCATTGCAGTCAGCGTACAGGGCCCGAAACAGGGATATATCCGCCGCGTCAGCGTAGCGCCGGATGTATTCCTCGGTGACTGTGTAGTCACTAATCGCGGAGGCAAAGCGAGCCTCAGATGTTTTAACACATCTTCGCGTCCGATCTCATTCCGATTACCCGTGTTAGAGGTGGAAGAGATCGAGCGTTATTCAACTAATTCCGGGCACTATCCCGACGCATTCGGTAACCATCCCGACCTTTCTAATTCCGGTAACCATCCCGACGTATTCGGTAACCATCCCGACCTTTCTAATTCCGGTAACCATCCCGACGCATTCGGTAACCATCCCGACCTTTTCAATTCCGGTAACCATCCCGACGTATTCGGTAACCATCCCGACAATTTTAATCCAGAGTCCAAAGAAGACTCCCGCGAATTCAAACCTATGAAGGTTTATTCTACAAGCTCCGGTATCAAGTCCGATTGTTTCTATTCCGAGTCTAGGTTGAAAGGAAATGTCCCCGCCTTTGATTCTCTAAAGACGACAGAACGTCTACATAAAATAAAGCATAAAACTCTACCTCGTACAGACCGAGCATACGAGTCGATCATAAAAGATCATCCCGCGATAATTTCTAAATCAGAGTCAAAGAGAGTCTATATTTCATTTCAAAAACCTACCTCTGATTTTTCGCCGGAACATGATCTCTTCCAATCTCAACGGTCAAGTATCCGTGCACCGCAAAGCGAGTTTCATCCATCTAGGAATTATACGTCTGTAAAATACGCGTCAGCAAAAAGGAGAAACAAATTTCGTATTATACTATACCTCTGCGATAACCCGCGAACAATGATTGTAGCATCTCCTGCGACTTGCGATAAGAAACCCTCCCAGGAGATTTCATTACAGTCCTCCGCTGACGCGAAATTAGAATCCGCGTTAATCACGCGTCCGGTCAACACCGATAAGCGAGCGAAATCCGAAACCCAGCGTCGACAAAATCTCCTTCCACAACCGGAAGATAAGCTTGTCGCATCACGACTCAGCCCCTCGGAAGATAGGATCATTCCAGAGGAGCTCCAGTCTTCAGACAATTTCGCAACCACAAACATGTATCCGTTACAAGTTGCCATCCTATGCACCATTACCACGCAAGTTTATACCCTCATTGGATATGATTGCGGTGGACCGACACTCAACGTCACTACGTACTCTACCATCGATAACCTGAATTGCGAACCCGAAGATGTCACACCGATCGAGAGTTTAGAGCGAATTCAACTTCTGCAGCTAGCCGAGTTTTCGCAAGCCCGAGTCCTCCAATGCCACATTGAAATAGACAGAACGATCTACTACTGTGGCATGCATTCGCATAATTCCGTCGTCGCCAATGGTAGACAAGAGTATCTCCTAACCACCACCAGTGAAACATGCTCTAATCTACACACTACTGGAACTCTGTATATTACGCCAGCGGCACAGATCACAGGAGTCCAGCCAAATTCCACAACCTCTCGTAGCCTCACAATGGCAGGAGAAATCAAGAATGACGGAAGCTGCTCAGGCACAACCTACAACGATCCTTTTGGAACCTGGACGGACGTCGTGGTGCAAGCCATAATACGCATCACGATACGGGACTACATTGCACCGATAAAGCTATCCACAGCACAAATTCATTTACAATCCGGACAAACCTGTCCTCTTCAGAAAGGCAACTGCCTCGATTCACAGGACGGATACACATTCTGGGAACCCGCACCAACAGATTCATGCAGATTCAACAACTACGATGTTCTATACGAAGGGCTAGCGACCAAGCTATCCCCACAGTTAAAATCCTCGCCAACCTTGTATACAGTTGCCTCTCAGGATACAACATTTGCACTAACCGAGACAGGACGATCTTCAGTCTGCGGATTTATCATAATCCGTACAGAACATCCAAAACTGTTCATACTAGAAACGGGGAAGTCAGGGAAATTCAAGGAGAAGTCACCCACCCTCGTCAACAATCTCGACATATTCACCTATGTCAACAGCAAATTCGTCTACGTAGAGAAACATCTCCGTACACAATTTTCTCAACTATATAAGGACGTCATTCGTCAAAAGTGCGAACTAGAACGACAAATTCTCCAGAACGCACTCACTCAGCTGCACACAGCCCCTGAAGAAGTGGCAACCGCCATCATGAAAGACGCTGGATTTATTGCAGTCCCAGCAGGTGAAGTGGTCCATATTATCAAATGTATCCCAGTGACAGTCCAGATCCGGAAAACGGAACGCTGTTATGACGAACTGCCCGTCACGTACAAGAATTCTTCAAGATTCCTGAAACCAAAGGACCACATTATTTCAAACACCGGTACAGAGAAGCCGTGCAGCGAGTTACTATCTCCATATTACAGAATACATGGAACATGGTACCGACTCACTCCATCACTAACAGAAACTATTGCACCGTCAGAACTCCATCCAATCTCTAAGGCCACATGGAAATACGTGGACCCCAAAAACCTTGCGACTGGAGGCATATATTCGCAAGACGACCTCGACAAACTGCAGGATCACATAATGTTCCCTGTAGAAAAGGTAGCCGTAATAAATACTATTGCACAAGGCGCCTCAGGTAGACAATACGCAGCAGGAAATATTAACATGTTCAACCTGCTCGACGAAGAGTCGCTTCAACAAATAGCTGAATCTACCGCACAGAAGTTATGGTCAGGATTTACCACGTTCGGATCCGTAACCGCTGGATTAATAGGAATATATGTGGCAATTCGCACAATAAAAACTATTATCAGCACAATCATCAATGGCATCGCTCTCCATTCGTTATACGGCTGGAGCCTCCACCTCATCGTCGCCATCTGGAGTTCCTTGACAAGATTCTTCATTTTCCTGAAACAAAGAGACGAAACATACACATACGCTGTCAGATATCGGAAAAGTGAAAGTGAAAATGACATAAGTGAGCCCATTCCCTCCCAAGACCCCAATAAAAGACAGTCAAATAATGAACATTGCGATTATAGACTGTCGGACATTGCGAAACCTACCCCAACTCCTCGCGCAGAATCAGACAACATCTCAGTGCATCCAGTGTTTCGTACTGTTAATACAGTCAACGTGCGCCGAGAACTGAGCTCCCTGCGCGGATCGCTCACTAACGATGCGTCTCAAAACCAAAAATTGTAATGCGAGCGCTCACCGAACACAACCTCGGACCGAGAGATTTCACTCCGAGAAATCTCTTCTCCGGCGAGGGAGGTGTTACGTCGGACGACCTCCGACGTTGGTCGAATCGAGGACCGTACCTCGATTCTAGGCTAAGATTAAATATTAAGTACATAATACCTCTTAAACCCATCGCTATCAAACTCTTGTTCTAAATCTAATATCTCTTAAACCCATCGCTATCAAACTCTTGTTCTAATTCTAATACATCTTAAACCCATCACTACTTCACCCACGACTTTTCCTAAACTTGTTCTAATACCCATCACTACTTAAATCTCGACTCTCCCAATTGTTCTAAACCCAACCACCACTCCAAACTCTCAATCTTACCTAACACTTGTTCAAACCCTCATCTACACTTATAACTTGTTTAAACCCTCATCTACACTTAACACTTGTTCAAACCCTCATCTACACTTACAACTTGTTCAAATCCTCAACTCCGCTCGAGTAAACGCCACCTCGAGAACAAAGAGATCGCAACGTCAGCAGTCTTGCACGCGTCACCACTCTGTCGAGAGCGAGGACAAAGAGACTGCAACGTCAGCAGTCTTGCACCCGTCACCACTCCGACGAGCGAGGACAAAGGGACTGCAGCGTCAGCAACCCCCACTCCGAGCGAAGGAGGCTACGCAGAGCTGCCTCTTGCATCAGTCTGGTCCTAGCCAGCGGAGTGAGCGGACGTGTCGGTCTGCTCTCACTCCATTCTCACACAACGACATCAGTCAGTCTGGCCCAAGCCAGCGAAGTGAGCAGACGTGTCGATCTGCGCTCTTCTAATTCGCGCTTCGACGTTCATCGACGTTTGTTCTACAATTCCAATTCCAAATCTAATTCCAATTCTAATTCAAACTCAATACCAATTCCGACTCAACGCAGTCTCTATTCCAATACTAATTCATTTACTAACTCCTACGCAATTAATTCATTTAATTCATATTCACATTTATATTAATACAATTGTAACCAAGTGTAACCAAGTTATTATTATAATATATCTTATTTTACCAGAACTTCGCGAGTGACTTCTCTTACAATTCAATCAATTCAGTGACCTATTTCTCTCCGATATTCAAACTATATCTTCGTTTATCGTGCACTTGTAGAGTATTGAAACTCGGTCACAAAGGGAGAAGCTTACAGCTCCGCCGAGACAATACGTCTGCAAGCGACATTTTGAACAATTGTTTCCATTAGCAATCGTGCACTTGTTGAGTATTGAAACTCGGTCACAAAGGGAGAAGCTTACAGCTCCGCCGAGACAATACGTCTGCAAGCGACATTTTGATCGGTCAAGTGTTTTCTCGGTCAAGTGTTCGATCAAGTCTCCATCAAGTGACAGTTCACACAAGGAATACGTGCAGTGCTAGATCTATAGTGACAGTTCTAACAGTGCCCTCGTTCGTTACACAGTGACCCGGCTTGGAGGCCAGTTCGTCCGCTCCGCTTGGGTAGTGTCAATGAACGAGCGGACCTTTTCAATAACTATATTTTATTAAAGTCACAGGTGGAATACCGCTGGCCAGCGCCTCCGGGGAACCCCTGGCCAATTTTCCCTTTTTCATTCAGAACATAGACAAAATTCCTATAAAGGATTTCTTGAGAAGGAGTTGTTAAACCAAGTTCCTTTCGCTCCTCTCTCCTCATGCGTCGATCACGTCACGACCGAGAATATCGAGTGTGACGCGTCAGATTACGTATCGGTATACGGTTGTCCGTGCCGTCCGATTCTGAACACAGAGATCAACCACGCGGATCTCTCGCGTTCCACGCCTGTCAACGATACACCAGCTGCCCGCTATGAGATCATCGATCTCATAGACATCTCTGACGACGACGATAGCCAGGACACAGTGATCCTGCCACGTCCTCGTTGCGTCATCACCAACAGCACGTTCCTGTCACCACGTCAACGTATTACGTTGCGTCTTCCCAATCTTCCTCGCCTGGAAGATACTTGCATCAAGGACCCACAGTACGAGGTCTACGCAGCGCAGAGGAAACAACTCCTGCGACAGTATTATTAAGGCGTAACAACAAACTGGTGAGAATCAGTATCTTGTATCCATCTTTACCCCATGTCAACTCACCGCGTTCGTTGCGTTAACGTATAAGTATCGCCATCCGCGTTGACTGCAAACGGGTGCCGGTTTTCCAAATGACTATCGGTGTCCTAGCGCATATGACTGCCCGTCTGGCTGTCTTGGCGTAAAAGACCGTTTCCTCTTCAATTCCACGTGCCGCCTCCTGGGGTCATCTTCTTTGCCTAGGACGTGGGGCGTGACGTAACAATAGCAATATCGGTTGTCCTAGTGCATATGACAGCCCGCGGCTGTCTCGGCACGAAAGACCACTCCTCAATTACTTGTCATATATCCACCGTCCGTCTGTCACTGTTCTTGAGTGCCACCCTTTTCTCTCTCTTGGTACCTGTAACAAAAACACAGTGACGGACGTGACAAATTTGGCGCAGTCGGTAGGACATCGAAGTGGTCGCCGATATTTGCATTAATAAGCCCCGACGCGTGTCAGTACGAAGTTCACATTTCTTAAATCCCATTTATATCTTTCAAAATGTCTCGCCCAATCACGCGATCTCAAAAGGATCTCCGAGCAGATCCTAACGCAGACCTTCCTCCAATGACCGAGGAAGAGCTACTCCTTTATGCGCAAGACCTCGCCCGTAGAGAGCAATATCTCAAAGAGGAAACTGATTTTATTGCCAAATTGCGTCTCAAATATGAAGAAGACGCACAAAACCAAAAGAATATGCTCGACGAAATACGAAAAGAGCTTCTGTTACGTCGTCCGATGTACTGTCACGTCCGTCACTGTGTTTTTGTTACAGGTACCAGGAGAGAGAAAAGAGAACAGTGACAGACGGACGGTTGAGATATTATGATTAAATGAGGAGTGGTCTTTCGTGCCGAGACAGCCGCGGGCTGTCATATGCACTAGGACAACCGATATTGCTATGGATGCAGTCAAGAAGAGAACGTCCGACGCGGTTACAAGAAGTGTCCCGACAAGAATCACGCGCGAGATGATGCAACGAAAACGGTGAGTTTACAGGATTCAGCAATTATACAAGACATTATACGACTCACCGCAATGCTGTATTAACGCCTAATAATATTGTTGCAGCAGGAACTGGCGGTACTGGCAGTAGGTGTCGTACATCGGGTCTTCTATACAGATGTCCTCGAGGTGGGGAAGATCTGGCAGAGTTGCTGCTGCTCTCCTCGGGACGACATTAGTGGCCTTGGATGCTGGCCGCAAGATGACACGTTGATGAGCTGGCAGAGGAACGTCACGGATGATTCGGCAACGGACCCTGGGAACGATGATCGTGTCTCAGCTGTCGTCGTCGTCGGCTATGTCGATCACCTCTGGACAATCGACCGGATGTAGAACTGGCGTCGGAGCTCGCGAGAGATCCGCGTGGTTGACCTCTTTAGGAGGGTTGCAAGGGCAACCGTATACAGAAACGTAATCGGACGCGTCACACGGAATGTGCTCGGTGGTTCTCAGAAGTTCTGTCCACTCGGTAGTGGCAATGATTTGATCGAGCACCGCTTTATTTCTTAACGCGCGTCTCAATTTAGCAAGTTGATACTTGCGTCCCGCTCGACGTGGGCGTCGCATGGGTAAGGAATAGTAATGATGGAATATTAATAATATAATAAAAATGAACTTCCACTTGTTATTAATCTTTTTGGTAGTTGACTCGCTTCACGTCTATAGTGGCGGCTCAGCGTTTCCACTGCGCTCTTTAGACCAATTCTAGACGTGGCACGAGAACTTCTCTATGACTCGCTTCAAATTCCTTATTGGCGGCTCAGCGTTTCCACTGCGCACTTTAGACCAAGTCCGGATATGTCACGAGTTTAATATATTCGATGCAAGAACTGAATTGGAAGATGGTGTTGAACTAACACAAGAATAACAAGATCGAAGCACTGGTATAACAACGATATATTAAATAAGAACTGGTAAGTACACTGGTATACAATATGTAAGTAGTATTATAATAGAAGTAGTAATTGGATTAATGAATAATGGATATAGTAATATGTTATAGGAATAATGTATGAGAATTAGGACTTGAGTTGAGTTGAGTTAGAGTTGGAATTGGAATTGGAATTAGGAGTGAAGGATCGACACACTTCACTTTCGCGGAGCTAGACTGAACACGTCTGCTCTTGAAGCCGGACTGACTCTGAGGCCAGGTAGGCACGTCTGTGCGAGTCGCTGGCTGAAGGCGGACTGATGCAAGCGCCTGCTCTGCCTTGCCTCCTTCGTTCGGAGTGGGGATAGCTGACGCTGCAGTCTCTTTGTTCTTCAGTCGTCGGAGTGGGAGAATCGCTGACGCAGCAGCGTCTTCGCTCCCGGGGACTGCACGTGCATTTCTGCTGACGCTGCAGTCTCGTGGCTGTCCTATTGCCCTCTACGAGCGTGGGACTGCTGATGCAGCAGTCTTTGGACTTCTCGACATTTCTAGAAGCTTCTAGATGCTTCCAGAGTGATGCAATACTTTATTGCATTATGTGTCGTGGTGATGGGTTGAAACTGAGGTAAGGTGTTGATCAAGGTGAAGTTATGGTGATGGATAGAGACGGAGATAAGGATTAGAACAATAGAATAATGAGATCTTAATACTATGCTCTTATGTCTAGGGGACGGTGTATGGATCTTATGCAGATCAGACCTTGAATACATAATGTATGTACAAGGCCAACGTCGTACATCGGACGACGTAACACCTCCCAACGCGGAAAAGAAATTTCTTACAAGGAAGAAATTTCTCGCTCAACACTCGATCACACACTCATTCATGCGACGCATCGTCCGGAGGTACTCCGCGCAGGGAGCACAGTTCTCGGCGAGTATTTCCTATATTTGTACGAAACACTGGTCGCACTGAAATGTTGTCGGTGTCGGCACGTGGGGCTGGGGCTGGTTTTGTAATGTCCGACAAGTCGTATTCGCAATGTTCATTTTTCGACTGTCTTTTCTCGGGGTTTAGGGTGGGTGGGGAATCACTTTGTTCACTAACACTTTCACTTGCACTTTTGTCTTTTCTGATCTGCGTCCAGATGAGTGTCACGTTTCGCTGACGCGGGGTTTGCGTTGGATTATTCGGCGCACGCTTGAGTTTGTTTGCATGTACAATCTTAAAATGGTTCCCTACTTTAATTTTCACATTGTTTGAGTCTAGGATGTCGCAAATTTCGTGAGGACCCGTATATTGCGCATCGAATTTGCCCTTGCAGGGTTCTTTGAGTAGGAATACCTGTTCTATATCTTCCGGTGGTCGAAGGAGATTTTGCCGATGCTGGGCTTCGAATTTCGCTCGCTTATTCCCATAGGGGTATCCTTTATCGCGAGGGTACTCGGATTTATATTTCTTTCTTCCTGACGCGTATTTCGCTGTAGCGCAGAGATTAATTTTATCGTATTTGTTTCGCTTCGCATGGCAAAGTGCAGATGGAAGTTGAAAGGAATCGAGTTTCTGTGGATCATCAAAGATATGATTTTGAAGTAAGTTATGAAGTTCTTTTACTCTGGAGGCTTTGATATCCTTCTCTGGTTTAGAACTGTCGCTGGATTTATTGTGCAATATAGAACAGACCTGCTTACATATGGGTCTTGAAGATCTTTGATTGTCGTAGGAATGGAGTTGGTCTTGGAATTGATCGGGCTGGTTACCGGAGTTAGTATAAAAGTCGGGCTGGTTACCGGAGTTAGTATAAAGATCGGGCTGGTTACCGGAGTTAGAATAAGAATCGGGCTGGTTACCGGAGTTAGTATAAAAGTCGGGCTGGTTACCGGAGTTAGTATAAAGATCGGGCTGGTTACCGGAGTTAGAATAAGAATCGGGCTGGTTACCGGAGTTAGTATGAGAATCGGGCTGGTTACCGGAGTTAGTAAGGTCGGGATGGATACCGAATGCGTCGGGATGATACCCGGAAGTAGAAAGGTCGGGATGGTTACCGAATGCGTCGGGGTAGTTCCCGGAATTAGAAAGGTCGGAAGAGTACGACTCGATTTCTTCCATCTCCAATGGGGGCAATCGAAATGAAACTCTTTCCGACGAGGTGTTAAAACACCGGAGGCTCGCTTTGCCTTTACGATTGGTGACGACGCAGTCACCCAGGAATACATCCGGCGCTACATTAACACGGCGGATATATCCCTGTTTAGGTCCTTCGACGTCGACCGCTATGCACGCAACGGTACGAGGTTCGAGGACGAATTCTTCGGAGTTCGGAGGAGTCTTTGTTCGGACTCGATCCTCACGCTCCACGATCCGACTTCTCGCAGTGTACTCCGATATCTCTCGAGTCTCCTTCGATTCCGGCCGGCTTTTCACGGCGTTTTTCTCTAGGGAGCACTCGATCGAATCCCGAGGAGGCATTGAAATAACCTCCGTCACCGGAGCTCTGCAAGGTCTGACCGCGGGTGCACGAGGATTTGAGGAAGACACTCGAACGTTCCTTGCCGAATGTTCCTCACGCTTGGCGGCTGGAGTTTTAACGAGATCGTTGGTCATAGACGAAGGCATTGAAATAACCTCTGCTGCCAATTCATCGCGAGGCTCAGCCGTGGGCGCGCAAGGGTTCGAGAAGGGAACCCGAATGTTTCCTATCGTAATGTATTCATTCGCAAAGGAGATCTCGGCTCCTGTTCTGAAGAAGGGAGAACCGAGGATCCCGTCGATGTTAATTGGGAAGTTTTCTTCCAAGACATGAAATTCAATAGGGTTTTGACCCTGTAAGTGTATTTTAATTTGACCGAGAGTTGGAATGGATCCCTCGGTTATTCCTTGGACTTCTATAGTGTTCGTATGATCTATAGGTAGATTTGGTTCTAGACTTGACGCACGAATTAGATTGATCTCCGAACCCGTGTCTAACAAAAATTCACACTTCTTTTGTAATTGAGGGGCGGAGATTTTTACGCGCGGAATTGGTGAGTCTGCAGCAAGATTTACTGCTGAGACGAATCGTCGGACTGGTCGTTCGTCCGGATAGCTGTTTGGGTGCGGGCTGTAGTTTGGGTTGAAGATGCGGCCTCCCGCCTTGGGTTGGCTTCGGTCGGGAGGCCGGACTCGTTTCCCGACCTCCTATTATTATTAAAAGCGCGCTTACGGCACTCGTGAATATCGTGCCCGGGAACTTTGCAGTAGTTGCAAAATTTGTTAGGGCTTGAGGGGCGGTCTGTGCGACCATCGCGGTACGTGTTTTGGTCGCGAGGATTATTTTCCCATCGCCGTTGCGGCGTCGGGGAGCGATAAGAGTCCCGGTTTAAGTTTTCGAGGACTGCTGAGACGAGTCCGGTCTGTTATCGCGGCGTTCTTGAGTTCGCTCTGCAATGTCACGAGGGGACTCGTACGTGGAACGCTGGCGATACGGCCGGTTATCAGAGAAGCTGACTCGTTTTTCTTCGCGGATCAGTTCTCGTCGACGAGTCTGGTCTGACTCATACTGCCTGTAAGCAGAGATGGCTGCTTCGAAAACAGTGGCAGGATTTCGCGAAGGGCAATGAAGCACTTCGGCACGCAGCTGAGGAAGGAGACCTCGTAGAAAACAATCTACTACGAAGCGATCTAGTTCTTCGTAATCAAGGCCAATATCTGTGGCATCTTGAATCGCGGTTCGAAGGTCTTTAACGCGATTGATGAAGTCTAGGATGTGCTCGTTTGGAGCTTGGAGTACACTCGCGAGATCGCCACGGTACTGGTCAACGAATTTGTATGGGCCCAGTACTGTTCGTAATTTCTCGCATAGTGCAGAAATTGTGAATATGTGCTGGCCTTCTATAGCGGCATAAGCACGATCGTGGAGTTTATTGCAGAGCAATTTTGTGAGGGCACGCTCTGCAGTGGCCGGTACGGTGTCACGCGCGCGTTTGCATGCACGTATGAATTGTAGGACGGAAGACGAAGTTCCGTCGAATCTAGGGACAAGCTCGGCGGCTTGTTTTAGAGCGAAATTGCCAGTAGGTTCATACTGTGGGATTTCGCGTGGCTCTGGCGGTGAAGGTTCCCGCATATTAGAGACGTTACTAGGGCCTGGTGTAGGCGATTGTTGACGTAGGGTTTGACTCGTGATTTGGATGTTATGAAGCTCTTTTCGTATTTCGTCGAGCATATTCTTTTGGTTTTGTGCGTCTTCTTCATATTTGAGACGCAATTTGGCAATAAAATCAGTTTCCTCTTTGAGATATTGCTCTCTACGGGCGAGGTCTTGCGCATAAAGGAGTAACTCTTCCTCGGTCATTGGAGGAAGGTCTGCGTTAGGATCTGCTCGGAGATCCTTTTGAGATCGCGTGATTGGGCGAGACATTTTGAAAGATATGAATGGGATTTAAGAAATGTGAACTTCGTACTGACACGCGTCGGGGCTTATTAATGCAAATATCGGCGACCACTTCGATGTCCTACCGACTGCGCCAAATTTGTCACGTCCGTCACTGTGTTTTTGTTACAGGTACCAGGAGAGAGAAAAGAGAACAGTGACAGACGGACGGTTGAGATATTATGATTAAATGAGGAGTGGTCTTTCGTGCCGAGACAGCCGCGGGCTGTCATATGCACTAGGACAACCGATATTGCTATGGATGCAGTCAAGAAGAGAACGTCCGACGCGGTTACAAGAAGTGTCCCGACAAGAATCACGCGCGAGATGATGCAACGAAAACGGTGAGTTTACAGGATTCAGCAATTATACAAGACATTATACGACTCACCGCAATGCTGTATTAACGCCTAATAATATTGTTGCAGCAGGAACTGGCGGTACTGGCAGTAGGTGTCGTACATCGGGTCTTCTATACAGATGTCCTCGAGGTGGGGAAGATCTGGCAGAGTTGCTGCTGCTCTCCTCGGGACGACATTAGTGGCCTTGGATGCTGGCCGCAAGATGACACGTTGATGAGCTGGCAGAGGAACGTCACGGATGATTCGGCAACGGACCCTGGGAACGATGATCGTGTCTCAGCTGTCGTCGTCGTCGGCTATGTCGATCACCTCTGGACAATCGACCGGATGTAGAACTGGCGTCGGAGCTCGCGAGAGATCCGCGTGGTTGACCTCTTTAGGAGGGTTGCAAGGGCAACCGTATACAGAAACGTAATCGGACGCGTCACACGGAATGTGCTCGGTGGTTCTCAGAAGTTCTGTCCACTCGGTAGTGGCAATGATTTGATCGAGCACCGCTTTATTTCTTAACGCGCGTCTCAATTTAGCAAGTTGATACTTGCGTCCCGCTCGACGTGGGCGTCGCATGGGTAAGGAATAGTAATGATGGAATATTAATAATATAATAAAAATGAACTTCCACTTGTTATTAATCTTTTTGGTAGTTGACTCGCTTCACGTCTATAGTGGCGGCTCAGCGTTTCCACTGCGCTCTTTAGACCAATTCTAGACGTGGCACGAGAACTTCTCTATGACTCGCTTCAAATTCCTTATTGGCGGCTCAGCGTTTCCACTGCGCACTTTAGACCAAGTCCGGATATGTCACGAGTTTAATATATTCGATGCAAGAACTGAATTGGAAGATGGTGTTGAACTAACACAAGAATAACAAGATCGAAGCACTGGTATAACAACGATATATTAAATAAGAACTGGTAAGTACACTGGTATACAATATGTAAGTAGTATTATAATAGAAGTAGTAATTGGATTAATGAATAATGGATATAGTAATATGTTATAGGAATAATGTATGAGAATTAGGACTTGAGTTGAGTTGAGTTAGAGTTGGAATTGGAATTGGAATTAGGAGTGAAGGATCGACACACTTCACTTTCGCGGAGCTAGACTGAACACGTCTGCTCTTGAAGCCGGACTGACTCTGAGGCCAGGTAGGCACGTCTGTGCGAGTCGCTGGCTGAAGGCGGACTGATGCAAGCGCCTGCTCTGCCTTGCCTCCTTCGTTCGGAGTGGGGATAGCTGACGCTGCAGTCTCTTTGTTCTTCAGTCGTCGGAGTGGGAGAATCGCTGACGCAGCAGCGTCTTCGCTCCCGGGGACTGCACGTGCATTTCTGCTGACGCTGCAGTCTCGTGGCTGTCCTATTGCCCTCTACGAGCGTGGGACTGCTGATGCAGCAGTCTTTGGACTTCTCGACATTTCTAGAAGCTTCTAGATGCTTCCAGAGTGATGCAATACTTTATTGCATTATGTGTCGTGGTGATGGGTTGAAACTGAGGTAAGGTGTTGATCAAGGTGAAGTTATGGTGATGGATAGAGACGGAGATAAGGATTAGAACAATAGAATAATGAGATCTTAATACTATGCTCTTATGTCTAGGGGACGGTGTATGGATCTTATGCAGATCAGACCTTGAATACATAATGTATGTACAAGGCCAACGTCGTACATCGGACGACGTAACAGTACGACGTTGGCCTTGTACACACACTATGTATACAAGGTCTGATCTGCATAAGATCCATACACCGTCCCCTAGACATAAGAACATAATATTAAGATCTCATATATTCTATTGTTCTAATCCTTATCTCCGTCTTTACCCATCACCATAACTTCACCTTGATCAACACCTTACCTCAGTTTCAACCCATCACCACGACACATAATGCAATAAAGTATTGCATCACTCTGGAAGCATCTAGAAGCTTCTAGAAACGTCGAGAAGTCCAAAGACTGCTGCATCAGCAGTCCCACGCTCGTAGAGGGCAATAGGACAGCCACGAGACTGCAGCGTCAGCAGAAATGCACGTGCAGTCCCCGGGAGCGAAGACGCTGCTGCGTCAGCGGTTCTCCCACTCCGACGACTGAAGAACAAAGAGACTGCAGCGTCAGCTATCCCCACTCCGAACGAAGGAGGCAAGGCAGAGCGGACGCTTGCAACAGTCCGCCTTCAGCCAGCGACTCGCACAGACGTGCCTACCTGGCCTCAGCCGCCAGTCCGGCTTCAAGAGCAGACGTGTTCAGTCTAGCTCCGCGAAGTGAAGTGTGTCGATCCTTCACTCCTAATTCCAATTCCAATTCCAACTCTAACTCAACTCAACTCAAGTCCTAATTCTCATACATTAATCCTATAACATATTACAATATCCATTATTCATTAATCCAATTACTACTCCTATTATAATACTACTTACATATTGTATACCAGTGTACTTACCTGTTCTTATTTAATATATCGTTGTTATACCAGTGCTTCGATCTTGTTATTCTTGTGTTAGTTCAACACCATCTTCCAATTCAGTTCTTGCATCGAATATATTAAACTCGTGACATATCCGGACTTGGTCTAAAGTGCGCAGTGGAAACGCTGAGCCGCCAATAAGGAATTTGAAGCGAGTCATAGAGAAGTTCTCGTGCCACGTCTAGAATTGGTCTAAAGAGCGCAGTGGAAACGCTGAGCCGCCACTATAGACGTGAAGCGAGTTAACTACCAAAAAGGTTAATAACAAGTGGAAGTTCATTTTCATTATATTATTAATATTCCATCATTACTATTCCTTACCCATGCGACGCCCACGTCGAGCGGGACGCAAGTATCAACTTGCTAAATTGAGACGCGCGTTGAGAAATAAAGCGGTGCTCGATCAAATCATTGCCACTACCGAGTGGACCGAACTTCTGGGAACCACCGAGCACATTCCGTGTGACGCGTCCGATTACGTTTCTGTATACGGTTGCCCTTGCAACCCTCCTAAAGAGGTCAACCACGCGGACCTCTCGCGAGCTCCGACGCCAGTTCTGCATCCGGTCGATTGTCCAGAGGTGATCGACATAGCCGACGACGACGACAGCCGAGACACGATCATCGTTCCCAGGGTCCGTTGCCGAATCATCAGTGACGTCCCTCTGCCAAATCATCAACGTGTCGTCTTGCGGCCAGCATCCAAGGCCACTAATGTCGTCCCGAACCGAGCAGCAGCAACTCTGCCAGATCTTCCCCACCTCGAGGACATCTGTATAGAAGACCCGATGTACGACACCTACTGTCAGTACCGCCAGTTCCTGCTGCAACAATATTATTAGGCGTTAATACAGCATTGCGGTGAGTCGTATAATGTCTTGTATAATTGCTGAATCCTGTGTCACGTCCGTCACTGTGTTTTTGTTACAGGTACCAGGAGAGAGAAAAGAGAACAGTGACAGACGGACGGTTGAGATATTATGATTAAAATGAGGAGTGGTCTTTCGTGCCGAGACAGCCGCGGGCTGTCATATGCACTAGGACAACCGATATTGCTATCTACGGGCGAGGTCTTGCGCATAAAGGAGTAGCTCTTCCTCGGTCATTGGAGGAAGGTCTGCGTTAGGATCTGCTCGGAGATCCCTTTGAGATCGCGTGATTGGGCGAGACATTTTGAAAGATATGAATGGGATTTAAGAAATGTGAACTTCGCACTGACACGCGTCGGGGCTTGTTAATGCAAATATCGGCGACCACTTCGATGTCCTACCGACTGCGCCAAATTTGTCACGTCCGTCACTGTGTTTTTGTTACAGGTACCAAGAGAGAGAAAAGGGTGGCACTCAAGAACAGTGACAGACGGACGGTGGATATATGACAAGTAATTGAGGAGTGGTCTTTCGTGCCGAGACAGCCGCGGGCTGTCATATGCACTAGGACAACCGATATTGCTATGGATGCAGTCAAGAAGAGAACGTCCGACGCGGTTACAAGAAGTGTCCCGACAAGAATCACGCGCGCGATGATGCAACGGAAACGGTGAGTTTACAGGATTCAGCAATTATACAAGACATTATACGACTCACCGCAATGCTGTATTAACGCCTAATAATATTGTTGTAGCAGGAACTGGCGGTACTGACAGTAGGTGTAGTACATCGGGTCTTCTATACAGATGTCCTCGAGGTGGGGAAGATCTGGCAGAGTTGCTGCTGCTCGGTTCGGGACGACATTAGTGGTGTCACGTCCTGGCGGGGCTATAAGAGCAAGAGAAGAGAACACCGCGGCCCGGCTACTCTACTCTTCCACTGACTGACATTTAATAAAAGTGTTGGTCTTTTTATTAACAGACTAGGACCCGATGCCGACACCTGCATGCAGTCTTACACAGATGAAAGATGCACGCGACCCTGAAACATACGCGATAATATGTTCCACTTACTTTTACGCTTCGCTTGTTTGTCGATTGACACGAGAAATGAGTTCGCAACGGATGAACAGCTACGGTTGCGCTGATGGCCTTGAATACGGTCCGCTCTGCTTGACAGGCGTTGATCCAAATGGCTGGAAACGACCTTCAAGGATTGACGACTGCGCCAAACTTTGTCACGTCAATATTTGACAGGAACGACCTCCAATGATTGACAGCTGGCTGCTACGGTATTGTAGACGGATGCGCTCGTTGAGGAAACGGGCGTGGACGCTGTACGATACCGTGAATCTAACTCACGAATATCGTCCGCGTGATTGACGATATTTTAACTAGCGAAAACGGGCGTGGACGCTGTGCGATCCCGTGAATTTATCTCGCGAATATCGTCCGCGTGGTTGACGATATTTTGATTCAAGAAAACGGACGTGGATGCTGCGGAGCTTGCTATGCGAGCAAGTCTATCACTATCACGCACGTACGCGAACACGTAACAGGAAATTGAATAAGGAATACTATTCGCGAACTTTCCAGTGAGAACTCTATCTCTAACTAACAACGTGTCACTTCAAACTACGAAGTTAGGAGCAAGGAAATAATAATTGGGATTTAGATTGACTCTGGTAAAACAAAGTATATTATAAACGTAAAGGAATACAAAGGTAAAGATGCTTATTATTAACGAAATCGAAATACGTACTAAGTACGAAATATGAAACGCAATAAAAATGTTTAATTGAATAAACGAAGTAATGTTTGAATTAAACGAATAAGAATACGATATTACTGAATGGTATTAGGGACTGTGTCTAAACAGTATGGATTTGGAAAGATTGTGTCTAAACAATCTGGATTTGGAAAGACTATGTCTAAATAGTCTGGACTTGGAAGATTGACGAAAACTCGACTGACCCACTCGGGTCCCCGGAGAGGACTGGGGAAAATCGAACGTTCGTCGACGAACAACGTTCGTCCGAAAAATGCTGACTTCGCAAAAGGGGACCGTGTCCTCTTTGTGCCGGTCTTCGTCGTAAACAGCGCGATGGCCGCCGCACTAGAGTCAGCAGTTTTCGTTCCCAGTGGTGCAGGACTCGAAAATTAAGTGGTAACCATTGGCGTACCTATTTATTTATTTAAATAAATTGGGACTTAGAATATTTTCGAGCGCTTGCTTTTGCAAGGCGTTTCGATGTAAATTTTATATGTCATATGATTAGTTGACATCATTTGTCGACCGATCATATGTTTGAAAATATTCTAAGTACTTTTGAAAATTACCAAAAATCGAAATTTTGGTAAAGTCTAAACAAACGCGAATTGAGAACATAACCTACAAATTTTTAGGTTAGTTTCATGATTTTCGCTCACGAGTCCAATGATATTTCAATCTTCGAGTTTGGGCCATTTTTGGCATTTTAGGATTTTGACAGATTTTGGATTTTAGGTTATGTTGATGGATTTCAAACAGATGTACGTGGTGTTAAGGATTCATTGTTATGAAGGATTTTTAGGAGGTTTGGAATCTTTAAAGGGGAACGCTCGCTCTTATGTATCTAATTTTACATGTAGTCTTAAAGCTAACGTCGGAGGTGCGACCGACGTCACACCTCCCCCCTTAGAGAAGAGATTTCACGCAGTGGAATCTCTGCCTCTGGGTGGCGGTAGACAGGATGCACTGAAATGTCATCCCTGTCTCGCAACGCTGGGTCAAGGGAATCGCAAATTAACGTTCGTTTCGTCAAGGGAGGACGGGTTCGGAATTCTCCGACACTGGCACTATCACTGGCTTCCGCTTAAATGTCACCATTGTCTGAATCGGTGTCATCGCTGGAACTATCGGATATCCAGTCAGGGTCGTCCCGTTGTGCGATCCATCTTGCCGATAGAATCTGTCCGCAAGGGATGCACTCCAATACTGGTGTTTCGGTGCATAGCCTTATTCCACAATACTCGCATCTATTTGGGATGTTATACATCCGCTGATGCTCCCATCGTTCCACTCTAACAATTCGGGTGTATTGGCTGCAGTTGCGGCACAGCAACTTGCCGTTGCAAGCCACTCGAACTATCCCATTGTAACAGATAGTGTTGTTGTATCGTCTCATGTATCGGTGAGCTTTCAGCACGGTCGGCCGTCTTCCTCCCATCGGTCCGCACATTTTTCTGTCGTGGATAGCTATGGGATCCGCAATGTGACTCGGAGCTTGATCGGATGAGGAGTGAAGAGTCTCGTAAGCTGACTCCTCTGGTTGGACCCTTGGCTCGCTATCGTCTTTCTTAGAAGGATCAGAGATTAAGTTTGCAGTTACAATATTTCGCTGACGCGTGTCCTGTCTCGGGCTACCTGGAAGACGTTTAATCTTATTTGCATGGACAATTTTGAAATGGTTTCCTATTCGTAATTTGACATTGTTCGTATCAAGCATTTCTATTATCTCATGCGGTCCAGTATATTGCGCGTCGAATTTTCCTTTACGAGGTTCTTTTAACAAGTATACCTGTTCGCCTACCGTGAACTGCACGGGGTTAATCTTCCTATCATAATAAGTCTTTGATTTCTGCTTTGCCGCTACTAAATTATCGCGCGCGCGGGATTGTGTCTCGCTTATCTTTCTTTGTAGGTCAAAGAGGTAACCTGCGTAGGACTCGTTCTCTACTGCGTAGAGATGGGAATCAGAGGAAGGAACACGGGCCAGGGAACCGAATACCAACTCGTGTGGGGTGAAGTCTGTTCCCTCGTGTACGCTGGTATTGTAGCTAAACATTGCCAAGTTTATCCATTTATCCCAGTTATTTTTGTTGACGTACTGCTTCAAATATTCCGTCAGTACATGATGCGATCTCTCAATGGATCCGTTGCTTTGTGGGTGGAAAGCAGTGGTTTGGAGGCGTGTAATCCTGAATCTTTTTGCGATAGCCTTCATAAGGGAGCTTGTGAAGTTAGTCCCTTGATCCGTTAATATTGCCTTAGGCGTTCCAAAGCGACATATCAGGTGGTCGATGAAGGCGTTTGCTGTACTGACGGAGTCGGTAGATTTGAGCGGCACTGCGACGGAGTACTTTGTAAGAAGGTCTTGCATTGTCATTACATACGTGTTGCCATCTTCGGTAGTGGGTAATGGTCCCACGATGTCTAGCGAGACCTTATCAAACGCCCTGCCGGGCGTATCCGTTAACTTCATTGGTAGGCGAGTTTTTACTCTTGTTAACTTGTTACGCTGGCAACTCAGGCAATTGTTAACGTAGTTGGTTACGTCCTTTTTGAGGCTGTTCCACCAGTATTTTTCTCTTATCCTTTTGTATGTCTTGGTTATGCCCTTATGGCCGGCATACGCTGATACATGGTTCTCCGTGATGATCTCCATCCTTCTATCCTCAGCGGGGAGTTGGACCTCGTTCGAACAGAGAAATATTTGGACCGGTGTGTCCTCGAATGTTTCTGTGAGTAGATTGACCACGTATTCTCTCGACAAATGGTCGAGGAATGTTTTAGAGATTGAAAAGGATTCCAACGCGAGCTCGTTGACAACGTCGATCAACGTTCTAATACATTCTTTGAGGTCGTCTGCAGATACCTCATGAAGCGGTGATTGTTTAATCGGTATCTGGATTAACTTGTATTTACCGTGATCTGTTACCCTAGCTCTATGTAGGAGTAAGTCTTGGGATTTGGCCAGTTTGCCTTGTCTATAGAGATCTACGGCCCCGAGATCGATGGGCCGTCCGTCCATCGTTATGAAGCAAACTAAATTGTGTCACGTCCGTCACTGTGTTTTTGTTACAGGTACCAGGAGAGAGAAAAGAGAACAGTGACAGACGGACGGTTGAGATATGAAGATTAAAATGAGGAGTGGTCTTTCGTGCCGAGACAGCCGCGGGCTGTCATATGCACTAGGACAACCGATATTGCTATGGATGCAGTCAAGAAGAGAACGTCCGACGCGGTTACAAGGAGTGTCCCGACAAGAATCGCGCGCGAGAGGATGCAACGAGAACGGTGAGTTTACAAGATTCAGCAATTATACAAGACATTATACGACTCACCGCAATGCTGTATTAACGCCTAATAATATTGTTGTAGCAGGAACTGGCGGTACTGACAGTAGGTGTCGTACATCGGATCTTCTATACAGATGTCCTCGAGGTGGGGAAGATCTGGCAGAGTTGCTGCTGCTCGGTTCGGGACGACGTTAGTGGCCTTGGATGCTGGCCGCAAGACGACACGTTGATGAGCTGGCAGAGGAACGTCACTGATGATTCGGCAACGGACCCTGGGAACGATGATCGTGTCTCGGCTGTCGTCGTCGTCGGCTATGTCAATCACCTCTGGACAATCGACCGGATGTAGAACTGGCGTCGGAGCTCGCGAGAGGTCCGCGTGGTTGACCTCTTTAGGAGGGTTGCAAGGGCAACCGTATACAGAAACGTAATCGGACGCGTCACACGGAATGTGCTCGGTGGTTCCCAAAAGTTCTGTCCACTTGTTATTAACCTTTTTGGTAGTTAACTCGCTTCACGTCTATAGTGGCGGCTCAGCGTTTCCACTGCGCTCTTTAGACCAATTCTAGACGTGGCACGAGAACTTCTCTGTGACTCGCTTCAAATTCCTTATTGGCGGCTCAGCGTTTCCACTGCGCACTTTAGACCAAGTCCGGATATGTCACGAGTTTAATATATTCTATGCAAGAACTGAATTGGAAGATGGTGTTGAACTAACACAAGAATAACAAGATCGAAGCACTGGTATAACAACGATATATTAAATAAGAACTGGTAAGTACACTGGTATACAATATGTAAGTAATATTATAATAGGAGTAGTAATTGGATTAATGAATAATGGATATTGTAATATGTTATAGGAATAACGTATGAGAATTAGGACTTGAGTTGAGTTGAGTTAGAGTTGGAATTGGAATTGGAATTAGGAGTGAAGGATCGACACACTTCACTATCGCGGAGCTAGACTGAACACGTCTGCTCTTGAAGTCGGAAGAAGCCGGACTGACTCTGAGGCCAGGTAGGCACGTCTGTGCGAGTCGCTGGCTGAAGGCGGACTGCTCGAGTCGCAAGATGGAGGCGGACTGATGCAAGCGTTCGCTCTGCCTTGCCTCCTTCGGTCGGAGTGGGGATAGCTGACGCTGCAGTCTCTTTGTTCTTCAGTCGTCGGAGTGGGAGAACTGCTGACGCAGCAGCGTCTTTGCTCCCGGGGACTGCACGTGCATTTCTGCTGACGCTGCAGTCTCGTGGCTGTCCTATTGCCCTCTACGAGCGTGGGACTGCTGATGCAGCAGTCTTTGGACTTCTCGACGTTTCTAGAAGCTTCTAGATGCTTCCAGAGTGATGCAATACTTTATTGCATTATGTGTCGTGGTGATGGGTTGAAACTGAGGTAAGGTGTTGATCAAGGTGAAGTTATGGTGATGGGTAGAAACGGAGATAAGGATTAGAACAATAGAATATATGAGATCTTAATATTATGCTCTTATGTCTAGGGGACGGTGTATGGATCTTATGCAGATCAGACCTTGTATACATAGTGTGTGTACAAGGCCAACGTCGTACATCGGACGACGTAACACCTCCCAACGCGGAAAAGAAATTTCTTACAAGGAAGAAATTTCTCGCTCAACACTCGACATCACACTCATTCATGCGACGCATCGTCCGGAGGTACTCCGCGCAGGGAGCACAGTTCTCGGCGAGTATTTCCTATATCTGTACGAAACACTGGTCGCACTGAAATGTTGTCGGTGTCGGCACGTGGGGCTGGGGCTGGTTTTATGCAACTTATTTCGCTTTGTTCATTTTGCATAGTTGGGTTTTGGGTGGGTGGGGAATCACTGGTGTCACTGTCACTTTTGTCTTTTCTTATTTGCGTCCAGATGAGTGTCACGTTTCGCTGACGCGGGGTTTGCGTTGCATTATTCGGCGCACGCTTGAGTTTGTTTGCATGTACAATCTTAAAATGGTTCCCTACTTTGATTTTTATATTGTTTGAGTCTAGGATGTCGCAAATTTCGTGAGGACCCGTATATTGCGCATCGAATTTGCCCTTGCAGGGTTCTTTGAGTAGGAATACCTGTTCTATATCTTCCGGTGGTCGAAGGAGATTTTGCCGATGCTGGGCTTCGAATTTCGCTCGCTTATTCTCATAGGAATATCCGTTATCGCGAGGGTACTCGGATTTATATTGCTTTCTTGCTGACGCGTATTTCGCTGTAGCGCAGAGATTAATTTTATCGTATTCGTTTCGCTTCGCATGGCAACGTGCAGATGGAAGTTGAAAGGAATCGAGTTTCTGTGGATCATCAAAGATATGATTTTGAAGTAAGTTATGAAGTTCTTTTACTCTGGAGGCTTTGATATCCTTCTCTGGTTTAGAACTGTTGCTGGATTTATTGTGCAATATGGAACAGACCTGCTTACATATGGGTCTTGAAGATCTTTGATTGTCGTAGGAATGGAGTTGGTCTTGGAATTGATCGGGCTGGTTACCGGAGTTAGAATAAGGATCGGGCTGGTTACCGGAGTTAGTATGAGAATCGGGCTGGTTACCGGAGTTAGTATAAGGATCGGGCTGGTTACCGGAGTTAGTATAAGAATCGGGCTGGTTACCGGAGTTAGTATAAGAATCGGGCTGGTTACCGGAGTTAGTATTGTCGGGATGGTTACCGAATGCGTCGGGATGATACCCGGAATTAGAAAGGTCGGGATGGTTACCGAATGCGTCGGGATGGTTCCCGGAATTAGAAAGGTCGGGATGGTTACCGAATGCGTCGGGATGGTTCCCGGAATTAGTAAGGTCGGGATGGTTACCGAATACGTCGGGATGGTACCCGGAATTAGAAAGGTCGGAAGAGTACGACTCGATTTCTTCCATCTCCAATGGGGGCAATCGAAATGAAACTCTTTCCGATGAGGTGTTAAAACACCGGAGGCTCGCTTTGCCTTTACGATTGGTGACAACGCAGTCACCCAGGAATACATCTGGCGCTACATTAACACGGCGGATATATCCCTGTTTAGGTCCTTCGACGTCGACCGCTATGCACGCAACGGTACGAGGTTCGAGGACGAATTCTTCGGATTTCGGAGGAGTCTTTGTTCGGACTCGATCCTCACGCTCCACGATCCGACTTCTCGCAGTGTACTCCGATATCTCTCGAGTCTCCTTCGATTCCGGCCGGCTTTTCACGGCGTTTTTCTCTAGGGAGTACTCGATCGAATCCCGAGGAGGCATTGAAATAACCTCCGTCACCGGAGCTCTGCAAGGTCTGACCGCGGGTGCACGAGGATTTGAGGAAGACACTCGAACGTTCCTTGCCGAATGTTCCTCACGCTTGGCGGCTGGAGTTTTAACGAGATCGTTGGTCATAGACGAAGGCATTGAAATAACCTCTGCTGCCAATTCATCGCGAGGCTCAGCCGTGGGCGCGCAAGGGTTCGAGAAGGGAACCCGAATGTTTCCTATCGTTATGGATTCATTCGCAAAGGAGATCTCGGCTCCTGTTCTGAAGAAGGGAGAACCGAGGATTCCGTCGATGTTAATTGGGAAGTTTTCTTCCAAGACATGAAATTCGATAGGGTTTTGACCCTCTAAGTGTATTTTAATTTGACCGAGAGTTGGAATGGATCCCTCGGTTATTCCTTGGACTTCTATAGTGTTCGTATAATCTATAGGTAGATTTGGTTCTAGACTTGACGCACGAATTAGATTGATCTCCGAACCCGTGTCTAACAAAAATTCACACTTCTTTTGTAATTGAGGGGCGGAGATTTTTACGCGCGGAATTGGTGAGTCTGCAGCAAGATTTACTGCTGAGACGAATCGTCGGACTGGTCGTTCGTCCGGATAGCTGTTTGGGTGCGGGCTGTAGTTTGGGTTGAAGATGCGGCCTCCCGCCTGGGGTTGGCTTCGGTCGGGAGGCCGGACTCGTTTCCCGACCTCCTATTATTATTAAAAGCGCGCTTACGGCACTCGTGAATATCGTGCCCGGGGACTTTGCAGTAGTTGCAAAATTTGTTAGGGCTTGAGGGGCGATCTGTGCGACCATCGCGGTACGTGTTTTGGTCGCGAGGATTATTTTCCCATCGCCGTTGCGGCGTCGGGGAGCGATAAGAGTCCCGGTTTAAGTTTCTTGAGGACTGCTGAGACGAGTCCGGTCTGTTATCGCGGCGTTCTTGAGTTCGCTCTGGAATGTCACGAGCGGACTCGTACGTGGAACGCTGGCGATACGGCCGGTTATCAGAGAAGCTGACTCGTTTTTCTTCGCGGATCAGTTCTCGTCGACGAGTCTGGTCTGACTCATACTGCCTGTAAGCAGAGATGGCTGCTTCGAAAACAGTGGCAGGATTTCGCGAAGGGCAATGAAGCACTTCGGCACGCAGCTGGGGAAGGAGACCTCGTAGAAAACAATCTACTACGAAGCGATCTAATTCTTCGTAATCAAGGCCAATATCTGTGGCATCTTGAATCGCGGTTCGAAGGTCTTTAACGCGATTAATGAAGTCTAGGATGTGCTCGTTTGGAGCTTGGAGTACACTCGCGAGATCGCCACGGTACTGGTCAACGAATTTGTATGGGCCCAGTACTGTTCGTAATTTCTCGCATAGTGCAGAAATTGTGAATATGTGCTGGCCTTCTATAGCGGCATAAGCACGATCGTGGAGTTTATTGCAGAGCAATTTTGTGAGGGCACGCTCTGCAGTGGCCGGTACGGTGTCACGCGCGCGTTTGCATGCGCGTATGAATTGTAGGACGGAAGACGAAGTTCCGTCGAATCTAGGGACAAGCTCGGCGGCTTGTTTTAGAGCGAAATTACCAGTAGGTTCATACTGTGGGATTTCGCGTGGCTCTGGCGGTGAAGGTTCCCGCATATTAGAGACGTTACTAGGGCCTGGTGTAGGCGATTGTTGACGTAGGGTTTGACTCGTGATTTGGATGTTGCGAAGCTCTTTTCGTATTTCGTCGAGCATATTCTTTTGGTTTTGTGCGTCTTCTTCATATTTGAGACGCAATTTGGCAATAAAATCAGTTTCCTCTTTGAGATATTGCTCTCTACGGGCGAGGTCTTGTGCATAAAGGAGTAGCTCTTCCTCGGTCATTGGAGGAAGGTCTGCGTTAGGATCTGCTCGGAGATCCTTTTGAGATCGCGTGATTGGGCGAGACATTTTGGGGGATATAAATGGGATTTAGAAATGTGAACTTCGTACTGACACGCGTCGGGGCTTATTAATGCAAATATCGGCGACCACTTCGTTGTCCTACCGACTGCGCCAAATTTGTCACGTCCGTCACTGTGTTTTTGTTACAGGTACCAGGAGAGAGAAAAGAGAACAGTGACAGACGGACGGTTGAGATATGAAGATTAAAATGAGGAGTGGTCTTTCGTGCCGAGACAGCCGCGGGCTGTCATATGCACTAGGACAACCGATATTGCTATGGATGCAGTCAAGAAGAGAACGTCCGACGCGGTTACAAGGAGTGTCCCGACAAGAATCGCGCGCGAGAGGATGCAACGAGAACGGTGAGTTTACAAGATTCAGCAATTATACAAGACATTATACGACTCACCGCAATGCTGTATTAACGCCTAATAATATTGTTGTAGCAGGAACTGGCGGTACTGACAGTAGGTGTCGTACATCGGATCTTCTATACAGATGTCCTCGAGGTGGGGAAGATCTGGCAGAGTTGCTGCTGCTCGGTTCGGGACGACGTTAGTGGCCTTGGATGCTGGCCGCAAGACGACACGTTGATGAGCTGGCAGAGGAACGTCACTGATGATTCGGCAACGGACCCTGGGAACGATGATCGTGTCTCGGCTGTCGTCGTCGTCGGCTATGTCAATCACCTCTGGACAATCGACCGGATGTAGAACTGGCGTCGGAGCTCGCGAGAGGTCCGCGTGGTTGACCTCTTTAGGAGGGTTGCAAGGGCAACCGTATACAGAAACGTAATCGGACGCGTCACACGGAATGTGCTCGGTGGTTCCCAAAAGTTCTGTCCACTTGTTATTAACCTTTTTGGTAGTTAACTCGCTTCACGTCTATAGTGGCGGCTCAGCGTTTCCACTGCGCTCTTTAGACCAATTCTAGACGTGGCACGAGAACTTCTCTGTGACTCGCTTCAAATTCCTTATTGGCGGCTCAGCGTTTCCACTGCGCACTTTAGACCAAGTCCGGATATGTCACGAGTTTAATATATTCTATGCAAGAACTGAATTGGAAGATGGTGTTGAACTAACACAAGAATAACAAGATCGAAGCACTGGTATAACAACGATATATTAAATAAGAACTGGTAAGTACACTGGTATACAATATGTAAGTAATATTATAATAGGAGTAGTAATTGGATTAATGAATAATGGATATTGTAATATGTTATAGGAATAACGTATGAGAATTAGGACTTGAGTTGAGTTGAGTTAGAGTTGGAATTGGAATTGGAATTAGGAGTGAAGGATCGACACACTTCACTATCGCGGAGCTAGACTGAACACGTCTGCTCTTGAAGTCGGAAGAAGCCGGACTGACTCTGAGGCCAGGTAGGCACGTCTGTGCGAGTCGCTGGCTGAAGGCGGACTGCTCGAGTCGCAAGATGGAGGCGGACTGATGCAAGCGTTCGCTCTGCCTTGCCTCCTTCGGTCGGAGTGGGGATAGCTGACGCTGCAGTCTCTTTGTTCTTCAGTCGTCGGAGTGGGAGAACTGCTGACGCAGCAGCGTCTTTGCTCCCGGGGACTGCACGTGCATTTCTGCTGACGCTGCAGTCTCGTGGCTGTCCTATTGCCCTCTACGAGCGTGGGACTGCTGATGCAGCAGTCTTTGGACTTCTCGACGTTTCTAGAAGCTTCTAGATGCTTCCAGAGTGATGCAATACTTTATTGCATTATGTGTCGTGGTGATGGGTTGAAACTGAGGTAAGGTGTTGATCAAGGTGAAGTTATGGTGATGGGTAGAAACGGAGATAAGGATTAGAACAATAGAATATATGAGATCTTAATATTATGCTCTTATGTCTAGGGGACGGTGTATGGATCTTATGCAGATCAGACCTTGTATACATAGTGTGTGTACAAGGCCAACGTCGTACATCGGACGACGTAACACCTCCCAACGCGGAAAAGAAATTTCTTACAAGGAAGAAATTTCTCGCTCAACACTCGACATCACACTCATTCATGCGACGCATCGTCCGGAGGTACTCCGCGCAGGGAGCACAGTTCTCGGCGAGTATTTCCTATATCTGTACGAAACACTGGTCGCACTGAAATGTTGTCGGTGTCGGCACGTGGGGCTGGGGCTGGTTTTATGCAACTTATTTCGCTTTGTTCATTTTGCATAGTTGGGTTTTGGGTGGGTGGGGAATCACTGGTGTCACTGTCACTTTTGTCTTTTCTTATTTGCGTCCAGATGAGTGTCACGTTTCGCTGACGCGGGGTTTGCGTTGCATTATTCGGCGCACGCTTGAGTTTGTTTGCATGTACAATCTTAAAATGGTTCCCTACTTTGATTTTTATATTGTTTGAGTCTAGGATGTCGCAAATTTCGTGAGGACCCGTATATTGCGCATCGAATTTGCCCTTGCAGGGTTCTTTGAGTAGGAATACCTGTTCTATATCTTCCGGTGGTCGAAGGAGATTTTGCCGATGCTGGGCTTCGAATTTCGCTCGCTTATTCTCATAGGAATATCCGTTATCGCGAGGGTACTCGGATTTATATTGCTTTCTTGCTGACGCGTATTTCGCTGTAGCGCAGAGATTAATTTTATCGTATTCGTTTCGCTTCGCATGGCAACGTGCAGATGGAAGTTGAAAGGAATCGAGTTTCTGTGGATCATCAAAGATATGATTTTGAAGTAAGTTATGAAGTTCTTTTACTCTGGAGGCTTTGATATCCTTCTCTGGTTTAGAACTGTTGCTGGATTTATTGTGCAATATGGAACAGACCTGCTTACATATGGGTCTTGAAGATCTTTGATTGTCGTAGGAATGGAGTTGGTCTTGGAATTGATCGGGCTGGTTACCGGAGTTAGAATAAGGATCGGGCTGGTTACCGGAGTTAGTATGAGAATCGGGCTGGTTACCGGAGTTAGTATAAGGATCGGGCTGGTTACCGGAGTTAGTATAAGAATCGGGCTGGTTACCGGAGTTAGTATAAGAATCGGGCTGGTTACCGGAGTTAGTATTGTCGGGATGGTTACCGAATGCGTCGGGATGATACCCGGAATTAGAAAGGTCGGGATGGTTACCGAATGCGTCGGGATGGTTCCCGGAATTAGAAAGGTCGGGATGGTTACCGAATGCGTCGGGATGGTTCCCGGAATTAGTAAGGTCGGGATGGTTACCGAATACGTCGGGATGGTACCCGGAATTAGAAAGGTCGGAAGAGTACGACTCGATTTCTTCCATCTCCAATGGGGGCAATCGAAATGAAACTCTTTCCGATGAGGTGTTAAAACACCGGAGGCTCGCTTTGCCTTTACGATTGGTGACAACGCAGTCACCCAGGAATACATCTGGCGCTACATTAACACGGCGGATATATCCCTGTTTAGGTCCTTCGACGTCGACCGCTATGCACGCAACGGTACGAGGTTCGAGGACGAATTCTTCGGATTTCGGAGGAGTCTTTGTTCGGACTCGATCCTCACGCTCCACGATCCGACTTCTCGCAGTGTACTCCGATATCTCTCGAGTCTCCTTCGATTCCGGCCGGCTTTTCACGGCGTTTTTCTCTAGGGAGTACTCGATCGAATCCCGAGGAGGCATTGAAATAACCTCCGTCACCGGAGCTCTGCAAGGTCTGACCGCGGGTGCACGAGGATTTGAGGAAGACACTCGAACGTTCCTTGCCGAATGTTCCTCACGCTTGGCGGCTGGAGTTTTAACGAGATCGTTGGTCATAGACGAAGGCATTGAAATAACCTCTGCTGCCAATTCATCGCGAGGCTCAGCCGTGGGCGCGCAAGGGTTCGAGAAGGGAACCCGAATGTTTCCTATCGTTATGGATTCATTCGCAAAGGAGATCTCGGCTCCTGTTCTGAAGAAGGGAGAACCGAGGATTCCGTCGATGTTAATTGGGAAGTTTTCTTCCAAGACATGAAATTCGATAGGGTTTTGACCCTCTAAGTGTATTTTAATTTGACCGAGAGTTGGAATGGATCCCTCGGTTATTCCTTGGACTTCTATAGTGTTCGTATAATCTATAGGTAGATTTGGTTCTAGACTTGACGCACGAATTAGATTGATCTCCGAACCCGTGTCTAACAAAAATTCACACTTCTTTTGTAATTGAGGGGCGGAGATTTTTACGCGCGGAATTGGTGAGTCTGCAGCAAGATTTACTGCTGAGACGAATCGTCGGACTGGTCGTTCGTCCGGATAGCTGTTTGGGTGCGGGCTGTAGTTTGGGTTGAAGATGCGGCCTCCCGCCTGGGGTTGGCTTCGGTCGGGAGGCCGGACTCGTTTCCCGACCTCCTATTATTATTAAAAGCGCGCTTACGGCACTCGTGAATATCGTGCCCGGGGACTTTGCAGTAGTTGCAAAATTTGTTAGGGCTTGAGGGGCGATCTGTGCGACCATCGCGGTACGTGTTTTGGTCGCGAGGATTATTTTCCCATCGCCGTTGCGGCGTCGGGGAGCGATAAGAGTCCCGGTTTAAGTTTCTTGAGGACTGCTGAGACGAGTCCGGTCTGTTATCGCGGCGTTCTTGAGTTCGCTCTGGAATGTCACGAGCGGACTCGTACGTGGAACGCTGGCGATACGGCCGGTTATCAGAGAAGCTGACTCGTTTTTCTTCGCGGATCAGTTCTCGTCGACGAGTCTGGTCTGACTCATACTGCCTGTAAGCAGAGATGGCTGCTTCGAAAACAGTGGCAGGATTTCGCGAAGGGCAATGAAGCACTTCGGCACGCAGCTGGGGAAGGAGACCTCGTAGAAAACAATCTACTACGAAGCGATCTAATTCTTCGTAATCAAGGCCAATATCTGTGGCATCTTGAATCGCGGTTCGAAGGTCTTTAACGCGATTAATGAAGTCTAGGATGTGCTCGTTTGGAGCTTGGAGTACACTCGCGAGATCGCCACGGTACTGGTCAACGAATTTGTATGGGCCCAGTACTGTTCGTAATTTCTCGCATAGTGCAGAAATTGTGAATATGTGCTGGCCTTCTATAGCGGCATAAGCACGATCGTGGAGTTTATTGCAGAGCAATTTTGTGAGGGCACGCTCTGCAGTGGCCGGTACGGTGTCACGCGCGCGTTTGCATGCGCGTATGAATTGTAGGACGGAAGACGAAGTTCCGTCGAATCTAGGGACAAGCTCGGCGGCTTGTTTTAGAGCGAAATTACCAGTAGGTTCATACTGTGGGATTTCGCGTGGCTCTGGCGGTGAAGGTTCCCGCATATTAGAGACGTTACTAGGGCCTGGTGTAGGCGATTGTTGACGTAGGGTTTGACTCGTGATTTGGATGTTGCGAAGCTCTTTTCGTATTTCGTCGAGCATATTCTTTTGGTTTTGTGCGTCTTCTTCATATTTGAGACGCAATTTGGCAATAAAATCAGTTTCCTCTTTGAGATATTGCTCTCTACGGGCGAGGTCTTGTGCATAAAGGAGTAGCTCTTCCTCGGTCATTGGAGGAAGGTCTGCGTTAGGATCTGCTCGGAGATCCTTTTGAGATCGCGTGATTGGGCGAGACATTTTGGGGGATATAAATGGGATTTAGAAATGTGAACTTCGTACTGACACGCGTCGGGGCTTATTAATGCAAATATCGGCGACCACTTCGTTGTCCTACCGACTGCGCCAAATTTGTCACGTCCGTCACTGTGTTTTTGTTACAGGTACCAGGAGAGAGAAAAGAGAACAGTGACAGACGGACGGTTGAGATATGAAGATTAAAATGAGGAGTGGTCTTTCGTGCCGAGACAGCCGCGGGCTGTCATATGCACTAGGACAACCGATATTGCTATGGATGCAGTCAAGAAGAGAACGTCCGACGCGGTTACAAGGAGTGTCCCGACAAGAATCGCGCGCGAGAGGATGCAACGAGAACGGTGAGTTTACAAGATTCAGCAATTATACAAGACATTATACGACTCACCGCAATGCTGTATTAACGCCTAATAATATTGTTGTAGCAGGAACTGGCGGTACTGACAGTAGGTGTCGTACATCGGATCTTCTATACAGATGTCCTCGAGGTGGGGAAGATCTGGCAGAGTTGCTGCTGCTCGGTTCGGGACGACGTTAGTGGCCTTGGATGCTGGCCGCAAGACGACACGTTGATGAGCTGGCAGAGGAACGTCACTGATGATTCGGCAACGGACCCTGGGAACGATGATCGTGTCTCGGCTGTCGTCGTCGTCGGCTATGTCAATCACCTCTGGACAATCGACCGGATGTAGAACTGGCGTCGGAGCTCGCGAGAGGTCCGCGTGGTTGACCTCTTTAGGAGGGTTGCAAGGGCAACCGTATACAGAAACGTAATCGGACGCGTCACACGGAATGTGCTCGGTGGTTCCCAAAAGTTCTGTCCACTTGTTATTAACCTTTTTGGTAGTTAACTCGCTTCACGTCTATAGTGGCGGCTCAGCGTTTCCACTGCGCTCTTTAGACCAATTCTAGACGTGGCACGAGAACTTCTCTGTGACTCGCTTCAAATTCCTTATTGGCGGCTCAGCGTTTCCACTGCGCACTTTAGACCAAGTCCGGATATGTCACGAGTTTAATATATTCTATGCAAGAACTGAATTGGAAGATGGTGTTGAACTAACACAAGAATAACAAGATCGAAGCACTGGTATAACAACGATATATTAAATAAGAACTGGTAAGTACACTGGTATACAATATGTAAGTAATATTATAATAGGAGTAGTAATTGGATTAATGAATAATGGATATTGTAATATGTTATAGGAATAACGTATGAGAATTAGGACTTGAGTTGAGTTGAGTTAGAGTTGGAATTGGAATTGGAATTAGGAGTGAAGGATCGACACACTTCACTATCGCGGAGCTAGACTGAACACGTCTGCTCTTGAAGTCGGAAGAAGCCGGACTGACTCTGAGGCCAGGTAGGCACGTCTGTGCGAGTCGCTGGCTGAAGGCGGACTGCTCGAGTCGCAAGATGGAGGCGGACTGATGCAAGCGTTCGCTCTGCCTTGCCTCCTTCGGTCGGAGTGGGGATAGCTGACGCTGCAGTCTCTTTGTTCTTCAGTCGTCGGAGTGGGAGAACTGCTGACGCAGCAGCGTCTTTGCTCCCGGGGACTGCACGTGCATTTCTGCTGACGCTGCAGTCTCGTGGCTGTCCTATTGCCCTCTACGAGCGTGGGACTGCTGATGCAGCAGTCTTTGGACTTCTCGACGTTTCTAGAAGCTTCTAGATGCTTCCAGAGTGATGCAATACTTTATTGCATTATGTGTCGTGGTGATGGGTTGAAACTGAGGTAAGGTGTTGATCAAGGTGAAGTTATGGTGATGGGTAGAAACGGAGATAAGGATTAGAACAATAGAATATATGAGATCTTAATATTATGCTCTTATGTCTAGGGGACGGTGTATGGATCTTATGCAGATCAGACCTTGTATACATAGTGTGTGTACAAGGCCAACGTCGTACATCGGACGACGTAACAATTGTCCCTTCTCATTATTAATCGGTCCCTTGTATGAATTATTCTTCTTTTACGTGGTGTAGGATTGCTTTCTTCTTCTTCTTCTTCTTCTTCTTCTTCTTCTTCTTCTTCTGAGGGAATACTCTCTTCTCGCTCATCGAAGACATCTGGTCCGGTCAAGGAAGGCGGTGTTACGTCGGACGACCTCCGACGTTGGTCGAATCGAGGACCGTACCTCGATTCTAGGCTAAGATTAAATATTAAGTACATAATACCTCTTAAACCCATCGCTATCAAACTCTTGTTCTAAATCTAATATCTCTTAAACCCATCGCTATCAAACTCTTGTTCTAATTCTAATACATCTTAAACCCATCACTACTTCACCCACGACTTTTCCTAAACTTGTTCTAATACCCATCACTACTTAAATCTCGACTCTCCCAATTGTTCTAAACCCAACCACCACTCCAAACTCTCAATCTTACCTAACACTTGTTCAAACCCTCATCTACACTTATAACTTGTTTAAACCCTCATCTACACTTAACACTTGTTCAAACCCTCATCTACACTTACAACTTGTTCAAATCCTCAACTCCGCTCGAGTAAACGCCACCTCGAGAACAAAGAGATCGCAACGTCAGCAGTCTTGCACGCGTCACCACTCTGTCGAGAGCGAGGACAAAGAGACTGCAACGTCAGCAGTCTTGCACCCGTCACCACTCCGACGAGCGAGGACAAAGGGACTGCAGCGTCAGCAACCCCCACTCCGAGCGAAGGAGGCTACGCAGAGCTGCCTCTTGCATCAGTCTGGTGCTAGCCAGCGAAGTGAGCGGACGTGTCGGTCTGCGCTCACTCCATTCTCACACAACGACATCAGTCAGTCTGGCCCAAGCCAGCGAAGCGAGCAGACGTGTCGATCTGCGCTCTTCTAATTCGCGCTTCGACGTTCATCGACGTTTGTTCTACTATTCTATTCCAAATCCATTCCAATTCAATTCCTAAATCAATTCCAATTCTAACTCTTACTAACTCATACTCCGTATACGATTATTACGTTTAATTCATTTATTATTATACTACCAAGTTTATACTCAAGTGTACTCAACGTTCTTTATTTCAATATATATATTATATTTTACCAGTGCTACGTGAAGTTAATTTCCACATCATTCTACTAAATCCAGTGACAGTTTCTTTTCGAAATTCGAATCGTGCCCTCGTTAATCATACAGAACTCGGCTTGGAGGTCAGTTCGTCCGCTCCGCTGAGAAGTAGTGGTTGACGAGTAGACGTTTGGAATTAATAACTTTCCAAATCAGATAAACGCATTTAATATTAATAATAAATAATTGAGCTCTCGCTTACGTGTTCAACCTCGGTCACAAAGGGAGAAGCTTACAGCTCCGCCGAGGCAATACGTCAACGAGGTGACACTTAGTCAAAAGATTATCGAAGTTAAAGTGACAGTTTGTGAAAGGAAACATATCAGTGTCTAAAGTGAAGTGACTGTTTTAATAGTGCCCTCGTTGTCGCACGGTGACCCGGCTCGGAGGCCAGTTCGTCTGCTCTGCTGGGTAGTGCCGATTAACGAGTGGACATTTTCGAGTCAGGTAAATTACCTCTGGCCAGCGCCTACGGGGAACCCCTGGCCAATTTTTCTTTCACGTTTGGGACTTAGACAAAATCCGACAAAAGGATTTTCAGAGTATTAACTCTTCCGAAACAGTTCCTTCCATACCCATCCCTTATGCGTCGTACACGTCGTGCAGGCCGAAAGTATCAACTGGCCAAGTTCAAACGGGCATTAAATCAAACAGCCATCTTATGTTACGTCGTCCGATGTACGACGTTGGCCTTGTACACACACTATGTATACAAGGTCTGATCTGCATAAGATCCATACACCGTCCCCTAGACATAAGAGCATAATATTAAGATCTCATTATTGTATTGTTCTAATCCTTATCTCCGTCTCTACCCATCACCATAACTTCACCTTGATCAATACCTTACCTCAGTTTCAACCCATCACCACGACACATAATGCAATAAAGTATTGCATCACTCTGGAAGCATCTAGAAGCTTCTAGAAACGTCGAGAAGTCCAAAGACTGCTGCATCAGCAGTCCCACGCTCGTAGAGGGCAATAGGACAGCCACGAGACTGCAGCGTCAGCAGAAATGCACGTGCAGTCCCCGGGAGCGAAGACGCTGCTGCGTCAGCGGTTCTCCCACTCCGACGACTGAAGAACAAAGAGACTGCAGCGTCAGCTATCCCCACTCCGAACGAAGGAGGCAAGGCAGAGCAGGCGCTTGCATCAGTCCGCCTCCGACCGGCGACTCGAGCAGTCGTGCCAACCTGGCCTCAGCCGCCAGTCCGGCTTCTTCCGACTTCAAGAGCAGACGTGTTCAGTCTAGCTCCGCGATAGTGAAGTGTGTCGATCCTTCACTCCTAATTCCAATTCCAATTCCAACTCTAACTCAACTCAACTCAAGTCCTAATTCTCATACGTTATTCCTATAACATATTACAATATCCATTATTCATTAATCCAATTACTACTCCTATTATAATACTACTTACATATTGTATACCAGTGTACTTACCAGTTCTTATTTAATATATCGTTGTTATACCAGTGCTTCGATCTTGTTATTCTTGTGTTAGTTCAACACCATCTTCCAATTCAGTTCTTGCATCGAATATATTAAACTCGTGACATATCCGGACTTGGTCTAAAGTGCGCAGTGGAAACGCTGAGCCGCCAATAAGGAATTTGAAGCGAGTCATAGAGAAGTTCTCGTGCCACGTCTAGAATTGGTCTAAAGTGCGCAGTGGAAACGCTGAGCCGCCACTATAGACGTGAAGCGAGTTAACTACCAAAAAGGTTAATAACAAGTGGAAGTTCATTTTCATTATATTATTAATATTCCATCATTACTATTCCTTACCCATGCGACGCCCACGTCGAGCGGGACGCAAGTATCAACTTGCTAAATTGAGACGCGCGTTGAGAAATAAAGCGGTGCTCGATCAAATCATTGCCACTACCGAGTGGACCGAACTTCTGGGAACCACCGAGCACATTCCGTGTGACGCGTCCGATTACGTTTCTGTATACGGTTGCCCTTGCAACCCTCCTAAAGAGGTCAACCACGCGGACCTCTCGCGAGCTCCGACGCCAGTTCTGCATCCGGTCGATTGTCCAGAGGTGATCGACATAGCCGACGACGACGACAGCCGAGACACGATCATCGTTCCCAGGGTCCGTTGCCGAATCATCAGTGACGTTCCTCTGCCAGCTCATCAACGTGTCGTCTTGCGGCCAGCATCCAAGGCCACTAACGTCGTCCCGAACCGAGCAGCAGCAACTTTGCCAGATCTTCCCCACCTCGAGGACATCTGTATAGAAGATCCGATGTACGACACCTACTGTCAGTACCGCCAGTTCCTGCTGCAACAATATTATTAGGCGTTAATACAACATTGCGGTGAGTCGTATAATATCTTGTATAATTGTTGAATCCTGTAAACTCACCGTTCTCGTTGCATCCTCTCGCGCGCGATTCTTGTCGGGACACTCCTTGTAACCGCGTCGGACGTTCTCTTCTTGACTGCATCCATAGCAATATCGGTTGTCCTAGTGCATATGACAGCCCGCGGCTGTCTCGGCACGAAAGACCACTCTTCAATTACTCTTCATATCTCCACCGTCCGTCTGTCACTGTTCTTGAGTGCCATCCTTTTCTCTCTCTTGGTACCTGTAACAAAAACACAGTGACGGACGTGACACTTAAACCGCGTCTTAAGTTCGACTGATTGGACTGAACTTCTCGGAACGACCGAGAATATCGAGTGCGACGCGTCAGATTACGTATCGGTATACGGTTGTCCGTGCCGTCCGATTCCGAACACAGAGGTCGACCACGCGGACCTCTCGCGTTCTTCACCTGTTACCAAACCGTCTGCTGGTCGCTACGAGATAGCCGATCTCGTTGACATCTCTGACGACGACGACGACGTCAGGAATACCATAAACCTGTCCAGTGACAACAACAACCCGCCTGCCGTTCGTTACGAGGTCATTGATCTCGTCACCAGCTCTGATGACGATGACAGCAGGAGCACCATAATCTTGCCGCACGTTCGCTGTAGGATCATCAAGGACGAGTACCTACCGTCCAACAGACGCATTGTCGTGCGTACCCCAGCGAGACAGCTGCCAAACCTTCCTCATCTCGATGAGATCTGTCTGGACGACCCGTTATACCAGTGTCACGTCCGTCACTGTGTTTTTGTTACAGGTACGAGGAGAGAGAAAAGAGAACAGTGACAGACGGACGGTTGAGATATTATGATTAAAATGAGGAGTGGTCTTTCGTGCCGAGACAGCCGCGGGCTGTCATATGCACTAGGACAACCGATATTGCTATGGATGCAGTCAAGAAAAGAACGTCCGACGCGGTTACAAGGAGTGTCCCAACAAGAATCGCGCGCGAGAGGATGCAACGAGAACGGTGAGTTTACAGGATTCAACAATTATACAAGATATTATACGACTCACCGCAATGTTGTATTAACGCCTAATAATATTGTTGCAGCAGGAACTGGCGGTACTGACAGTAGGTGTCGTACATCGGATCTTCTATACAGATGTCCTCGAGGTGGGGAAGATCTGGCAGAGTTGCTGCTGCTCGGTTCGGGACGACGTTAGTGGCCTTGGATGCTGGCCGCAAGACGACACGTTGATGAGCTGGCAGAGGAACGTCACGGATGATTCGGCAACGGACCCTGGGAACGATGATCGTGTCTCGGCTGTCGTCGTCGTCGGCTATGTCGATCACCTCTGGACAATCGACCGGATGTAGAACTGGCGTCGGAGCTCGCGAGAGGTCCGCGTGGTTGACCTCTTTAGGAGGGTTGCAAGGGCAACCGTATACAGAAACGTAATCGGACGCGTCACACGGAATGTGCTCGGTGGTTCCTAGAAGTTCTGTCCACTCGGTAGTGGCAATGATTTGATCGAGCACCGCTTTATTTCTCAACGCGCGTCTCAATTTAGCAAGTTGATACTTGCGTCCCGCTCGACGTGGGCGTCGCATGGGTAAGGAATAGTAATGATGGATTATTAATAATAATATAATGAAAATGAACTTCCACTTGTTATTAACCTCTTAGGTAGTTAACTCGCTTCACGTCTATAGTGGCGGCTCAGCGTTTCCACTGCGCTCTTTAGACCAATTCTAGACGTGGCACGAGAACTTCTCTATGACTCGCTTCAAATTCCTTATTGGCGGCTCAGCGTTTCCACTGCGCACTTTAGACCAAGTCCGGATATGTCACGAGTTTATTATATTCGATGCAAGAACTGAATTGGAAGATGGTGTTGAACTAACACAAGAATAACAAGATCGAAGCACTGGTATAACAACGATATATTAAATAAGAACTGGTAAGTACACTGGTATACAATATGTAAGTAATATTATAATAGGAGTAGTAATTGGATTAATGAATAATGGATATAGTAATATGTTGTAGGAATAATGTATGAGTTGAGTTGAGTTGAGTTAGAATTGGAATTGGAATTGGAATTAGGAGTGAAGGATCGACACACTTCACTTTCGCGGAGCTAGACTGAACACGTCTGCTCTTGAAGCCGGACTGGCGGCTGAGGCCAGGTAGGCACGTCTGTGCGAGTCGCTGGCTGAAGGCGGACTGCTGCAAGCGTCCGCTCTGCCCTGCCTCCTTCGGTCGGAGTGGGGATAGCTGACGCTGCAGTCTCTTTGTTCTTCAGTCGTCGGAGTGGGAGAACCGCTGACGCAGCAGCGTCTTCGCTCCCGGGGACTGCACGTGCATTTCTGCTGACGCTGCAGTCTCGTGGCTGTCCTATTGCCCTCTACGAGCGTGGGACTGCTGATGCAGCAGTCTTTGGACTTCTCGACGTTTCTAGAAGCTTCTAGATGCTTCCAGAGTGATGCAATACTTTATTGCATTATGTGTCGTGGTGATGGGTTGAAACTGAGGTAAGGTGTTGATCAAGGAGAAGTTATGGTGATGGGTAGAGACGGAGATAAGGATTAGAACAATAGAATAATGAGATCTTAATACTATGCTCTTATGTCTAGGGGACGGTGTGTGGATCTTATGCAGATCAGACCTTGTATACATAGTGTGTGTACAAGGCCAACGTCGTACATCGGACGACGTAACACCTCCCAACGCGGAAAAGAAATTTCTTACAAGGAAGAAATTTCTCGCTCAACACTCGATCACACACTCATTCATGCGACGCATCGTCCGGAGGTACTCCGCGCAGGGAGCACAGTTCTCGGCGAGTATTTCCTATATTTGTACGAAACACTGGTCGCACTGAAATGTTGTCGGTGTCGGCACGTGGGGCTGGGGCTGGTTTTGTAATGTCCGACAAGTCGTATTCGCAATGTTCATTTTTCGACTGTCTTTTCTCGGGGTTTAGGGTGGGTGGGGAATCACTGGTGTCACTGTCACTTTTGTCTTTTCTGATCTGCGTCCAGATGAGTGTCACGTTTCGCTGACGCGGGGTTTGCGTTGGATTATTCGGCGCACGCTTGAGTTTGTTTGCATGTACAATCTTAAAATGGTTCCCTACTTTAATTTTTACATTGTTTGAGTCTAAGATGTCGCAAATTTCGTGAGGACCCGTATATTGCGCATCGAATTTGCCCTTGCAGGGTTCTTTGAGTAGGAATACCTGTTCTATATCTTCCGGTGGTCGAAGGAGATTTTGCCGATGCTGGGCTTTGAATTTCGCTCGCTTATTCTCATAGGAATATCCGTTATCGCGAGGGTATTCGGATTTACATTTCTTTCTTGCTGACGCGTATTTCGCTGTAGCGCAGAGATTAATTTTATCGTATTTGTTTCGCTTCGCATGGCAACGTGCAGATGGAAGTTGAAAGGAATCGAGTTTCTGTGGATCATCAAAGATATGATTTCGAAGTAAGTTATGAAGTTCTTTTACTTTGGAGGCTTTGATATCCTTCTCTGGTTTAGAACTGTCACTGGATTTATCGTGCAGTATAGAACAGACCTGCTTACATATGGGTCTTGAAGATCTTTGATTGTCGTAAGAATGGAGTTGGTCTTGGAATTGATCGGGCTGGTTACCGGAGTTAGAATAAGGATCGGGCTGGTTACCGGAGTTAGTATAACAATCGGGCTGGTTACCGGAGTTAGTATAATGATCGGGCTGGTTACCGGAGTTAGTATAAGAATCGGGCTGGTTACCGGAGTTAGAATAAGGATCGGGCTGGTTACCGGAGTTAGTAAGGTCGGGATGGTTACCGAATACGTCGGGATGATACCCGGAATTAGTAAGGTCGGGATGGTTACCGAATACGTCGGGATAGTACCCGGAATTAGAAAGGTCGGGATGGTTACCGAATGCGTCGGGATGATACCCGGAATTAGAAAGGTCGGAAGAGTACGACTCGATTTCTTCCATCTCCAATGGGGGCAATCGAAATGAAACTCTTTCCGATGAGGTGTTAAAACACCGGAGGCTCGCTTTGCCTTTACGATTGGTGACAACGCAGTCACCCAGGAATACATCTGGCGCTACATTAACACGGCGGATATATCCCTGTTTAGGTCCTTCGACGTCGACCGCTATGCACGCAACGGTACGAGGTTCGAGGACGAATTCTTCGGATTTCGGAGGAGTCTTTGTTCGGACTCGATCCTCACGCTCCACGATCCGACTTCTCGCAGTGTACTCCGATATCTCTCGAGTCTCCTTCGATTCCGGCCGGCTTTTCACGGCGTTTTTCTCTAGGGAGTACTCGATCGAATCCCGAGGAGGCATTGAAATAACCTCCGTCACCGGAGCTCTGCAAGGTCTGACCGCGGGTGCACGAGGATTTGAGGAAGACACTCGAACGTTCCTTGCCGAATGTTCCTCACGCTTGGCGGCTGGAGTTTTAACGAGATCGTTGGTCATAGACGAAGGCATTGAAATAACCTCTGCTGCCAATTTATCGCGAGGCTCAGCCGTGGGCGCGCAAGGGTTCGAGAAGGGAACCCGAATGTTTCCTATCGTAATGTATTCATTCGCAAAGGAGATCTCGGCTCCTGTTCTGAAGAAGGGAGAACCGAGGATTCCGTCGATGTTAATTGGGAAGCTTTCTCCCAAGACATGAAATTCGACAGGGTTTTGACCCTGTAAGTGTATTTTAATTTGACCGAGAGTTGGAATGGATCCCTCGGTTATTCCTTGGACTTCTATAGTGTTCGTATGATCTATAGGTAGATTTGGTTCTAGACTTGACGCACGAATTAGATTGATCTCCGAACCCGTGTCCAACAAAAATTCACACTTCTTTTGTAATTGAGGGGCGGAGATTTTTACGCGCGGAATTGGTGAGTCTGCAGCAAGATTTACTGCTGAGACGAATCGTCGGACTGGTCGTTCGTCCGGATAGCTGTTTGGGTGCGGGCTGTAGTTTGAGTTGAAGATGCGGCCTCCCGCCTGGGGTTGGCTTCGGTCGGGAGGCCGGACTCGTTTCCCGACCTCCTATTATTATTAAAAGCGCGCTTACGGCACTCGTGAATATCGTGCCCGGGGACTTTGCAGTAGTTGCAAAATTTGTTAGGGCTTGAGGGGCGATCTGTGCGACCATCGCGGTACGTGTTTTGGTCGCGAGGATTATTTTCCCATCGCCGTTGCGGCGTCGGGGAGCGATAAGAGTCCCGGTTTGAGTTTCTTGAGGACTGCTGAGACGAGTCCGGTCTGTTATCGCGGCGTTCTTGAGTTCGCTCTGGAATGTCACGAGCGGACTCGTACGTGGAACGCGGGCGATACGGCCGGTTATCAGAGAAGCTGACTCGTTTTTCTTCGCGGATCAGTTCTCGTCGACGAGTCTGGTCTGACTCATACTGCCTGTAAGCAGAGATGGCTGCTTCGAAAACAGTGGCAGGATTTCGCGAAGGGCAATGAAGCACTTCGGCACGCAGCTGGGGAAGGAGACCTCGTAGAAAACAATCTACTACGAAGCGATCTAGTTCTTCGTAATCAAGGCCAATATCTGTGGCATCTTGAATCGCGGTTCGAAGGTCTTTAACGCGATTGATGAAGTCTAAGATGTGCTCGTTTGGAGCTTGGAGTACACTTGCGAGATCGCCACGGTACTGGTCCACGAATTTGTATGGGCCCAGCACTGTACGTAACTTTTCGCATAGTGCAGAAATTGTGGATATGTGCTCGCCTTCTATAGCGGCATAAGCACGATCGTGGAGTTTATTGCAGAGCAATTTTGTGAGGGCACGCTCTGCAGTGGCCGGTACGGTGTCACGCGCGCGTTTGCATGCACGTATGAATTGTAGGACGGAAGACGAAGTTCCGTCGAATCTAGGGACAAGCTCGGCGGCTTGTTTTAGAGCGAAATTACCAGTAGGTTCATACTGTGGGATTTCGCGTGGCTCTGGCGGTGAAGGTTCCCGCATATTAGAGACGTTACTAGGGCCTGGTGTAGGCGATTGTTGATGTAGGGTTTGACTCGTGATTTGGATGTTATGAAGCTCTTTTCGTATTTCGTCGAGCATATTCTTTTGGTTTTGTGCGTCTTCTTCATATTTGAGACGCAATTTGGCAATAAAATCAGTTTCTTCTTTGAGATATTGCTCTCTACGGGCGAGGTCTTGCGCGTAAAGGAGTAACTCTTCCTCGGTCATTGGAGGAAGGTCTGCGTTAGGATCTGCTCGGAGATCCTTTTGAGATCGCGTGATTGGGCGAGACATTTTGATAGATATAAATGGGATTTAGAAATGTGAACTTCGCACTGACACGCGTCGGGGCTTATTAATGCAAATATCGGCGACCACTTCGATGTCCTACCGACTGCGCCAAATTTGTCACGTCCGTCACTGTGTTTTTGTTACAGGTACGAGGAGAGAGAAAAGAGAACAGTGACAGACGGACGGTTGAGATATTATGATTAAAATGAGGAGTGGTCTTTCGTGCCGAGACAGCCGCGGGCTGTCATATGCACTAGGACAACCGATATTGCTATGGATGCAGTCAAGAAAAGAACGTCCGACGCGGTTACAAGGAGTGTCCCAACAAGAATCGCGCGCGAGAGGATGCAACGAGAACGGTGAGTTTACAGGATTCAACAATTATACAAGATATTATACGACTCACCGCAATGTTGTATTAACGCCTAATAATATTGTTGCAGCAGGAACTGGCGGTACTGACAGTAGGTGTCGTACATCGGATCTTCTATACAGATGTCCTCGAGGTGGGGAAGATCTGGCAGAGTTGCTGCTGCTCGGTTCGGGACGACGTTAGTGGCCTTGGATGCTGGCCGCAAGACGACACGTTGATGAGCTGGCAGAGGAACGTCACGGATGATTCGGCAACGGACCCTGGGAACGATGATCGTGTCTCGGCTGTCGTCGTCGTCGGCTATGTCGATCACCTCTGGACAATCGACCGGATGTAGAACTGGCGTCGGAGCTCGCGAGAGGTCCGCGTGGTTGACCTCTTTAGGAGGGTTGCAAGGGCAACCGTATACAGAAACGTAATCGGACGCGTCACACGGAATGTGCTCGGTGGTTCCTAGAAGTTCTGTCCACTCGGTAGTGGCAATGATTTGATCGAGCACCGCTTTATTTCTCAACGCGCGTCTCAATTTAGCAAGTTGATACTTGCGTCCCGCTCGACGTGGGCGTCGCATGGGTAAGGAATAGTAATGATGGATTATTAATAATAATATAATGAAAATGAACTTCCACTTGTTATTAACCTCTTAGGTAGTTAACTCGCTTCACGTCTATAGTGGCGGCTCAGCGTTTCCACTGCGCTCTTTAGACCAATTCTAGACGTGGCACGAGAACTTCTCTATGACTCGCTTCAAATTCCTTATTGGCGGCTCAGCGTTTCCACTGCGCACTTTAGACCAAGTCCGGATATGTCACGAGTTTATTATATTCGATGCAAGAACTGAATTGGAAGATGGTGTTGAACTAACACAAGAATAACAAGATCGAAGCACTGGTATAACAACGATATATTAAATAAGAACTGGTAAGTACACTGGTATACAATATGTAAGTAATATTATAATAGGAGTAGTAATTGGATTAATGAATAATGGATATAGTAATATGTTGTAGGAATAATGTATGAGTTGAGTTGAGTTGAGTTAGAATTGGAATTGGAATTGGAATTAGGAGTGAAGGATCGACACACTTCACTTTCGCGGAGCTAGACTGAACACGTCTGCTCTTGAAGCCGGACTGGCGGCTGAGGCCAGGTAGGCACGTCTGTGCGAGTCGCTGGCTGAAGGCGGACTGCTGCAAGCGTCCGCTCTGCCCTGCCTCCTTCGGTCGGAGTGGGGATAGCTGACGCTGCAGTCTCTTTGTTCTTCAGTCGTCGGAGTGGGAGAACCGCTGACGCAGCAGCGTCTTCGCTCCCGGGGACTGCACGTGCATTTCTGCTGACGCTGCAGTCTCGTGGCTGTCCTATTGCCCTCTACGAGCGTGGGACTGCTGATGCAGCAGTCTTTGGACTTCTCGACGTTTCTAGAAGCTTCTAGATGCTTCCAGAGTGATGCAATACTTTATTGCATTATGTGTCGTGGTGATGGGTTGAAACTGAGGTAAGGTGTTGATCAAGGAGAAGTTATGGTGATGGGTAGAGACGGAGATAAGGATTAGAACAATAGAATAATGAGATCTTAATACTATGCTCTTATGTCTAGGGGACGGTGTGTGGATCTTATGCAGATCAGACCTTGTATACATAGTGTGTGTACAAGGCCAACGTCGTACATCGGACGACGTAACACCAGACCCATGCTGACCGACGAGCTCAGCTCCTTCAACAGTACTACTAAGATACAACAACTAACCGGTGAGAATTCGTATCTTTTGTAACCCCTTTTGTTCCATGTCAACTCACCGCGTTCGTTGCGTCAGCGTAGAAGTATCGCCATCCGCGTTGACTGCTAGCGGGTGTCGGTCTCAAATGACTATCGGTGTCCTAGCGCATATGACTGCCCGTCTGGCTGTCTTGGCGTAAAAGACCGTTTCCTCTTCAATTCCACGTGCCGCCTCCTGGGGTCATCTTCTTTGCCTAGGACGTGGGGCGTGACGTAACAAAATTTGGCGCAGTCGGTAGGACACGAAAACGGTCGCCGGTAGTTGAACCATTAACAAATTGTTTTCGTACGTCTGACATTTGTTCTCTATATCGTGTGTCGAGTAAGAATTCACACTAATATCGCAAAATGTCTCGCCCAATCACACGATCCCAAACGGATCCCCGAGCGGATCCTAATCAAGACCTTCCTCCGCCAACCGAGGAAGAGCTACTTCTTTACGCGCAAGATCTCGCCCGTAAAGAGGAATATTTAAAAGAGCAAACCGAATTCATTGCTAAATTGCGTCTTAAATATGAAGAAGACGCACAGAATCAAAATAACATGCTCGATGAAATACGCAAAGAGCTCCACAATATTCAAGCCTTGAACCAAAACTTACGTCACCAAGCGCCTACACCAGGCCCCAGTAACGTCTCTAACACGCGAGAACCTTCATTATCAGAGCCACGCGAAACCCCGCAATATGAGCCAACAGGAAATTTCGCGTTGAAACAAGCCGCAGAACTCGTACCCAAATTCGACGGAACATCGATTCCCGTCCTAAAATTCATCCGCGCCTGCAAACGCGCGCGTGATTCTATCCCCGAATCCATAGAACGTGCCCTTACTAAACTAATCTGCAATAAACTTTCCGATCGTGCGTACGCTGCCATTGAAGGCGAAAACATACGTACGATCTCACAACTTTGCGATAAGCTACGAACAGTACTGGGACCCTACAAATTCGTGGACCAGTACCGTGGCGAATTGGCAAGCGTAGCCCAGGGCAACAATGAGCATATTCTTGACTTCATAAATCGAGTCAAAGATTTACGAACCGCCATCAGCGATTCTACCGAAGGACATTACGACTACAGAGAAATCGATCGTTTCACAGTCGAGTGCTTCCTTCGCGGTCTACTCCCACAACTTCGCAGCGAAGTTTTGCATTGCCGTTCTCAGAATTCGGCAGAGATCTTCGAAGCAGCCATCTCTGCATATAAGCAATATGAGCTGTATCAAAACCGTCGTCGCGAATCTAATCGTGACGATTCCCGCAAGGTAAGCTTCTCAGATAACAGAAGCTCCTATCGCCCACGCTCTTCTGACAATTTCAATTCTCGCGAACGCATCCCTGAACGTCGCGACAACAGACCGGATGAGCGTCGCGATAACGGGTCCGACCAACGTCGAGACTCGTGGAGAAACTCGAACCGCAACTCTTATCGTTCTCCAACTCCGCAGTGGCGATCCGAAACCCCTCGCGAACAAAACCCGCAGCGCGAAAACCGGGACCCGAATTCAAATCGCGACAGACGTTCGGGAGAGCCCCGCAAGTTTTGCAACTATTGCAAAACTCCCGGGCATGACATTCACGAATGTCGAAAAAGAGCCTATAACAATAACCTGCGCTCGGGAAACGAGTCAGGCCTCCCGACAGGAACGAATCAACAGCGGGAGGCCGCCCCAACAAAGCGCAACCAAACATTCACGCAGACCGCCGTTCGAACGAACGAGCTCCCCGAAGACCAGATCGACGATTCGTCTCTGCAGTTAACCTCGCAGTAGACTCGCCGATCCCGCGCGTACAAATCTCCGCCCCTCAGCTTCGCGAGAAAAGTGAATTCTTATTAGACACGGGCTCGGAAGTCAATTTGATACGCGCGTCTAGTTTAAAACCTGGGATAACCATTGATCCCACGAGCACGATCGAAGTTCATGGAATAACCGAGGGTTCCATAGTAACACTCGGCGAAGTCGTTATATTCATTCAGGGGACAATCCCTATCAAATTCCACGTGCTCGGGGACGAATTCCCAGTCAGTGTTAACGGGATTCTCGGCTCGCCCTTCTTTATAGGAGGAGCTGAGATTTCCTTTGCAAAACAATTCGTTTTAGTCGGAAACATTTCAATTCCGTTCTCTAATTCACGCGCACTGCCGACTGAGCCCCGCGATAGTTCAATGACGAGGGTTATTTCAATGCCTTCTCCGAAAACGGAGGTCTCTCTTGAAAAGCACGCCGCAAGGACAGAGGAAGAAACATTCCCTCTCTCAAAACGTCGGGTGCAACCGGGAGAGATTCGTATCACATCGAATAATATCGTAGAGGAACCGGTCGATAAGCGCAAAAATCAAAATCAACAGTCCGAATCAAGGACTGCAGCAGACTCTAATGAGTTTGCCGTTGAGCCCCGAACAGCCGCCTGCATTGCAGTCAGCGTACAGGGCCCGAAACAGGGATATATCCGCCGCGTCAGCGTAGCGCCGGATGTATTCCTCGGTGACTGTGTAGTCACTAATCGCGGAGGCAAAGCGAGCCTCAGATGTTTTAACACATCTTCGCGTCCGATCTCATTCCGATTACCCGTGTTAGAGGTGGAAGAGATCGAGCGTTATTCAACTAATTCCGGGCACTATCCCGACGCATTCGGTAACCATCCCGACCTTTCTAATTCCGGTAACCATCCCGACGTATTCGGTAACCATCCCGACCTTTCTAATTCCGGTAACCATCCCGACGCATTCGGTAACCATCCCGACCTTTTCAATTCCGGTAACCATCCCGACGTATTCGGTAACCATCCCGACAATTTTAATCCAGAGTCCAAAGAAGACTCCCGCGAATTCAAACCTATGAAGGTTTATTCTACAAGCTCCGGTATCAAGTCCGATTGTTTCTATTCCGAGTCTAGGTTGAAAGGAAATGTCCCCGCCTTTGATTCTCTAAAGACGACAGAACGTCTACATAAAATAAAGCATAAAACTCTACCTCGTACAGACCGAGCATACGAGTCGATCATAAAAGATCATCCCGCGATAATTTCTAAATCAGAGTCAAAGAGAGTCTATATTTCATTTCAAAAACCTACCTCTGATTTTTCGCCGGAACATGATCTCTTCCAATCTCAACGGTCAAGTATCCGTGCACCGCAAAGCGAGTTTCATCCATCTAGGAATTATACGTCTGTAAAATACGCGTCAGCAAAAAGGAGAAACAAATTTCGTATTATACTATACCTCTGCGATAACCCGCGAACAATGATTGTAGCATCTCCTGCGACTTGCGATAAGAAACCCTCCCAGGAGATTTCATTACAGTCCTCCGCTGACGCGAAATTAGAATCCGCGTTAATCACGCGTCCGGTCAACACCGATAAGCGAGCGAAATCCGAAACCCAGCGTCGACAAAATCTCCTTCCACAACCGGAAGATAAGCTTGTCGCATCACGACTCAGCCCCTCGGAAGATAGGATCATTCCAGAGGAGCTCCAGTCTTCAGACAATTTCGCAACCACAAACATGTATCCGTTACAAGTTGCCATCCTATGCACCATTACCACGCAAGTTTATACCCTCATTGGATATGATTGCGGTGGACCGACACTCAACGTCACTACGTACTCTACCATCGATAACCTGAATTGCGAACCCGAAGATGTCACACCGATCGAGAGTTTAGAGCGAATTCAACTTCTGCAGCTAGCCGAGTTTTCGCAAGCCCGAGTCCTCCAATGCCACATTGAAATAGACAGAACGATCTACTGTCACGTCCGTCACTGTGTTTTTGTTACAGGTACCAGGAGAGAGAAAAGAGAACAGTGACAGACTGACGGTTGAGATATGAAGATTAAAATGAGGAGTGGTCTTTCGTGCCGAGACAGCCGCGGGCTGTCATATGCACTAGGACAACCGATATTGCTATGGATGCAGTCAAGAAGAGAACGTCCGACGCGGTTACAAGAAGTGTCCCGACAAGAATCACGCGCGAGATGATGCAACGAAAACGGTGAGTTTACAGGATTCAGCAATTATACAAGACATTATACGACTCACCGCAATGCTGTATTAACGCCTAATAATATTGTTGCAGCAGGAACTGGCGGAACTGGCAGTAGGTGTCGTACATCGGATCTTCTATACAGATGTCCTCGAGGTGGGGAAGATCTGGCAGAGTTGCTGCTGCTCGGTTCGGGACGACATTAGTGGCCTTGGATGCTGGCCGCAAGACGACACGTTGATGAGTTGGCAGAGGGACGTCACTGATGATTCGGCAACGGACCTTGGGAACGATGATCGTGTCTCGGCTGTCGTCGTCGTCGGCTATGTCGATCACCTCTGGACGATCGACCGGATGCAGAACTGGCGTCGGAGCTCGCGAGAGGTCCGCGTGGTTGACCTCTTTAGGAAGGCTGCAAGGGCAACCGTATACAGAAACGTAATCGGACGCGTCACACGGAATGTGCTCGGTGGTTCCCAGAAGTTCTGTCCACTCGGTAGTGGCAATGATTTGATCGAGCACCGCTTTATTTCTCAACGCGCGTCTCAATTTAGCAAGTTGATACTTGCGTCCCGCTCGACGTGGGCGTCGCATGGGTAAGGAATAGTAATGATGGAATATTAATAATATAATGAAAATGAACTTCCACTTGTTATTAACCTTTTTGGTAGTTAACTCGCTTCACGTCTATAGTGGCGGCTCAGCGTTTCCACTGCGCACTTTAGACCAATTCTAGACGTGGCACGAGAACTTCTCTGTGACTCGCTTCAAATTCCTTATTGGCGGCTCAGCGTTTCCACTGCGCACTTTAGACCAAGTCCGGATATGTCACGAGTTTAATATATTCTATGCAAGAACTGAATTGGAAGATGGTGTTGAACTAACACAAGAATAACAAGATCGAAGCACTGGTATAACAACGATATATTAAATAAGAACTGGTAAGTACACTGGTATAAGTAATATTATAATAGGAGTAGTAATTGGATTAATGAATAATGGATATTGTAATATGTTATAGGAATAACGTATGAGAATTAGGACTTGAGTTGAGTTGAGTTAGAGTTGGAATTGGAATTGGAATTAGGAGTGAAGGATCGACACACTTCACTATCGCGGAGCTAGACTGAACACGTCTGCTCTTGAAGTCGGAAGAAGCCGGACTGGCGGCTGAGGCCAGGTTGGCACGACTGCTCGAGTCGCCGGTCGGAGGCGGACTGATGCAAGCGTCCGCTCTGCCTTGCCTCCTTCGTTCGGAGTGGGGATAGCTGACGCTGCAGTCTCTTTGTTCTTCAGTCGTCGGAGTGGGAGAACCGCTGACGCAGCAGCGTCTTCGCTCCCGGGGACTGCACGTGCATTTCTGCTGACGCTGCAGTCTCGTGGCTGTCCTATTGCCCTCTACGAGCGTGGGACTGCTGATGCAGCAGTCCTTGGACTTCTCGACGTTTCTAGAAGCTTCTAGATGCTTCCAGAGTGATGCAATACTTTATTGCATTATGTGTCGTGGTGATGGGTTGAAACTGAGGTAAGGTGTTGATCAAGGTGAAGTTATGGTGATGGGTAGAGACGGAGATAAGGATTAGAACAATAGAATAATGAGATCTTAATACTATGCTCTTATGTCTAGGGGACGGTGTGTGGATCTTATGCAGATCAGACCTTGTATACATAGTGTGTGTACAAGGCCAACGTCGTACATCGGACGACGTAACACTACTACTGTGGCATGCATTCGCATAATTCCGTCGTCGCCAATGGTAGACAAGAGTATCTCCTAACCACCACCAGTGAAACATGCTCTAATCTACACACTACTGGAACTCTGTATATTACGCCAGCGGCACAGATCACAGGAGTCCAGCCAAATTCCACAACCTCTCGTAGCCTCACAATGGCAGGAGAAATCAAGAATGACGGAAGCTGCTCAGGCACAACCTACAACGATCCTTTTGGAACCTGGACGGACGTCGTGGTGCAAGCCATAATACGCATCACGATACGGGACTACATTGCACCGATAAAGCTATCCACAGCACAAATTCATTTACAATCCGGACAAACCTGTCCTCTTCAGAAAGGCAACTGCCTCGATTCACAGGACGGATACACATTCTGGGAACCCGCACCAACAGATTCATGCAGATTCAACAACTACGATGTTCTATACGAAGGGCTAGCGACCAAGCTATCCCCACAGTTAAAATCCTCGCCAACCTTGTATACAGTTGCCTCTCAGGATACAACATTTGCACTAACCGAGACAGGACGATCTTCAGTCTGCGGATTTATCATAATCCGTACAGAACATCCAAAACTGTTCATACTAGAAACGGGGAAGTCAGGGAAATTCAAGGAGAAGTCACCCACCCTCGTCAACAATCTCGACATATTCACCTATGTCAACAGCAAATTCGTCTACGTAGAGAAACATCTCCGTACACAATTTTCTCAACTATATAAGGACGTCATTCGTCAAAAGTGCGAACTAGAACGACAAATTCTCCAGAACGCACTCACTCAGCTGCACACAGCCCCTGAAGAAGTGGCAACCGCCATCATGAAAGACGCTGGATTTATTGCAGTCCCAGCAGGTGAAGTGGTCCATATTATCAAATGTATCCCAGTGACAGTCCAGATCCGGAAAACGGAACGCTGTTATGACGAACTGCCCGTCACGTACAAGAATTCTTCAAGATTCCTGAAACCAAAGGACCACATTATTTCAAACACCGGTACAGAGAAGCCGTGCAGCGAGTTACTATCTCCATATTACAGAATACATGGAACATGGTACCGACTCACTCCATCACTAACAGAAACTATTGCACCGTCAGAACTCCATCCAATCTCTAAGGCCACATGGAAATACGTGGACCCCAAAAACCTTGCGACTGGAGGCATATATTCGCAAGACGACCTCGACAAACTGCAGGATCACATAATGTTCCCTGTAGAAAAGGTAGCCGTAATAAATACTATTGCACAAGGCGCCTCAGGTAGACAATACGCAGCAGGAAATATTAACATGTTCAACCTGCTCGACGAAGAGTCGCTTCAACAAATAGCTGAATCTACCGCACAGAAGTTATGGTCAGGATTTACCACGTTCGGATCCGTAACCGCTGGATTAATAGGAATATATGTGGCAATTCGCACAATAAAAACTATTATCAGCACAATCATCAATGGCATCGCTCTCCATTCGTTATACGGCTGGAGCCTCCACCTCATCGTCGCCATCTGGAGTTCCTTGACAAGATTCTTCATTTTCCTGAAACAAAGAGACGAAACATACACATACGCTGTCAGATATCGGAAAAGTGAAAGTGAAAATGACATAAGTGAGCCCATTCCCTCCCAAGACCCCAATAAAAGACAGTCAAATAATGAACATTGCGATTATAGACTGTCGGACATTGCGAAACCTACCCCAACTCCTCGCGCAGAATCAGACAACATCTCAGTGCATCCAGTGTTTCGTACTGTTAATACAGTCAACGTGCGCCGAGAACTGAGCTCCCTGCGCGGATCGCTCACTAACGATGCGTCTCAAAACCAAAAATTGTAATGCGAGCGCTCACCGAACACAACCTCGGACCGAGAGATTTCACTCCGAGAAATCTCTTCTCCGGCGAGGGAGGTGTTACGTCGGACGACCTCCGACGTTGGTCGAATCGAGGACCGTACCTCGATTCTAGGCTAAGATTAAATATTAAGTACATAATACCTCTTAAACCCATCGCTATCAAACTCTTGTTCTAAATCTAATATCTCTTAAACCCATCGCTATCAAACTCTTGTTCTAATTCTAATACATCTTAAACCCATCACTACTTCACCCACGACTTTTCCTAAACTTGTTCTAATACCCATCACTACTTAAATCTCGACTCTCCCAATTGTTCTAAACCCAACCACCACTCCAAACTCTCAATCTTACCTAACACTTGTTCAAACCCTCATCTACACTTATAACTTGTTTAAACCCTCATCTACACTTAACACTTGTTCAAACCCTCATCTACACTTACAACTTGTTCAAATCCTCAACTCCGCTCGAGTAAACGCCACCTCGAGAACAAAGAGATCGCAACGTCAGCAGTCTTGCACGCGTCACCACTCTGTCGAGAGCGAGGACAAAGAGACTGCAACGTCAGCAGTCTTGCACCCGTCACCACTCCGACGAGCGAGGACAAAGGGACTGCAGCGTCAGCAACCCCCACTCCGAGCGAAGGAGGCTACGCAGAGCTGCCTCTTGCATCAGTCTGGTGCTAGCCAGCGAAGTGAGCGGACGTGTCGGTCTGCGCTCACTCCATTCTCACACAACGACATCAGTCAGTCTGGCCCAAGCCAGCGAAGCGAGCAGACGTGTCGATCTGCGCTCTTCTAATTCGCGCTTCGACGTTCATCGACGTTTGTTCTACTATTCTATTCCAAATCCATTCCAATTCAATTCCTAAATCAATTCCAATTCTAACTCTTACTAACTCATACTCCGTATACGATTATTACGTTTAATTCATTTATTATTATACTACCAAGTTTATACTCAAGTGTACTCAACGTTCTTTATTTCAATATATATATTATATTTTACCAGTGCTACGTGAAGTTAATTTCCACATCATTCTACTAAATCCAGTGACAGTTTCTTTTCGAAATTCGAATCGTGCCCTCGTTAATCATACAGAACTCGGCTTGGAGGTCAGTTCGTCCGCTCCGCTGAGAAGTAGTGGTTGACGAGTAGACGTTTGGAATTAATAACTTTCCAAATCAGATAAACGCATTTAATATTAATAATAAATAATTGAGCTCTCGCTTACGTGTTCAACCTCGGTCACAAAGGGAGAAGCTTACAGCTCCGCCGAGGCAATACGTCAACGAGGTGACACTTAGTCAAAAGATTATCGAAGTTAAAGTGACAGTTTGTGAAAGGAAACATATCAGTGTCTAAAGTGAAGTGACTGTTTTAATAGTGCCCTCGTTGTCGCACGGTGACCCGGCTCGGAGGCCAGTTCGTCTGCTCTGCTGGGTAGTGCCGATTAACGAGTGGACATTTTCGAGTCAGGTAAATTACCTCTGGCCAGCGCCTACGGGGAACCCCTGGCCAATTTTTCTTTCACGTTTGGGACTTAGACAAAATCCGACAAAAGGATTTTCAGAGTATTAACTCTTCCGAAACAGTTCCTTCCATACCCATCCCTTATGCGTCGTACACGTCGTGCAGGCCGAAAGTATCAACTGGCCAAGTTCAAACGGGCATTAAATCAAACAGCCATCTTAAACCGCGTCTTAAGTTCGACTGATTGGACTGAACTTCTCGGAACGACCGAGAATATCGAGTGCGACGCGTCAGATTACGTATCGGTATACGGTTGTCCGTGCCGTCCGATTCCGAACACAGAGGTCGACCACGCGGACCTCTCGCGTTCTTCACCTGTCACCAAACCGTCTGCTGGTCGCTACGAGATAGCCGATCTCGTTGACATCTCTGACGACGACGACGACGTCAGGAATACCATAAACCTGTCCAGTGACAACAACAACCCGCCTGCCGTTCGTTACGAGGTCATTGATCTCGTCACCAGCTCTGATGACGATGACAGCAGGAGCACCATAATCTTGCCGCACGTTCGCTGTAGGATCATCAAGGACGAGTACCTACCGTCCAACAGACGCATTGTCGTGCGTACCCCAGCGAGACAGCTGCCAAACCTTCCTCATCTCGATGAGATCTGTCTGGACGACCCGTTATACCAGACCCATGCTGACCGACGAGCTCAGCTCCTTCAACAGTACTACTAAGATACAACAACTAACCGGTGAGAATTCGTATCTTTTGTAACCCCTTTTGTTCCATGTCAACTCACCGCGTTCGTTGCGTCAGCGTAGAAGTATCGCCATCCGCGTTGACTGCTAGCGGGTGTCGGTCTCAAATGACTATCGGTGTCCTAGCGCATATGACTGCCCGTCTGGCTGTCTTGGCGTAAAAGACCGTTTCCTCTTCAATTCCACGTGCCGCCTCCTGGGGTCATCTTCTTTGCCTAGGACGTGGGGCGTGACGTAACAGCGGAAATATAGGAGAAAAGGAAAGAGTTTCTTCGACTCCCAGATCCCGTAGTAATCCTTGATCGGCGATTGAAATAAGAGGCGGGGATGCTGCGCGGGGGTCATCAGAATGCGATGGCGTACCCATCGATGGTCCCGGTGACGAGGCTGCCGATGATCTTCTCCTTTTTGGGGGCATTGACTTCGGTGGAGGCATGAGAATTGAATCGTCTCTATCTTTCTTCCTGCGGCGTGCGTCGAAAAGAGGAGTCCCCGGGCTTGACAATGGCGTCCTAGGCGGAGTCGTTTCCTCTGAATCGGTCCATGAGATGGGCAATGCCACCGGATTCCGGGATAGGGCATCCGCATTAGAGTTGGCTCTGCCAGGTTTGTAGATAACCTGGTATTCGAACTCTGCCAATTTTAATCTCCACCGGAGGAGCCGGGATGTGGGATCCTTTACGGATGTCATCCACACCAGCGGTCTGTGATCGGTGATGAGTAAGAATTTCCTGCCGTAAATGTACGGGCGGAAATATTGGACGGCGAATATTATGGCTAAACACTCCTTTTCTATTGTGGAGTAGTTTAGTTCAGCGCCGTGAAGGATACGTGACGCGTACGCGATAGGGCGATCCTTTCCCACGTCGCCTTGGCTTAGGACAGCGCCGATCGCGTACCCTGAGGCGTCGCAAGTTACGTTGAATGGTTTCCCAAAATCTGGGTACTGGAGGACAGGCTCCGTACACAATGCCTGTCGTAAAGTCTCGAAGGCTTCCTCCTGCTTTGACCCCCACACGAATTTCGTATCCTTGGTAAGGAGTTGGGTGTGTTACGTCGTCCGATGTACGACGTTGGCCTTGTACACACACTATGTATACAAGGTCTGATCTACATAAGATCCACACACCGTCCCCTAGACATAAGAGCATAATATTAAGATCTCATTATTGTATTGTTCTAATCCTTATCTCCGTCTCTACCCATCACCATAACTTCTCCTTGATCAACACCTTACCTCAGTTTCAACCCATCACCACGACACATAATGCAATAAAGTATTGCATCACTCTGGAAGCATCTAGAAGCTTCTAGAAACGTCGAGAAGTCCAAAGACTGCTGCATCAGCAGTCCCACGCTCGTAGAGGGCAATAGGACAGCCACGAGACTGCAGCGTCAGCAGAAATGCACGTGCAGTCCCCGGGAGCAAAGACGCTGCTGCGTCAGCGGTTCTCCCACTCCGACGACTGAAGAACAAAGAGACTGCAGCGTCAGCTATCCCCACTCCGAACGAAGGAGGCAAGGCAGAGCGGACGCTTGCATCAGTCCGCCTCCGACCGGCGACTCGAGCAGTCGTGCCAACCTGGCCTCAGCCGCCAGTCCGGCTTCTTCCGACTTCAAGAGCAGACGTGTTCAGTCTAGCTCCGCGATAGTGAAGTGTGTCGATCCTTCACTCCTAATTCCAATTCCAATTCCAACTCTAACTCAACTCAACTCAAGTCCTAATTCTCATACGTTATTCCTATAACATATTACAATATCCATTATTCATTAATCCAATTACTACTCCTATTATAATACTACTTACATATTGTATACCAGTGTACTTACCAGTTCTTATTTAATATATCGTTGTTATACCAGTGCTTCGATCTTGTTATTCTTGTGTTAGTTCAACACCATCTTCCAATTCAGTTCTTGCATCGAATATATTAAACTCGTGACATATCCGGACTTGGTCTAAAGTGCGCAGTGGAAACGCTGAGCCGCCAATAAGGAATTTGAAGCGAGTCATAGAGAAGTTCTCGTGCCACGTCTAGAATTGGTCTAAAGTGCGCAGTGGAAACGCTGAGCCGCCACTACAGACGTGAAGCGAGTTAACTACCAAAAAGGTTAATAACAAGTGGAAGTTCATTTTCATTATATTATTAATATTCCATCATTACTATTCCTTACCCATGCGACGCCCACGTCGAGCGGGACGCAAGTATCAACTTGCTAAATTGAGACGCGCGTTGAGAAATAAAGCGGTGCTCGATCAAATCATTGCCACTACCGAGTGGACCGAACTTCTGGGAACCACCGAGCACATTCCGTGTGACGCGTCCGATTACGTTTCTGTATACGGTTGCCCTTGCAACCCTCCTAAAGAGGTCAACCACGCGGACCTCTCGCGAGCTCCGACGCCAGTTCTGCATCCGGTCGATTGTCCAGAGGTGATCGACATAGCCGACGACGACGACAGCCGAGACACGATCATCGTTCCCAGGGTCCGTTGCCGAATCATCAGTGACGTTCCTCTGCCAGCTCATCAACGTGTCGTCTTGCGGCCAGCATCCAAGGCCACTAACGTCGTCCCGAACCGAGCAGCAGCAACTTTGCCAGATCTTCCCCACCTCGAGGACATCTGTATAGAAGATCCGATGTACGACACCTACTGTCAGTACCGCCAGTTCCTGCTGCAACAATATTATTAGGCGTTAATACAACATTGCGGTGAGTCGTATAATATCTTGTATAATTGTTGAATCCTGTAAACTCACCGTTCTCGTTGCATCCTCTCGCGCGCGATTCTTGTCGGGACACTCCTTGTAACCGCGTCGGACGTTCTCTTCTTGACTGCATCCATAGCAATATCGGTTGTCCTAGTGCATATGACAGCCCGCGGCTGTCTCGGCACGAAAGACCACTCTTCAATTACTCTTCATATCTCCACCGTCCGTCTGTCACTGTTCTTGAGTGCCATCCTTTTCTCTCTCTTGGTACCTGTAACAAAAACACAGTGACGGACGTGACAAATTTGGCGCAGTCGGTAGGACATCGAAGTGGTCGCCGATATTTGCATTAATAAGCCCCGACGCGTGTCAGTGCGAAGTTCACATTTCTAAATCCCATTTATATCTATCAAAATGTCTCGCCCAATCACGCGATCTCAAAAGGATCTCCGAGCAGATCCTAACGCAGACCTTCCTCCAATGACCGAGGAAGAGTTACTCCTTTACGCGCAAGACCTCGCCCGTAGAGAGCAATATCTCAAAGAAGAAACTGATTTTATTGCCAAATTGCGTCTCAAATATGAAGAAGACGCACAAAACCAAAAGAATATGCTCGACGAAATACGAAAAGAGCTTCATAACATCCAAATCACGAGTCAAACCCTACGTCAACAAACGCCTACACCAGGCCCTAGTAACGTCTCTAATATGCGGGAACCTTCACCGCCAGAGCCACGCGAAATCCCACAGTATGAACCTACTGGTAATTTCGCTCTAAAACAAGCCGCCGAGCTTGTCCCTAGATTCGACGGAACTTCGTCTTCCGTCCTACAATTCATACGTGCATGCAAACGCGCGCGTGACACCGTACCGGCCACTGCAGAGCGTGCCCTCACGAAATTGCTCTGCAATAAACTCCACGATCGTGCTTATGCCGCTATAGAAGGCCAGCACATATTCACAATTTCTGCACTATGCGAGAAATTACGAACAGTACTGGGCCCATACAAATTCGTTGACCAGTACCGTGGCGATCTCGCGAGTGTACTCCAAGCTCCAAACGAGCACATCTTAGACTTCATCAATCGCGTTAAAGACCTTCGAACCGCGATTCAAGATGCCACAGATATTGGCCTTGATTACGAAGAACTAGATCGCTTCGTAGTAGATTGTTTTCTACGAGGTCTCCTTCCCCAGCTGCGTGCCGAAGTGCTTCATTGCCCTTCGCGAAATCCTGCCACTGTTTTCGAAGCAGCCATCTCTGCTTACAGGCAGTATGAGTCAGACCAGACTCGTCGACGAGAATTGATCCGCGAAGAAAAACGAGTCAGCTTCTCTGATAACCGGCCGTATCGCCCGCGTTCCACGTACGAGTCCGCTCGTGACATTCCAGAGCGAACTCAAGAACGCCGCGATAACAGACCGGACTCGTCTCAGCAGTCCTCAAGAAACTTAAACCGGGACTCTTATCGCTCCCCGACGCCGCAACGGCGATGGGAGAATAATCCTCGCGGCCAAAACACGTACCGCGATGGTCGCACAGATCGCCCCTCAAGCCCTAACAAATTTTGCAACTATTGCAAAGTCCCCGGGCACGATATTCACGAGTGCCGTAAGCGCACTTTCAATAATAATAGGAGGTCGGGAAACGAGTCCGGCCTCCCGACCGAAGCCAACCCCAGGCGGGAGGCCGCATCTTCAACCCAAACTACAGCCCGCACCCAAACAGCTATCCGGACGAACGACCAGTCCGACGATTCGTCTCAGCAGTAAATCTTGCTGCAGACTCACCAATCCCGCGCGTAAAAATCTCCGCCCCTCAATTACAAAAGAAGTGTGAATTTTTGTTGGACACGGGTTCGGAGATCAATTTAATTCGTGCGTCAAGTCTAGAACCAAATCTACCTATAGATCATACGAACACTATAGAAGTCCAAGGAATAACCGAGGGATCCATTCCAACTCTCGGTCAAATTAAAATACACTTACAGGGTCAAAACCCTATTGAATTTCATGTCTTGGAAGAAAACTTCCCAATTAACATCGACGGAATCCTCGGTTCTCCCTTCTTCAGAACAGGAGCCGAGATCTCCTTTGCGAATCAATCCATAACAATAGGAAACATTCGGGTTCCCTTCTCGAACCCTTGCGCGCCCACGGCTGAGCCTCGCGATGAATTGGCAGCAGAGGTTATTTCAATGCCTTCGTCTATGACCAACGATCTCGTTAAAACTCCAGCCGCCAAGCGTGAGGAACATTCGGCAAGGAACGTTCGAGTGTCTTCCTCAAATCCTCGTGCACCCGCGGTCAGACCTTGCAGAGCTCCGGTGACGGAGGTTATTTCAATGCCTCCTCGGGATTCGATCGAGTACTCCCTAGAGAAAAACGCCGTGAAAAGCCGGCCGGAATCGAAGGAGACTCGAGAGATATCGGAGTACACTGCGAGAAGTCGGGTCGTGGAGCGTGAGGATCGAGTCCGAACAAAGACTCCTCCGAAATCCGAAGAATTCGTCCTCGAACCTCGTACCGTTGCGTGCATAGCGGTCGACGTCGAAGGACCTAAACAGGGATATATCCGCCGTGTTAATGTAGCGCCGGATGTATTCCTGGGTGACTGCGTCGTCACCAATCGTAAAGGCAAAGCGAGCCTCCGGTGTTTTAACACCTCGTCGGAAAGAGTTTCATTTCGATTGCCCCCATTGGAGATGGAAGAAATCGAGTCGTACTCTTCCGACCTTTCTAATTCCGGGTACTATCCCGACGCATTCGGTAACCATCCCGACCTTACTAATTCCGGGAACCATCCCGACGCATTCGGTAACCATCCCGACCTTACTAATTCCGGGAACCATCCCGACGTATTCGGTAACCATCCCGACCTTTCTAATTCCGGGAACCATCCCGACGCATTCGGTAACCATCCCGACCTTTCTAATTCCGGGTATCATCCCGACGCATTCGGTAACCATCCCGACATTACTAACTCCGGTAACCAGCCCGATTCTTATACTAACTCCGGTAACCAGCCCGATCTTTATACTAACTCCGGTAACCAGCCCGATTCTCATACTAACTCCGGTAACCAGCCCGACTTTTATACTAACTCCGGTAACCAGCCGATCAATTCCAAAACCAACTCCATTCCTACGACAATCAAAGATCTTCAAGACCCATATGTAAGCAGGTCTGTTCTATATTGCACAATAAACCCAGTAACAGTTCTAAACCAGAGAAGGATATCAAAGCCTCCAAAGTAAAAGAACTTCATAAGTTACTTCGAAATCATATCTTTCATGATCCACAGAAACTCGATTCCTTTCAACTTCCATCTGCATGTTGCCATGCGAGGCGAAACAAATACGATAAAATTAATCTCTGCGCTACAGCGAAATACGCGTCAGCAAGAAGGAAATATAAATCCGAGTACCCTCGCGATAACGGATACCCCTACCAGATTAAACGAGCGAAATACGAAACCTCTGGTCAGCAAAATCTCCTTCCACCACTGGAAGATCAACATATCACATCGCAACACCGCTCCTCCGAAGCAGCAATCGCCTCAGAAGACCGTCAGTCCTTAGACACACACGAAACTGTAATCATGCAGCCGATCCAAGTTGCCATCTTACTCTCTATAGCCACGCGAGTGTACACCCTCATCGGATACGATTGTGGAGGATCTACACTGAACACGACAACGTTCTCCATCATCGATATTCCTGATTGCGAGCCTGAAGAAATCAAGCCCACGGAGGACTCAGTAAAAATCCAATTGCTGCAACTAGCAGAATTTACTCAGACGAGAGTAATCCAGTGCCACATAGAAATCGACCGCACGATATTCTATTGTGGCATGCACTCACATGTTTCCATCGTCACGAACGGACGACAGGAATATTTACTGGCAACCACCAGTGAAACCTGTTCCGAGTTGCAGAAAACCGGAACAATCCTCATCACTCCGACCGCCCAGGTCACGGGAGTCCAGCCCAATTCTACTACATCCCGCAGCCTCACATTGGCGGGAGAACTTCAAAATAACGGGCAATGCGCAGGAACAACGTACAACGACCCATTCGGCACTTGGACCAGTGTCGTTGTACAGGCCATTGTTCGAATAACCCTGAGGGACTACACAGCAACAGTGAAACTCTCTACAGGTCAGATCCATCTACAGTCAGGACAAATATGCACCTTCACAAAAGGAAGCTGCCTTGATACGCAAGATGGACATACATTCTGGGACGTCGTTCCCAATGATTACTGCAAGTTCAATAGCTACGACGTTCTCTACGAAGGACTAGCTACCAGAGTTTCTACAAAGACAAAGTTCTCACCTACATTATATATGGTGGAATCTGAAGACACCACATTCGCGTTGACAGAATCTGGTCGTACATCAATTTGCGGTTATATTATTATTCGCACGGAGCACCCCAAGCTCTTTATTCTGGATACAAGTCTGTCCGGTAAATTCAAGGAACGCACTCACACCATAGTAAGCAATCTGGACATATTCACCTACGTGAATAGTAAGTTCATCTACGTAGAAAAACATCTGAAAAGTCAACTTACCCAGTTGTACCAGGATGTCATCCGGCAAAAGTGCGAACTGGAGAAACAGGTCCTTCAAAACGCACTAACGATGTTACACTCATCACCTGAAGAAATAGCAGCTGCCATTATGCGAGAACCAGGATTCGTCGCAGTTCCAGCTGGAGAAGTGGTGCATATTATAAAGTGCATTCCAGTAACCGTACAAGTTCGGAAAACGGATAAGTGTTTCGATGAACTTCCGATCACTTACCAGAATTCTTCCAAGTTCTTAAAGCCAGGAGACCATATTATAGTTGCCACAGGTACAGAAAAGCCATGCAATGAACTCCTGCCGCCTCTCTACAAAATAAACGGAATTTGGTATCGTTTAACGCCGTCACTCACAGAGACCGTTGCCCCAGCAACATTACAACCGCTCATCAAACCCACATGGAAGTACGTGGATCCAACAAATATCGCAACAGGCGGAATCTATTCCCAAGAGGATCTCAACAAACTACAGGACCACATCATGTTTCCAGTGGAAAGAGTGGCCGTAATAAATTCTATCGCCCAAGGAGCATCCGGCAGAGATTACGCAACAGGAAACGTTAATATGTTCAACCTGCTTGACGAAAACTCCCTGCAACAGATAGCGGAATCAACAGCACAAAAACTGTGGTCAGGATTCACCACATTTGGTTCAATCAGTGCTGGAGTGCTAGGAATATATATAGCAATCCGAACAATAAAGACTATCATAAGTACCATAATCAATGGTATTGCATTGCACTCACTTTACGGATGGAGTTTGCATCTAGCAGTCGCCGTATGGAGCTCCCTCACAAGATTCTTCATCTTCCTGAAGCAAAAGGACAATACTTACACGTATGCAGCAAGATACAGGAAAAGTGCAAGTGAAAGTGTTAGTGAACAAAGTGATTCCCCACCCACCCTAAACCCCGAGAAAAGACAGTCGAATAATGAACATTGCGAATACGACTTGTCGGACATTACAAAACCAGCCCCAGCCCCACGTGCCGACACCGACAACATTTCAGTGCGACCAGTGTTTCGTACAAATATAGGAAATACTCGCCGAGAACTGTGCTCCCTGCGCGGAGTACCCCCGGACGATGCGTCGCATGATTGAGTGTGATATCGAGTGTTGAGCGAGAAATTTCTTCCTTGTAAGAAATTTCTTTTCCGCGTTGGGAGGTGTTACGTCGTCCGATGTACGACGTTGGCCTTGTACACACACTATGTATACAAGGTCTGATCTACATAAGATCCACACACCGTCCCCTAGACATAAGAGCATAATATTAAGATCTCATTATTGTATTGTTCTAATCCTTATCTCCGTCTCTACCCATCACCATAACTTCTCCTTGATCAACACCTTACCTCAGTTTCAACCCATCACCACGACACATAATGCAATAAAGTATTGCATCACTCTGGAAGCATCTAGAAGCTTCTAGAAACGTCGAGAAGTCCAAAGACTGCTGCATCAGCAGTCCCACGCTCGTAGAGGGCAATAGGACAGCCACGAGACTGCAGCGTCAGCAGAAATGCACGTGCAGTCCCCGGGAGCAAAGACGCTGCTGCGTCAGCGGTTCTCCCACTCCGACGACTGAAGAACAAAGAGACTGCAGCGTCAGCTATCCCCACTCCGAACGAAGGAGGCAAGGCAGAGCGGACGCTTGCATCAGTCCGCCTCCGACCGGCGACTCGAGCAGTCGTGCCAACCTGGCCTCAGCCGCCAGTCCGGCTTCTTCCGACTTCAAGAGCAGACGTGTTCAGTCTAGCTCCGCGATAGTGAAGTGTGTCGATCCTTCACTCCTAATTCCAATTCCAATTCCAACTCTAACTCAACTCAACTCAAGTCCTAATTCTCATACGTTATTCCTATAACATATTACAATATCCATTATTCATTAATCCAATTACTACTCCTATTATAATACTACTTACATATTGTATACCAGTGTACTTACCAGTTCTTATTTAATATATCGTTGTTATACCAGTGCTTCGATCTTGTTATTCTTGTGTTAGTTCAACACCATCTTCCAATTCAGTTCTTGCATCGAATATATTAAACTCGTGACATATCCGGACTTGGTCTAAAGTGCGCAGTGGAAACGCTGAGCCGCCAATAAGGAATTTGAAGCGAGTCATAGAGAAGTTCTCGTGCCACGTCTAGAATTGGTCTAAAGTGCGCAGTGGAAACGCTGAGCCGCCACTACAGACGTGAAGCGAGTTAACTACCAAAAAGGTTAATAACAAGTGGAAGTTCATTTTCATTATATTATTAATATTCCATCATTACTATTCCTTACCCATGCGACGCCCACGTCGAGCGGGACGCAAGTATCAACTTGCTAAATTGAGACGCGCGTTGAGAAATAAAGCGGTGCTCGATCAAATCATTGCCACTACCGAGTGGACCGAACTTCTGGGAACCACCGAGCACATTCCGTGTGACGCGTCCGATTACGTTTCTGTATACGGTTGCCCTTGCAACCCTCCTAAAGAGGTCAACCACGCGGACCTCTCGCGAGCTCCGACGCCAGTTCTGCATCCGGTCGATTGTCCAGAGGTGATCGACATAGCCGACGACGACGACAGCCGAGACACGATCATCGTTCCCAGGGTCCGTTGCCGAATCATCAGTGACGTTCCTCTGCCAGCTCATCAACGTGTCGTCTTGCGGCCAGCATCCAAGGCCACTAACGTCGTCCCGAACCGAGCAGCAGCAACTTTGCCAGATCTTCCCCACCTCGAGGACATCTGTATAGAAGATCCGATGTACGACACCTACTGTCAGTACCGCCAGTTCCTGCTGCAACAATATTATTAGGCGTTAATACAACATTGCGGTGAGTCGTATAATATCTTGTATAATTGTTGAATCCTGTAAACTCACCGTTCTCGTTGCATCCTCTCGCGCGCGATTCTTGTCGGGACACTCCTTGTAACCGCGTCGGACGTTCTCTTCTTGACTGCATCCATAGCAATATCGGTTGTCCTAGTGCATATGACAGCCCGCGGCTGTCTCGGCACGAAAGACCACTCTTCAATTACTCTTCATATCTCCACCGTCCGTCTGTCACTGTTCTTGAGTGCCATCCTTTTCTCTCTCTTGGTACCTGTAACAAAAACACAGTGACGGACGTGACAGGTGAGGGGTTTGGAAATATGAGCGAATCTATCTATGAATCTGCGGTAATAGCCCGCTAGACCTAAAAATTCGCGGACGTTCTTTGCGTTTTTCGGTCGAGGATAATTTTGGACCGCGTTAATTTTTTTAGGGCATGGCCGTACGCCATCCTCGCTAATCTGGTGTCCTAGGTAAGCTACCTCTCTGTGCAAAAACCCGCATTTAGACGGTTGTAATTTCAAATTGGCGGCTCTCAATCGGCGAGCCAATTTATCAAATTTCGCTTTGTGTTCTTCTAGGGAACGCGCGTATATGACTATATCGTCAAGATAAACGAAGAGTTCGTTACCCTGGAGACCGGTTAGGATCGTATCCATTAGTCGCTGGAACGTAGCCGGCGCATTACGCAATCCGAACGGCATTCTATTATACTGGTAATGTCCGAACGGAGTTGAGAAGGCGGTTTTTGCGGCGTCCTCCTTTTCCATGCCTATTTGGTGAAACCCGCTTGCCAGATCAAATACGCTAAAATATTTGGCACTACCTAGCTGATCTAAGATCTCGTTTATGCTGGGCAGTGGATAAGCGTCTGCTATTGACTTCTCGTTTAAAGCGCGATAGTCAATTACCATTCTCCATTTCTTATTTCCTTCGGCATCCGCTTTCTTCGGTACGATCCACAAAGGGGAGTTATATGGTGAACTAGAGGGTGCGACTATATCATTTTGTAAGAGTTCACACATTTGTTTGTCGATCTCCTCTTTGTGAATCGGCGGATACCGGTATTGCTTGGTATGTACGGGGATGTCGTCCGTCGTGGGGATTTTATGTGTTACAGCGTTAGTTTTCCCCAGACGATCCCCTTGAAGGTGGAAGAGATCATTATTCTCCTCCAATAAAGATTTGACATGGTGTCACGTCCGTCACTGTGTTTTTGTTACAGGTACCAAGAGAGAGAAAAGGATGGCACTCAAGAACAGTGACAGACGGACGGTGGAGATATGAAGATTAATTGTGGAGTGGTCTTTCGTGCCGAGACAGCCGCGGGCTGTCATATGCACTAGGACAACCGATATTGCTATGGATGCAGTCAAGAAGAGAACGTCCGACGCGGTTACAAGAAGTGTCCCGACAAGAATCACGCGCGAGATGATGCAACGAAAACGGTGAGTTTACAGGATTCAGCAATTATACAAGACATTATACGACTCACCGCAATGCTGTATTAACGCCTAATAATATTGTTGCAGCAGGAACTGGCGGTACTGACAGTAGGTGTCGTACATCGGATCTTCTATACAGATGTCCTCGAGGTGGGGAAGATCCGGCAGAGTTGCTGCTGCTCGGTTCGGGACGACGTTAGTGGCCTTGGATGCTGGCCGCAAGACGACACGTTGATGAGTTGGCAGAGGGACGTCACTGATGATTCGGCAACGGACCTTGGGAACGATGATCGTGTCTCGGCTGTCGTCGTCGTCGGCTATGTCGATCACCTCTGGACGATCGACCGGATGCAGAACTGGCGTCGGAGCTCGCGAGAGGTCCGCGTGGTTGACCTCTTTAGGAGGGTTGCAAGGGCAACCGTATACAGAAACGTAATCGGACGCGTCACACGGAATGTGCTCGGTGGTTCCCAGAAGTTCTGTCCACTCGGTAGTGGCAATGATTTGATCGAGCACCGCTTTATTTCTCAACGCGCGTCTCAATTTAGCAAGTTGATACTTGCGTCCCGCTCGACGTGGGCGTCGCATGGGTAAGGAATAGTAATGATGGAATATTAATAATATAATGAAAATGAACTTCCACTTGTTATTAACCTTTTTGGTAGTTAACTCGCTTCACGTCTATAGTGGCGGCTCAGCGTTTCCACTGCGCACTTTAGACCAATTCTAGACGTGGCACGAGAACTTCTCTGTGACTCGCTTCAAATTCCTTATTGGCGGCTCAGCGTTTCCACTGCGCACTTTAGACCAAGTCCGGATATGTCACGAGTTTAATATATTCTATGCAAGAACTGAATTGGAAGATGGTGTTGAACTAACACAAGAATAACAAGATCGAAGCACTGGTATAACAACGATATATTAAATAAGAACTGGTAAGTACACTGGTATAAGTAATATTATAATAGGAGTAGTAATTGGATTAATGAATAATGGATATTGTAATATGTTATAGGAATAACGTATGAGAATTAGGACTTGAGTTGAGTTGAGTTAGAGTTGGAATTGGAATTGGAATTAGGAGTGAAGGATCGACACACTTCACTATCGCGGAGCTAGACTGAACACGTCTGCTCTTGAAGTCGGAAGAAGCCGGACTGGCGGCTGAGGCCAGGTTGGCACGACTGCTCGAGTCGCCGGTCGGAGGCGGACTGATGCAAGCGTCCGCTCTGCCTTGCCTCCTTCGTTCGGAGTGGGGATAGCTGACGCTGCAGTCTCTTTGTTCTTCAGTCGTCGGAGTGGGAGAACCGCTGACGCAGCAGCGTCTTCGCTCCCGGGGACTGCACGTGCATTTCTGCTGACGCTGCAGTCTCGTGGCTGTCCTATTGCCCTCTACGAGCGTGGGACTGCTGATGCAGCAGTCCTTGGACTTCTCGACGTTTCTAGAAGCTTCTAGATGCTTCCAGAGTGATGCAATACTTTATTGCATTATGTGTCGTGGTGATGGGTTGAAACTGAGGTAAGGTGTTGATCAAGGTGAAGTTATGGTGATGGGTAGAGACGGAGATAAGGATTAGAACAATAGAATAATGAGATCTTAATACTATGCTCTTATGTCTAGGGGACGGTGTGTGGATCTTATGCAGATCAGACCTTGTATACATAGTGTGTGTACAAGGCCAACGTCGTACATCGGACGACGTAACACCTCCCAACGCGGAAAAGAAATTTCTTACAAGGAAGAAATTTCTCGCTCAACACTCGATCACACACTCATTCATGCGACGCATCGTCCGGAGGTACTCCGTGCAGGGAGCACAGTTCTCGGCGAGTATTTCCTATATTTGTACGAAACACTGGTCGCACTGAAATGTTGTCGGTGTCGGCACGTGGGGCTGGGGCTGGTTTTGTAATGTCCGACAAGTCGTATTCGCAATGTTCATTATTCGACTGTCTTTTCTCGGGGTTTAGGGTGGGTGGGGAATCACTTTGTTCACTAACACTTTCACTTTTGTCTTTTCTTATCTGCGTCCAGATGAGTGTCACGTTTCGCTGACGCGGGGTTTGCGTTGGATTATTCGGCGCACGCTTGAGTTTGTTTGCATGTACAATCTTAAAATGGTTCCCTACTTTAATTTTTACATTGTTTGAGTCTAAGATGTCGCAGATTTCATGTGGACCCGTATATTGCGCATCGAATTTGCCCTTGCAGGGTTCTTTGAGTAGGAATACCTGTTCTCCCACCTTGAATTCTACCGGGTTAATTCTTCTGTCGTAGTATGATTTTGATTTTCTTTTCGCGGAGACTAAGTTTCCGCGCGCGCGAATCTGGGTTTCGGTTATCTTTCTTTGCAATTGGGAGAGGTAGTGGGTATAGGAGTCGTTTTCGCATTCGTAGGAGTAGGAATCGGCGGATGGGACTCGTGCCAAAGAGCCGAATACTAACTCGTGCGGCGTGAAATCTGTGCCCTCGTGGACACTTGTATTGTAACTAAACATTGCTAAATCGACCCATTTGTCCCAGTTGTTTTTGTGGACGTATTGCTTCAGGTATTCTGCTAAGACGTGGTGGGATCTCTCGATTGACCCGTTGCTTTGAGGGTGGAAGGCTGTTGTTTGCAGCCGAGTTATTCTGAATCGTTTTGCGATGGCCTTCATCAGGGAACTTGTGAAATTGGCTCCTTGATCCGTTAGGATGGCTTTAGGTGTTCCGAAACGGCAGATAAAATTGTTTATAAATGCGTCCGCAGTGCTGATGGCATCGGCGGATTTAAGAGGGATTGCGGTTGAGTGTTTCGTTAATAGATCCTGTATGGTTAAGATGTATGTGTTTCCGTCGTTGGTTGTTGGAAGGGGCCCTACAATGTCCATGGACACCTTATCGAACGCTCTACCGGGTGTATCCGTTATTCTCATTGGCAGGCGCGTTTTTACCCTGGTCAGTTTATTACGTTGGCAACTGAGGCAGTTATTAACGTAGTTCGTTATCTGGATCTTCATACCGCTCCACCAATATCTTTCGCGGATTCTCTTCAGGGTTTTTGTAATTCCTTTGTGCCCTGCGTACGCAGAGACGTGATTTTCTGCGATAATATCATTCCATCTATCTTCGGCCGGTATCTGGATTTCGTTTGCGCAGAAGAATATGTGTACGGGGGTGTCTTCGAATGTTGCGATGAGGAGGTTCGAGACGTACTCCATGGAATTGTCGTCTATATAGGTTTTAGAGATTGAAAATGTTCGCAGTCTGAGTTCGTTGGCTACATCAAGTAATGTCCGGAAACATTCTTTTAGGTCGTCGGTTGAAACCTCGTGAGTCAGGGATGGTTTGATGGGTATCTGTATCAGCTTGTTGCTACCGAAATTACTTATCTTTGCTTTGAATAAGGTCAGATCTCGACCGTCGGACAGTTTCCTTTGTCTATGGAGGTCTACGGCTCCTGGGTCTATAGGTTGACCATCCAGGGTTGTGAAACATACTAAATTATCTTTCCTCATAATTAATCGGTCGCGGAGGTACGTTATTCTCCCTTGTCGTCTTGGCTCCTCATCTTCTTCCTCGTCCTCGGAGGGTAAGGTTTCTTCTTCTTCATCGAGCCAGTTTGGTCCCGTTGGTTGGGGAATTAGGCTGGGGACGGCGGTTAAAATGTCCTCTAGTCCTGTTATGGGTGACTCCTCTTGACTGGAGGCGGGTACTAGGGGTGGTGATACCAAAAGGCTGTCGTCATCTGAACTCGCCCTAGGGCGTGGTGGCGTTTTCGATGGTGGTTCAGATGTTGAGTTTGACGATGATTTCCTCTTCCTCGGGGGAATTGACTGAGGCGGTGGCATAAGATGCGAGTCGGCCCATCTCCTTCGGCGGTTATCGAAGAGAGGGGTTCCTGGATTTGATAACGGTGCTCTTGGCGGCGATGTGCCTCCAGGGGTGCTCCATGAGAGGGGCAACGTAACTGGGTTTCGGGAGAGGGCATCAGCGTTAGAATTCGCTTTTCCGGGTTTGTAGACGACTTTATATTCAAACTCGGCCAGTTTTAGGCGCCATCTGAGGAGGCGCGACGTAGGGTCTTTTACTGACGTCATCCAGACCAGCGGTTTATGGTCTGTGATTAGTGTAAATTTTCGGCCGTAAATATATGGTCTAAAATACTGTACTGCGAATATTATTGCTAAGCACTCCTTCTCTATTGTAGAATAGTTCACTTCAGCGCCCTGCAGGATCCTTGAGGCATAGGCAACGGGACGATCCTTGCCTACTTCGCCTTGGCTTAGTACGGCGCCGATGGCATATCCAGATGCATCGCAGGTGACGTTAAACGGCTTATCGAAATCCGGGTATTGAAGGACCGGTTCGTCACACAGAGCTTGTCGTAGGTCTTCGAAGGCCTTTTCTTGTTTTGGACCCCATTCGAAATTGTGCTCTTTGGCGAGGAGTTGGGTTAGGGGTTTGGAGATTTTAGCGAAGTCATTAATAAATTTGCGGTAGTACCCTGCAAGGCCTAGAAATTCGCGCACGTTTTTCGCGTTCTTAGGTCGTGGGAAATTTTGTACGGCATTAATTTTCTTTGGACATGGTCTGACGCCGTCTTGACTAATCTGATGTCCCAGGTATGCCACTTCCTTATGAAGGAAGCCGCATTTCGAGGGCTGTAATTTGAGGTTGGCTCCGCGCAGTCGGCGGGCTAGTTTATTGAATTTGGCATAATGTTCTTCTAGTGAACGCGCGTAGATCACGATATCATCGAGGTACACGAAGAGTTCGTTGCCTTGTAGGCCGCAGAGGACTGTGTCCATTAATCTTTGGAAGGTAGCCGGAGCATTACGGAGACCGAATGGCATTCTGTTGAATTCGTAGTGGCCGAAAGGCGTGGAGAAGGCGGTCTTCGCGGCATCCTCCTTCTCCATTCCTATCTGATGGAATCCGCTGGCTAAGTCAAACACACTGAAGTATGCGGCGCTGCCTAACTGATCTAGGATTTCGTTAATGCTAGGTAGCGGGTACGCGTCGGCCACCGATTTCTCGTTTAATGCGCGGTAATCGATTACCATGCGCCATTTTTTGTTACCCTCGGCGTCCGCTTTCTTAGGAACAATCCACAAGGGGGAATTATAAGGTGAGTTAGATGGAACGACTATGTCATTCCGTAAGAGTTCGGACATTTGTTTGTTGATTTCGTCCTTGTGGATTGGTGGGTAGCGATACTGTTTAACATGGATTGGAATATCATCCGTCGTGATGATTCTGTGAGTCACCGCATTTGTTTTTCCCAAACGATCCCCTTGGAGATGGAAAAGATCATTGTGCTTTTCTAACAAAGATTTAACATGGTCCATTTCGTCACCGCTGAGATGATCCATGGGGATAGTTTCTAATAGCTCTTTCACGCGAGCTTCGTGGGAATTTGCGATGGAATAGGTCATTCTGACCTTGGTTTTATCGGGCTGGTTACCGGAGTTAGTATAATGATCGGGCTGGTTACCGGAGTTAGTATAAGAATCGGGCTGGTTACCGGAGTTAGAAAGGTCGGGATGGTTACCGAATGCGTCGGGATGATACCCGGAAGTAGAAAGGTCGGAAGAGTACGACTCGATTTCTTCCATCTCCAATGGGGGCAATCGAAATGAAACTCTTTCCGACGAGGTGTTAAAACACCGGAGGCTCGCTTTGCCTTTACGATTGGTGACAACGCAGTCACCCAGGAATACATCCGGCGCTACGTTAACACGGCGGATATATCCCTGTTTAGGTCCTTCGACGTCGACCGCTATGCACGCAACGGTACGAGGTTCGAGGACGAATTCTTCGGATTTCGGAGGAGTCTTTGTTCGGACTCGATCCTCACGCTCCACGATCCGACTTCTCGCAGTGTACTCCGATATCTCTCGAGTCTCCTTCGATTCCGGCCGGCTTTTCACGGCGTTTTTCTCTAGGGAGTACTCGATCGAATCCCGAGGAGGCATTGAAATAACCTCCGTCACCGGGGCTCTGCAAGGTCTGACCGCGGGTGCACGAGGATTTGAGGAAGACACTCGAACGTTCCTTGCCGAATGTTCCTCACGCTTGGCGGCTGGAGTTTTAACGAGATCGTTGGTCATAGACGAAGGCATTGAAATAACCTCTGCTGCCAATTTATCGCGAGGCTCAGCCGTGGGCGCGCAAGGGTTCGAGAAGGGAACCCGAATGTTTCCTATCGTTATGGATTGATTCGCAAAGGAGATCTCGGCTCCTGTTCTGAAGAAGGGAGAACCGAGGATTCCGTCGATGTTAATTGGGAAGTTTTCTTCCAAGACATGAAATTCGATAGGGTTTTGACCCTGTAAGTGTATTTTAATTTGACCGAGAGTTGGAATGGATCTCTCGGTTATTCCTTGGACTTCTATAATGTTCGTGTGATCTATAGGTAGATTTGGTTCTAGACTTGACGCACGAATTAAATTGATCTCCGAACCCGTGTCCAACAAAAATTCACACTTCTTTTGTAATTGAGGGGCGGAGATTTTTACGCGCGGAATTGGTGAGTCTGCAGCAAGATTTACTGCTGAGACGAATCGTCGGACTGGTCGTTCGTCCGGATAGCCGTTTGGGTGCGGGCTGTAGTTTGGGTTGAAGATGCGGCCTCCCGCCTTGGGTTGGCTTCGGTCGGGAGGCCGGACTCGTTTCCCGACCTCCTATTATTATTAAAAGCGCGCTTACGGCACTCGTGAATATCGTGCCCGGGGACTTTGCAATAGTTGCAAAATTTGTTAGGGCTTGAGGGGCGATCTGTGCGACCATCGCGGTACGTGTTTTGGCCGCGAGGATTATTTTCCCATCGCCGTTGCGGCGTCGGGGAGCGATAAGAGTCCCGGTTTAAGTTTCTTGAGGACTGCTGAGACGAGTCCGGTCTGTTATCGCGGCGTTCTTGAGTTCGCTCTGGAATGTCACGAGCGGACTCGTACGTGGAACGCTGGCGATACGGCCGGTTATCAGAGAAGCTGACTCGTTTTTCTTCGCGGATCAGTTCTCGTCGACGAGTCTGGTCTGACTCATACTGCCTGTAAGCAGAGATGGCTGCTTCGAAAACAGTGGCAGGATTTCGCGAAGGGCAATGAAGCACTTCGGCACGCAGCTGGGGAAGGAGACCTCGTAGAAAACAATCTACTACGAAGCGATCTAGTTCTTCGTAATCAAGGCCAATGTCTGTGGCATCTTGAATCGCGGTTCGAAGGTCTTTAACGCGATTGATGAAGTCTAGGATGTGCTCGTTTGGAGCTTGGAGTACACTCGCGAGATCGCCACGGTACTGGTCCACGAATTTGTATGGGCCCAGTACTGTTCGTAATTTCTCGCATAGTGCAGAAATTGTGAATATGTGCTGGCCTTCTATAGCGGCATAAGCACGATCGTGGAGTTTATTGCAGAGCAATTTTGTGAGGGCACGCTCTGCAGTGGCCGGTACAGTGTCACGCGCGCGTTTGCATGCACGTATGAATTGTAGGACGGAAGACGAAGTTCCGTCGAATCTAGGGACAAGCTCGGCGGCTTGTTTTAGAGCGAAATTACCAGTAGGTTCATACTGTGGGATTTCGCGTGGCTCTGGCGGTGAAGGTTCCCGCATATTAGAGACGTTACTAGGGCCTGGTGTAGGCGATTGTTGACGTAGGGTTTGACTCGTGATTTGGATGTTGCGAAGCTCTTTTCGTATTTCGTCGAGCATATTCTTTTGGTTTTGTGCGTCTTCTTCATATTTGAGACGCAATTTCGCAATAAAATCAGTTTCCTCTTTGAGATATTGCTCTCTACGGGCGAGGTCTTGCGCATAAAGGAGTAACTCTTCCTCGGTCATTGGAGGAAGGTCTGCGTTAGGATCTGCTCGGAGATCCTTTTGAGATCGCGTGATTGGGCGAGACATTTTGATAGATATAAATGGGATTTAGAAATGTGAACTTCGCACTGACACGCGTCGGGGCTTATTAATGCAAATATCGGCGACCACTTCGATGTCCTACCGACTGCGCCAAATTTGTCACGTCCGTCACTGTGTTTTTGTTACAGGTACCAAGAGAGAGAAAAGGATGGCACTCAAGAACAGTGACAGACGGACGGTGGAGATATGAAGATTAATTGTGGAGTGGTCTTTCGTGCCGAGACAGCCGCGGGCTGTCATATGCACTAGGACAACCGATATTGCTATGGATGCAGTCAAGAAGAGAACGTCCGACGCGGTTACAAGAAGTGTCCCGACAAGAATCACGCGCGAGATGATGCAACGAAAACGGTGAGTTTACAGGATTCAGCAATTATACAAGACATTATACGACTCACCGCAATGCTGTATTAACGCCTAATAATATTGTTGCAGCAGGAACTGGCGGTACTGACAGTAGGTGTCGTACATCGGATCTTCTATACAGATGTCCTCGAGGTGGGGAAGATCCGGCAGAGTTGCTGCTGCTCGGTTCGGGACGACGTTAGTGGCCTTGGATGCTGGCCGCAAGACGACACGTTGATGAGTTGGCAGAGGGACGTCACTGATGATTCGGCAACGGACCTTGGGAACGATGATCGTGTCTCGGCTGTCGTCGTCGTCGGCTATGTCGATCACCTCTGGACGATCGACCGGATGCAGAACTGGCGTCGGAGCTCGCGAGAGGTCCGCGTGGTTGACCTCTTTAGGAGGGTTGCAAGGGCAACCGTATACAGAAACGTAATCGGACGCGTCACACGGAATGTGCTCGGTGGTTCCCAGAAGTTCTGTCCACTCGGTAGTGGCAATGATTTGATCGAGCACCGCTTTATTTCTCAACGCGCGTCTCAATTTAGCAAGTTGATACTTGCGTCCCGCTCGACGTGGGCGTCGCATGGGTAAGGAATAGTAATGATGGAATATTAATAATATAATGAAAATGAACTTCCACTTGTTATTAACCTTTTTGGTAGTTAACTCGCTTCACGTCTATAGTGGCGGCTCAGCGTTTCCACTGCGCACTTTAGACCAATTCTAGACGTGGCACGAGAACTTCTCTGTGACTCGCTTCAAATTCCTTATTGGCGGCTCAGCGTTTCCACTGCGCACTTTAGACCAAGTCCGGATATGTCACGAGTTTAATATATTCTATGCAAGAACTGAATTGGAAGATGGTGTTGAACTAACACAAGAATAACAAGATCGAAGCACTGGTATAACAACGATATATTAAATAAGAACTGGTAAGTACACTGGTATAAGTAATATTATAATAGGAGTAGTAATTGGATTAATGAATAATGGATATTGTAATATGTTATAGGAATAACGTATGAGAATTAGGACTTGAGTTGAGTTGAGTTAGAGTTGGAATTGGAATTGGAATTAGGAGTGAAGGATCGACACACTTCACTATCGCGGAGCTAGACTGAACACGTCTGCTCTTGAAGTCGGAAGAAGCCGGACTGGCGGCTGAGGCCAGGTTGGCACGACTGCTCGAGTCGCCGGTCGGAGGCGGACTGATGCAAGCGTCCGCTCTGCCTTGCCTCCTTCGTTCGGAGTGGGGATAGCTGACGCTGCAGTCTCTTTGTTCTTCAGTCGTCGGAGTGGGAGAACCGCTGACGCAGCAGCGTCTTCGCTCCCGGGGACTGCACGTGCATTTCTGCTGACGCTGCAGTCTCGTGGCTGTCCTATTGCCCTCTACGAGCGTGGGACTGCTGATGCAGCAGTCCTTGGACTTCTCGACGTTTCTAGAAGCTTCTAGATGCTTCCAGAGTGATGCAATACTTTATTGCATTATGTGTCGTGGTGATGGGTTGAAACTGAGGTAAGGTGTTGATCAAGGTGAAGTTATGGTGATGGGTAGAGACGGAGATAAGGATTAGAACAATAGAATAATGAGATCTTAATACTATGCTCTTATGTCTAGGGGACGGTGTGTGGATCTTATGCAGATCAGACCTTGTATACATAGTGTGTGTACAAGGCCAACGTCGTACATCGGACGACGTAACAATGGTCTATCTCGTCGTGATCGAGGTGATCCATGGGAATAGTTTCCATAAGCTCATTAACGCGAGCATTACGGGACTTGGTAATGGAATGGACCCTTTTGGGTATGAATTCGAAGCCTTTCATAAAGGGTTTCGAGTATGAGTGATCGGGATGGTTACCGGAATTGTTTAAAGAATCGGGATGGCTACCGGAATCGTCGGGATGGTTACCGGAATTATTTAAAGTATCGGGATGGCTACCGGAATCGTCGGGATGGTTACCGGAATTATTTAAAGAATCGGGATGGCTACCGGAATCGTCGGGATGGTTACCGGAATTAATAGAAGACGCGAGTTGATCGTTAACGATCGTCTCGTGCGCGCGGCACGCACGAGCATTGAATAAGTCCGAATTGACTTCGGCTTGAATATTCGAAAAGGGAACCTCGATCTCTTCCACCTCCAACGTAGGCAGGGAGAAGGACGCCACTTCGGACGATGCGTTAAAGCATCGCAGGTATGCCTTTCCGTTACGGTTGGTGACTAAACAATCACCTAAGAACACATCGGGTTTTACATCTACTTTTCGCACATACCCTTCGCTTGGGCCCTTTACGTTGACGGCTATGCAGGCGGCGGTACGGCTTTCGATGGAATATTCCCGAGGATTCGAAAAGGGAATACGTAGGTTTTTATACTCTACGCATTCCTTCGCAAATGATATCTCTGCTCCCTCTCTGAAGAAGGGGGAGCCTAAGATACCATCTATATTAATTGGAAAACTGTCAGGCAGAACGTGTAGCGTGACTTTAATGGAATTTGCTAGCTCCGCATTGATATAACCGAGGGTCGCAATTTCTCCTTCTGTCACGCCATGGACGTGTATGACGCTGTCAGTTTTTAGATGAACGTCAGATTTGATACCAGACGCTCGGATTAAGTTGACCTCGGACCCGGTGTCCAAGAGGAACTCACACTCTTTTGAGAAGAGTGACGATTTTGCTTTTATTCGAGGGATAGGGGAGTCCGGCGCGAGATTTATTGCCGAGACTAATTTCGCGGATGGTCGTTCATTCTGCTGACCGTCCGGGTTATCTCTCCTATCTACTCGAATTTCATCTACTGCTGGTCGTCGCTGATGACGGCCAGCTGTGTTGCCTTTTGGCGACTCTCTTGGGATGCCTCCCGTCCTTTGGTCGCGTTTGTCGGGAGGCTTGATTCGTTTCCCGACTCATTTTTACTGTAATATTCGCGGCGGCGACATTCGTGTATGTCATGTCCCGTGCGCTTACAATATTTACAATACTTCCGATTCTCCGTAGGAAAGCGATCGCGACCTGGGGACTGGGAAGCGCGATCTTCGCGTTTATACGTTTCGCGCTGATTTGATTGCGACGGTTCGTGACGTCGCGGAGGAGGAGAGCGATACGCGTCTCTGTTATCGGGTTTCCTGTCTCGCCAGGATTCACGAGGTGAAAAGGAAGGTCGTTGATCTTTCCTTTCCGAAGATCTATTGCGCTGCTCAGGCGCATTCCTATCATAATAAGAGTTGCTTGATCGCTCTGGTGTGCGATTACGAGAGTCGGAGAATGCAACGCGGCGTCCGTCGTCACGATAACGAACACGGTCAAGCTCGTACTGTTTGTACGCGGTTACTGCTTCGTCGAATATTTTCTGTAATTCGAGTGACGCGCAGAGCCTGACCTCGGCTCGAAGCGCTGGGATAAGACCACGCATGAAACAATCAATTGTGAATTTATCAATCTCGTCTAGATTGGGGACCCCGCGGCCTGAATCTATGATCGCCGTTCTAAGGTCCTTTACTCGCGTAATATAATTCAACACGTGCTCGGACTGTCCCTGGTGTATCGAAGCTAATTCTCCGCGATACTGATCGATGAATTTATATGGGCCTAGTACATCTTTCAGGCGGTTGCACAATTCAGAGATTGTGTTAATATTTACGTCTTCAATCGCGGCGTATGCCTGTCCTCTAAGCTTATTGCATACTAATCTAGTGAGGGTACGCTCAGCTGTGGCTGGAACAGCCTCCAAGGCTCGCTTGCACGCGCGAACGAATTGTAGCACGGTTATGGAGGTGCCGTCAAAGGTAGGCACAAGTTCAACCGCTTGTTTAACGGTGAAATTCGAAGAATCGTGCATTATGGGTTCGCGGGGCGCAACGACTGGGCTAGCTGGAATTGATTGAGAATCTCTGGCCGATCGGATTTCTGCTATCTCGCGGCGTATATCCTCGTACGTTACTCTCTGCTCACGCGTTTCTGTTTCGTATTGCAATTTGAGTTGAGTCAACGCGGCGGTTTGATTAATGAGAGCTGCTTCTCTACGAGCTAAATCTTTCTGGAATTCAATTAATTCCTCTTCCGTAGGAGGAACCTTCTTTCTAGCCTCGCTACGCGTTTCCATGATTGCGTCGCTTGAAAATTTCTAAGTATGAAATTCGCGAAAAATAATCCGACTATATAACGTGGGCGAAGGGGCGTTTTCTAAACCGCCCGTCGCACTTTAACGTTCACTAAAACTCTCGATGAATTTGTACTGAGTACGAACATCGCGAAAAATAATTTGAGTATGTAACGTGGGCGAAAGGGCATTTCCTTCACTGCCCGTCGCACTTTTAACTGACACTATGCTTTCACGGACTCTAAGTCTACTGCGTTAAATTGTCAAACAATGATGGAACGCGCAGGGGTTCGCGTGCTAACACTGATTCTATTTTTATTCCTCGATGCCGTGCTTCTAACATCGGTGACCAACGACTGTCCTACCGACTGCGCCAAATTTGTCACGTCCTGGCGGGGCTATAAGAGCAAGAGAAGAGAACACCGCGGCCCGGCTACTCTACTCTTCCACTGACTGACATTTAATAAAAGTGTTGGTCTTTTTATCAACAGACTAGGACCCGATGCCGACACCTGCATGCAGTCTTACACAGATGAAAGATGCACGCGACCCTGAAACATACGCGATAATATGTTCCACTTACTTTTACGCTTCGCTTGTTTGTCGATTGACACGAGAAATGAGTTCGCAACGGATGAACAGCTACGGTTGCGCTGATGGCCTTGAATACGGTCCGCTCTGCTTGACAGGCGTTGATCCAAATGGCTGGAAACGACCTTCAAGGATTGACGACTGCGCCAAACTTTGTCACGTCAATATTTGACAGGAACGACCTCCAATGATTGACAGCTGGCTGCTACGGTATTGTAGACGGATGCGCTCGTTGAGGAAACGGGCGTGGACGCTGTACGATACCGTGAATCTAACTCACGAATATCGTCCGCGTGATTGACGATATTTTAACTAGCGAAAACGGGCGTGGACGCTGTGCGATCCCGTGAATTTATCTCGCGAATATCGTCCGCGTGGTTGACGATATTTTGATTCAAGAAAACGGACGTGGATGCTGCGGAGCTTGCTATGCGAGCAAGTCTATCACTATCACGCACGTACGCGAACACGTAACAGGAAATTGAATAAGGAATACTATTCGCGAACTTTCCAGTGAGAACTCTATCTCTAACTAACAACGTGTCACTTCAAACTACGAAGTTAGGAGCAAGGAAATAATAATTGGGATTTAGATTGACTCTGGTAAAACAAAGTATATTATAAACGTAAAGGAATACAAAGGTAAAGATGCTTATTATTAACGAAATCGAAATACGTACTAAGTACGAAATATGAAACGCAATAAAAATGTTTAATTGAATAAACGAAGTAATGTTTGAATTAAACGAATAAGAATACGATATTACTGAATGGTATTAGGGACTGTGTCTAAACAGTATGGATTTGGAAAGATTGTGTCTAAACAATCTGGATTTGGAAAGACTATGTCTAAATAGTCTGGACTTGGAAGATTGACGAAAACTCGACTGACCCACTCGGGTCCCCGGAGAGGACTGGGGAAAATCGAACGTTCGTCGACGAACAACGTTCGTCCGAAAAATGCTGACTTCGCAAAAGGGGACCGTGTCCTCTTTGTGCCGGTCTTCGTCGTAAACAGCGCGATGGCCGCCGCACTAGAGTCAGCAGTTTTCGTTCCCAGTGGTGCAGGACTCGAAAATTAAGTGGTAACCATTGGCGTACCTATTTATTTATTTAAATAAATTGGGACTTAGAATATTTTCGAGCGCTTGCTTTTGCAAGGCGTTTCGATGTAAATTTTATATGTCATATGATTAGTTGACATTGTTACGTCGTCCGATGTACGACGTTGGCCTTGTACACACACTATGTATACAAGGTCTGATCTGCATAAGATCCACACACCGTCCCCTAGACATAAGAGCATAGTATTAAGATCTCATTATTCTATTGTTCTAATCCTTATCTCCGTCTCTACCCATCACCATAACTTCTCCTTGATCAACACCTTACCTCAGTTTCAACCCATCACCACGACACATAATGCAATAAAGTATTGCATCACTCTGGAAGCATCTAGAAGCTTCTAGAAACGTCGAGAAGTCCAAAGACTGCTGCATCAGCAGTCCCACGCTCGTAGAGGGCAATAGGACAGCCACGAGACTGCACCGTCAGCAGAAATGCACGTGCAGTCCCCGGGAGCGAAGACGCTGCTGCGTCAGCGGTTCTCCCACTCCGACGACTGAAGAACAAAGAGACTGCAGCGTCAGCTATCCCCACTCCGACCGAAGGAGGCAAGGCAGAGCGGACGCTTGCAGCAGTCCGCCTCCAGACAGCGACTCGAACGGTCCGCTCCAAGCGAGCGACTCGCACGGACGTGCCAGTCCGGCTTCTTCCGACTTCAAGAGCAGACGTGTTCAGTCTAGCTCCGCGATAGTGAAGTGTGTCGATCCTTCACTCCTAATTCCAATTCCAATTCCAACTCTAACTCAACTCAACTCAAGTCCTAATTCTCATACGTTATTCCTATAACATATTACAATATCCATTATTCATTAATCCAATTACTACTCCTATTATAATATTACTTATACCAGTGTACTTACCAGTTCTTATTTAATATATCGTTGTTATACCAGTGCTTCGATCTTGTTATTCTTGTGTTAGTTCAACACCATCTTCCAATTCAGTTCTTGCATAGAATATATTAAACTCGTGACATATCCGGACTTGGTCTAAAGTGCGCAGTGGAAACGCTGAGCCGCCAATAAGGAATTTGAAGCGAGTCACAGAGAAGTTCTCGTGCCACGTCTAGAATTGGTCTAAAGTGCGCAGTGGAAACGCTGAGCCGCCACTATAGACGTGAAGCGAGTTAACTACCAAAAAGGTTAATAACAAGTGGAAGTTCATTTTCATTATATTATTAATATTCCATCATTACTATTCCTTACCCATGCGACGCCCACGTCGAGCGGGACGCAAGTATCAACTTGCTAAATTGAGACGCGCGTTAAGAAATAAAGCGGTGCTCGATCAAATCATTGCCACTACCGAGTGGACAGAACTTCTGGGAACCACCGAGCACATTCCGTGTGACGCGTCCGATTACGTTTCTGTATACGGTTGCCCTTGCAACCCTCCTAAAGAGGTCAACCACGCGGACCTCTCGCGAGCTCCGACGCCAGTTCTGCATCCGGTCGATCGTCCTGAGGTAATCGACATAGCCGACGACGACGACAGCCGAGACACGATCATCGTTCCCAGGGTCCGTTGCCGAATCATCAGTGACGTTCCTCTGCCAGCTCATCAACGTGTCGTCTTGCGGCCAGCATCCAAGGCCACTAACGTCGTCCCGAACCGAGCAGCAGCAACTCTGCCAGATCTTCCCCACCTCGAGGACATCTGTATAGAAGATCCGATGTACGACACCTACTGTCAGTACCGCCAGTTCCTGCTACAACAATATTATTAGGCGTTAATACAGCATTGCGGTGAGTCGTATAATGTCTTGTATAATTGCTGAATCTTGTAAACTCACCGTTCTCGTTGCATCCTCTCGCGCGCGATTCTTGTCGGGACACTCCTTGTAACCGCGTCGGACGTTCTCTTCTTGACTGCATCCATAGCAATATCGGTTGTCCTAGTGCATATGACAGCCCGCGGCTGTCTCGGCACGAAAGACCACTCCTCATTTTAATCTTCATATCTCAACCGTCCGTCTGTCACTGTTCTCTTTTCTCTCTCCTGGTACCTGTAACAAAAACACAGTGACGGACGTGACAAATTTGGCGCAGTCGGTAGGACATCGAAGTGGTCGCCGATATTTGCATTAATAAGCCCCGACGCGTGTCAGTGCGAAGTTCACATTTCTAAATCCCATTTATATCTATCAAAATGTCTCGCCCAATCACGCGATCTCAAAAGGATCTCCGAGCAGATCCTAACGCAGACCTTCCTCCAATGACCGAGGAAGAGTTACTCCTTTATGCGCAAGACCTCGCCCGTAGAGAGCAATATCTCAAAGAGGAAACTGATTTTATTGCGAAATTGCGTCTCAAATATGAAGAAGACGCACAAAACCAAAAGAATATGCTCGACGAAATACGAAAAGAGCTTCGCAACATCCAAATCACGAGTCAAACCCTACGTCAACAATCGCCTACACCAGGCCCTAGTAACGTCTCTAATATGCGGGAACCTTCACCGCCAGAGCCACGCGAAATCCCACAGTATGAACCTACTGGTAATTTCGCTCTAAAACAAGCCGCCGAGCTTGTCCCTAGATTCGACGGAACTTCGTCTTCCGTCCTACAATTCATACGTGCATGCAAACGCGCGCGTGACACTGTACCGGCCACTGCAGAGCGTGCCCTCACAAAATTGCTCTGCAATAAACTCCACAATTAATCTTCATATCTCCACCGTCCGTCTGTCACTGTTCTTGAGTGCCATCCTTTTCTCTCTCTTGGTACCTGTAACAAAAACACAGTGACGGACGTGACAACATCATTTGTCGACCGATCATATGTTTGAAAATATTCTAAGTACTTTTGAAAATTACCAAAAATCGAAATTTTGGTAAAGTCTAAACAAACGCGAATTGAGAACATAACCTACAAATTTTTAGGTTAGTTTCATGATTTTCGCTCACGAGTCCAATGATATTTCAATCTTCGAGTTTGGGCCATTTTTGGCTATTTTAGGATTTTGACAGATTTTGGATTTTAGGTTATGTTGATGGATTTCAAACAGATGTACGTGGTGTTAAGGATTCATTGTTATGAAGGATTTTTAGGAGGTTTGGAATCTTTAAAGGGGAACGCTCGCTCTTATGTATCTAATTTTACATGTAGTCTTAAAGCTAACGTCGGAGGTGCGACCGACGTCACAGTGGCCTTGGATGCTGGCCGCAAGATGACACGTTGATGAGCTGGCAGAGGAACGTCACGGATGATTCGGCAACGGACCCTGGGAACGATGATCGTGTCTCGGCTGTCGTCGTCGTCGACTATGTCGATCACCTCTGGACAATCGACCGGATGTAGAACTGGCGTCGGAGCTCGCGAGAGGTCCGCGTGGTTGACCTCTTTAGGAGGGTTGCAAGGGCAACCGTATACAGAAACGTAATCGGACGCGTCACACGGAATGTGCTCGGTGGTTCCCAGAAGTTCTGTCCACTCGGTAGTGGCAATGATTTGATCGAGTACCGCTTTATTTCTTAACGCGCGTCTCAATTTAGCAAGTTGATACTTGCGTCCCGCTCGACGTGGGCGTCGCATGGGTAAGGAATAGTAATGATGGAATATTAATAAGATAATGATAATGAACTTCCATTTGTTGTTAACCTTTTTGGTAGTTAACTCGCTTCACGTCTATAGTGGCGGCTCAGCGTTTCCACTGCGCTCTTTAGACCAATTCTAGACGTGGCACGAGAACTTCTCTATGACTCGCTTCAAATTCCTTATTGGCGGCTCAGCGTTTCCACTGCGCACTTTAGACCAAGTCCGGATATGTCACGAGTTAAATATATTTGATGCAAGAACTGAATTGGAAGATGGTGTTGAACTAACACAAGAATAACAAGATCGAAGCACTGGTATAACAACGATATATTAAATAAGAACTGGTAAGTACACTGGTATACAATATGTAAGTAGTATTATAATAGGAGTAGTAATTGGATTAATGAATAATGGATATTGTAATATGTTATAGGATTAATGTATGAGAATTAGGACTTGAGTTGAGTTGAGTTAGAGTTGGAATTGGAATTGGAATTAGGAGTGAAGGATCGACACACTTCACTTTCGCGGAGCTAGACTGAACACGTCTGCTCTTGAAGCCGGACTGACTCTGAGGCCAGGTAGGCACGTCTGTGCGAGTCGCTGGCTGAAGGCGGACTGCTCGAGTCGCGAGATGGAGGCGGACTGATGCAAGCGTCCGCTCTGCCTTGCCTCCTTCGTTCGGAGTGGGGATAGCTGACGCTGCAGTCTCTTTGTTCTTCAGTCGTCGGAGTGGGAGAACCGCTGACGCAGCAGCGTCTTCGCTCCCGGGGACTGCACGTGCATTTCTGCTGACGCTGCAGTCTCGTGGCTGTCCTATTGCCCTCTACGAGCGTGGGACTGCTGATGCAGCAGTCTTTGGACTTCTCGACGTTTCTAGAAGCTTCTAGATGCTTCCAGAGTGATGCAATACTTTATTGCATTATGTGTCGTGGTGATGGGTTGAAACTGAGGTAAGGTGTTGATCAAGGTGAAGTTATGGTGATGGGTAGAGACGGAGATAAGGATTAGAACAATAGAATAATGAAATCTGAATACTATGCTCTTATGTCTAGGGGACGGTGTGTGGATCTTATGCAGATCAGACCTTGTATACATAGTGTGTGTACAAGGCCAACGTCGTACATCGGACGACGTAACACCTGTAAACTCACCGTTTTCGTTGCATCATCTCGCGCGTGATTCTTGTCGGGACACTTCTTGTAACCGCGTCGGACGTTCTTTTCTTGACTGCATCCATAGCAATATCGGTTGTCCTAGTGCATATGACAGCCCGCGGCTGTCTCGGCACGAAAGACCACTCCTCATTTTAATCATAATATCTCAACCGTCCGTCTGTCACTGTTCTCTTTTCTCTCTCCTGGTACCTGTAACAAAAACACAGTGACGGACGTGACAAATTTGGCGCAGTCGGTAGGACAACGAAGTGTTCGCCGATATTTGCATTAATAAGCCCCGACGCGTGTCAGTACGAAGTTCACATTTCTTAAATCCCATTTATATCTTTCAAAATGTCTCGCCCAATCACGCGATCTCAAAAGGATCTCCGAGCAGATCCTAACGCAGACCTTCCTCCAATGACCGAGGAAGAGCTACTCCTTTATGCGCAAGACCTCGCCCGTAGAGAGCAATATCTCAAAGAAGAAACTGATTTTATTGCCAAATTGCGTCTCAAATATGAAGAAGACGCACAAAACCAAAAGAATATGCTCGACGAAATACGAAAAGAGCTTCATAACATCCAAATCACGAGTCAAACCCTACGTCAACAGACGCCTACACCAGGCCCTAGTAACGTCTCTAATATGCGGGAACCTTCACCGCCAGAGCCACGCGAAATCCCACAGTATGAACCTACTGGAAATTTCGCTCTAAAACAAGCCGCCGAGCTTGTCCCTAGATTCGACGGAACTTCGTCTTCCGTCCTACAATTCATACGTGCATGCAAACGCGCGCGTGACACCGTACCGGCCACTGCAGAGCGTGCCCTCACGAAATTGCTCTGCAATAAACTCCACGATCGTGCTTATGCCGCTATAGAAGGCGAGCACATAGTCACAATTTCTGCACTATGCGAAAAGTTACGTACAGTGCTGGGCCCATACAAATTCGTGGACCAGTACCGTGGCGATCTCGCGAGTGTACTCCAAGCTCCAAACGAGCACATCTTAGACTTCATCAATCGCGTTAAAGACCTTCGAACCGCGATTCAAGATGCCACAGATATTGGCCTTGATTACGAAGAACTAGATCGCTTCGTAGTAGATTGTTTTCTACGAGGTCTCCTTCCCCAGCTGCGTGCCGAAGTGCTTCATTGCCCTTCGCGAAATCCTGCCACTGTTTTCGAAGCAGCCATCTCTGCTTACAGGCAGTATGAGTCAGACCAGACTCGTCGACGAGAATTGATCCGCGAAGAAAAACGAGTCAGCTTCTCTGATAACCGGCCGTATCGCCAGCGTTCCACGTACGAGTCCCCTCGTGACATTCCAGAGCGAACCCAAGAACGCCGCGATAACAGACCGGACTCGTCTCAGCAGTCCTCAAGAAACTCAAACCGGGACTCTTATCGCTCCCCGACGCCGCAACGGCGATGGGAAAATAATCCTCGCGACCAAAACACATACCGCGATGGTCGCACAGACCGCCCCTCAAGCCCTAACAAATTTTGCAACTACTGCAAAGTCCCCGGGCACGATATTCACGAGTGCCGTAAGCGCGCTTTTAATAATAATAGGAGGTCGGGAAACGAGTCCGGCCTCCCGACCGAAGCCAACCCAAGGCGGGAGGCCGCATCTTCAACCCAAACTACAGCCCGCACCCAAACGGCTATCCGGACGAACGACCAGTCCGACGATTCGTCTCAGCAGTAAATCTTGCTGCAGACTCACCAATCCCGCGCGTAAAAATCTCCGCCCCTCAATTACAAAAGAAGTGTGAATTTTTGTTAGACACGGGTTCGGAGATCAATTTAATTCGTGCGTCAAGTCTAGAACCAAATCTACCTATAGATCATACGAACACTATAGAAGTCCAAGGAATAACCGAGGGATCCATTCCAACTCTCGGTCAAATTAAAATACACTTACAGGGTCAAAACCCTATTGAATTTCATGTCTTGGAAGAAAACTTCCCAATTAACATCGACGGAATCCTCGGTTCTCCCTTCTTCAGAACAGGAGCCGAGATCTCCTTTGCGAATGAATACATTACGATAGGAAACATTCGGGTTCCCTTCTCGAACCCTTGCGCGCCCACGGCTGAGCCTCGCGATGAATTGGCAGCAGAGGTTATTTCAATGCCTTCGTCTATGACCAACGATCTCGTTAAAACTCCAGCCGCCAAGCGTGAGGAACATTCGGCAAGGAACGTTCGAGTGTCTTCCTCAAATCCTCGTCCACCCGCGGTCAGACCTTGCAGAGCTCCGGTGACGGAGGTTATTTCAATGCCTCCTCGGGATTCGATCGAGTACTCCCTAGAGAAAAACGCCGTGAAAAGCCGGCCGGAATCGAAGGAGACTCGAGAGATATCGGAGTACACTGCGAGAAGTCGGGTCGTGGAGCGTGAGGATCGAGTCCGAACAAAGACTCCTCTGAAATCCGAAGAATTCGTCCTCGAACCTCGTACCGTTGCGTGCATAGCGGTCGACGTCGAAGGACCCAAACAGGGATATATCCGCCGTGTTAATGTAGCGCCGGATGTATTCCTGGGTGACTGCGTCGTCACCAATCGTAAAGGCAAAGCGAGCCTCCGGTGTTTTAACACCTCGTCGGAAAGAGTTTCATTTCGATTGCCCCCATTGGAGATGGAAGAAATCGAGTCGTACTCTTCCGACCTTACTAATTCCGGGAACTATCCCGACGCATTCGGTAACCATCCCGACCTTTCTAATTCCGGGTACTATCCCGACGCATTCGGTAACCATCCCGACCTTACTAATTCCGGGAACTATCCCGACGCATTCGGTAACCATCCCGACCTTTCTAATTCCGGGTATCATCCCGACGCATTCGGTAACCATCCCGACCTTACTAACTCCGGTAACCAGCCCGATTCTTATACTAACTCCGGTAACCAGCCCGATTCTTATTCTAACTCCGGTAACCATCCCGATTCTCATACTAACTCCGGTAACCAGCCCGATTCTTATTCTAACTCCGGTAACCAGCCCGATTCTTATTCTAACTCCGGTAACCAGCCCGATCTTTATACTAACTCCGGTAACCAGCCCGACTTTTATACTAACTCCGGTAACCAGCCCGATCAATTCCAAGACCAACTCCATTCCTACGACAATCAAAGATCTTCAAGACCCATATGTAAGCAGGTCTGTTCTATATTGCACAATAAATCCAGTGACAGTTCTAAACCAGAGAAGGATATCAAAGCCTCCAGAGTAAAAGAACTTCTTAACTTACTTCAAAATCATATCTTTGATGATCCACAGAAACTCGATTCCTTTCAACTTCCATCTGCACGTTGCCATGCGAAGCGAAACAAATACGATAAAATTAATCTCTGCGCTACAGCGAAATACGCGTCAGCAAGAAAGAAATATAAATCCGAGTACCCTCGCGATAACAGATACCCCTACCAGATTAAACGAGCGAAATACGAAACCTCTGATCAGCAAAATCTCCTTCCACCACTGGAAGATCAGCATATCACATCGCAACACCGCTCCTCCGAAGCAGCAATCGCCTCAGAAGACCGTCAGTCCTTAGACACACACGAAACTGTAATCATGCAGCCGATCCAAGTTGCCATCTTACTCTCTCTAGCCACGCGAGTGTACACCCTCATCGGATACGATTGTGGAGGATCTACACTGAACACGACAACGTTCTCCATCATCGATATTCCTGATTGCGAGCCTGAAGAAATCAAGCCCACGGAGGACTCAGTAAAAATCCAATTGCTACAACTAGCAGAGTTTACTCAGACGAGAGTAATCCAGTGCCACATAGAAATCGACCGTACGATATTCTATTGCGGCATGCACTCACATGTTTCCATCGTCACGAACGGACGACAGGAATATTTACTGGCAACCACCAGTGAAACCTGTTCCGAGTTACAGAAGACCGGAACAATCCTCATCACTCCGACCGCCCAGGTCACGGGAGTCCAGCCCAATTCTACTACATCCCGCAGCCTCACATTGGCGGGAGAACTTCAAAATAACGGGCAATGCGCGGGAACAACGTACAACGACCCATTCGGCACTTGGACCAGTGTCGTTGTACAGGCCATTGTTCGAATAACCCTGAGGGACTACACAGCAACAGTGAAGCTCTCTACAGGTCAGATCCATCTACAGTCAGGACAAATATGCTCCTTCACAAAAGGAAGCTGCCTTGATACGCAAGATGGACATACATTCTGGGACGTCGTTCCCAACGATTACTGCAAGTTCAATAGCTACGACGTTCTTTACGAAGGACTAGCTACCAGAGTTTCTACAAAGACAAAGTTCTCACCTACACTATATATGGTGGAATCTGAAGACACCACATTCGCGTTGACAGAATCTGGTCGTACATCAATTTGCGGTTATATTATTATTCGCACGGAGCACCCCAAGCTCTTTATTCTGGATACAAGTTTGTCCGGTAAATTCAAGGAACGCACTCACACCATAGTAAACAATCTGGACATATTCACCTACGTGAATAGTAAGTTCATCTACGTAGAAAAACATCTGAAAAGTCAACTTACCCAGTTGTACCAGGATGTCATCCGGCAAAAGTGCGAACTGGAGAAACAGGTCCTTCAAAACGCACTAACAATGTTACACTCATCACCTGAAGAAATAGCAGCTGCCATTATGCGAGAACCAGGATTCGTCGCAGTTCCAGCTGGAGAAGTGGTGCATATTATAAAGTGCATTCCAGTAACCGTACAAGTTCGGAAAACGGATAAGTGTTTCGATGAACTTCCGATCACTTACCAGAATTCTTCCAAATTCTTAAAACCAGGAGACCATATTATAGTTGCCACAGGTACAGAAAAGCCGTGCAATGAACTCCTGCCGCCTCTCTACAACAAATATCGCAGCAGGCGGAATCTATTCCCAAGAGGATCTCAACAAACTACAGGACCACATCATGTTTCCAGTGGAAAGAGTGGCCGTAATAAATTCTATCGCCCAAGGAGCATCCGGCAGAGATTACGCAACAGGGAACGTTAATATGTTCAACCTGCTTGACGAAAACTCCCTGCAACAGATAGCGGAGTCAACAGCACAAAAACTGTGGTCAGGATTCACCACATTTGGTTCAATCAGTGCCGGAGTGCTAGGAATATATATAGCAATCCGAACAATAAAGACTATCATAAGTACCGTAATCAATGGTATTGCATTGCACTCACTTTACGGATGGAGTTTGCATCTAGCAGTCGCCGTATGGAGCTCCCTCACAAGATTCTTCATCTTCCTGAAGCAAAAGGACAATACTTACACGTATGCAGCAAGATACAGGAAAAGTGCAAGTGAAAGTGTTAGTGAACAAAGTGATTCCCCACCCACCCTAAACCCCGAGAAAAGACAGTCGAAAAATGAACATTGCGAATACGACTTGTCGGACATTACAAAACCAGCCCCAGTCCCACGTGCCGACACCGACAACATTTCAGTGCGACCAGTGTTTCGTACAAATATAGGAAATACTCGCCGAGAACTGTGCTCCCTGCGCGGAGTACCTCCGGACGATGCGTCGCATGAATGAGTGTGTGATCGAGTGTTGGGCGAGAAATTTCTTCCTTTGTAAGAAATTTCTTTTCCGCGTTGGGAGGTGTTACGTCGTCCGATGTACGACGTTGGCCTTGTACACACACTATGTATACAAGGTCTGATCTGCATAAGATCCATACACCGTCCCCTAGACATAAGAACATAATATTAAGATCTCATTATTCTATTGTTCTAATCCTTATCTCCGTCTCTACCCATCACCATAACTTCACCTTGATCAACACCTTACCCCAGTTTCAACCCATCACCACGACACATAATGCAATAAAGTATTGCATCACTCTGGAAGCATCTAGAAGCTTCTAGAAACGTCGAGAAGTCCAAAGACTGCTGCATCAGCAGTCCCACGCTCGTAGAGGGCAATAGGACAGCCACGAGACTGCAGCGTCAGCAGAAATGCACGTGCAGTCCCCGGGAGCAAAGACGCTGCTGCGTCAGCGGTTCTCCCACTCCGACGACTGAAGAACAAAGAGACTGCAGCGTCAGCCATCCCCACTCCGACCGAAGGAGGCAGGGCAGAGCGGACGCTTGCATCAGTCCGCCTTCAGCCAGCGACTCGAACGGTCCGCTCCAAGCGAGCGACTCGCACGGACATGCCAGTCCGGCTTCTTCCGACTTCAAGAGCAGACGTGTTCAGTCTAGCTCCGCGAAAGTGAAGTGTGTCGATCCTTCACTCCTAATTCCAATTCCAATTCCAACTCTAACTCAACTCAACTCAAGTCCTAATTCTCATGCATTAATCCTATAACATATTACAATATCCATTATTCATTAATCCAATTACTACTCCTATTATAATATTACTTACATATTGTATACCAGTGTACTTACCAGTTCTTATTTAATATATCGTTGTTATACCAGTGCTTCGATCTTGTTATTCTTGTGTTAGTTCAACACCATCTTCCAATTCAGTTCTTGCATCGAATATATTAAACTCGTGACATATCCGGACTTGGTCTAAAGTGCGCAGTGGAAACGCTGAGCCGTCAATAAGGAATTTGAAGCGAGTCATAGAGAAGTTCTCGTGCCACGTCTAGAATTGGTCTAAAGTGCGCAGTGGAAACGCTGAGCCGCCACTATTGACGTGAAGCGAGTTAACTACCAAAAAGGTTAATAACAAGTGGAAGTTCATTTTCATTATATTATTATTATTCCATCATTACTATTCCTTACCCATGCGACGCCCACGTCGAGCGGGACGCAAGTATCAACTTGCTAAATTGAGACGCGCGTTGAGAAATAAAGCGGTGCTCGATCAAATCATTGCCACTACCGAGTGGACAGAACTTCTGGGAACCACCGAGCACATTCCGTGTGACGCGTCCGATTACGTTTCTGTATACGGTTGCCCTTGCAACCCTCCTAAAGAGGTCGACCACGCGGACCTCTCGCGAGCTCCGACGCCAGTTCTACATCCGGTCGATTGTCCAGAGGTGATCGACATAGCCGACGACGACGACAGCCGAGACACGATCATCGTTCCCAGGGTCCGTTGCCGAATCATCCGTGACGTTCCTCTGCCAGCTCATCAACGTGTCGTCTTGCGGCCAGCATCCAAGGCCACTAACGTCGTCCCGAACCGAGCAGCAGCAACTCTGCCAGATCTTCCCCACCTCGAGGACATCTGTATAGAAGACCCGATGTACGACACCTACTGCCAGTACCGCCAGTTCCTGCTGCAACAATATTATTAGGCGTTAATACAGCATTGCGGTGAGTCGTATAATGTCTTGTATAATTGCTGAATCCTGTAAACTCACCGTTTTCGTTGCATCATCTCGCGCGTGATTCTTGTCGGACACTTCTTGTAACCGCGTCGGACGTTCTCTCCTTGACTGCATCCATAGCAATATCGGTTGTCCTAGTGCATATGACAGCCCGCGGCTGTCTCGGCACGAAAGACCACTCCTCAATTACTTTTCATATATCCACCGTCCGTCTGTCACTGTTCTTGAGTGCCATCCTTTTCTCTCTCTTGGTACCTGTAACAAAAACACAGTGACGGACGTGACAAATTTGGCGCAGTCGGTAGGACATCGAAGTGGTCGCCGATATTTGCATTAATAAGCCCCGACGCGTGTCAGTGCGAAGTTCACATTTCTTAAATCCCATTTATATCTTTCAAAATGTCTCGCCCAATCACGCGATCTCAAAAGGATCTCCGAGCAGATCCTAACGCAGACCTTCCTCCAATGACCGAGGAAGAGCTACTCCTTTATGCGCAAGACCTCGCCCGTAGAGAGCAATATCTCAAAGAGGAAACTGATTTTATTGCCAAATTGCGTCTCAAATATGAAGAAGACGCACAAAACCAAAAGAATATGCTCGACGAAATACGAAAAGAGCTTCATAACATCCAAATCACGAGTCAAACCCTACGTCAACAATCGCCTACACCAGGCCCTAGTAACGTCTCTAATATGCGGGAACCTTCACCGCCAGAGCCACGCGAAATCCCACAGTATGAACCTACTGGTAATTTCGCTCTAAAACAAGCCGCCGAGCTTGTCCCTAGATTCGACGGAACTTCGTCTTCCGTCCTACAATTCATACGTGCATGCAAACGCGCGCGTGACACCGTACCGGCCACTGCAGAGCGTGCCCTCACGAAATTGCTCTGCAATAAACTCCACGATCGTGCTTATGCCGCTATAGAAGGCGAGCACATATCCACAATTTCTGCACTATGCGAAAAGTTACGTACAGTGCTGGGCCCATACAAATTCGTGGACCAGTACCGTGGCGATCTCGCAAGTGTACTCCAAGCTCCAAACGAGCACATTTTAGATTTCATCAATCGCGTTAAAGACCTTCGAACCGCGATTCAAGATGCCACAGATATTGGCCTTGATTACGAAGAACTAGATCGCTTCGTAGTAGATTGTTTTCTACGAGGTCTCCTTCCCCAGCTGCGTGCCGAAGTGCTTCATTGCCCTTCGCGAAATCCTGCCACTGTTTTCGAAGCAGCCATCTCTGCTTACAGGCAGTATGAGTCAGACCAGACTCGTCGACGAGAACTGATCCGCGAAGAAAAACGAGTCAGCTTCTCTGATAACCGGCCGTATCGCCCGCGTTCCACGTTCGAGTCCCCTCGTGACATTCCAGAGCGAACTCAAGAACGCCGCGATAACAGATCGGACTCGTCTCAGCAGTCCTCGAGAAACTTAAACCGGGACTCTTATCGCTCCCCGACGCCGCAACGGCGATGGGAAAATAATCCTCGCGGCCAAAACACGTACCGCGATGGTCGCACAGATCGCCCCTCAAGCCCTAACAAATTTTGCAACTATTGCAAAATCCCCGGGCACGATATTCACGAGTGCCGTAAGCGCGCTTTTAATAATAATAGGAGGTCGGGAAACGAGTCCGGCCTCCCGACCGAAGCCAACCCCAGGCGGGAGGCCGCATCTTCAACCCAAACTACAGCCCGTGTCACGTCCGTCACTGTGTTTTTGTTACAGGTACCAGGAGAGAGAAAAGAGAACAGTGACAGACGGACGGTTGAGATATTATGATTAAAATGAGGAGTGGTCTTTCGTGCCGAGACAGCCGCGGGCTGTCATATGCACTAGGACAACCGATATTGCTATGGATGCAGTCAAGAAAAGAACGTCCGACGCGGTTACAAGGAGTGTCCCGACAAGAATCGCGCGCGAGTGGATGCAACGAGAACGGTGAGTTTACAGGATTCAACAATTATACAAGATATTATACGACTCACCGCAATGTTGTATTAACGCCTAATAATATTGTTGCAGCAGGAACTGGCGGTACTGACAGTAGGTGTCGTACATCGGATCTTCTATACAGATGTCCTCGAGGTGGGGAAGATCTGGCAGAGTTGCTGCTGCTCGGTTCGGGACGACGTTAGTGGCCTTGGATGCTGGCCGCAAGACGACACGTTGATGAGCTGGCAGAGAGACGTCACGGATGATTCGGCAACGGACCCTGGGAACGATGATCGTGTCTCGGCTGTCGTCGTCGTCGGCTATGTCGATTACCTCAGGACGATCGACCGGATGCAGAACTGGCGTCGGAGCTCGCGAGAGGTCCGCGTGGTTGACCTCTTTAGGAGGGTTGCAAGGGCAACCGTATACAGAAACGTAATCGGACGCGTCACACGGAATGTGCTCGGTGGTTCCCAGAAGTTCTGTCCACTCGGTAGTGGCAATGATTTGATCGAGCACCGCTTTATTTCTTAACGCGCGTCTCAATTTAGCAAGTTGATACTTGCGTCCCGCTCGACGTGGGCGTCGCATGGGTAAGGAATAGTAATGATGGAATATTAATAATATAATGAAAATGAACTTCCATTTGTTGTTAACCTTTTAGGTAGTTAACTCGCTTCACGTCTATAGTGGCGGCTCAGCGTTTCCACTGCGCTCTTTAGACCAATTCTAGACGTGGCACGAGAACTTCTCTATGACTCGCTTCAAATTCCTTATTGGCGGCTCAGCGTTTCCACTGCGCACTTTAGACCAAGTCCGGATATGTCACGAGTTTAATGTATTCGATGCAAGAACTGAATTGGAAGATGGTGTTGAACTAACACAAGAATAACAAGATCGAAACACTGGTATAACAACGATATATTAAATAAGAACTGGTAAGTACACTGGTATACAATATGTAAGTAATATTATAATAGGAGTAGTAATTGGATTAATGAATAATGGATATAGTAATATGTTGTAGGAATAATGTATGAGTTGAGTTGAGTTGAGTTAGAATTGGAATTGGAATTGGAATTAGGAGTGAAGGATCGACACACTTCACTTTCGCGGAGCTAGACTGAACACGTCTGCTCTTGAAGTCGGAAGAAGCCGGACTGGCACGTCCGTGCGAGTCGCTCGCTTGGAGCGGACCGTTCGAGTCGCTGTCTGGAGGCGGACTGATGCAAGCGTCCGCTCTGCCTTGCCTCCTTCGTTCGGAGTGGGGATAGCTGACGCTGCAGTCTCATTGTTCTTCAGTCGTCGGAGTGGGAGAACCGCTGACGCAGCAGCGTCTTCGCTCCCGGGGACTGCACGTGCATTTCTGCTGACGCTGCAGTCTCGTGGCTGTCCTATTGCCCTCTACGAGCGTGGGACTGCTGATGCAGCAGTCTTTGGACTTCTCGACGTTTCTAGAAGCTTCTAGATGCTTCCAGAGTGATGCAATACTTTATTGCATTTTGTGTCGTGGTGATGGGTTGAAACTGAGGTAAGGTGTTGATCAAGGTGAAGTTATGGTGATGGGTAGAGACGGAGATAAGGATTAGAACAATAGAATAATGAGATCTTAATACTATGCTCTTATGTCTAGGGGACGGTGTATGGATCTTATGCAGATCAGACCTTGTATACATAGTGTGTGTACAAGGCCAACGTCGTACATCGGACGACGTAACACCTCCCAACGCGGAAAAGAAATTTCTTACAAGGAAGAAATTTCTCGCTCAACACTCGATTACACACTCATTCATGCGACGCATCGTCCGGAGGTACTCCGCGCAGGGAGCACAGTTCTCGGCGAGTATTTCCTATATTTGTACGAAACACTGGTCGCACTGAAATGTTGTCGGTGTCGGCACGTGGGGCTGGGGCTGGTTTTGTAATGTCCGACAAGTCGTATTCGCAATGTTCATTTTTCGACTGTCTTTTCTCGGGGTTTAGGGTGGGTGGGGAATCACTTTGTTCACTAACACTTTCACTTGCACTTTTCCTGTATCTTGCTGCATACGTGTAAGTATTGTCCTTTTGCTTCAGGAAGATGAAGAATCTTGTGAGGGAGCTCCATACGGCGACTGCTAGATGCAAACTCCATCCGTAAAGTGAGTGCAATGCAATACCATTGATTATGGTACTTATGATAGTCTTTATTGTTCGGATTGCTATATATATTCCTAGCACTCCAGCACTGATTGAACCAAATGTGGTGAATCCTGACCACAGTTTTTGTGCTGTTGATTCCGCTATCTGTTGCAGGGAGTTTTCGTCAAGCAGGTTGAACATATTAACGTTTCCTGTTGCGTAATCTCTGCCGGATGCTCCTTGGGCGATAGAATTTATTACGGCCACTCTTTCCACTGGAAACATGATGTGGTCCTGTAGTTTGTTGAGATCCTCTTGGGAATAAATTCCGCCTGTTGCGATATTTGTTGGATCCACGTACTTCCACGTGGGTTTGATGAGCGGTTGTAATGTTGCTGGGGCAACGGTCTCTGTGAGTGACGGCGTTAAACGATACCAAATTCCGTTTATTTTGTAGAGAGGCGGCAGGAGTTCATTGCATGGCTTTTCTGTACCTGTGGCAACTATAATATGGTCTCCTGGCTTTAAGAACTTGGAAGAATTCTGGTAAGTGATCGGAAGTTCATCGAAACACTTATCCGTTTTCCGAACTTGTACGGTTACTGGAATGCACTTTATAATATGCACCACTTCTCCAGCTGGAACTGCGACGAATCCTGGTTCTCGCATAATGGCAGCTGCTATTTCTTCCGGTGATGAGTGTAACATCGTTAGTGCGTTTTGAAGGACCTGTTTCTCCAGTTCGCACTTTTGCCGGATGACATCCTGGTACAACTGGGTAAGTTGACTTTTCAGATGTTTTTCTACGTAGATGAACTTACTATTCACGTAGGTGAATATGTCCAGATTGCTTACTATGGTGTGAGTGCGTTCCTTGAATTTACCGGACAAACTTGTATCCAGAATAAAGAGCTTGGGGTGCTCCGTGCGAATAATAATATAACCGCAAATTGATGTACGACCAGATTCTGTCAACGCGAATGTGGTGTCTTCAGATTCCACCATATATAGTGTAGGTGAGAACTTTGTCTTTGTAGAAACTCTGGTAGCTAGTCCTTCGTAGAGAACGTCGTAGCTATTGAACTTGCAGTAATCGTTGGGAACGACATCCCAGAATGTATGTCCATCTTGCGTATCAAGGCAGCTTCCTTTTGTGAAGGAGCATATTTGTCCTGACTGTAGATGGATCTGACCTGTAGAGAGCTTCACTGTTGCTGTGTAGTCCCTCAGGGTTATTCGAACAATGGCCTGTACAACGACACTGGTCCAAGTGCCGAATGGGTCGTTGTACGTTGTTCCCGCGCATTGCCCGTTATTTTGAAGTTCTCCCGCCAATGTGAGGCTGCGGGATGTAGTAGAATTGGGCTGGACTCCCGTGACCTGGGCGGTCGGAGTGATGAGGATTGTTCCGGTCTTCTGCAACTCGGAACAGGTTTCACTGGTGGTTGCCAGTAAATATTCCTGTCGTCCGTTCGTGACGATGGAAACATGTGAGTGCATGCCACAATAGAATATCGTGCGGTCGATTTCTATGTGGCACTGGATTACTCTCGTCTGAGTAAACTCTGCTAGTTGTAGCAATTGGATTTTTACTGAGTCCTCCGTGGGCTTGATTTCTTCAGGCTCGCAATCAGGAATATCGATGATGGAGAACGTTGTCGTGTTCAGTGTAGATCCTCCACAATCGTATCCGATGAGGGTGTACACTCGCGTGGCTATAGAGAGTAAGATGGCAACTTGGATCGGCTGCATGATTACAGTTTCGTGTGTGTCTAAGGACTGACGGTCTTCTGAGGCGATTGCTGCTTCGGAGGAGCGGTGTTGCGATGTGATATGCTGATCTTCCTGTGGTGGAAGGAGATTTTGCTGACCAGAGGTTTCGTATTTCGCTCGTTTAATCTGGTAGGGGTATCTGTTATCGCGAGGGTACTCGGATTTATATTTCTTTCTTGCTGACGCGCATTTCGCTGTAGCGCAGAGATTAATTTTATCGTATTCGTTTCGCTTCGCATGGCAACGTGCAGATGGAAGTTGAAAGGAATCGAGTTTCTGTGGATCATCAAAGATATGATTTCGAAGTAAGTTATGAAGTTCTTTTACTTTGGAGGCTTTGATATCCTTCTCTGGTTTAGAACTGTCGCTGGATTTATTGTGCAATATAGAACAGACCTGCTTACATATGGGTCTTGAAGATCTTTGATTGTCGTAGGAATGGAGTTGGTCTTGGAATTGATCGGGCTGGTTACCGGAGTTAGAATAAGGATCGGGCTGGTTACCGGAATTAGTATAAGAATCGGGCTGGTTACCGGAGTTAGTATAATGATCGGGCTGGTTACCGGAGTTAGTATAAGAATCGGGCTGGTTACCGGAGTTAGTAATGTCGGGATGGTTACCGAATACGTCGGGATGATACCCGGAATTAGTAAGGTCGGGATGGTTACCGAATACGTCGGGATAGTACCCGGAATTAGAAAGGTCGGGATGGTTACCGAATGCGTCGGGATGATACCCGGAATTAGAAAGGTCGGGATGGTTACCGAATGCGTCGGGATGATACCCGGAATTAGAAAGGTCGGAAGAGTACGACTCGATTTCTTCCATCTCCAATGGGGGCAATCGAAATGAAACTCTTTCCGACGAGGTGTTAAAACACCGGAGGCTCGCTTTGCCTTTACGATTGGTGACGACGCAGTCACCCAGGAATACATCCGGCGCTACATTAACACGGCGGATATATCCCTGTTTGGGTCCTTCGACGTCGACCGCTATACACGCAACGGTACGAGGTTCGAGGACGAATTCTTCGGATTTCGGAGGAGTCTTTGTTCGGACTCGATCCTCACGCTCCACGATCCGACTTCTCGCAGTGTACTCCGATATCTCTCGAGTCTCCTTCGATTCCGGCCGGCTTTTCACGGCGTTTTTCTCTAGGGAGTACTCGATTGAATCCCGAGGAGGCATTGAAATAACCTCCGTCACCGGGGCTCTGCAAGGTCTGACCGCAGGTGCACGAGGATTTGAGGAAGACACTCGAACGTTCCTTGCCGAATGTTCCTCACGCTTGGCGGCTGGAGTTTTAACGAGATCGTTGGTCATAGACGAAGGCATTGAAATAACCTCTGCTGCCAATTTATCGCGAGGCTCAGCCGTGGGCGCGCGAGGGTTCGAGAAGGGAACCCGAATGTTTCCTATCGTTATGGATTGATTCGCAAAGGAGATCTCGGCTCCTGTTCTGAAGAAGGGAGAACCGAGGATTCCGTCGATGTTAATTGGGAAGTTTTCTTCCAAGACATGAAATTCGATAGGGTTTTGACCCTGTAAGTGTATTTTAATTTGACCGAGAGTTGGAATGGATCCCTCGGTTATTCCTTGGACTTCTATAGTGTTCGTATGATCTATAGGTAGATTTGGTTCTAGACTTGACGCACGAATTAAATTGATCTCCGAACCCGTGTCTAACAAAAATTCACACTTCTTTTGTAATTGAGGGGCGGAGATTTTTACGCGCGGAATTGGTGAGTCTGCAGCAAGATTTATTGCTGAGACGAATCGTCGGACTGGTCGTTCGTCCGGATAGCTGTTTGGGTGCGGGCTGTAGTTTGAGTTGAAGATGCGGCCTCCCGCCTTGGGTTGGCTTCGGTCGGGAGGCCGGACTCGTTTCCCGACCTCCTATTATTATTAAAAGCGCGCTTACGGCACTCGTGAATATCGTGCCCGGGGACTTTGCAATAGTTGCAAAATTTGTTAGGGCTTGAGGGGCGATCTGTGCGACCATCGCGGTACGTGTTTTGGCCGCGAGGATTATTTTCCCATCGCCGTTGCGGCGTCGGGGAGCGATAAGAGTCCCGGTTTAAGTTTCTTGAGGACTGCTGAGACGAGTCCGGTCTGTTATCGCGGCGTTCTTGAGTTCGCTCTGGAATGTCACGAGCGGACTCGTACGTGGAACGCGGGCGATACGGCCGGTTATCAGAGAAGCTGACTCGTTTTTCTTCGCGGATCAATTCTCGTCGACGAGTCTGGTCTGACTCATACTGCCTGTAAGCAGAGATGGCTGCTTCGAAAACAGTGGCAGGATTTCGCGAAGGGCAATGAAGCACTTCGGCACGCAGCTGGGGAAGGAGACCTCGTAGAAAACAATCTACTACGAAGCGATCTAGTTCTTCGTAATCAAGGCCAATATCTGTGGCATCTTGAATCGCGGTTCGAAGGTCTTTAATGCGATTGATGAAGTCTAAGATGTGCTCGTTTGGAGCTTGAAGTACACTCGCGAGATCGCCACGGTACTGGTCAACGAATTTGTATGGGCCCAGTACTGTTCGTAATTTCTCGCATAGTGCAGAAATTGTGAATATGTGCTGGCCTTCTATAGCGGCATAAGCACGATCGTGGAGTTTATTGCAGAGCAATTTTGTGAGGGCACGCTCTGCAGTGGCCGGTACGGTGTCACGCGCGCGTTTGCATGCACGTATGAATTGTAGGACGGAAGACGAAGTTCCGTCGAATCTAGGGACAAGCTCGGCGGCTTGTTTTAGAGCGAAATTACCAGTAGGTTCATACTGTGGGATTTCGCGTGGCTCTGGCGGTGAAGGTTCCCGCATATTAGAGACGTTACTAGGGCCTGGTGTAGGCGATTGTTGACGTAGGGTTTGACTCGTGATTTGGATGTTGCGAAGCTCTTTTCGTATTTCGTCGAGCATATTCTTTTGGTTTTGTGCGTCTTCTTCATATTTGAGACGCAATTTGGCAATGAAATCTGTTTCCTCTTTGAGATATTGCTCTCTACGGGCGAGGTCTTGCGCATAAAGGAGTAGCTCTTCCTCGGTCATTGGGGGAAGGTCTGCGTTAGGATCTGCTTGGAGATCCCTTTGAGATCGCGTGATTGGGCGAGACATTTTGGAGGATATAAATGAGATTTAAAATGTGAATTTCGTACTGACACGCGTCGGGGCTTATTAATGCAAATATCGGCGACCACTTCGATGTCCTACCGACTGCGCCAAATTTGTCACGTCCGTCACTGTGTTTTTGTTACAGGTACCAGGAGAGAGAAAAGAGAACAGTGACAGACGGACGGTTGAGATATTATGATTAAAATGAGGAGTGGTCTTTCGTGCCGAGACAGCCGCGGGCTGTCATATGCACTAGGACAACCGATATTGCTATGGATGCAGTCAAGAAAAGAACGTCCGACGCGGTTACAAGGAGTGTCCCGACAAGAATCGCGCGCGAGTGGATGCAACGAGAACGGTGAGTTTACAGGATTCAACAATTATACAAGATATTATACGACTCACCGCAATGTTGTATTAACGCCTAATAATATTGTTGCAGCAGGAACTGGCGGTACTGACAGTAGGTGTCGTACATCGGATCTTCTATACAGATGTCCTCGAGGTGGGGAAGATCTGGCAGAGTTGCTGCTGCTCGGTTCGGGACGACGTTAGTGGCCTTGGATGCTGGCCGCAAGACGACACGTTGATGAGCTGGCAGAGAGACGTCACGGATGATTCGGCAACGGACCCTGGGAACGATGATCGTGTCTCGGCTGTCGTCGTCGTCGGCTATGTCGATTACCTCAGGACGATCGACCGGATGCAGAACTGGCGTCGGAGCTCGCGAGAGGTCCGCGTGGTTGACCTCTTTAGGAGGGTTGCAAGGGCAACCGTATACAGAAACGTAATCGGACGCGTCACACGGAATGTGCTCGGTGGTTCCCAGAAGTTCTGTCCACTCGGTAGTGGCAATGATTTGATCGAGCACCGCTTTATTTCTTAACGCGCGTCTCAATTTAGCAAGTTGATACTTGCGTCCCGCTCGACGTGGGCGTCGCATGGGTAAGGAATAGTAATGATGGAATATTAATAATATAATGAAAATGAACTTCCATTTGTTGTTAACCTTTTAGGTAGTTAACTCGCTTCACGTCTATAGTGGCGGCTCAGCGTTTCCACTGCGCTCTTTAGACCAATTCTAGACGTGGCACGAGAACTTCTCTATGACTCGCTTCAAATTCCTTATTGGCGGCTCAGCGTTTCCACTGCGCACTTTAGACCAAGTCCGGATATGTCACGAGTTTAATGTATTCGATGCAAGAACTGAATTGGAAGATGGTGTTGAACTAACACAAGAATAACAAGATCGAAACACTGGTATAACAACGATATATTAAATAAGAACTGGTAAGTACACTGGTATACAATATGTAAGTAATATTATAATAGGAGTAGTAATTGGATTAATGAATAATGGATATAGTAATATGTTGTAGGAATAATGTATGAGTTGAGTTGAGTTGAGTTAGAATTGGAATTGGAATTGGAATTAGGAGTGAAGGATCGACACACTTCACTTTCGCGGAGCTAGACTGAACACGTCTGCTCTTGAAGTCGGAAGAAGCCGGACTGGCACGTCCGTGCGAGTCGCTCGCTTGGAGCGGACCGTTCGAGTCGCTGTCTGGAGGCGGACTGATGCAAGCGTCCGCTCTGCCTTGCCTCCTTCGTTCGGAGTGGGGATAGCTGACGCTGCAGTCTCATTGTTCTTCAGTCGTCGGAGTGGGAGAACCGCTGACGCAGCAGCGTCTTCGCTCCCGGGGACTGCACGTGCATTTCTGCTGACGCTGCAGTCTCGTGGCTGTCCTATTGCCCTCTACGAGCGTGGGACTGCTGATGCAGCAGTCTTTGGACTTCTCGACGTTTCTAGAAGCTTCTAGATGCTTCCAGAGTGATGCAATACTTTATTGCATTTTGTGTCGTGGTGATGGGTTGAAACTGAGGTAAGGTGTTGATCAAGGTGAAGTTATGGTGATGGGTAGAGACGGAGATAAGGATTAGAACAATAGAATAATGAGATCTTAATACTATGCTCTTATGTCTAGGGGACGGTGTATGGATCTTATGCAGATCAGACCTTGTATACATAGTGTGTGTACAAGGCCAACGTCGTACATCGGACGACGTAACACCCGCACCCAAACAGCTATCCGGACGAACGACCAGTCCGACGATTCGTCTCAGCAGTAAATCTTGCTGCAGACTCACCAATTCCGCGCGTAAAAATCTCCGCCCCTCAATTACAAAAGAAGTGTGAATTTTTGTTGGACACGGGTTCGGAGATCAACTTAATTCGTGCGTCAAGTCTAGAACCAAATCTACCTATAGATCATACGAACACTATAGAAGTCCAAGGAATAACCGAGGGATCCATTCCAACTCTCGGTCAAATTAAAATACACTTACAGGGTCAAAACCCTATCGAATTTCATGTATTGGAAGAAAACTTCCCAATTAACATCGACGGAATCCTCGGTTCTCCCTTCTTCAGAACAGGAGCCGAGATCTCCTTTGCGAATGAATACATAACGATAGGAAACATTCGGGTTCCCTTCTCGAACCCTTGCGCGCCCACGGCTGAGCCTCGCGATAAATTGGCAGCAGAGGTTATTTCAATGCCTTCGTCTATGACCAACGATCTCGTTAAAACTCCAGCCGCCAAGCGTGAGGAACATTCGGCAAGGAACGTTCGAGTGTCTTCCTCAAATCCTCGTGCACCCGCGGTCAGACCTTGCAGAGCTCCGGTGACGGAGGTTATTTCAATGCCTCCTCGGGATTCGATCGAGTGCTCCCTAGAGAAAAACGCCGTGAAAAGCCGGCCGGAATCGAAGGAGACTCGAGAGATATCGGAGTACACTGCGAGAAGTCGGATCGTGGAGCGTGAGGATCGAGTCCGAACAAAGACTCCTCCGAAATCCGAAGAATTCGTCCTCGAACCTCGTACCGTTGCGTGCATAGCGGTCGACGTCGAAGGACCTAAACAGGGATATATCCGCCGTGTTAACGTATCGCCGGATGTATTCCTGGGTGACTGCGTTGTCACCAATCGTAAAGGCAAAGCGAGCCTCCGGTGTTTTAACACCTCGTCGGAAAGAGTTTCATTTCGATTGCCCCCATTGGAGATGGAAGAAATCGAGTCGTACTCTTCCGACCTTTCTAATTCCGGGTATCATCCCGACGCATTCGGTAACCATCCCGACCTTTCTAATTCCGGGAACCATCCCGACGTATTCGGTAACCATCCCGACCATTCTACTTCCGGGTATCATCCCGACGTATTCGGTAACCATCCCGACCTTACTAACTCCGGTAACCAGCCCGATTCTTATACTAACTCCGGTAACCAGCCCGATCATTATTCTAACTCCGGTAACCAGCCCGATTCTTATACTAACTCCGGTAACCAGCCCGATTCTTATTCTAACTCCGGTAACCAGCCCGATCATTATTCTAACTCCGGTAACCAGCCCGATCAATTCCAAGACCAACTCCATTCCTACGACAATCAAAGATCTTCAAGACCCATATGTAAGCAGGTCTGTTCTATATTGCACAATAAACCCAGTGACAGTTCTAAACCAGAGAAGGATATCAAAGCCTCCAAAGTAAAAGAACTTCATAACTTACTTCGAAATCATATCTTTGATGATCCACAGAAACTCGATTCCTTTCAACTTCCATCTGCACGTTGCCATCCGAAGCGAAACGAATACGATAAAATTAATCTCTGCGCTACAGCGAAATACGCGTCAGCAAGAAAGAAATATAAATCCGAGTACCCTCGCGATAACGGATACCCCTACCAGATCAAACGAGCGAAATACGAAACCTCTGGTCGGCAAAATCTCCTTCCATCACTGGAAGATCAGCATATCACATCGCAACACCGCTCCTCCGAAGCAGCAATCGCCTCAGAAGACCGTCAGTCCTTAGACACACACGAAACTGTAATCATGCAACCGATCCAAGTTGCCATCTTACTCTCTATAGCCACGCGAGTGTACACCCTCATCGGATACGATTGTGGAGGATCTACACTGAACACGACAACGTTCTCCATCATCGATATTCCTGATTGCGAGCCTGAAGAAATCAAGCCCACAGAGGACTCAGTAAAAATCCAATTGCTACAACTAGCAGAATTTACTCAGACGAGAGTAATCCAGTGCCACATAGAAATCGACCGCACGATATTCTATTGTGGCATGCACTCACATGTTTCCATCGTCACGAACGGACGACAAGAATATTTACTGGCAACCACCAGTGAAACCTGTTCCGAGTTGCAGAAGACCGGAACAATCCTCATCACTCCGACCGCCCAGGTCACGGGAGTCCAGCCCAATTCTACTACATCCCGCAGCCTCACATTGGCGGGAGAACTTCAAAATAACGGGCAATGCGCGGGAACAACATACAACGACCCATTCGGCACTTGGACCAGTGTCGTTGTACAGGCCATCGTTCGAATAACCCTGAGGGACTACACAGCAACAGTGAAGCTCTCTACAGGTCAGATCCATCTACAGTCAGGACAAATATGCACCTTCACAAAAGGAAGCTGCCTTGATACGCAAGATGGTCATACATTCTGGGACGTCGTTCCCAACGATTACTGCAAGTTCAATAGCTACGACGTTCTCTACGAAGGACTAGCTACCAGAGTTTCTACAAAGACAAAGTTCTCACCTACACTATATATGGTGGAATCTGAAGACACCACATTCGCGTTGACAGAATCTGGTCGTACATCAATTTGCGGTTATATTATTATTCGCACGGAGCACCCCAAGCTCTTTATTCTGGATACAAGTTTGTCCGGTAAATTCAAGGAACGCACTCACACCATAGTAAGCAATCTGGACATATTCACCTACGTGAATAGTAAGTTCATCTACGTAGAAAAACATCTGAAAAGTCAACTTACCCAGTTGTACCAGGATGTCATCCGGCAAAAGTGCGAACTGGAGAAACAGGTCCTTCAAAACGCACTAACGATGTTACACTCATCACCGGAAGAAATAGCAGCTGCCATTATGCGAGAACCAGGATTCGTCGCAGTTCCAGCTGGAGAAGTGGTGCATATTATAAAGTGCATTCCAGTAACCGTACAAGTTCGGAAAACGGATAAGTGTTTCGATGAACTTCCGATCACTTACCAGAATTCTTCCAAGTTCTTAAAGCCAGGAGACCATATTATAGTTGCCACAGGTACAGAAAAGCCATGCAATGAACTCCTGCCGCCTCTCTACAAAATAAACGGAATTTGGTATCGTTTAACGCCGTCACTCACAGAAACCGTTGCCCCAGCAACATTACAACCGCTCATCAAACCCACGTGGAAGTACGTGGATCCAACAAATATCGCAACAGGCGGAATCTATTCCCAAGAGGATCTCAACAAACTACAGGACCACATCATGTTTCCAGTGGAAAGAGTGGCCGTAATAAATTCTATCGCCCAGGGAGCATCCGGCAGAGATTACGCAACAGGAAACGTTAATATGTTCAACCTGCTTGACGAAAACTCCCTGCAACAGATAGCGGAATCAACAGCACAAAAACTGTGGTCAGGATTCACCACATTTGGTTCAATCAGTGCTGGAGTGCTAGGAATATATATAGTGTTACGTCACGCCCCACGTCCTAGGCAAAGAAGATGACCCCAGGAGGCGGCACGTGGAATTGAAGAGGAAACGGTCTTTTACGCCAAGACAGCCAGACGGGCAGTCATATGCGCTAGGACACCGATAGTCATTTGAGACCGACACCCGCTAGCAGTCAACGCGGATGGCGATACTTCTACGCTGACGCAACGAACGCGGTGAGTTGACATGGAACAAAAGGGGTTACAAAAGATACGAATTCTCACCGGTTAGTTGTTGTATCTTAGTAGTACTGTTGAAGGAGCTGAGCTCGTCGGTCAGCATGGGTCTGGTATAACGGGTCGTCCAGACAGATCTCATCGAGATGAGGAAGGTTTGGCAGCTGTCTCGCTGGGGTACGCACGACAATGCGTCTGTTGGACGGTAGGTACTCGTCCTTGATGATCCTACAGCGAACGTGCGGCAAGATTATGGTGCTCCTGCTGTCATCGTCATCAGAGCTGGTGACGAGATCAATGACCTCGTAACGAACGGCAGGCGGGTTGTTGTTGTCACTGGACAGGTTTATGGTATTCCTGACGTCGTCGTCGTCGTCAGAGATGTCAACGAGATCGGCTATCTCGTAGCGACCAGCAGACGGTTTGGTGACAGGTGAAGAACGCGAGAGGTCCGCGTGGTCGACCTCTGTGTTCGGAATCGGACGGCACGGACAACCGTATACCGATACGTAATCTGACGCGTCGCACTCGATATTCTCGGTCGTTCCGAGAAGTTCAGTCCAATCAGTCGAACTTAAGACGCGGTTTAAGATGGCTGTTTGATTTAATGCCCGTTTGAACTTGGCCAGTTGATACTTTCGGCCTGCACGACGTGTACGACGCATAAGGGATGGGTATGGAAGGAACTGTTTCGGAAGAGTTAATACTCTGAAAATCCTTTTGTCGGATTTTGTCTAAGTCCCAAACGTGAAAGAAAAATTGGCCAGGGGTTCCCCGTAGGCGCTGGCCAGAGGTAATTTACCTGACTCGAAAATGTCCACTCGTTAATCGGCACTACCCAGCAGAGCAGACGAACTGGCCTCCGAGCCGGGTCACCGTGTGACAACGAGGGCACTATTAAAACAGTCACTTCACTTTAGACACTGATATGTTTCCTTTCACAAACTGTCACTTTAACTTTGATAATCTTTTGACTAAGTGTCACCTCGTTGACGTATTGCCTCGGCGGAGCTGTAAGCTTCTCCCTTTGTGACCGAGGTTGAACACGTAAGCGAGAGCTCAATTATTTATTATTAATATTAAATGCGTTTATCTGATTTGGAAAGTTATTAATTCCAAACGTCTACTCGTCAACCACTACTTCTCAGCGGAGCGGACGAACTGACCTCCAAGCCGAGTTCTGTATGATTAACGAGGGCACGATTCGAATTTCGAAAAGAAACTGTCACTGGATTTAGTAGAATGATGTGGAAATTAACTTCACGTAGCACTGGTAAAATATAATATATATATTGAAATAAAGAACGTTGAGTACACTTGAGTATAAACTTGGTAGTATAATAATAAATGAATTAAACGTAATAATCGTATACGGAGTATGAGTTAGTAAGAGTTAGAATTGGAATTGATTTAGGAATTGAATTGGAATGGATTTGGAATAGAATAGTAGAACAAACGTCGATGAACGTCGAAGCGCGAATTAGAAGAGCGCAGATCGACACGTCTGCTCGCTTCGCTGGCTTGGGCCAGACTGACTGATGTCGTTGTGTGAGAATGGAGTGAGCGCAGACCGACACGTCCGCTCACTTCGCTGGCTAGCACCAGACTGATGCAAGAGGCAGCTCTGCGTAGCCTCCTTCGCTCGGAGTGGGGGTTGCTGACGCTGCAGTCCCTTTGTCCTCGCTCGTCGGAGTGGTGACGGGTGCAAGACTGCTGACGTTGCAGTCTCTTTGTCCTCGCTCTCGACAGAGTGGTGACGCGTGCAAGACTGCTGACGTTGCGATCTCTTTGTTCTCGAGGTGGCGTTTACTCGAGCGGAGTTGAGGATTTGAACAAGTTGTAAGTGTAGATGAGGGTTTGAACAAGTGTTAAGTGTAGATGAGGGTTTAAACAAGTTATAAGTGTAGATGAGGGTTTGAACAAGTGTTAGGTAAGATTGAGAGTTTGGAGTGGTGGTTGGGTTTAGAACAATTGGGAGAGTCGAGATTTAAGTAGTGATGGGTATTAGAACAAGTTTAGGAAAAGTCGTGGGTGAAGTAGTGATGGGTTTAAGATGTATTAGAATTAGAACAAGAGTTTGATAGCGATGGGTTTAAGAGATATTAGATTTAGAACAAGAGTTTGATAGCGATGGGTTTAAGAGGTATTATGTACTTAATATTTAATCTTAGCCTAGAATCGAGGTACGGTCCTCGATTCGACCAACGTCGGAGGTCGTCCGACGTAACACCTCCCTCGCCGGAGAAGAGATTTCTCGGAGTGAAATCTCTCGGTCCGAGGTTGTGTTCGGTGAGCGCTCGCATTACAATTTTTGGTTTTGAGACGCATCGTTAGTGAGCGATCCGCGCAGGGAGCTCAGTTCTCGGCGCACGTTGACTGTATTAACAGTACGAAACACTGGATGCACTGAGATGTTGTCTGATTCTGCGCGAGGAGTTGGGGTAGGTTTCGCAATGTCCGACAGTCTATAATCGCAATGTTCATTATTTGACTGTCTTTTATTGGGGTCTTGGGAGGGAATGGGCTCACTTATGTCATTTTCACTTTCACTTTTCCGATATCTGACAGCGTATGTGTATGTTTCGTCTCTTTGTTTCAGGAAAATGAAGAATCTTGTCAAGGAACTCCAGATGGCGACGATGAGGTGGAGGCTCCAGCCGTATAACGAATGGAGAGCGATGCCATTGATGATTGTGCTGATAATAGTTTTTATTGTGCGAATTGCCACATATATTCCTATTAATCCAGCGGTTACGGATCCGAACGTGGTAAATCCTGACCATAACTTCTGTGCGGTAGATTCAGCTATTTGTTGAAGCGACTCTTCGTCGAGCAGGTTGAACATGTTAATATTTCCTGCTGCGTATTGTCTACCTGAGGCGCCTTGTGCAATAGTATTTATTACGGCTACCTTTTCTACAGGGAACATTATGTGATCCTGCAGTTTGTCGAGGTCGTCTTGCGAATATATGCCTCCAGTCGCAAGGTTTTTGGGGTCCACGTATTTCCATGTGGCCTTAGAGATTGGATGGAGTTCTGACGGTGCAATAGTTTCTGTTAGTGATGGAGTGAGTCGGTACCATGTTCCATGTATTCTGTAATATGGAGATAGTAACTCGCTGCACGGCTTCTCTGTACCGGTGTTTGAAATAATGTGGTCCTTTGGTTTCAGGAATCTTGAAGAATTCTTGTACGTGACGGGCAGTTCGTCATAACAGCGTTCCGTTTTCCGGATCTGGACTGTCACTGGGATACATTTGATAATATGGACCACTTCACCTGCTGGGACTGCAATAAATCCAGCGTCTTTCATGATGGCGGTTGCCACTTCTTCAGGGGCTGTGTGCAGCTGAGTGAGTGCGTTCTGGAGAATTTGTCGTTCTAGTTCGCACTTTTGACGAATGACGTCCTTATATAGTTGAGAAAATTGTGTACGGAGATGTTTCTCTACGTAGACGAATTTGCTGTTGACATAGGTGAATATGTCGAGATTGTTGACGAGGGTGGGTGACTTCTCCTTGAATTTCCCTGACTTCCCCGTTTCTAGTATGAACAGTTTTGGATGTTCTGTACGGATTATGATAAATCCGCAGACTGAAGATCGTCCTGTCTCGGTTAGTGCAAATGTTGTATCCTGAGAGGCAACTGTATACAAGGTTGGCGAGGATTTTAACTGTGGGGATAGCTTGGTCGCTAGCCCTTCGTATAGAACATCGTAGTTGTTGAATCTGCATGAATCTGTTGGTGCGGGTTCCCAGAATGTGTATCCGTCCTGTGAATCGAGGCAGTTGCCTTTCTGAAGAGGACAGGTTTGTCCGGATTGTAAATGAATTTGTGCTGTGGATAGCTTTATCGGTGCAATGTAGTCCCGTATCGTGATGCGTATTATGGCTTGCACCACGACGTCCGTCCAGGTTCCAAAAGGATCGTTGTAGGTTGTGCCTGAGCAGCTTCCGTCATTCTTGATTTCTCCTGCCATTGTGAGGCTACGAGAGGTTGTGGAATTTGGCTGGACTCCTGTGATCTGTGCCGCTGGCGTAATATACAGAGTTCCAGTAGTGTGTAGATTAGAGCATGTTTCACTGGTGGTGGTTAGGAGATACTCTTGTCTACCATTGGCGACGACGGAATTATGCGAATGCATGCCACAGTAGTAGATCGTTCTGTCTATTTCAATGTGGCATTGGAGGACTCGGGCTTGCGAAAACTCGGCTAGCTGCAGAAGTTGAATTCGCTCTAAACTCTCGATCGGTGTGACATCTTCGGGTTCGCAATTCAGGTTATCGATGGTAGAGTACGTAGTGACGTTGAGTGTCGGTCCACCGCAATCATATCCAATGAGGGTATAAACTTGCGTGGTAATGGTGCATAGGATGGCAACTTGTAACGGATACATGTTTGTGGTTGCGAAATTGTCTGAAGACTGGAGCTCCTCTGGAATGATCCTATCTTCCGAGGGGCTGAGTCGTGATGCGACAAGCTTATCTTCCGGTTGTGGAAGGAGATTTTGTCGACGCTGGGTTTCGGATTTCGCTCGCTTATCGGTGTTGACCGGACGCGTGATTAACGCGGATTCTAATTTCGCGTCAGCGGAGGACTGTAATGAAATCTCCTGGGAGGGTTTCTTATCGCAAGTCGCAGGAGATGCTACAATCATTGTTCGCGGGTTATCGCAGAGGTATAGTATAATACGAAATTTGTTTCTCCTTTTTGCTGACGCGTATTTTACAGACGTATAATTCCTAGATGGATGAAACTCGCTTTGCGGTGCACGGATACTTGACCGTTGAGATTGGAAGAGATCATGTTCCGGCGAAAAATCAGAGGTAGGTTTTTGAAATGAAATATAGACTCTCTTTGACTCTGATTTAGAAATTATCGCGGGATGATCTTTTATGATCGACTCGTATGCTCGGTCTGTACGAGGTAGAGTTTTATGCTTTATTTTATGTAGACGTTCTGTCGTCTTTAGAGAATCAAAGGCGGGGACATTTCCTTTCAACCTAGACTCGGAATAGAAACAATCGGACTTGATACCGGAGCTTGTAGAATAAACCTTCATAGGTTTGAATTCGCGGGAGTCTTCTTTGGACTCTGGATTAAAATTGTCGGGATGGTTACCGAATACGTCGGGATGGTTACCGGAATTGAAAAGGTCGGGATGGTTACCGAATGCGTCGGGATGGTTACCGGAATTAGAAAGGTCGGGATGGTTACCGAATACGTCGGGATGGTTACCGGAATTAGAAAGGTCGGGATGGTTACCGAATGCGTCGGGATAGTGCCCGGAATTAGTTGAATAACGCTCGATCTCTTCCACCTCTAACACGGGTAATCGGAATGAGATCGGACGCGAAGATGTGTTAAAACATCTGAGGCTCGCTTTGCCTCCGCGATTAGTGACTACACAGTCACCGAGGAATACATCCGGCGCTACGCTGACGCGGCGGATATATCCCTGTTTCGGGCCCTGTACGCTGACTGCAATGCAGGCGGCTGTTCGGGGCTCAACGGCAAACTCATTAGAGTCTGCTGCAGTCCTTGATTCGGACTGTTGATTTTGATTTTTGCGCTTATCGACCGGTTCCTCTACGATATTATTCGATGTGATACGAATCTCTCCCGGTTGCACCCGACGTTTTGAGAGAGGGAATGTTTCTTCCTCTGTCCTTGCGGCGTGCTTTTCAAGAGAGACCTCCGTTTTCGGAGAAGGCATTGAAATAACCCTCGTCATTGAACTATCGCGGGGCTCAGTCGGCAGTGCGCGTGAATTAGAGAACGGAATTGAAATGTTTCCGACTAAAACGAATTGTTTTGCAAAGGAAATCTCAGCTCCTCCTATAAAGAAGGGCGAGCCGAGAATCCCGTTAACACTGACTGGGAATTCGTCCCCGAGCACGTGGAATTTGATAGGGATTGTCCCCTGAATGAATATAACGACTTCGCCGAGTGTTACTATGGAACCCTCGGTTATTCCATGAACTTCGATCGTGCTCGTGGGATCAATGGTTATCCCAGGTTTTAAACTAGACGCGCGTATCAAATTGACTTCCGAGCCCGTGTCTAATAAGAATTCACTTTTCTCGCGAAGCTGAGGGGCGGAGATTTGTACGCGCGGGATCGGCGAGTCTACTGCGAGGTTAACTGCAGAGACGAATCGTCGATCTGGTCTTCGGGGAACTCGTTCGTTCGAACGGCGGTCTGCGTGAATGTTTGGTTGCGCTTTGTTGGGGCGGCCTCCCGCTGTTGATTCGTTCCTGTCGGGAGGCCTGACTCGTTTCCCGAGCGCAGGTTATTGTTATAGGCTCTTTTTCGACATTCGTGAATGTCATGCCCGGGAGTTTTGCAATAGTTGCAAAACTTGCGGGGCTCTCCCGAACGTCTGTCGCGATTTGAATTCGGGTCCCGGTTTTCGCGCTGCGGGTTTTGTTCGCGAGGGGTTTCGGATCGCCACTGCGGAGTTGGAGAACGATAAGAGTTGCGGTTCGAGTTTCTCCACGAGTCTCGACGTTGGTCGGACCCGTTATCGCGACGCTCATCCGGTCTGTTGTCGCGACGTTCAGGGATGCGTTCGCGAGAATTGAAATTGTCAGAAGAGCGTGGGCGATAGGAGCTTCTGTTATCTGAGAAGCTTACCTTGCGGGAATCGTCACGATTAGATTCGCGACGACGGTTTTGATACAGCTCATATTGCTTATATGCAGAGATGGCTGCTTCGAAGATCTCTGCCGAATTCTGAGAACGGCAATGCAAAACTTCGCTGCGAAGTTGTGGGAGTAGACCGCGAAGGAAGCACTCGACTGTGAAACGATCGATTTCTCTGTAGTCGTAATGTCCTTCGGTAGAATCGCTGATGGCGGTTCGTAAATCTTTGACTCGATTTATGAAGTCAAGAATATGCTCATTGTTGCCCTGGGCTACGCTTGCCAATTCGCCACGGTACTGGTCCACGAATTTGTAGGGTCCCAGTACTGTTCGTAGCTTATCGCAAAGTTGTGAGATCGTACGTATGTTTTCGCCTTCAATGGCAGCGTACGCACGATCGGAAAGTTTATTGCAGATTAGTTTAGTAAGGGCACGTTCTATGGATTCGGGGATAGAATCACGCGCGCGTTTGCAGGCGCGGATGAATTTTAGGACGGGAATCGATGTTCCGTCGAATTTGGGTACGAGTTCTGCGGCTTGTTTCAACGCGAAATTTCCTGTTGGCTCATATTGCGGGGTTTCGCGTGGCTCTGATAATGAAGGTTCTCGCGTGTTAGAGACGTTACTGGGGCCTGGTGTAGGCGCTTGGTGACGTAAGTTTTGGTTCAAGGCTTGAATATTGTGGAGCTCTTTGCGTATTTCATCGAGCATGTTATTTTGATTCTGTGCGTCTTCTTCATATTTAAGACGCAATTTAGCAATGAATTCGGTTTGCTCTTTTAAATATTCCTCTTTACGGGCGAGATCTTGCGCGTAAAGAAGTAGCTCTTCCTCGGTTGGCGGAGGAAGGTCTTGATTAGGATCCGCTCGGGGATCCGTTTGGGATCGTGTGATTGGGCGAGACATTTTGCGATATTAGTGTGAATTCTTACTCGACACACGATATAGAGAACAAATGTCAGACGTACGAAAACAATTTGTTAATGGTTCAACTACCGGCGACCGTTTTCGTGTCCTACCGACTGCGCCAAATTTTGTTACGTCACGCCCCACGTCCTAGGCAAAGAAGATGACCCCAGGAGGCGGCACGTGGAATTGAAGAGGAAACGGTCTTTTACGCCAAGACAGCCAGACGGGCAGTCATATGCGCTAGGACACCGATAGTCATTTGAGACCGACACCCGCTAGCAGTCAACGCGGATGGCGATACTTCTACGCTGACGCAACGAACGCGGTGAGTTGACATGGAACAAAAGGGGTTACAAAAGATACGAATTCTCACCGGTTAGTTGTTGTATCTTAGTAGTACTGTTGAAGGAGCTGAGCTCGTCGGTCAGCATGGGTCTGGTATAACGGGTCGTCCAGACAGATCTCATCGAGATGAGGAAGGTTTGGCAGCTGTCTCGCTGGGGTACGCACGACAATGCGTCTGTTGGACGGTAGGTACTCGTCCTTGATGATCCTACAGCGAACGTGCGGCAAGATTATGGTGCTCCTGCTGTCATCGTCATCAGAGCTGGTGACGAGATCAATGACCTCGTAACGAACGGCAGGCGGGTTGTTGTTGTCACTGGACAGGTTTATGGTATTCCTGACGTCGTCGTCGTCGTCAGAGATGTCAACGAGATCGGCTATCTCGTAGCGACCAGCAGACGGTTTGGTGACAGGTGAAGAACGCGAGAGGTCCGCGTGGTCGACCTCTGTGTTCGGAATCGGACGGCACGGACAACCGTATACCGATACGTAATCTGACGCGTCGCACTCGATATTCTCGGTCGTTCCGAGAAGTTCAGTCCAATCAGTCGAACTTAAGACGCGGTTTAAGATGGCTGTTTGATTTAATGCCCGTTTGAACTTGGCCAGTTGATACTTTCGGCCTGCACGACGTGTACGACGCATAAGGGATGGCTATGGAAGGAACTGTTTCGGAAGAGTTAATACTCTGAAAATCCTTTTGTCGGATTTTGTCTAAGTCCCAAACGTGAAAGAAAAATTGGCCAGGGGTTCCCCGTAGGCGCTGGCCAGAGGTAATTTACCTGACTCGAAAATGTCCACTCGTTAATCGGCACTACCCAGCAGAGCAGACGAACTGGCCTCCGAGCCGGGTCACCGTGCGACAACGAGGGCACTATTAAAACAGTCACTTCACTTTAGACACTGATATGTTTCCTTTCACAAACTGTCACTTTAACTTCGATAATCTTTTGACTAAGTGTCACCTCGTTGACGTATTGCCTCGGCGGAGCTGTAAGCTTCTCCCTTTGTGACCGAGGTTGAACACGTAAGCGAGAGCTCAATTATTTATTATTAATATTAAATGCGTTTATCTGATTTGGAAAGTTATTAATTCCAAACGTCTACTCGTCAACCACTACTTCTCAGCGGAGCGGACGAACTGATGTTACGTCGTCCGATGTACGACGTTGGCCTTGTACACACACTATGTATACAAGGTCTGATCTGCATAAGATCCACACACCGTCCCCTAGACATAAGAACATAATGTTAAGATCTCATTATTCTATTGTTCTAATCCTTATCTCCGTCTCTACCCATCACCATAACTTCACCTTGATCACCACCTTACCTCAGTTTCAACCCATCACCACGACACATAATGCAATAAAGTATTGCATCACTCTGGAAGCATCTAGAAGCTTCTAGAAACGTCGAGAAGTCCAAAGACTGCTGCATCAGCAGTCCCACGCTCGTAGAGGGCAATAGGACAGCCACGAGACTGCAGCGTCAGCAGAAATGCACGTGCAGTCCCCGGGAGCGAAGACGCTGCTGCGTCAGCGGTTCTCCCACTCCGACGACCGAAGAACAAAGAGACTGCAGCGTCAGCTATCCCCACTCCGAACGAAGGAGGCAAGGCAGAGCGGACGCTTGCATCAGTCCGCCTCCATCTTGCGACTCGAGCAGTCCGCCTTCAGCCAGCGACTCGCACAGACGTGCCTACCTGGCCTCAGAGTCAGTCCGGCTTCTTCCGGCTTCAAGAGCAGACGTGTTCAGTCTAGCTCCGCGAAAGTGAAGTGTGTCGATCCTTCACTCCTAATTCCAATTCCAATTCCAATTCTAACTCAACTCAACTCAACTCATACATTATTCCTACAACATATTACTATATCCATTATTCATTAATCCAATTACTACTCCTATTATAATATTACTTACATATTGTATACCAGTGTACTTACCAGTTCTTATTTAATATATCGTTGTTATACCAGTGCTTCGATCTTGTTATTCTTGTGTTAGTTCAACACCATCTTCCAATTCAGTTCTTGCATCGAATATATTAAACTCGTGACATATCCGGACTTGGTCTAAAGTGCGCAGTGGAAACGCTGAGCCGCCAATAAGGAATTTGAAGCGAGTCATAGAGAAGTTCTCGTGCCACGTCTAGAATTGGTCTAAAGAGCGCAGTGGAAACGCTGAGCCGCCACTATAGACGTGAAGCGAGTTAACTACCCAAAAAGGTTAACAACAAATGGAAGTTCATTTTCATTATCTTATTAATATTCCGTCACTACTATTCCTTACCCATGCGACGCCCACGTCGAGCGGGACGCAAGTATTAACTTGCTAAATTGAGACGCGCGTTGAGAAATAAAGCGGTGCTCGATCAAATCATTGCCACTACCGAGTGGACAGAACTTCTGGGAACCACCGAGCACATTCCGTGTGACGCGTCCGATTACGTTTCTGTATACGGTTGCCCTTGCAACCCTCCTAAAGAGGTCAACCACGCGGACCTCTCGCGAGCTCCGACGCCAGTTCTACATCCGGTCGATTGTCCAGAGGTGATCGACATAGCCGACGACGACGACAGCCGAGACACGATCATCGTTCCCAGGGTCCGTTGCCGAATCATCCGTGACGTTCCTCTCCCAGCTCATCAGCGTGTCGTCTTGCGGCCAGCATCCAAGGCCACTAACGTCGTCCCGAACCGAGCAGCAGCAACTCTGCCAGATCTTCCCCACCTCGAGGACATCTGTATAGAAGATCCGATGTACGACACCTACTGTCAGTACCGCCAGTTCCTGCTGCAACAATATTATTAGGCGTTAATACAACATTGCGGTGAGTCGTATAATATCTTGTATAATTGTTGAATCCTGTAAACTCACCGTTCTCGTTGCATCCTCTCGCGCGCGATTCTTGTCGGGACACTCCTTGTAACCGCGTCGGACGTTCTTTTCTTGACTGCATCCATAGCAATATCGGTTGTCCTAGTGCATATGACAGCCCGCGGCTGTCTCGGCACGAAAGACCACTCCTCATTTTAATCATAATATCTCAACCGTCCGTCTGTCACTGTTCTCTTTTCTCTCTCCTGGTACCTGTAACAAAAACACAGTGACGGACGTGACAAATTTGGCGCAGTCGGTAGGACATCGAAGTGGTCGCCGATATTTGCATTAATAAGCCCGACGCGTGTCAGTACGAAATTCACATTTTAAATCTCATTTATATCTTTCAAAATGTCTCGCCCAATCACGCGATCTCAAAGGGATCTCCAAGCAGATCCTAACGCAGACCTTCCCCCAATGACCGAGGAAGAGCTACTCCTATACGCACAAGACCTCGCCCGTAGAGAGCACTATCTCAAAGAAGAAACTGATTTTATTGCCAAATTGCGTCTCAAATACGAAGAAGACGCACAAAACCAAAAGAATATGCTCGACGAAATACGAAAAGAGCTTCGCAACATCCAAATCACGAGTCAAACCCTACGTCAACAATCGCCTACACCAGGCCCTAGTAACGTCTCTAATATGCGGGAACCTTCACCGCCAGAGCCACGCGAAATCCCACAGTATGAACCTACTGGTAATTTCGCTCTAAAACAAGCCGCCGAGCTTGTCCCTAGATTCGACGGAACTTCGTCTTCCGTCCTACAATTCATACGCGCATGCAAACGCGCGCGTGACACCGTACCGGCCACTGCAGAGCGTGCCCTCACAAAATTGCTCTGCAATAAACTCCACGATCGTGCTTATGCCGCTATAGAAGGCCAGCACATATTCACAATTTCTGCACTATGCGAGAAATTACGAACAGTACTGGGCCCATACAAATTCGTTGACCAGTACCGTGGCGATCTCGCGAGTGTACTCCAAGCTCCAAACGAGCACATCCTAGACTTCATTAATCGCGTTAAAGACCTTCGAACCGCGATTCAAGATGCCACAGATATTGGCCTTGATTACGAAGAATTAGATCGCTTCGTAGTAGATTGTTTTCTACGAGGTCTCCTTCCCCAGCTGCGTGCCGAAGTGCTTCATTGCCCTTCGCGAAATCCTGCCACTGTTTTCGAAGCAGCCATCTCTGCTTACAGGCAGTATGAGTCAGACCAGACTCGTCGACGAGAACTGATCCGCGAAGAAAAACGAGTCAGCTTCTCTGATAACCGGCCGTATCGCCCGCGTTCCACGAATGAGTCCCCTCGTGACATTCCAGAGCGAACTCAAGAACGCCGCGATAACAGACCGGACTCGTCTCAGCAGTCCTCAAGAAACTCAAACCGGCACTCTTATCGCTCCCCGACGCCGCAACGGCGATGGGAAAATAATCCTCGCGACCAAAACACGTACCGCGATGGTCGCACAGATCGCCCCTCAAGCCCTAACAAATTTTGCAACTACTGCAAAGTCCCCGGGCACGATATTCACGAGTGCCGTAAGCGCGCTTTTAATAATAATAGGAGGTCGGGAAACGAGTCCGGCCTCCCGACCGAAGCCAACCCCAGGCGGGAGGCCGCATCTTCAACCCAAACTACAGCCCGCACCCAAACAGCTATCCGGACGAACGACCAGTCCGACGATTCGTCTCAGCAGTAAATCTTGCTGCAGACTCACCAATTCCGCGCGTAAAAATCTCCGCCCCTCAATTACAAAAGAAGTGTGAATTTTTGTTAGACACGGGTTCGGAGATCAATTTAATTCGTGCGCCAAGTCTAGAACCAAATCTACCTATAGATCATACGAACACTATAGAAGTCCAAGGAATAACCGAGGGATCCATTCCAACTCTCGGTCAAATTAAAATACACTTACAGGGTCAAAACCCTATCGAATTTCATGTCTTGGAAGAAAACTTCCCAATTAACATCGACGGAATCCTCGGTTCTCCCTTCTTCAGAACAGGAGCCGAGATCTCCTTTGCGAACGAATACATTATGATAGGAAACATTCGGGTTCCCTTCTCGAACCCTTGCGCGCCCACGGCTGAGCCTCGCGATAAATTGGCAGCAGAGGTTATTTCAATGCCTTCGTCTATGACCAATGATCTCGTTAAAACTCCAGCCGCCAAGCGTGAGGAACATTCGGCAAGGAACGTTCGAGTGTCTTCCTCAAATCCTCGTGCACCCGCGGTCAGACCTTGCAGAGCTCCGGTGACGGAGGTTATTTCAATGCCTCCTCGGGATTCGATCGAGTACTCCCTAGAGAAAAACGCCGTGAAAAGCCGGCCGGAATCGAAGGAGACTCGAGAGATATCGGAGTACACTGCGAGAAGTCGGGTCGTGGAGCGTGAGGATCGAGTCCGAACAAAGACTCCTCCGAAATCCGAAGAATTCGTCCTCGAACCTCGTACCGTTGCGTGCATAGCGGTCGACGTCGAAGGACCTAAACAGGGATATATCCGCCGTGTTAATGTAGCGCCGGATGTATTCCTGGGTGACTGCGTCGTCACCAATCGTAAAGGCAAAGCGAGCCTCCGGTGTTTTAACACCTCGTCGGAAAGAGTTTCATTTCGATTGCCCCCATTGGAGATGGAAGAAATCGAGTCGTACTCTTCCGACCTTTCTAATTCCGGGAATCATCCCGACGCATTCGGTAACCATTCCGACCTTTCCAATTCCGGGTATCATCCCGACGTATTCGGTAACCATCCCGACCTTTCTACTTCCGGGTATCATCCCGACGTATTCGGTAACCATCCCGACCTTTCTACTTCCGGGTATCATCCCGACGCATTCGGTAACCATCCCGACATTACTAACTCCGGTAACCAGCCCGATTCTTATACTAACTCCGGTAACCAGCCCGATTCTTATTCTAACTCCGGTAACCAGCCCGATCCTTATTCTAACTCCGGTAACCAGCCCGATCATTATACTAACTCCGGTAACCAGCCCGATAAAACCAAGGTCAGAATGACCTATTCCATCGCAAATTCCCACGAAGCTCGCGTGAAAGAGCTATTAGAAACTATCCCCATGGATCATCTCAGCGGCGACGAAATGGACCATGTTAAATCTTTGTTAGAAAAGCACAATGATCTTTTCCATCTCCAAGGGGATCGTTTGGGAAAAACAAACGCGGTGACTCACAAAATCATTACGACGGATGATATTCCAATCCATGTTAAACAGTATCGCTACCCACCAATCCACAAGGACGAAATCAACAAGCAAATGTCCGAACTCTTACGGAATGACATAGTCGTTCCATCTAACTCACCTTATAATTCCCCCTTGTGGATTGTTCCTAAGAAAGCGGACGCCGAGGGTAACAAAAAGTGGCGCATGGTAATCGATTACCGCGCATTAAACGAGAAGTCGGTGGCCGACGCGTACCCGCTACCTAGCATTAACGAAATCCTAGATCAGTTAGGCAGCGCCGCATACTTCAGTGTGTTTGACTTAGCCAGCGGATTCCATCAGATAGGAATGGAGAAGGAGGATGCCGCGAAGACCGCCTTCTCCACGCCTTTCGGCCACTACGAATTCAACAGAATGCCATTCGGTCTCCGTAATGCTCCGGCTACCTTCCAAAGATTAATGGACACAGTCCTCTGCGGCCTACAAGGCAACGAACTCTTCGTGTACCTCGATGATATCGTGATCTACGCGCGTTCATTAGAAGAACATTATGCCAAATTCAATAAACTAGCCCGCCGACTGCGCGGAGCCAACCTCAAATTACAGCCCTCGAAATGCGGCTTCCTTCATAAGGAAGTGGCATACCTGGGACATCAGATCAGTCAAGACGGCGTCAGACCATGTCCAAAGAAAATTAATGCCGTACAAAATTTCCCACGACCTAAGAACGCGAAAAACGTGCGCGAATTTTTAGGCCTTGCAGGGTACTACCGCAAATTTATTAATGACTTCGCTAAAATCTCCAAACCCCTAACCCAACTCCTCGCCAAAGAGCACAATTTCGAATGGGGTCCAAAACAAGAAAAGGCCTTCGAAGACCTACGACAAGCTCTGTGTGACGAACCGGTCCTTCAATACCCGGATTTCGATAAGCCGTTTAACGTCACCTGCGATGCATCTGGATATGCCATCGGCGCCGTACTAAGCCAAGGCGAAGTAGGCAAGGATCGTCCCGTTGCCTATGCCTCAAGGATCCTGCAGGGCGCTGAAGTGAACTATTCTACAATAGAGAAGGAGTGCTTAGCAATAATATTCGCAGTACAGTATTTTAGACCATATATCTACGGCCGAAAATTTACACTAATCACAGACCATAAACCGCTGGTCTGGATGACGTCAGTAAAAGACCCTACGTCGCGCCTCCTCAGATGGCGCCTAAAACTGGCCGAGTTTGAATATAAAGTCGTCTACAAACCGGGAAAAGCGAATTCTAACGCTGATGCCCTCTCCCGAAACCCAGTTACGTTGCCCCTCTCATGGAGCACCCCTGGAGGCACATCGCCGCCAAGAGCACCGTTATCAAATCCAGGAACCCCTCTCTTCGATAACCGCCGAAGGAGATGGGCCGACTCGCATCTTATGCCACCGCCTCAGTCAATTCCCCCGAGGAAGAGGAAATCATCGTCGAACTCAACATCTGAACCACCATCGAAAACGCCACCACGCCCTAGGGCGAGTTCAGATGACGACAGCCTTTTGGTATCACCACCCCTAGTACCCGCCTCCAGTCAAGAGGAGTCACCCATAACAGGACTAGAGGACATTTTAACCGCCGTCCCCAGCCTAATTCCCCAACCAACGGGACCAAACTGGCTCGATGAAGAAGAAGAAACCTTACCCTCCGAGGACGAGGAAGAAGATGAGGAGCCAAGACGACAAGGGAGAGTAACGTACCTCCGCGACCGACTAATTATGAGGAAAGATAATTTAGTATGTTTCACAACCCTGGATGGTCAACCTATAGACCCAGGAGCCGTAGACCTCCATAGACAAAGGAAATTGTCCGACGGTCGAGACCTGACCTTATTCAAAGCAAAGATAAGTAATTTCGGTAGCAACAAGCTGATACAGATACCCATCAAACCATCCCTGACTCACGAGGTTTCAACTGACGACCTAAAAGAATGTTTCCGGACATTACTTGATGTAGCCAACGAACTCAGACTGCGAACATTTTCAATCTCTAAAACCTATATAGACGACAATTCTATGGAGTACGTCTCGAACCTCCTCATCGCGACATTCGAAGACACCCCCGTACACATATTCTTCTGCGCAAACGAAATCCAGATACCGGCCGAAGATAGATGGAATGATATTATCGCAGAAAATCACGTCTCTGCGTACGCAGGGCACAAGGGAATTACAAAAACCCTGAAGAGAATCCGCGAAAGATATTGGTGGAGCGGTATGAAGATCCAGATAACGAACTACGTTAATAACTGCCTCAGTTGCCAACGTAATAAACTGACCAGGGTAAAAACGCGCCTGCCAATGAGAATAACGGATACACCCGGTAGAGCGTTCGATAAGGTGTCCATGGACATTGTAGGGCCCCTTCCAACAACCAACGACGGAAACACATACATCTTAACCATACAGGATCTATTAACGAAACACTCAACCGCAATCCCTCTTAAATCCGCCGATGCCATCAGCACTGCGGACGCATTTATAAACAATTTTATCTGCCGTTTCGGAACACCTAAAGCCATCCTAACGGATCAAGGAGCGAATTTCACAAGTTCCCTGATGAAGGCCATCGCAAAACGATTCAGAATAACTCGGCTGCAAACAACAGCCTTCCACCCTCAAAGCAACGGGTCAATCGAGAGATCCCACCACGTCTTAGCAGAGTACCTGAAGCAATACGTCCACAAGAACAACTGGGACAAATGGGTCGATTTGGCAATGTTTAGTTACAATACGAGTGTCCACGAGGGCACAGATTTCACGCCGCACGAGTTAGTATTCGGCTCTTTGGCGCGAGTCCCATCCGCCGATTCCTACTCCTACGAATGCGAAAACGACTCCTATACCCACTACCTCTCCCAATTGCAAAGAAAGATAACCGAAACCCAGATTCGCGCGCGCGGAAACTTAGTCTCCGCGAAAAGGAAATCCAAATCATACTACGATAGAAGAATTAACCCTGTAGAATTCAAGGTGGGAGAACAGGTATTCCTACTCAAAGAACCCTGCAAGGGCAAATTCGATGCGCAATATACGGGTCCTCACGAAATTTGCGACATCCTAGACTCAAACAATGTAAAAATTAAAGTAGGGAACCATTTTAAGATTGTACACGCAAACAAACTCAAGCGTGCGCCGAATAATCCAACGCAAACCCCGCGTCAGCGAAACGTGACACTCATCTGGACGCAGATAAGAAAAGACAAAAGTGAAAGTGTTAGTGAACAAAGTGATTCCCCACCCACCCTAAACCCCGAGAAAAGACAGTCGAAAAATGAACATTGCGAATACGACTTGTCGGACATTACAAAACCAGCCCCAGCCCCACGTGCCGACACCGACAACATTTCAGTGCGACCAGTGTTTCGTACAAATATAGGAAATACTCGCCGAGAACTGTGCTCCCTGCGCGGAGTACCCCCGGGCGATGCATCGCATGAATGAGTGTGATATCGAGTGTTGAGCGAGAAATTTCTTCCTTGTAAGAAATTTCTTTTCCGCGTTGGGAGGTGTTACGTCGTCCGATGTACGACGTTGGCCTTGTACACACACTATGTATACAAGGTCTGATCTGCATAAGATCCACACACCGTCCCCTAGACATAAGAACATAATGTTAAGATCTCATTATTCTATTGTTCTAATCCTTATCTCCGTCTCTACCCATCACCATAACTTCACCTTGATCAACACCTTACCTCAGTTTCAACCCATCACCACGACACATAATGCAATAAAGTATTGCATCACTCTGGAAGCATCTAGAAGCTTCTAGAAACGTCGAGAAGTCCAAAGACTGCTGCATCAGCAGTCCCACGCTCGTAGAGGGCAATAGGACAGCCACGAGACTGCAGCGTCAGCAGAAATGCACGTGCAGTCCCCGGGAGCGAAGACGCTGCTGCGTCAGCGGTTCTCCCACTCCGACGACCGAAGAACAAAGAGACTGCAGCGTCAGCTATCCCCACTCCGAACGAAGGAGGCAAGGCAGAGCGGACGCTTGCATCAGTCCGCCTCCATCTTGCGACTCGAGCAGTCCGCCTTCAGCCAGCGACTCGCACAGACGTGCCTACCTGGCCTCAGAGTCAGTCCGGCTTCTTCCGGCTTCAAGAGCAGACGTGTTCAGTCTAGCTCCGCGAAAGTGAAGTGTGTCGATCCTTCACTCCTAATTCCAATTCCAATTCCAATTCTAACTCAACTCAACTCAACTCATACATTATTCCTACAACATATTACTATATCCATTATTCATTAATCCAATTACTACTCCTATTATAATATTACTTACATATTGTATACCAGTGTACTTACCAGTTCTTATTTAATATATCGTTGTTATACCAGTGCTTCGATCTTGTTATTCTTGTGTTAGTTCAACACCATCTTCCAATTCAGTTCTTGCATCGAATATATTAAACTCGTGACATATCCGGACTTGGTCTAAAGTGCGCAGTGGAAACGCTGAGCCGCCAATAAGGAATTTGGAGCGAGTCATAGAGAAGTTCTCGTGCCACGTCTAGAATTGGTCTAAAGAGCGCAGTGGAAACGCTGAGCCGCCACTATAGACGTGAAGCGAGTTAACTACCCAAAAAGGTTAACAACAAATGGAAGTTCATTTTCATTATCTTATTAATATTCCGTCACTACTATTCCTTACCCATGCGACGCCCACGTCGAGCGGGACGCAAGTATTAACTTGCTAAATTGAGACGCGCGTTGAGAAATAAAGCGGTGCTCGATCAAATCATTGCCACTACCGAGTGGACAGAACTTCTGGGAACCACCGAGCACATTCCGTGTGACGCGTCCGATTACGTTTCTGTATACGGTTGCCCTTGCAACCCTCCTAAAGAGGTCAACCACGCGGACCTCTCGCGAGCTCCGACGCCAGTTCTACATCCGGTCGATTGTCCAGAGGTGATCGACATAGCCGACGACGACGACAGCCGAGACACGATCATCGTTCCCAGGGTCCGTTGCCGAATCATCCGTGACGTTCCTCTCCCAGCTCATCAGCGTGTCGTCTTGCGGCCAGCATCCAAGGCCACTAACGTCGTCCCGAACCGAGCAGCAGCAACTCTGCCAGATCTTCCCCACCTCGAGGACATCTGTATAGAAGATCCGATGTACGACACCTACTGTCAGTACCGCCAGTTCCTGCTGCAACAATATTATTAGGCGTTAATACAACATTGCGGTGAGTCGTATAATATCTTGTATAATTGTTGAATCCTGTAAACTCACCGTTCTCGTTGCATCCTCTCGCGCGCGATTCTTGTCGGGACACTCCTTGTAACCGCGTCGGACGTTCTTTTCTTGACTGCATCCATAGCAATATCGGTTGTCCTAGTGCATATGACAGCCCGCGGCTGTCTCGGCACGAAAGACCACTCCTCATTTTAATCATAATATCTCAACCGTCCGTCTGTCACTGTTCTCTTTTCTCTCTCCTGGTACCTGTAACAAAAACACAGTGACGGACGTGACACTGACCTCCAAGCCGAGTTCTGTATGATTAACGAGGGCACGATTCGAATTTCGAAAAGAAACTGTCACTGGATTTAGTAGAATGATGTGGAAATTAACTTCACGTAGCACTGGTAAAATATAATATATATATTGAAATAAAGAACGTTGAGTACACTTGAGTATAAACTTGGTAGTATAATAATAAATGAATTAAACGTAATAATCGTATACGGAGTATGAGTTAGTAAGAGTTAGAATTGGAATTGATTTAGGAATTGAATTGGAATGGATTTGGAATAGAATAGTAGAACAAACGTCGATGAACGTCGAAGCGCGAATTAGAAGAGCGCAGATCGACACGTCTGCTCGCTTCGCTGGCTTGGGCCAGACTGACTGATGTCGTTGTGTGAGAATGGAGTGAGCGCAGACCGACACGTCCGCTCACTTCGCTGGCTAGCACCAGACTGATGCAAGAGGCAGCTCTGCGTAGCCTCCTTCGCTCGGAGTGGGGGTTGCTGACGCTGCAGTCCCTTTGTCCTCGCTCGTCGGAGTGGTGACGGGTGCAAGACTGCTGACGTTGCAGTCTCTTTGTCCTCGCTCTCGACAGAGTGGTGACGCGTGCAAGACTGCTGACGTTGCGATCTCTTTGTTCTCGAGGTGGCGTTTACTCGAGCGGAGTTGAGGATTTGAACAAGTTGTAAGTGTAGATGAGGGTTTGAACAAGTGTTAAGTGTAGATGAGGGTTTAAACAAGTTATAAGTGTAGATGAGGGTTTGAACAAGTGTTAGGTAAGATTGAGAGTTTGGAGTGGTGGTTGGGTTTAGAACAATTGGGAGAGTCGAGATTTAAGTAGTGATGGGTATTAGAACAAGTTTAGGAAAAGTCGTGGGTGAAGTAGTGATGGGTTTAAGATGTATTAGAATTAGAACAAGAGTTTGATAGCGATGGGTTTAAGAGATATTAGATTTAGAACAAGAGTTTGATAGCGATGGGTTTAAGAGGTATTATGTACTTAATATTTAATCTTAGCCTAGAATCGAGGTACGGTCCTCGATTCGACCAACGTCGGAGGTCGTCCGACGTAACAATAGCAATCCGAACAATAAAGACTATCATAAGTACCATAATCAATGGTATTGCATTGCACTCACTTTACGGATGGAGTTTGCATCTAGCAGTCGCCGTATGGAGCTCCCTCACAAGATTCTTCATCTTCCTGAAGCAAAAGGACAACACTTACACGTATGCAGCAAGATACAGGAAAAGTGCAAGTGAAAGTGTTAGTGAACAAAGTGATTCCCCACCCACCCTAAACCCCGAGAAAAGACAGTCGAAAAATGAACATTGCGAATACGACTTGTCGGACATTACAAAACCAGCCCCAGCCCCACGTGCCGACACCGACAACATTTCAGTGCGACCAGTGTTTCGTACAAATATAGGAAATACTCGCCGAGAACTGTGCTCCCTGCGCGGAGTACCTCCGGACGATGCGTCGCATGAATGAGTGTATGGTCGAGTGTTGAGCGAGAAATTTCTTCCTTGTAAGAAATTTCTTTTCCGCGTTGGGAGGTGTTACGTCGTCCGATGTACGACGTTGGCCTTGTACACACACTATGTATACAAGGTCTGATCTGCATAAGATCCATACACCGTCCCTTAGACATAAGAGCATAGTATTAAGATCTCATTATTCTATTGTTCTAATCCTTATCTCCGTCTCTACCCATCACCATAACTTCACCTTGATCAACACCTTACCTCAGTTTCGACCCATCACCACGACACATAATGCAATAAAGTATTGCATCACTCTGGAAGCATCTAGAAGCTTCTAGAAACGTCGAGAAGTCCAAAGACTGCTGCATCAGCAGTCCCACGCTCGTAGAGGGCAATAGGACAGCCACGAGACTGCAGCGTCAGCAGAAATGCACGTGCAGTCCCCGGGAGCAAAGACGCTGCTGCGTCAGCAGTTCTCCCACTCCGACGACTGAAGAACAAAGAGACTGCAGCGTCAGCTATCCCCACTCCGACCGAAGGAGGCAAGGCAGAGCGAACGCTTGCATCAGTCCGCCTCCAGACAGCGACTCGAACGGTCCGCTCCAAGCGAGCGACTCGCACGGACGTGCCAGTCCGGCTTCTTCCGACTTCAAGAGCAGACGTGTTCAGTCTAGCTCCGCGATAGTGAAGTGTGTCGATCCTTCACTCCTAATTCCAATTCCAATTCCAACTCTAACTCAACTCAACTCAACTCCTAATTCTCATACATTATTCCTATAACATATTACAATATCCATTATTCATTAATCCAATTACTACTCCTATTATAATACTACTTACATATTGTATACCAGTGTACTTACCAGTTCTTATTTAATATATCGTTGTTATACCAGTGCTTCGATCTTGTTATTCTTGTGTTAGTTCAACACCATCTTCCAATTCAGTTCTTGCATCGAATATATTAAACTCGTGACATATCCGGACTTGGTCTAAAGTGCGCAGTGGAAACGCTGAGCCGCCAATAAGGAATTTGAAGCGAGTCATAGAGAAGTTCTCGTGCCACGTCTAGAATTGGTCTAAAGTGCGCAGTGGAAACGCTGAGCCGCCACTATAGACGTGAAGCGAGTTAACTACCAAAAAGGTTAATAACAAGTGGAAGTTCATTTTCATTATATTATTATTATTATTCCATCATTACTATTCCTTACCCATGCGACGCCTACGTCGAGCGGGACGCAAGTATCAACTTGCTAAATTGAGACGCGCGTTGAGAAATAAAGCGGTGCTCGATCAAATCATTGCCACTACCGAGTGGACAGAACTTCTGGGAACCACCGAGCACATTCCGTGTGACGCGTCCGATTACGTTTCTGTATACGGTTGCCCTTGCAGCCTTCCTAAAGAGGTCAACCACGCGGACCTCTCGCGAGCTCCGACCCCAGTTCTGCATCCGGTCGATTGTCCAGAGGTGATCGACATAGTCGACGACGACGACAGCCGAGACACGATCATCGTTCCCAGGGTCCGTTGCCGAATCATCCGTGACGTTCCTCTGCCAGCTCATCAACGTGTCGTCTTGCGGCCAGCATCCAAGGCCACTAACGTTGTCACGTCCGTCACTGTGTTTTTGTTACAGGTACGAGGAGAGAGAAAAGAGAACAGTGACAGACGGACGGTTGAGATATTATGATTAAAATGAGGAGTGGTCTTTCGTGCCGAGACAGCCGCGGGCTGTCATATGCACTAGGACAACCGATATTGCTATGATGCAGTCAAGAAGAGAACGTCCGACGCGGTTACAAGAAGTGTCCCGACAAGAATCACGCGCGAGATGATGCAACGAAAACGGTGAGTTTACAGGATTCAGCAATTATACAAGACATTATACGACTCACCGCAATGCTGTATTAACGCCTAATAATAGTGTTGCAGTAGGAACTGGCGGTACTGGCAGTAGGTGTCGTACATCGGGTCTTCTATACAGATGTCCTCGAGGTGGGGAAGATCTGGCAGAGTTGCTGCTGCTCGGTTCGGGACGACGTTAGTGGCCTTGGATGCTGGCCGCAAGACGACACGTTGGTGAGCTGGCAGAGGAACGTCACGGATGATTCGGCAACGGACCCTGGGAACGATGATCGTGTCTTGGCTGTCGTCGTCGGCTATGTCGATTACCTCAGGACGATCGACCGGATGCAGAACTGGCGTCGGAGCTCGCGAGAGGTCCGCGTGGTTGACCTCTTTAGGAGGGTTGCAAGGGCAACCGTATACAGAAACGTAATCGGACGCGTCACACGGAATGTGCTCGGTGGTTCCTAGAAGTTCTGTCCACTCGGTAGTGGCAATGATTTGATCGAGCACCGCTTTATTTCTCAACGCGCGTCTCAATTTAGCAAGTTGATACTTGCGTCCCGCTCGACGTGGGCGTCGCATGGGTAAGGAATAGTAATGATGGAATATTAATAATATATAATGAAATGAACTTCCATTTGTTATTAACCTTTTAGGTAGTTAACTCGCTTCACGTCTATAGTGGCGGCTCAGCGTTTCCACTGCGCTCTTTAGACCAATTCTAGACGTGGCACGAGAACTTCTCTATGACTCGCTTCAAATTCCTTATTGGCGGCTCAGCGTTTCCACTGCGCACTTTAGACCAAGTCCGGATATGTCACGAGTTTAATATATTCTATGCAAGAACTGAATTGGAAGATGGTGTTGAACTAACACAAGAATAACAAGATCGAAGCACTGGTATAACAACGATATATTAAATAAGAACTGGTAAGTACACTGGTATAAGTAATATTATAATAGGAGTAGTAATTGGATTAATGAATAATGGATATTGTAATATGTTATAGGAATAACGTATGAGAATTAGGACTTGAGTTGAGTTGAGTTAGAGTTGGAATTGGAATTGGAATTAGGAGTGAAGGATCGACACACTTCACTATCGCGGAGCTAGACTGAACACGTCTGCTCTTGAAGTCGGAAGAAGCCGGACTGGCGGCTGAGGCCAGGTTGGCACGACTGCTCGAGTCGCCGGTCGGAGGCGGACTGATGCAAGCGTCCGCTCTGCCTTGCCTCCTTCGTTCGGAGTGGGGATAGCTGACGCTGCAGTCTCTTTGTTCTTCGGTCGTCGGAGTGGGAGAACCGCTGACGCAGCAGCGTCTTCGCTCCCGGGGACTGCACGTGCATTTCTGCTGACGCTGCAGTCTCGTGGCTGTCCTATTGCCCTCTACGAGCGTGGGACTGCTGATGCAGCAGTCTTTGGACTTCTCGACGTTTCTAGAAGCTTCTAGATGCTTCCAGAGTGATGCAATACTTTATTGCATTATGTGTCGTGGTGATGGGTTGAAACTGAGGTAAGGTGTTGATCAAGGTGAAGTTATGGTGATGGGTAGAGACGGAGATAAGGATTAGAACAATAGAATAATGAGATCTTAACATTATGTTCTTATGTCTAGGGGACGGTGTGTGGATCTTATGCAGATCAGACCTTGTATACATAGTGTGTGTACAAGGCCAACGTCGTACATCGGACGACGTAACACCTCCCAACGCGGAAAAGAAATTTCTTACAAGGAAGAAATTTCTCGCTCAACACTCGATATCACACTCATTCATGCGATGCATCGCCCGGGGGTACTCCGCGCAGGGAGCACAGTTCTCGGCGAGTATTTCCTATATTTGTACGAAACACTGGTCGCACTGAAATGTTGTCGGTGTCGGCACGTGGGGCTGGGGCTGGTTTTGTAATGTCCGACAAGTCGTATTCGCAATGTTCATTTTTCGACTGTCTTTTCTCGGGGTTTAGGGTGGGTGGGGAATCACTTTGTTCACTAACACTTTCACTTTTGTCTTTTCTTATCTGCGTCCAGATGAGTGTCACGTTTCGCTGACGCGGGGTTTGCGTTGGATTATTCGGCGCACGCTTGAGTTTGTTTGCGTGTACAATCTTAAAATGGTTCCCTACTTTAATTTTTACATTGTTTGAGTCTAGGATGTCGCAAATTTCGTGAGGACCCGTATATTGCGCATCGAATTTGCCCTTGCAGGGTTCTTTGAGTAGGAATACCTGTTCTCCCACCTTGAATTCTACAGGGTTAATTCTTCTATCGTAGTATGATTTGGATTTCCTTTTCGCGGAGACTAAGTTTCCGCGCGCGCGAATCTGGGTTTCGGTTATCTTTCTTTGCAATTGGGAGAGGTAGTGGGTATAGGAGTCGTTTTCGCATTCGTAGGAGTAGGAATCGGCGGATGGGACTCGCGCCAAAGAGCCGAATACTAACTCGTGCGGCGTGAAATCTGTGCCCTCGTGGACACTCGTATTGTAACTAAACATTGCCAAATCGACCCATTTGTCCCAGTTGTTCTTGTGGACGTATTGCTTCAGGTACTCTGCTAAGACGTGGTGGGATCTCTCGATTGACCCGTTGCTTTGAGGGTGGAAGGCTGTTGTTTGCAGCCGAGTTATTCTGAATCGTTTTGCGATGGCCTTCATCAGGGAACTTGTGAAATTGGCTCCTTGATCCGTTAGGATGGCTTTAGGTGTTCCGAAACGGCAGATAAAATTGTTTATAAATGCGTCCGCAGTGCTGATGGCATCGGCGGATTTAAGAGGGATTGCGGTTGAGTGTTTCGTTAATAGATCCTGTATGGTTAAGATGTATGTGTTTCCGTCGTTGGTTGTTGGAAGGGGCCCTACAATGTCCATGGACACCTTATCGAACGCTCTACCGGGTGTATCCGTTATTCTCATTGGCAGGCGCGTTTTTACCCTGGTCAGTTTATTACGTTGGCAACTGAGGCAGTTATTAACGTAGTTCGTTATCTGGATCTTCATACCGCTCCACCAATATCTTTCGCGGATTCTCTTCAGGGTTTTTGTAATTCCTTTGTGCCCTGCGTACGCAGAGACGTGATTTTCTGCGATAATATCATTCCATCTATCTTCGGCCGGTATCTGGATTTCGTTTGCGCAGAAGAATATGTGTACGGGGGTGTCTTCGAATGTTGCGATGAGGAGGTTCGAGACGTACTCCATGGAATTGTCGTCTATATAGGTTTTAGAGATTGAAAATGTTCGCAGTCTGAGTTCGTTGGCTACATCAAGTAATGTCCGGAAACATTCTTTTAGGTCGTCGGTTGAAACCTCGTGAGTCAGGGATGGTTTGATGGGTATCTGTATCAGCTTGTTGCTACCGAAATTACTTATCTTTGCTTTGAATAAGGTCAGATCTCGACCGTCGGACAGTTTCCTTTGTCTATGGAGGTCTACGGCTCCTGGGTCTATAGGTTGACCATCCAGGGTTGTGAAACATACTAAATTATCTTTCCTCATAATTAATCGGTCGCGGAGGTACGTTATTCTCCCTTGTCGTCTTGGCTCCTCATCTTCTTCCTCGTCCTCGGAGGGTAAGGTTTCTTCTTCTTCATCGAGCCAGTTTGGTCCCGTTGGTTGGGGAATTAGGCTGGGGACGGCGGTTAAAATGTCCTCTAGTCCTGTTATGGGTGACTCCTCTTGACTGGAGGCGGGTACTAGGGGTGGTGATACCAAAAGGCTGTCGTCATCTGAACTCGCCCTAGGGCGTGGTGGCGTTTTCGATGGTGGTTCAGATGTTGAGTTTGACGATGATTTCCTCTTCCTCGGGGGAATTGACTGAGGCGGTGGCATAAGATGCGAGTCGGCCCATCTCCTTCGGCGGTTATCGAAGAGAGGGGTTCCTGGATTTGATAACGGTGCTCTTGGCGGCGATGTGCCTCCAGGGGTGCTCCATGAGAGGGGCAACGTAACTGGGTTTCGGGAGAGGGCATCAGCGTTAGAATTCGCTTTTCCGGGTTTGTAGACGACTTTATATTCAAACTCGGCCAGTTTTAGGCGCCATCTGAGGAGGCGCGACGTAGGGTCTTTTACTGACGTCATCCAGACCAGCGGTTTATGGTCTGTGATTAGTGTAAATTTTCGGCCGTAAATATATGGTCTAAAATACTGTACTGCGAATATTATTGCTAAGCACTCCTTCTCTATTGTAGAATAGTTCACTTCAGCGCCCTGCAGGATCCTTGAGGCATAGGCAACGGGACGATCCTTGCCTACTTCGCCTTGGCTTAGTACGGCGCCGATGGCATATCCAGATGCATCGCAGGTGACGTTAAACGGCTTATCGAAATCCGGGTATTGAAGGACCGGTTCGTCACACAGAGCTTGTCGTAGGTCTTCGAAGGCCTTTTCTTGTTTTGGACCCCATTCGAAATTGTGCTCTTTGGCGAGGAGTTGGGTTAGGGGTTTGGAGATTTTAGCGAAGTCATTAATAAATTTGCGGTAGTACCCTGCAAGGCCTAGAAATTCGCGCACGTTTTTCGCGTTCTTAGGTCGTGGGAAATTTTGTACGGCATTAATTTTCTTTGGACATGGTCTGACGCCGTCTTGACTAATCTGATGTCCCAGGTATGCCACTTCCTTATGAAGGAAGCCGCATTTCGAGGGCTGTAATTTGAGGTTGGCTCCGCGCAGTCGGCGGGCTAGTTTATTGAATTTGGCATAATGTTCTTCTAGTGAACGCGCGTAGATCACGATATCATCGAGGTACACGAAGAGTTCGTTGCCTTGTAGGCCGCAGAGGACTGTGTCCATTAATCTTTGGAAGGTAGCCGGAGCATTACGGAGACCGAATGGCATTCTGTTGAATTCGTAGTGGCCGAAAGGCGTGGAGAAGGCGGTCTTCGCGGCATCCTCCTTCTCCATTCCTATCTGATGGAATCCGCTGGCTAAGTCAAACACACTGAAGTATGCGGCGCTGCCTAACTGATCTAGGATTTCGTTAATGCTAGGTAGCGGGTACGCGTCGGCCACCGATTTCTCGTTTAATGCGCGGTAATCGATTACCATGCGCCATTTTTTGTTACCCTCGGCGTCCGCTTTCTTAGGAACAATCCACAAGGGGGAATTATAAGGTGAGTTAGATGGAACGACTATGTCATTCCGTAAGAGTTCGGACATTTGTTTGTTGATTTCGTCCTTGTGGATTGGTGGGTAGCGATACTGTTTAACATGGATTGGAATATCATCCGTCGTGATGATTCTGTGAGTCACCGCATTTGTTTTTCCCAAACGATCCCCTTGGAGATGGAAAAGATCATTGTGCTTTTCTAACAAAGATTTAACATGGTCCATTTCGTCACCGCTGAGATGATCCATGGGGATAGTTTCTAATAGCTCTTTCACGCGAGCTTCGTGGGAATTTGCGATGGAATAGGTCATTCTGACCTTGGTTTTATCGGGCTGGTTACCGGAGTTAGTATAATGATCGGGCTGGTTACCGGAGTTAGAATAAGGATCGGGCTGGTTACCGGAGTTAGAATAAGAATCGGGCTGGTTACCGGAGTTAGTATAAGAATCGGGCTGGTTACCGGAGTTAGTAATGTCGGGATGGTTACCGAATGCGTCGGGATGATACCCGGAAGTAGAAAGGTCGGGATGGTTACCGAATACGTCGGGATGATACCCGGAAGTAGAAAGGTCGGGATGGTTACCGAATACGTCGGGATGATACCCGGAATTGGAAAGGTCGGAATGGTTACCGAATGCGTCGGGATGATTCCCGGAATTAGAAAGGTCGGAAGAGTACGACTCGATTTCTTCCATCTCCAATGGGGGCAATCGAAATGAAACTCTTTCCGACGAGGTGTTAAAACACCGGAGGCTCGCTTTGCCTTTACGATTGGTGACGACGCAGTCACCCAGGAATACATCCGGCGCTACATTAACACGGCGGATATATCCCTGTTTGGGTCCTTCGACGTCGACCGCTATACACGCAACGGTACGAGGTTCGAGGACGAATTCTTCGGATTTCAGAGGAGTCTTTGTTCGGACTCGATCCTCACGCTCCACGACCCGACTTCTCGCAGTGTACTCCGATATCTCTCGAGTCTCCTTCGATTCCGGCCGGCTTTTCACGGCGTTTTTCTCTAGGGAGTACTCGATCGAATCCCGAGGAGGCATTGAAATAACCTCCGTCACCGGAGCTCTGCAAGGTCTGACCGCGGGTGCACGAGGATTTGAGGAAGACACTCGAACGTTCCTTGCCGAATGTTCCTCACGCTTGGCGGCTGGAGTTTTAACGAGATCATTGGTCATAGACGAAGGCATTGAAATAACCTCTGCTGCCAATTTATCGCGAGGCTCAGCCGTGGGCGCGCAAGGGTTCGAGAAGGGAACCCGAATGTTTCCTATCATAATGTATTCGTTCGCAAAGGAGATCTCGGCTCCTGTTCTGAAGAAGGGAGAACCGAGGATTCCGTCGATGTTAATTGGGAAGTTTTCTTCCAAGACATGAAATTCGATAGGGTTTTGACCCTGTAAGTGTATTTTAATTTGACCGAGAGTTGGAATGGATCCCTCGGTTATTCCTTGGACTTCTATAGTGTTCGTATGATCTATAGGTAGATTTGGTTCTAGACTTGACGCACGAATTAAATTGATCTCCGAACCCGTGTCTAACAAAAATTCACACTTCTTTTGTAATTGAGGGGCGGAGATTTTTACGCGCGGAATTGGTGAGTCTGCAGCAAGATTTACTGCTGAGACGAATCGTCGGACTGGTCGTTCGTCCGGATAGCTGTTTGGGTGCGGGCTGTAGTTTGGGTTGAAGATGCGGCCTCCCGCCTGGGGTTGGCTTCGGTCGGGAGGCCGGACTCGTTTCCCGACCTCCTATTATTATTAAAAGCGCGCTTACGGCACTCGTGAATATCGTGCCCGGGGACTTTGCAGTAGTTGCAAAACTTGTTAGGGCTTGAGGGGCGATCTGTGCGACCATCGCGGTACGTGTTTTGGTCGCGAGGATTATTTTCCCATCGCCGTTGCGGCGTCGGGGAGCGATAAGAGTCCCGGTTTGAGTTTCTCGAGGACTGCTGAGACAAGTCCGGTCTGTTATCGCGGCGTTCTTGAGTTCGCTCTGGAATGTCACGAGCGGACTCGTACGTGGAACGCTGGCGATACGGCCGGTTATCAGAGAAGCTGACTCGGTTTTCTTCGCGGATCAGTTCTCGTCGACGAGTCTGGTCTGACTCATACTGCCTGTAAGCAGAGATGGCTGCTTCGAAAACAGTGGCAGGATTTCGCGAAGGGCAATGAAGCACTTCGGCACGCAGCTGGGGAAGGAGACCTCGTAGAAAACAATCTACTACGAAGCGATCTAGTTCTTCGTAATCAAGGCCAATATCTGTGGCATCTTGAATCGCGGTTCGAAGGTCTTTAACGCGATTGATGAAGTCTAAGATGTGCTCGTTTGGAGCTTGGAGTACACTTGCGAGATCGCCACGGTACTGGTCCACGAATTTGTACGGGCCCAGTACTGTACGTAACTTTTCGCATAGTGCAGAAATTGTGACTATGTGCTCGCCTTCTATAGCGGCATAAGCACGATCGTGGAGTTTATTGCAGAGCAATTTCGTGAGGGCACGCTCTGCAGTGGCCGGTACGGTGTCACGCGCGCGTTTGCATGCACGTATGAATTGTAGGACGGAAGACGAAGTACCGTCGAATCTAGGGACAAGCTCGGCGGCTTGTTTTAGAGCGAAATTACCAGTAGGTTCATACTGTGGGATTTCGCGTGGCTCTGGCGGTGAAGGTTCCCGCATATTAGAGACGTTACTAGGGCCTGGTGTAGGCGATTGTTGATGTAGGGTTTGACTCGTGATTTGGATGTTATGAAGCTCTTTTCGTATTTCGTCGAGCATATTCTTTTGGTTTTGTGCGTCTTCTTCATATTTGAGACGCAATTTGGCAATAAAATCAGTTTCTTCTTTGAGATATTGCTCTCTACGGGCGAGGTCTTGCGCGTAATGGAGTAACTCTTCCTCGGTCATTGGGGGAAGGTCTGCGTTAGGATCTGCTTGGAGATCCCTTTGAGATCGCGTGATTGGGCGAGACATTTTGGAGGATATAAATGAGATTTAAAATGTGAATTTCGCACTGACACGCGTCGGAGCTTATTAATGCAAATATCGGCGACCACTTCGATGTCCTACCGACTGCGCCAAATTTGTCACGTCCGTCACTGTGTTTTTGTTACAGGTACGAGGAGAGAGAAAAGAGAACAGTGACAGACGGACGGTTGAGATATTATGATTAAAATGAGGAGTGGTCTTTCGTGCCGAGACAGCCGCGGGCTGTCATATGCACTAGGACAACCGATATTGCTATGATGCAGTCAAGAAGAGAACGTCCGACGCGGTTACAAGAAGTGTCCCGACAAGAATCACGCGCGAGATGATGCAACGAAAACGGTGAGTTTACAGGATTCAGCAATTATACAAGACATTATACGACTCACCGCAATGCTGTATTAACGCCTAATAATAGTGTTGCAGTAGGAACTGGCGGTACTGGCAGTAGGTGTCGTACATCGGGTCTTCTATACAGATGTCCTCGAGGTGGGGAAGATCTGGCAGAGTTGCTGCTGCTCGGTTCGGGACGACGTTAGTGGCCTTGGATGCTGGCCGCAAGACGACACGTTGGTGAGCTGGCAGAGGAACGTCACGGATGATTCGGCAACGGACCCTGGGAACGATGATCGTGTCTTGGCTGTCGTCGTCGGCTATGTCGATTACCTCAGGACGATCGACCGGATGCAGAACTGGCGTCGGAGCTCGCGAGAGGTCCGCGTGGTTGACCTCTTTAGGAGGGTTGCAAGGGCAACCGTATACAGAAACGTAATCGGACGCGTCACACGGAATGTGCTCGGTGGTTCCTAGAAGTTCTGTCCACTCGGTAGTGGCAATGATTTGATCGAGCACCGCTTTATTTCTCAACGCGCGTCTCAATTTAGCAAGTTGATACTTGCGTCCCGCTCGACGTGGGCGTCGCATGGGTAAGGAATAGTAATGATGGAATATTAATAATATATAATGAAATGAACTTCCATTTGTTATTAACCTTTTAGGTAGTTAACTCGCTTCACGTCTATAGTGGCGGCTCAGCGTTTCCACTGCGCTCTTTAGACCAATTCTAGACGTGGCACGAGAACTTCTCTATGACTCGCTTCAAATTCCTTATTGGCGGCTCAGCGTTTCCACTGCGCACTTTAGACCAAGTCCGGATATGTCACGAGTTTAATATATTCTATGCAAGAACTGAATTGGAAGATGGTGTTGAACTAACACAAGAATAACAAGATCGAAGCACTGGTATAACAACGATATATTAAATAAGAACTGGTAAGTACACTGGTATAAGTAATATTATAATAGGAGTAGTAATTGGATTAATGAATAATGGATATTGTAATATGTTATAGGAATAACGTATGAGAATTAGGACTTGAGTTGAGTTGAGTTAGAGTTGGAATTGGAATTGGAATTAGGAGTGAAGGATCGACACACTTCACTATCGCGGAGCTAGACTGAACACGTCTGCTCTTGAAGTCGGAAGAAGCCGGACTGGCGGCTGAGGCCAGGTTGGCACGACTGCTCGAGTCGCCGGTCGGAGGCGGACTGATGCAAGCGTCCGCTCTGCCTTGCCTCCTTCGTTCGGAGTGGGGATAGCTGACGCTGCAGTCTCTTTGTTCTTCGGTCGTCGGAGTGGGAGAACCGCTGACGCAGCAGCGTCTTCGCTCCCGGGGACTGCACGTGCATTTCTGCTGACGCTGCAGTCTCGTGGCTGTCCTATTGCCCTCTACGAGCGTGGGACTGCTGATGCAGCAGTCTTTGGACTTCTCGACGTTTCTAGAAGCTTCTAGATGCTTCCAGAGTGATGCAATACTTTATTGCATTATGTGTCGTGGTGATGGGTTGAAACTGAGGTAAGGTGTTGATCAAGGTGAAGTTATGGTGATGGGTAGAGACGGAGATAAGGATTAGAACAATAGAATAATGAGATCTTAACATTATGTTCTTATGTCTAGGGGACGGTGTGTGGATCTTATGCAGATCAGACCTTGTATACATAGTGTGTGTACAAGGCCAACGTCGTACATCGGACGACGTAACAACGTCGTCCCGAACCGAGCAGCAGCAATTCTGCCAGATCTTCCCCACCTCGAGGACATCTGTATAGAAGACCCGATGTACGACACCTACTGCCAGTACCGCCAGTTCCTGCTGCAACAATATTATTAGGCGTTAATACAGCATTGCGGTGAGTCGTATAATGTCTTGTATAATTGCTGAATCCTGTAAACTCACCGTTTTCGTTGCATCATCTCGCGCGTGATTCTTGTCGGACACTTCTTGTAACCGCGTCGGACGTTCTCTCCTTGACTGCATCCATAGCAATATCGGTTGTCCTAGTGCATATGACAGCCCGCGGCTGTCTCGGCACGAAAGACCACTCCTCAATTACTTTTCATATATCCACCGTCCGTCTGTCACTGTTCTTGAGTGCCATCCTTTTCTCTCTCTTGGTACCTGTAACAAAAACACAGTGACGGACGTGACACGGGAACCTTCACCGCCAGAGCCACGCGAAATCCCACAGTATGAACCTACTGGCAATTTCGCTCTAAAACAAGCCGCCGAGCTTGTCCCTAGATTCGACGGAACTTCGTCTTCCGTCCTACAATTCATACGCGCATGCAAACGCGCGCGTGACACCGTACCGGCCACTGCAGAGCGTGCCCTCACAAAATTGCTCTGCAATAAACTCCACGATCGTGCTTATGCCGCTATAGAAGGCCAGCACATATTCACAGTTTCTGCACTATGCGAGAAATTACGAACAGTACTGGGCCCATACAAATTCGTTGACCAGTACCGTGGCGATCTCGCGAGTGTACTCCAAGCTCCAAACGAGCACATCTTAGACTTCATCAATCGCGTTAAAGACCTTCGAACCGCGATTCAAGATGCCACAGATATTGGCCTTGATTACGAAGAACTAGATCGCTTCGTAGTAGATTGTTTTCTACGAGGTCTCCTTCCCCAGCTGCGTGCCGAAGTGCTTCATTGCCCTTCGCGAAATCCTGCCACTGTTTTCGAAGCAGCCATCTCTGCTTACAGGCAGTATGAGTCAGACCAGACTCGTCGACGAGAACTGATCCGCGAAGAAAAACGAGTCAGCTTCTCTGATAACCGGCCGTATCGCCAGCGTTCCACGTACGAGTCCGCTCGTGACATTCCAGAGCGAACTCAAGAACGCCGCGATAACAGACCGGACTCGTCTCAGCAGTCCTCGAGAAACTTAAACCGGGACTCTTATCGCTCCCCGACGCCGCAACGGCGATGGGAAAACAATCCTCGCGACCAAAACACGTACCGCGATGGTCGCACAGATCGCCCCTCAAGCCCTAACAAATTTTGCAACTATTGCAAAGTCCCCGGGCACGATATTCACGAGTGCCGTAAGCGCGCTTTTAATAATAATAGGAGGTCGGGAAACGAGTCCGGCCTCCCGACCGAAGCCAACCCAAGGCGGGAGGCCGCATCTTCAACCCAAACTACAGCCCGCACCCAAACAGCTATCCGGACGAACGACCAGTCCGACGATTCGTCTCAGCAGTAAATCTTGCTGCAGACTCACCAATTCCGCGCGTAAAAATCTCCGCCCCTCAATTACAAAAGAAGTGTGAATTTTTGTTAGACACGGGTTCGGAGATCAATCTAATTCGTGCGTCAAGTCTAGAACCAAATCTACCTATAGATCATACGAACACTATAGAAGTCCAAGGAATAACCGAGGGATCCATTCCAACTCTCGGTCAAATTAAAATACACTTACAGGGTCAAAACCCTATCGAATTTCATGTCCTGGAAGAAAACTTCCCAATTAACATCGACGGAATCCTCGGTTCTCCCTTCTTCAGAACAGGAGCCGAGATCTCCTTTGCGAATGAATACATAACGATAGGAAACATTCGGGTTCCCTTCTCGAACCCTTGCGCGCCCATGGCTGAGCCTCGCGATAAATTGGCAGCAGAGGTTATTTCAATGCCTTCGTCTATGACCAACGATCTCGTTAAAACTCCAGCCGCCAAGCGTGAGGAACATTCGGCAAGGAACGTTCGAGTGTCTTCCTCAAATCCTCGTGCACCCGCGGTCAGACCTTGCAGAGCTCCGGTGACGGAGGTTATTTCAATGCCTCCTCGGGATTCGATCGAGTACTCCCTAGAGAAAAACGCCGTGAAAAGCCGGCCGGAATCGAAGGAGACTCGAGAGATATCGGAGTACACTGCGAGAAGTCGGATCGTGGAGCGTGAGGATCGAGTCCGAACAAAGACTCCTCCGAAATCCGAAGAATTCGTCCTCGAACCTCGTACCGTTGCGTGCATAGCGGTCGACGTCGAAGGACCTAAACAGGGATATATCCGCCGTGTTAATGTAGCGCCGGATGTATTCCTGGGTGACTGCGTTGTCACCAATCGTAAAGGCAAAGCGAGCCTCCGGTGTTTTAACACCTCGTCGGAAAGAGTTTCATTTCGATTGCCCCCATTGGAGATGGAAGAAATCGAGTCGTACTCTTCCGACCTTTCTACTTCCGGGTATCATCCCGACGTATTCGGTAACCATCCCGACCTTTCTAATTCCGGGTACTATCCCGAAGCATTCGGTAACCATCCCGACCTTTCTAATTCCGGGAACTATCCCGACGCATTCGGTAACCATCCCGACCTTTCTAATTCCGGGTATCATCCCGACGCATTCGGTAACCATCCCGACAATACTAACTCCGGTAACCATCCCGACATTACTAACTCCGGTAACCAGCCCGATTCTTATACTAACTCCGGTAACCAGCCCGATCATTATACTAACTCCGGTAACCAGCCCGATTCTCATACTAACTCCGGTAACCAGCCCGATTCTTATACTAACTCCGGTAACCAGCCCGATTCTCATACTAACTCCGGTAACCAGCCCGATCCTTATTCTAACTCCGGTAACCAGCCCGATCAATTCCAAGACCAACTCCATTCCTACGACAATCAAAGATCTTCAAGACCCATATGTAAGCAGGTCTGTTCTATACTGCACGATAAATCCTGCGACAGTTCTAAACCAGAGAAGGATATCAAAGCCTCCAGAGTAAAAGAACTTCATAACTTACTTCGAAATCATATCTTTGATGATCCACAGAAACTCGATTCCTTTCAACTTCCATCTGCACGTTGCCATGCGAAGCGAAACAAATACGATAAAATTAATCTCTGCGCTACAGCGAAATGCGCGTCAGCAAGAAAGAAATATAAATCCGAGTACCCTCGCGATAACAGATACCCCTATGGGAATAAGCGAGCGAAATTCGAAGCCCAGCATCGACAAAATCTCCTTCGACCACCGGAAGATATAGAACAAGTATTCCTACTCAAAGAACCCTGCAAGGGCAAATTCGATGCGCAATATACGGGTCCTCACGAAATTTGCGACATCCTAGACTCAAACAATGTAAAAATTAAAGTAGGGAACCATTTTAAGATTGTACATGCAAACAAACTCAAGCGTGCGCCGAATAATCCAACGCAAACCCCGCGTCATCGAAACGTGACACTCATCTGGACGCAGATAAGAAAAGACAAAAGTGCAAGTGAAAGTGTTAGTGAACAAAGCGATTCCCCACCCACCCTAAACCCCGAGAAAAGACAGTCGAAAAATGAACATTGCGAATACGACTTGTCGGACATTACAAAGCCAGCCCCAGCCCCACGTGCCGACACCGACAACATTTCAGTGCGACCAGTGTTTCGTACAAATATAAGAAATACTCGCCGAGAACTGTGCTCCCTGCGCGGAGTACACCCGGACGATGCGTCGCATGAATGAGTGTGGTATCGAGTGTTGAGCGAGAAATTTCTTCCTTGCAAGAAATTTCTTTTCCGCGTTGGGAGGTGTTACGTCGTCCGATGTACGACGTTGGCCTTGTACACACACTATGTATACAAGGTCTGATCTGCATAAGATCCATACACCGTCCCCTAGACATAAGAACATAATATTAAGATCTCATATATTCTATTGTTCTAATCCTTATCTCCGTCTTTACCCATCACCATAACTTCACCTTGATCAACACCTTACCTCAGTTTCAACCCATCACCACGACACATAATGCAATAAAGTATTGCATCACTCTGGAAGCATCTAGAAGCTTCTAGAAACGTCGAGAAGTCCAAAGACTGCTGCATCAGCAGTCCCACGCTCGTAGAGGGCAATAGGACAGCCACGAGACTGCAGCGTCAGCAGAAATGCACGTGCAGTCCCCGGGAGCGAAGACGCTGCTGCGTCAGCGGTTCTCCCACTCCGACGACTGAAGAACAAAGAGACTGCAGCGTCAGCTATCCCCACTCCGAACGAAGGAGGCAAGGCAGAGCGGACGCTTGCAACAGTCCGCCTTCAGCCAGCGACTCGCACAGACGTGCCTACCTGGCCTCAGCCGCCAGTCCGGCTTCAAGAGCAGACGTGTTCAGTCTAGCTCCGCGAAGTGAAGTGTGTCGATCCTTCACTCCTAATTCCAATTCCAATTCCAACTCTAACTCAACTCAACTCAAGTCCTAATTCTCATACATTAATCCTGTTACGTCGGACGACCTCCGACGTTGGTCGAATCGAGGACCGTACCTCGATTCTAGGTTAAGACTAAATATTAAGTACATAATACCTCTTAAACCCATCGCTATCAAACTCTTGTTCTAAATCTAATATCTCTTAAACCCATCGCTATCAAACTCTTGTTCTAATTCTAATACATCTTAAACCCATCACTACTTCACCCACAACTTTCCCTAAACTTGTTCTAATACCCATCACTACTTAAATCTCGACTCTCCCAATTGTTCTAAACCCAACCATCACTCCGAACTTACTTTCACTTGTTCAAACCCTCATCTACACTTACAACTTGTTCAAATCCTCAACTCCGCTCGAGTAAACGCCACCTCGAGAACAAAGAGATCGCAACGTCAGCAGTCTTGCACGCGTCACCACTCTGTCGAGAGCGAGGACAAAGAGACTGCAACGTCAGCAGTCTTGCACCCGTCACCACTCCGACGAGCGAGGACAAAGGGACTGCAGCGTCAGCAACCCCCACTCCGAGCGAAGGAGGCTACGCAGAGCTGCCTCTTGCATCAGTCTGGTGCTAGCCAGCGGAGTGAGCGGACGTGTCGGTCTGCGCTCACTCCATTCTCACACAACGACATCAGTCAGTCTGGCCCAAGCCAGCGAAGTGAGCAGACGTGTCGACCTGCGCTCTTCTAATTCGCGCTTCGACGTTCATCGACGTTTGTTCTACAATTCCAATTCCAAATCTAATTCCAATTCTAATTCAAACTCAATACCAATTCCGACTCAACGCAGTCTCTATTCCAATACTAATTCATTTACTAACTCCTACGCAATTAATTCATTTAATTCATATTCACATTTATATTAATACAATTGTAACCAAGTGTAACCAAGTTATTATTATAATATATCTTATTTTACCAGAACTTCGCGAGTGACTTCTCTTACAATTCAATCAATTCAGTGACATATTTCTCTCCGATATTCAAACTATATCTTCGTTTATCGTGCACTTGTAGAGTATTGAAACTCGGTCACAAAGGGAGAAGCTTACAGCTCCGCCGAGACAATACGTCTGCAAGCGACATTTTGAACAATTGTTCCATTAGCAATCGTGCACTTGTTGAGTATTGAAACTCGGTCACAAAGGGAGAAGCTTACAGCTCCGCCGAGACAATACGTCTGCAAGCGACATTTTGATCGGTCAAGTGTTCGATCAAGTCTCCATCAAGTGACAGTTCACACAAGGAATACGTGCAGTGCTAGATCTATAGTGACAGTTCTAACAGTGCCCTCGTTCGTTACACAGTGACCCGGCTTGGAGGCCAGTTCGTCCGCTCCGCTTGGGTAGTGTCAATGAACGAGCGGACCTTTTCAATAACTACATTTTATTAAAGTCACAGGTGGAATACCGCTGGCCAGCGCCTCCGGGGAACCCCTGGCCAATTTTCCCTTTTTCATTCAGAACATAGACAAAATTCCTATAAAGGATTTCTTGAGAAGGAGTTGTTAAACCAAGTTCCTTTCGCTCCTCTCTCCTCATGCGTCGAACACGTCACGACCGAGAATATCGAGTGTGACGCGTCAGATTACGTATCGGTATACGGTTGTCCGTGCCGTCCGATTCCGAACACAGAGATCAACCACGCGGATCTCTCGCGTTCCACGCCTGTCAACGTTACACCAGCTGCCCGCTATGAGATCATCGATCTCATAGACATCTCTGACGACGACGACGACGCCAGGAATACCATAAACCTGTCAAGTGACGACAACAACCCGCCTGCCGTTCGTTACGAGGTCATTGATCTCGTCACCAGCTCTGATGACGATGACAGCAGGAGCACCATAATCTTGCCGCACGTTCGCTGTAGGATCATCAAGGACGAGTACCTACCGTCCAACAGACGCATTGTCGTGCGTACCCCAGCGAGACAGCTGCCAAACCTTCCTCATCTCGATGAGATCTGTCTGGACGACCCGTTATACCAGACCCATGCTGACCGACGAGCTCAGCTCCTTCAACAGTACTACTAAGATACAACAACTAACCGGTGAGAATTCGTATCTTTTGTAACCCCTTTTGTTCCATGTCAACTCACCGCGTTCGTTGCGTCAGCGTAGAAGTATCGCCATCCGCGTTGACTGCTAGCGGGTGTCGGTCTCAAATGACTATCGGTGTCCTAGCGCATATGACTGCCCGTCTGGCTGTCTTGGCGTAAAAGACCGTTTCCTCTTCAATTCCACGTGCCGCCTCCTGGGGTCATCTTCTTTGCCTAGGACGTGGGGCGTGACGTAACAAAATTTGGCGCAGTCGGTAGGACACGAAAACGGTCGCCGGTAGTTGAACCATTAACAAATTGTTTTCGTACGTCTGACATTTGTTCTCTATATCGTGTGTCGAGTAAGAATTCACACTAATATCGCAAAATGTCTCGCCCAATCACACGATCCCAAACGGATCCCCGAGCGGATCCTAATCAAGACCTTCCTCCGCCAACCGAGGAAGAGCTACTTCTTTACGCGCAAGATCTCGCCCGTAAAGAGGAATATTTAAAAGAGCAAACCGAATTCATTGCTAAATTGCGTCTTAAATATGAAGAAGACGCACAGAATCAAAATAACATGCTCGATGAAATACGCAAAGAGCTCCACAATATTCAAGCCTTGAACCAAAACTTACGTCACCAAGCGCCTACACCAGGCCCCAGTAACGTCTCTAACACGCGAGAACCTTCATTATCAGAGCCACGCGAAACCCCGCAATATGAGCCAACAGGAAATTTCGCGTTGAAACAAGCCGCAGAACTCGTACCCAAATTCGACGGAACATCGATTCCCGTCCTAAAATTCATCCGCGCCTGCAAACGCGCGCGTGATTCTATCCCCGAATCCATAGAACGTGCCCTTACTAAACTAATCTGCAATAAACTTTCCGATCGTGCGTACGCTGCCAGTGAAGGCGAAAACATACGTACGATCTCACAACTTTGCGATAAGCTACGAACAGTACTGGGACCCTACAAATTCGTGGACCAGTACCGTGGCGAATTGGCAAGCGTAGCCCAGGGCAACAATGAGCATATTCTTGACTTCATAAATCGAGTCAAAGATTTACGAACCGCCATCAGCGATTCTACCGAAGGACATTACGACTACAGAGAAATCGATCGTTTCACAGTCGAGTGCTTCCTTCGCGGTCTACTCCCACAACTTCGCAGCGAAGTTTTGCATTGCCGTTCTCAGAATTCGGCAGAGATCTTCGAAGCAGCCATCTCTGCATATAAGCAATATGAGCTGTATCAAAACCGTCGTCGCGAATCTAATCGTGACGATTCCCGCAAGGTAAGCTTCTCAGATAACAGAAGCTCCTATCGCCCACGCTCTTCTGACAATTTCAAATTCTCCAGAACGCACTCACTCAGCTGCACACAGCCCCTGAAGAAGTGGCAACCGCCATCATGAAAGACGCTGGATTTATTGCAGTCCCAGCAGGTGAAGTGGTCCATATTATCAAATGTATCCCAGTGACAGTCCAGATCCGGAAAACGGAACGCTGTTATGACGAACTGCCCGTCACGTACAAGAATTCTTCAAGATTCCTGAAACCAAAGGACCACATTATTTCAAACACCGGTACAGAGAAGCCGTGCAGCGAGTTACTATCTCCATATTACAGAATACATGGAACATGGTACCGACTCACTCCATCACTAACAGAAACTATTGCACCGTTAGAACTCCATCCAATCTCTAAGGCCACATGGAAATACGTGGACCCCAAAAACCTTGCGACTGGAGGCATATATTCGCAAGACGACCTCGACAAACTGCAGGATCACATAATGTTCCCTGTAGAAAAGGTAGCCGTAATAAATACTATTGCACAAGGCGCCTCAGGTAGACAATACGCAGCAGGAAATATTAACATGTTCAACCTGCTCGACGAAGAGTCGCTTCAACAAATAGCTGAATCTACCGCACAGAAGTTATGGTCAGGATTTACCACGTTCGGATCCGTAACCGCTGGATTAATAGGAATATATGTGGCAATTCGCACAATAAAAACTATTATCAGCACAATCATCAATGGCATCGCTCTCCATTCGTTATACGGCTGGAGCCTCCACCTCATCGTCGCCATCTGGAGTTCCTTGACAAGATTCTTCATTTTCCTGAAACAAAGAGACGAAACATACACATACGCTGTCAGATATCGGAAAAGTGAAAGTGAAAATGACATAAGTGAGCCCATTCCCTCCCAAGACCCCAATAAAAGACAGTCAGATAATGAACATTGCGATTATAGACTGTCGGACATTGCGAAACCTACCCCAACTCCTCGCGCAGAATCAGACAACATCTCAGTGCATCCAGTGTTTCGTACTGTTAATACAGTCAACGTGCGCCGAGAACTGAGCTCCCTGCGCGGATCGCTCACTAACGATGCGTCTCAAGACCAAAAATTGTAATGCGAGCGCTCACCGAACACAACCTCGGACCGAGAGATTTCACTCCGAGAAATCTCTTCTCCGGCGAGGGAGGTGTTACGTCGGACGACCTCCGACGTTGGTCGAATCGAGGACCGTACCTCGATTCTAGGTTAAGACTAAATATTAAGTACATAATACCTCTTAAACCCATCGCTATCAAACTCTTGTTCTAAATCTAATATCTCTTAAACCCATCGCTATCAAACTCTTGTTCTAATTCTAATACATCTTAAACCCATCACTACTTCACCCACAACTTTCCCTAAACTTGTTCTAATACCCATCACTACTTAAATCTCGACTCTCCCAATTGTTCTAAACCCAACCATCACTCCGAACTTACTTTCACTTGTTCAAACCCTCATCTACACTTACAACTTGTTCAAATCCTCAACTCCGCTCGAGTAAACGCCACCTCGAGAACAAAGAGATCGCAACGTCAGCAGTCTTGCACGCGTCACCACTCTGTCGAGAGCGAGGACAAAGAGACTGCAACGTCAGCAGTCTTGCACCCGTCACCACTCCGACGAGCGAGGACAAAGGGACTGCAGCGTCAGCAACCCCCACTCCGAGCGAAGGAGGCTACGCAGAGCTGCCTCTTGCATCAGTCTGGTGCTAGCCAGCGGAGTGAGCGGACGTGTCGGTCTGCGCTCACTCCATTCTCACACAACGACATCAGTCAGTCTGGCCCAAGCCAGCGAAGTGAGCAGACGTGTCGACCTGCGCTCTTCTAATTCGCGCTTCAACGTTCATCGACGTTTGTTCTACAATTCCAATTCCAAATCTAATTCCAATTCTAATTCAAACTCAATACCAATTCCGACTCAACGCAGTCTCTATTCCAATACTAATTCATTTACTAACTCCTACGCAATTAATTCATTTAATTCATATTCACATTTATATTAATACAATTGTAACCAAGTGTAACCAAGTTATTATTATAATATATCTTATTTTACCAGAACTTCGCGAGTGACTTCTCTTACAATTCAATCAATTCAGTGACATATTTCTCTCCGATATTCAAACTATATCTTCGTTTATCGTGCACTTGTAGAGTATTGAAACTCGGTCACAAAGGGAGAAGCTTACAGCTCCGCCGAGACAATACGTCTGCAAGCGACATTTTGAACAATTGTTCCATTAGCAATCGTGCACTTGTTGAGTATTGAAACTCGGTCACAAAGGGAGAAGCTTACAGCTCCGCCGAGACAATACGTCTGCAAGCGACATTTTGATCGGTCAAGTGTTCGATCAAGTCTCCATCAAGTGACAGTTCACACAAGGAATACGTGCAGTGCTAGATCTATAGTGACAGTTCTAACAGTGCCCTCGTTCGTTACACAGTGACCCGGCTTGGAGGCCAGTTCGTCCGCTCCGCTTGGGTAGTGTCAATGAACGAGCGGACCTTTTCAATAACTATATTTTATTAAAGTCACAGGTGGAATACCGCTGGCCAGCGCCTCCGGGGAACCCCTGGCCAATTTTCCCTTTTTCATTCAGAACATAGACAAAATTCCTATAAAGGATTTCTTGAGAAGGAGTTGTTAAACCAAGTTCCTTTCGCTCCTCTCTCCTCATGCGTCGAACACGTCACGACCGAGAATATCGAGTGTGACGCGTCAGATTACGTATCGGTATACGGTTGTCCGTGCCGTCCGATTCCGAACACAGAGATCAACCACGCGGATCTCTCGCGTTCCACGCCTGTCAACGTTACACCAGCTGCCCGCTATGAGATCATCGATCTCATAGACATCTCTGACGACGACGACGACGCCAGGAATACCATAAACCTGTCAAGTGACGACAACAACCCGCCTGCCGTTCGTTACGAGGTCATTGATCTCGTCACCAGCTCTGATGACGATGACAGCAGGAGCACCATAATCTTGCCGCACGTTCGCTGTAGGATCATCAAGGACGAGTACCTACCGTCCAACAGACGCATTGTCGTGCGTACCCCAGCGAGACAGCTGCCAAACCTTCCTCATCTCGATGAGATCTGTCTGGACGACCCGTTATACCAGACCCATGCTGACCGACGAGCTCAGCTCCTTCAACAGTACTACTAAGATACAACAACTAACCGGTGAGAATTCGTATCTTTTGTAACCCCTTTTGTTCCATGTCAACTCACCGCGTTCGTTGCGTCAGCGTAGAAGTATCGCCATCCGCGTTGACTGCTAGCGGGTGTCGGTCTCAAATGACTATCGGTGTCCTAGCGCATATGACTGCCCGTCTGGCTGTCTTGGCGTAAAAGACCGTTTCCTCTTCAATTCCACGTGCCGCCTCCTGGGGTCATCTTCTTTGCCTAGGACGTGGGGCGTGACGTAACAATCCTATAACATATTACAATATCCATTATTCATTAATCCAATTACTACTCCTATTATAATACTACTTACATATTGTATACCAGTGTACTTACCTGTTCTTATTTAATATATCGTTGTTATACCAGTGCTTCGATCTTGTTATTCTTGTGTTAGTTCAACACCATCTTCCAATTCAGTTCTTGCATCGAATATATTAAACTCGTGACATATCCGGACTTGGTCTAAAGTGCGCAGTGGAAACGCTGAGCCGCCAATAAGGAATTTGAAGCGAGTCATAGAGAAGTTCTCGTGCCACGTCTAGAATTGGTCTAAAGAGCGCAGTGGAAACGCTGAGCCGCCACTATAGACGTGAAGCGAGTTAACTACCAAAAAGGTTAATAACAAGTGGAAGTTCATTTTCATTATATTATTAATATTCCATCATTACTATTCCTTACCCATGCGACGCCCACGTCGAGCGGGACGCAAGTATCAACTTGCTAAATTGAGACGCGCGTTGAGAAATAAAGCGGTGCTCGATCAAATCATTGCCACTACCGAGTGGACCGAACTTCTGGGAACCACCGAGCACATTCCGTGTGACGCGTCCGATTACGTTTCTGTATACGGTTGCCCTTGCAACCCTCCTAAAGAGGTCAACCACGCGAACCTCTCGCGAGCTCCGACGCCAGTTCTGCATCCGGTCGATTGTCCAGAGGTGATCGACATAGCCGACGACGACGACAGCCGAGACACGATCATCGTTCCCAGGGTCCGTTGCCGAATCATCAGTGACGTCCCTCTGCCAAATCATCAACGTGTCGTCTTGCGGCCAGCATCCAAGGCCACTAATGTCGTCCCGAACCGAGCAGCAGCAACTCTGCCAGATCTTCCCCACCTCGAGGACATCTGTATAGAAGACCCGATGTACGACACCTACTGTCAGTACCGCCAGTTCCTGCTGCAACAATATTATTAGGCGTTAATACAGCATTGCGGTGAGTCGTATAATGTCTTGTATAATTGCTGAATCCTGTAAACTCACCGTTTTCGTTGCATCATCTCGCGCGTGATTCTTGTCGGGACACTTCTTGTAACCGCGTCGGACGTTCTTTTCTTGACTGCATCCATAGCAATATCGGTTGTCCTAGTGCATATGACAGCCCGCGGCTGTCTCGGCACGAAAGACCACTCCTCATTTTAATCATAATATCTCAACCGTCCGTCTGTCACTGTTCTCTTTTCTCTCTCCTGGTACCTGTAACAAAAACACAGTGACGGACGTGACACTTCATAACATCCAAATCACGAGTCAAACCCTACATCAACAATCGCCTACACCAGCCCCTAGTAACGTCTCTAATATGCGGGAACCTTCACCGCCAGAGCCACGCGAAGTCCCACAGTATGAACCTACTGGTAATTTCGCTCTAAAACAAGCCGCCGAGCTTGTCCCTAGATTCGACGGAACTTCGTCTTCCGTCCTACAATTCATACGTGCATGCAAACGCGCGCGTGACACCGTACCGGCCACTGCAGAGCGTGCCCTCACAAAATTGCTCTGCAATAAACTCCACGATCGTGCTTATGCCGCTATAGAAGGCCAGCACATATTCACAATTTCTGCACTATGCGAGAAATTACGAACAGTACTGGGCCCATACAAATTCGTTGACCAGTACCGTGGCGATCTCGCGAGTGTACTCCAAGCTCCAAACGAGCACATCTTAGACTTCATCAATCGCGTTAAAGACCTTCGAACCGCGATTCAAGATGCCACAGATATTGGCCTTGATTACGAAGAACTAGATCGCTTCGTAGTAGATTGTTTTCTACGAGGTCTCCTTCCCCAGCTGCGTGCCGAAGTGCTTCATTGCCCTTCGCGAAATCCTGCCACTGTTTTCGAAGCAGCCATCTCTGCTTACAGGCAGTATGAGTCAGACCAGACTCGTCGACGAGAACTGATCCGCGAAGAAAAACGAGTCAGCTTCTCTGATAACCGGCCGTATCGCCCGCGTTCCACGTACGAGTCCGCTCGTGACATTCCAGAGCGAACTCGAGAACGCCGCGATAACAGACCGGACTCGTCTCAGCAGTCCTCGAGAAACTCAAACCGGGACTCTTATCGCTCCCCGACGCCGCAACGGCGATGGGAAAATAATCCTCGCGACCAAAACACGTACCGCGATGGTCGCACAGATCGCCCTTCAAGCTCTAACAAATTTTGCAACTACTGCAAAGTCCCCGGGCACGATATTCACGAGTGCCGTAAGCGCATTTTCAATAATAATAGGAGGTCGGGAAACGAGTCCGGCCTCCCGACCGAAGCCAACCCCAGGCGGGAGGCCGCATCTTCAACCCAAACTACAGCCCGTACCCAAACAGCTATCCGGACGAACGACCAGTCCGACGATTCGTCTCAGCAGTAAATCTTGCTGCAGACTCACCAATTCCGCGCGTAAAAATCTCCGCCCCTCAATTACAAAAGAAGTGTGAATTTTTGTTGGACACGGGTTCGGAGATCAATTTAATTCGTGCGTCAAGTCTAGAACCAAATCTACCTATAGATCATACGAACACTATAGAAGTCCAAGGAATAACCGAGGGATCCATTCCAACTCTCGGTCAAATTAAAATATACTTACAGGGTCAAAACCCTATTGAATTTCATGTCTTGGAAGAAAACTTCCCAATTAACATCGACGGAATCCTCGGTTCTCCCTTCTTCAGAACAGGAGCCGAGATCTCCTTTGCGAATGAATACATAACGATAGGAAACATTCGGGTTCCCTTCTCGAACCCTTGCGCGCCCACGGCTGAGCCTCGCGATAAATTGGCAGCAGAGGTTATTTCAATGCCTTCGTCTATGACCAATGATCTCGTTAAAACTCCAGCCGCCGAGCGTGAGGAACATTCGGCAAGGAACGTTCGAGTGTCTTCCTCAAATCCTCGTGCACCCGCGGTCAGACCTTGCAGAGCTCCGGTGACGGAGGTTATTTCAATGCCTCCTCGGGATTCGATCGAGTACTCCCTAGAGAAAAACGCCGTGAAAAGCCGGCCGGAATCGAAGGAGACTCGAGAGATATCGGAGTACACTGCGAGAAGTCGGATCGTGGAGCGTGAGGATCGAGTCCGAACAAAGACTCCTCCGAAATCCGAAGAATTCGTCCTCGAACCTCGTACCGTTGCGTGCATAGCGGTCGACGTCGAAGGACCTATGTCACGTCCGTCACTGTGTTTTTGTTACAGGTACCAGGAGAGAGAAAAGAGAACAGTGACAGACGGACGGTTGAGATATTATGATTAAAATGAGGAGTGGTCTTTCGTGCCGAGACAGCCGCGGGCTGTCATATGCACTAGGACAACCGATATTGCTATGGATGCAGTCAAGAAAAGAACGTCCGACGCGGTTACAAGAAGTGTCCCGACAAGAATCACGCGCGAGATGATGCAACGAAAACGGTGAGTTTACAGGATTCAGCAATTATACAAGACATTATACGACTCACCGCAATGCTGTATTAACGCCTAATAATATTGTTGCAGCAGGAACTGGCGGTACTGACAGTAGGTGTCGTACATCGGGTCTTCTATACAGATGTCCTCGAGGTGGGGAAGATCTGGCAGAGTTGCTGCTGCTCGGTTCGGGACGACATTAGTGGCCTTGGATGCTGGCCGCAAGACGACACGTTGATGATTTGGCAGAGGGACGTCACTGATGATTCGGCAACGGACCCTGGGAACGATGATCGTGTCTCGGCTGTCGTCGTCGTCGGCTATGTCGATCACCTCTGGACAATCGACCGGATGCAGAACTGGCGTCGGAGCTCGCGAGAGGTTCGCGTGGTTGACCTCTTTAGGAGGGTTGCAAGGGCAACCGTATACAGAAACGTAATCGGACGCGTCACACGGAATGTGCTCGGTGGTTCCCAGAAGTTCGGTCCACTCGGTAGTGGCAATGATTTGATCGAGCACCGCTTTATTTCTCAACGCGCGTCTCAATTTAGCAAGTTGATACTTGCGTCCCGCTCGACGTGGGCGTCGCATGGGTAAGGAGTAGTAATGATGGAATATTAATAATATAATGAAAATGAACTTCCACTTGTTATTAACCTTTTTGGTAGTTAACTCGCTTCACGTCTATAGTGGCGGCTCAGCGTTTCCACTGCGCTCTTTAGACCAATTCTAGACGTGGCACGAGAACTTCTCTATGACTCGCTTCAAATTCCTTATTGGCGGCTCAGCGTTTCCACTGCGCACTTTAGACCAAGTCCGGATATGTCACGAGTTTAATATATTCGATGCAAGAACTGAATTGGAAGATGGTGTTGAACTAACACAAGAATAACAAGATCGAAGCACTGGTATAACAACAATATATTAAATAAGAACTGGTAAGTACACTGGTATACAATATGTAAGTAGTATTATAATAGGAGTAGTAATTGGATTAATGAATAATGGATATAGTAATATGTTGTAGGAATAATGTATGAGTTGAGTTGAGTTGAGTTAGAGTTGGAATTGGAATTGGAATTAGGAGTGAAGGATCGACACACTTCACTATCGCGGAGCTAGACTGAACACGTCTGCTCTTGAAGCCGGACTGGCAGCTGAGGCCAGGTTGGCACGTCTGTGCGAGTCGCTGGCTGAAGGCGGACTGTTCGAGTCGCGAGATGGAGGCGGACTGATGCAAGCGTCCGCTCTGCCTTGCCTCCTTCGTTCGGAGTGGGGATAGCTGACGCTGCAGTCTCTTTGTTCTTCGGTCGTCGGAGTGGGAGAACCGCTGACGCAGCAGCGTCTTCGCTCCCGGGGACTGCACGTGCATTTCTGCTGACGCTGCAGTCTCGCGGCTGTCCTATTGCCCTCTACGAGCGTGGGACTGCTGATGCAGCAGTCTTTGGACTTCTCGACGTTTCTAGAAGCTTCTAGATGCTTCCAGAGTGATGCAATACTTTATTGCATTATGTGTCGTGGTGATGGGTTGAAACTGAGGAAAGGTGTTGATCAAGGTGAAGTTATGGTGATGGGTAGAGACGGAGATAAGGATTAGAACAATACAATAATGAGATCTTAATACTATGCTCTTATGTCTAGGGGACGGTGTATGGATCTTATGCAGATCAGACCTTGTATACATAGTGTGTGTACAAGGCCAACGTCGTACATCGGACGACGTAACACCTCCCAACGCGGAAAAGAAATTTCTGACAAGGAAGAAATTTCTCGCTCAACACTCGATCACACACTCATTCATGCGACGCATCGTCCGGGGGTACTCCGCGCAGGGAGCACAGTTCTCGGCGAGTATTTCCTATATTTGTACGAAACACTGGTCGCACTGAAATGTTGTCGGTGTCGGCACGTGGGGCTGGGGCTGATTTTATGCAATTTATTTCGCTTTGTTCATTTTGCATAATTGGGTTTTGGGTGGGTGGGGAATCACTGGTGTCACTGTCACTTTTGTCTTTTCTTATCTGCGTCCAGATGAGTGTCACGTTTCGCTGACGCGGGGTTTGCGTTGGATTATTCGGCGCACGCTTGAGTTTGTTTGCATGTACAATCTTAAAATGGTTCCCTACTTTAATTTTCACATTGTTTGAGTCTAAGATGTCGCAGATTTCATGTGGACCCGTATATTGCGCATCGAATTTGCCCTTGCAGGGTTCTTTGAGTAGGAATACCTGTTCTATATCTTCCGGTGGTCGAAGGAGATTTTGCCGACGCTGGGCTTCGAATTTCGCTCGCTTAACCTCATAGGGGTATCCGTTATCGCGAGGGTACTCGGATTTATATTTCTTTCTTGCTGACGCGTATTTCGCTGTAGCGCAGAGATTAATTTTATCGTATTCGTTTCGCTTCGCATGGCAACGTGCAGATGGAAGTTGAAAGGAATCGAGTTTCTGTGGATCATCAAAGATATGATTTTGAAGTAAGTTAAGAAGTTCTTTTACTCTGGAGGCTTTGATATCCTTCACTGGTTTAGAACTGTCGCTGGATTTATTGTGCAATATAGAACAGACCTGCTTACATATGGGTCTTGAAAATCTTTGATTGTCGTAGGAATGGAGTTGGTCTTGGAATTGATCGGGCTGGTTACCGGAGTTAGAATAATGATCGGGCTGGTTACCGGAGTTAGAATAATGATCGGGCTGGTTACCGGAGTTAGTATAAGAATCGGGCTGGTTACCGGAGTTAGTATGAGAATCGGGCTGGTTACCGGAGTTAGTATAAGAATCGGGCTGGTTACCGGAGTTAGTATGGTCGGGATGGTTACCGAATACGTCGGGATGGTACCCGGAATTGGAAAGGTCGGGATGGTTACCGAATACGTCGGGATGGTTCCCGGAATTAGAAAGGTCGGGATGGTTACCGAATGCGTCGGGATAGTTCCCGGAATTAGAAAGGTCGGGATGGTTACCGAATGCGTCGGGATGATACCCGGAATTAGAAAGGTCGGAAGAGTACGACTCGATTTCTTCCATCTCCAATGGGGGCAATCGAAATGAAACTCTTTCCGACGAGGTGTTAAAACACCGGAGGCTCGCTTTGCCTTTACGATTGGTGACGACGCAGTCACCCAGGAATACATCCGGCGCTACATTAACACGGCGGATATATCCCTGTTTAGGTCCTTCAACGTCGACCGCTATGCACGCAACGGTACGAGGTTCGAGGACGAATTCTTCGGAGTTCGGAGGAGTCTTTGTTCGGACTCGATCCTCACGCTCCACGATCCGACTTCTCGCAGTGTACTCCGATATCTCTTGAGTCTCCTTCGATTCCGGCCGGCTTTTCACGGCGTTTTTCTCTAGGGAGTACTCGATCGAATCCCGAGGAGGCATTGAAATAACCTCCGTCACCGGAGCTCTGCAAGGTCTGACCGCGGGTGCACGAGGATTTGAAGAAGACACTCGAACGTTCCTTGCCGAATGTTCCTCACGCTCGGCGGCTGGAGTTTTAACGAGATTGTTGGTCATAGACGAAGGCATTGAAATAACCTCTGCTGCCAATTCATCGCGAGGCTCAGCCATGGGCGCGCAAGGGTTCGAGAAGGGAACCCGAATGTTTCCTATCGTAATGTATTCATTCGCAAAGGAGATCTCGGCTCCTGTTCTGAAGAAGGGAGAACCGAGGATTCCGTCGATGTTAATTGGGAAGTTTTCTTCCAAGACATGAAATTCAATAGGGTTTTGACCCTGTAAGTGTATTTTAATTTGACCGAGAGTTGGAATGGATCCCTCGGTTATTCCTTGGACTTCTATAGTGTTCGTATGATCTATAGGTAGATTTGGTTCTAGACTTGACGCACGAATTAAATTGATCTCCGAACCCGTGTCTAACAAAAATTCACACTTCTTTTGTAATTGAGGGGCGGAGATTTTTACGCGCGGAATTGGTGAGTCTGCAGCAAGATTTACTGCTGAGACGAATCGTCGGACTGGTCGTTCGTCCGGATAGCTGTTTGGGTGCGGGCTGTAGTTTGAGTTGAAGATGCGGCCTCCCGCCTTGGGTTGGCTTCGGTCGGGAGGCCGGACTCGTTTCCCGACCTCCTATTATTATTAAAAGCGCGCTTACGGCACTCGTGAATATCGTGCCCGGGGACTTTGCAGTAGTTGCAAAATTTGTTAGGGCTTGAGGGGCGATCTGTGCGACCATCGCGGTACGTGTTTGTGTCGCGAGGATTATTTTCCCATCGCCGTTGCGGCGTCGGGGAGCGATAAGAGTCCCGGTTTAAGTTTCTCGAGGACTGCTGAGACGAGTCCGGTCTGTTATCGCGGCGTTCTTGAGTTCGCTCTGGAATGTCACGAGCGGACTCGTACGTGGAACGCTGGCGATACGGCCGGTTATCAGAGAAGCTGACTCGTTTTTCTTCGCGGATCAGTTCTCGTCGACGAGTCTGGTCTGACTCATACTGCCTGTAAGCAGAGATGGCTGCTTCGAAAACAGTGGCAGGATTTCGCGAAGGGCAATGAAGCACTTCGGCACGCAGCTGGGGAAGGAGACCTCGTAGAAAACAATCTACTACGAAACGATCCAGCTCTTCGTAATCAAGGCCAATATCTGTGGCATCTTGAATCGCGGTTCGAAGGTCTTTAACGCGATTGATGAAGTCTAAGATGTGCTCGTTTGGAGCTTGGAGTACACTCGCGAGATCGCCACGGTACTGGTCAACGAATTTGTATGGGCCCAGTACTGTTCGTAATTTCTCGCATAGTGCAGAAATTGTGAATATGTGCTGGCCTTCTATAGCGGCATAAGCACGATCGTGGAGTTTATTGCAGAGCAATTTTGTGAGGGCACGCTCTGCAGTGGCCGGTACGGTGTCACGCGCGCGTTTGCATGCACGTATGAATTGTAGGACGGAAGACGAAGTTCCGTCGAATCTAGGGACAAGCTCGGCGGCTTGTTTTAGAGCGAAATTACCAGTAGGTTCATACTGTGGGACTTCGCGTGGCTCTGGCGGTGAAGGTTCCCGCATATTAGAGACGTTACTAGGGCCTGGTGTAGGCGATTGTTGACGTAGGGTTTGACTCGTGATTTGGATGTTATGAAGCTCTTTTCGTATTTCGTCGAGCATATTCTTTTGGTTTTGTGCGTCTTCTTCATATTTGAGACGCAATTTGGCAATAAAATCAGTTTCTTCTTTGAGATATTGCTCTCTACGGGCGAGGTCTTGCGCGTAAAGGAGTAACTCTTCCTCGGTCATTGGAGGAAGGTCTGCGTTAGGATCTGCTCGGAGATCCTTTTGAGATCGCGTGATTGGGCGAGACATTTTGAAAGATATGAATGGGATTTAAGAAATGTGAACTTCGTACTGACACGCGTCGGGGCTTATTAATGCAAATATCGGCGACCACTTCGATGTCCTACCGACTGCGCCAAATTTGTCACGTCCGTCACTGTGTTTTTGTTACAGGTACCAGGAGAGAGAAAAGAGAACAGTGACAGACGGACGGTTGAGATATTATGATTAAAATGAGGAGTGGTCTTTCGTGCCGAGACAGCCGCGGGCTGTCATATGCACTAGGACAACCGATATTGCTATGGATGCAGTCAAGAAAAGAACGTCCGACGCGGTTACAAGAAGTGTCCCGACAAGAATCGCGCGCGAGAGGATGCAACGAGAACGGTGAGTTTACAGGATTCAGCAATTATACAAGTTATTATACGACTCACCGCAATGTTGTATTGACAACTAATAATATTGTTGCAGCAGGAACTGGCGGTACTGACAGTAGGTGTCGTACATCGGATCTTCTATACAGATGTCCTCGAGGTGGGGAAGATCTGGCAGAGTTGCTGCTGCTCGGTTCGGGACGACATTAGTGGCCTTGGATGCTGGCCGCAAGACGACACGTTGATGAGTTGGCAGAGGGACGTCACTGATGATTCGGCAACGGACCCTGGGAACGATGATCGTGTCTCGGCTGTCGTCGTCGTCGGCTATGTCGATCACCTCTGGACAATCGACCGGATGTAGAACTGGCGTCGGAGCTCGCGAGAGGTCCGCGTGGTTGACCTCTTTAGGAGGGTTGCAAGGGCAACCGTATACAGAAACGTAATCGGACGCGTCACACGGAATGTGCTCGGTGGTTCCCAGAAGTTCTGTCCACTCGGTAGTGGCAATGATTTGATCGAGCACCGCTTTATTTCTTAACGCGCGTCTCAATTTAGCAAGTTGATACTTGCGTCCCGCTCGACGTGGGCGTCGCATGGGTAAGGAATAGTAATGATGGAATATTAATAATATAATGAAAATGAACTTCCATTTGTTGTTAACCTTTTAGGTAGTTAACTCGCTTCACGTCTATAGTGGCGGCTCAGCGTTTCCACTGCGCTCTTTAGACCAATTCTAGACGTGGCACGAGAACTTCTCTATGACTCGCTTCAAATTCCTTATTGGCGGCTCAGCGTTTCCACTGCGCACTTTAGACCAAGTCCGGATATGTCACGAGTATAATACATTCGATGCAAGAACTGAATTGGAAGATGGTGTTGAACTAACACAAGAATAACAAGATCGAAGCACTGGTATAACAACGATATATTAAATAAGAACTGGTAAGTACACTGGTATACAATATGTAAGTAGTATTATAATAGGAGTAGTAATTGGATTAATGAATAATGGATATTGTAATATGTTATAGGAATAACATATGAGAATTAGGACTTGAGTTGAGTTGAGTTAGAGTTGGAATTGGAATTGGAATTAGTAGTGAAGGATCGACACACTTCACTATCGCGGAGCTAGACTGAACACGTCTGCTCTTGAAGTCGGAAGAAGCGGGACTGACTCTGAGGCCAGGTAGGCACGTCTGTGCGAGTCGCTGGCTGAAGGCGGACTGCTCGAGTCGCGAGATGGAGGCGGACTGATGCAAGCGCCTGCTCTGCCTTGCCTCCTTCGTTCGGAGTGGGGATAGCTGACGCTGCAGTCTCTTTGTTCTTCAGTCGTCGGAGTGGGAGAACCGCTGACGCAGCAGCGTCTTCGCTCCCGGGGACTGCACGTGCATTTCTGCTGACGCTGCAGTCTCGTGGCTGTCCTATTGCCCTCTACGAGCGTGGGACTGCTGATGCAGCAGTCTTTGGACTTCTCGACGTTTCTAGAAGCTTCTAGATGCTTCCAGAGTGATGCAATACTTTATTGCATTATGTGTCGTGGTGATGGGTTGAAACTGAGGTAAGGTGTTGATCAAGGAGAAGTTATGGTGATGGGTAGAGACGGAGATAAGGATTAGAACAATACAATAATGAGATCTTAATACTATGCTCTTATGTCTAGGGGACGGTGTGTGGATCTTATGTAGATCAGACCTTGTATACATAGTGTGTGTACAAGGCCAACGTCGTACATCGGACGACGTAACATGAAACCTCGTGAGTCAGGGATGGTTTGATGGGTATCTGTATCAGCTTGTTGCTACCGAAATTACTTATCTTTGCTTTGAATAAGGTCAGATCTCGACCGTCGGACAGTTTCCTTTGTCTATGGAGGTCTACGGCTCCTGGGTCTATAGGTTGACCATCCAGGGTTGTGAAACATACTAAATTATCCTTCCTCATAATTAGTCGGTCGCGGAGGTACGTTACTCTCCCTTGTCGTCTTGGCTCCTCATCTTCTTCCTCGTCCTCGGAGGGTAAGGTTTCTTCTTCTTCATCGAGCCAGTTTGGTCCCGTTGGTTGGGGAATTAGGCTGGGGACGGCGGTTAAAATGTCCTCTAGTCCTGTTATGGGTGACTCCTCTTGACTGGAGGCGGGTACTAGGGGTGGTGATACCAAAAGGCTGTCGTCATCTGAACTCGCCCTAGGGCGTGGTGGCGTTTTCGATGGTGGTTCAGATGTTGAGTTCGACGATGATTTCCTCTTCCTCGGGGGAATTGACTGAGGCGGTGGCATAAGATGCGAGTCGGCCCATCTCCTTCGGCGGTTATCGAAGAGAGGGGTTCCTGGATTTGATAACGGTGCTCTTGGCGGCGATGTGCCTCCAGGGGTGCTCCATGAGAGGGGCAACGTAACTGGGTTTCGGGAGAGGGCATCAGCGTTAGAATTCGCTTTTCCCGGTTTGTAGACGACTTTATATTCAAACTCGGCCAGTTTTAGGCGCCATCTGAGGAGGCGCGACGTAGGGTCTTTTACTGACGTCATCCAGACCAGCGGTTTATGGTCTGTGATTAGTGTAAATTTTCGGCCGTAGATATATGGTCTAAAATACTGTACTGCGAATATTATTGCTAAGCACTCCTTTGTTACGTCGTCCGATGTACGACGTTGGCCTTGTACACACACTATGTATACAAGGTCTGATCTGCATAAGATCCACACACCGTCCCCTAGACATAAGAGCATAATATTAAGATCTCATTATTCTATTGTTCTAATCCTTATCTCCGTCTTTACCCATCACCATAACTTCACCTTGATCAACACCTTACCTCAGTTTCAACCCATCACCACGACACATAATGCAATAAAGTATTGCATCACTCTGGAAGCATCTAGAAGCTTCTAGAAATGTCGAGAAGTCCAAAGACTGCTGCATCAGCAGTCCCACGCTCGTAGAGGGCAATAGGACAGCCACGAGACTGCACCGTCAGCAGAAATGCACGTGCAGTCCCCGGGAGCGAAGACGCTGCTGCGTCAGCGGTTCTCCCACTCCGACGACTGAAGAACAAAGAGACTGCAGCGTCAGCTATCCCCACTCCGAACGAAGGAGGCAAGGCAGAGCAGGCGCTTGCATCAGTCCGCCTTCAGCCAGCGACTCGAACGGTTCGCTCCAAGCGAGCGACTCGCACGGACGTGCCAGTCCGGCTTCTTCCGACTTCAAGAGCAGACGTGTTCAGTCTAGCTCCGCGAAAGTGAAGTGTGTCGATCCTTCACTCCTAATTCCAATTCCAATTCCAACTCTAACTCAACTCAACTCAAGTCCTAATTCTCATACATTATTCCTATAACATATTACAATATCCATTATTCATTAATCCAATTACTACTCCTATTATAATACTACTTACATATTGTATACCAGTGTACTTACCAGTTCTTATTTAATATATTGTTGTTATACCAGTGCTTCGATCTTGTTATTCTTGTGTTAGTTCAACACCATCTTCCAATTCAGTTCTTGCATCGAATATATTAAACTCGTGACATATCCGGACTTGGTCTAAAGTGCGCAGTGGAAACGCTGAGCCGCCAATAAGGAATTTGAAGCGAGTCATAGAGAAGTTCTCGTGCCACGTCTAGAATTGGTCTAAAGTGCGCAGTGGAAACGCTGAGCCGCCACTATAGACGTGAAGCGAGTTAACTACCAAAAAGGTTAATAACAAGTGGAAGTTCATTTTCATTATATTATTAATATTCCATCATTACTATTCCTTACCCATGCGACGCCCACGTCGAGCGGGACGCAAGTATCAACTTGCTAAATTGAGACGCGCGTTGAGAAATAAAGCGGTGCTCGATCTAAACATTGCCACTACCGAGTGGACAGAACTTCTGGGAACCACCGAGCACATTCCGTGTGACGCGTCCGATTACGTTTCTGTATACGGTTGCCCTTGCAACCCTCCTAAAGAGGTCAACCACGCGGACCTCTCGCGAGCTCCGACGCCAGTTCTACATCCGGTTGATTGTCCAGAGGTGATCGACATAGCCGACGACGACGACAGCCGAGACACGATCATCGTTCCCAGGGTCCGTTGCCGAATCATCCGTGACGTTCCTCTGCCAGCTCATCAACGTGTCGTCTTGCGGCCAGCATCCAAGGCCACTAACGTCGTCCCGAACCGAGCAGCAGCAACTCTGCCGGATCTTCCCCACCTCGAGGACATCTGTATAGAAGATCCGATGTACGACACCTACTGTCAGTACCGCCAGTTCCTGCTGCAACAATATTATTAGGCGTTAATACAACATTGCGGTGAGTCGTATAATATCTTGTATAATTGTTGAATCCTGTAAACTCACCGTTCTCGTTGCATCCTCTCGCGCGCGATTCTTGTCGGGACACTTCTTGTAACCGCGTCGGACGTTCTTTTCTTGACTGCATCCATAGCAATATCGGTTGTCCTAGTGCATATGACAGCCCGCGGCTGTCTCGGCACGAAAGACCACTCCTCATTTTAATCATAATATCTCAACCGTCCGCCTGTCACTGTTCTCTTTTCTCTCTCCTGGTACCTGTAACAAAAACACAGTGACGGACGTGACAAATTTGGCGCAGTCGGTAGGACATCGAAGTGGTCGCCGATATTTGCATTAATAAGCCCCGACGCGTGTCAGTACGAAGTTCACATTTCTTAAATCCCATTCATATCTTTCAAAATGTCTCGCCCAATCACGCGATCTCAAAAGGATCTCCGAGCAGATCCTAACGCAGACCTTCCTCCAATGACCGAGGAAGAGTTACTCCTTTACGCGCAAGACCTCGCCCGTAGAGAGCAATATCTCAAAGAAGAAACTGATTTTATTGCCAAATTGCGTCTCAAATATGAAGAAGACGCACAAAACCAAAAGAATATGCTCGACGAAATACGAAAAGAGCTTCATAACATCCAAATCACGAGTCAAACCCTACGTCAACAATCGCCTACACCAGGTCCTAGTAACGTCTCTAATATGCGGGAACCTTCACCGCCAGAGCCACGCGAAATCCCACAGTATGAACCTACTGGTAATTTCGCTCTAAAACAAGCCGCCGAGCTTGTCCCTAGATTCGACGGTACTTCGTCTTCCGTCCTACAATTCATACGTGCATGCAAACGCGCGCGTGACACCGTACCGGCCACTGCAGAGCGTGCCCTCACGAAATTGCTCTGCAATAAACTCCACGATCGTGCTTATGCCGCTATAGAAGGCCAGCACATATTCACAATTTCTGCACTATGCGAGAAATTACGAACAGTACTGGGCCCATACAAATTCGTTGACCAGTACCGTGGCGATCTCGCGAGTGTACTCCAAGCTCCAAACGAGCACATCTTAGACTTCATCAATCGCGTTAAAGACCTTCGAACCGCGATTCAAGATGCCACAGATATTGGCCTTGATTACGAAGAACTAGATCGCTTCGTAGTAGATTGTTTTCTACGAGGTCTCCTTCCCCAGCTGCGTGCCGAAGTGCTTCATTGCCCTTCGCGAAATCCTGCCACTGTTTTCGAAGCAGCCATCTCTGCTTACAGGCAGTATGAGTCAGACCAGACTCGTCGACGAGAACTGATCCGCGAAGAAAACCGAGTCAGCTTCTCTGATAACCGGCCGTATCGCCAGCGTTCCACGTACGAGTCCGCTCGTGACATTCCAGAGCGAACTCAAGAACGCCGCGATAACAGACCGGACTTGTCTCAGCAGTCCTCGAGAAACTCAAACCGGGACTCTTATCGCTCCCCGACGCCGCAACGGCGATGGGAAAATAATCCTCGCGACCAAAACACGTACCGCGATGGTCGCACAGATCGCCCCTCAAGCCCTAACAAGTTTTGCAACTACTGCAAAGTCCCCGGGCACGATATTCACGAGTGCCGTAAGCGCGCTTTTAATAATAATAGGAGGTCGGGAAACGAGTCCGGCCTCCCGACCGAAGCCAACCCCAGGCGGGAGGCCGCATCTTCAACTCAAACTACAGCTCGCACCCAAACAGCTATCCGGACGAACGACCAGCAGTAAATCTCAGCAGTAAATCTTGCTGCAGACTCACCAATTCCGCGCGTAAACATCTCCGCCCCTCAATTACAAAAGAAGTGTGAATTTTTGTTAGACACGGGTTCGGAGATCAATTTAATTCGTGCGTCAAGTCTAGAACCAAATCTACCTATAGATTATACGAACACTATAGAAGTCCAAGGAATAACCGAGGGATCCATTCCAACTCTCGGTCAAATTAAAATACACTTACAGGGTCAAAACCCTATCGAATTTCATGTCTTGGAAGAAAACTTCCCAATTAACATCGACGGAATCCTCGGTTCTCCCTTCTTCAGAACAGGAGCCGAGATCTCCTTTGCGAATCAATACATTACGATAGGAAACATTCGGGTTCCCTTCTCGAACCCTTGCGCGCCCACGACTGAGCCTCGCGATAAATTGGCAGCAGAGGTTATTTCAATGCCTTCGTCTATGACCAACGATCTCGTTAAAACTCCAGCCGTCAAGCGTGAGGAACATTCGGCAAGGAACGTTCGAGTGTCTTCCTCAAATCCTCGTGCACCCGCGGTCAGACCTTGCAGAGCTCCGGTGACGGAGGTTATTTCAATGCCTCCTCGGGATTCGATCGAGTGCTCCCTAGAGAAAAACGCCGTGAAAAGCCGGCCGGAATCGAAGGAGACTCGAGAGATATCGGAGTACACTGCGAGAAGTCGGATCGTGGAGCGTGAGGATCGAGTCCGAACAAAGACTCCTCCGAAATCCGAAGAATTCGTCCTCGAACCTCGTACCGTTGCGTGCATAGCGGTCGACGTCGAAGGACCTAAACAGGGATATATCCGCCGTGTTAACGTAGCGCCGGATGTATTCCTGGGTGACTGCGTCGTCACCAATCGTAAAGGCAAAGCGAGCCTCCGGTGTTTTAACACCTCGTCGGAAAGAGTTTCATTTCGATTGCCCCTGTTACGTCGGACGACCTCCGACGTTGGTCGAATCGAGGACCGTACCTCGATTCTAGGCTAAGATTAAATATTAAGTACATAATACCTCTTAAACCCATCGCTATCAAACTCTTGTTCTAAATCTAATATCTCTTAAACCCATCGCTATCAAACTCTTGTTCTAATTCTAATACCTCTTAAACCCATCACTACTTCACCCACGACTTTCCCTAAACTTGTTCTAATACCCATCACTACTTAAATCTCGACTCTCCCAATTGTTCTAAACCCAACCACCACTCCAAACTCTCAATCTTACCTAACACTTGTTCAAACCCTCATCTACACTTATAACTTGTTTAAACCCTCATCTACACTTAACACTTGTTCAAACCCTCATCTACACTTACAACTTGTTCAAATCCTCAACTCCGCTCGAGTAAACGCCACCTCGAGAACAAAGAGATCGCAACGTCAGCAGTCTTGCACGCGTCACCACTCTGTCGAGAGCGAGGACAAAGAGACTGCAACGTCAGCAGTCTTGCACCCGTCACCACTCCGACGAGCGAGGACAAAGGGACTGCAGCGTCAGCAACCCCCACTCCGAGCGAAGGAGGCTACGCAGAGCTGCCTCTTGCATCAGTCTGGTGCTAGCCAGCGAAGTGAGCGGACGTGTCGGTCTGCGCTCACTCCATTCTCACACAACGACATCAGTCAGTCTGGCCCAAGCCAGCGAAGCGAGCAGACGTGTCGATCTGCGCTCTTCTAATTCGCGCTTCGACGTTCATCGACGTTTGTTCTCCTATTCTATTCCAAATCCATTCCAATTCAATTCCTAAATCAATTCCAATTCTAACTCTTACTAACTCATACTCCGTATACGATTATTACGTTTAATTCATTTATTATTATACTACCAAGTTTATACTCAAGTGTACTCAACGTTCTTTATTTCAATATATATATTATATTTTACCAGTGCTACGTCAAGTTAATTTCCACATCATTCTACTAAATCCAGTGACAGTTTCTTTTCGAAATTCGAATCGTGCCCTCGTTAATCATACAGAACTCGGCTTGGAGGTCAGTTCGTCCGCTCCGCTGAGAAGTAGTGGTTGACGAGTAGACGTTTGGAAATAATAACTTTCCAAATCAGATAAACGCATTTAATATTAATAATAAATAATTGAGCTCTCGCTTACGTGTTCAACCTCGGTCACAAAGGGAGAAGCTTACAGCTCCGCCGAGGCAATACGTCAACGAGGTGACACTTAGTCAAAAGATTATCGAAGTTAAAGTGACAGTTTGTGAAAGGAAACATATCAGTGTCTAAAGTGAAGTGACTGTTTTAATAGTGCCCTCGTTGTCGCACGGTGACCCGGCTCGGAGGCCAGTTCGTCTGCTCTGCTGGGTAGTGCCGATTAACGAGTGGACATTTTCGAGTCAGGTAAATTACCTCTGGCCAGCGCCTACGGGGAACCCCTGGCCAATTTTTCTTTCACGTTTGGGACTTAGACAAAATCCGACAAAAGGATTTTCAGAGTATTAACTCTTCCGAAACAGTTCCTTCCATACCCATCCCTTATGCGTCGTACACGTCGTGCAGGCCGAAAGTATCAACTGGCCAAGTTCAAACGGGCATTAAATCAAACAGCCATCTTAAACCGCGTCTTAAGTTCGACTGATTGGACTGAACTTCTCGGAACGACCGAGAATATCGAGTGCGACGCGTCAGATTACGTATCGGTATACGGTTGTCCGTGCCGTCCGATTCCGAACACAGAGGTCGACCACGCGGACCTCTCGCGTTCTTCACCTGTCACCAAACCGTCTGCTGGTCGCTACGAGATAGCCGATCTCGTTGACATCTCTGACGACGACGACGACGTCAGGAATACCATAAACCTGTCCAGTGACAACAACAACCCGCCTGCCGTTCGTTACGAGGTCATTGATCTCGTCACCAGCTCTGATGACGATGACAGCAGGAGCACCATAATCTTGCCGCACGTTCGCTGTAGGATCATCAAGGACGAGTACCTACCGTCCAACAGACGCATTGTCGTGCGTACCCCAGCGAGACAGCTGCCAAACCTTCCTCATCTCGATGAGATCTGTCTGGACGACCCGTTATACCAGACCCATGCTGACCGACGAGCTCAGCTCCTTCAACAGTACTACTAAGATACAACAACTAACCGGTGAGAATTCGTATCTTTTGTAACCCCTTTTGTTCCATGTCAACTCACCGCGTTCGTTGCGTCAGCGTAGAAGTATCGCCATCCGCGTTGACTGCTAGCGGGTGTCGGTCTCAAATGACTATCGGTGTCCTAGCGCATATGACTGCCCGTCTGGCTGTCTTGGCGTAAAAGACCGTTTCCTCTTCAATTCCACGTGCCGCCTCCTGGGGTCATCTTCTTTGCCTAGGACGTGGGGCGTGACGTAACAAAATTTGGCGCAGTCGGTAGGACACGAAAACGGTCGCCGGTAGTTGAACCATTAACAAATTGTTTTCGTACGTCTGACATTTGTTCTCTATATCGTGTGTCGAGTAAGAATTCACACTAATATCGCAAAATGTCTCGCCCAATCACACGATCCCAAACGGATCCCCGAGCGGATCCTAATCAAGACCTTCCTCCGCCAACCGAGGAAGAGCTACTTCTTTACGCGCAAGATCTCGCCCGTAAAGAGGAATATTTAAAAGAGCAAACCGAATTCATTGCTAAATTGCGTCTTAAATATGAAGAAGACGCACAGAATCAAAATAACATGCTCGATGAAATACGCAAAGAGCTCCACAATATTCAAGCCTTGAACCATAACTTACGTCACCAAGCGCCTACACCAGGCCCCAGTAACGTCTCTAACACGCGAGAACCTTCATTATCAGAGCCACGCGAAACCCCGCAATATGAGCCAACAGGAAATTTCGCGTTGAAACAAGCCGCAGAACTCGTACCCAAATTCGACGGAACATCGATTCCCGTCCTAAAATTCATCCGCGCCTGCAAACGCGCGCGTGATTCTATCCCCGAATCCATAGAACGTGCCCTTACTAAACTAATCTGCAATAAACTTTCCGATCGTGCGTACGCTGCCATTGAAGGCGAAAACATACGTACGATCTCACAACTTTGCGATAAGCTACGAACAGTACTGGGACCCTACAAATTCGTGGACCAGTACCGTGGCGAATTGGCAAGCGTAGCCCAGGGCAACAATGAGCATATTCTTGACTTCATAAATCGAGTCAAAGATTTACGAACCGCCATCAGCGATTCTACCGAAGGACATTACGACTACAGAGAAATCGATCGTTTCACAGTCGAGTGCTTCCTTCGCGGTCTACTCCCACAACTTCGCAGCGAAGTTTTGCATTGCCGTTCTCAGAATTCGGCAGAGATCTTCGAAGCAGCCATCTCTGCATATAAGCAATATGAGCTGTATCAAAACCGTCGTCGCGAATCTAATCGTGACGATTCCCGCAAGGTAAGCTTCTCAGATAACAGAAGCTCCTATCGCCCACGCTCTTCTGACAATTTCAATTCTCGCGAACGCATCCCTGAACGTCGCGACAACAGACCGGATGAGCGTCGCGATAACGGGTCCGACCAACGTCGAGACTCGTGGAGAAACTCGAACCGCAACTCTTATCGTTCTCCAACTCCGCAGTGGCGATCCGAAACCCCTCGCGAACAAAACCCGCAGCGCGAAAACCGGGACCCGAATTCAAATCGCGACAGACGTTCGGGAGAGCCCCGCAAGTTTTGCAACTATTGCAAAACTCCCGGGCATGACATTCACGAATGTCGAAAAAGAGCCTATAACAATAACCTGCGCTCGGGAAACGAGTCAGGCCTCCCGACAGGAACGAATCAACAGCGGGAGGCCGCCCCAACAAAGCGCAACCAAACATTCACGCAGACCGCCGTTCGAACGAACGAGCTCCCCGAAGACCAGATCGACGATTCGTCTCTGCAGTTAACCTCGCAGTAGACTCGCCGATCCCGCGCGTACAAATCTCCGCCCCTCAGCTTCGCGAGAAAAGTGAATTCTTATTAGACACGGGCTCGGAAGTCAATTTGATACGCGCGTCTAGTTTAAAACCTGGGATAACCATTGATCCCACGAGCACGATCGAAGTTCATGGAATAACCGAGGGTTCCATAGTAACACTCGGCGAAGTCGTTATATTCATTCAAGGGACAATCCCTGTCAAATTCCACGTGCTCGGGGACGATTTTCCAGTCAGTGTTAACGGAATTCTCGGCTCGCCCTTCTTTATAGGAGGAGCTGAGATTTCCTTTGCAAGGCAATTTGTTTTAATCGGAAACATTTCTATTCCGTTCTCTAATTCACGCGCACTGCCGACTGAGCCCCGCGATAGTTCAATGACGAGGGTTATTTCAATGCCTTCTCCGAAAACGGAGGTCTCTCTTGAAAAGCACGCCGCAAGGACAGAGGAAGAAACATTCCCTCTCTCAAAACGTCGGGTGCAACCGGGAGAGATTCGTATCACATCGAATAATATCGTAGAGGAACCGGTCGATAAGCGCAAAAATCAAAATCAACAGTCCGAATCAAGGACTGCAGCAGACTCTAATGAGTTTGCCGTTGAGCCCCGAACAGCCGCCTGCATTGCAGTCAGCGTACAGGGCCCGAAACAGGGATATATCCGCCGCGTCAGCGTAGCGCCGGATGTATTCCTCGGTGACTGTGTAGTCACTAATCGCGGAGGCAAAGCGAGCCTCAGATGTTTCAACACATCTCCGCGTCCGATCTCATTCCGATTACCCGTGTTAGAGGTGGAAGAGATCGAGCGTTATTCAACTAATTCCGGGCACTATCCCGACGCATTCGGTAACCATCCCGACCTTTCTAATTCCGGTAACCATCCCGACGTATTCGGTAACCATCCCGACCTTTCTAATTCCGGTAACCATCCCGACGCATTCGGTAACCATCCCGACCTTTTCAATTCCGGTAACCATCCCGACGTATTCGGTAACCATCCCGACAATTTTAATCCAGAGTCCAAAGAAGACTCCCGCGAATTCAAACCTATGAAGGTTTATTCTACAAGCTCCGGTATCAAGTCCGATTGTTTCTATTCCGAGTCTAGGTTGAAAGGAAATGTCCCCGCCTTTGATTCTCTAAAGACGACAGAACGTCTACATAAAATAAAGCATAAAACTCTACCTCGTATAGACCGAGTATACGAGTCGATCATAAAAGATCATCCCGCGATAATTTCTAAATCAGAGTCAAAGAGAGTCTATATTTTGTCACGTCCGTCACTGTGTTTTTGTTACAGGTACCAAGAGAGAGAAAAGAGAACAGTGACAGACGGACGGTTGAGATATTATGATTAAAATGAGAAGTGGTCTTTCGTGCCGAGACAGCCACGGGCTGTCATATGCACTAGGACAACCGATATTGCTATGATGCAGTCAAGAAGAGAACGTCCGACGCGGTTACAAGAAGTGTCCGACAAGAATCACGCGCGAGATGATGCAACGAAAACGGTGAGTTTACAGGATTCAGCAATTATACAAGATATTATACGACTCACCGCAATGTTGTATTAACGCCTAATAATATTGTTGCAGCAGGAACTGGCGGTACTGACAGTAGGTGTCGTACATCGGGTCTTCTATACAGATGTCCTCGAGGTGGGGAAGATCTGGCAGAGTTGCTGCTGCTCGGTTCGGGACGACGTTAGTGGCCTTGGATGCTGGCCGCAAGACGACACGTTGATGAGCTGGCAGAGGAACGTCACGGATGATTCGGCAACGGACCCTGGGAACGATGATCGTGTCTCGGCTGTCGTCGTCGTCGGCTATGTCGATCACCTCTGGACAATCGACCGGATGTAGAACTGGCGTCGGAGCTCGCGAGAGGTCCGCGTGGTTGACCTCTTTAGGAGGGTTGCAAGGGCAACCGTATACAGAAACGTAATCGGACGCGTCACACGGAATGTGCTCGGTGGTTCCCAGAAGTTCTGTCCACTCGGTAGTGGCAATGATTTGATCGAGCACCGCTTTATTTCTCAACGCGCGTCTCAATTTAGCAAGTTGATACTTGCGTCCCGCTCGACGTGGGCGTCGCATGGGTAAGGAATAGTAATGATGGAATATTAATAATATAATGAAAATGAACTTCCACTTGTTATTAACCTTTTTGGTAGTTAACTCGCTTCACGTCTATAGTGGCGGCTCAGCGTTTCCACTGCGCACTTTAGACCAATTCTAGACGTGGCACGAGAACTTCTCTATGACTCGCTTCAAATTCCTTATTGGCGGCTCAGCGTTTCCACTGCGCACTTTAGACCAAGTCCGGATATGTCACGAGTTTAATATATTCGATGCAAGAACTGAATTGGAAGATGGTGTTGAACTAACACAAGAATAACAAGATCGAAGCACTGGTATAACAACGATATATTAAATAAGAACTGGTAAGTACACTGGTATACAATATGTAAGTAATATTATAATAGGAGTAGTAATTGGATTAATGAATAATGGATATAGTAATATGTTGTAGGAATAATGTATGAGAATTAGGAGTTGAGTTGAGTTGAGTTAGAGTTAGAATTGGAATTGGAATTGGAATTAGGAGTGAAGGATCGACACACTTCACTTTCGCGGAGCTAGACTGAACACGTCTGCTCTTGAAGCCGGACTGGCACGTCCGTGCGAGTCGCTCGCTTGGAGCCGACCGTTCGAGTCGCTGTCTGGAGGCGGACTGCTCGAGTCGCGAGATGGAGGCGGACTGCTGCAAGCGTCCGCTCTGCCTTGCCTCCTTCGGTCGGAGTGGGGATAGCTGACGCTGCAGTCTCTTTGTTCTTCAGTCGTCGGAGTGGGAGAACCGCTGACGCAGCAGCGTCTTCGCTCCCGGGGACTGCACGTGCATTTCTGCTGACGCTGCAGTCTCGTGGCTGTCCTATTGCCCTCTACGAGCGTGGGACTGCTGATGCAGCAGTCTTTGGACTTCTCGACGTTTCTAGAAGCTTCTAGATGCTTCCAGAGTGATGCAATACTTTATTGCATTATGTGTCGTGGTGATGGGTTGAAACTGAGGTAAGGTGTTGATCAAGGAGAAGTTATGGTGATGGGTAGAGACGGAGATAAGGATTAGAACAATACAATAATGAGATCTTAATACTATGCTCTTATGTCTAGGGGACGGTGTGTGGATCTTATGTAGATCAGACCTTGTATACATAGTGTGTGTACAAGGCCAACGTCGTACATCGGACGACGTAACACCTCCCAACGCGGAAAAGAAATTTTTTACAAGGAAGAAATTTCTCGCTCAACACTCGATCACACACTCATTCATGCGACGCATCGTCCGGAGGTACTCCGCGCAGGGAGCACAGTTCTCGGCGAGTATTTCCTATATTTGTACGAAACACTGGTCGCACTGAAATGTTGTCGGTGTCGGCACGTGGGGCTGGGGCTGGTTTTATGCAACTTATTTCGCTTTGTTCATTTTGCATAATTGGGGTTTTGGGTGGGTGGGGAATCACTGGTGTCACTGTCACTTTTGTCTCAGGTGACGAGATTACGGCTTTGGCACAAACACTCTGCATCTCTAATTTGCTTGAGTATTGGTGTCTTCGTCCGAGGAAGAGGTGCTTGAGTTTTCGTCCTCTTCTTCGTCGTCCGTGAGAATTTCGCCTCTTTCTCTTCTTATTCTGGCAGTGTCTGTTGCTGCCTGATCCAGTGCGAGGAGGAAGCTGCAGTGGATGCATTCCAATATTGGGGTTTCCCTCAATATGGGTTTTGTACACGCGTCGCATGCGTTCTTCCTTTTCCTTGTAAGAACGTGCGTGTATACGATGACCCTCCTGACTACCGCAGTGAGGCTGCAGGCAAGGCATAGTTCTCTGCCATTTAGGGAGATTCTGTGTCTGCCATTGTAGCAGAATATTCCCTGGTATCTGTAGATGAAGTCTCCGGCTTTGTTCGCCGATGGTCTCGCCGGTCGTAAGTGTCCGCACATGTTGATCGTGTTTGTGGATACTGGACACGATGTGGTAGGCGGCTGGGAACAGGCTGGGATTCTGGCTGTAGGAACTTCTTCGAAGTGCTGCTGTCGTTTGTTCTGTATCTTCCGGCGGTGGAAGGAGATTCTGTCGACGCTGGGTTTCGGATTTCGCTCGCTTATCGGTGTTGACCGGACGCGTGATTATCGCGGATTCTAATTTCGCGTCAGCGGAGGACTGTAATGAAATCTCCTGGGAGGGTTTCTTATCGCAAATCGCAGGAGACGCTACAATCATTGTTCGCGGGTTATTGCAAAGGTATAGTATAATACGAAATTTGTTTCTCCTTTTTGCTGACGCGTATTTTACAGACGTATAATTCCTAGATGGATGGAAATCGCTTTGCGGTGCACGGATACTTGACCGTTGAGACTGGAAGAGATCATGTCCCGGCGAAAAATCAGAGGTAGGTTTTTGAAATGAAATATAGACTCTCTTTGACTCTGATTTAGAAATTATCGCGGGATGATCTTTTATGATCGACTCGTATGCTCGGTCTATACGAGGTAGAGTTTTATGCTTTATTTTATGTAGACGTTCTGTCGTCTTTAGAGAATCAAAGGCGGGGACATTTCCTTTCAACCTAGACTCGGAATAGAAACAATCGGACTTGATACCGGAGCTTGTAGAATAAACCTTCATAGGTTTGAATTCGCGGGAGTCTTCTTTGGACTCTGGATTAAAATTGTCGGGATGGTTACCGAATACGTCGGGATGGTTACCGGAATTGAAAAGGTCGGGATGGTTACCGAATGCGTCGGGATGGTTCCCGGAATTAGAAAGGTCGGGATGGTTACCGAATACGTCGGGATGATACCCGGAATTAGAAAGGTCGGGATGGTTACCGAATACGTCGGGATGGTTCCCGGAATTAGAAAGGTCGGTAGAGTACGACTCGATTTCTTCCATCTCCAATGGGGGCAATCGAAATGAAACTCTTTCCGACGAGGTGTTAAAACACCGGAGGCTCGCTTTGCCTTTACGATTGGTGACGACGCAGTCACCCAGGAATACATCCGGCGCTACGTTAACACGGCGGATATATCCCTGTTTGGGTCCTTCGACGTCGACCGCTATGCACGCAACGGTACGAGGTTCGAGGACGAATTCTTCGGATTTCAGAGGAGTCTTTGTTCGGACTCGATCCTCACGCTCCACGATCCGAATTCTCGCAGTGTACTCCGATATCTCTCGAGTCTCCTTCGATTCCGGCCGGCTTTCCACGGCGTTTTTCTCTAGGGAGTACTCGATCGAATCCCGAGGAGGCATTGAAATAACCTCCGTCACCGGGGCTCTGCAAGGTCTGACCGCAGGTGCACGAGGATTTGAGGAAGACACTCGAACGTTCCCTGCCGAATGTTCCTCACGCTTGGCGGCTGGAGTTTTAACGAGATCATTGGTCATAGACGAAGGCATTGAAATAACCTCTGCTGCCAATTTATCGCGAGGCTCAGCCGTGGGCGCGCGAGGGTTCGAGAAGGGAACCCGAATGTTTCCTATCATAATGTATTCGTTCGCAAAGGAGATCTCGGCTCCTGTTCTGAAGAAGGGAGAACCGAGGATTCCGTCGATGTTAATTGGGAAGCTTTCTCCCAAGACATGAAATTCGACAGGGTTTTGACCCTGTAAGTGTATTTTGATTTGACCGAGAGTTGGAATGGATCCCTCGGTTATTCCTTGGACTTCTATAGTGTTCGTATGATCTATAGGTAGATTTGGTTCTAGACTTGACGCACGAATTAAGTTGATCTCCGAACCCGTGTCTAACAAAAATTCACACTTCTTTTGTAATTGAGGGGCGGAGATTTTTACGCGCGGAATTGGTGAGTCTGCAGCAAGATTTACTGCTGAGACGAATCGTCGGACTGGTCGTTCGTCCGGATAGCTGTTTGGGTGCGGGCTGTAGTTTGAGTTGAAGATGCGGCCTCCCGCCTGGGGTTGGCTTCGGTCGGGAGGCCGGACTCGTTTCCCGACCTCCTATTATTATTAAAAGTGCGCTTACGGCACTCGTGAATATCGTGCCCGGGGACTTTGCAGTAGTTGCAAAATTTGTTAGGGCTTGAAGGGCGATCTGTGCGACCATCGCGGTACGTGTTTTGGTCGCGAGGATTATTTTCCCATCGCCGTTGCGGCGTCGGGGAGCGATAAGAGTCCCGGTTTGAGTTTCTCGAGGACTGCTGAGACGAGTCCGGTCTGTTATCGCGGCGTTCTCGGGTTCGCTCTGGAATGTCACGAGCGGACTCGTACGTGGAACGCGGGCGATACGGCCGGTTATCAGAGAAGCTGACTCGTTTTTCTTCGCGGATCAGTTCTCGTCGACGAGTCTGGTCTGACTCATACTGCCTGTAAGCAGAGATGGCTGCTTCGAAAACAGTGGCAGGATTTCGCGAAGGGCAATGAAGCACTTCGGCACGCAGCTGGGGAAGGAGACCTCGTAGAAAACAATCTACTACGAAGCGATCTAGTTCTTCGTAATCGAGGCCAATATCTGTGGCATCTTGAATCGCGGTTCGAAGGTCTTTAACGCGATTGATGAAGTCTAAGATGTGCTCGTTTGGAGCTTGGAGTACACTCGCGAGATCGCCACGGTACTGGTCCACGAATTTGTATGGGCCCAGTACTGTTCGTAATTTCTCGCATAGTGCAGAAATTGTGAATATGTGCTGGCCTTCTATAGCGGCATAAGCACGATCGTGGAGTTTATTGCAGAGCAATTTTGTGAGGGCACGCTCTGCAGTGGCCGGTACGGTGTCACGCGCGCGTTTGCATGCACGTATGAATTGCAGGACGGAAGACGAAGTTCCGTCGAATCTAGGGACAAGCTCGGCGGCTTGTTTTAGAGCAAAATTGCCAGTAGGTTCATACTGTGGGATTTCGCGTGGCTCTGGCGGTGAAGGTTCCCGCATATTAGAGACGTTACTAGGGCCTGGTGTAGGCGTCTGTTGACGTAGGGTTTGACTCGTGATTTGGATGTTATGAAGCTCTTTTCGTATTTCGTCGAGCATATTCTTTTGGTTTTGTGCGTCTTCTTCATATTTGAGACGCAATTTGGCAATAAAATCAGTTTCTTCTTTGAGATATTGCTCTCTACGGGCGAGGTCTTGCGCATAAAGGAGTAGCTCTTCCTCGGTCATTGGAGGAAGGTCTGCGTTAGGATCTGCTCGGAGATCCCTTTGAGATCGCGTGATTGGGCGAGACATTTTGAAAGATATGAATGGGATTTAAGAAATGTGAACTTCGTACTGACACGCGTCGGGCTTATTAATGCAAATATCGGCGACAACTTCGATGTCCTACCGACTGCGCCAAATTTGTCACGTCCGTCACTGTGTTTTTGTTACAGGTACCAAGAGAGAGAAAAGAGAACAGTGACAGACGGACGGTTGAGATATTATGATTAAAATGAGAAGTGGTCTTTCGTGCCGAGACAGCCACGGGCTGTCATATGCACTAGGACAACCGATATTGCTATGATGCAGTCAAGAAGAGAACGTCCGACGCGGTTACAAGAAGTGTCCGACAAGAATCACGCGCGAGATGATGCAACGAAAACGGTGAGTTTACAGGATTCAGCAATTATACAAGATATTATACGACTCACCGCAATGTTGTATTAACGCCTAATAATATTGTTGCAGCAGGAACTGGCGGTACTGACAGTAGGTGTCGTACATCGGGTCTTCTATACAGATGTCCTCGAGGTGGGGAAGATCTGGCAGAGTTGCTGCTGCTCGGTTCGGGACGACGTTAGTGGCCTTGGATGCTGGCCGCAAGACGACACGTTGATGAGCTGGCAGAGGAACGTCACGGATGATTCGGCAACGGACCCTGGGAACGATGATCGTGTCTCGGCTGTCGTCGTCGTCGGCTATGTCGATCACCTCTGGACAATCGACCGGATGTAGAACTGGCGTCGGAGCTCGCGAGAGGTCCGCGTGGTTGACCTCTTTAGGAGGGTTGCAAGGGCAACCGTATACAGAAACGTAATCGGACGCGTCACACGGAATGTGCTCGGTGGTTCCCAGAAGTTCTGTCCACTCGGTAGTGGCAATGATTTGATCGAGCACCGCTTTATTTCTCAACGCGCGTCTCAATTTAGCAAGTTGATACTTGCGTCCCGCTCGACGTGGGCGTCGCATGGGTAAGGAATAGTAATGATGGAATATTAATAATATAATGAAAATGAACTTCCACTTGTTATTAACCTTTTTGGTAGTTAACTCGCTTCACGTCTATAGTGGCGGCTCAGCGTTTCCACTGCGCACTTTAGACCAATTTTAGACGTGGCACGAGAACTTCTCTATGACTCGCTTCAAATTCCTTATTGGCGGCTCAGCGTTTCCACTGCGCACTTTAGACCAAGTCCGGATATGTCACGAGTTTAATATATTCGATGCAAGAACTGAATTGGAAGATGGTGTTGAACTAACACAAGAATAACAAGATCGAAGCACTGGTATAACAACGATATATTAAATAAGAACTGGTAAGTACACTGGTATACAATATGTAAGTAATATTATAATAGGAGTAGTAATTGGATTAATGAATAATGGATATAGTAATATGTTGTAGGAATAATGTATGAGAATTAGGAGTTGAGTTGAGTTGAGTTAGAGTTAGAATTGGAATTGGAATTGGAATTAGGAGTGAAGGATCGACACACTTCACTTTCGCGGAGCTAGACTGAACACGTCTGCTCTTGAAGCCGGACTGGCACGTCCGTGCGAGTCGCTCGCTTGGAGCCGACCGTTCGAGTCGCTGTCTGGAGGCGGACTGCTCGAGTCGCGAGATGGAGGCGGACTGCTGCAAGCGTCCGCTCTGCCTTGCCTCCTTCGGTCGGAGTGGGGATAGCTGACGCTGCAGTCTCTTTGTTCTTCAGTCGTCGGAGTGGGAGAACCGCTGACGCAGCAGCGTCTTCGCTCCCGGGGACTGCACGTGCATTTCTGCTGACGCTGCAGTCTCGTGGCTGTCCTATTGCCCTCTACGAGCGTGGGACTGCTGATGCAGCAGTCTTTGGACTTCTCGACGTTTCTAGAAGCTTCTAGATGCTTCCAGAGTGATGCAATACTTTATTGCATTATGTGTCGTGGTGATGGGTTGAAACTGAGGTAAGGTGTTGATCAAGGAGAAGTTATGGTGATGGGTAGAGACGGAGATAAGGATTAGAACAATACAATAATGAGATCTTAATACTATGCTCTTATGTCTAGGGGACGGTGTGTGGATCTTATGTAGATCAGACCTTGTATACATAGTGTGTGTACAAGGCCAACGTCGTACATCGGACGACGTAACAATTTCATTTCAAAAACCTACCTCTGATTTTTCGCCGGAACATGATCTCTTCCAATCTAAACGGTCAAGTATCCGTGCACCGCAAAGCGAGTTTCATCCATCTAGGAATTATACGTCTGTAAAATACGCGTCAGCAAAAAGGAGAAACAAATTTCGTATTATACTATACCTCTGCGATAACCCGCGAACAATGATTGTAGCATCTCCTGCGACTTGCGATAAGAAACCCTCCCAGGAGATTTCATTACAGTCCTCCGCTGACGCGAAATTAGAATCCGCGTTAATCACGCGTCCGGTCAACACCGACAAACGAGCGAAATCCGAAACCCAGCGTCGACAAAATCTCCTTCTACAGCCGGAAGATAAGCTTGTCGCATCACGACTCAGCCCCTCGGAAGATAGGATCATTCCAGAGGAGCTCCAGTCTTCAGACAATTTCGCAACCACAAACATGTATCCGTTACAAGTTGCCATCCTATGCACCATTACCACGCAAGTTTATACCCTCATTGGATATGATTGCGGTGGACCGACACTCAACGTCACTACGTACTCTACCATCGATAACCTGAATTGCGAACCCGAAGATGTCACACCGATCGAGAGTTTAGAGCGAATTCAACTTCTGCAGCTAGCCGAGTTTTCGCAAGCCCGAGTCCTCCAATGCCACATTGAAATAGACAGAACGATCTACTACTGTGGCATGCATTCGCATAATTCCGTCGTCGCCAATGGTAGACAAGAGTATCTCCTAACCACCACCAGTGAAACATGCTCTAATCTACACACTACCGGAACTCTGTATATTACGCCAGCGGCACAGATCACAGGAGTCCAGCCAAATTCCACAACCTCTCGTAGCCTCACAATGGCAGGAGAAATCAAGAATGACGGAAGCTGCTCAGGCACAACCTACAACGATCCTTTTGGAACCTGGACGGACGTCGTGGTGCAAGCCATAATACGCATCACGATACGGGACTACATTGCACCGATAAAGCTATCCACAGCACAAATTCATTTACAATCCGGACAAACCTGTCCTCTTCAGAAAGGCAACTGCCTCGATTCACAGGACGGATACACATTCTGGGAACCCGCACCAACAGATTCATGCAGATTCAACAACTACGATGTTCTATACGAAGGGCTAGCGACCAAGCTATCCCCACAGTTAAAATCCTCGCCAACCTTGTATACAGTTGCCTCTCAGGATACAACATTTGCACTAACCGAGACAGGACGATCTTCAGTCTGCGGATTTATCATAATCCGTACAGAACATCCAAAACTGTTCATACTAGAAACGGGGAAGTCAGGGAAATTCAAGGAGGAGTCACCCACCCTCGTCAACAATCTCGACATATTCACCTATGTCAACAGCAAATTCGTCTACGTAGAGAAACATCTCCGTACACAATTTTCTCAACTATATAAGGACGTCATTCGTCAAAAGTGCGAACTAGAACGACAAATTCTCCAGAACGCACTCACTCAGCTGCACACAGCCCCTGAAGAAGTGGCAACCGCCATCATGAAAGACGCTGGATTTATTGCAGTCCCAGCAGGTGAAGTGGTCCATATTATCAAATGTATCCCAGTGACAGTCCAGATCCGGAAAACGGAACGCTGTTATGACGAACTGCCCGTCACGTACAAGAATTCTTCAAGATTCCTGAAACCAAAGGACCACATTATTTCAAACACCGGTACAGAGAAGCCGTGCAGCGAGTTACTATCTCCATATTACAGAATACATGGAACATGGTACCGACTCACTCCATCACTAACAGAAACTATTGCACCGTCAGAACTCCATCCAATCTCTAAGGCCACATGGAAATACGTGGACCCCAAAAACCTTGCGACTGGAGGCATATATTCGCAAGACGACCTCGACAAACTGCAGGATCACATAATGTTCCCTGTAGAAAAGGTAGCCGTAATAAATACTATTGCACAAGGCGCCTCAGGTAGACAATACGCAGCAGGAAATATTAACATGTTCAACCTGCTCGACGAAGAGTTGCTTCAACAAATAGCTGAATCTACCGCACAGAAGTTATGGTCAGGATTTACCACGTTCGGATCCGTAACCGCTGGATTAATAGGAATATATGTGGCAATTCGCACAATAAAAACTATTATCAGCACAATCATCAATGGCATCGCTCTCCATTCGTTATACGGCTGGAGCCTCCACCTCATCGTCGCCATCTGGAGTTCCTTGACAAGATTCTTCATTTTCCTGAAACAAAGAGACGAAACATACACATACGCTGTCAGATATCGGAAAAGTGAAAGTGAAAATGACATAAGTGAGCCCATTCCCTCCCAAGACCCCAATAAAAGACAGTCAAATAATGAACATTGCGATTATAGACTGTCGGACATTGCGAAACCTACCCCAACTCCTCGCGCAGAATCAGACAACATCTCAGTGCATCCAGTGTTTCGTACTGTTAATACAGTCAACGTGCGCCGAGAACTGAGCTCCCTGCGCGGATCGCTCACTAACGATGCGTCTCAAGACCAAAAATTGTAATGCGAGCGCTCACCGAACACAACCTCGGACCGAGAGATTTCACTCCGAGAAATCTCTTCTCCGGCGAGGGAGGTGTTACGTCGGACGACCTCCGACGTTGGTCGAATCGAGGACCGTACCTCGATTCTAGGCTAAGATTAAATATTAAGTACATAATACCTCTTAAACCCATCGCTATCAAACTCTTGTTCTAAATCTAATATCTCTTAAACCCATCGCTATCAAACTCTTGTTCTAATTCTAATACCTCTTAAACCCATCACTACTTCACCCACGACTTTCCCTAAACTTGTTCTAATACCCATCACTACTTAAATCTCGACTCTCCCAATTGTTCTAAACCCAACCACCACTCCAAACTCTCAATCTTACCTAACACTTGTTCAAACCCTCATCTACACTTATAACTTGTTTAAACCCTCATCTACACTTAACACTTGTTCAAACCCTCATCTACACTTACAACTTGTTCAAATCCTCAACTCCGCTCGAGTAAACGCCACCTCGAGAACAAAGAGATCGCAACGTCAGCAGTCTTGCACGCGTCACCACTCTGTCGAGAGCGAGGACAAAGAGACTGCAACGTCAGCAGTCTTGCACCCGTCACCACTCCGACGAGCGAGGACAAAGGGACTGCAGCGTCAGCAACCCCCACTCCGAGCGAAGGAGGCTACGCAGAGCTGCCTCTTGCATCAGTCTGGTGCTAGCCAGCGAAGTGAGCGGACGTGTCGGTCTGCGCTCACTCCATTCTCACACAACGACATCAGTCAGTCTGGCCCAAGCCAGCGAAGCGAGCAGACGTGTCGATCTGCGCTCTTCTAATTCGCGCTTCGACGTTCATCGACGTTTGTTCTCCTATTCTATTCCAAACCCATTCCAATTCAATTCCTAAATCAATTCCAATTCTAACTCTTACTAACTCATACTCCGTATACGATTATTACGTTTAATTCATTTATTATTATACTACCAAGTTTATACTCAAGTGTACTCAACGTTCTTTATTTCAATATATATATTATATTTTACCAGTGCTACGTGAAGTTAATTTCCACATCATTCTACTAAATCCAGTGACAGTTTCTTTTCGAAATTCGAATCGTGCCCTCGTTAATCATACAGAACTCGGCTTGGAGGTCAGTTCGTCCGCTCCGCTGAGAAGTAGTGGTTGACGAGTAGACGTTTGGAAATAATAACTTTCCAAATCAGATAAACGCATTTAATATTAATAATAAATAATTGAGCTCTCGCTTACGTGTTCAACCTCGGTCACAAAGGGAGAAGCTTACAGCTCCGCCGAGGCAATACGTCAACGAGGTGACACTTAGTCAAAAGATTATCGAAGTTAAAGTGACAGTTTGTGAAAGGAAACATATCAGTGTCTAAAGTGAAGTGACTGTTTTAATAGTGCCCTCGTTGTCGCACGGTGACCCGGCTCGGAGGCCAGTTCGTCTGCTCTGCTGGGTAGTGCCGATTAACGAGTGGACATTTTCGAGTCAGGTAAATTACCTCTGGCCAGCGCCTACGGGGAACCCCTGGCCAATTTTTCTTTCACGTTTGGGACTTAGACAAAATCCGACAAAAGGATTTTCAGAGTATTAACTCTTCCGAAACAGTTCCTTCCATACCCATCCCTTATGCGTCGTACACGTCGTGCAGGCCGAAAGTATCAACTGGCCAAGTTCAAACGGGCATTAAATCAAACAGCCATCTTAAACCGCGTCTTAAGTTCGACTGATTGGACTGAACTTCTCGGAACGACCGAGAATATCGAGTGCGACGCGTCAGATTACGTATCGGTATACGGTTGTCCGTGCCGTCCGATTCCGAACACAGAGGTCGACCACGCGGACCTCTCGCGTTCTTCACCTGTCACCAAACCGTCTGCTGGTCGCTACGAGATAGCCGATCTCGTTGACATCTCTGACGACGACGACGACGTCAGGAATACCATAAACCTGTCCAGTGACAACAACAACCCGCCTGCCGTTCGTTACGAGGTCATTGATCTCGTCACCAGCTCTGATGACGATGACAGCAGGAGCACCATAATCTTGCCGCACGTTCGCTGTAGGATCATCAAGGACGAGTACCTACCGTCCAACAGACGCATTGTCGTGCGTACCCCAGCGAGACAGCTGCCAAACCTTCCTCATCTCGATGAGATCTGTCTGGACGACCCGTTATACCAGACCCATGCTGACCGACGAGCTCAGCTCCTTCAACAGTACTACTAAGATACAACAACTAACCGGTGAGAATTCGTATCTTTTGTAACCCCTTTTGTTCCATGTCAACTCACCGCGTTCGTTGCGTCAGCGTAGAAGTATCGCCATCCGCGTTGACTGCTAGCGGGTGTCGGTCTCAAATGACTATCGGTGTCCTAGCGCATATGACTGCCCGTCTGGCTGTCTTGGCGTAAAAGACCGTTTCCTCTTCAATTCCACGTGCCGCCTCCTGGGGTCATCTTCTTTGCCTAGGACGTGGGGCGTGACGTAACACCCCCATTGGAGATGGAAGAAATCGAGTCGTACTCTTCCGACCTTTCTACTTCCGGGTATCGTCCCGACGTATTCGGTAACCATCCCGACCTTTCTAATTCCGGGAACTATCCCGACGCATTCGGTAACCATCCCGACCTTTCTAATTCCGGGTATCATCCCGACGCATTCGGTAACCATCCCGACCTTTCTAACTCCGGTAACCAGCTCGATCATTATACTAACTCCGGTAACCAGCCCGATTCTCATACTAACTCCGGTAACCAGCCCGATCATTATACTAACTCCGGTAACCAGCCCGATAAAACCAAGGTCAGAATGACCTATTCCATCGCAAATTCCCACGAAGCTCGCGTGAAAGAGCTATTAGAAACTATCCCCATGGATCATCTCAGCGGTGACGAAATGAACCATGTTAAATCTTTGTTAGAAAAGCACAATGATCTTTTCCATCTCCAAGGGGATCGTTTGGGAAAAACAAACGCGGTGACTCACAAAATCATTACGACGGATGATATTCCAATCCATGTTAAACAGTATCGCTACCCACCAATCCACAAGGACGAAATCAACAAGCAAATGTCCGAACTCTTACGGAATGACATAGTCGTTCCATCTAACTCACCTTATAATTCCCCCTTGTGGATTGTTCCTAAGAAAGCGGACGCCGAGGGTAACAAAAAATGGCGCATGGTAATCGATTACCGCGCATTAAACGAGAAGTCGGTGGCCGACGCGTACCCGCTACCTAGCATTAACGAAATCCTAGATCAGTTAGGCAGCGCCGCATACTTCAGTGTGTTTGACTTAGCCAGCGGATTCCATCAGATAGGAATGGAGAAGGAGGATGCCGCGAAGACCGCCTTCTCCACGCCTTTCGGCCACTACGAATTCAACAGAATGCCATTCGGTCTCCGTAATGCTCCGGCTACCTTCCAAAGATTAATGGACACAGTCCTCTGCGGCCTACAAGGCAACGAACTCTTCGTGTACCTCGATGATATCGTGATCTACGCGCGTTCACTAGAAGAACATTATGCCAAATTCAATAAACTAGCCCGCCGACTGCGCGGAGCCAACCTCAAATTACAGCCCTCGAAATGCGGCTTCCTTCATAAGGAAGTGGCATACCTGGGACATCAGATTAGTCAAGACGGCGTCAGACCATGTCCAAAGAAAATTAATGCCGTACAAAATTTCCCACGACCTAAGAACGCGAAAAACGTGCGCGAATTTCTAGGCCTTGCAGGGTACTACCGCAAATTTATTAATGACTTCGCTAAAATCTCCAAACCCCTAACCCAACTCCTCGCCAAAGAGCACAATTTCGAATGGGGTCCAAAACAAGAAAAGGCCTTCGAAGACCTACGACAAGCTCTGTGTGACGAACCGGTCCTTCAATACCCGGATTTTGATAAGCCGTTTAACGTCACCTGCGATGCATCTGGATATGCCATCGGCGCCGTACTAAGCCAAGGCGAAGTAGGCAAGGATCGTCCCGTTGCCTATGCCTCAAGGATCCTGCAGGGCGCCGAAGTGAACTATTCTACAATAGAGAAGGAGTGTTTAGCCATAATATTCGCAGTACAGTATTTTAGACCATATATTTACGGCCGAAAATTTACACTAATCACAGACCATAAACCGCTGGTCTGGATGACGTCAGTAAAAGACCCTACGTCGCGCCTCCTCAGATGGCGCCTAAAACTGGCCGAGTTTGAATATAAAGTCGTCTACAAACCTGGAAAAGCGAATTCTAACGCTGATGCCCTCTCCCGAAACCCAGTTACGTTGCCCCTCTCATGGAGCACCCCTGGAGGCACATCGCCGCCAAGAGCACCGTTATCAAATCCAGGAACCCCTCTCTTCGATAACCGCCGAAGGAGATGGGCCGACTCACATCTTATGCCACCGCCTCAGTCAATTCCCCCGAGGAAGAGGAAATCATCGTCGAACTCAACATCTGAACCACCATCGAAAACGCCACCACGCCCTAGGGCGAGTTCAGATGACGACAGCCTTTTGGTATCACCACCCCTAGTACCCGCCTCCAGTCAAGAGGAATCACCCATAACAGGACTAGAGGACATTTTAACCGCCGTCCCCAGCCTAATTCCCCAACCAACGGGACCAAACTGGCTCGATGAAGAAGAAGAAACCTTACCCTCCGAGGACGAGGAAGAAGATGAGGAGCCAAGACGACAAGGGAGAATAACGTACCTCCGCGACCGACTAATTATGAGGAAAGATAATTTAGTATGTTTCACAACCCTGGATGGTCAACCTATAGACCCAGGAGCCGTAGACCTCCATAGACAAAGGAAACTGTCCGACGGTCGAGATCTGACCTTATTCAAAGCAAAGATAAGTAATTTCGGTAGCAACAAGCTGATACAGATACCCATCAAACCATCCCTGACTCACGAGGTTTCAACTGACGACCTAAAAGAATGTTTCCGGACATTACTTGATGTAGCCAACGAACTCAGACTGCGAACATTTTCAATCTCTAAAACCTATATAGACGACAATTCCATGGAGTACGTCTCGAACCTCCTCATCGCGACATTCGAAGACACCCCCGTACACATATTCTTCTGCGCAAACGAAATCCAGATACCGGCCGATGATAGATGGAATGATATTATCGCAGAAAATCACGTCTCTGCGTACGCAGGGCACAAAGGAATTACAAAAACCCTGAAGAGAATCCGCGAAAGATATTGGTGGAGCGGTATGAAGATCCAGATAACGAACTACGTTAATAACTGCCTCAGTTGCCAACGTAATAAACTGACCAGGGTAAAAACGCGCCTGCCGATGAGAATAACGGATACACCCGGTAGAGCGTTCGATAAGGTGTCCATGGACATTGTAGGGCCCCTTCCAACAACCAACGACGGAAACACATACATCTTAACCATACAGGATCTATTAACGAAACACTCAACCGCAATCCCTCTTAAATCCGCCGATGCCATCAGCACTGCGGACGCATTTATAAACAATTTTATCTGCCGTTTCGGAACACCTAAAGCCATCCTAACGGATCAAGGAGCGAATTTCACAAGTTCCCTGATGAAGGCCATCGCAAAACGATTCAGAATAACTCGGCTGCAAACAACAGCCTTCCACCCTCAAAGCAACGGGTCAATCGAGAGATCCCACCACGTCTTAGCAGAGTACCTGAAGCAATACGTCCACAAGAACAACTGGGACAAATGGGTCGATTTGGCAATGTTTAGTTACAATACAAGTGTCCACGAGGGCACAGATTTCACGCCGCACGAGTTAGTATTCGGCTCTTTGGCACGAGTCCCATCCGCCGATTCCTACTCCTACGAATGCGAAAACGACTCCTATACCCACTACCTCTCCCAATTGCAAAGAAAGATAACCGAAACCCAGATTCGCGCGCGCGGAAACTTAGTCTCCGCGAAAAGAAAATCAAAATCATACTACGATAGAAGAATTAACCCGGTAGAATTCAAGGTAGGAGAACAGGTATTCCTACTCAAAGAACCCTGCAAGGGCAAATTCGATGCGCAATATACGGGTCCACATGAAATCTGCGACATCTTAGACTCAAACAATGTAAAAATTAAAGTAGGGAACCATTTTAAGATTGTACACGCAAACAAACTCAAGCGTGCGCCGAATAATCCAACGCAAACCCCGCGTCAGCGAAACGTGACACTCATCTGGAAGAAGATAAGAAAAGACAAAAGTGACAGTGACACCAGTGATTCCCCACCCACCCAAAACCCAATTATGCAAAATGAACAAAGCGAAATAAATTGCATAAAACCAGCCCCAGCCCCACGTGCCGACACCGACAACATTTCAGTGCGACCAGTGTTTCGTACAAATATAGGAAATACTCGCCGAGAACTGTGCTCCCTGCGCGGAGTACCTCCGGACGATGCGTCGCATGAATGAGTGTGTGATCGAGTGTTGAGCGAGAAATTTCTTCCTTGTCAGAAATTTCTTTTCCGCGTTGGGAGGTGTTACGTCGTCCGATGTACGACGTTGGCCTTGTACACACACTATGTATACAAGGTCTGATCTGCATAAGATCCACACACCGACCCCTAGACATAAGAGCATAATATTAAGATCTCATTATTCTATTGTTCTAATCCTTATCTCCGTCTTTACCCATCACCATAACTTCACCTTGATCAACACCTTACCTCAGTTTCAACCCATCACCACGACACATAATGCAATAAAGTATTGCATCACTCTGGAAGCATCTAGAAGCTTCTAGAAATGTCGAGAAGTCCAAAGACTGCTGCATCAGCAGTCCCACGCTCGTAGAGGGCAATAGGACAGCCACGAGACTGCACCGTCAGCAGAAATGCACGTGCAGTCCCCGGGAGCGAAGACGCTGCTGCGTCAGCGGTTCTCCCACTCCGACGACTGAAGAACAAAGAGACTGCAGCGTCAGCTATCCCCACTCCGAACGAAGGAGGCAAGGCAGAGCAGGCGCTTGCATCAGTCCGCCTTCAGCCAGCGACTCGAACGGTTCGCTCCAAGCGAGCGACTCGCACGGACGTGCCAGTCCGGCTTCTTCCGACTTCAAGAGCAGACGTGTTCAGTCTAGCTCCGCGAAAGTGAAGTGTGTCGATCCTTCACTCCTAATTCCAATTCCAATTCCAACTCTAACTCAACTCAACTCAAGTCCTAATTCTCATACATTATTCCTATAACATATTACAATATCCATTATTCATTAATCCAATTACTACTCCTATTATAATACTACTTACATATTGTATACCAGTGTACTTACCAGTTCTTATTTAATATATTGTTGTTATACCAGTGCTTCGATCTTGTTATTCTTGTGTTAGTTCAACACCATCTTCCAATTCAGTTCTTGCATCGAATATATTAAACTCGTGACATATCCGGACTTGGTCTAAAGTGCGCAGTGGAAACGCTGAGCCGCCAATAAGGAATTTGAAGCGAGTCATAGAGAAGTTCTCGTGCCACGTCTAGAATTGGTCTAAAGTGCGCAGTGGAAACGCTGAGCCGCCACTATAGACGTGAAGCGAGTTAACTACCAAAAAGGTTAATAACAAGTGGAAGTTCATTTTCATTATATTATTAATATTCCATCATTACTATTCCTTACCCATGCGACGCCCACGTCGAGCGGGACGCAAGTATCAACTTGCTAAATTGAGACGCGCGTTGAGAAATAAAGCGGTGCTCGATCTAAACATTGCCACTACCGAGTGGACAGAACTTCTGGGAACCACCGAGCACATTCCGTGTGACGCGTCCGATTACGTTTCTGTATACGGTTGCCCTTGCAACCCTCCTAAAGAGGTCAACCACGCGGACCTCTCGCGAGCTCCGACGCCAGTTCTACATCCGGTTGATTGTCCAGAGGTGATCGACATAGCCGACGACGACGACAGCCGAGACACGATCATCGTTCCCAGGGTCCGTTGCCGAATCATCCGTGACGTTCCTCTGCCAGCTCATCAACGTGTCGTCTTGCGGCCAGCATCCAAGGCCACTAACGTCGTCCCGAACCGAGCAGCAGCAACTCTGCCGGATCTTCCCCACCTCGAGGACATCTGTATAGAAGATCCGATGTACGACACCTACTGTCAGTACCGCCAGTTCCTGCTGCAACAATATTATTAGGCGTTAATACAACATTGCGGTGAGTCGTATAATATCTTGTATAATTGTTGAATCCTGTAAACTCACCGTTCTCGTTGCATCCTCTCGCGCGCGATTCTTGTCGGGACACTTCTTGTAACCGCGTCGGACGTTCTTTTCTTGACTGCATCCATAGCAATATCGGTTGTCCTAGTGCATATGACAGCCCGCGGCTGTCTCGGCACGAAAGACCACTCCTCATTTTAATCATAATATCTCAACCGTCCGTCTGTCACTGTTCTCTTTTCTCTCTCCTGGTACCTGTAACAAAAACACAGTGACGGACGTGACACCTTCTCTATTGTAGAATAGTTCACTTCAGCGCCCTGCAGGATCCTTGAGGCATAGGCAACGGGACGATCCTTGCCTACTTCGCCTTGGCTTAGTACGGCGCCGATGGCATATCCAGATGCATCGCAGGTGACGTTAAACGGCTTATCGAAATCCGGGTATTGAAGGGCCGGTTCGTCACACAGAGCTTGTCGTAGGTCTTCGAAGGCCTTTTCTTGTTTTGGACCCCATTCGAAATTGTGCTCTTTGGCGAGGAGTTGGGTTAGGGGTTTGGAGATTTTAGCGAAGTCATTAATAAATTTGCGGTAGTACCCTGTGTTACGTCACGCCCCACGTCCTAGGCAAAGAAGATGACCCCAGGAGGCGGCACGTGGAATTGAAGAGGAAACGGTCTTTTACGCCAAGACAGCCAGACGGGCAGTCATATGCGCTAGGACACCGATAGTCATTTGAGACCGACACCCGCTAGCAGTCAACGCGGATGGCGATACTTCTACGCTGACGCAACGAACGCGGTGAGTTGACATGGAACAAAAGGGGTTACAAAAGATACGAATTCTCACCGGTTAGTTGTTGTATCTTAGTAGTACTGTTGAAGGAGCTGAGCTCGTCGGTCAGCATGGGTCTGGTATAACGGGTCGTCCAGACAGATCTCATCGAGATGAGGAAGGTTTGGCAGCTGTCTCGCTGGGGTACGCACGACAATGCGTCTGTTGGACGGTAGGTACTCGTCCTTGATGATCCTACAGCGAACGTGCGGCAAGATTATGGTGCTCCTGCTGTCATCGTCATCAGAGCTGGTGACGAGATCAATGACCTCGTAACGAACGGCAGGCGGGTTGTTGTTGTCACTTGACTGGTTTATGGTATTCCTGGCGTCGTCGTCGTCGTCAGAGATGTCAACGAGATCGGCTATCTCGTAGCGACCAGCAGACGTTTTGGTGACAGGTGAAGAACGCGAGAGATCCGCGTGGTTGATCTCTGTTGATACTTTCGGCCTGCACGACGTGTACGACGCATAAGGGATGGGTATGGAAGGAACTGTTTCGGAAGAGTTAATACTCTGAAAATCCTTTTGTCGGATTTTGTCTAAGTCCCAAACGTGAAAGAAAAATTGGCCAGGGGTTCCCCGTAGGCGCTGGCCAGAGGTAATTTACCTGACTCGAAAATGTCCACTCGTTAATCGGCACTACCCAGCAGAGCAGACGAACTGGCCTCCGAGCCGGGTCACCGTGCGACAACGAGGGCACTATTAAAACTGTCACTTCACTTTAGACACTGATATGTTTCCTTTCGCAAACTGTCACTTCAACTTCGATAATCTTTTGACTAAGTGTCACCTCGTTTACGTATTGCCTCGGCGGAGCTGTAAGCTTCTCCCTTTGTGACCGAGGTTGCACACGTAAGCGAGAGCTCAATTATTTATTATTAATATTAAATGCGTTTATCCGATTTGGAAAGTTATTATTTCCAAACGTCTACTCGTCAACCACTACTTCTCAGCGGAGCGGACGAACTGACCTCCAAGCCGAGTTCTGTATGATTAACGAGGGCACGATTCGAATTTCGAAAAGAAACTGTCACTGGATTTAGTAGAATGATGTGGAAATTAACTTCACGTAGCACTGGTAAAATATAATATATATATTGAAATAAAGAACGTTGAGTACACTTGAGTATAAACTTGGTAGTATAATAATAAATGAATTAAACGTAATAATCGTATACGGAGTATGAGTTAGTAAGAGTTAGAATTGGAATTGATTTAGGAATTGAATTGGAATGGATTTGGAATAGAATAGTAGAACAAACGTCGATGAACGTCGAAGCGCGAATTAGAAGAGCGCAGATCGACACGTCTGCTCGCTTCGCTGGCTTGGGCCAGACTGACTGATGTCGTTGTGTGAGAATGGAGTGAGCGCAGACCGACACGTCCGCTCACTTCGCTGGCTAGCACCAGACTGATGCAAGAGGCGGCTCTGCGTAGCCTCCTTCGCTCGGAGTGGGGGTTGCTGACGCTGCAGTCCCTTTGTCCTCGCTCGTCGGAGTGGTGACGGGTGCAAGACTGCTGACGTTGCAGTCTCTTTGTCCTCGCTCTCGACAGAGTGGTGACGCGTGCAAGACTGCTGACGTTGCGATCTCTTTGTTCTCGAGGTGGCGTTTACTCGAGCGGAGTTGAGGATTTGAACAAGTTGTAAGTGTAGATGAGGGTTTGAACAAGTGAAAGTAAGTTCGGAGTGATGGTTGGGTTTAGAACAATTGGGAGAGTCGAGATTTAAGTAGTGATGGGTATTAGAACAAGTTTAGGGAAAGTTGTGGGTGAAGTAGTGATGGGTTTAAGAGGTATTAGAATTAGAACAAGAGTTTGGTAGCGATGGGTTTAAGAGGTTGTTATGTACTTAGTATTTAGTCTTAACCTAGAATCGAGGTACGGTCCTCGATTCGACCAACGTCGGAGGTCGTCCGACGTAACACCTCCCTCGCCGGAGAAGAGATTTCTCGGAGTGAAATCTCTCGGTCCGAGGTTGTGTTCGGTGAACGCTCGCATTACAATTTTTGGTCTTGAGACGCATCGTTAGTGAGCGATCCGCGCAGGGAGCTCAGTTCTCGGCGCACGTTGACTGTATTAACAGTACGAAACACTGGATGCACTGAGATGTTGTCTGATTCTGCGCGAGGAGTTGGGGTAGGTTTCGCAATGTCCGACAGTCTATAATCGCAATGTTCATTATCTGACTGTCTTTTATTGGGGTCTTGGGAGGGAATGGGCTCACTTATGTCATTTTCACTTTCACTTTTGTGAGTTATTCCGTGTCCGTATCCTCGTCTGAGCTGTCGGAAACGTGGTCGGGGTCGTCATGTTGTATGGCCCATCTTGAAGCCAGTATCTGTCCGCATGGAATGCAGTTCAACACAGGTGTTTCCCTGCACATCTTCTCACCGCAGTTGTTGCAGTTATTCATTATACTGATCATCCTTTGATGCCTCCAACGTTCTGTGTGCTCGATGGTTGTTGTCAGGCTGCAATCATAGCATAATTCCCTACCATCGCATGCGACCATGATTACGCCATTGTAGCAAGTTAAGTTGCGGTAGCGTGATGTGTAACGGTTCGCCTTCTGCGTGGCTGTACGTCTTTTGTGCACTGGTCCACACATCTTGTTGTTGTAGGAGGCTGAGACTGCGACGCGAGTTAGACGCTGTACTGGCGGGAAATGACGACATTCAGAAGAAACTCCGAGTTGCTGGGCCCTTTGTCTGCTATCATATTTCTCGGGAAGAGTGGGGGTTATCTCGAATGGGTAAGTTTCTCTTCTAATCTTCGGCTTGACGAATGCTACGGATGTGATAGCTACGTTTCGCTGACGCGCGTTTTGTGTCGGATTACTCGAGGCGCGCTTGAGTTTGTTTGCGTGTACGATTTTGTAATGGTTACCTATTCTTATTTTTACGTTGTTTGCACCTATTAGTTCGCAAATTTCGTGTGGCCCTGTATATTGTTCGTCAAATTTGTTTTTACAAGGTTCCTTTAATAGGAATACTTGTTCTCCTACCTTGAACTGGACGGGGTTGATTCTTCTATCGTAATAAGTCTTAGACTTTTCCTTCGCGGAAATTAGGTTGTCGCGCGCGCGGGCTTGTGTTTCGCTAATTTTCCTGTGGAGGTCAAAGAGATAGTGGGAGTAGGATTCGTTTTCCAGTTCGTAAGGATAGGAGTCGGCGGAAGGAACGCGTGCTAGTGAACCGAAAACCAATTCGTGTGGAGTGAAATTCGTTCCTTCATGGACGCTCGTGTTATAGCTGAACATGGCTAGGTTGATCCATTTGTCCCAATTGGTTTTATGAACATATTGTTTTAGATATTCTGTTAGGACGTGGTGGGATCTCTCTATAGAGCCATTGCTTTGCGGGTGAAATGCTGTTGTTTGCAGACGGGTAATTCGGAAACGTCTGGCGACGGCCTTCATGAGGGAGCTTGTAAAATTCGTCCCTTGATCCGTCAAGATGGCTTTGGGTGTTCCAAAACGGCAGATCCAGTAATTGACGAATGCGTCGGCAGTACTAATGGCGTCGGCTGATTTGAGTGGAGCGGCGACCGAGTATTTCGTCAATAGGTCCTGCATGGTGAGAACATATGTGTTTTCATCCGTGGTTGTAGGCAGGGGGCCTACAATGTCCATTGAAACCTTGTCAAATGCCCGGTTGGGTGTGTCTGTGATTGTCATGGGTAAACGCGTTTTTACCCTCGTTAGCTTGTTACGTTGGCAGCTTAAACAATCGTTGATGAAGCTTGCCACTTCGGTCTTCATCCCGTTCCACCAGTATCTCTCCCGTATTCTCTTGAGAGTTTTGGTAATTCCTTTGTGGCCGGCATACGCGGACACATGATTTTCCCTAATAATATCTGTCCTTCTGTCTTCGGCCGGGATCTGAATTTCATTGCTGCAAAGGAATATGTGTACGTGGGTGTCCTCGAACGTTTCAACGAGGAGGTTTGAGACGTATTCCATGGAGAGGTGGTCGATGTAGGTTTTGGAAATAGAAAACGACGTTATTCCAAGCTCGTTGATAGCATCGAACAAGGTTCGAAGACATTCTTTCAGGTCTTCTTCTGAGACCTCATGTAATGGGGTTGGCTTGATCGGTATTTGAATTAATGTATGTCCACCGTATTTGCTGACTCGTGCCCTAAACAGAGTCAGGTCCTGAGCGTTGGCCAATTTCCCTAGTCTATTGAGATCCATGGCCCCCGTATCGATTGGTTGACCATCCAACGTTGAAAAACAGACCAGGTTGTCATTTCTCATGATTAACCGGTCGCGTGTGTAAGTGACTATCCTCTGTCCTCTTGGTACAACTCCCTCTCCTTCCTCTCCTTCCTCTCCTTCCTCTTCTTCTTCTTCTTCTTCTCCTTCTTCTCCTTCCGAAGGTAAGCTTTCTTCTCTCTCATCCATCCAGTTGGGTCCCGTTGGTTGGGGAATTAGGCTGGGGACGACGGTTAAGATGTCCTCCAGTCCTGTTATGAGTGGCTCCTCTTGACTGGAGGCGGGTACTAGGGGTGATGATACCAAGAGGCTGTCGTCATCTGAACTCGCCTCAGGGCGTGGTGACGTTTTCGATGGTGGTCCAGATGTTGAGTTTGTCGATGATTTCCTCTTCCTCGGGGGAATTGACTGAGGCGGTGGCATAAGATGTGAGTAGGCCCATCTCCTTCGGCGGGTATCGAAGAGAGGGGTTCCTGGGTCTGATAACGGTGCTCTTGGCGGCGATGCGCCTCCAGGGGTGCTCCATGAGAGGGGCAACGCCACTGGGTTTCGAGAGAGGGCATCCGCATTAGAATTCGCCTTACCGGGCTTGTAAATAACTTGATATTCAAATTCCGCTAACTTCAATCGCCACCTGAGGAGGCGTGACGTAGGATCCTTCACTGATGTCATCCATACCAGTGGCTTATGATCCGTAACGAGTGTGAATCTTCTACCATAGATGTACGGACGGAAGTATTGTACGGCGAATATTATTGCTAGGCATTCTTTCTCTATTGTAGAGTAATTTAACTCGGCACCGTGCAGGATACGTGAGGCGTATGCAACGGGGCGATCTTTACCTATCTCACCCTGGCTTAGCACAGCGCCAATTGCATATCCAGAAGCGTCACATGTGACGTTAAATGGCTCCTCGAAATTGGGATATTGCAATACGGGTTCTGTGCATAACGCTTGTCGTAAAGTTTCAAAGGCTTCTTCTTGCTTTGGTCCCCACACGAATTTGTTTTCCTTGGTGAGGAGTTGGGTGAGGGGTTTGGAAATTTTAGCGAAACCTTCTATAAACCTACGGTAATACCCTGCTAGGCCCAAAAATTCGCGGACATTTTTCGCGTTTCTGGGTCGAGGAAAGTTCTGGACGGCGTTAATTTTTTGTGGGCATGGCTTAACGCCGTCTTTGCTAATTTGATGTCCCAGGTATGCCACTTCCTTGTGGAGGAAGCCGCATTTCGAGGGCTGTAGCTTGAGGTTGGCGTTGCGTAATCGCTGGGCCAATTTATTGAATTTAGCTTTATGTTCCTCTAATGATCGCGCGTAGACTACAATATCGTCTAAATACACGAAGAGTTCGTTGCCTTGTAGGCCAGAAAGGATAGTGTCCATTAATCTCTGGAAGGTGGCTGGCGCGTTTCTGAGGCCGAAAGGCATTCTATTAAATTCGTAATGCCCGAAGGGGGTGGAGAAAGCGGTCTTTGCGGCGTCCTCCTTTTCCATTCCTATCTGATGAAAACCGCTGGCCAAATCGAATACGCTAAAGTATGTCGCGCTGCACAGCTGATCTAGGATTTCGTTAATGCTGGGCAGAGGGTATGCGTCGGCCACCGATTTTTCGTTTAGTGCGCGGTAGTCGATCACCATGCGCCATTTTTTATTGCCGTTAGCATCCGCCTTCTTCGGGACAATCCACAAGGGGGAATTGTAGGGAGAGTTAGACGAGACGACTATGTCGTTTTGTAATAGTTCAAACATTTGCTTGTTAATCTCCTCCTTGTGGATTGGCGGATAACGGTATTGCTTCGTGTGTACGGGGATCTCATCCGTTGTGGGGATCTTATGGGTGACCGCGTTTGTCTTCCCCAGGCGATCCCCTTGGAGGTGGAAGAGGTCGTTATTTTCTTCCAATAAAGATTTGACATGAGCCGTCTCATCTTGGTTGAGGTGGCTCATGGGAATAGTGTCCATTAGCTCCTTCATGCGAGCTTTATGGGGATTTGTAATAGAATAAACCCTCTTGGGTTTGGAACGATCGGGCTGGTTACCGGAGTTAGAATTGTCGGGATGGTTACCGAATGCGTCGGGATGGTTACCGGAATTAGAAAGGTCGGGATGGTTACCGAATGCGTCGGGATGGTTACCGGAATTAGAAAGGTCGGGATGGTTACCGAATACGTCGGGATGGTTACCGGAATTAGAAAGGTCGGGATGGTTACCGAATGCGTCGGGATAGTACCCGGAATTGAAAAGGTCGGGATGGTTACCGAATGCGTCGGGATGGTTACCGGAATTAGAAAGGTCGGGATGGTTACCGAATGCGTCGGGATAGTACCCGGAATTAGTTGAATAACGCTCGATCTCTTCCACCTCTAACACGGGTAATCGGAATGAGATCGGACGCGGAGATGTGTTGAAACATCTGAGGCTCGCTTTGCCTCCGCGATTAGTGACTACACAGTCACCGAGGAATACATCCGGCGCTACGCTGACGCGGCGGATATATCCCTGTTTCGGGCCCTGTACGCTGACTGCAATGCAGGCGGCTGTTCGGGGCTCAACGGCAAACTCATTAGAGTCTGCTGCAGTCCTTGATTCGGACTGTTGATTTTGATTTTTGCGCTTATCGACCGGTTCCTCTACGATATTATTCGATGTGATACGAATCTCTCCCGGTTGCACCCGACGTTTTGAGAGAGGGAATGTTTCTTCCTCTGTCCTTGCGGCGTGCTTTTCAAGAGAGACCTCCGTTTTCGGAGAAGGCATTGAAATAACCCTCGTCATTGAACTATCGCGGGGCTCAGTCGGCAGTGCGCGTGAATTAGAGAACGGAATAGAAATGTTTCCGATTAAAACAAATTGCCTTGCAAAGGAAATCTCAGCTCCTCCTATAAAGAAGGGCGAGCCGAGAATCCCGTTAACACTGACTGGGAATTCGTCCCCGAGCACGTGGAATTTGATAGGGATTGTCCCCTGAATGAATATAACGACTTCGCCGAGTGTTACTATGGAACCCTCGGTTATTCCATGAACTTCGATCGTGCTCGTGGGATCAATGGTTATCCCAGGTTTTAAACTAGACGCGCGTATCAAATTGACTTCCGAGCCCGTGTCTAATAAGAATTCACTTTTCTCGCGAAGCTGAGGGGCGGAGATTTGTACGCGCGGGATCGGCGAGTCTACTGCGAGGTTAACTGCAGAGACGAATCGTCGATCTGGTCTTCGGGGAACTCGTTCGTTCGAACGGCGGTCTGCGTGAATGTTTGGTTGCGCTTTGTTGGGGCGGCCTCCCGCTGTTGATTCGTTCCTGTCGGGAGGCCTGACTCGTTTCCCGAGCGCAGGTTATTGTTATAGGCTCTTTTTCGACATTCGTGAATGTCATGCCCGGGAGTTTTGCAATAGTTGCAAAACTTGCGGGGCTCTCCCGAACGTCTGTCGCGATTTGAATTCGGGTCCCGGTTTTCGCGCTGCGGGTTTTGTTCGCGAGGGGTTTCGGATCGCCACTGCGGAGTTGGAGAACGATAAGAGTTGCGGTTCGAGTTTCTCCACGAGTCTCGACGTTGGTCGGACCCGTTATCGCGACGCTCATCCGGTCTGTTGTCGCGACGTTCAGGGATGCGTTCGCGAGAATTGAAATTGTCAGAAGAGCGTGGGCGATAGGAGCTTCTGTTATCTGAGAAGCTTACCTTGCGGGAATCGTCACGATTAGATTCGCGACGACGGTTTTGATACAGCTCATATTGCTTATATGCAGAGATGGCTGCTTCGAAGATCTCTGCCGAATTCTGAGAACGGCAATGCAAAACTTCGCTGCGAAGTTGTGGGAGTAGACCGCGAAGGAAGCACTCGACTGTGAAACGATCGATTTCTCTGTAGTCGTAATGTCCTTCGGTAGAATCGCTGATGGCGGTTCGTAAATCTTTGACTCGATTTATGAAGTCAAGAATATGCTCATTGTTGCCCTGGGCTACGCTTGCCAATTCGCCACGGTACTGGTCCACGAATTTGTAGGGTCCCAGTACTGTTCGTAGCTTATCGCAAAGTTGTGAGATCGTACGTATGTTTTCGCCTTCAATGGCAGCGTACGCACGATCGGAAAGTTTATTGCAGATTAGTTTAGTAAGGGCACGTTCTATGGATTCGGGGATAGAATCACGCGCGCGTTTGCAGGCGCGGATGAATTTTAGGACGGGAATCGATGTTCCGTCGAATTTGGGTACGAGTTCTGCGGCTTGTTTCAACGCGAAATTTCCTGTTGGCTCATATTGCGGGATTTCGCGTGGCTCTGATAATGAAGGTTCTCGCGTGTTAGAGACGTTACTGGGGCCTGGTGTAGGCGCTTGGTGACGTAAGTTTTGGTTCAAGGCTTGAATATTGTGGAGCTCTTTGCGTATTTCATCGAGCATGTTATTTTGATTCTGTGCGTCTTCTTCATATTTAAGACGCAATTTAGCAATGAATTCGGTTTGCTCTTTTAAATATTCCTCTTTACGGGCGAGATCTTGCGCGTAAAGAAATAGCTCTTCCTCGGTTGGCGGAGGAAGGTCTTGATTAGGATCCGCTCGGGGATCCGTTTGGGATCGTGTGATTGGGCGAGACATTTTGCGATATTAGTGTTGTCACGTCCGTCACTGTGTTTTTGTTACAGGTACCAAGAGAGAGAAAAGGATGGCACTCAAGAACAGTGACAGACGGACGGTGGAGATATGAAGAGTAATTGAAGAGTGGTCTTTCGTGCCGAGACAGCCGCGGGCTGTCATATGCACTAGGACAACCGATATTGCTATGGATGCAGTCAAGAAGAGAACGTCCGACGCGGTTACAAGAAGTGTCCCGACAAGAATCACGCGCGAGATGATGCAACGAAAACGGTGAGTTTACAGGATTCAGCAATTATACAAGACATTATACGACTCACCGCAATGCTGTATTAACGCCTAATAATATTGTTGCAGCAGGAACTGGCGGTACTGACAGTAGGTGTCGTACATCGGGTCTTCTATACAGATGTCCTCGAGGTGGGGAAGATCTGGCAGAGTTGCTGCTGCTCGGTTCGGGACGACATTAGTGGCCTTGGATGCTGGCCGCAAGACGACACGTTGATGATTTGGCAGAGGGACGTCACTGATGATTCGGCAACGGACCCTGGGAACGATGATCGTGTCTCGGCTGTCGTCGTCGTCGGCTATGTCGATCACCTCTGGACAATCGACCGGATGCAGAACTGGCGTCGGAGCTCGCGAGAGGTCCGCGTGGTTGACCTCTTTAGGAGGGTTGCAAGGGCAACCGTATACAGAAACGTAATCGGACGCGTCACACGGAATGTGCTCGGTGGTTCCCAGAAGTTCGGTCCACTCGGTAGTGGCAATGATTTGATCGAGCACCGCTTTATTTCTCAACGCGCGTCTCAATTTAGCAAGTTGATACTTGCGTCCCGCTCGACGTGGGCGTCGCATGGGTAAGGAATAGTAATGATGGAATATTAATAATATAATGAAAATGAACTTCCACTTGTTATTAACCTTTTTGGTAGTTAACTCGCTTCACGTCTATAGTGGCGGCTCAGCGTTTCCACTGCGCTCTTTAGACCAATTCTAGACGTGGCACGAGAACTTCTCTATGACTCGCTTCAAATTCCTTATTGGCGGCTCAGCGTTTCCACTGCGCACTTTAGACCAAGTCCGGATATGTCACGAGTTTAATATATTCGATGCAAGAACTGAATTGGAAGATGGTGTTGAACTAACACAAGAATAACAAGATCGAAGCACTGGTATAACAACGATATATTAAATAAGAACAGGTAAGTACACTGGTATACAATATGTAAGTAGTATTATAATAGGAGTAGTAATTGGATTAATGAATAATGGATATTGTAATATGTTATAGGATTAATGTATGAGAATTAGGACTTGAGTTGAGTTGAGTTAGAGTTGGAATTGGAATTGGAATTAGGAGTGAAGGATCGACACACTTCACTTCGCGGAGCTAGACTGAACACGTCTGCTCTTGAAGCCGGACTGGCGGCTGAGGCCAGGTAGGCACGTCTGTGCGAGTCGCTGGCTGAAGGCGGACTGCTCGAGTCGCGAGATGGAGGCGGACTGATGCAAGCGCCTGCTCTGCCTTGCCTCCATCGGTCGGAGTGGGGATAGCTGACGCTGCAGTCTCTTTGTTCTTCAGTCGTCGGAGTGGGAGAACCGCTGACGCAGCAGCGTCTTCGCTCCCGGGGACTGCACGTGCATTTCTGCTGACGCTGCAGTCTCGTGGCTGTCCTATTGCCCTCTACGAGCGTGGGACTGCTGATGCAGCAGTCTTTGGACTTCTCGACGTTTCTAGAAGCTTCTAGAGTGATGCAATACTTTATTGCATTATGTGTCGTGGTGATGGGTTGAAACTGAGGTAAGGTGTTGATCAAGGAGAAGTTATGGTGATGGGTAGAGACGGAGATAAGGATTAGAACAATACAATAATGAGATCTTAATACTATGCTCTTATGTCTAGGGGACGGTGTATGGATCTTATGCAGATCAGACCTTGTATACATAGTGTGTGTACAAGGCCAACGTCGTACATCGGACGACGTAACACCTCCCAACGCGGAAAAGAAATTTCTTACAAGGAAGAAATTTCTCGCTCAACACTCGATCACACACTCATTCATGCGACGCATCGTCCGGAGGTACTCCGCGCAGGGAGCACAGTTCTCGGCGAGTATTTCCTATATTTGTACGAAACACTGGTCGCACTGAAATGTTGTCGGTGTCGGCACGTGGGGCTGGGGCTGGTTTTGTAATGTCCGACAAGTCGTATTCGCAATGTTCATTTTTCGACTGTCTTTTCTCGGGGTTTAGGGCGGGTGGGGAATCACTTTGTTCACTAACTCTTTCACTTGCACTTTTGTCTTTTCTTATCTGCGTCCAGATGAGTGTCACGTTTCGCTGACGCGGGTTTTGCGTTGGATTATTCGGCGCACGCTTGAGTTTGTTTGCGTGTACAATCTTAAAATGGTTCCCTACTTTAATTTTTACATTGTTTGAGTCTAGGATGTCGCAAATTTCGTGAGGACCCGTATATTGCGCATCGAATTTGCCCTTGCAGGGTTCTTTGAGTAGGAATACCTGTTCTATATCTTCCGGTGGTCGAAGGAGATTTTGCCGATGCTGGGCTTCGAATTTCGCTCGCTTATTCTCATAGGAATATCCGTTATCGCGAGGGTACTCGGATTTATATTGCTTTCTTGCTGACGCGTATTTCGCTGTAGCGCAGAGATTAATTTTATCGTATTCGTTTCGCTTCGCATGGCAACGTGCAGATGGAAGTTGAAAGGAATCGAGTTTCTGTGGATCATCAAAGATATGATTGTGAAGTAAGTTATGAAGTTCTTTTACTCTGGAGGCTTTGATATCCTTCTCTGGTTTAGAACTGTCACTGGGTTTATTGTGCAATATAGAACAGACCTGCTTACATATGGGTCTTGAAGATCTTTGATTGTCGTAGGAATGGAGTTGGTCTTGGAATTGATCGGGCTGGTTACCGGAGTTAGAATAATGATCGGGATGGTTACCGAATACGTCGGGATGATACCCGGAATTAGTAAGGTCGGTATGGTTACCGAATACGTCGGGATGATACCCGGAATTGGAAAGGTCGGGATGGTTACCGAATGCGTCGGGGTGATACCCGGAATTGGAAAGGTCGGGATGGTTACCGAATGCGTCGGGGTGATACCCGGAATTGGTAAGGTCGGGATGGTTACCGAATGCGTCGGGGTGATACCCGGAATTAGAAAGGTCGGGATGGTTACCGAATACGTCGGGATGATACCCGGAATTAGAAAGGTCGGGATGGTTACCGAATGCGTCGGGATAGTACCCGGAATTAGTAAGGTCGGGATGGTTACCGAATGCGTCGGGATGGTTCCCGGAATTAGTAAGGTCGGGATGGTTACCGAATGCGTCGGGATAGTACCCGGAATTAGAAAGGTCGGAAGAGTACGACTCGATTTCTTCCATCTCCAATGGGGGCAATCGAAATGAAACTCTTTCCGACGAGGTGTTAAAACACCGGAGGCTCGCTTTGCCTTTACGATTGGTGACGACACAGTCACCCAGGAATACATCCGGCGCTACATTAACACGGCGGATATATCCCTGTTTAGGTCCTTCGACGTCGACCGCTATGCACGCAACGGTACGAGGTTCGAGGACGAATTCTTCGGATTTCGGAGGAGTCTTTGTTCGGACTCGATCCTCACGCTCCACGATCCGACTTCTCGCAGTGTACTCCGATATCTCTCGAGTCTCCTTCGATTCCGGCCGGCTTTTCACGGCGTTTTTCTCTAGGGAGCACTCGATCGAATCCCGAGGAGGCATTGAAATAACCTCCGTCACCGGAGCTCTGCAAGGTCTGACCGCGGGTGCACGAGGATTTGAGGAAGACACTCGAACGTTCCTTGCCGAATGTTCCTCACGCTTGGCGGCTGGAGTTTTAACGAGATCGTTGGTCATAGACGAAGGCATTGAAATAACCTCTGCTGCCAATTTATCGCGAGGCTCAGCCGTGGGCGCGCAAGGGTTCGAGAAGGGAACCCGAATGTTTCCTATCGTTATGGATTGATTTGCAAAGGAGATCTCGGCTCCTGTTCTGAAGAAGGGAGAACCGAGGATTCCGTCGATGTTAATTGGGAAGTTTTCTTCCAAGACATGAAATTCGATAGGGTTTTGACCCTGTAAGTGTATTTTAATTTGACCGAGAGTTGGAATGGATCCCTCGGTTATTCCTTGGACTTCTATAGTGTTCGTATGATCTATAGGTAGATTTGGTTCTAGACTTGACGCACGAATTAGATTGATCTCCGAACCCGTGTCTAACAAAAATTCACACTTCTTTTGTAATTGAGGGGCGGAGATTTTTACGCGCGGAATTGGTGAGTCTGCAGCAAGATTTACTGCTGAGACGAATCGTCGGACTGGTCGTTCGTCCGGATAGTTGTTTGGGTGCGGGCTGTAGTTTGAGTTGAAGATGCGGCCTCCCGCCTTGGGTTGGCTTCGGTCGGGAGGCCGGACTCGTTTCCCGACCTCCTATTATTATTGAAAGCGCGCTTACGGCACTCGTGAATATCGTGCCCGGGGACTTTGCAGTAGTTGCAAAATTTGTTAGAGCTTGAAGGGCGATCTGTGCGACCATCGCGGTACGTGTTTTGGTCGCGAGGATTATTTTCCCATCGCCGTTGCGGCGTCGGGGAGCGATAAGAGTCCCGGTTTAAGTTTCTCGAGGACTGCTGAGACGAGTCCGGTCTGTTATCGCGGCGTTCTTGAGTTCGCTCTGGAATGTCACGAGCGGACTCGTACGTGGAACGCGGGCGATACGGCCGGTTATCAGAGAAGCTGACTCGTTTTTCTTCGCGGATCAGTTCTCGTCGACGAGTCTGGTCTGACTCATACTGCCTGTAAGCAGAGATGGCTGCTTCGAAAACAGTGGCAGGATTTCGCGAAGGGCAATGAAGCACTTCGGCACGCAGCTGGGGAAGGAGACCTCGTAGAAAACAATCTACTACGAAGCGATCTAGTTCTTCGTAATCAAGGCCAATATCTGTGGCATCTTGAATCGCGGTTCGAAGGTCTTTAACGCGATTGATGAAGTCTAAGATGTGCTCGTTTGGAGCTTGGAGTACACTCGCGAGATCGCCACGGTACTGGTCAACGAATTTGTATGGGCCCAGTACTGTTCGTAATTTCTCGCATAGTGCAGAAATTGTGAATATGTGCTGGCCTTCTATAGCGGCATAAGCACGATCGTGGAGTTTATTGCAGAGCAATTTCGTGAGGGCACGCTCTGCAGTGGCCGGTACGGTGTCACGCGCGCGTTTGCATGCACGTATGAATTGTAGGACGGAAGACTGTTACGTCGTCCGATGTACGACGTTGGCCTTGTACACACACTATGTATACAAGGTCTGATCTGCATAAGATCCACACACCGTCCCCTAGACATAAGAGCATAATATTAAGATTTCATTATTCTATTGTTCTAATCCTTATCTCCGTCTCTACCCATCACCATAACTTCACCTTGATCAACACCTTACCTCAGTTTCAACCCATCACCACGACACATAATGCAATAAAGTATTGCATCACTCTGGAAGCATCTAGAAGCTTCTAGAAACGTCGAGAAGTCCAAGGACTGCTGCATCAGCAGTCCCACGCTCGTAGAGGGCAATAGGACAGCCACGAGACTGCAGCGTCAGCAGAAATGCACGTGCAGTCCCCGGGAGCGAAGACGCTGCTGCGTCAGCGGTTCTCCCACTCCGACGACTGAAGAACAAAGAGACTGCAGCGTCAGCTGTCCCCACTCCGAACGAAGGAGGCAAGGCAGAGCAGGCGCTTGCATCAGTCCGCCTCCATCTCGCGACTCGAGCAGTCCGCCTTCAGCCAGCGACTCGCACAGACGTGCCTACCTGGCCTCAGAGTCAGTCCGGCTTCAAGAGCAGACGTGTTCAGTCTAGCTCCGCGATAGTGAAGTGTGTCGATCCTTCACTCCTAATTCCAATTCCAATTCCAACTCTAACTCAACTCAACTCAAGTCCTAATTCTCATACATTAATCCTACAACATATTACTATATCCATTATTCATTAATCCAATTACTACTCCAATTAGAATACTACTTACATATTGTATACCAGTGTACTTACCAGTTCTTATTTAATATATCGTTGTTATACCAGTGCTTCGATCTTGTTATTCTTGTGTTAGTTCAACACCATCTTCCAATTCAGTTCTTGCATCGAATATATTAAACTCGCGACATATCCGGACTTGGTCTAAAGTGCGCAGTGGAAACGCTGAGCCGCCAATAAGGAATTTGAAGCGAGTCATAAAGAAGTTCTCGTGCCACGTCTAGAATTGGTCTAAAGTGCGCAGTGGAAACGCTGAGCCGCCACTATAGACGTGAAGCGAGTTAACTACCAAAAAGGTTAATAACAAGTGGAAGTTCATTTCACTATATATTATTAATATTCCATCATTACTATTCCTTACCCATGCGACGCCCACGTCGAGCGGGACGCAAGTATCAACTTGCTAAATTGAGACGCGCGTTGAGAAATAAAGCGGTGCTCGATCAAATCATTGCCACTACCGAGTGGACAGAACTTCTGGGAACTACCGAGCACATTCCGTGTGACGCGTCCGATTACGTTTCTGTATACGGTTGCCCTTGCAACCCTCCTAAAGAGGTCAACCACGCGGACCTCTCGCGAGCTCCGACGCCAGTTCTACATCCGGTCGATTGTCCAGAGGTGATCGACATAGCCGACGACGACGACAGCCGAGACACGATCATCGTTCCCAGGGTCCGTTGCCGAATCATCCGTGACGTTCCTCTGCCAGCTCATCAACGTGTCATCTTGCGGCCAGCATCCAAGGCCACTAACGTCGTCCCGAACCGAGCAGCAGCAACTCTGCCAGATCTTCCCCACCTCGAGGACATCTGTATAGAAGACCCGATGTACGACACCTACTGTCAGTACCGCCAATTCCTGCTGCAACAATATTATTAGGCGTTAATACAGCATTGCGGTGAGTCGTATAACGTTTTGTATAATTGCTGAATCCTGTAAACTCACCGTTTCCGTTGCATCATCTCGCGCGTGATTCTTGTCGGGACACTTCTTGTAACCGCGTCGGACGTTCTCTTCTTGACTGCATCCATAGCAATATCGGTTGTCCTAGTGCATATGACAGCCCGCGGCTGTCTCGGCACGAAAGACCACTCCTCATTTTAATCATAATATCTCAACCGTCCGTCTGTCACTGTTCTCTTTTCTCTCTCCTGGTACCTGTAACAAAAACACAGTGACGGACGTGACAAATTTGGCGCAGTCGGTAGGACATCGAAGTGGTCGCCGATATTTGCACTAATAAGCCCCGACGCGTGTCAGTACGAAATTCACATTTTAAATCTCATTTATATCCTCCAAAATGTCTCGCCCAATCACGCGATCTCAAAGGGATCTCCAAGCAGATCCTAACGCAGACCTTCCCCCAATGACCGAGGAAGAGCTACTCCTATACGCACAAGACCTCGCCCGTAGAGAGCAATACCTCAAAGAGGAAACAGATTTCATTGCCAAATTGCGTCTCAAATATGAAGAAGACGCACAAAACCAAAAGAATATGCTCGACGAAATACGAAAAGAGCTTCGCAACATCCAAATCACGAGTCAAACCCTACGTCAACAAACGCCTACACCAGGCCCTAGTAACGCCTCTAATATGCGGGAACCTTCACCGCCAGAGCCACGCGAAATCCCACAGTATGAACCTACTGGTAATTTCGCTCTAAAACAAGCTGCCGAGCTTGTCCCTAGATTCGACGGAACTTCGTCTTCCGTCCTACAATTCATACGTGCATGCAAACGCGCGCGTGACACCGTACCGGCCACTGCAGAGCGTGCCCTCACAAAATTGCTCTGCAATAAACTCCACGATCGTGCTTATGCCGCTATAGAAGGCCAGCACATATTCACAATTTCTGCACTATGCGAGAAATTACGAACAGTACTGGGCCCATACAAATTCGTTGACCAGTACCGTGGCGATCTCGCGAGTGTACTCCAAGCTCCAAACGAGCACATCTTAGACTTCATCAATCGCGTTAAAGACCTTCGAACCGCGATTCAAGATGCCACAGATATTGGCCTTGATTACGAAGAACTAGATCGCTTCGTAGTAGATTGTTTTCTACGAGGTCTCCTTCCCCAGCTGCGTGCCGAAGTGCTTCATTGCCCTTCGCGAAATCCTGCCACTGTTTTCGAAGCAGCCATCTCTGCTTACAGGCAGTATGAGTCAGACCAGACTCGTCGACGAGAACTGATCCGCGAAGAAAAACGAGTCAGCTTCTCTGATAACCGGCCGTATCGCCAGCGTTCCACGTACGAGTCCCCTCGTGACATTCCAGAGCGAACCCAAGAACGCCGCGATAACAGACCGGACTCGTCTCAGCAGTCCTCAAGAAACTCAAACCGGGACTCTTATCGCTCCCCGACGCCGCAACGGCGATGGGAAAATACTCCTCGCGACCAAAACACATACCGCGATGGTCGCACAGATCGCCCCTCAAGCCCTAACAAATTTTGCAACTACTGCAAAGTCCCCGGGCACGATATTCACGAGTGCCGTAAGCGCGCTTTCAATAATAATAGGAGGTCGGGAAACGAGTCCGGCCTCCCGACCGAAGCCAACCCCAGGCGGGAGGCCGCATCTTCAACCCAAACTACAGCCCGCACCCAAACAGCTATCCGGACGAACGACCAGTCCGACGATTCGTCTCAGCAGTAAATCTTGCTGCAGACTCACCAATTCCGCGCGTAAAAATCTCCGCCCCTCAATTACAAAAGAAGTGTGAATTTTTGTTGGACACGGGTTCGGAGATCAATTTAATTCGTGCGTCAAGTCTAGAACCAAATCTACCTATAGATCATACGAACACTATAGAAGTCCAAGGAATAACCGAGGGATCCATTCCAACTCTCGGTCAAATCAAAATACACTTACAGGGTCAAAACCCTATCGAATTTCATGTCTTGGAAGAAAACTTCCCAATTAACATCGACGGAATCCTCGGTTCTCCCTTCTTCAGAACAGGAGCCGAGATCTCCTTTGCGAATGAATACATTACGATAGGAAACATTCGGGTTCCCTTCTCGAACCCTTGCGCGCCCACGGCTGAGCCTCGCGATAAATTGGCAGCAGAGGTTATTTCAATGCCTTCGTCTATGACCAACGATCTCGTTAAAACTCCAGCCGCCAAGCGTGAGGAACATTCGGCAAGGAACGTTCGAGTGTCTTCCTCAAATCCTCGTGCACCCGCGGTCAGACCTTGCAGAGCCCCGGTGACGGAGGTTATTTCAATGCCTCCTCGGGATTCGATCGAGTACTCCCTAGAGAAAAACGCCGTGAAAAGCCGGCCGGAATCGAAGGAGACTCGAGAGATATCGGAGTACACTGCGAGAAGTCGGATCGTGGAGCGTGAGGATCGAGTCCGAACAAAGACTCCTCTGAAATCCGAAGAATTCGTCCTCGAACCTCGTACCGTTGCGTGTATAGCGGTCGACGTCGAAGGACCTAAACAGGGATATATCCGCCGTGTTAATGTAGCGCCGGATGTATTCCTGGGTGACTGCGTCGTCACCAATCGTAAAGGCAAAGCGAGCCTCCGGTGTTTTAACACCTCGTCGGAAAGAGTTTCATTTCGATTGCCCCCATTGGAGATGGAAGAAATCGAGTCGTACTCTTCCGACTTTTCTAATTCCGGGTATCATCCCGACGTATTCGGTAACCATCCCGACCTTTCTAATTCCGGGAACTATCCCGACGCATTCGGTAACCATCCCGACCTTTCTAATTCCGGGTATCATCCCGACGTATTCGGTAACCATCCCGACCTTTCTAATTCCGGGTATCATCCCGACGCATTCGGTAACCATCCCGACCTTTCTAATTCCGGGTATCATCCCGACGCATTCGGTAACCATCCCGACCTTACTAACTCCGGTAACCAGCCCGATTCTTATTCTAACTCCGGTAACCAGCCGGATTCTCATTCTAACTCCGGTAACCAGCCCGATTCTTATACTAACTCCGGTAACCAGCCCGATCTTTATACTAACTCCGGTAACCAGCCCGATTCTCATACTAACTCCGGTAACCAGCCCGATTCTTATACTAACTCCGGTAACCAGCCCGATTCTCATACTAACTCCGGTAACCAGCCCGATCATTATTCTAACTCCGGTAACCAGCCCGATCAATTCCAAGACCAACTCCATTCCTACGACAATCAAAGATCTCCAAGACCCATATGTAAGCAGGTCTGTTCTATATTGCACAATAAATCCAGCGACAGTTCTAAACCAGAGAAGGATATCAAAGCCTCTAAAGTAAAAGAACGTCATAACTTACTTCGAAATCATATCTTTGATGATCCACAGAAACTCGATTCCTTTCAACTTCCATCTGCACGTTGCCATGTGAAGCGAAACCAATACGATAAAATTAATCTCTGCGCTACAGCGAAATGCGCGTCAGCAAGAAAGAAATATAAATCCGAGTATCCTCACGATAACGGATACCCCTACCAGATTAAACGAGCGAAATACGAAACCTCTGATCAGCAAAATCTCCTTCCACCACTGGAAGATCAGCATATCACATCGCAACACCGCTCCTCCGAAGCAGCAATCGCCTCAGAAGACCGTCAGTCCTTAGACACACACGAAACTGTAATCATGCAGCCGATCCAAGTTGCCATCTTACTCTCTATAGCCACGCGAGTGTACACCCTCATCGGATACGATTGTGGAGGATCTACACTGAACACGACAACGTTCTCCATCATCGATATTCCTGATTGCGAGCCTGAAGAAATCAAGCCCACGGAGGACTCAGTAAAAATCCAATTGCTACAACTAGCAGAGTTTACTCAGACGAGAGTAATCCAGTGCCACATAGAAATCGACCGCACGATATTCTATTGTGGCATGCACTCACATGTTTCCATCGTCACGAACGGACGACAAGAATATTTACTGGCAACCACCAGCGAAACCTGTTCCGAGTTGCAGAAAACCGGAACAATCCTCATCACTCCGACCGCCCAGGTCACGGGAGTCCAGCCCAATTCTACTACATCCCGCAGCCTCACATTGGCGGGAGAACTTCAAAATAACGGGCAATGCGCGGGAACAACGTACAACGACCCATTCGGCACTTGGACCAGTGTCGTTGTACAGGCCATTGTTCGAATAACCCTGAGGGACTACACAGCAACAGTGAAGCTCTCTACAGGTCAGATCCATCTACAGTCAGGACAAATATGCTCCTTCACAAAAGGAAGCTGCCTTGATACGCAAGATGGACATACATTCTGGGACGTCGTTCCCAACGATTACTGCAAGTTCAATAGCTACGACGTTCTTTACGAAGGACTAGCTACCAGAGTTTCTACAAAGACAAAGTTCTCACCTACACTATATATGGTGGAATCTGAAGACACCACATTCGCGTTGACAGAATCTGGTCGTACATCAATTTGCGGTTATATTATTATTCGCACGGAGCACCCCAAGCTCTTTATTCTGGATACAAGTTTGTCCGGTAAATTCAAGGAACGCACTCACACCATAGTAAACAATCTGGACATATTCACCTACGTGAATAGTAAGTTCATCTACGTAGAAAAACATCTGAAAAGTCAACTTACCCAGTTGTACCAGGATGTCATCCGGCAAAAGTGCGAACTGGAGAAACAGGTCCTTCAAAACGCACTAACGATGTTACACTCATCACCGGAAGAAATAGCAGCTGCCATTATGCGAGAACCAGGATTCGTCGCAGTTCCAGCTGGAGAAGTGGTGCATATTATAAAGTGCATTCCAGTAACCGTACAAGTTCGGAAAACGGATAAGTGTTTCGATGAACTTCCGATCACTTACCAGAATTCTTCCAAGTTCTTAAAGCCAGGAGATCATATTATAGTTGCCACAGGTACAGAAAAGCCGTGCAATGAACTCCTGCCGCCTCTCTACAAAATAAACGGAATTTGGTATCGTTTAACGCCGTCACTCACAGAGACCGTTGCCCCAGCAACATTACAACCGCTCATCAAACCCACGTGGAAGTACGTGGATCCAACAAATATCGCAACAGGCGGAATCTATTCCCAAGAGGATCTCAACAAACTACAGGACCACATCATGTTTCCAGTGGAAAGAGTGGCCGTAATAAATTCTATCGCCCAAGGAGCATCCGGCAGAGATTACGCAACAGGGAACGTTAATATGTTCAACCTGCTTGACGAAAACTCCCTGCAACAGATAGCGGAGTCAACAGCACAAAAACTGTGGTCAGGATTCACCACATTTGGTTCAATCAGTGCCGGAGTGCTAGGAATATATATAGCAATCCGAACAATAAAGACTATCATAAGTACCATAATCAATGGTATTGCATTGCACTCACTTTACGGATGGAGTTTGCATCTAGCAGTCGCCGTATGGAGCTCCCTCACAAGATTCTTCATCTTCCTGAAGCAAAAGGACAATACTTACACGTATGCAGCAAGTTACAGGAAAGACAAAAGTGAAAGTGTTAGTGAACAAAGTGATTCCCCACCCACCCTAAACCCCGAGAAAAGACAGTCGAAAAATGAACATTGCGAATACGACTTGTCGGACATTACAAAACCAGCCCCAACCCCACGTGCCGACACCGACAACATTTCAGTGCGACCAGTGTTTCGTTCAAATATAGAAAATACTCGCCGAGAACTGTGCTCCCTGCGCGGAGTACCCCCGGACGATGCGTCGCATGAATGAATGTGAAAGCGAGTGTTGAGCGAGAAATTTCTTCCTTGTAAGAAATTTCTTTTCCGCGTTGGGAGGTGTTACGTCGTCCGATGTACGACGTTGGCCTTGTACACACACTATGTATACAAGGTCTGATCTGCATAAGATCCACACACCGTCCCCTAGACATAAGAGCATAATATTAAGATTTCATTATTCTATTGTTCTAATCCTTATCTCCGTCTCTACCCATCACCATAACTTCACCTTGATCAACACCTTACCTCAGTTTCAACCCATCACCACGACACATAATGCAATAAAGTATTGCATCACTCTGGAAGCATCTAGAAGCTTCTAGAAACGTCGAGAAGTCCAAGGACTGCTGCATCAGCAGTCCCACGCTCGTAGAGGGCAATAGGACAGCCACGAGACTGCAGCGTCAGCAGAAATGCACGTGCAGTCCCCGGGAGCGAAGACGCTGCTGCGTCAGCGGTTCTCCCACTCCGACGACTGAAGAACAAAGAGACTGCAGCGTCAGCTGTCCCCACTCCGAACGAAGGAGGCAAGGCAGAGCAGGCGCTTACATCAGTCCGCCTCCATCTCGCGACTCGAGCAGTCCGCCTTCAGCCAGCGACTCGCACAGACGTGCCTACCTGGCCTCAGAGTCAGTCCGGCTTCAAGAGCAGACGTGTTCAGTCTAGCTCCGCGATAGTGAAGTGTGTCGATCCTTCACTCCTAATTCCAATTCCAATTCCAACTCTAACTCAACTCAACTCAAGTCCTAATTCTCATACATTAATCCTACAACATATTACTATATCCATTATTCATTAATCCAATTACTACTCCAATTAGAATACTACTTACATATTGTATACCAGTGTACTTACCAGTTCTTATTTAATATATCGTTGTTATACCAGTGCTTCGATCTTGTTATTCTTGTGTTAGTTCAACACCATCTTCCAATTCAGTTCTTGCATCGAATATATTAAACTCGCGACATATCCGGACTTGGTCTAAAGTGCGCAGTGGAAACGCTGAGCCGCCAATAAGGAATTTGAAGCGAGTCATAAAGAAGTTCTCGTGCCACGTCTAGAATTGGTCTAAAGTGCGCAGTGGAAACGCTGAGCCGCCACTATAGACGTGAAGCGAGTTAACTACCAAAAAGGTTAATAACAAGTGGAAGTTCATTTCACTATATATTATTAATATTCCATCATTACTATTCCTTACCCATGCGACGCCCACGTCGAGCGGGACGCAAGTATCAACTTGCTAAATTGAGACGCGCGTTGAGAAATAAAGCGGTGCTCGATCAAATCATTGCCACTACCGAGTGGACAGAACTTCTGGGAACTACCGAGCACATTCCGTGTGACGCGTCCGATTACGTTTCTGTATACGGTTGCCCTTGCAACCCTCCTAAAGAGGTCAACCACGCGGACCTCTCGCGAGCTCCGACGCCAGTTCTACATCCGGTCGATTGTCCAGAGGTGATCGACATAGCCGACGACGACGACAGCCGAGACACGATCATCGTTCCCAGGGTCCGTTGCCGAATCATCCGTGACGTTCCTCTGCCAGCTCATCAACGTGTCATCTTGCGGCCAGCATCCAAGGCCACTAACGTCGTCCCGAACCGAGCAGCAGCAACTCTGCCAGATCTTCCCCACCTCGAGGACATCTGTATAGAAGACCCGATGTACGACACCTACTGTCAGTACCGCCAATTCCTGCTGCAACAATATTATTAGGCGTTAATACAGCATTGCGGTGAGTCGTATAACGTTTTGTATAATTGCTGAATCCTGTAAACTCACCGTTTCCGTTGCATCATCTCGCGCGTGATTCTTGTCGGGACACTTCTTGTAACCGCGTCGGACGTTCTCTTCTTGACTGCATCCATAGCAATATCGGTTGTCCTAGTGCATATGACAGCCCGCGGCTGTCTCGGCACGAAAGACCACTCCTCATTTTAATCATAATATCTCAACCGTCCGTCTGTCACTGTTCTCTTTTCTCTCTCCTGGTACCTGTAACAAAAACACAGTGACGGACGTGACAAGACGAAGTTCCGTCGAATCTAGGGACAAGCTCGGCGGCTTGTTTTAGAGCGAAATTGCCAGTAGGTTCATACTGTGGGATTTCGCGTGGCTCTGGCGGTGAAGGTTCCCGCATATTAGAGACGTTACTAGGGCCTGGTGTAGGCGATTGTTGACGTAGGGTTTGACTCGTGATTTGGATGTTATGAAGCTCTTTTCGTATTTCGTCGAGCATATTCTTTTGGTTTTGTGCGTCTTCTTCATATTTGAGACGCAATTTGGCAATAAAATCAGTTTCTTCTTTGAGATAGTGCTCTCTACGGGCGAGGTCTTGTGCGTATAGGAGTAGCTCTTCCTCGGTCATTGGGGGAAGGTCTGCGTTAGGATCTGCTTGGAGATCCCTTTGAGATCGCGTGATTGGGCGAGACATTTTGAAAGATATGAATGGGATTTAGAAATGTGAATTTCGCACTGACACGCGTCGGGCTTATTAATGCAAATATCGGCGACCACTTCGATGTCCTACCGACTGCGCCAAATTTGTCACGTCCGTCACTGTGTTTTTGTTACAGGTACCAAGAGAGAGAAAAGGATGGCACTCAAGAACAGTGACAGACGGACGGTGGAGATATGAAGAGTAATTGAAGAGTGGTCTTTCGTGCCGAGACAGCCGCGGGCTGTCATATGCACTAGGACAACCGATATTGCTATGGATGCAGTCAAGAAGAGAACGTCCGACGCGGTTACAAGAAGTGTCCCGACAAGAATCACGCGCGAGATGATGCAACGAAAACGGTGAGTTTACAGGATTCAGCAATTATACAAGACATTATACGACTCACCGCAATGCTGTATTAACGCCTAATAATATTGTTGCAGCAGGAACTGGCGGTACTGACAGTAGGTGTCGTACATCGGGTCTTCTATACAGATGTCCTCGAGGTGGGGAAGATCTGGCAGAGTTGCTGCTGCTCGGTTCGGGACGACATTAGTGGCCTTGGATGCTGGCCGCAAGACGACACGTTGATGATTTGGCAGAGGGACGTCACTGATGATTCGGCAACGGACCCTGGGAACGATGATCGTGTCTCGGCTGTCGTCGTCGTCGGCTATGTCGATCACCTCTGGACAATCGACCGGATGCAGAACTGGCGTCGGAGCTCGCGAGAGGTCCGCGTGGTTGACCTCTTTAGGAGGGTTGCAAGGGCAACCGTATACAGAAACGTAATCGGACGCGTCACACGGAATGTGCTCGGTGGTTCCCAGAAGTTCGGTCCACTCGGTAGTGGCAATGATTTGATCGAGCACCGCTTTATTTCTCAACGCGCGTCTCAATTTAGCAAGTTGATACTTGCGTCCCGCTCGACGTGGGCGTCGCATGGGTAAGGAATAGTAATGATGGAATATTAATAATATAATGAAAATGAACTTCCACTTGTTATTAACCTTTTTGGTAGTTAACTCGCTTCACGTCTATAGTGGCGGCTCAGCGTTTCCACTGCGCTCTTTAGACCAATTCTAGACGTGGCACGAGAACTTCTCTATGACTCGCTTCAAATTCCTTATTGGCGGCTCAGCGTTTCCACTGCGCACTTTAGGCCAAGTCCGGATATGTCACGAGTTTAATATATTCGATGCAAGAACTGAATTGGAAGATGGTGTTGAACTAACACAAGAATAACAAGATCGAAGCACTGGTATAACAACGATATATTAAATAAGAACAGGTAAGTACACTGGTATACAATATGTAAGTAGTATTATAATAGGAGTAGTAATTGGATTAATGAATAATGGATATTGTAATATGTTATAGGATTAATGTATGAGAATTAGGACTTGAGTTGAGTTGAGTTAGAGTTGGAATTGGAATTGGAATTAGGAGTGAAGGATCGACACACTTCACTTCGCGGAGCTAGACTGAACACGTCTGCTCTTGAAGCCGGACTGGCGGCTGAGGCCAGGTAGGCACGTCTGTGCGAGTCGCTGGCTGAAGGCGGACTGCTCGAGTCGCGAGATGGAGGCGGACTGATGCAAGCGCCTGCTCTGCCTTGCCTCCTTCGGTCGGAGTGGGGATAGCTGACGCTGCAGTCTCTTTGTTCTTCAGTCGTCGGAGTGGGAGAACCGCTGACGCAGCAGCGTCTTCGCTCCCGGGGACTGCACGTGCATTTCTGCTGACGCTGCAGTCTCGTGGCTGTCCTATTGCCCTCTACGAGCGTGGGACTGCTGATGCAGCAGTCTTTGGACTTCTCGACGTTTCTAGAAGCTTCTAGAGTGATGCAATACTTTATTGCATTATGTGTCGTGGTGATGGGTTGAAACTGAGGTAAGGTGTTGATCAAGGAGAAGTTATGGTGATGGGTAGAGACGGAGATAAGGATTAGAACAATACAATAATGAGATCTTAATACTATGCTCTTATGTCTAGAGGACGGTGTATGGATCTTATGCAGATCAGACCTTGTATACATAGTGTGTGTACAAGGCCAACGTCGTACATCGGACGACGTAACAGTGTGAATTCTTACTCGACACACGATATAGAGAACAAATGTCAGACGTACAAAAACAATTTGTTAATGGTTCGACTACCGGCGACCGTTTTCGTGTCCTACCGACTGCGCCAAATTTTGTTACGTCACGCCCCACGTCCTAGGCAAAGAAGATGACCCCAGGAGGCGGCACGTGGAATTGAAGAGGAAACGGTCTTTTACGCCAAGACAGCCAGACGGGCAGTCATATGCGCTAGGACACCGATAGTCATTTGAGACCGACACCCGCTAGCAGTCAACGCGGATGGCGATACTTCTACGCTGACGCAACGAACGCGGTGAGTTGACATGGAACAAAAGGGGTTACAAAAGATACGAATTCTCACCGGTTAGTTGTTGTATCTTAGTAGTACTGTTGAAGGAGCTGAGCTCGTCGGTCAGCATGGGTCTGGTATAACGGGTCGTCCAGACAGATCTCATCGAGATGAGGAAGGTTTGGCAGCTGTCTCGCTGGGGTACGCACGACAATGCGTCTGTTGGACGGTAGGTACTCGTCCTTGATGATCCTACAGCGAACGTGCGGCAAGATTATGGTGCTCCTGCTGTCATCGTCATCAGAGCTGGTGACGAGATCAATGACCTCGTAACGAACGGCAGGCGGGTTGTTGTTGTCACTTGACTGGTTTATGGTATTCCTGGCGTCGTCGTCGTCGTCAGAGATGTCAACGAGATCGGCTATCTCGTAGCGACCAGCAGACGTTTTGGTGACAGGTGAAGAACGCGAGAGATCCGCGTGGTTGATCTCTGTTGATACTTTCGGCCTGCACGACGTGTACGACGCATAAGGGATGGGTATGGAAGGAACTGTTTCGGAAGAGTTAATACTCTGAAAATCCTTTTGTCGGATTTTGTCTAAGTCCCAAACGTGAAAGAAAAATTGGCCAGGGGTTCCCCGTAGGCGCTGGCCAGAGGTAATTTACCTGACTCGAAAATGTCCACTCGTTAATCGGCACTACCCAGCAGAGCAGACGAACTGGCCTCCGAGCCGGGTCACCGTGCGACAACGAGGGCACTATTAAAACTGTCACTTCACTTTAGACACTGATATGTTTCCTTTCGCAAACTGTCACTTCAACTTCGATAATCTTTTGACTAAGTGTCACCTCGTTTACGTATTGCCTCGGCGGAGCTGTAAGCTTCTCCCTTTGTGACCGAGGTTGAACACGTAAGCGAGAGCTCAATTATTTATTATTAATATTAAATGCGTTTATCCGATTTGGAAAGTTATTATTTCCAAACGTCTACTCGTCAACCACTACTTCTCAGCGGAGCGGACGAACTGACCTCCAAGCCGAGTTCTGTATGATTAACGAGGGCACGATTCGAATTTCGAAAAGAAACTGTCACTGGATTTAGTAGAATGATGTGGAAATTAACTTCACGTAGCACTGGTAAAATATAATATATATATTGAAATAAAGAACGTTGAGTACACTTGAGTATAAACTTGGTAGTATAATAATAAATGAATTAAACGTAATAATCGTATACGGAGTATGAGTTAGTAAGAGTTAGAATTGGAATTGATTTAGGAATTGAATTGGAATGGATTTGGAATAGAATAGTAGAACAAACGTCGATGAACGTCGAAGCGCGAATTAGAAGAGCGCAGATCGACACGTCTGCTCGCTTCGCTGGCTTGGGCCAGACTGACTGATGTCGTTGTGTGAGAATGGAGTGAGCGCAGACCGACACGTCCGCTCACTTCGCTGGCTAGCACCAGACTGATGCAAGAGGCGGCTCTGCGTAGCCTCCTTCGCTCGGAGTGGGGGTTGCTGACGCTGCAGTCCCTTTGTCCTCGCTCGTCGGAGTGGTGACGGGTGCAAGACTGCTGACGTTGCAGTCTCTTTGTCCTCGCTCTCGACAGAGTGGTGACGCGTGCAAGACTGCTGACGTTGCGATCTCTTTGTTCTCGAGGTGGCGTTTACTCGAGCGGAGTTGAGGATTTGAACAAGTTGTAAGTGTAGATGAGGGTTTGAACAAGTGAAAGTAAGTTCGGAGTGATGGTTGGGTTTAGAACAATTGGGAGAGTCGAGATTTAAGTAGTGATGGGTATTAGAACAAGTTTAGGGAAAGTTGTGGGTGAAGTAGTGATGGGTTTAAGAGGTATTAGAATTAGAACAAGAGTTTGGTAGCGATGGGTTTAAGAGGTTGTTATGTACTTAGTATTTAGTCTTAACCTAGAATCGAGGTACGGTCCTCGATTCGACCAACGTCGGAGGTCGTCCGACGTAACACCTGCAAGGCCTAAAAATTCGCGCACGTTTTTCGCGTTCTTAGGTCGTGGGAAATTTTGTACGGCATTAATTTTCTTTGGACATGGTCTGACGCCGTCTTGACTGATCTGATGTCCCAGGTATGCCACTTCCTTATGAAGGAAGCCGCATTTCGAGGGCTGTAATTTGAGGTTGGCTCCGCGCAGTCGGCGGGCTAGTTTATTGAATTTGGCATAATGTTCTTCTAATGAACGCGCGTAGATCACGATATCATCGAGGTACACGAAGAGTTCGTTGCCTTGTAGGCCGCAGAGGACTGTGTCCATTAATCTTTGGAAGGTAGCCGGAGCATTACGGAGACCGAATGGCATTCTGTTGAATTCGTAGTGGCCGAAAGGCGTGGAGAAGGCGGTCTTCGCGGCATCCTCCTTCTCCATTCCTATCTGATGGAATCCGCTGGCTAAGTCAAACACACTGAAGTATGCGGCGCTGCCTAACTGATCTAGGATTTCGTTAATGCTAGGTAGCGGGTACGCGTCGGCCACCGACTTCTCGTTTAATGCGCGGTAATCGATTACCATGCGCCACTTTTTGTTACCCTCGGCGTCCGCTTTCTTAGGAACAATCCACAAGGGGGAATTATAAGGTGAGTTAGATGGAACGACTATGTCATTCCGTAAGAGTTCGGACATTTGCTTGTTGATTTCGTCCTTGTGGATTGGTGGGTAGCGATACTGTTTAACATGGATTGGAATATCATCCGTCGTGATGATTCTGTGAGTCACCGCATTTGTTTTCCCCAAACGATCCCCTTGGAGATGGAAAAGATCATTGTGCTTTTCTAACAAAGATTTAACATGGTCCATTTCGTCGCCGCTGAGATGATCCATGGGGATAGTTTCTAATAGCTCTTTCACGCGAGCTTCGTGGGAATTTGCGATGGAATAGGTCATTCTGACCTTGGTTTTATCGGGCTGGTTACCGGAGTTAGTATAATGATCGGGCTGGTTACCGGAGTTAGTATGAGAATCGGGCTGGTTACCGGAGTTAGTATGAGGATCGGGCTGGTTACCGGAGTTAGTATGAGAATCGGGCTGGTTACCGGAGTTAGTAATGTCGGGATGGTTACCGAATGCGTCGGGATGGTTCCCGGAATTGGAAAGGTCGGGATGGTTACCGAATACGTCGGGATGATACCCGGAATTAGAATGGTCGGGATGGTTACCGAATACGTCGGGATGATACCCGGAATTAGAAAGGTCGGAAGAGTACGACTCGATTTCTTCCATCTCCAATGGGGGCAATCGAAATGAAACTCTTTCCGACGAGGTGTTAAAACACCGGAGGCTCGCTTTGCCTTTACGATTGGTGACGACGCAGTCACCCAGGAATACATCCGGCGCTACATTAACACGGCGGATATATCCCTGTTTGGGTCCTTCGACGTCGACCGCTATGCACGCAACGGTACGAGGTTCGAGGACGAATTCTTCGGTTTTCGGAGGAGTCTTTGTTCGGACTCGATCCTCACGCTCCACGACCCGACTTCTCGCAGTGTACTCCGATATCTCTCGAGTCTCCTTCGATTCCGGCCGGCTTTTCACGGCGTTTTTCTCTAGGGAGTACTTGATCGAATCCCGAGGAGGCATTGAAATAACCTCCGTCACCGGAGCTCTGCAAGGTCTGACCGCGGGTGCACGAGGATTTGAGGAAGACACTCGAACGTTCCTTGCCGAATGTTCCTTACGCTTGGCGGCTGGAGTTTTAACGAGATCGTTGGTCATAGACGAAGGCATTGAAATAACCTCTGCTGCCAATTTATCGCGAGGCTCAGCCGTGGGCGCGCAAGGGTTCGAGAAGGGAACCCGAATGTTTCCTATCGTAATGTATTCATTCGCAAAGGAGATCTCGGCTCCTGTTCTGAAGAAGGGAGAACCGAGGATTCCGTCGATGTTAATTGGGAAGTTTTCTTCCAAGACATGAAATTCGATAGGGTTTTGACCCTGTAAGTGTATTTTAATTTGACCGAGAGTTGGAATGGATCCCTCGGTTATTCCTTGGACTTCTATAATGTTCGTGTGATCTATAGGTAGATTTGGTGCAAGACTTGACGCACGAATTAAATTGATCTCCGAACCCGTGTCCAACAAAAATTCACACTTCTTTTGTAATTGAGGGGCGGAGATTTTTACGCGCGGAATTGGTGAGTCTGCAGCAAGATTTACTGCTGAGACGAATCGTCGGACTGGTCGTTCGTCCGGATAGTTGTTTGGGTGCGGGCTGTAGTTTGGGTTGAAGATGCGGCCTCCCGCCTTGGGTTGGCTTCGGTCGGGAGGCCGGACTCGTTTCCCGACCTCCTATTATTATTCAAAGCGCGCTTACGGCACTCGTGAATATCGTGCCCGGGGACTTTGCAGTAGTTGCAAAATTTGTTAGGGCTTGAGGGGCGATCTGTGCGACCATCGCGGTACGTGTTTGGGTCGCGAGGATTATTTTCCCATCGCCGTTGCGGCGTCGGGGAGCGATAAGAGTCCCGGTTTAAGTTTCTCGAGGACTGCTGAGACGAGTCCGGTCTGTTATCGCGGCGTTCTTGAGTTCGCTCTGGAATGTCACGAGCGGACTCGTACGTGGAACGCGGGCGATACGGCCGGTTATCAGAGAAGCTGACTCGTTTTTCTTCGCGGATCAGTTCTCGTCGACGAGTCTGGTCTGACTCATACTGCCTGTAAGCAGAGATTGCTGCTTCGAAAACAGTGGCAGGATTTCGCGAAGGGCAATGAAGCACTTCGGCACGCAGCTGGGGAAGGAGACCTCGTAGAAAACAATCTACTACGAAGCGATCTAATTCTTCGTAATCAAGGCCAATATCTGTGGCATCTTGAATCGCGGTTCGAAGGTCTTTAACGCGATTGATGAAGTCTAAAATGTGCTCATTTGGAGCTTGGAGTACACTTGCGAGATCGCCACGGTACTGGTCCACGAATTTGTATGGGCCCAGCACTGTACGTAACTTTTCGCATAGTGCAGAAATTGTGGATATGTGCTCGCCTTCTATAGCGGCATAAGCACGATCGTGGAGTTTATTGCAGAGCAATTTTGTGAGGGCACGCTCTGCAGTGGCCGGTACGGTGTCACGCGCGCGTTTGCATGCACGTATGAATTGTAGGACGGAAGACGAAGTTCCGTCGAATCTAGGGACAAGCTCGGCGGCTTGTTTTAGAGCGAAATTGCCAGTAGGTTCATACTGTGGGATTTCGCGTGGCTCTGGCGGTGAAGGTTCCCGCATATTAGAGACGTTACTAGGGCCTGGTGTAGGCGATTGTTGACGTAGGGTTTGACTCGTGATTTGGATGTTATGAAGCTCTTTTCGTATTTCGTCGAGCATATTCTTTTGGTTTTGTGCGTCTTCTTCATATTTGAGACGCAATTTGGCAATAAAATCAGTTTCTTCTTTGAGATATTGCTCTCTACGGGCGAGGTCTTGCGCATAAAGGAGTGTCACGTCCGTCACTGTGTTTTTGTTACAGGTACCAGGAGAGAGAAAAGAGAACAGTGACAGACGGACGGTTGAGATATTATGATTAAAATGAGGAGTGGTCTTTCGTGCCGAGACAGCCGCGGGCTGTCATATGCACTAGGACAACCGATATTGCTATGGATGCAGTCAAGAAAAGAACGTCCGACGCGGTTACAAGAAGTGTCCCGACAAGAATCACGCGCGAGATGGTGCAACGAAGACGGTGAGTTTACAGGATTCAGCAATTATACAAGACATTATACGTGTTACGTCACGCCCCACGTCCTAGGCAAAGAAGATGACCCCAGGAGGCGGCACGTGGAATTGAAGAGGAAACGGTCTTTTACGCCAAGACAGCCAGACGGGCAGTCATATGCGCTAGGACACCGATAGTCATTGGAGACCGACACCCGCTAGCAGTCAACGCGGATGGCGATACTTCTACGCTGACGCAACGAACGCGGTGAGTTGACATGGAACAAAAGGGGTTACAAAAGATACGAATTCTCACCGGTTAGTTGTTGTATCTTAGTAGTACTGTTGAAGGAGCTGAGCTCGTCGGTCAGCATGGGTCTGGTATAACGGGTCGTCCAGACAGATCTCATCGAGATGAGGAAGGTTTGGCAGCTGTCTCGCTGGGGTACGCACGACAATGCGTCTGTTGGACGGTAGGTACTCGTCCTTGATGATCCTACAGCGAACGTGCGGCAAGATTATGGTGCTCCTGCTGTCATCGTCATCAGAGCTGGTGACGAGATCAATGACCTCGTAACGAACGGCAGGCGGGTTGTTGTTGTCACTGGACAGGTTTATGGTATTCCTGACGTCGTCGTCGTCGTCAGAGATGTCAACGAGATCGGCTATCTCGTAGCGACCAGCAGACGGTTTGGTGACAGGTGAAGAACGCGAGAGGTCCGCGTGGTCGACCTCTGTGTTCGGAATCGGACGGCACGGACAACCGTATACCGATACGTAATCTGACGCGTCGCACTCGATATTCTCGGTCGTTCCGAGAAGTTAAGTCCAATCAGTCGAACTTAAGACGCGGTTTAAGATGGCTGTTTGATTTAATGCCCGTTTGAACTTGGCCAGTTGATACTTTCGGCCTGCACGACGTGTACGACGCATAAGGGATGGGTATGGAAGGAACTGTTTCGGAAGAGTTAATACTCTGAATATCCTTTTTGTCGGATTTTGTCTAAGTCCCAAACGTGAAAGAAAAATTGGCCAGGGGTTCCCCGTAGGCGCTGGCCAGAGGTAATTTACCTGACTCGAAAATGTCCACTCGTTAATCGGCACTACCCAGCAGAGCAGACGAACTGGCCTCCGAGCCGGGTCACCGTGCGACAACGAGGGCACTATTAAAACAGTCACTTCACTTTAGACACTGATATGTTTCCTTTCACAAACTGTCACTTTAACTTCGATAATCTTTTGACTAAGTGTCACCTCGTTGACGTATTGCCTCGGCGGAGCTGTAAGCTTCTCCCTTTGTGACCGAGGTTGAACACGTAAGCGAGAGCTCAATTATTTATTATTAATATTAAATGCGTTTATCTGATTTGGAAAGTTATTATTTCCAAACGTCTACTCGTCAACCACTACTTCTCAGCGGAGCGGACGAACTGACCTCCAAGCCGAGTTCTGTATGATTAACGAGGGCACGATTCGAATTTCGAAAAGAAACTGTCACTGGATTTAGTAGAATGATGTGGAAATTAACTTCACGTAGCACTGGTAAAATATAATATATATATTGAAATAAAGAACGTTGAGTACACTTGAGTATAAACTTGGTAGTATAATAATAAATGAATTAAACGTAATAATCGTATACGGAGTATGAGTTAGTAAGAGTTAGAATTGGAATTGATTTAGGAATTGAATTGGAATGGATTTGGAATAGAATAGTAGAACAAACGTCGATGAACGTCGAAGCGCGAATTAGAAGAGCGCAGATCGACACGTCTGCTCGCTTCGCTGGCTTGGGCCAGACTGACTGATGTCGTTGTGTGAGAATGGAGTGAGCGCAGACCGACACGTCCGCTCACTCCGCTGGCTAGCACCAGACTGATGCAAGAGGCAGCTCTGCGTAGCCTCCTTCGCTCGGAGTGGGGGTTGCTGACGCTGCAGTCCCTTTGTCCTCGCTCGTCGGAGTGGTGACGGGTGCAAGACTGCTGACGTTGCAGTCTCTTTGTTCTCGAGGTGGCGTTTACTCGAGCGGAGTTGAGGATTTGAACAAGTTGTAAGTGTAGATGAGGGTTTGAACAAGTGTTAGGTAAGATTGAGAGTTTGGAGTGGTGGTTGGGTTTAGAACAATTGGGAGAGTCGAGATTTAAGTAGTGATGGGTATTAGAACAAGTTTAGGAAAAGTCGTGGGTGAAGTAGTGATAGGTTTAAGATGTATTAGAATTAGAACAAGAGTTTGATAGCGATGGGTTTAAGAGATATTAGATTTAGAACAAGAGTTTGATAGCGATGGGTTTAAGAGGTATTATGTACTTAATATTTAATCTTAGCCTAGAATCGAGGTACGGTCCTCGATTCGACCAACGTCGGAGGTCGTCCGACGTAACACCTCCCTCGCCGGAGAAGAGATTTCTCGGAGTGAAATCTCTCGGTCCGAGGTTGTGTTCGGTGAGCGCTCGCATTACAATTTTTGGTCTTGAGACGCATCGTTAGTGAGCGATCCGCGCAGGGAGCTCAGTTCTCGGCGCACGTTGACTGTATTAACAGTACGAAACACTGGATGCACTGAGATGTTGTCTGATTCTGCGCGAGGAGTTGGGGTAGGTTTCGCAATGTCCGACAGTCTATAATCGCAATGTTCATTATTTGACTGTCTTTTATTGGGGTCTTGGGAGGGAATGGGCTCACTTATTTCACTGTTGTTGCCATTTAGTTCGTGATGAGGTGTTCCTCCATGTCCGAGTCTGAATCCTCGTCCGAACTTCCTTCGGATGAATCGGAGTCATCTGATGAGTCGGAGACCTCTGGGTTTTCTAACATGATGCCCTGTCCGGCCAGAATGCTCAGGCATTCTCGGCAATCCATTACTGGAGTTTCGGTGCATATCGGACCACCGCATTCTTCGCAATCGTTTTGGACGGAGTACATTCGCTGGTGATTCCAAATTTTTACATTGGAAATGACTGTTCTCTGGCTACAGTCATAGCAAAGTTTCCTTCCGTCGGGCGTTATTCTTATCCTGCCATTGTAGCAGGAGATTTCGAGCAAGTAGGTGGGAATTGCAGGTGGTCTCTTCTGACCGGCCTTCCTGGTTGGAAGTTGTTTGCACATTTTGATGAGTGTTTTAACGTGCTTTTTCGTAATGTTGCTTGAGCGGTGGGTGATTGCAGAATGACTGCTCTTCTCCTTTGTTTGTTCGATGTGGGTTAGTGGGGGGTGAGCAAGTCCAACCGGCAGGGGAATACTGAGTATGGATAAGTAATCTCCCTGTTGACTCGGCATTTTGCTCCCCTTGTTGGTTAGAGTAATCACTCTTGTCTCAGGTGACGAGATTACGGCTTTGGCACAAACACTCTGCATCTCTAATTTGCTTGAGTATTGGTGTCTTCGTCCGAGGAAGAGGTGCTTGAGTTTTCGTCCTCTTCTTCGTCGTCCGTGAGAATTTCGCCTCTTTCTCTTCTTATTCTGGCAGTGTCTGTTGCTGCCCGATCCAGTGCGAGGAGGAAGCTGCAGTGGATGCATTCCAATATTGGGGTTTCCCTCAATATGGGTTTTGTACACGCGTCGCATGCGTTCTTCTTTTTCCTTGTAAGAACGTGCGTGTATACGATGACCCTCCTGACTACCGCAGTGAGGCTGCAGGCAAGGCATAGTTCTCTGCCATTTAGGGAGATTCTGTGTCTGCCATTGTAGCAGAATATTCCCTGGTATCTGTAGACGAAGTCTCCGGCTTTGTTCGCCGATGGTCTCGCCGGTTGTAAGTGTCCGCACATGTTGATTGTGTTTGTGGATACTGGACACGATGTGGTAGGCGGCTGGGAACAGGCTGGGATTCTGGCTGTAGGAACTTCTTCGAAGTGCTGCTGTCGTTTGTTCTGTATCTTCCGGCGGTGGAAGGAGATTCTGTCGACGCTGGGTTTCGGATTTCGCTTGCTTATCGGTGTTGACCGGACGCGTGATTATCGCGGATTCTAATTTCGCGTCAGCGGAGGACTGTAATGAAATCTCCTGGGAGGGTTTCTTATCGCAAGTCGCAGGAGATGCTACAATCATTGTTCGCGGGTTATCGCAGAGGTATAGTATAATACGAAATTTGTTTCTCCTTTTTGCTGACGCGTATTTTACAGACGTATAATTCCTAGATGGATGAAACTCGCTTTGCGGTGCACGGATACTTGACCGTTTAGATTGGAAGAGATCATGTTCCGGCGAAAAATCAGAGGTAGGTTTTTGAAATGAAATATAGACTCTCTTTGACTCTGATTTAGAAATTATCGCGGGATGATCTTTTATGATCGACTCGTATACTTGGTCTATACGAGGTAGAGTTTTATGCTTTATTTTATGTAGACGTTCTGTCGTCTTTAGAGAATCAAAGGCGGGGACATTTCCTTTCAACCTAGACTCGGAATAGAAACAATCGGACTTGATACCGGAGCTTGTAGAATAAACCTTCATAGGTTTGAATTCGCGGGAGTCTTCTTTGGACTCTGGATTAAAATTGTCGGGATGGTTACCGGAATTAGAAAGGTCGGGATGGTTACCGAATGCGTCGGGATGGTTACCGGAATTAGAAAGGTCGGGATGGTTACCGAATGCGTCGGGATGGTTACCGGAATTAGAAAGGTCGGGATGGTTACCGAATACGTCGGGATGGTTACCGGAATTAGAAAGGTCGGGATGGTTACCGAATGCGTCGGGATAGTGCCCGGAATTAGTTGAATAACGCTCGATCTCTTCCACCTCTAACACGGGTAATCGGAATGAGATCGGACGCGGAGATGTGTTGAAACATCTGAGGCTCGCTTTGCCTCCGCGATTAGTGACTACACAGTCACCGAGGAATACATCCGGCGCTACGCTGACGCGGCGGATATATCCCTGTTTCGGGCCCTGTACGCTGACTGCAATGCAGGCGGCTGTTCGGGGCTCAACGGCAAACTCATTAGAGTCTGCTGCAGTCCTTGATTCGGACTGTTGATTTTGATTTTTGCGCTTATCGACCGGTTCCTCTACGATATTATTCGATGTGATACGAATCTCTCCCGGTTGCACCCGACGTTTTGAGAGAGGGAATGTTTCTTCCTCTGTCCTTGCGGCGTGCTTTTCAAGAGAGACCTCCGTTTTCGGAGAAGGCATTGAAATAACCCTCGTCATTGAACTATCGCGGGGCTCAGTCGGCAGTGCGCGTGAATTAGAGAACGGAATAGAAATGTTTCCGATTAAAACAAATTGCCTTGCAAAGGAAATCTCAGCTCCTTCTATAAAGAAGGGCGAGCCGAGAATTCCGTTAACACTGACTGGAAAATCGTCCCCGAGCACGTGGAATTTGACAGGGATTGTCCCTTGAATGAATATAACGACTTCGCCGAGTGTTACTATGGAACCCTCGGTTATTCCATGAACTTCGATCGTGCTCGTGGGATCAATGGTTATCCCAGGTTTTAAACTAGACGCGCGTATCAAATTGACTTCCGAGCCCGTGTCTAATAAGAATTCACTTTTCTCGCGAAGCTGAGGGGCGGAGATTTGTACGCGCGGGATCGGCGAGTCTACTGCGAGGTTAACTGCAGAGACGAATCGTCGATCTGGTCTTCGGGGAGCTCGTTCGTTCGAACGGCGGTCTGCGTGAATGTTTGGTTGCGCTTTGTTGGGGCGGCCTCCCGCTGTTGATTCGTTCCTGTCGGGAGGCCTGACTCGTTTCCCGAGCGCAGGTTATTGTTATAGGCTCTTTTTCGACATTCGTGAATGTCATGCCCGGGAGTTTTGCAATAGTTGCAAAACTTGCGGGGCTCTCCCGAACGTCTGTCGCGATTTGAATTCGGGTCCCGGTTTTCGCGCTGCGGGTTTTGTTCGCGAGGGGTTTCGGATCGCCACTGCGGAGTTGGAGAACGATAAGAGTTGCGGTTCGAGTTTCTCCACGAGTCTCGACGTTGGTCGGACCCGTTATCGCGACGCTCATCCGGTCTGTTGTCGCGACGTTCAGGGATGCGTTCGCGAGAATTGAAATTGTCAGAAGAGCGTGGGCGATAGGAGCTTCTGTTATCTGAGAAGCTTACCTTGCGGGAATCGTCACGATTAGATTCGCGACGACGGTTTTGATACAGCTCATATTGCTTATATGCAGAGATGGCTGCTTCGAAGATCTCTGCCGAATTCTGAGAACGGCAATGCAAAACTTCGCTGCGAAGTTGTGGGAGTAGACCGCGAAGGAAGCACTCGACTGTGAAACGATCGATTTCTCTGTAGTCGTAATGTCCTTCGGTAGAATCGCTGATGGCGGTTCGTAAATCTTTGACTCGATTTATGAAGTCAAGAATATGCTCATTGTTGCCCTGGGCTACGCTTGCCAATTCGCCACGGTACTGGTCCACGAATTTGTAGGGTCCCAGTACTGTTCGTAGCTTATCGCAAAGTTGTGAGATCGTACGTATGTTTTCGCCTTCAATGGCAGCGTACGCACGATCGGAAAGTTTATTGCAGATTAGTTTAGTAAGGGCACGTTCTATGGATTCGGGGATAGAATCACGCGCGCGTTTGCAGGCGCGGATGAATTTTAGGACGGGAATCGATGTTCCGTCGAATTTGGGTACGAGTTCTGCGGCTTGTTTCAACGCGAAATTTCCTGTTGGCTCATATTGCGGGGTTTCGCGTGGCTCTGATAATGAAGGTTCTCGCGTGTTAGAGACGTTACTGGGGCCTGGTGTAGGCGCTTGGTGACGTAAGTTTTGGTTCAAGGCTTGAATATTGTGGAGCTCTTTGCGTATTTCATCGAGCATGTTATTTTGATTCTGTGCGTCTTCTTCATATTTAAGACGCAATTTAGCAATGAATTCGGTTTGCTCTTTTAAATATTCCTCTTTACGGGCGAGATCTTGCGCGTAAAGAAGTAGCTCTTCCTCGGTTGGCGGAGGAAGGTCTTGATTAGGATCCGCTCGGGGATCCGTTTGGGATCGTGTGATTGGGCGAGACATTTTGCGATATTAGTGTGAATTCTTACTCGACACACGATATAGAGAACAAATGTCAGACGTACGAAAACAATTTGTTAATGGTTCGACTACCGGCGACCGTTTTCGTGTCCTACCGACTGCGCCAAATTTTGTTACGTCACGCCCCACGTCCTAGGCAAAGAAGATGACCCCAGGAGGCGGCACGTGGAATTGAAGAGGAAACGGTCTTTTACGCCAAGACAGCCAGACGGGCAGTCATATGCGCTAGGACACCGATAGTCATTTGAGACCGACACCCGCTAGCAGTCAACGCGGATGGCGATACTTCTACGCTGACGCAACGAACGCGGTGAGTTGACATGGAACAAAAGGGGTTACAAAAGATACGAATTCTCACCGGTTAGTTGTTGTATCTTAGTAGTACTGTTGAAGGAGCTGAGCTCGTCGGTCAGCATGGGTCTGGTATAACGGGTCGTCCAGACAGATCTCATCGAGATGAGGAAGGTTTGGCAGCTGTCTCGCTGGGGTACGCACGACAATGCGTCTGTTGGACGGTAGGTACTCGTCCTTGATGATCCTACAGCGAACGTGCGGCAAGATTATGGTGCTCCTGCTGTCATCGTCATCAGAGCTGGTGACGAGATCAATGACCTCGTAACGAACGGCAGGCGGGTTGTTGTTGTCACTGGACAGGTTTATGGTATTCCTGACGTCGTCGTCGTCGTCAGAGATGTCAACGAGATCGGCTATCTCGTAGCGACCAGCAGACGGTTTGGTGACAGGTGACGAACGCGAGAGGTCCGCGTGGTCGACCTCTGTGTTCGGAATCGGACGGCACGGACAACCGTATACCGATACGTAATCTGACGCGTCGCACTCGATATTCTCGGTCGTTCCGAGAAGTTAAGTCCAATCAGTCGAACTTAAGACGCGGTTTAAGATGGCTGTTTGATTTAATGCCCGTTTCAACTTGGCCAGTTGATACTTTCGGCCTGCACGACGTGTACGACGCATAAGGGATGGGTATGGAAGGAACTGTTTCGGAAGAGTTAATACTCTGAAAATCCTTTTTGTCGGATTTTGTCTAAGTCCCAAACGTGAAAGAAAAATTGGCCAGGGGTTCCCCGTAGGCGCTGGCCAGAGGTAATTTACCTGACTCGAAAATGTCCACTCGTTAATCGGCACTACCCAGCAGAGCAGACGAACTGGCCTCCGAGCCGGGTCACCGTGCGACAACGAGGGCACTATTAAAACAGTCACTTCACTTTAGACACTGATATGTTTCCTTTCACAAACTGTCACTTTAACTTCGATAATCTTTTGACTAAGTGTCACCTCGTTGACGTATTGCCTCGGCGGAGCTGTAAGCTTCTCCCTTTGTGACCGAGGTTGAACACGTAAGCGAGAGCTCAATTATTTATTATTAATATTAAATGCGTTTATCTGATTTGGAAAGTTATTATTTCCAAACGTCTACTCGTCAACCACTACTTCTCAGCGGAGCGGACGAACTGACCTCCAAGCCGAGTTCTGTATGATTAACGAGGGCACGATTCGAATTTCGAAAAGAAACTGTCACTGGATTTAGTAGAATGATGTGGAAATTAACTTCACGTAGCACTGGTAAAATATAATATATATATTGAAATAAAGAACGTTGAGTACACTTGAGTATAAACTTGGTAGTATAATAATAAATGAATTAAACGTAATAATCGTATACGGAGTATGAGTTAGTAAGAGTTAGAATTGGAATTGATTTAGGAATTGAATTGGAATGGATTTGGAATAGAATAGTAGAACAAACGTCGATGAACGTCGAAGCGCGAATTAGAAGAGCGCAGATCGACACGTCTGCTCGCTTCGCTGGCTTGGGCCAGACTGACTGATGTCGTTGTGTGAGAATGGAGTGAGCGCAGACCGACACGTCCGCTCACTCCGCTGGCTAGCACCAGACTGATGCAAGAGGCAGCTCTGCGTAGCCTCCTTCGCTCGGAGTGGGGGTTGCTGACGCTGCAGTCCCTTTGTCCTCGCTCGTCGGAGTGGTGACGGGTGCAAGACTGCTGACGTTGCAGTCTCTTTGTTCTCGAGGTGGCGTTTACTCGAGCGGAGTTGAGGATTTGAACAAGTTGTAAGTGTAGATGAGGGTTTGAACAAGTGTTAGGTAAGAGTGAGAGTTTGGAGTGGTGGTTGGGTTTAGAACAATTGGGAGAGTCGAGATTTAAGTAGTGATGGGTATTAGAACAAGTTTAGGAAAAGTCGTGGGTGAAGTAGTGATAGGTTTAAGATGTATTAGAATTAGAACAAGAGTTTGATAGCGATGGGTTTAAGAGATATTAGATTTAGAACAAGAGTTTGATAGCGATGGGTTTAAGAGGTATTATGTACTTAATATTTAATCTTAGCCTAGAATCGAGGTACGGTCCTCGATTCGACCAACGTCGGAGGTCGTCCGACGTAACATACGACTCACCGCAATGCTGTATTAACGCCTAATAATAGTGTTGCAGCAGGAACTGGCGGTACTGGCAGTAGGTGTCGTACATCGGGTCTTCTATACAGATGTCCTCGAGGTGGGGAAGATCTGGCAGAGTTGCTGCTGCTCGGTTCGGGACGACGTTAGTGGCCTTGGATGCTGGCCGCAAGACGACACGTTGATGAGCTGGCAGAGGAACGTCACGGATGATTCGGCAACGGACCCTGGGAACGATGATCGTGTCTCGGCTGTCGTCGTCGTCGGCTATGTCGATCACCTCTGGACAATCGACCGGATGTAGAACTGGCGTCGGAGCTCGCGAGAGGTCCGCGTGGTTGACCTCTTTAGGAGGGTTGCAAGGGCAACCGTATACAGAAACGTAATCGGACGCGTCACACGGAATGTGCTCGGTGGTTCCCAGAAGTTCTGTCCACTCGGTAGTGGCAATGATTTGATCGAGCACCGCTTTATTTCTTAACGCGCGTCTCAGTTTAGCAAGTTGATACTTGCGTCCCGCTCGACGTGGGCGTCGCATGGGTAAGGAATAGTAGTGACGGAATATTAATAAGATAATGAAGATGAACTTCCATTTGTTGTTAACCTTTTAGGTAGTTAACTCGCTTCACGTCTATAGTGGCGGCTCAGCGTTTCCACTGCGCTCTTTAGACCAATTCTAGACGTGGCACGAGAACTTCTCTATGACTCGCTTCAAATTCCTTATTGGCGGCTCAGCGTTTCCACTGCGCACTTTAGACCAAGTCCGGATATGTCACGAGTTTATTATATTCGATGCAAGAACTGAATTGGAAGATGGTGTTAACTAACACAAGAATAACAAGATCGAAGCACTGGTATAACAACGATATATTAAATAAGAACTGGTAAGTACACTGGTATACAATATGTAAGTAGTATTATAATAGAAGTAGTAATTGGATTAATGAATAATGGATATAGTAATATGTTATAGGAATAATGTATGAGAATTAGGACTTGAGTTGAGTTGAGTTAGAGTTGGAATTGGAATTGGAATTAGGAGTGAAGGATCGACACACTTCACTATCGCGGAGCTAGACTGAACACGTCTGCTCTTGAAGTCGGAAGAAGCCGGACTGACTCTGAGGCCAGGTAGGCACGTCTGTGCGAGTCGCTGGCTGAAGGCGGACTGCTCGAGTCGCGAGATGGAGGCGGACTGATGCAAGCGCCTGCTCTGCCTTGCCTCCTTCGTTCGGAGTGGGGATAGCTGACGCTGCAGTCTCTTTGTTCTTCAGTCGTCGGAGTGGGAGAACCGCTGACGCAGCAGCGTCTTCGCTCCCGGGGACTGCACGTGCATTTCTGCTGACGCTGCAGTCTCGTGGCTGTCCTATTGCCCTCTACGAGCGTGGGACTGCTGATGCAGCAGTCTTTGGACTTCTCGACGTTTCTAGAAGCTTCTAGATGCTTCCAGAGTGATGCAATACTTTATTGCATTATGTGTCGTGGTGATGGGTTGAAACTGAGGTAAGGTGAAGTTATGGTGATGGGTAGAGACGGAGATAAGGATTAGAACAATAGAATAATGAAATCTTAATACTATGCTCTTATTTTTAGGGGACGGTGTATGGATCTTATGCAGATCAGACCTTGTATACATAGTGTGTGTACAAGGCCAACGTCGTACATCGGACGACGTAACACCTCCCAACGCGGAAAAGAAATTTCTTACAATTAAGAAATTTCTCGCTCAACACTCGATATCACACTCATTCATGCGACGCATCGTCCGGGGGTACTCCGCGCAGGGAGCACAGTTCTCGGCGAGTATTTCCTATATTTGTACGAAACACTGGTCGCACTGAAATGTTATCGGTGTCGGCACGTGGGGCTGGGGCTGGTTTTGTAATGTCCGACAAGTCGTATTCGCAATGTTCATTTTTCGACTGTCTTTTCTCGGGGTTTAGGGTGGGTGGGTTATCACTTTGTTTACTAACACTTTCACTTTTGTCTTTTCTTATCTGTGTCCAGATGAGTGTCACGTATCGCTGACGCGGGGTTTGCGTTGGATTATTCGGCGCACGCTTGAGTTTGTTTGCATGTACAATCTTAAAATGGTTCCCTACTTTAATTTTTACATTGTTTGAGTCTAGGATGTCGCAAATTTCGTGGGGACCCGTATGTTACGTCGTCCGATGTACGACGTTGGCCTTGTACACACACTATGTATACAAGGTCTGATCTGCATAAGATCCATACACCGTCCCCTAGAAATAAGAGCATAGTATTAAGATTTCATTATTCTATTGTTCTAATCCTTACCTCCGTCTCTACCCATTACCATAACTTCACCTTGATCAACACCTTACCTCAGTTTCAACCCATCACCACGACACATAATGCAATAAAGTATTGCATCACTCTGGAAGCATCTAGAAGCTTCTAGAAACGTCGAGAAGTCCAAGGACTGCTGCATCAGCAGTCCCACGCTCGTAGAGGGCAATAGGACAGCCACGAGACTGCAGCGTCAGCAGAAATGCACGTGCAGTCCCCGGGAGCGAAGACGCTGCTGCGTCAGCGGTTCTCCCACTCCGACGACTGAAGAACAAAGAGACTGCAGCGTCAGCTATCCCCACTCCGACCGAAGGCGGCAAGGCAGAGCGGACGCTTGCATCAGTCCGCCTCCAGACAGCGACTCGAACGGTCCGCTCCAAGCGAGCGACTCGCACGGACGTGCCAGTCCGGCTTCTTCCGACTTCAAGAGCAGACGTGTTCAGTCTAGCTCCGCGATAGTGAAGTGTGTCGATCCTTCACTCCTAATTCCAATTCCAATTCCAACTCTAACTCAACTCAACTCAACTCCTAATTCTCATACATTATTCCTACAACATATTACTATATCCATTATTCATTAATCCAATTACTACTCCTATTATAATACTACTACTTATTGTATACCAGTGTACTTACCAGTTCTTATTTAATATATCGTTGTTATACCAGTGCTTCGATCTTGTTATTCTTGTGTTAGTTCAACACCATCTTCCAATTCAGTTCTTGCATCGAATATATTAAACTCGTGACATATCCGGACTTGGTCTAAAGTGCGCAGTGGAAACGCTGAGCCGCCAATAAGGAATTTGAAGCGAGTCATAGAGAAGTTCTCGTGCCACGTCTAGAATTGGTCTAAAGAGCGCAGTGGAAACGCTGAGCCGCCACTATAGACGTGAAGCGAGTTAACTACCAAAAAGGTTAATAACAAGTGGAAGTTCATTTTCATTATATTATTAATATTCCATCATTACTATTCCTTACCCATGCGACGCCCACGTCGAGCGGGACGCAAGTATCAACTTGCTAAATTGAGACGCGCGTTGAGAAATAAAGCGGTGCTCGATCAAATCATTGCCACTACCGAGTGGACCGAACTTCTGGGAACCACCGAGCACATTCCGTGTGACGCGTCCGATTACGTTTCTGTATACGGTTGCCCTTGCAACCCTCCTAAAGAGGTCAACCACGCGGACCTCTCGCGAGCTCCGACGCCAGTTCTACATCCGGTCGATTGTCCAGAGGTGATCGACATAGCCGACGACGACGACAGCCGAGACACGATCATCGTTCCCAGGGTCCGTTGCCGAATCATCCGTGACGTTCCTCTGCCAGCTCATCAACGTGTCGTCTTGCGGCCAGCATCCAAGGCCACTAACGTCGTCCCGAACCGAGCAGCAGCAACTCTGCCAGATCTTCCCCACCTCGAGGACATCTGTATAGAAGATCCGATGTACGACACCTACTGTCAGTACCGCCAGTTCCTGCTACAACAATATTATTAGGCGTTAATACAGCATTGCGGTGAGTCGTATAATGTCTTGTATAATTGCTGAATCCTGTAAACTCACCGTTTCCGTTGCATCATCGCGCGCGTGATTCTTGTCGGGACACTTCTTGTAACCGCGTCGGACGTTCTCTTCTTGACTGCATCCATAGCAATATCGGTTGTCCTAGTGCATATGACAGCCCGCGGCTGTCTCGGCACGAAAGACCACTCCTCAATTACTTGTCATATATCCACCGTCCGTCTGTCACTGTTCTTGAGTGCCACCCTTTTCTCTCTCTTGGTACCTGTAACAAAAACACAGTGACGGACGTGACAACCGGAGTTAGTATAATAATCGGGCTGGTTACCGGAGTTAGTATAAGAATCGGCCTGGTTACCGGAGTTAGTATAAGAATCGGGCTGGTTACCGGAGTTAGTAATGTCGGGATGGTTACCGAATGCGTCGGGATGATACCCGGAATTAGAAAGGTCGGGATGGTTACCGAATGCGTCGGGATGGTTCCCGGAATTAGAAAGGTCGGGATGGTTACCGAATACGTCGGGATGGTTCCCGGAATTAGAAAGGTCGGGATGGTTACCGAATACGTCGGGATGATACCCGGAATTAGAAAGGTCGGGATGGTTACCGAATGCGTCGGGATGATACCCGGAAGTAGAAAGGTCGGGATGGTTACCGAATGCGTCGGGATAGTTCCCGGAATTAGAAAGGTCGGGATGGTTACCGAATACGTCGGGATGATACCCGGAATTAGTAAGGTCGGGATGGTTACCGAATACGTCGGGATGATACCCGGAATTAGAAAAGTCGGAAGAGTACGACTCGATTTCTTCCATCTCCAATGGGGGCAATCGAAATGAAACTCTTTCCGACGAGGTGTTAAAACACCGGAGGCTCGCTTTGCCTTTACGATTGGTGACAACGCAGTCACCCAGGAATACATCCGGCGCTACATTAACACGGCGGATATATCCCTGTTTAGGTCCTTCGACGTCGACCGCTATGCACGCAACGGTACGAGGTTCGAGGACGAATTCTTCGGATTTCGGAGGAGTCTTTGTTCGGACTCGATCCTCACGCTCCACGATCCGACTTCTCGCAGTGTACTCCGATATCTCTCGAGTCTCCTTCGATTCCGGCCGGCTTTTCACGGCGTTTTTCTCTAGGGAGTACTCGATCGAATCCCGAGGAGGCATTGAAATAACCTCCGTCACCGGGGCTCTGCAAGGTCTGACCGCGGGTGCACGAGGATTTGAGGAAGACACTCGAACGTTCCTTGCCGAATGTTCCTCACGCTTGGCGGCTGGAGTTTTAACGAGATCGTTGGTCATAGACGAAGGCATTGAAATAACCTCTGCTGCCAATTCATCGCGAGGCTCAGCCGTGGGCGCGCAAGGGTTCGAGAAGGGAACCCGAATGTTTCCTATTGTTATGGATTCATTCGCAAAGGAGATCTCGGCTCCTGTTCTGAAGAAGGGAGAACCGAGGATTCCGTCGATGTTAATTGGGAAGTTTTCTTCCAAGACATGAAATTCGATAGGGTTTTGACCCTGTAAGTGTATTTTAATTTGACCGAGAGTTGGAATGGATCCCTCGGTTATTCCTTGGACTTCTATAGTGTTCGTATGATCTATAGGTAGATTTGGTTCTAGACTTGACGCACGAATTAAATTGATCTCCGAACCCGTGTCTAGCAAAAATTCACACTTCTTTTGTAATTGAGGGGCGGAGATTTTTACGCGCGGAATTGGTGAGTCTGCAGCAAGATTTACTGCTGAGACGAATCGTCGGACTGGTCGTTCGTCCGGATAGCTGTTTGGGTGCGGGCTGTAGTTTGAGTTGAAGATGCGGCCTCCCGCCTTGGGTTGGCTTCGGTCGGGAGGCCGGACTCGTTTCCCGACCTCCTATTATTATTAAAAGCGCGCTTACGGCACTCGTGAATATCGTGCCCGGGGACTTTGCAGTAGTTGCAAAATTTGTTAGGGCTTGAGGGGCGGTCTGTGCGACCATCGCGGTACGTGTTTTGGTCGCGAGGATTATTTTCCCATCGCCGTTGCGGCGTCGGGGAGCGATAAGAGTCCCGGTTTAAGTTTCTCGAGGACTGCTGAGACGAGTCCGGTCTGTTATCGCGGCGTTCTTGAGTTCGCTCTGGAATGTCACGAGCGGACTCGTACGTGGAACGCGGGCGATACGGCCGGTTATCAGAGAAGCTGACTCGTTTTTCTTCGCGGATCAGTTCTCGTCGACGAGTCTGGTCTGACTCATACTGCCTGTAAGCAGAGATGGCTGCTTCGAAAACAGTGGCAGGATTTCGCGAAGGGCAATGAAGCACTTCGGCACGCAGCTGAGGAAGGAGACCTCGTAGAAAACAATCTACTACGAAGCGATCTAGTTCTTCGTAATCAAGGCCAATATCTGTGGCATCTTGAATCGCGGTTCGAAGGTCTTTGACGCGATTGATGAAATCTAAGATGTGCTCGTTTGGAGCTTGGAGTACACTCGCGAGATCGCCACGGTACTGGTCCACGAATTTGTATGGGCCCAGTACTGTACGTAACTTTTCGCATAGTGCAGAAATTGTGACTATGTGCTCGCCTTCTATAGCGGCATAAGCACGATCGTGGAGTTTATTGCAGAGCAATTTTGTGAGGGCACGCTCTTGTTACGTCGGACGACCTCCGACGTTGGTCGAATCGAGGACCGTACCTCGATTCTAGGCTAAGATTAAATATTAAGTACATAATACCTCTTAAACCCATCGCTATCAAACTCTTGTTCTAAATCTAATATCTCTTAAACCCATCGCTATCAAACTCTTGTTCTAATTCTAATACCTCTTAAACCCATCACTACTTCACCCACGACTTTCCCTAAACTTGTTCTAATACCCATCACTACTTAAATCTCGACTCTCCCAATTGTTCTAAACCCAACCACCACTCCAAACTCTCAATCTTACCTAACACTTGTTCAAACCCTCATCTACACTTATAACTTGTTTAAACCCTCATCTACACTTAACACTTGTTCAAACCCTCATCTACACTTACAACTTGTTCAAATCCTCAACTCCGCTCGAGTAAACGCCACCTCGAGAACAAAGAGATCGCAACGTCAGCAGTCTTGCACGCGTCACCACTCTGTCGAGAGCGAGGACAAAGAGACTGCAACGTCAGCAGTCTTGCACCCGTCACCACTCCGACGAGCGAGGACAAAGGGACTGCAGCGTCAGCAACCCCCACTCCGAGCGAAGGAGGCTACGCAGAGCTGCCTCTTGCATCAGTCTGGTGCTAGCCAGCGGAGTGAGCGGACGTGTCGGTCTGCGCTCACTCCATTCTCACACAACGACATCAGTCAGTCTGGCCCAAGCCAGCGAAGCGAGCAGACGTGTCGATCTGCGCTCTTCTAATTCGCGCTTCGACGTTCATCGACGTTTGTTCTACTATTCTATTCCAAATCCATTCCAATTCAATTCCTAAATCAATTCCAATTCTAACTCTTACTAACTCATACTCCGTATACGATTATTACGTTTAATTCATTTATTATTATACTACCAAGTTTATACTCAAGTGTACTCAACGTTCTTTATTTCAATATATATATTATATTTTACCAGTGCTACGTGAAGTTAATTTCCACATCATTCTACTAAATCCAGTGACAGTTTCTTTTCGAAATTCGAATCGTGCCCTCGTTAATCATACAGAACTCGGCTTGGAGGTCAGTTCGTCCGCTCCGCTGAGAAGTAGTGGTTGACGAGTAGACGTTTGGAAATAATAACTTTCCAAATCAGATAAACGCATTTAATATTAATAATAAATAATTGAGCTCTCGCTTACGTGTTCAACCTCGGTCACAAAGGGAGAAGCTTACAGCTCCGCCGAGGCAATACGTCAACGAGGTGACACTTAGTCAAAAGATTATCGAAGTTAAAGTGACAGTTTGTGAAAGGAAACATATCAGTGTCTAAAGTGAAGTGACTGTTTTAATAGTGCCCTCGTTGTCGCACGGTGACCCGGCTCGGAGGCCAGTTCGTCTGCTCTGCTGGGTAGTGCCGATTAACGAGTGGACATTTTCGAGTCAGGTAAATTACCTCTGGCCAGCGCCTACGGGGAACCCCTGGCCAATTTTTCTTTCACGTTTGGGACTTAGACAAAATCCGACAAAAGGATTTTCAGAGTATTAACTCTTCCGAAACAGTTCCTTCCATACCCATCCCTTATGCGTCGTACACGTCGTGCAGGCCGAAAGTATCAACTGGCCAAGTTCAAACGGGCATTAAATCAAACAGCCATCTTAAACCGCGTCTTAAGTTCGACTGATTGGACTGAACTTCTCGGAACGACCGAGAATATCGAGTGCGACGCGTCAGATTACGTATCGGTATACGGTTGTCCGTGCCGTCCGATTCCAAACACAGAGGTCGACCACGCGGACCTCTCGCGTTCTTCACCTGTCACCAAACCGTCTGCTGGTCGCTACGAGATAGCCGATCTCGTTGACATCTCTGACGACGACGACGACGTCAGGAATACCATAAACCTGTCCAGTGACAACAACAACCCGCCTGCCGTTCGTTACGAGGTCATTGATCTCGTCACCAGCTCTGATGACGATGACAGCAGGAGCACCATAATCTTGCCGCACGTTCGCTGTAGGATCATCAAGGACGAGTACCTACCGTCCAACAGACGCATTGTCGTGCGTACCCCAGCGAGACAGCTGCCAAACCTTCCTCATCTCGATGAGATCTGTCTGGACGACCCGTTATACCAGACCCATGCTGACCGACGAGCTCAGCTCCTTCAACAGTACTACTAAGATACAACAACTAACCGGTGAGAATTCGTATCTTTTGTAACCCCTTTTGTTCCATGTCAACTCACCGCGTTCGTTGCGTCAGCGTAGAAGTATCGCCATCCGCGTTGACTGCTAGCGGGTGTCGGTCTCAAATGACTATCGGTGTCCTAGCGCATATGACTGCCCGTCTGGCTGTCTTGGCGTAAAAGACCGTTTCCTCTTCAATTCCACGTGCCGCCTCCTGGGGTCATCTTCTTTGCCTAGGACGTGGGGCGTGACGTAACAAAATTTGGCGCAGTCGGTAGGACGCGAAAACGGTCGCCGGTAGTCGAACCATTAACAAATTGTTTTCGTACGTCTGACATTTGTTCTCTATATCGTGTGTCGAGTAAGAATTCACACTAATATCGCAAAATGTCTCGCCCAATCACACGATCCCAAACGGATCCCCGAGCGGATCCTAATCAAGACCTTCCTCCGCCAACCGAGGAAGAGCTACTTCTTTACGCGCAAGATCTCGCCCGTAAAGAGGAATATTTAAAAGAGCAAACCGAATTCATTGCTAAATTGCGTCTTAAATATGAAGAAGACGCACAGAATCAAAATAACATGCTCGATGAAATACGCAAAGAGCTCCACAATATTCAAGCCTTGAACCAAAACTTACGTCACCAAGCGCCTACACCAGGCCCCAGTAACGTCTCTAACACGCGAGAACCTTCATTATCAGAGCCACGCGAAACCCCGCAATATGAGCCAACAGGAAATTTCGCGTTGAAACAAGCCGCAGAACTCGTACCCAAATTCGACGGAACATCGATTCCCGTCCTAAAATTCATCCGCGCCTGCAAACGCGCGCGTGATTCTATCCCCGAATCCATAGAACGTGCCCTTACTAAACTAATCTGCAATAAACTTTCCGATCGTGCGTACGCTGCCATTGAAGGCGAAAACATACGTACGATCTCACAACTTTGCGATAAGCTACGAACAGTACTGGGACCCTACAAATTCGTGGACCAGTACCGTGGCGAATTGGCAAGCGTAGCCCAGGGCAACAATGAGCATATTCTTGACTTCATAAATCGAGTCAAAGATTTACGAACCGCCATCAGCGATTCTAGCGAAGGACATTACGACTACAGAGAAATCGATCGTTTCACAGTCGAGTGCTTCCTTCGCGGTCTACTCCCACAACTTCGCAGCGAAGTTTTGCATTGCCGTTCTCAGAATTCGGCAGAGATCTTCGAAGCAGCCATCTCTGCATATAAGCAATATGAGCTGTATCAAAACCGTCGTCGCGAATCTAATCGTGACGATTCCCGCAAGGTAAGCTTCTCAGATAACAGAAGCTCCTATCGCCCACGCTCTTCTGACAATTTCAATTCTCGCGAACGCATCCCTGAACGTCGCGACAACAGACCGGATGAGCGTCGCGATAACGGGTCCGACCAACGTCGAGACTCGTGGAGAAACTCGAACCGCAACTCTTATCGTTCTCCAACTCCGCAGTGGCGATCCGAAACCCCTCGCGAACAAAACCCGCAGCGCGAAAACCGGGACCCGAATTCAAATCGCGACAGACGTTCGGGAGAGCCCCGCAAGTTTTGCAACTATTGCAAAACTCCCGGGCATGACATTCACGAATGTCGAAAAAGAGCCTATAACAATAACCTGCGCTCGGGAAACGAGTCAGGCCTCCCGACAGGAACGAATCAACAGCGGGAGGCCGCCCCAACAAAGCGCAACCAAACATTCACGCAGACCGCCGTTCGAACGAACGAGCTCCCCGAAGACCAGATCGACGATTCGTCTCTGCAGTTAACCTCGCAGTAGACTCGCCGATCCCGCGCGTACAAATCTCCGCCCCTCAGCTTCGCGAGAAAAGTGAATTCTTATTAGACACGGGCTCGGAAGTCAATTTGATACGCGCGTCTAGTTTAAAACCTGGGATAACCATTGATCCCACGAGCACGATCGAAGTTCATGGAATAACCGAGGGTTCCATAGTAACACTCGGCGAAGTCGTTATATTCATTCAAGGGACAATCCCTGTCAAATTCCACGTGCTCGGGGACGATTTTCCAGTCAGTGTTAACGGAATTCTCGGCTCGCCCTTCTTTATAGGAGGAGCTGAGATTTCCTTTGCAAGGCAATTTGTTTTAATCGGAAACATTTCTATTCCGTTCTCTAATTCACGCGCACTGCCGACTGAGCCCCGCGATAGTTCAATGACGAGGGTTATTTCAATGCCTTCTCCGAAAACGGAGGTCTCTCTTGAAAAGCACGCCGCAAGGACAGAGGAAGAAACATTCCCTCTCTCAAAACGTCGGGTGCAACCGGGAGAGATTCGTATCACATCGAATAATATCGTAGAGGAACCGGTCGATAAGCGCAAAAATCAAAATCAACAGTCCGAATCAAGGACTGCAGCAGACTCTAATGAGTTTGCCGTTGAGCCCCGAACAGCCGCCTGCATTGCAGTCAGCGTACAGGGCCCGAAACAGGGATATATCCGCCGCGTCAGCGTAGCGCCGGATGTATTCCTCGGTGACTGTGTAGTCACTAATCGCGGAGGCAAAGCGAGCCTCAGATGTTTCAACACATCTCCGCGTCCGATCTCATTCCGATTACCCGTGTTAGAGGTGGAAGAGATCGAGCGTTATTCAACTAATTCCGGGCACTATCCCGACGCATTCGGTAACCATCCCGACCTTTCTAATTCCGGTAACCATCCCGACGTATTCGGTAACCATCCCGACCTTTCTAATTCCGGTAACCATCCCGACGCATTCGGTAACCATCCCGACCTTTCTAATTCCGGTAACCATCCCGACGCATTCGGTAACCATCCCGACCTTTCTAATTCCGGTAACCATCCCGACAATTTTAATCCAGAGTCCAAAGAAGACTCCCGCGAATTCAAACCTATGAAGGTTTATTCTACAAGCTCCGGTATCAAGTCCGATTGTTTCTATTCCGAGTCTAGGTTGAAAGGAAATGTCCCCGCCTTTGATTCTCTAAAGACGACAGAACGTCTACATAAAATAAAGCATAAAACTCTACCTCGTATAGACCGAGTATACGAGTCGATCATAAAAGATCATCCCGCGATAATTTCTAAATCAGAGTCAAAGAGAGTCTATATTTCATTTCAAAAACCTACCTCTGATTTTTCGCCGGAACATGATCTCTTCCAATCTAAACGGTCAAGTATCCGTGCACCGCAAAGCGAGTTTCATCCATCTAGGAATTATACGTCTGTAAAATACGCGTCAGCAAAAAGGAGAAACAAATTTCGTATTATACTATACCTCTGCGATAACCCGCGAACAATGATTGTAGCATCTCCTGCGACTTGCGATAAGAAACCCTCCCAGGAGATTTCATTACAGTCCTCCGCTGACGCGAAATTAGAATCCGCGTTAATCACGCGTCCGGTCAACACCGACAAACGAGCGAAATCCGAAACCCAGCGTCGACAAAATCTCCTTCTACAGCCGGAAGATAAGCTTGTCGCATCACGACTCAGCCCCTCGGAAGATAGGATCATTCCAGAGGAGCTCCAGTCTTCAGACAATTTCGCAACCACAAACATGTATCCGTTACAAGTTGCCATCCTATGCACCATTACCACGCAAGTTTATACCCTCATTGGATATGATTGCGGTGGACCGACACTCAACGTCACTACGTACTCTACCATCGATAACCTGAATTGCGAACCCGAAGATGTCACACCGATCGAGAGTTTAGAGCGAATTCAACTTCTGCAGCTAGCCGAGTTTTCGCAAGCCCGAGTCCTCCAATGCCACATTGAAATAGACAGAACGATCTACTACTGTGGCATGCATTCGCATAATTCCGTCGTCGCCAATGGTAGACAAGAGTATCTCCTAACCACCACCAGTGAAACATGCTCTAATCTACACACTACCGGAACTCTGTATATTACGCCAGCGGCACAGATCACAGGAGTCCAGCCAAATTCCACAACCTCTCGTAGCCTCACAATGGCAGGAGAAATCAAGAATGACGGAAGCTGCTCAGGCACAACCTACAACGATCCTTTTGGAACCTGGACGGACGTCGTGGTGCAAGCCATAATACGCATCACGATACGGGACTACATTGCACCGATAAAGCTATCCACAGCACAAATTCATTTACAATCCGGACAAACCTGTCCTCTTCAGAAAGGCAACTGCCTCGATTCACAGGACGGATACACATTCTGGGAACCCGCACCAACAGATTCATGCAGATTCAACAACTACGATGTTCTATACGAAGGGCTAGCGACCAAGCTATCCCCACAGTTAAAATCCTCGCCAACCTTGTATACAGTTGCCTCTCAGGATACAACATTTGCACTAACCGAGACAGGACGATCTTCAGTCTGCGGATTTATCATAATCCGTACAGAACATCCAAAACTGTTCATACTAGAAACGGGGAAGTCAGGGAAATTCAAGGAGGAGTCACCCACCCTCGTCAACAATCTCGACATATTCACCTATGTCAACAGCAAATTCGTCTACGTAGAGAAACATCTCCGTACACAATTTTCTCAACTATATAAGGACGTCATTCGTCAAAAGTGCGAACTAGAACGACAAATTCTCCAGAACGCACTCACTCAGCTGCACACAGCCCCTGAAGAAGTGGCAACCGCCATCATGAAAGACGCTGGATTTATTGCAGTCCCAGCAGGTGAAGTGGTCCATATTATCAAATGTATCCCAGTGACAGTCCAGATCCGGAAAACGGAACGCTGTTATGACGAACTGCCCGTCACGTACAAGAATTCTTCAAGATTCCTGAAACCAAAGGACCACATTATTTCAAACACCGGTACAGAGAAGCCGTGCAGCGAGTTACTATCTCCATATTACAGAATACATGGAACATGGTACCGACTCACTCCATCACTAACAGAAACTATTGCACCGTCAGAACTCCATCCAATCTCTAAGGCCACATGGAAATACGTGGACCCCAAAAACCTTGCGACTGGAGGCATATATTCGCAAGACGACCTCGACAAACTGCAGGATCACATAATGTTCCCTGTAGAAAAGGTAGCCGTAATAAATACTATTGCACAAGGCGCCTCAGGTAGACAATACGCAGCAGGAAATATTAACATGTTCAACCTGCTCGACGAAGAGTTGCTTCAACAAATAGCTGAATCTACCGCACAGAAGTTATGGTCAGGATTTACCACGTTCGGATCCGTAACCGCTGGATTAATAGGAATATATGTGGCAATTCGCACAATAAAAACTATTATCAGCACAATCATCAATGGCATCGCTCTCCATTCGTTATACGGCTGGAGCCTCGACCTCATCGTCGCCATCTGGAGTTCCTTGACAAGATTCTTCATTTTCCTGAAACAAAGAGACGAAACATACACATACGCTGTCAGATATCGGAAAAGTGAAAGTGAAAATGACATAAGTGAGCCCATTCCCTCCCAAGACCCCAATAAAAGACAGTCAAATAATGAACATTGCGATTATAGACTGTCGGACATTGCGAAACCTACCCCAACTCCTCGCGCAGAATCAGACAACATCTCAGTGCATCCAGTGTTTCGTACTGTTAATACAGTCAACGTGCGCCGAGAACTGAGCTCCCTGCGCGGATCGCTCACTAACGATGCGTCTCAAGACCAAAAATTGTAATGCGAGCGCTCACCGAACACAACCTCGGACCGAGAGATTTCACTCCGAGAAATCTCTTCTCCGGCGAGGGAGGTGTTACGTCGGACGACCTCCGACGTTGGTCGAATCGAGGACCGTACCTCGATTCTAGGCTAAGATTAAATATTAAGTACATAATACCTCTTAAACCCATCGCTATCAAACTCTTGTTCTAAATCTAATATCTCTTAAACCCATCGCTATCAAACTCTTGTTCTAATTCTAATACCTCTTAAACCCATCACTACTTCACCCACGACTTTCCCTAAACTTGTTCTAATACCCATCACTACTTAAATCTCGACTCTCCCAATTGTTCTAAACCCAACCACCACTCCAAACTCTCAATCTTACCTAACACTTGTTCAAACCCTCATCTACACTTATAACTTGTTTAAACCCTCATCTACACTTAACACTTGTTCAAACCCTCATCTACACTTACAACTTGTTCAAATCCTCAACTCCGCTCGAGTAAACGCCACCTCGAGAACAAAGAGATCGCAACGTCAGCAGTCTTGCACGCGTCACCACTCTGTCGAGAGCGAGGACAAAGAGACTGCAACGTCAGCAGTCTTGCACCCGTCACCACTCCGACGAGCGAGGACAAAGGGACTGCAGCGTCAGCAACCCCCACTCCGAGCGAAGGAGGCTACGCAGAGCTGCCTCTTGCATCAGTCTGGTGCTAGCCAGCGGAGTGAGCGGACGTGTCGGTCTGCGCTCACTCCATTCTCACACAACGACATCAGTCAGTCTGGCCCAAGCCAGCGAAGCGAGCAGACGTGTCGATCTGCGCTCTTCTAATTCGCGCTTCGACGTTCATCGACGTTTGTTCTACTATTCTATTCCAAATCCATTCCAATTCAATTCCTAAATCAATTCCAATTCTAACTCTTACTAACTCATACTCCGTATACGATTATTACGTTTAATTCATTTATTATTATACTACCAAGTTTATACTCAAGTGTACTCAACGTTCTTTATTTCAATATATATATTATATTTTACCAGTGCTACGTGAAGTTAATTTCCACATCATTCTACTAAATCCAGTGACAGTTTCTTTTCGAAATTCGAATCGTGCCCTCGTTAATCATACAGAACTCGGCTTGGAGGTCAGTTCGTCCGCTCCGCTGAGAAGTAGTGGTTGACGAGTAGACGTTTGGAAATAATAACTTTCCAAATCAGATAAACGCATTTAATATTAATAATAAATAATTGAGCTCTCGCTTACGTGTTCAACCTCGGTCACAAAGGGAGAAGCTTACAGCTCCGCCGAGGCAATACGTCAACGAGGTGACACTTAGTCAAAAGATTATCGAAGTTAAAGTGACAGTTTGTGAAAGGAAACATATCAGTGTCTAAAGTGAAGTGACTGTTTTAATAGTGCCCTCGTTGTCGCACGGTGACCCGGCTCGGAGGCCAGTTCGTCTGCTCTGCTGGGTAGTGCCGATTAACGAGTGGACATTTTCGAGTCAGGTAAATTACCTCTGGCCAGCGCCTACGGGGAACCCCTGGCCAATTTTTCTTTCACGTTTGGGACTTAGACAAAATCCGACAAAAGGATTTTCAGAGTATTAACTCTTCCGAAACAGTTCCTTCCATACCCATCCCTTATGCGTCGTACACGTCGTGCAGGCCGAAAGTATCAACTGGCCAAGTTCAAACGGGCATTAAATCAAACAGCCATCTTAAACCGCGTCTTAAGTTCGACTGATTGGACTGAACTTCTCGGAACGACCGAGAATATCGAGTGCGACGCGTCAGATTACGTATCGGTATACGGTTGTCCGTGCCGTCCGATTCCGAACACAGAGGTCGACCACGCGGACCTCTCGCGTTCTTCACCTGTCACCAAACCGTCTGCTGGTCGCTTGTTACGTCGTCCGATGTACGACGTTGGCCTTGTACACACACTATGTATACAAGGTCTGATCTGCATAAGATCCACACACCGTCCCCTAGACATAAGAGCATAGTATTAAGATCTCATATATTCTATTGTTCTAATCCTTATCTCCGTCTCTACCCATCACCATAACTTCACCTTGATCAACACCTTACCTCAGTTTCAACCCATCACCACGACACATAATGCAATAAAGTATTGCATCACTCTGGAAGCATCTAGAAGCTTCTAGAAACGTCGAGAAGTCCAAAGACTGCTGCATCAGCAGTCCCACGCTCGTAGAGGGCAATAGGACAGCCACGAGACTGCAGCGTCAGCAGAAATGCACGTGCAGTCCCCGGGAGCGAAGACGCTGCTGCGTCAGCGGTTCTCCCACTCCGACGACTGAAGAACAAAGAGACTGCAGCGTCAGCTATCCCCACTCCGAACGAAGGAGGCAAGGCAGAGCAGGCGCTTGCATCAGTCCGCCTCCAGACAGCGACTCGAACGGTCCGCTCCAAGCGAGCGACTCGCACGGACGTGCCAGTCCGGCTTCTTCCGGCTTCAAGAGCAGACGTGTTCAGTCTAGCTCCGCGAAAGTGAAGTGTGTCGATCCTTCACTCCTAATTCCAATTCCAATTCCAACTCTAACTCAACTCAACTCAAGTCCTAATTCTCATACGTTATTCCTACAACATATTACTATATCCATTATTCATTAATCCAATTACTACTCCTATTATAATACTACTTACATATTGTATACCAGTGTACTTACCAGTTCTTATTTAATATATCGTTGTTATACCAGTGCTTCGATCTTGTTATTCTTGTGTTAGTTCAACACCATCTTCCAATTCAGTTCTTGCATCGAATATATTAAACTCGTGACATATCCGGACTTGGTCTAAAGTGCGCAGTGGAAACGCTGAGCCGCCAATAAGGAATTTGAAGCGAGTCATAGAGAAGTTCTCGTGCCACGTCTAGAATTGGTCTAAAGAGCGCAGTGGAAACGCTGAGCCGCCACTATAGACGTGAAGCGAGTTAACTACCAAAAAGGTTAATAACAAGTGGAAGTTCATTTTCATTATATTATTAATATTCCATCATTACTATTCCTTACCCATGCGACGCCCACGTCGAGCGGGACGCAAGTATCAACTTGCTAAATTGAGACGCGCGTTGAGAAATAAAGCGGTGCTCGATCAAATCATTGCCACTACCGAGTGGACAGAACTTCTAGGAACCACCGAGCACATTCCGTGTGACGCGTCCGATTACGTTTCTGTATACGGTTGCCCTTGCAACCCTCCTAAAGAGGTCAACCACGCGGACCTCTCGCGAGCTCCGACGCCAGTTCTGCATCCGGTCGATTGTCCAGAGGTGATCGACATAGCCGACGACGACGACAGCCGAGACACGATCATCGTTCCCAGGGTCCGTTGCCGAATCATCAGTGACGTCCCTCTGCCAACTCATCAACGTGTCGTCTTGCGGCCAGCTTCCAAGGCCACTAATGTCGTCCCGAACCGAGCAGCAGCAACTCTGCCAGATCTTCCCCACCTCGAGGACATCTGTATAGAAGACCCGATGTACGACACCTACTGTCAGTACCGCCAGTTCCTGCTGCAACAATATTATTAGGCGTTAATACAGCATTGCGGTGAGTCGTATAATGTCTTGTATAATTGCTGAATCCTGTAAACTCACCGTTTTCGTTGCATCATCTCGCGCGTGATTCTTGTCGGACACTTCTTGTAACCGCGTCGGACGTTCTCTTCTTGACTGCATCCATAGCAATATCGGTTGTCCTAGTGCATATGACAGCCCGCGGCTGTCTCGGCACGAAAGACCACTCCTCATTTTAATCATAATATCTCAACCGTCCGTCTGTCACTGTTCTCTTTTCTCTCTCCTGGTACCTGTAACAAAAACACAGTGACGGACGTTACAAATTTGGCGCAGTCGGTAGGACAACGAAGTGGTCGCCGATATTTGCATTAACAAGCCCCGACGCGTGTCAGTACGAAGTTCACATTTCTTAAATCCCATTTATATCTTTCAAAATGTCTCGCCCAATCACGCGATCTCAAAAGGATCTCCGAGCAGATCCTAACGCAGACCTTCCTCCAATGACCGAGGAAGAGTTACTCCTTTATGCGCAAGACCTCGCCCGTAGAGAGCAATATCTCAAAGAGGAAACAGATTTTATTGCCAAATTGCGTCTCAAATATGAAGAAGACGCACAAAACCAAAAGAATATGCTCGATGAAATACGAAAAGAGCTTCATAACATCCAAATCACGAGTCAAACCCTACGTCAACAATCGCCTACACCAGGCCCTAGTAACGTCTCTAATATGCGGGAACCTTCACCGCCAGAGCCACGCGAAATCCCACAGTATGAACCTACTGGCAATTTTGCTCTAAAACAAGCCGCCGAGCTTGTCCCTAGATTCGACGGAACTTCGTCTTCCGTCCTACAATTCATACGTGCATGCAAACGCGCGCGTGACACCGTACCGGCCACTGCAGAGCGTGCCCTCACGAAATTGCTCTGCAATAAACTCCACGATCGTGCTTATGCCGCTATAGAAGGCCAGCACATATTCACAATTTCTGCACTATGCGAGAAATTACGAACAGTACTGGGCCCATACAAATTCGTGGACCAGTACCGTGGCGATCTCGCGAGTGTACTCCAAGCTCCAAACGAGCACATCTTAGACTTCATCAATCGCGTTAAAGACCTTCGAACCGCGATTCAAGATGCCACGGATATTGGCCTTGATTACGAAGAACTAGATCGCTTCGTAGTAGATTGTTTTCTACGAGGTCTCCTTCCCCAGCTGCGTGCCGAAGTGCTTCATTGCCCTTCGCGAAATCCTGCCACTGTTTTCGAAGCAGCCATCTCTGCTTACAGGCAGTATGAGTCAGACCAGACTCGTCGACGAGAACTGATCCGCGAAGAAAAACGAGTCAGCTTCTCTGATAACCGGCCGTATCGCCCGCGTTCCACGTACGAGTCCCCTCGTGACATTCCAGAGCGAACTCAAGAACGCCGCGATAACAGACCGGACTCGTCTCAGCAGTCCTCGAGAAACTTAAACCGGGACTCTTATCGCTCCCCGACGCCGCAACGGCGATGGGAAAATAATCCTCGCGACCAAAACACGTACCGCGATGGTCGCACAGATCGCCCCTCAAGCCCTAACAAATTTTGCAACTATTGCAAAGTCCCCGGGCACGATATTCACGAGTGCCGTAAGCGCGCTTTTAATAATAATAGGAGGTCGGGAAACGAGTCCGGCCTCCCGACCGAAGCCAACCCAAGGCGGGAGGCCGCATCTTCAACTCAAACTCCAGCCGCCAAGCGTGAGGAACATTCGGCAGGGAACGTTCGAGTGTCTTCCTCAAATCCTCGTGCACCCGCGGTCAGACCTTGCAGAGCCCCGGTGACGGAGGTTATTTCAATGCCTCCTCGGGATTCGATCGAGTGCCCCCTAGAGAAAAACGCCGTGAAAAGCCGGCCGGAATCGAAGGAGACTCGAGAGATATCGGAGTACACTGCGAGAAGTCGGATCGTGGAGCGTGAGGATCGAGTCCGAACAAAGACTCCTCTGAAATCCGAAGAATTCGTCCTCGAACCTCGTACCGTTGCGTGCATAGCGGTCGACGTCGAAGGACCTAAACAGGGATATATCCGCCGTGTTAATGTAGCGCCGGATGTATTCCTGGGTGACTGCGTTGTCACCAATCGTAAAGGCAAAGCGAGCCTCCGGTGTTTTAACACCTCGTCGGAAAGAGTTTCATTTCGATTGCCCCCATTGGAGATGGAAGAAATCGAGTCGTACTCTTCCGACCTTTCTAATTCCGGGTACTATCCCGACGCATTCGGTAACCATCCCGACCTTTCTAATTCCGGGTATCATCCCGACGTATTCGGTAACCATCCCGATCCTTATTCTAACTCCGGTAACCAGCCCGATTCTTATACTAACTCCGGTAACCAGCCCGATTCTTATTCTAACTCCGGTAACCAGCCCGATCAATTCCAAGACCAACTCCATTCCTACGACAATCAAAGATCTTCAAGACCCATATGTAAGCAGGTCTGTTCTATATTGCACAATAAACCCAGTGACAGTTCTAAACCAGAGAAGGATATCAAAGCCTCCAGAGTAAAAGAACTTCATAACTTACTTCACAATCATATCTTTGATGATCCACAGAAACTCGATTCCTTTCAACTTCCATCTACACGTTGCCATACGAAGCGAAACAAATACGATAAAATTAATCTCTGCGCTACAGCGAAATACGCGTCAGCAAGAAAGAAATATAAATCCGAGTACCCTCGCGATAACAGATACCCCTACCAGATTAAACGAGCGAAATACGAAACCTCTGGTCAGCAAAATCTCCTTCCACCACTGGAAGATCAGCATATCACATCGCAACACCGCTCCTCCGAAGCAGCAATCGCCTCAGAAGACCGTCAGTCCTTAGACACACACGAAACTGTAATCATGCAGCCGATCCAAGTTGCCATCTTACTCTCTATAGCCACGCGAGTGTACACCCTCATCGGATACGATTGTGGAGGATCTACACTGAACACGACAACGTTCTCCATCATCGATATTCCTGATTGCGAGCCTGAAGAAATCAAGCCCACGGAGGACTCAGTAAAAATCCAATTGCTACAACTAGCAGAGTTTACTCAGACGAGAGTAATCCAGTGCCACATAGAAATCGACCGCACGATATTCTATTGTGGCATGCACTCACATGTTTCCATCGTCACGAACGGACGACAGGAATATTTACTGGCAACCACCAGTGAAACCTGTTCCGAGTTGCAGAAGACCGGAACAATCCTCATCACTCCGACCGCCCAGGTCACGGGAGTCCAGCCCAATTCTACTACATCCCGCAGCCTCACATTGGCGGGAGAACTTCAAAATAACGGGCAATGCGCGGGAACAACGTACAACGACCCATTCGGCACTTGGACCAGTGTCGTTGTACAGGCCATTGTTCGAATAACCCTGAGGGACTACACAGCAACAGTGAAACTCTCTACAGGTCAGATCCATCTACAGTCAGGACAAATATGCACCTTCACAAAAGGAAGCTGCCTTGATACGCAAGATGGACATACATTCTGGGACGTCGTTCCCAACGATTACTGCAAGTTCAACAGCTACGACGTTCTCTACGAAGGACTAGCTACCAGAGTTTCTACAAAGACAAAGTTCTCACCTACACTATATATGGTGGAATCTGAAGACACCACATTCGCGTTGACAGAATCTGGTCGTACATCAATTTGCGGTTATATTATTATTCGCACGGAGCACCCCAAACTCTTTATTCTGGATACAAGTCTGTCCGGTAAATTCAAGGAACGCACTCACACCATAGTAAGCAATCTGGACATATTCACCTACGTGAATAGTAAGTTCATCTACGTAGAAAAACATCTGAAAAGTCAACTTACCCAGTTGTACCAGGATGTCATCCGGCAAAAGTGCGAACTGGAGAAACAGGTCCTTCAAAACGCACTAACGATGTTACACTCATCACCTGAAGAAATAGCAGCTGCCATTATGCGAGAACCAGGATTCGTCGCAGTTCCAGCTGGAGAAGTGGTGCATATTATAAAGTGCATTCCAGTAACCGTACAAGTTCGGAAAACGGATAAGTGTTTCGATGAACTTCCGATCACTTACCAGAATTCTTCCAAGTTCTTAAAGCCAGGAGATCATATTATAGTTGCCACAGGTACAGAAAAGCCGTGCAATGAACTCCTGCCGCCTCTCTACAAAATAAACGGAATTTGGTATCGTTTAACGCCGTCACTCACAGAGACCGTTGCCCCAGCAACATTACAACCGCTCATCAAACCCACGTGGAAGTACGTGGATCCAACAAATATCGCAACAGGCGGAATCTATTCCCAAGAGGATCTCAACAAACTACAGGACCACATCATGTTTCCAGTGGAAAGAGTGGCCGTAATAAATTCTATCGCCCAAGGAGCATCCGGCAGAGATTACGCAACAGGGAACGTTAATATGTTCAACCTGCTTGACGAAAACTCCCTGCAACAGATAGCGGAATCAACAGCACAAAAACTGTGGTCAGGATTCACCACATTTGGTTCAATCAGTGCTGGAGTGCTAGGAATATATATAGCAATCCGAACAATAAAGACTATCATAAGTACCATAATCAATGGTATTGCATTGCACTCACTTTACGGATGGAGTTTGCATCTAGCAGTCGCCGTATGGAGCTCCCTCACAAGATTCTTCATCTTCCTGAAGCAAAAGGACAATACTTACACGTATGCAGCAAGATACAGGAAAAGTGCAAGTGAAAGTGTTAGTGAACAAAGTGATTCCCCACCCACCCTAAACCCCGAGAAAAGACAGTCGAAAAATGAACATTGCGAATACGACTTGTCGGACATTACAAAACCAGCCCCAACCCCACGTGCCGACACCGACAACATTTCAGTGCGACCAGTGTTTCGTACAAATATAGGAAATACTCGCCAAGAACTGTGCTCCCTGCGCGGAGTACCCCCGGACGATGCGTCGCATGAATGAGTGTGATATCGAGTGTTGTGCGAGAAATTTCTTCCTTGTAAGAAATTTCTTTTCCGCGTTGGGAGGTGTTACGTCGTCCGATGTACGACGTTGGCCTTGTACACACACTATGTATACAAGGTCTGATCTGCATAAGATCCACACACCGTCCCCTAGACATAAGAGCATAGTATTAAGATCTCATATATTCTATTGTTCTAATCCTTATCTCCGTCTCTACCCATCACCATAACTTCACCTTGATCAACACCTTACCTCAGTTTCAACCCATCACCACGACACATAATGCAATAAAGTATTGCATCACTCTGGAAGCATCTAGAAGCTTCTAGAAACGTCGAGAAGTCCAAAGACTGCTGCATCAGCAGTCCCACGCTCGTAGAGGGCAATAGGACAGCCACGAGACTGCAGCGTCAGCAGAAATGCACGTGCAGTCCCCGGGAGCGAAGACGCTGCTGCGTCAGCGGTTCTCCCACTCCGACGACTGAAGAACAAAGAGACTGCAGCGTCAGCTATCCCCACTCCGAACGAAGGAGGCAAGGCAGAGCAGGCGCTTGCATCAGTCCGCCTCCAGACAGCGACTCGAACGGTCCGCTCCAAGCGAGCGACTCGCACGGACGTGCCAGTCCGGCTTCTTCCGGCTTCAAGAGCAGACGTGTTCAGTCTAGCTCCGCGAAAGTGAAGTGTGTCGATCCTTCACTCCTAATTCCAATTCCAATTCCAACTCTAACTCAACTCAACTCAAGTCCTAATTCTCATACGTTATTCCTACAACATATTACTATATCCATTATTCATTAATCCAATTACTACTCCTATTATAATACTACTTACATATTGTATACCAGTGTACTTACCAGTTCTTATTTAATATATCGTTGTTATACCAGTGCTTCGATCTTGTTATTCTTGTGTTAGTTCAACACCATCTTCCAATTCAGTTCTTGCATCGAATATATTAAACTCGTGACATATCCGGACTTGGTCTAAAGTGCGCAGTGGAAACGCTGAGCCGCCAATAAGGAATTTGAAGCGAGTCATAGAGAAGTTCTCGTGCCACGTCTAGAATTGGTCTAAAGAGCGCAGTGGAAACGCTGAGCCGCCACTATAGACGTGAAGCGAGTTAACTACCAAAAAGGTTAATAACAAGTGGAAGTTCATTTTCATTATATTATTAATATTCCATCATTACTATTCCTTACCCATGCGACGCCCACGTCGAGCGGGACGCAAGTATCAACTTGCTAAATTGAGACGCGCGTTGAGAAATAAAGCGGTGCTCGATCAAATCATTGCCACTACCGAGTGGACAGAACTTCTAGGAACCACCGAGCACATTCCGTGTGACGCGTCCGATTACGTTTCTGTATACGGTTGCCCTTGCAACCCTCCTAAAGAGGTCAACCACGCGGACCTCTCGCGAGCTCCGACGCCAGTTCTGCATCCGGTCGATTGTCCAGAGGTGATCGACATAGCCGACGACGACGACAGCCGAGACACGATCATCGTTCCCAGGGTCCGTTGCCGAATCATCAGTGACGTCCCTCTGCCAACTCATCAACGTGTCGTCTTGCGGCCAGCTTCCAAGGCCACTAATGTCGTCCCGAACCGAGCAGCAGCAACTCTGCCAGATCTTCCCCACCTCGAGGACATCTGTATAGAAGACCCGATGTACGACACCTACTGTCAGTACCGCCAGTTCCTGCTGCAACAATATTATTAGGCGTTAATACAGCATTGCGGTGAGTCGTATAATGTCTTGTATAATTGCTGAATCCTGTAAACTCACCGTTTTCGTTGCATCATCTCGCGCGTGATTCTTGTCGGACACTTCTTGTAACCGCGTCGGACGTTCTCTTCTTGACTGCATCCATAGCAATATCGGTTGTCCTAGTGCATATGACAGCCCGCGGCTGTCTCGGCACGAAAGACCACTCCTCATTTTAATCATAATATCTCAACCGTCCGTCTGTCACTGTTCTCTTTTCTCTCTCCTGGTACCTGTAACAAAAACACAGTGACGGACGTGACACGCTACGAGATAGCCGATCTCGTTGACATCTCTGACGACGACGACGACGTCAGGAATACCATAAACCTGTCCAGTGACAACAACAACCCGCCTGCCGTTCGTTACGAGGTCATTGATCTCGTCACCAGCTCTGATGACGATGACAGCAGGAGCACCATAATCTTGCCGCACGTTCGCTGTAGGATCATCAAGGACGAGTACCTACCGTCCAACAGACGCATTGTCGTGCGTACCCCAGCGAGACAGCTGCCAAACCTTCCTCATCTCGATGAGATCTGTCTGGACGACCCGTTATACCAGACCCATGCTGACCGACGAGCTCAGCTCCTTCAACAGTACTACTAAGATACAACAACTAACCGGTGAGAATTCGTATCTTTTGTAACCCCTTTTGTTCCATGTCAACTCACCGCGTTCGTTGCGTCAGCGTAGAAGTATCGCCATCCGCGTTGACTGCTAGCGGGTGTCGGTCTCAAATGACTATCGGTGTCCTAGCGCATATGACTGCCCGTCTGGCTGTCTTGGCGTAAAAGACCGTTTCCTCTTCAATTCCACGTGCCGCCTCCTGGGGTCATCTTCTTTGCCTAGGACGTGGGGCGTGACGTAACACTCTGCAGTGGCCGGTACGGTGTCACGCGCGCGTTTGCATGCACGTATGAATTGTAGGACGGAAGACGAAGTTCCGTCGAATCTAGGGACAAGCTCGGCGGCTTGTTTTAGAGCGAAATTGCCAGTAGGTTCATACTGTGGGATTTCGCGTGGCTCTGGCGGTGAAGGTTCCCGCATATTAGAGACGTTACTAGGGCCTGGTGTAGGCGATTGTTGACGTAGGGTTTGACTCGTGATTTGGATGTTATGAAGCTCTTTTCGTATTTCGTCGAGCATATTCTTTTGGTTTTGTGCGTCTTCTTCATATTTGAGACGCAATTTGGCAATAAAATCAGTTTCCTCTTTGAGATATTGCTCTCTACGGGCGAGGTCTTGCGCATAAAGGAGTAGCTCTTCCTCGGTCATTGGGGGAAGGTCTGCGTTAGGATCTGCTTGGAGATCCCTTTGAGATCGCGTGATTGGGCGAGACATTTTGGAGGATATAAATGAGATTTAAAATGTGAATTTCGTACTGACACGCGTCGGGGCTTATCAATGCAAATATCGGCGACCACTTCGATGTCCTACCGACTGCGCCAAATTTGTCACGTCCGTCACTGTGTTTTTGTTACAGGTACCAGGAGAGAGAAAAGAGAACAGTGACAGACGGACGGTTGAGATATTATGATTAAAATGAGTAGTGGTCTTTCGTGCCGAGACAGCCGCGGGCTGTCATATGCACTAGGACAACCGATATTGCTATGATGCAGTCAAGAAAAGAACGACCGACGCGGTTACAAGAAGTGTCCGACAAGAATCACGCGCGAGGTGATGCAACGAGAACGGTGAGTTTACAGGATTCAGCAATTATACAAGACATTATACGACTCACCGCAATGCTGTATTAACGCCTAATAATATTGTTGCAGCAGGAACTGGCGGTACTGACAGTAGGTGTCGTACATCGGGTCTTCTATACAGATGTCCTCGAGGTGGGGAAGATCTGGCAGAGTTGCTGCTGCTCGGTTCGGGACGACATTAGTGGCCTTGGATGCTGGCCGCAAGACGACACGTTGATGAGTTGGCAGAGGGACGTCACTGATGATTCGGCAACGGACCCTGGGAACGATGATCGTGTCTCGGCTGTCGTCGTCGTCGGCTATGTCGATCACCTCTGGACAATCGACCGGATGCAGAACTGGCGTCGGAGCTCGCGAGAGGTCCGCGTGGTTGACCTCTTTAGGAGGGTTGCAAGGGCAACCGTATACAGAAACGTAATCGGACGCGTCACACGGAATGTGCTCGGTGGTTCCCAGAAGTTCGGTCCACTCGGTAGTGGCAATGATTTGATCGAGCACCGCTTTATTTCTCAACGCGCGTCTCAATTTAGCAAGTTGATACTTGCGTCCCGCTCGACGTGGGCGTCGCATGGGTAAGGAATAGTAATGATGGAATAATAATAATATAATGAAAATGAACTTCCACTTGTTATTAACCTTTTTGGTAGTTAACTCGCTTCACGTCTATAGTGGCGGCTCAGCGTTTCCACTGCGCTCTTTAGACCAATTCTAGACGTGGCACGAGAACTTCTCTATGACTCGCTTCAAATTCCTTATTGGCGGCTCAGCGTTTCCACTGCGCACTTTAGACCAAGTCCGGATATGTCACGAGTTTATTATATTCGATGCAAGAACTGAATTGGAAGATGGTGTTAACTAACACAAGAATAACAAGATCGAAGCACTGGTATAACAACGATATATTAAATAAGAACTGGTAAGTACACTGGTATACAATATGTAAGTAGTATTATAATAGAAGTAGTAATTGGATTAATGAATAATGGATATAGTAATATGTTATAGGAATAATGTATGAGAATTAGGACTTGAGTTGAGTTGAGTTAGAGTTGGAATTGGAATTGGAATTAGGAGTGAAGGATCGACACACTTCACTATCGCGGAGCTAGACTGAACACGTCTGCTCTTGAAGTCGGAAGAAGCCGGACTGGCGGCTGAGGCCAGGTAGGCACGTCTGTGCGAGTCGCTGGCTGAAGGCGGACTGATGCAAGCGTCTGCTCTGCCTTGCCTCCTTCGGTCGGAGTGGGGATAGCTGACGCTGCAGTCTCTTTGTTCTTCAGTCGTCGGAGTGGGAGAACCGCTGACGCAGCAGCGTCTTCGCTCCCGGGGACTGCACGTGCATTTCTGCTGACGCTGCAGTCTCGTGGCTGTCCTATTGCCCTCTACGAGCGTGGGACTGCTGATGCAGCAGTCTTTGGACTTCTCGACGTTTCTAGAAGCTTCTAGATGCTTCCAGAGTGATGCAATACTTTATTGCATTATGTGTCGTGGTGATGGGTTGAAACTGAGGTAAGGTGTTGATCAAGGTGAAGTTATGGTGATGGGTAGAGACGGAGATAAGGATTAGAACCATAGAATAATGAGATCTTAATATTATGTTCTTATGTCTAGGGGACGGTGTATGGATCTTATGCAGATCAGACCTTGTATACATAGTGTGTGTACAAGGCCAACGTCGTACATCGGACGACGTAACACCTATAACATATTACAATATCCATTATTCATTAATCCAATTACTACTCCTATTATAATACTACTTACATATTGTATACCAGTGTACTTACCAGTTCTTATTTAATATATCGTTGTTATACCAGTGCTTCGATCTTGTTATTCTTGTGTTAGTTCAACACCATCTTCCAATTCAGTTCTTGCATCGAATATATTGTTACGTCGTCCGATGTACGACGTTGGCCTTGTACACACACTATGTATACAAGGTCTGATCTGCATAAGATCCATACACCGTCCCCTAGACATAAGAGCATAATATTAAGATCTCATTATTGTATTGTTCTAATCCTTATCTCCGTCTCTACCCATCACCATAACTTCACCTTGATCAACACCTTACCTCAGTTTCAACCCATCACCACGACACATAATGCAATAAAGTATTGCATCACTCTGGAAGCATCTAGAAGCTTCTAGAAACGTCGAGAAGTCCAAAGACTGCTGCATCAGCAGTCCCACGCTCGTAGAGGGCAATAGGACAGCCACGAGACTGCAGCGTCAGCAGAAATGCACGTGCAGTCCCCGGGAGCGAAGACGCTGCTGCGTCAGCGGTTCTCCCACTCCGACGACTCAAGAACAAAGAGACTGCAGCGTCAGCTATCCCCACTCCGACCGAAGGAGGCAAGGCAGAGCGGACGCTTGCATCAGTCCGCCTTCAGCCAGCGACTCGCACAGACGTGCCTACCTGGCCTCAGCCGCCAGTCCGGCTTCTTCCGACTTCAAGAGCAGACGTGTTCAGTCTAGCTCCGCGATAGTGAAGTGTGTCGATCCTTCACTCCTAATTCCAATTCCAATTCCAACTCTAACTCAACTCAACTCAAGTCCTAATTCTCATACGTTATTCCTATAACATATTACAATATCCATTATTCATTAATCCAATTACTACTCCTATTATAATATTACTTACATATTGTATACCAGTGTACTTACCAGTTCTTATTTAATATATCGTTGTTATACCAGTGCTTCGATCTTGTTATTCTTGTGTTAGTTCAACACCATCTTCCAATTCAGTTCTTGCATAGAATATATTAAACTCGTGACATATCCGGACTTGGTCTAAAGTGCGCAGTGGAAACGCTGAGCCGCCAATAAGGAATTTGAAGCGAGTCACAGAGAAGTTCTCGTGCCACGTCTAGAATTGGTCTAAAGAGCGCAGTGGAAACGCTGAGCCGCCACTATAGACGTGAAGCGAGTTAACTACCTAAAAGGTTAATAACAAATGGAGTTTCATTTTCATTATATTATTAATATTCCATCATTACTATTCCTTACCCATGCGACGCCCACGTCGAGCGGGACGCAAGTATCAACTTGCTAAATTGAGACGCGCGTTGAGAAATAAAGCGGTGCTCGATCAAATCATTGCCACTACCGAGTGGACCGAACTTCTGGGAACCACCGAGCACATTCCGTGTGACGCGTCCGATTACGTTTCTGTATACGGTTGCCCTTGCAACCCTCCTAAAGAGGTCAACCACGCGGACCTCTCGCGAGCTCCGACGCCAGTTCTGCATCCGGTCGATTGTCCAGAGGTGATCGACATAGCCGATGACGACGACAGCCAAGACACGATCATCGTTCCCAGGGTCCGTTGCCGAATCATCAGTGACGTTCCTCTGCCAACTCATCAACGTGTCGTCTTGCGGCCGGCATCCAAGGCCACTAATGTCGTCCCGAACCGAGCAGCAGCAACTCTGCCAGATCTTCCCCACCTCGAGGACATCTGTATAGAAGACCCGATGTACGACACCTACTGCCAGTACCGCCAGTTCCTACTGCAACACTACTATTAGGCGTTAATACAGCATTGCGGTGAGTCGTATAATGTCTTGTATAATTGCTGAATCCTGTAAACTCACCGTTCTCGTTGCATCCTCTCGCGTGCGATTCTTGTCGGGACACTTCTTGTAACCGCGTCGGACGTTCTTTTCTTGACTGCATCCATAGCAATATCGGTTGTCCTAGTGCATATGACAGCCCGCGGCTGTCTCGGCACGAAACACCACTACTCATTTTAATCATAATATCTCAACCGTCCGTCTGTCACTGTTCTCTTTTCTCTCTCCTGGTACCTGTAACAAAAACACAGTGACGGACGTGACAAATTTGGCGCAGTCGGTAGGACATCGAAGTGGTCGCCGATAATTGCATTAATAAACCCCGACGCGTGTCAGTGCGAAGTTCACATTTCTTAAATCCCATTCATATCTTTCAAAATGTCTCGCCCAATCACGCGATCTCAAAGGGATCTCCAAGCAGATCCTAACGCAGACCTTCCCCCAATGACCGAGGAAGAGCTACTCCTTTACGCACAAGACCTCGCCCGTAGAGAGCAATATCTCAAAGAGGAAACAGATTTCATTGCCAAATTGCGTCTCAAATATGAAGAAGACGCACAAAACCAAAAGAATATGCTCGACGAAATACGAAAAGAGCTTCGCAATATCCAAATCACGAATCAAACCCTACGTCAGCAAACGCCTACACCAGGCCCTAGTAACGTCTCTAATATGCGGGAACCTTCACCGCCAGAGCCACGCGAAATCCCACAGTATGAACCTACTGGCAATTTCGCTCTAAAACAAGCCGCCGAGCTTGTCCCTAGATTCGACGGAACTTCGTCTTCCGTCCTACAATTCATACGTGCATGCAAACGCGCGCGTGACACTGTACCGGCCACTGCAGAGCGTGCCCTCACAAAATTGCTCTGCAATAAACTCCACGATCGTGCTTATGCCGCTATAGAAGGCCAGCACATATTCACAATTTCTGCACTATGCGAGAAATTACGAACAGTACTGGGCCCATACAAATTCGTTGACCAGTACCGTGGCGATCTCGCGAGTGTACTCCAAGCTCCAAACGAGCACATCTTAGACTTCATCAATCGCGTTAAAGACCTTCGAACCGCGATTCAAGATGCCACAGATATTGGCCTTGATTACGAAGAACTAGATCGCTTCGTAGTAGATTGTTTTCTACGAGGTCTCCTTCCCCAGCTGCGTGCCGAAGTGCTTCATTGCCCTTCGCGAAATCCTGCCACTGTTTTCGAAGCAGCCATCTCTGCTTACAGGCAGTATGAGTCAGACCAGACTCGTCGACGAGAATTGATCCGCGAAGAAAAACGAGTCAGCTTCTCTGATAACCGGCCGTATCGCCCGCGTTCCACGTACGAGTCCCCTCGTGACATTCCAGAGCGAACTCAAGAACGCCGCGATAACAGACCGGACTCGTCTCAGCAGTCCTCAAGAAACTTAAACCGGGACTCTTATCGCTCCCCGACGCCGCAACGGCGATGGGAAAATAATCCTCGCGACCCAAACACGTACCGCGATGGTCGCACAGATCGCCCCTCAAGCCCTAACAAATTTTGCAACTACTGCAAAGTCCCCGGGCACGATATTCACGAGTGCCGTAAGCGCGCTTTTAATAATAATAGGAGGTCGGGAAACGAGTCCGGCCTCCCGACCGAAGCCAACCCAAGGCGGGAGGCCGCATCTTCAACCCAAACTACAGCCCGCACCCAAACAGCTATCCGGACGAACGACCAGTCCGACGATTCGTCTCAGCAGTAAATCTTGCTGCAGACTCACCAATTCCGCGCGTAAAAATCTCCGCCCCTCAATTACAAAAGAAGTGTGAATTTTTGTTGGACACGGGTTCGGAGATCAATTTAATTCGTGCGTCAAGTCTTGAACCAAATCTACCTATAGATCACACGAACATTATAGAAGTCCAAGGAATAACCGAGGGATCCATTCCAACTCTCGGTCAAATTAAAATACACTTACAGGGTCAAAACCCTATCGAATTTCATGTCTTGGAAGAAAACTTCCCAATTAACATCGACGGAATCCTCGGTTCTCCCTTCTTCAGAACAGGAGCCGAGATCTCCTTTGCGAATGAATACATTACGATAGGAAACATTCGGGTTCCCTTCTCGAACCCTTGCGCGCCCGCGGCTGAGCCTCGCGATAAATTGGCAGCAGAGGTTATTTCAATGCCTTCGTCTATGACCAACGATCTCGTTAAAACTCCAGCCGTCGAGCGTGAGGAACATTCGGCAAGGAACGTTCGAGTGTCTTCCTCAAATCCTCGTGCACCCGCGGTCAGACCTTGCAGAGCTCCGGTGACGGAGGTTATTTCAATGCCTCCTCGGGATTCGATCGAGTACTCCCTAGAGAAAAACGCCGTGAAAAGCCGGCCGGAATCGAAGGAGACTCGAGAGATATCGGAGTACACTGCGAGAAGTCGGATCGTGGAGCGTGAGGATCGAGTCCGAACAAAGACTCCTCCGAAATCCGAAGAATTCGTCCTCGAACCTCGTACCGTTGCGTGCATAGCGGTCGACGTCGAAGGACCTAAACAGGGATATATCCGCCGTGTTAATGTAGCGCCGGATGTATTCCTGGGTGACTGCGTCGTCACCAATCGTAAAGGCAAAGCGAGCCTCCGGTGTTTTAACACCTCGTCGGAAAGAGTTTCATTTCGATTGCCCCCATTGGAGATGGAAGAAATCGAGTCGTACTCTTCCGACTTTTCTAATTCCGGGTATCATCCCGACGTATTCGGTAACCATCCCGACCTTACTAATTCCGGGTATCATCCCGACGTATTCGGTAACCATCCCGACCTTTCTAATTCCGGGAACTATCCCGACGCATTCGGTAACCATCCCGACCTTTCTAATTCCGGGTATCATCCCGACGCATTCGGTAACCATCCCGACATTACTAACTCCGGTAACCAGCCCGATTCTTATACTAACTCCGGTAACCAGCCCGATTCTTATACTAACTCCGGTAACCAGCCCGATCATTATACTAACTCCGGTAACCAGCCCGATCCTTATTCTAACTCCGGTAACCAGCCCGATCAATTTCAAGACCAACTCCATTCCTACGACAATCAAAGATCTTCAAGACCCATATGTAAGCAGGTCTGTTCTATATTGCACAATAAATCCAGTGACAGTTCTAAACCAGAGAAGGATATCAAAGCCTCCAGAGTAAAAGAACTTCTTAACTTACTTCAAAATCATATCTTTGATGATCCACAGAAACTCGATTCCTTTCAACTTCCATCTGCACGTTGCCATGCGAAGCGAAACGAATACGATAAAATTAATCTCTGCGCTACAGCGAAATGCGCGTCAGCAAGAAAGAAATATAAATCCGAGTACCCTCGCGATAACAGATACCCCTACCAGATTAAACGAGCGAAATACGAAACCTCTGGTCGGCAAAATCTCCTTCGACCACCGGAAGATATAGAACAGGTATTCCTACTCAAAGAACCCTGCAAGGGCAAATTCGATGCGCAATATACGGGTCCTCACGAAATTTGCGACATCTTAGACTCAAACAATGTGAAAATTAAAGTAGGGAACCATTTTAAGATTGTACATGCAAACAAACTCAAGCGTGCGCCGAATAATCCAACGCAAACCCCGCGTCAGCGAAACGTGACACTCATCTGGAAGAAGATAAGACAAGACAAAAGTGTTAGTGAACAAAGTGATTCCCCACCCACCCTAAACCCCGAGAAAAGACAGTCGAAAAATGAACATTGCGATTACGACTTGTCGGACATTACAAAACCAGCCCCAGCCCCACGTGCCGACACCGACAACATTTCAGTGCGACCAGTGTTTCGTACAAATATAGGAAATACTCGCCGAGAACTGTGCTCCCTGCGCGGAGTACCTCCGGACGATGCGTCGCATGAATGAGTGTGTGATCAAGTGTTGAGCGAGAAATTTCTTCCTTGTAAGAAATTTCTTTTCCGCGTTGGGAGGTGTTACGTCGTCGATGTACGACGTTGGCCTTGTACACACACTATGTATACAAGGTCTGATCTGCATAAGATCCATACACCGTCCCCTAGACATAAGAGCATAATATTAAGATCTCATTATTGTATTGTTCTAATCCTTATCTCCGTCTCTACCCATCACCATAACTTCACCTTGATCAACACCTTACCTCAGTTTCAACCCATCACCACGACACATAATGCAATAAAGTATTGCATCACTCTGGAAGCATCTAGAAGCTTCTAGAAACGTCGAGAAGTCCAAAGACTGCTGCATCAGCAGTCCCACGCTCGTAGAGGGCAATAGGACAGCCACGAGACTGCAGCGTCAGCAGAAATGCACGTGCAGTCCCCGGGAGCGAAGACGCTGCTGCGTCAGCGGTTCTCCCACTCCGACGACTCAAGAACAAAGAGACTGCAGCGTCAGCTATCCCCACTCCGACCGAAGGAGGCAAGGCAGAGCGGACGCTTGCATCAGTCCGCCTTCAGCCAGCGACTCGCACAGACGTGCCTACCTGGCCTCAGCCGCCAGTCCGGCTTCTTCCGACTTCAAGAGCAGACGTGTTCAGTCTAGCTCCGCGATAGTGAAGTGTGTCGATCCTTCACTCCTAATTCCAATTCCAATTCCAACTCTAACTCAACTCAACTCAAGTCCTAATTCTCATACGTTATTCCTATAACATATTACAATATCCATTATTCATTAATCCAATTACTACTCCTATTATAATATTACTTACATATTGTATACCAGTGTACTTACCAGTTCTTATTTAATATATCGTTGTTATACCAGTGCTTCGATCTTGTTATTCTTGTGTTAGTTCAACACCATCTTCCAATTCAGTTCTTGCATAGAATATATTAAACTCGTGACATATCCGGACTTGGTCTAAAGTGCGCAGTGGAAACGCTGAGCCGCCAATAAGGAATTTGAAGCGAGTCACAGAGAAGTTCTCGTGCCACGTCTAGAATTGGTCTAAAGAGCGCAGTGGAAACGCTGAGCCGCCACTATAGACGTGAAGCGAGTTAACTACCTAAAAGGTTAATAACAAATGGAGTTTCATTTTCATTATATTATTAATATTCCATCATTACTATTCCTTACCCATGCGACGCCCACGTCGAGCGGGACGCAAGTATCAACTTGCTAAATTGAGACGCGCGTTGAGAAATAAAGCGGTGCTCGATCAAATCATTGCCACTACCGAGTGGACCGAACTTCTGGGAACCACCGAGCACATTCCGTGTGACGCGTCCGATTACGTTTCTGTATACGGTTGCCCTTGCAACCCTCCTAAAGAGGTCAACCACGCGGACCTCTCGCGAGCTCCGACGCCAGTTCTGCATCCGGTCGATTGTCCAGAGGTGATCGACATAGCCGATGACGACGACAGCCAAGACACGATCATCGTTCCCAGGGTCCGTTGCCGAATCATCAGTGACGTTCCTCTGCCAACTCATCAACGTGTCGTCTTGCGGCCGGCATCCAAGGCCACTAATGTCGTCCCGAACCGAGCAGCAGCAACTCTGCCAGATCTTCCCCACCTCGAGGACATCTGTATAGAAGACCCGATGTACGACACCTACTGCCAGTACCGCCAGTTCCTACTGCAACACTACTATTAGGCGTTAATACAGCATTGCGGTGAGTCGTATAATGTCTTGTATAATTGCTGAATCCTGTAAACTCACCGTTCTCGTTGCATCCTCTCGCGTGCGATTCTTGTCGGGACACTTCTTGTAACCGCGTCGGACGTTCTTTTCTTGACTGCATCCATAGCAATATCGGTTGTCCTAGTGCATATGACAGCCCGCGGCTGTCTCGGCACGAAAGACCACTCCTCATTTTAATCTTCATATCTCAACCGTCCGTCTGTCACTGTTCTCTTTTCTCTCTCCTGGTACCTGTAACAAAAACACAGTGACGGACGTGACAAATTTGGCGCAGTCGGTAGGACAACGAAGTGGTCGCCGATATTTGCATTAATAAGCCCCGACGCGTGTCAGTGCGAAGTTCACATTTCTTAAATCCCATTTATATCTTTCAAAATGTCTCGCCCAATCACGCGATCTCAAAAGGATCTCCGAGCAGATCCTAACGCAGACCTTCCTCCAATGACCGAGGAAGAGTTACTCCTTTATGCGCAAGACCTCGCCCGTAGAGAGCAATATCTCAAAGAGGAAACTGATTTTATTGCCAAATTACGTCTTAAATATGAAGAAGACGCACAAAACCAAAAGAATATGCTCGACGAAATACGAAAAGAGCTTCATAACATCCAAATCACGAGTCAAACCCTACGTCAACAATCGCCTACACCAGGCCCTAGTAACGTCTCTAATATGCGGGAACCTTCACCGCCAGAGCCACGCGAAATCCCACAGTATGAACCTACTGGCAATTTCGCTCTAAAACAAGCCGCCGAGCTTGTCCCTAGATTCGACGGAACTTCGTCTTCCGTCCTACAATTCATACGTGCATGCAAACGCGCGCGTGACACCGTACCGGCCACTGCAGAGCGTGCCCTCACAAAATTGCTCTGCAATAAACTCCACGATCGTGCTTATGCCGCTATAGAAGGCCAGCACATATTCACAATTTCTGCACTATGCGAGAAATTACGAACAGTACTGGGCCCATACAAATTCGTTGACCAGTACCGTGGCGATCTCGCGAGTGTACTCCAAGCTCCAAACGAGCACATCTTAGACTTCATCAATCGCGTTAAAGACCTTCGAACCGCGATTCAAGATGCCACAGATATTGGCCTCGATTACGAAGAACTAGATCGCTTCGTAGTAGATTGTTTTCTACGAGGTCTCCTTCCTCAGCTTCGTGCCGAAGTGCTTCATTGCCCTTCGCGAAATCCTGCCACTGTTTTCGAAGCAGCCATCTCTGCTTACAGGCAGTATGAGTCAGACCAGACTCGTCGACGAGAACTGATCCGCGAAGAAAAACGAGTCAGCTTCTCTGATAACCGGCCGTATCGCCAGCGTTCCACGTACGAGTCCGCTCGTGACATTCCAGAGCGAACTCAAGAACGCCGCGATAACAGACCGGACTCGTCTCAGCAGTCCTCGAGAAACTCAAACCGGGACTCTTATCGCTCCCCGACGCCGCAACGGCGATGGGAAAATAATCCTCGCGACCAAAACACGTACCGCGATGGTCGCACAGATCGCCCCTCAAGCCCTAACAAATTTTGCAACTATTGCAAAGTCCCCGGGCACGATATTCACGAGTGCCGTAAGCGCGCTTTTAATAATAATAGGAGGTCGGGAAACGAGTCCGGCCTCCCGACCGAAGCCAACCCAAGGCGGGAGGCCGCATCTTCAACTCAAACTACAGCCCGTACCCAAACAGCTATCCGGACGAACGACCAGTCCGACGATTCGTCTCAGCAGTAAATCTTGCTGCAGACTCACCAATTCCGCGCGTAAAAATCTCCGCCCCTCAATTACAAAAGAAGTGTGAATTTTTGTTAGACACGGGTTCGGAGATCAATTTAATTCGTGCGTCAAGTCTAGAACCAAATCTACCTATAGATCATACGAACACTATAGAAGTCCAAGGAATAACCGAGGGATCCATTCCAACTCTCGGTCAAATTAAAATACACTTACAGGGTCAAAACCCTATCGAATTTCATGTCTTGGAAGAAAACTTCCCAATTAACATCGACGGAATCCTCGGTTCTCCCTTCTTCAGAACAGGAGCCGAGATCTCCTTTGCGAATGAATACATAACGATAGGAAACATTCGGGTTCCCTTCTCGAACCCTTGCGCGCCCACGGCTGAGCCTCGCGATAAATTGGCAGCAGAGGTTATTTCAATGCCTTCGTCTATGACCAACGATCTCGTTAAAACTCCAGCCGCCAAGCGTGAGGAACATTCGGCAAGGAACGTTCGAGTGTCTTCCTCAAATCCTCGTGCACCCGCGGTCAGACCTTGCAGAGCCCCGGTGACGGAGGTTATTTCAATGCCTCCTCGGGATTCAATCGAGTACTCCCTAGAGAAAAACGCCGTGAAAAGCCGGCCGGAATCGAAGGAGACTCGAGAGATATCGGAGTACACTGCGAGAAGTCGGATCGTGGAGCGTGAGGATCGAGTCCGAACAAAGACTCCTCTGAAATCCGAAGAATTCGTCCTCGAACCTCGTACCGTTGCGTGTATAGCGGTCGACGTCGAAGGACCTAAACAGGGATATATCCGCCGTGTTAATGTAGCGCCGGATGTATTCCTGGGTGACTGCGTTGTCACCAATCGTAAAGGCAAAGCGAGCCTCCGGTGTTTTAACACCTCGTCGGAAAGAGTTTCATTTCGATTGCCCCCATTGGAGATGGCAGAAATCGAGTCGTACTCTTCCGACCTTTCTAATTCCGGGTACTATCCCGACGCATTCGGTAACCATCCCGACCTTTCTAATTCCGGGTACTATCCCGACGCATTCGGTAACCATCCCGACCTTACTAATTCCGGGAACCATCCCGACGCATTCGGTAACCAGCCCGATTCTTATACTAACTCCGGTAACCAGCCCGATTCTTATTCTAACTCCGGTAACCAGCCCGATTCTTATTCTAACTCCGGTAACCAGCCCGATCTTTATACTAACTCCGGTAACCAGCCCGACTTTTATACTAACTCCGGTAACCAGCCCGATCAATTCCAAGACCAACTCCATTCCTACGACAATCAAAGATTTTCAAGACCCATATGTAAGCAGGTCTGTTCTATATTGCACAATAAATCCAGCGACAGTTCTAAACCAGAGAAGGATATCAAAGCCTCCAAAGTAAAAGAACTTCATAACTTACTTCAAAATCATATCTTTGATGATCCACAGAAACTCGATTCCTTTCAACTTCCATCTGCACGTTGCCATGCGAAGCGAAACAAATACGATAAAATTAATCTCTGCGCTACAGCGAAATACGCGTCAGCAAGAAAGAAATATAAATCCGAGTACCCTCGCGATAACGGATACCCCTACCAGATCAAACGAGCGAAATACGAAACCTCTGGTCGGCAAAATCTCCTTCCATCACTGGAAGATCAGCATATCACATCGCAACACCGCTCCTCCGAAGCAGCAATCGCCTCAGAAGACCGTCAGTCCTTAGACACACACGAAACTGTAATCATGCAGCCGATCCAAGTTGCCATCTTACTCTCTATAGCCACGCGAGTGTACACCCTCATCGGATACGATTGTGGAGGATCTACACTGAACACGACAACGTTCTCCATCATCGATATTCCTGATTGCGAGCCTGAAGAAATCAAGCCCACGGAGGACTCAGTAAAAATCCAATTGCTACAACTAGCAGAGTTTACTCAGACGAGAGTAATCCAGTGCCACATAGAAATCGACCGCACGATATTCTATTGTGGCATGCACTCACATGTTTCCATCGTCACTAACGGACGACAGGAATATTTACTGGCAACCACCAGTGAAACCTGTTTCGAGTTGCAGAAGACCGGAACAATCCTCATCACTCCGACCGCCCAGGTCACGGGAGTCCAGCCCAATTCTACTACATCCCGCAGCCTCACATTGGCGGGAGAACCTCAAAGCAACGGGTCAATCGAGAGATCCCACCACGTCTTAGCAGAGTACCTGAAGCAATACGTCCACAAGAACAACTGGGACAAATGGGTCGATTTGGCAATGTTTAGTTACAATACGAGTGTCCACGAGGGCACAGATTTCACGCCGCACGAGTTAGTATTCGGCTCTTTGGCACGAGTCCCATCCGCCGATTCCTACTCCTACGAATGCGAAAACGACTCCTATACCCACTACCTCTCCCAATTGCAAAGAAAGATAACTGAAACCCAGATTCGCGCGCGCGGAAACTTAGTCTCCGCGAAAAGAAAATCAAAATCATACTACGACAGAAGAATTAACCCGGTAGAATTCAAGGTGGGAGAACAGGTATTCCTACTCAAAGAACCCTGCAAGGGCAAATTCGATGCGCAATATACGGGTCCTCACGAAATTTGCGACATCCTAGACTCAAACAATATAAAAATCAAAGTAGGGAACCATTTTAAGATTGTACATGCAAACAAACTCAAGCGTGCGCCGAATAATCCAACGCAAACCCCGCGTCAGCGAAACGTGACACTCATCTGGACGCAGATCAGGAAAGACAAAAGTGAAAGTGTTAGTGAACAAAGTGATTCCCCACCCACCCTAAACCCCGAGAAAAGACAGTCGAAAAATGAACATTGCGAATACGACTTGTCGGACATTACAAAACCAGCCCCAGCCCCACGTGCCGACACCGACAACATTTCAGTGCGACCAGTGTTTCGTACAAATATAGGAAATACTCGCCGAGAACTGTGCTCCCTGCGCGGAGTACCCCCGGACGATGCGTCGCATGAATGAGTGTGAGATCGAGTGTTGAGCGAGAAATTTCTTCCTTGTCAGAAATTTCTTTTCCGCGTTGGGAGGTGTTACGTCGTCCGATGTACGACGTTGGCCTTGTACACACACTATGTATACAAGGTCTGATCTGCATAAGATCCATACACCGTCCCCTAGACATAAGAGCATAGTATTAAGATCTCATTATTGTATTGTTCTAATCCTTATCTCCGTCTCTACTGTTACGTCACGCCCCACGTCCTAGGCAAAGAAGATGACCCCAGGAGGCGGCACGTGGAATTGAAGAGGAAACGGTCTTTTACGCCAAGACAGCCAGACGGGCAGTCATATGCGCTAGGACACCGATAGTCATTTGGAAAACCGGCACCCGTTTGCAGTCAACGCGGATGGCGATACTTATACGTTAACGCAACGAACGCGGTGAGTTGACATGGGGTAAAGATGGATACAAGATACTGATTCTCACCAGTTTGTTGTTACGCCTTAATAATACTGTCGCAGGAGTTGTTTCCTCTGCGCTGCGTAGACCTCGTACTGTGGGTCCTTGATGCAAGTATCTTCCAGGCGAGGAAGATTGGGAAGACGCAACGTAATACGTTGACGTGGTGACAGGAACGTGCTGTTGGTGATGACGCAACGAGGACGTGGCAGGATCACTGTGTCCTGGCTATCGTCGTCGTCAGAGATGTCTATGGGATCGATGATCTCATAGCGGGCAGCTGGTGTAACGTTGACAGGCGTGGAACGCGAGAGATCCGCGTGGTTGATCTCTGTGTTCGGAATCGGACGGCACGGACAACCGTATACCGATACGTAATCTGACGCGTCACACTCGATATTCTCGGTCGTGACGTGTTCGACGCATGAGGAGAGAGGAGCGAAAGGAACTTGGTTTAACAACTCCTTCTCAAGAAATCCTTTATAGGAATTTTGTCTATGTTCTGAATGAAAAGGGAAAATTGGCCAGGGGTTCCCCGGAGGCGCTGGCCAGCGGTATTCCACCTGTGACTTTAATAAAATATAGTTATTGAAAAGGTCCGCTCGTTCATTGACACTACCCAAGCGGAGCGGACGAACTGGCCTCCAAGCCGGGTCACTGTGTAACGAACGAGGGCACTGTTAGAACTGTCACTATAGATCTAGCACTGCACGTATTCCTTGTGTGAACTGTCACTTGATGGAGACTTGATCGAACACTTGACCGAGAAAACACTTGAACGATCAAAATGTCGCTTGCAGACGTATTGTCTCGGCGGAGCTGTAAGCTTCTCCCTTTGTGACCGAGTTTCAATACTCTACAAGTGCACGATAAACGAAGATATAGTTTGAATATCGGAGAGAAATAGGTCACTGAATTGATTGAATTGTAAGAGAAGTCACTCGCGAAGTTCTGGTAAAATAAGATATATTATAATAATAACTTGGTTACACTTGGTTACAATTGTATTAATATAAATGTGAATATGAATTAAATGAATTAATTGCGTAGGAGTTAGTAAATGAATTAGTATTGGAATAGAGACTGCGTTGAGTCGGAATTGGTATTGAGTTTGAATTAGAATTGGAATTAGATTTGGAATTGGAATTGTAGAACAAACGTCGATGAACGTCGAAGCGCGAATTAGAAGAGCGCAGGTCGACACGTCTGCTCACTTCGCTGGCTTGGGCCAGACTGACTGATGTCGTTGTGTGAGAATGGAGTGAGCGCAGACCGACACGTCCGCTCACTCCGCTGGCTAGCACCAGACTGATGCAAGAGGCAGCTCTGCGTAGCCTCCTTCGCTCGGAGTGGGGGTTGCTGACGCTGCAGTCCCTTTGTCCTCGCTCGTCGGAGTGGTGACGGGTGCAAGACTGCTGACGTTGCAGTCTCTTTGTCCTCGCTCTCGACAGAGTGGTGACGCGTGCAAGACTGCTGACGTTGCGATCTCTTTGTTCTCGAGGTGGCGTTTACTCGAGCGGAGTTGAGGATTTGAACAAGTTATAAGTGTAGATGAGGGTTTGAACAAGTGTTAGGTAAGATTGAGAGTTTGGAGTGGTGGTTGGGTTTAGAACAATTGGGAGAGTCGAGATTTAAGTAGTGATGGGTATTAGAACAAGTTTAGGAAAAGTCGTGGGTGAAGTAGTGATGGGTTTAGGATGTATTAGAATTAGAACAAGAGTTTGATAGCGATGGGTTTAAGAGGTATTATGTACTTAATATTTAATCTTAGCCTAGAATCGAGGTACGGTCCTCGATTCGACCAACGTCGGAGGTCGTCCGACGTAACACCTCCCTCGCCGGAGAAGAGATTTCTCGGAGTGAAATCTCTCGGTCCGAGGTTGTGTTCGGTGAACGCTCGCATTACAATTTTTGGTTTTGAGACGCATCGTTAGTGAGCGATCCGCGCAGGGAGCTCAGTTCTCGGCGCACGTTGACTGTATTAACAGTACGAAACACTGGATGCACTGAGATGTTGTCTGATTCTGCGCGAGGAGTTGGGGTAGGTTTCGCAATGTCCGACAGTCTATAATCGCAATGTTCATTATCTGACTGTCTTTTATTGGGGTCTTGGGAGGGAATGGGCTCACTTATGTCATTTTCACTTTCACTTTTGTGAGTTATTCCGTGTCCGTATCCTCGTCTGGGCTGTCGGAAACGTGGTCGGGGTCGTCATGTTGTATGGCCCATCTTGAAGCCAGTATCTGTCCGCATGGAATGCAGTTCAACACAGGTGTTTCCCTGCACATCTTCTCACCGCAGTTGTTGCAGTTATTCATTATACTGATCATCCTTTGATGCCTCCAACGTTCTGTGTGCTCGATGGTTGTTGTCAGGCTGCAATCATAGCATAATTCCCTACCATCGCATGCGACCATGATTACGCCATTGTAGCAAGTTAAGTTGCGGTAGCGTGATGTGTAACGGTTCGCCTTCTGCGTGGCTGTACGTCTTTTGTGCACTGGTCCACACATCTTGTTGTTGTAGGAGGCTGAGACTGCGACGCGAGTTGGACGCTGTACTGGCGGGAAATGACGACATTCAGAAGAAACTCCGAGTTGCTGGGCCCTTTGTCTGCTATCATATTTCTCGGGAAGAGTGGGGGTTATCTCGAATGGGTAAGTTTCTCTTCTAATCTTCGGCTTGACGAATGCTACGGATGTGATAGCTACGTTTCGCTGACGCGCGTTTTGTGTCGGATTACTCGAGGCGCGCTTGAGTTTGTTTGCGTGTACGATTTTGTAATGGTTACCTATTCTTATTTTTACGTTGTTTGCACCTATTAGTTCGCAAATTTCGTGTGGCCCTGTATATTGTTCGTCAAATTTGTTTTTACAAGGTTCCTTTAATAGGAATACTTGTTCTCCTACCTTGAACTGGACGGGGTTGATTCTTCTATCGTAATAAGTCTTAGACTTTTCCTTCGCGGAAATTAGGTTGTCGCGCGCGCGGGCTTGTGTTTCGCTAATTTTCCTGTGGAGGTCAAAGAGATAGTGGGAGTAGGATTCGTTTTCCAGTTCATAAGGATAGGAGTCGGCGGAAGGAACGCGTGCTAGTGAACCGAAAACCAATTCGTGTGGAGTGAAATTCGTTCCTTCATGGACGCTCGTGTTATAGCTGAACATGGCTAGGTTGATCCATTTGTCCCAATTGGTTTTATGAACATATTGTTTTAGATATTCTGTTAGGACGTGGTGGGATCTCTCTATAGAGCCATTGCTTTGCGGGTGAAATGCTGTTGTTTGCAGACGGGTAATTCGGAAACGTCTGGCGACGGCCTTCATGAGGGAGCTTGTAAAATTCGTCCCTTGATCCGTCAAGATGGCTTTGGGTGTTCCAAAACGGCAGATCCAGTAATTGACGAATGCGTCGGCAGTACTAATGGCGTCGGCTGATTTGAGTGGAGCGGCGACCGAGTATTTCGTCAATAGGTCCTGCATGGTGAGAACATATGTGTTTTCATCCGTGGTTGTAGGCAGGGGGCCTACAATGTCTATTGAAACCTTGTCAAATGCCCGGTTGGGTGTGTCTGTGATTGTCATGGGTAAACGCGTTTTTACCCTCGTTAGCTTGTTACGTTGGCAGCTTAAACAATCGTTGATGAAGCTTGCCACTTCGGTCTTCATCCCGTTCCACCAGTATCTCTCCCGTATTCTCTTGAGAGTTTTGGTAATTCCTTTGTGGCCGGCATACGCGGACACATGATTTTCCCTAATAATATCTGTCCTTCTGTCTTCGGCCGGGATCTGAATTTCATTGCTGCAAAGGAATATGTGTACGTGGGTGTCCTCGAACGTTTCAACGAGGAGGTTTGAGACGTATTCCATGGAGAGGTGGTCGATGTAGGTTTTGGAAATAGAAAACGACGTTATTCCAAGCTCGTTGATAGCATCGAACAAGGTTCGAAGACATTCTTTCAGGTCTTCTTCTGAGACCTCATGTAATGGGGTTGGCTTGATCGGTATTTGAATTAATGTATGTCCACCGTATTTGCTGACTCGTGCCCTAAACAGAGTCAGGTCCTGAGCGTTGGCCAATTTCCCTAGTCTATTGAGATCCATGGCCCCCGTATCGATTGGTTGACCATCCAACGTTGAAAAACAGACCAGGTTGTCATTTCTCATGATTAACCGGTCGCGTGTGTAAGTGACTATCCTCTGTCCTCCTGGTACAACTCCCTCTCCTTCCTCTCCTTCCTCTCCTTCCTCTTCTTCTTCTTCTTCTTCTCCTTCTTCTCCTTCCGAAGGTAAGCTTTCTTCTCTCTCATCCATCCAGTTGGGTCCCGTTGGTTGGGGAATTAGGCTGGGGACGACGGTTAAGATGTCCTCCAGTCCTGTTATGAGTGGCTCCTCTTGACTGGAGGCGGGTACTAGGGGTGATGATACCAAAAGGCTGTCGTCATCTGAACTCGCCTCAGGGCGTGGTGACGTTTTCGATGGTGGTCCAGATGTTGAGTTTGTCGATGATTTCCTCTTCCTCGGGGGAATTGACTGAGGCGGTGGCATAAGATGTGAGTCGGCCCATCTCCTTCGGCGGGTATCGAAGAGAGGGGTTCCTGGGTCTGATAACGGTGCTCTTGGCGGCGATGCGCCTCCAGGGGTGCTCCATGAGAGGGGCAACGCCACTGGGTTTCGAGAGAGGGCATCCGCATTAGAATTCGCCTTACCGGGCTTGTAAATAACTTGATATTCAAATTCCGCTAACTTCAATCGCCACCTGAGGAGGCGTGACGTAGGATCCTTCACTGATGTCATCCATACCAGTGGCTTATGATCCGTAACGAGTGTGAATCTTCTACCATAGATGTACGGACGGAAGTATTGTACGGCGAATATTATTGCTAGGCATTCTTTCTCTATTGTAGAGTAATTCAACTCGGCACCGTGCAGGATACGTGAGGCGTATGCAACGGGGCGATCTTTACCTATCTCACCCTGGCTTAGCACAGCGCCAATTGCATATCCAGAAGCGTCACATGTGACGTCAAATGGCTCCTCGAAATTGGGATATTGCAATACGGGTTCTGTGCATAACGCTTGTCGTAAAGTTTCAAAGGCTTCTTCTTGCTTTGGTCCCCACACGAATTTGTTTTCCTTGGTGAGGAGTTGGGTGAGGGGTTTGGAAATTTTAGCGAAACCTTCTATAAACCTACGGTAATACCCTGCTAGGCCCAAAAATTCGCGGACATTTTTCGCGTTTCTGGGTCGAGGAAAGTTCTGGACGGCGTTAATTTTTTGTGGGCATGGCTTAACGCCGTCTTTGCTAATTTGATGTTCCAGGTATGCCACTTCCTTGTGGAGGAAGCCGCATTTCGAGGGCTGTAGCTTGAGGTTGGCGTTGCGTAATCGCTGGGCCAATTTATTGAATTTAGCTTTATGTTCCTCTAATGATCGCGCGTAGACTACAATATCGTCTAAATACACGAAGAGTTCGTTGCCTTGTAGGCCAGAAAGGATAGTGTCCATTAATCTCTGGAAGGTGGCTGGCGCGTTTCTGAGGCCGAAAGGCATTCTATTAAATTCGTAATGCCCGAAGGGGGTGGAGAAAGCGGTCTTTGCGGCGTCCTCCTTTTCCATTCCTATCTGATGAAAACCGCTGGCCAAATCGAATACGCTAAAGTATGTCGCGCTGCCCAGCTGATCTAGGATTTCGTTAATGCTGGGCAGAGGGTATGCGTCGGCCACCGATTTTTCGTTTAGTGCGCGGTAGTCGATCACCATGCGCCATTTTTTATTGCCGTTAGCATCCGCCTTCTTCGGGACAATCCACAAGGGGGAATTGTAGGGAGAGTTAGACGGGACGACTATGTCGTTTTGTAATAGTTCAAACATTTGCTTGTTAATCTCCTCCTTGTGGATTGGCGGATAACGGTATTGCTTCGTGTGTACGGGGATCTCATCCGTTGTGGGGATCTTATGGGTGACCGCGTTTGTCTTCCCCAGGCGATCCCCTTGGAGGTGGAAGAGGTCGTTATTTTCTTCCAATAAAGATTTGACATGAGCCGTCTCATCTTGGTTGAGGTGGCTCATGGGAATAGTGTCCATTAGCTCCTTCATGCGAGCTTTATGGGGATTTGTAATAGAATAAACCCTCTTGGGTTTGGAACGATCGGGCTGGTTACCGGAGTTAGAATTGTCGGGATGGTTACCGAATGCGTCGGGATGGTTACCGGAATTAGAAAGGTCGGGATGGTTACCGAATGCGTCGGGATGGTTACCGGAATTAGAAAGGTCGGGATGGTTACCGAATACGTCGGGATGGTTACCGGAATTAGAAAGGTCGGGATGGTTACCGAATACGTCGGGATGGTTACCGGAATTAGAAAGGTCGGGATGGTTACCGAATGCGTCGGGATAGTGCCCGGAATTAGTTGAATAACGCTCGATCTCTTCCACCTCTAACACGGGTAATCGGAATGAGATCGGACGCGGAGATGTGTTGAAACATCTGAGGCTCGCTTTGCCTCCGCGATTAGTGACTACACAGTCACCGAGGAATACATCCGGCGCTACGCTGACGCGGCGGATATATCCCTGTTTCGGGCCCTGTACGCTGACTGCAATGCAGGCGGCTGTTCGGGGCTCAACGGCAAACTCATTAGAGTCTGCTGCAGTCCTTGATTCGGACTGTTGATTTAGATTTTTGCGCTTATCGACCGGTTCCTCTACGATATTATTCGATGTGATACGAATCTCTCCCGGTTGCACCCGACGTTTTGAGAGAGGGAATGTTTCTTCCTCTGTCCTTGCGGCGTGCTTTTCAAGAGAGACCTCCGTTTTCGGAGAAGGCATTGAAATAACCCTCGTCATTGAACTATCGCGGGGCTCAGTCGGCAGTGCGCGTGAATTAGAGAACGGAATAGAAATGTTTCCGATTAAAACAAATTGCCTTGCAAAGGAAATCTCAGCTCCTCCTATAAAGAAGGGCGAGCCGAGAATTCCGTTAACACTGACTGGAAAATCGTCCCCGAGCACGTGGAATTTGACAGGGATTGTCCCTTGAATGAATATAACGACTTCGCCGAGTGTTACTATGGAACCCTCGGTTATTCCATGAACTTCGATCGTGCTCGTGGGATCAATGGTTATCCCAGGTTTTAAACTAGACGCGCGTATCAAATTGACTTCCGAGCCCGTGTCTAATAAGAACTCACTTTTCTCGCGAAGCTGAGGGGCGGAGATTTGTACGCGCGGGATCGGCGAGTCTACTGCGAGGTTAACTGCAGAGACGAATCGTCGATCTGGTCTTCGGGGAGCTCGTTCGTTCGAACGGCGGTCTGCGTGAATGTTTGGTTGCGCTTTGTTGGGGCGGCCTCCCGCTGTTGATTCGTTCCTGTCGGGAGGCCTGACTCGTTTCCCGAGCGCAGGTTATTGTTATAGGCTCTTTTTCGACATTCGTGAATGTCATGCCCGGGAGTTTTGCAATAGTTGCAAAACTTGCGGGGCTCTCCCGAACGTCTGTCGCGATTTGAATTCGGGTCCCGGTTTTCGCGCTGCGGGTTTTGTTCGCGAGGGGTTTCGGATCGCCACTGCGGAGTTGGAGAACGATAAGAGTCGCGGTTCGAGTTTCTCCACGAGTCTCGACGTTGGTCGGACCCGTTATCGCGACGCTCATCCGGTCTGTTGTCGCGACGTTCAGGGATGCGTTCGCGAGAATTGAAATTGTCAGAAGAGCGTGGGCGATAGGAGCTTCTGTTATCTGAGAAGCTTACCTTGCGGGAATCGTCACGATTAGATTCGCGACGACGGTTTTGATACAGCTCATATTGCTTATATGCAGAGATGGCTGCTTCGAAGATCTCTGCCGAATTCTGAGAACGGCAATGCAAAACTTCGCTGCGAAGTTGTGGGAGTAGACCGCGAAGGAAGCACTCGACTGTGAAACGATCGATTTCTCTGTAGTCGTAATGTCCTTCGGTAGAATCGCTGATGGCGGTTCGTAAATCTTTGACTCGATTTATGAAGTCAAGAATATGCTCATTGTTGCCCTGGGCTATGCTTGCCAATTCGCCACGGTACTGGTCCACGAATTTGTAGGGTCCCAGTACTGTTCGTAGCTTATCGCAAAGTTGTGAGATCGTACGTATGTTTTCGCCTTCAATGGCAGCGTACGCACGATCGGAAAGTTTATTGCAGATTAGTTTAGTAAGGGCACGTTCTATGGATTCGGGGATAGAATCACGCGCGCGTTTGCAGGCGCGGATGAATTTTAGGACGGGAATCGATGTTCCGTCGAATTTGGGTACGAGTTCTGCGGCTTGTTTCAACGCGAAATTTCCTGTTGGCTCATATTGCGGGGTTTCGCGTGGCTCTGATAATGAAGGTTCTCGCGTGTTAGAGACGTTACTGGGGCCTGGTGTAGGCGCTTGGTGACGTAAGTTTTGGTTCAAGGCTTGAATATTGTGGAGCTCTTTGTGTATTTCATCGAGCATGTTATTTTGATTCTGTGCGTCTTCTTCATATTTAAGACGCAATTTAGCAATGAATTCGGTTTGCTCTTTTAAATATTCCTCTTTACGGGCGAGATCTTGCGCGTAAAGAAGTAGCTCTTCCTCGGTTGGCGGAGGAAGGTCTTGATTAGGATCCGCTCGGGGATCCGTTTGGGATCGTGTGATTGGGCGAGACATTTTGCGATATTAGTGTGAATTCTTACTCGACACACGATATAGAGAACAAATGTCAGACGTACGAAAACAATTTGTTAATGGTTCAACTACCGGCGACCGTTTTCGTGTCCTACCGACTGCGCCAAATTTTGTTACGTCACGCCCCACGTCCTAGGCAAAGAAGATGACCCCAGGAGGCGGCACGTGGAATTGAAGAGGAAACGGTCTTTTACGCCAAGACAGCCAGACGGGCAGTCATATGCGCTAGGACACCGATAGTCATTTGGAAAACCGGCACCCGTTTGCAGTCAACGCGGATGGCGATACTTATACGTTAACGCAACGAACGCGGTGAGTTGACATGGGGTAAAGATGGATACAAGATACTGATTCTCACCAGTTTGTTGTTACGCCTTAATAATACTGTCGCAGGAGTTGTTTCCTCTGCGCTGCGTAGACCTCGTACTGTGGGTCCTTGATGCAAGTATCTTCCAGGCGAGGAAGATTGGGAAGACGCAACGTAATACGTTGACGTGGTGACAGGAACGTGCTGTTGGTGATGACGCAACGAGGACGTGGCAGGATCACTGTGTCCTGGCTATCGTCGTCGTCAGAGATGTCTATGGGATCGATGATCTCATAGCGGGCAGCTGGTGTAACGTTGACAGGCGTGGAACGCGAGAGATCCGCGTGGTTGATCTCTGTGTTCGGAATCGGACGGCACGGACAACCGTATACCGATACGTAATCTGACGCGTCACACTCGATATTCTCGGTCGTGACGTGTTCGACGCATGAGGAGAGAGGAGCGAAAGGAACTTGGTTTAACAACTCCTTCTCAAGAAATCCTTTATAGGAATTTTGTCTATGTTCTGAATGAAAAGGGAAAATTGGCCAGGGGTTCCCCGGAGGCGCTGGCCAGCGGTATTCCACCTGTGACTTTAATAAAATATAGTTATTGAAAAGGTCCGCTCGTTCATTGACACTACCCAAGCGGAGCGGACGAACTGGCCTCCAAGCCGGGTCACTGTGTAACGAACGAGGGCACTGTTAGAACTGTCACTATAGATCTAGCACTGCACGTATTCCTTGTGTGAACTGTCACTTGATGGAGACTTGATCGAACACTTGACCGAGAAAACACTTGACCGATCAAAATGTCGCTTGCAGACGTATTGTCTCGGCGGAGCTGTAAGCTTCTCCCTTTGTGACCGAGTTTCAATACTCTACAAGTGCACGATAAACGAAGATATAGTTTGAATATCGGAGAGAAATAGGTCACTGAATTGATTGAATTGTAAGAGAAGTCACTCGCGAAGTTCTGGTAAAATAAGATATATTATAATAATAACTTGGTTACACTTGGTTACAATTGTATTAATATAAATGTGAATATGAATTAAATGAATTAATTGCGTAGGAGTTAGTAAATGAATTAGTATTGGAATAGAGACTGCGTTGAGTCGGAATTGGTATTGAGTTTGAATTAGAATTGGAATTAGATTTGGAATTGGAATTGTAGAACAAACGTCGATGAACGTCGAAGCGCGAATTAGAAGAGCGCAGGTCGACACGTCTGCTCACTTCGCTGGCTTGGGCCAGACTGACTGATGTCGTTGTGTGAGAATGGAGTGAGCGCAGACCGACACGTCCGCTCACTCCGCTGGCTAGCACCAGACTGATGCAAGAGGCAGCTCTGCGTAGCCTCCTTCGCTCGGAGTGGGGGTTGCTGACGCTGCAGTCCCTTTGTCCTCGCTCGTCGGAGTGGTGACGGGTGCAAGACTGCTGACGTTGCAGTCTCTTTGTCCTCGCTCTCGACAGAGTGGTGACGCGTGCAAGACTGCTGACGTTGCGATCTCTTTGTTCTCGAGGTGGCGTTTACTCGAGCGGAGTTGAGGATTTGAACAAGTTATAAGTGTAGATGAGGGTTTGAACAAGTGTTAGGTAAGATTGAGAGTTTGGAGTGGTGGTTGGGTTTAGAACAATTGGGAGAGTCGAGATTTAAGTAGTGATGGGTATTAGAACAAGTTTAGGAAAAGTCGTGGGTGAAGTAGTGATGGGTTTAGGATGTATTAGAATTAGAACAAGAGTTTGATAGCGATGGGTTTAAGAGGTATTATGTACTTAATATTTAATCTTAGCCTAGAATCGAGGTACGGTCCTCGAGTCGACCAACGTCGGAGGTCGTCCGACGTAACACTACCCATTACCATAACTTCACCTTGATCAACACCTTACCTCAGTTTCAACCCATCACCACGACACATAATGCAATAAAGTATTGCATCACTCTGGAAGCATCTGGAAGCTTCTAGAAACGTCGAGAAGTCCAAAGACTGCTGCATCAGCAGTCCCACGCTCGTAGAGGGCAATAGGACAGCCACGAGACTGCAGCGTCAGCAGAAATGCACGTGCAGTCCCCGGGAGCGAAGACGCTGCTGCGTCAGCGGTTCTCCCACTCCGACGACTGAAGAACAAAGAGACTGCAGCGTCAGCTATCCCCACTCCGAACGAAGGAGGCAAGGCAGAGCGGACGCTTGCATCAGTCCGCCTTCAGCCAGCGACTCGAACGGTTCGCTCCAAGCGAGCGACTCGCACGGACGTGCCAGTGTTACGTCGTCCGATGTACGACGTTGGCCTTGTACACACACTATGTATACAAGGTCTGATCTGCATAAGATCCACACACCGTCCCCTAGACATAAGAGCATAGTATTAAGATCTCATTATTCTATTGTTCTAATCCTCATCTCCGTCTCTACCCATCACCATAACTTCACCTTGATCAACACCTTACCTCAGTTCCAACCCATCACCACGACACATAATGCAATAAAGTATTGCATCACTCTAGAAGCATCTAGAAGCTTCTAGAAACGTCGAGAAGTCCAAAGACTGCTGCATCAGCAGTCCCACGCTCGTAGAGGGCAATAGGACAGCCACGAGACTGCAGCGTCAGCAGAAATGCACGTGCAGTCCCCGGGAGCGAAGACGCTGCTGCGTCAGCGGTTCTCCCACTCCGACGACTGAAGAACAAAGAGACTGCAGCGTCAGCTATCCCCACTCCGAACGAAGGAGGCAAGGCAGAGCGGACGCTTGCATCAGTCCGCCTTCAGCCAGCGACTCGCACAGACGTGCCTACCTGGCCTCAGAGTCAGTCCGGCTTCAAGAGCAGACGTGTTCAGTCTAGCTCCGCGAAAGTGAAGTGTGTCGATCCTTCACTCCTAATTCCAATTCCAATTCCAACTCTAACTCAACTCAACTCAAGTCCTAATTCTCATACGTTATTCCTATAACATATTACAATATCCATTATTCATTAATCCAATTACTACTCCTATTATAATATTACTTACATATTGTATACCAGTGTACTTACCAGTTCTTATTTAATATATCGTTGTTATACCAGTGCTTCGATCTTGTTATTCTTGTGTTAGTTCAACACCATCTTCCAATTCAGTTCTTGCATAGAATATATTAAACTCGTGACATATCCGGACTTGGTCTAAAGTGCGCAGTGGAAACGCTGAGCCGCCAATAAGGAATTTGAAGCGAGTCACAGAGAAGTTCTCGTGCCACGTCTAGAATTGGTCTAAAGAGCGCAGTGGAAACGCTGAGCCGCCACTATAGACGTGAAGCGAGTTAACTACCTAAAAGGTTAATAACAAATGGAGTTTCATTTTCATTATATTATTAATATTCCATCATTACTATTCCTTACCCATGCGACGCCCACGTCGAGCGGGACGCAAGTATCAACTTGCTAAATTGAGACGCGCGTTGAGAAATAAAGCGGTGCTCGATCAAATCATTGCCACTACCGAGTGGACCGAACTTCTGGGAACCACCGAGCACATTCCGTGTGACGCGTCCGATTACGTTTCTGTATACGGTTGCCCTTGCAACCCTCCTAAAGAGGTCAACCACGCGGACCTCTCGCGAGCTCCGACGCCAGTTCTGCATCCGGTCGATTGTCCAGAGGTGATCGACATAGCCGACGACGACGACAGCCGAGACACGATCATCGTTCCCAGGGTCCGTTGCCAAATCATCAGTGACGTCCCTCTGCCAACTCATCAACGTGTCGTCTTGCGGCCAGCATCCAAGGCCACTAATGTCGTCCCGAACCGAGCAGCAGCAACTCTGCCAGATCTTCCCCACCTCGAGGACATCTGTATAGAAGACCCGATGTACCACACCTACTGCCAGTACCGCCAGTTCCTGCTGCAACACTATTATTAGGCGTTAATACAGCATTGCGGTGAGTCGTATAATGTCTTGTATAATTGCTGAATCCTGTAAACTCACCGTTTTCGTTGCATCACCTCGCGCGTGATTCTTGTCGGACACTTCTTGTAACCGCGTCGGACGTTCTCTTCTTGACTGCATCCATAGCAATATCGGTTGTCCTAGTGCATATGACAGCCCGCGGCTGTCTCGGCACGAAAGACCACTCCTCATTTTAATCATAATATCTCAACCGTCCGTCTGTCACTGTTCTCTTTTCTCTCTCCTGGTACCTGTAACAAAAACACAGTGACGGACGTGACAAATTTGGCGCAGTCGGTAGGACATCGAAGTGGTCGCCGATATTTGCATTAATAAGCTCCGACGCGTGTCAGTACGAAGTCCACATTTCTTAAATCCCATTTATATCTTTCAAAATGTCTCGCCCAATCACGCGATCTCAAAAGGATCTCCGAGCAGATCCTAACGCAGACCTTCCTCCAATGACCGAGGAAGAGTTACTCCTTTATGCGCAAGACCTCGCCCGTAGAGAGCAATATCTCAAAGAAGAAACTGATTTTATTGCCAAATTGCGTCTCAAATATGAAGAAGACGCACAAAACCAAAAGAATATGCTCGACGAAATACGAAAAGAGCTTCATAACATCCAAATCACGAGTCAAAGCCTACGTCAACAATCGCCTACACCAGGCCCTAGTAACGTCTCTAATATGCGGGAACCTTCACCGCCAGAGCCACGCGAAATCCCACAGTATGAACCTACTGGCAATTTCGCTCTAAAACAAGCCGCCGAGCTTGTCCCTAGATTCGACGGAACTTCGTCTTCCGTTCTACAATTCATACGCGCATGCAAACGCGCGCGTGACACCGTACCGGCCACTGCAGAGCGTGCCCTCACAAAATTGCTCTGCAACAAACTCCACGATCGTGCTTATGCCGCTATAGAAGGCCAGCACATATTCACAATTTCTGCACTATGCGAGAAATTACGAACAGTACTGGGCCCATACAAATTCGTTGACCAGTACCGTGGCGATCTCGCGAGTGTACTCCAAGCTCCAAACGAGCACATCTTAGACTTCATCAATCGCGTCAAAGACCTTCGAACCGCGATTCAAGATGCCACAGATATTGGCCTTGATTACGAAGAACTAGATCGCTTCGTAGTTGATTGTTTTCTACGAGGTCTCCTTCCCCAGCTGCGTGCCGAAGTGCTTCATTGCCCTTCGCGAAATCCTGCCACTGTTTTCGAAGCAGCCATCTCTGCTTACAGGCAGTATGAGTCAGACCAGACTCGTCGACGAGAACTGATCCGCGAAGAAAAACGAGTCAGCTTCTCTGATAACCGGCCGTATCGCCAGCGTTCCACGTACGAGTCCGCTCGTGACATTCCAGAGCGAACTCAAGAACGCCGCGATAACAGACCGGACTCGTCTCAGCAGTCCTCGAGAAACTTAAACCGGGACTCTTATCGCTCCCCGACGCCGCAACGGCGATGGGAAAACAATCCTCGCGACCAAAACACGTACCGCAATGGTCGCACAGATCGCCCCTCAAGCCCTAACAAATTTTGCAACTACTGCAAAGTCCCCGGGCACGATATTCACGAGTGCCGTAAGCGCGCTTTTAATAATAATAGGAGGTCGGGAAACGAGTCCGGCCTCCCGACCGAAGCCAACCCAAGGCGGGAGGCCGCATCTTCAACCCAAACTACAGCCCGCACCCAAACAGCTATCCGGACGAACGACCAGTCCGACGATTCGTCTCAGCAGTAAATCTTGCTGCAGACTCACCAATTCCGCGCGTAAAAATCTCCGCCCCTCAATTACAAAAGAAGTGTGAATTTTTGTTGGACACGGGTTCGGAGATCAATTTAATTCGTGCGTCAAGTCTAGAACCAAATCTACCTATAGATCATACGAACACTATAGAAGTCCAAGGAATAACCGAGGGATCCATTCCAACTCTCGGTCAAATTAAAATACACTTACAGGGTCAAAACCCTATTGAATTTCATGTCTTGGAAGAAAACTTCCCAATTAACATCGATGGAATCCTCGGTTCTCCCTTCTTCAGAACAGGAGCCGAGATCTCCTTTGCGAATCAATCCATAACGATAGGAAACATTCGGGTTCCCTTCTCGAACCCTTGCGCGCCCACGGCTGAGCCTCGCGATAAATTGGCAGCAGAGGTTATTTCAATGCCTTCGTCTATGACCAACGATCTCGTTAAAACTCCAGCCGCCAAGCGTGAGGAACATTCGGCAAGGAACGTTCGAGTGTCTTCCTCAAATCCTCGTGCACCCGCGGTCAGACCTTGCAGAGCTCCGGTGACGGAGGTTATTTCAATGCCTCCTCGGGATTCGATCGAGTGCTCCCTAGAGAAAAACGCCGTGAAAAGCCGGCCGGAATCGAAGGAGACTCGAGAGATATCGGAGTACACTGCGAGAAGTCGGATCGTGGAGCGTGAGGATCGAGTCCGAACAAAGACTCCTCCGAAATCCGAAGAATTCGTCCTCGAACCTCGTACCGTTGCGTGCATAGCGGTCGACGTAGAAGGACCTAAACAGGGATATATCCGCCGTGTTAATGTAGCGCCGGATGTATTCCTGGGTGACTGCGTCGTCACCAATCGTAAAGGCAAAGCGAGCCTCCGGTGTTTTAACACCTCGTCGGAAAGAGTTTCATTTCGATTGCCCCCATTGGAGATGGAAGAAATCGAGTCGTACTCTTCCGACCTTTCTAATTCCGGGTATCATCCCGACGCATTCGGTAACCATCCCGACCTTTCTAATTCCGGGAACTATCCCGACGCATTCGGTAACCATCCCGACCTTTCTAATTCCGGGTATCATCCCGACGCATTCGGTAACCATCCCGACCTTACTAACTCCGGTGTTACATCACGCCCCACGTCCTAGGCAAAGAAGATGACCCCAGGAGGCGGCACGTGGAATTGAAGAGGAAACGGTCTTTTACGCCAAGACAGCCAGACGGGCAGTCATATGCGCTAGGACACCGATAGTCATTTGAGACCGACACCCGCTAGCAGTCAACGCGGATGGCGATACTTCTACGCTGACGCAACGAACGCGGTGAGTTGACATGGAACAAAAGGGGTTACAAAAGATACGAATTCTCACCGGTTAGTTGTTGTATCTTAGTAGTACTGTTGAAGGAGCTGAGCTCGTCGGTCAGCATGGGTCTGGTATAACGGGTCGTCCAGACAGATCTCATCGAGATGAGGAAGGTTTGGCAGCTGTCTCGCTGGGGTACGCACGACAATGCGTCTGTTGGACGGTAGGTACTCGTCCTTGATGATCCTACAGCGAACGTGCGGCAAGATTATGGTGCTCCTGCTGTCATCGTCATCAGAGCTGGTGACGAGATCAATGACCTCGTAACGAACGGCAGGCGGGTTGTTGTTGTCACTTGACAGGTTTATGGTATTCCTGGCGTCGTCGTCGTCGTCAGAGATGTCTATGAGATCGATGATCTCATAGCGGGCAGCTGGTGTAACGTTGACAGGCGTGGAACGCGAGAGATCCGCGTGGTTGATCTCTGTTGATACTTTCGGCCTGCACGACGTGTACGACGCATAAGGGATAGGTATGGAAGGAACTGTTTCGGAAGAGTTAATACTCTGAAAATCCTTTTGTCGGATTTTGTCTAAGTCCCAAACGTGAAAGAAAAATTGGCCAGGGGTTCCCCGTAGGCGCTGGCCAGAGGTAATTTACCTGACTCGAAAATGTCCACTCGTTAATCGGCACTACCCAGCAGAGCAGACGAACTGGCCTCCGAGCCGGGTCACCGTGCGACAACGAGGGCACTATTAAAACTGTCACTTCACTTTAGACACTGATATGTTTCCTTTCACAAACTGTCACTTTAACTTCGATAATCTTTTGACTAAGTGTCACCTCGTTGACGTATTGCCTCGGCGGAGCTGTAAGCTTCTCCCTTTGTGACCGAGGTTGAACACGTAAGCGAGAGCTCAATTATTTATTATTAATATTAAATGCGTTTATCTGATTTGGAAAGTTATTATTTCCAAACGTCTACTCGTCAACCACTACTTCTCAGCGGAGCGGACGAACTGACCTCCAAGCCGAGTTCTGTATGATTAACGAGGGCACGATTCGAATTTCGAAAAGAAACTGTCACTGGATTTAGTAGAATGATGTAGAAATTAACTTCACGTAACACTGGTAAAATATAATATATATATTGAAATAAAGAACGTTGAGTACACTTGAGTATAAACTTGGTAGTATAATAATAAATGAATTAAACGTAATAATCGTATACGGAGTATGAGTTAGTAAGAGTTAGAATTGGAATTGATTTAGGAATTGAATTGGAATGGATTTGGAATAGAATAGTAGAACAAACGTCGATGAACGTCGAAGCGCGAATTAGAAGAGCGCAGATCGACACGTCTGCTCGCTTCGCTGGCTTGGGCCAGACTGACTGATGTCGTTGTGTGAGAATGGAGTGAGCGCAGACCGACACGTCCGCTCACTCCGCTGGCTAGCACCAGACTGATGCAAGAGGCAGCTCTGCGTAGCCTCCTTCGCTCGGAGTGGGGGTTGCTGACGCTGCAGTCCCTTTGTCCTCGCTCGTCGGAGTGGTGACGGGTGCAAGACTGCTGACGTTGCAGTCTCTTTGTTCTCGAGGTGGCGTTTACTCGAGCGGAGTTGAGGATTTGAACAAGTTGTAAGTGTAGATGAGGGTTTGAACAAGTGTTAGGTAAGATTGAGAGTTTGGAGTGGTGGTTGGGTTTAGAACAATTGGGAGAGTCGAGATTTAAGTAGTGATGGGTATTAGAACAAGTTTAGGAAAAGTCGTGGGTGAAGTAGTGATAGGTTTAAGATGTATTAGAATTAGAACAAGAGTTTGATAGCGATGGGTTTAAGAGATATTAGATTTAGAACAAGAGTTTGATAGCGATGGGTTTAAGAGGTATTATGTACTTAATATTTAATCTTAGCCTAGAATCGAGGTACGGTCCTCGATTCGACCAACGTCGGAGGTCGTCCGACGTAACACCGGTAACCAGCCCGATTCTTATACTAACTCCGGTAACCAGCCCGATTCTCATACTAACTCCGGTAACCAGCCCGATTCTTATACTAACTCCGGTAACCAGCCCGATCATTATACTAACTCCGGTAACCAGCCCGATCCTTATTCTAACTCCGGTAACCAGCCCGATCAATTCCAAGACCAACTCCATTCCTACGACAATCAAAGATCTTCAAGACCCATATGTAAGCAGGTCTGTTCTATACTGCACGATAAATCCAGTGACAGTTCTACACCAGAGAAGGATATCAAAGTCTCCAAAGTAAAAGAACTTCATAACTTACTTCGAAATCATATCTTTGATGATCCACAGAAACTCGATTCCTTTCAACTTCCATCTGCACGTTGCCATGCGAAGCGAAACAAATACGATAAAATTAATCTCTGCGCTACAGCGAAATGCGCGTCAGCAAGAAAGAAATATAAATCCGAGTACCCTCGCGATAACGGATATCCCTATGAGAATAAGCGAGCGAAATTCGAAGCCCAGCATCGGCAAAATCTCCTTCGACCACCGGAAGATATAGAACAGGTATTCCTACTCAAAGAACCCTGCAAGGGCAAATTCGATGCGCAATATACGGGTCCTCACGAAATTTGCGACATCCTAGACTCAAACAATGTAAAAATTAAAGTAGGGAACCATTTTAAGATTGTACATGCAAACAAACTCAAGCGTGCGCCGAATAATCTAACGCAAACCCCGCGTCAGCGAAACGTGACACTCATCTGGAAGAAGATAAGAAAAGACAAAAGTGACAGTGACACCAGTGATTCCCCACCCACCCAAAACCCAACTATGCAAAATGAACAAAGCGAAATAAATTGCATAAAATCAGCCCCAGCCCCACGTGCCGACACCGACAACATTTCAGTGCGACCAGTGTTTCGTACAAATATAGGAAATACTCGCCGAGAACTGTGCTCCCTGCGCGGAGTACCTCCGGACGATGCGTCGCATGAATGAGTGTGTGATCGAGTGTTGAGCGAGAAATTTCTTCCTTGTAAGAAATTTCTTTTCCGCGTTGGGAGGTGTTACGTCGTCCGATGTACGACGTTGGCCTTGTACACACACTATGTATACAAGGTCTGATCTGCATAAGATCCACACACCGTCCCCTAGACATAAGAGCATAGTATTAAGATCTCATTATTCTATTGTTCTAATCCTCATCTCCGTCTCTACCCATCACCATAACTTCACCTTGATCAACACCTTACCTCAGTTCCAACCCATCACCACGACACATAATGCAATAAAGTATTGCATCACTCTAGAAGCATCTAGAAGCTTCTAGAAACGTCGAGAAGTCCAAAGACTGCTGCATCAGCAGTCCCACGCTCGTAGAGGGCAATAGGACAGCCACGAGACTGCAGCGTCAGCAGAAATGCACGTGCAGTCCCCGGGAGCGAAGACGCTGCTGCGTCAGCGGTTCTCCCACTCCGACGACTGAAGAACAAAGAGACTGCAGCGTCAGCTATCCCCACTCCGAACGAAGGAGGCAAGGCAGAGCGGACGCTTGCATCAGTCCGCCTTCAGCCAGCGACTCGCACAGACGTGCCTACCTGGCCTCAGAGTCAGTCCGGCTTCAAGAGCAGACGTGTTCAGTCTAGCTCCGCGAAAGTGAAGTGTGTCGATCCTTCACTCCTAATTCCAATTCCAATTCCAACTCTAACTCAACTCAACTCAAGTCCTAATTCTCATACGTTATTCCTATAACATATTACAATATCCATTATTCATTAATCCAATTACTACTCCTATTATAATATTACTTACATATTGTATACCAGTGTACTTACCAGTTCTTATTTAATATATCGTTGTTATACCAGTGCTTCGATCTTGTTATTCTTGTGTTAGTTCAACACCATCTTCCAATTCAGTTCTTGCATAGAATATATTAAACTCGTGACATATCCGGACTTGGTCTAAAGTGCGCAGTGGAAACGCTGAGCCGCCAATAAGGAATTTGAAGCGAGTCACAGAGAAGTTCTCGTGCCACGTCTAGAATTGGTCTAAAGAGCGCAGTGGAAACGCTGAGCCGCCACTATAGACGTGAAGCGAGTTAACTACCTAAAAGGTTAATAACAAATGGAGTTTCATTTTCATTATATTATTAATATTCCATCATTACTATTCCTTACCCATGCGACGCCCACGTCGAGCGGGACGCAAGTATCAACTTGCTAAATTGAGACGCGCGTTGAGAAATAAAGCGGTGCTCGATCAAATCATTGCCACTACCGAGTGGACCGAACTTCTGGGAACCACCGAGCACATTCCGTGTGACGCGTCCGATTACGTTTCTGTATACGGTTGCCCTTGCAACCCTCCTAAAGAGGTCAACCACGCGGACCTCTCGCGAGCTCCGACGCCAGTTCTGCATCCGGTCGATTGTCCAGAGGTGATCGACATAGCCGACGACGACGACAGCCGAGACACGATCATCGTTCCCAGGGTCCGTTGCCAAATCATCAGTGACGTCCCTCTGCCAACTCATCAACGTGTCGTCTTGCGGCCAGCATCCAAGGCCACTAATGTCGTCCCGAACCGAGCAGCAGCAACTCTGCCAGATCTTCCCCACCTCGAGGACATCTGTATAGAAGACCCGATGTACCACACCTACTGCCAGTACCGCCAGTTCCTGCTGCAACACTATTATTAGGCGTTAATACAGCATTGCGGTGAGTCGTATAATGTCTTGTATAATTGCTGAATCCTGTAAACTCACCGTTTTCGTTGCATCACCTCGCGCGTGATTCTTGTCGGACACTTCTTGTAACCGCGTCGGACGTTCTCTTCTTGACTGCATCCATAGCAATATCGGTTGTCCTAGTGCATATGACAGCCCGCGGCTGTCTCGGCACGAAAGACCACTCCTCATTTTAATCATAATATCTCAACCGTCCGTCTGTCACTGTTCTCTTTTCTCTCTCCTGGTACCTGTAACAAAAACACAGTGACGGACGTGACACCAGTCCGGCTTCTTCCGACTTCAAGAGCAGACGTGTTCAGTCTAGCTCCGCGAAAGTGAAGTGTGTCGATCCTTCACTCCTAATTCCAATTCCAATTCCAACTCTAACTCAACTCAACTCAAGTCCTAATTCTCATACGTTATTCCTATAACATATTACAATATCCATTATTCATTAATCCAATTACTACTCCTATTATAATACTACTTACATATTGTATACCAGTGTACTTACCAGTTCTTATTTAATATATCGTTGTTATACCAGTGCTTCGATCTTGTTATTCTTGTGTTAGTTCAACACCATCTTCCAATTCAGTTCTTGCATCGAATATATTAAACTCGTGACATATCCGGACTTGGTCTAAAGTGCGCAGTGGAAACGCTGAGCCGCCAATAAGGAATTTGAAGCGAGTCATAGAGAAGTTCTCGTGCCACGTCTAGAATTGGTCTAAAGTGCACAGTGGAAACGCTGAGCCGCCACTATAGACGTGAAGCGAGTTAACTACCAAAAAGGTTAATAACAAGTGGAAGTTCATTTTCATTATATTATTAATATTCCATCATTACTATTCCTTACCCATGCGACGCCCACGTCGAGCGGGACGCAAGTATCAACTTGCTAAATTGAGACGCGCGTTGAGAAATAAAGCGGTGCTCGATCAAATCATTGCCACTACCGAGTGGACAGAACTTCTGGGAACCACCGAGCACATTCCGTGTGACGCGTCCGATTACGTTTCTGTATACGGTTGCCCTTGCAACCCTCCTAAAGAGGTCAACCACGCGGACCTCTCGCGAGCTCCGACGCCAGTTCTACATCCGGTCGATTGTCCAGAGGTGATCGACATAGCCGACGACGACGACAGCCGAGACACGATCATCGTTCCCAGGGTCCGTTGCCGAATCATCCGTGACGTTCCTCTGCCAGCTCATCAACGTGTCATCTTGCGGCCAGCATCCAAGGCCATTAATGTCGTCCCGAACCGAGCAGCAGCAACTCTGCCAGATCTCCCTCACCTCGAGGACATCTGTATAGAAGATCCGATGTACTACACCTACTGTCAGTACCGCCAGTTCCTGCTACAACAATATTATTAGGCGTCAATACAACATTGCGGTGAGTCGTATAATGTCTTGTATAATTGCCGAATCCTGTAAACTCACCGTTCTCGTTGCATCATCTCGCGCGTGATTCTTGTCGGGACACTTCTTGTAACCGCGTCGGACGTTCTCTTCTTGACTGCATCCATAGCAATATCGGTTGTCCTAGTGCATATGACAGCCCGCGGCTGTCTCGGCACGAAAGACCACTCCTCATTTTAATCTTCATATCTCAACCGTCCGTCTGTCACTGTTCTCTTTTCTCTCTCCTGGTACCTGTAACAAAAACACAGTGACGGACGTGACAACGGTATTGTAGACGGATGCGCTCGTTGAGGAAACGGGCGTGGACGCTGTACGATACCGTGAATCTAACTCACGAATATCGTCCGCGTGATTGACGATATTTTAACTAGCGAAAACGGGCGTGGACGCTGTGCGATCCCGTGAATTTATCTCGCGAATATCGTCCGCGTGGTTGACGATATTTTGATTCGAGAAAACGGACGTGGATGCTGCGGAGCTTGCTATGCGAGCAAGTCTATCACTATCACGCACGTACGCGAACACGTAACAGGAAATTGAATAAGGAATACTATTCGCGAACTTTCCAGTGAGAACTCTATCTCTAACTAACAACGTGTCACTTCAAACTACGAAGTTAGGAGCAAGGAAATAATAATTGGGATTTAGATTGACTCTGGTAAAACAAAGTATATTATAAACGTAAAAGAATACAAAGGTAAAGATGCTTATTATTAACGAAATCGAAATACGTACTAAGTACGAAATATGAAACGCAATAAAAATGTTTAATTGAATAAACGAAGTAATGTTTGAATTAAACGAATAAGAATACGATATTACTGAATGGTATTAGGGACTGTGTCTAAACAGTATGGATTTGGAAAGATTGTGTCTAAACAATCTGGATTTGGAAAGACTATGTCTAAATAGTCTGGACTTGGAAGATTGACGAAAACTCGACTGACCCACTCGGGTCCCCGGAGAGGACTGGGGAGAATCGAACGCTCGTCGACGAATAACGTTCGTCCGAAAAATGCTGACTTCGCAAAAAGGGGACCGTGTCCTCTTTGTGCCGGTCTTCGTCGTAAACAGCGCGATGGCCGCCGCACTAGAGTCAGCAGTTTTCGTTCCCAGTGGTGCAGGACTCGAAAATTAAGTGGCAACCATTGGCGTACCTATTTATTTATTTAAATAAATTGGGACTTAGAATATTTTCGAGCGCTTGCTCTTGCAAGGCGTTTCGATGTAAATTTTATATGTCATATGATTAGTTGACATCATTTGTCGACCGATCATATGTTTGAAAATATTCTAAGTACTTTTGAAAATTACCAAAAATCGAAATTTTGGTAAAGTCTAAACAAACGCGAATTGAGAACATAACCTACAAATTTTTAGGTTAGTTTCATGATTTTCGCTCACGAGTCCAATGATATTTCAATCTTCGAGTTTGGGCCATTTTTGGCTATTTTAGGATTTTGACAGATTTTGGATTTTAGGTTATGTTGATGGATTTCGATCAGATGTACGTGGTGTTAAGGATTCATTGTTATGAAGGATTTTTAGGAGTTTTGGAATCTTTAAAGGGGAACGCTCGCTCTTATGTATCTAATTTTACATGTAGTCTTAAAGCTAACGTCGGAGGTGCGACCGACGTCACACCTCCCCCCTTAGAGAAGAGATTTCACGCAGTGGAATCTCTGCCTCTGGGTGGCGGTAGACAGGATGCACTGAAATGTCATCCATGTCTCGTGTTACGTCACGCCCCACGTCCTAGGCAAAGAAGATGACCCCAGGAGGCGGCACGTGGAATTGAAGAGGAAACGGTCTTTTACGCCAAGACAGCCAGACGGGCAGTCATATGCGCTAGGACACCGATAGTCATTTGGAAAACCGGCACCCGTTTGCAGTCAACGCGGATGGCGATACTTATACGTTAACGCAACGAACGCGGTGAGTTGACATGGGGTAAAGATGGATACAAGATACTAATTCTCACCAGTTTGTTGTTACGCCTTAATAATACTGTCGCAGGAGTTGTTTCCTTTGCGCTGCGTAGACCTCGTACTGTGGGTCCTTGATGCAAGTATCTTCCAGGCGAGGAAGATTGGGAAGACGCAACGTAATACTGTCACGTCCGTCACTGTGTTTTTGTTACAGGTACCAAGAGAGAGAAAAGAGAACAGTGACAGACGGACGGTTGAGATATTATGATTAAAATGAGGAGTGGTCTTTCGTGCCGAGACAGCCGCGGGCTGTCATATGCACTAGGACAACCGATATTGCTATGGATGCAGTCAAGAAAAGAACGTCCGACGCGGTTACAAGGAGTGTCCCGACAAGAATCGCGCGCGAGTGGATGCAACGAGAACGGTGAGTTTACAGGATTCAACAATTATACAAGATATTATACGACTCACCGCAATGTTGTATTAACGCCTAATAATATTGTTGCAGCAGGAACTGGCGGTACTGACAGTAGGTGTCGTACATCGGATCTTCTATACAGATGTCCTCGAGGTGGGGAAGATCTGGCAGAGTTGCTGCTGCTCGGTTCGGGACGACGTTAGTGGCCTTGGATGCTGGCCGCAAGACGACACGTTGATGAGCTGGCAGAGAGACGTCACGGATGATTCGGCAACGGACCCTGGGAACGATGATCGTGTCTCGGCTGTCGTCGTCGTCGGCTATGTCGATCACCTCTGGACGATCGACCGGATGTAGAACTGGCGTCGGAGCTCGCGAGAGGTCCGCGTGGTTGACCTCTTTAGGAGGGTTGCAAGGGCAACCGTATACAGAAACGTAATCGGACGCGTCACACGGAATGTGCTCGGTGGTTCCCAGAAGTTCTGTCCACTCGGTAGTGGCAATGATTTGATCGAGCACCGCTTTATTTCTCAACGCGCGTCTCAATTTAGCAAGTTGATACTTGCGTCCCGCTCGACGTGGGCGTCGCATGGGTAAGGAATAGTAATGATGGAATATTAATAATATAATGAAAATGAACTTCCACTTGTTATTAACCTTTTTGGTAGTTAACTCGCTTCACGTCTATAGTGGCGGCTCAGCGTTTCCACTGCGCTCTTTAGACCAATTCTAGACGTGGCACGAGAACTTCTCTATGACTCGCTTCAAATTCCTTATTGGCGGCTCAGCGTTTCCACTGCGCACTTTAGACCAAGTCCGGATATGTCACGAGTTTAATATATTCGATGCAAGAACTGAATTGGAAGATGGTGTTGAACTAACACAAGAATAACAAGATCGAAGCACTGGTATAACAACGATATATTAAATAAGAACTGGTAAGTACACTGGTATACAATATGTAAGTAGTATTATAATAGGAGTAGTAATTGGATTAATGAATAATGGATATTGTAATATGTTATAGGAATAACGTATGAGAATTAGGACTTGAGTTGAGTTGAGTTAGAGTTGGAATTGGAATTGGAATTAGGAGTGAAGGATCGACACACTTCACTTTCGCGGAGCTAGACTGAACACGTCTGCTCTTGAAGTCGGAAGAAGCCGGACTGGCACGTCCGTGCGAGTCGCTCGCTTGGAGCGGACCGTTCGAGTCGCTGGCTGAAGGCGGACTGCTGCAAGCGTCCGCTCTGCCTTGCCTCCTTCGGTCGGAGTGGGGATAGCTGACGCTGCAGTCTCTTTGTTCTTCAGTCGTCGGAGTGGGAGAACCGCTGACGCAGCAGCGTCTTTGCTCCCGGGGACTGCACGTGCATTTCTGCTGACGCTGCAGTCTCGTGGCTGTCCTATTGCCCTCTACGAGCGTGGGACTGCTGATGCAGCAGTCTTTGGACTTCTCGACGTTTCTAGAAGCTTCTAGATGCTTCCAGAGTGATGCAATACTTTATTGCATTATGTGTCGTGGTGATGGGTTGAAACTGAGGTAAGGTGTTGATCAAGGTGAAGTTATGGTGATGGGTAGAAACGGAGATAAGGATTAGAACAATAGAATAATGAGATCTTAATACTATGCTCTTATGTCTAGGGGACGGTGTATGGATCTTATGCAGATCAGACCTTGTATACATAGTGTGTGTACAAGGCCAACGTCGTACATCGGACGACGTAACACCTCCCAACGCGGAAAAGAAATTTCTTACAAGGGAGAAATTTCTCGCTCAACACTCGCTTTCACACTCATTCATGCGACGCATCGTCCGGGGGTACTCCGCGCAGGGAGCACAGTTCTCGGCGAGTATTTCCTATATTTGTACGAAACACTGGTCGCACTGAAATGTTGTCGGTGTCGGCACGTGGGGCTGGGGCTGGTTTTGTAATGTCCGACAAGTCGTATTCGCAATGTTCATTTTTCGACTGTCTTTTCTCGGGGTTTAGGGTGGGTGGGGAATCACTTTGTTCACTAATACTTTCACTTGCACTTTTCCTGTATCTTGCTGCATACGTGTAAGTATTGTCCTTTTGCTTCAGGAAGATGAAGAATCTTGTGAGGGAGCTCCATACGGCGACTGCTAGATGCAAACTCCATCCGTAAAGTGAGTGCAATGCAATACCATTGATTATGGTACTTATGATAGTCTTTATTGTTCGGATTGCTATATATATTCCTAGCACTCCAGCACTGATTGAACCAAATGTGGTGAATCCTGACCACAGTTTTTGTGCTGTTGATTCCGCTATCTGTTGCAGGGAGTTTTCGTCAAGCAGGTTGAACATATTAACGTTTCCTGTTGCGTAATCTCTGCCGGATGCTCCTTGGGCGATAGAATTTATTACGGCCACTCTTTCCACTGGAAACATGATGTGGTCCTGTAGTTTGTTGAGATCCTCTTGGGAATAAATTCCGCCTGTTGCGATATTTGTTGGATCCACGTACTTCCACGTGGGTTTGATGAGCGGTTGTAATGTTGCTGGGGCAACGGTCTCTGTGAGTGACGGCGTTAAACGATACCAAATTCCGTTTATTTTGTAGAGAGGCGGCAGGAGTTCATTGCATGGCTTTTCTGTACCTGTGGCAACTATAATATGGTCTCCTGGCTTTAAGAACTTGGAAGAATTCTGGTAAGTGATCGGAAGTTCATCGAAACACTTATCCGTTTTCCGAACTTGTACGGTTACTGGAATGCACTTTATAATATGCACCACTTCTCCAGCTGGAACTGCGACGAATCCTGGTTCTCGCATAATGGCAGCTGCTATTTCTTCCGGTGATGAGTGTAACATCGTTAGTGCGTTTTGAAGGACCTGTTTCTCCAGTTCGCACTTTTGCCGGATGACATCCTGGTACAACTGGGTAAGTTGACTTTTCAGATGTTTTTCTACGTAGATGAACTTACTATTCACGTAGGTGAATATGTCCAGATTGCTTACTATGGTGTGAGTGCGTTCCTTGAATTTACCGGACAAACTTGTATCCAGAATAAAGAGCTTGGGGTGCTCCGTGCGAATAATAATATAACCGCAAATTGATGTACGACCAGATTCTGTCAACGCGAATGTGGTGTCTTCAGATTCCACCATATATAGTGTAGGTGAGAACTTTGTCTTTGTAGAAACTCTGGTAGCTAGTCCTTCGTAAAGAACGTCGTAGCTATTGAACTTGCAGTAATCGTTGGGAACGACATCCCAGAATGTATGTCCATCTTGCGTATCAAGGCAGCTTCCTTTTGTGAAGGAGCATATTTGTCCTGACTGTAGATGGATCTGACCTGTAGAGAGCTTCACTGTTGCTGTGTAGTCCCTCAGGGTTATTCGAACAATGGCCTGTACAACGACACTGGTCCAAGTGCCGAATGGGTCGTTGTACGTTGTTCCCGCGCATTGCCCGTTATTTTGAAGTTCTCCCGCCAATGTGAGGCTGCGGGATGTAGTAGAATTGGGCTGGACTCCCGTGACCTGGGCGGTCGGAGTGATGAGGATTGTTCCGGTCTTCTGCAACTCGGAACAGGTTTCACTGGTGGTTGCCAGTAAATATTCTTGTCGTCCGTTCGTGACGATGGAAACATGTGAGTGCATGCCACAATAGAATATCGTGCGGACGATTTCTATGTGGCACTGGATTACTCTCGTCTGAGTAAACTCTGCTAGTTGTAGCAATTGGATTTTTACTGAGTCCTCCGTGGGCTTGATTTCTTCAGGCTCGCAATCAGGAATATCGATGATGGAGAACGTTGTCGTGTTCAGTGTAGATCCTCCACAATCGTATCCGATGAGGGTGTACACTCGCGTGGCTATAGAGAGTAAGATGGCAACTTGGATCGGCTGCATGATTACAGTTTCGTGTGTGTCTAAGGACTGACGGTCTTCTGGGGCGATTGCTGCTTCGGAGGAGCGGTGTTGCGATGTGATATGCTGATCTTCCAGTGGTGGAAGGAGATTCTGTCGACGCTGGGTTTCGGGTTTCGCTCGCTTATCGGTGTTGACCGGACGCGTGATTATCGCGGATTCTAATTTCGCGTCAGCGGAGGACTGTAATGAAATCTCCTGGGAGGGTTTCTTATCGCAAATCGCAGGAGACGCTACAATCATTGTTCGCGGGTTATTGCAAAGGTATAGTATAATACGAAATTTGTTTCTCCTTTTTGCTGACGCGTATTTTACAGACGTATAATTCCTAGATGGATGAAACTCGCTTTGCGGTGCACGGATACTTGACCGTTGAGACTGGAAGAGATCATGTTCCGGCGAAAAATCAGAGGTAGGTTTTTGAAATGAAATATAGACTCTCTTTGACTCTGATTTAGAAATTATCGCGGGATGATCTTTTATGATCGACTCGTATGCTCGGTCTATACGAGGTAGAGTTTTATGCTTTATTTTATGTAGACTTTCTGTCGTCTTTAGAGAATCAAAGGCGGGGACATTTCCTTTCAACCTAGACTCGGAATAGAAACAATCGGACTTGATACCGGAGCTTGTAGAATAAACCTTCATAGGTTTGAATTCGCGGGAGTCTTCTTTGGACTCTGGATTAAAATTGTCGGGATGGTTACCGAATACGTCGGGATGGTTACCGGAATTGAAAAGGTCGGGATGGTTACCGAATGCGTCGGGATGGTTACCGGAGTTAGAATAAGAATCGGGCTGGTTACCGGAGTTAGAATAAGAATCGGGCTGGTTACCGGAGTTAGAAAGGTCGGGATGGTTACCGAATGCGTCGGGACGATACCCGGAAGTAGAATGGTCGGGATGGTTACCGAATACGTCGGGATTGTTCCCGGAATTAGAAAGGTCGGAAGAGTACGACTCGATTTCTTCCATCTCCAATGGGGGCAATCGAAATGAAACTCTTTCCGACGAGGTGTTAAAACACCGGAGGCTCGCTTTGCCTTTACGATTGGTGACGACGCAGTCACCCAGGAATACATCCGGCGCTACGTTAACACGGCGGATATATCCCTGTTTGGGTCCTTCGACGTCGACCGCTATACACGCAACGGTACGAGGTTCGAGGACGAATTCTTCGGATTTCGGAGGAGTCTTTGTTCGGACTCGATCCTCACGCTCCACGATCCGACTTCTCGCAGTGTACTCCGATATCTCTCGAGTCTCCTTCGATTCCGGCCGGCTTTTCACGGCGTTTTTCTCTAGGGAGCACTCGATCGAATCCCGAGGAGGCATTGAAATAACCTCCGTCACCGGGGCTCTGCAAGGTCTGACCGCGGATGCACGAGGATTTGAGGAAGACACTCGAACGTTCCTTGCCGAATGTTCCTCACGCTTGGCGGCTGGAGTTTTAACGAGATCGTTGGTCATAGACGAAGGCATTGAAATAACCTCTGCTGCCAATTTATCGCGAGGCTCAGCCGTGGGCGCGCAAGGGTTCGAGAAGGGAACCCGAATGTTTCCTATCATAATGTATTCATTCGCAAAGGAGATCTCGGCTCCTGTTCTGAAGAAGGGAGAACCGAGGATTCCGTCGATGTTAATTGGGAAGTTTTCTTCCAAGACATGAAATTCGATAGGGTTTTGACCCTGTAAGTGTATTTTAATTTGACCGAGAGTTGGAATGGATCCCTCGGTTATTCCTTGGACTTCTATAGTGTTCGTATAATCTATAGGTAGATTTGGTTCTAGACTTGACGCACGAATTAAATTGATCTCCGAACCCGTGTCCAACAAAAATTCACACTTCTTTTGTAATTGAGGGGCGGAGATTTTTACGCGCGGAATTGGTGAGTCTGCAGCAAGATTTACTGCTGAGACGAATCGTCGGACTGGTCGTTCGTCCTGATAGCCGTTTGGGTGCGGGCTGTAGTTTGGGTTGAAGATGCGGCCTCCCGCCTGGGGTTGGCTTCGGTCGGGAGGCCGGACTCGTTTCCCGACCTCCTATTATTATTGAAAGTGCGCTTACGGCACTCGTGAATATCGTGCCCGGGGGTTTTGCAGTAGTTGCAAAATTTGTTAGGGCTTGAGGGGCGATCTGTGCGACCATCGCGGTACGTGTTTTGGTCGCGAGGATTATTTTCCCATCGCCGTTGCGGCGTCGGGGAGCGATAAGAGTCCCGGTTTGAGTTTCTCGAGGACTGCTGAGACGAGTCCGGTCTGTTATCGCGGCGTTCTTGAGTTCGCTCTGGAATGTCACGAGCGGACTCGTACGTGGAACGCTGGCGATACGGCCGGTTATCAGAGAAGCTGACTCGTTTTTCTTCGCGGATCAGTTCTCGTCGACGAGTCTGGTCTGACTCATACTGCCTGTAAGCAGAGATGGCTGCTTCGAAAACAGTGGCAGGATTTCGCGAAGGGCAATGAAGCACTTCGGCACGCAGCTGGGGAAGGAGACCTCGTAGAAAACAATCTACTACGAAGCGATCTAGTTCTTCGTAATCGAGGCCAATATCTGTGGCATCTTGAATCGCGGTTCGAAGGTCTTTGTCGCGATTAATGAAGTCTAAGATGTGCTCGTTTGGAGCTTGGAGTACACTCGCGAGATCGCCACGGTACTGGTCAACGAATTTGTATGGGCCCAGTACTGTTCGTAATTTCTCGCATAGTGCAGAAATTGTGAATATGTGCTGGCCTTCTATAGCGGCATAAGCACGATCGTGGAGTTTATTGCAGAGCAATTTTGTGAGGGCACGCTCTGCAGTGGCCGGTACGGTGTCACGCGCGCGTTTGCATGCGCGTATGAATTGTAGGACGGAAGACGAAGTTCCGTCGAATCTAGGGACAAGCTCGGCGGCTTGCTTTAGAGCAAAATTGCCAGTAGGTTCATACTGTGGGATTTCGCGTGGCTCTGGCGGTGAAGGTTCCCGCATATTAGAGACGTTACTAGGGCCTGGTGTAGGCGTTTGTTGACGTAAGGTTTGACTCGTGATTTGGATGTTATGAAGCTCTTTTCGTATTTCATCGAGCATATTCTTTTGGTTTTGTGCGTCTTCTTCATATTTGAGACGCAATTTGGCAATAAAATCAGTTTCCTCTTTGAGATATTGCTCTCTACGGGCGAGGTCTTGCGCATAAAGGAGTAACTCTTCCTCGGTCATTGGAGGAAGGTCTGCGTTAGGATCTGCTCGGAGATCCTTTTGAGATCGCGTGATTGGGCGAGACATTTTGAAAGATATAAATGGGATTTAAGAAATGTGAACTTCGCACTGACACGCGTCGGGCTTATTAATGCAAATATCGGCGACCACTTCGATGTCCTACCGACTGCGCCAAATTTGTCACGTCCGTCACTGTGTTTTTGTTACAGGTACCAAGAGAGAGAAAAGAGAACAGTGACAGACGGACGGTTGAGATTGTTACGTCGTCCGATGTACGACGTTGGCCTTGTACACACACTATGTATACAAGGTCTGATCTGCATAAGATCCATACACCGTCCCCTAGACATAAGAGCATAGTATTAAGATCTCATTATTCTATTGTTCTAATCCTTATCTCCGTCTTTACCCATCACCATAACTTCACCTTGATCAACACCTTACCTCAGTTTCAACCCATCACCACGACACATAATGCAATAAAGTATTGCATCACTCTGGAAGCATCTAGAAGCTTCTAGAAACGTCGAGAAGTCCAAAGACTGCTGCATCAGCAGTCCCACGCTCGTAGAGGGCAATAGGACAGCCACGAGACTGCAGCGTCAGCAGAAATGCACGTGCAGTCCCCGGGAGCGAAGACGCTGCTGCGTCAGCGGTTCTCCCACTCCGACGACTGAAGAACAAAGAGACTGCAGCGTCAGCTATCCCCACTCCGACCGAAGGAGGCAAGGCAGAGCAGGCGCTTGCATCAGTCCGCCTCCAGACAGCGACTCGAACGGTCCGCTCCAAGCGAGCGACTCGCACGGACGTGCCAGTCCGGCTTCTTCCGACTTCAAGAGCAGACGTGTTCAGTCTAGCTCCGCGAAAGTGAAGTGTGTCGATCCTTCACTCCTAATTCCAATTCCAATTCCAATTCTAACTCAACTCAACTCAACTCATACATTATTCCTACAACATATACTATATCCATTATTCATTAATCCAATTACTACTCCTATTATAATATTACTTACATATTGTATACCAGTGTACTTACCAGTTCTTATTTAATATATCGTTGTTATACCAGTGCTTCGATCTTGTTATTCTTGTGTTAGTTCAACACCATCTTCCAATTCAGTTCTTGCATCGAATATATTATACTCGTGACATATCCGGACTTGGTCTAAAGTGCGCAGTGGAAACGCTGAGCCGCCAATAAGGAATTTGAAGCGAGTCATAGAGAAGTTCTCGTGCCACGTCTAGAATTGGTCTAAAGAGCGCAGTGGAAACGCTGAGCCGCCACTATAGACGTGAAGCGAGTTAACTACCAAAAAGGTTAATAACAAGTGGAAGTTCATTTTCATTATATTATTATTATTCCATCATTACTATTCCTTACCCATGCGACGCCCACGTCGAGCGGGACGCAAGTATCAACTTGCTAAATTGAGACGCGCGTTAAGAAATAAAGCGGTGCTCGATCAAATCATTGCCACTACCGAGTGGACAGAACTTCTGGGAACCACCGAGCACATTCCGTGTGACGCGTCCGATTACGTTTCTGTATACGGGTGCCCTTGCAACCCTCCTAAAGAGGTCAACCACGCGGACCTCTCGCGAGCTCCGACGCCAGTTCTACATCCGGTCGATTGTCCAGAGGTGATCAACATAGCCGACGACGACGACAGCCGAGACACGATCATCGTTCCCAGGGTCCGTTGCCGAATCATCAGTGACGTCCCTCTGCCAACTCATCAACGTGTCGTCTTGCGGCCAGCATCCAAGGCCACTAATGTCGTCCCGAACCGAGCAGCAGCAACTCTGCCAGATCTTCCCCACCTCGAGGACATCTGTATAGAAGACCCGATGTACGACACCTACTGCCAGTACCGCCAGTTCCTGTTGCAACAATATTATTAGGCGTTAATACAGCATCGCGGTGAGTCGTATAATGTCTTGTATAATTGCCGAATCCTGTAAACTCACCGTTTTCGTTGCATCATCTCGCGCGTGATTCTTGTCGGGACACTTCTTGTAACCGCGTCGGAGGTTCTCTTCTTGACTGCATCATAGCAATATCGGTTGTCCTAGTGCATATGACAGCCCGCGGCTGTCTCGGCACGAAAGACCACTCCTCATTTTAATCTTCATATCTCAACCGTCCGTCTGTCACTGTTCTCTTTTCTCTCTCCTGGTACCTGTAACAAAAACACAGTGACGGACGTGACAAGATATTATGATTAAAATGAGGAGTGGTCTTTCGTGCCGAGACAGCCGCGGGCTGTCATATGCACTAGGACAACCGATATTGCTATGGATGCAGTCAAGAAAAGAACGTCCGACGCGGTTACAAGGAGTGTCCCGACAAGAATCGCGCGCGAGTGGATGCAACGAGAACGGTGAGTTTACAGGATTCAACAATTATACAAGATATTATACGACTCACCGCAATGTTGTATTAACGCCTAATAATATTGTTGCAGCAGGAACTGGCGGTACTGACAGTAGGTGTCGTACATCGGATCTTCTATACAGATGTCCTCGAGGTGGGGAAGATCTGGCAGAGTTGCTGCTGCTCGGTTCGGGACGACGTTAGTGGCCTTGGATGCTGGCCGCAAGACGACACGTTGATGAGCTGGCAGAGAGACGTCACGGATGATTCGGCAACGGACCCTGGGAACGATGATCGTGTCTCGGCTGTCGTCGTCGTCGGCTATGTCGATCACCTCTGGACAATCGACCGGATGTAGAACTGGCGTCGGAGCTCGCGAGAGGTCCGCGTGGTTGACCTCTTTAGGAGGGTTGCAAGGGCAACCGTATACAGAAACGTAATCGGACGCGTCACACGGAATGTGCTCGGTGGTTCCCAGAAGTTCTGTCCACTCGGTAGTGGCAATGATTTGATCGAGCACCGCTTTATTTCTCAACGCGCGTCTCAATTTAGCAAGTTGATACTTGCGTCCCGCTCGACGTGGGCGTCGCATGGGTAAGGAATAGTAATGATGGAATATTAATAATATAATGAAAATGAACTTCCACTTGTTATTAACCTTTTTGGTAGTTAACTCGCTTCACGTCTATAGTGGCGGCTCAGCGTTTCCACTGCGCTCTTTAGACCAATTCTAGACGTGGCACGAGAACTTCTCTATGACTCGCTTCAAATTCCTTATTGGCGGCTCAGCGTTTCCACTGCGCACTTTAGACCAAGTCCGGATATGTCACGAGTTTAATATATTCGATGCAAGAACTGAATTGGAAGATGGTGTTGAACTAACACAAGAATAACAAGATCGAAGCACTGGTATAACAACAATATATTAAATAAGAACTGGTAAGTACACTGGTATACAATATGTAAGTAGTATTATAATAGGAGTAGTAATTGGATTAATGAATAATGGATATTGTAATATGTTATAGGAATAACGTATGAGAATTAGGACTTGAGTTGAGTTGAGTTAGAGTTGGAATTGGAATTGGAATTAGGAGTGAAGGATCGACACACTTCACTTTCGCGGAGCTAGACTGAACACGTCTGCTCTTGAAGTCGGAAGAAGCCGGACTGGCACGTCCGTGCGAGTCGCTCGCTTGGAGCGGACCGTTCGAGTCGCTGGCTGAAGGCGGACTGCTGCAAGCGTCCGCTCTGCCTTGCCTCCTTCGGTCGGAGTGGGGATAGCTGACGCTGCAGTCTCTTTGTTCTTCAGTCGTCGGAGTGGGAGAACCGCTGACGCAGCAGCGTCTTTGCTCCCGGGGACTGCACGTGCATTTCTGCTGACGCTGCAGTCTCGTGGCTGTCCTATTGCCCTCTACGAGCGTGGGACTGCTGATGCAGCAGTCTTTGGACTTCTCGACGTTTCTAGAAGCTTCTAGATGCTTCCAGAGTGATGCAATACTTTATTGCATTATGTGTCGTGGTGATGGGTTGAAACTGAGGTAAGGTGTTGATCAAGGTGAAGTTATGGTGATGGGTAGAAACGGAGATAAGGATTAGAACAATAGAATAATGAGATCTTAATACTATGCTCTTATGTCTAGGGGACGGTGTATGGATCTTATGCAGATCAGACCTTGTATACATAGTGTGTGTACAAGGCCAACGTCGTACATCGGACGACGTAACAATACGTTGACGTGGTGACAGGAACGTGCTGTTGGTGATGACGCAACGAGGACGTGGCAGGATCACTGTGTCCTGGCTATCGTCGTCGTCAGAGATGTCTATGAGATCGATGATCTCATAGCGGGCAGCTGGTGTATCGTTGACAGGCGTGGAACGCGAGAGATCCGCGTGGTTGATCTCTGTGTTCAGAATCGGACGGCACGGACAACCGTATACCGATACGTAATCTGACGCGTCACACTCGATATTCTCGGTCGTGACGTGATCGACGCATGAGGAGAGAGGAGCGAAAGGAACTTGGTTTAACAACTCCTTCTCAAGAAATCCTTTATAGGAATTTTGTTTATGTTCTGAATGAAAAAGGGAAAATTGGCCAGGGGTTCCCCGGAGGCGCTGGCCAGCGGTATTCCACCTGTGACTTTAATAAAATATAGTTATTGAAAAGGTCCGCTCGTTCATTGACACTACCCAAGCGGAGCGGACGAACTGGCCTCCAAGCCGGGTCACTGTGTAACGAACGAGGGCACTGTTAGAACTGTCACTATAGATCTAGCACTGCACGTATTCCTTGTGTGAACTGTCACTTGATGGAGACTTGATCGAACACTTGACCGAGAAAACACTTGACCGATCAAAATGTCGCTTGCAGACGTATTGTCTCGGCGGAGCTGTAAGCTTCTCCCTTTGTGACCGAGTTTCAATACTCTACAAGTGCACGATAAACGAAGATATAGTTTGAATATCGGAGAGAAATAGGTCACTGAATTGATTGAATTGTAAGAGAAGTCACTCGCGAAGTTCTGGTAAAATAAGATATATTATAATAATAACTTGGTTACACTTGGTTACAATTGTATTAATATAAATGTGAATATGAATTAAATGAATTAATTGCGTAGGAGTTAGTAAATGAATTAGTATTGGAATAGAGACTGCGTTGAGTCGGAATTGGTATTGAGTTTGAATTAGAATTGGAATTAGATTTGGAATTGGAATTGTAGAACAAACGTCGATGAACGTCGAAGCGCGAATTAGAAGAGCGCAGACCGACACGTCTGCTCACTTCGCTGGCTAGCACCAGACTGATGCAAGAGGCAGCTCTGCGTTGCCTCCTTCGCTCGGAGTGGGGGTTGCTGACGCTGCAGTCCCTTTGTCCTCGCTCGTCGGAGTGGTGACGCGTGCAAGACTGCTGACGTTGCGATCTCTTTGTTCTCGAGGTGGCGTTTACTCGAGCGGAGTTGAGGATTTGAACAAGTTGTAAGTGTAGATGAGGGTTTGAACAAGTGTTAAGTGTAGATGAGGGTTTAAACAAGTTATAAGTGTAGATGAGGGTTTGAACAAGTGTTAGGTAAGATTGAGAGTTTGGAGTGGTGGTTGGGTTTAGAACAATTGGGAGAGTCGAGATTTAAGTAGTGATGGGTATTAGAACAAGTTTAGGAAAAGTCGTGGGTGAAGTAGTGATGGGTTTAAGATGTATTAGAATTAGAACAAGAGTTTGATAGCGATGGGTTTAAGAGATATTAGATTTAGAACAAGAGTTTGATAGCGATGGGTTTAAGAGGTATTATGTACTTAATATTTAATCTTAGCCTAGAATCGAGGTACGGTCCTCGATTCGACCAACGTCGGAGGTCGTCCGACGTAACACCTCCCTCGCCGGAGAAGAGATTTCTCGGAGTGAAATCTCTCGGTCCGAGGTTGTGTTCGGTGAGCGCTCGCATTACAATTTTTGGTCTTGAGACGCATCGTTAGTGAGCGATCCGCGCAGGGAGCTCAGTTCTCGGCGCACGTTGACTGTATTAACAGTACGAAACACTGGATGCACTGAGATGTTGTCTGATTCTGCGCGAGGAGTTGGGGTAGGTTTCGCAATGTCCGACAGTCTATAATCGCAATGTTCATTATTTGACTGTCTTTTATTGGGGTCTTGGGAGGGAATGGGCTCACTTATGTCATTTTCACTTTCACTTTTGTGAGTTATTCCGTGTCCGTATCCTCGTCTGAGCTGTCGGAAACGTGGTCGGGGTCGTCATGTTGTATGGCCCATCTTGAAGCCAGTATCTGTCCGCATGGAATGCAGTTCAACACAGGTGTTTCCCTGCACATCTTCTCACCGCAGTTGTTGCAGTTATTCATTATACTGATCATCCTTTGATGCCTCCAACGTTCTGTGTGCTCGATGGTTGTTGTCAGGCTGCAATCATAGCATAATTCCCTACCATCGCATGCGACCATGATTACGCCATTGTAGCAAGTTAAGTTGCGGTAGCGTGATGTGTAACGGTTCGCCTTCTGCGTGGCTGTACGTCTTTTGTGCACTGGTCCACACATCTTGTTGTTGTAGGAGGCTGAGACTGCGACGCGAGTTGGACGCTGTACTGGCGGGAAATGACGACATTCAGAAGAAACTCCGAGTTGCTGGGCCCTTTGTCTGCTATCATATTTCTCGGGAAGAGTGGGGGTTATCTCGAATGGGTAAGTTTCTCTTCTAATCTTCGGCTTGACGAATGCTACGGATGTGATAGCTACGTTTCGCTGACGCGCGTTTTGTGTCGGATTACTCGAGGCGCGCTTGAGTTTGTTTGCGTGTACGATTTTGTAATGGTTACCTATTCTTATTTTTACGTTGTTTGCACCTATTAGTTCGCAAATTTCGTGTGGCCCTGTATATTGTTCGTCAAATTTGTTTTTACAAGGTTCCTTTAATAGGAATACTTGTTCTCCTACCTTGAACTGGACGGGGTTGATTCTTCTATCGTAATAAGTCTTAGACTTTTCCTTCGCGGAAATTAGGTTGTCGCGCGCGCGGGCTTGTGTTTCGCTAATTTTCCTGTGGAGGTCAAAGAGATAGTGGGAGTAGGATTCGTTTTCCAGTTCGTAAGGATAGGAGTCGGCGGAAGGAACGCGTGCTAGTGAACCGAAAACCAATTCGTGTGGAGTGAAATTCGTTCCTTCATGGACGCTCGTGTTATAGCTGAACATGGCTAGGTTGATCCATTTGTCCCAATTGGTTTTATGAACATATTGTTTTAGATATTCTGTTAGGACGTGGTGGGATCTCTCTATAGAGCCATTGCTTTGCGGGTGAAATGCTGTTGTTTGCAGACGGGTAATTCGGAAACGTCTGGCGACGGCCTTCATGAGGGAGCTTGTAAAATTCGTCCCTTGATCCGTCAAGATGGCTTTGGGTGTTCCAAAACGGCAGATCCAGTAATTGACGAATGCGTCGGCAGTACTAATGGCGTCGGCTGATTTGAGTGGAGCGGCGACCGAGTATTTCGTCAATAGGTCCTGCATGGTGAGAACATATGTGTTTTCATCCGTGGTTGTAGGCAGGGGGCCTACAATGTCCATTGAAACCTTGTCAAATGCCCGGTTGGGTGTGTCTGTGATTGTCATGGGTAAACGCGTTTTTACCCTCGTTAGCTTGTTACGTTGGCAGCTTAAACAATCGTTGATGAAGCTTGCCACTTCGGTCTTCATCCCGTTCCACCAGTATCTCTCCCGTATTCTCTTGAGAGTTTTGGTAATTCCTTTGTGGCCGGCATACGCGGACACATGATTTTCCCTAATAATATCTGTCCTTCTGTCTTCGGCCGGGATCTGAATTTCATTGCTGCAAAGGAATATGTGTACGTGGGTGTCCTCGAACGTTTCAACGAGGAGGTTTGAGACGTATTCCATGGAGAGGTGGTCGATGTAGGTTTTGGAAATAGAAAACGACGTTATTCCAAGCTCGTTGATAGCATCGAACAAGGTTCGAAGACATTCTTTCAGGTCTTCTTCTGAGACCTCATGTAATGGGGTTGGCTTGATCGGTATTTGAATTAATGTATGTCCACCGTATTTGCTGACTCGTGCCCTAAACAGAGTCAGGTCCTGAGCGTTGGCCAATTTCCCTAGTCTATTGAGATCCATGGCCCCCGTATCGATTGGTTGACCATCCAACGTTGAAAAACAGACCAGGTTGTCATTTCTCATGATTAACCGGTCGCGTGTGTAAGTGACTATCCTCTGTCCTCTTGGTACAACTCCCTCTCCTTCCTCTCCTTCCTCTCCTTCCTCTTCTTCTTCTTCTTCTTCTCCTTCTTCTCCTTCCGAAGGTAAGCTTTCTTCTCTCTCATCCATCCAGTTGGGTCCCGTTGGTTGGGGAATTAGGCTGGGGACGACGGTTAAGATGTCCTCCAGTCCTGTTATGAGTGGCTCCTCTTGACTGGAGGCGGGTACTAGGGGTGATGATACCAAAAGGCTGTCGTCATCTGAACTCGCCTCAGGGCGTGGTGACGTTTTCGATGGTGGTCCAGATGTTGAGTTTGTCGATGATTTCCTCTTCCTCGGGGGAATTGACTGAGGCGGTGGCATAAGATGTGAGTCGGCCCATCTCCTTCGGCGGGTATCGAAGAGAGGGGTTCCTGGGTCTGATAACGGTGCTCTTGGCGGCGATGCGCCTCCAGGGGTGCTCCATGAGAGGGGCAACGCCACTGGGTTTCGAGAGAGGGCATCCGCATTAGAATTCGCCTTACCGGGCTTGTAAATAACTTGATATTCAAATTCCGCTAACTTCAATCGCCACCTGAGGAGGCGTGACGTAGGATCCTTCACTGATGTCATCCATACCAGTGGCTTATGATCCGTAACGAGTGTGAATCTTCTACCATAGATGTACGGACGGAAGTATTGTACGGCGAATATTATTGCTAGGCATTCTTTCTCTATTGTAGAGTAATTCAACTCGGCACCGTGCAGGATACGTGAGGCGTATGCAACGGGGCGATCTTTACCTATCTCACCCTGGCTTAGCACAGCGCCAATTGCATATCCAGAAGCGTTACATGTGACGTTAAATGGCTCCTCGAAATTGGGATATTGCAATACGGGTTCTGTGCATAACGCTTGTCGTAAAGTTTCAAAGGCTTCTTCTTGCTTTGGTCCCCACACGAATTTGTTTTCCTTGGTGAGGAGTTGGGTGAGGGGTTTGGAAATTTTAGCGAAACCTTCTATAAACCTACGGTAATACCCTTGTTACGTCGGACGACCTCCGACGTTGGTCGAATCGAGGACCGTACCTCGATTCTAGGCTAAGATTAAATATTAAGTACATAATACCTCTTAAACCCATCGCTATCAAACTCTTGTTCTAAATCTAATATCTCTTAAACCCATCGCTATCAAACTCTTGTTCTAATTCTAATACATCTTAAACCTATCACTACTTCACCCACGACTTTTCCTAAACTTGTTCTAATACCCATCACTACTTAAATCTCGACTCTCCCAATTGTTCTAAACCCAACCACCACTCCAAACTCTCAATCTTACCTAACACTTGTTCAAACCCTCATCTACACTTACAACTTGTTCAAATCCTCAACTCCGCTCGAGTAAACGCCACCTCGAGAACAAAGAGACTGCAACGTCAGCAGTCTTGCACCCGTCACCACTCCGACGAGCGAGGACAAAGGGACTGCAGCGTCAGCAACCCCCACTCCGAGCGAAGGAGGCTACGCAGAGCTGCCTCTTGCATCAGTCTGGTGCTAGCCAGCGAAGTGAGCGGACGTGTCGGTCTGCGCTCACTCCATTCTCACACAACGACATCAGTCAGTCTGGCCCAAGCCAGCGAAGCGAGCAGACGTGTCGATCTGCGCTCTTCTAATTCGCGCTTCGACGTTCATCGACGTTTGTTCTCCTATTCTATTCCAAATCCATTCCAATTCAATTCCTAAATCAATTCCAATTCTAACTCTTACTAACTCATACTCCGTATACGATTATTACGTTTAATTCATTTATTATTATACTACCAAGTTTATACTCAAGTGTACTCAACGTTCTTTATTTCAATATATATATTATATTTTACCAGTGCTACGTCAAGTTAATTTCCACATCATTCTACTAAATCCAGTGACAGTTTCTTTTCGAAATTCGAATCGTGCCCTCGTTAATCATACAGAACTCGGCTTGGAGGTCAGTTCGTCCGCTCCGCTGAGAAGTAGTGGTTGACGAGTAGACGTTTGGAAATAATAACTTTCCAAATCAGATAAACGCATTTAATATTAATAATAAATAATTGAGCTCTCGCTTACGTGTTCAACCTCGGTCACAAAGGGAGAAGCTTACAGCTCCGCCGAGGCAATACGTCAACGAGGTGACACTTAGTCAAAAGATTATCGAAGTTAAAGTGACAGTTTGTGAAAGGAAACATATCAGTGTCTAAAGTGAAGTGACTGTTTTAATAGTGCCCTCGTTGTCGCACGGTGACCCGGCTCGGAGGCCAGTTCGTCTGCTCTGCTGGGTAGTGCCGATTAACGAGTGGACATTTTCGAGTCAGGTAAATTACCTCTGGCCAGCGCCTACGGGGAACCCCTGGCCAATTTTTCTTTCACGTTTGGGACTTAGACAAAATCCGACAAAAAGGATTTTCAGAGTATTAACTCTTCCGAAACAGTTCCTTCCATACCCATCCCTTATGCGTCGTACACGTCGTGCAGGCCGAAAGTATCAACTGGCCAAGTTCAAACGGGCATTAAATCAAACAGCCATCTTAAACCGCGTCTTAAGTTCGACTGATTGGACTTAACTTCTCGGAACGACCGAGAATATCGAGTGCGACGCGTCAGATTACGTATCGGTATACGGTTGTCCGTGCCGTCCGATTCCGAACACAGAGGTCGACCACGCGGACCTCTCGCGTTCTTCACCTGTCACCAAACCGTCTGCTGGTCGCTACGAGATAGCCGATCTCGTTGACATCTCTGACGACGACGACGACGTCAGGAATACCATAAACCTGTCCAGTGACAACAACAACCCGCCTGCCGTTCGTTACGAGGTCATTGATCTCGTCACCAGCTCTGATGACGATGACAGCAGGAGCACCATAATCTTGCCGCACGTTCGCTGTAGGATCATCAAGGACGAGTACCTACCGTCCAACAGACGCATTGTCGTGCGTACCCCAGCGAGACAGCTGCCAAACCTTCCTCATCTCGATGAGATCTGTCTGGACGACCCGTTATACCAGACCCATGCTGACCGACGAGCTCAGCTCCTTCAACAGTACTACTAAGATACAACAACTAACCGGTGAGAATTCGTATCTTTTGTAACCCCTTTTGTTCCATGTCAACTCACCGCGTTCGTTGCGTCAGCGTAGAAGTATCGCCATCCGCGTTGACTGCTAGCGGGTGTCGGTCTCAAATGACTATCGGTGTCCTAGCGCATATGACTGCCCGTCTGGCTGTCTTGGCGTAAAAGACCGTTTCCTCTTCAATTCCACGTGCCGCCTCCTGGGGTCATCTTCTTTGCCTAGGACGTGGGGCGTGACGTAACAAAATTTGGCGCAGTCGGTAGGACACGAAAACGGTCGCCGGTAGTCGAACCATTAACAAATTGTTTTTGTACGTCTGACATTTGTTCTCTATATCGTGTGTCGAGTAAGAATTCACACTAATATCGCAAAATGTCTCGCCCAATCACACGATCCCAAACGGATCCCCGAGCGGATCCTAATCAAGACCTTCCTCCGCCAACCGAGGAAGAGCTACTTCTTTACGCGCAAGATCTCGCCCGTAAAGAGGAATATTTAAAAGAGCAAACCGAATTCATTGCTAAATTGCGTCTTAAATATGAAGAAGACGCACAGAATCAAAATAACATGCTCGATGAAATACGCAAAGAGCTCCACAATATTCAAGCCTTGAACCAAAACTTACGTCACCAAGCGCCTACACCAGGCCCCAGTAACGTCTCTAACACGCGAGAACCTTCATTATCAGAGCCACGCGAAACCCCGCAATATGAGCCAACAGGAAATTTCGCGTTGAAACAAGCCGCAGAACTCGTACCCAAATTCGACGGAACATCGATTCCCGTCCTAAAATTCATCCGCGCCTGCAAACGCGCGCGTGATTCTATCCCCGAATCCATAGAACGTGCCCTTACTAAACTAATCTGCAATAAACTTTCCGATCGTGCGTACGCTGCCATTGAAGGCGAAAACATACGTACGATCTCACAACTTTGCGATAAGCTACGAACAGTACTGGGACCCTACAAATTCGTGGACCAGTACCGTGGCGAATTGGCAAGCGTAGCCCAGGGCAACAATGAGCATATTCTTGACTTCATAAACCGAGTCAAAGATTTACGAACCGCCATCAGCGATTCTACCGAAGGACATTACGACTACAGAGAAATCGATCGTTTCACAGTCGAGTGCTTCCTTCGCGGTCTACTCCCACAACTTCGCAGCGAAGTTTTGCATTGCCGTTCTCAGAATTCGGCAGAGATCTTCGAAGCAGCCATCTCTGCATATAAGCAATATGAGCTGTATCAAAACCGTCGTCGCGAATCTAATCGTGACGATTCCCGCAAGGTAAGCTTCTCAGATAACAGAAGCTCCTATCGCCCACGCTCTTCTGACAATTTCAATTCTCGCGAACGCATCCCTGAACGTCGCGACAACAGACCGGATGAGCGTCGCGATAACGGGTCCGACCAACGTCGAGACTCGTGGAGAAACTCGAACCGCAACTCTTATCGTTCTCCAACTCCGCAGTGGCGATCCGAAACCCCTCGCGAACAAAATCCGCAGCGCGAAAACCGGGACCCGAATTCAAATCGCGACAGACGTTCGGGAGAGCCCCGCAAGTTTTGCAACTATTGCAAAACTCCCGGGCATGACATTCACGAATGTCGAAAAAGAGCCTATAACAATAACCTGCGCTCGGGAAACGAGTCAGGCCTCCCGACAGGAACGAATCAACAGCGGGAGGCCGCCCCAACAAAGCGCAACCAAACATTCACGCAGACCGCCGTTCGAACGAACGAGCTCCCCGAAGACCAGATCGACGATTCGTCTCTGCAGTTAACCTCGCAGTAGACTCGCCGATCCCGCGCGTACAAATCTCCGCCCCTCAGCTTCGCGAGAAAAGTGAATTCTTATTAGACACGGGCTCGGAAGTCAATTTGATACGCGCGTCTAGTTTAAAACCTGGGATAACCATTGATCCCACGAGCACGATCGAAGTTCATGGAATAACCGAGGGTTCCATAGTAACACTCGGCGAAGTCGTTATATTCATTCAGGGGACAATCCCTATCAAATTCCACGTGCTCGGGGACGAATTCCCAGTCAGTGTTAACGGGATTCTCGGCTCGCCCTTCTTTATAGGAGGAGCTGAGATTTCCTTTGCAAAACAATTCGTTTTAATCGGAAACATTTCTATTCCGTTCTCTAATTCACGCGCACTGCCGACTGAGCCCCGCGATAGTTCAATGACGAGGGTTATTTCAATGCCTTCTCCGAAAACGGAGGTCTCTCTTGAAAAGCACGCCGCAAGGACAGAGGAAGAAACATTCCCTCTCTCAAAACGTCGGGTGCAACCGGGAGAGATTCGTATCACATCGAATAATATCGTAGAGGAACCGGTCGATAAGCGCAAAAATCAAAATCAACAGTCCGAATCAAGGACTGCAGCAGACTCTAATGAGTTTGCCGTTGAGCCCCGAACAGCCGCCTGCATTGCAGTCAGCGTACAGGGCCCGAAACAGGGATATATCCGCCGCGTCAGCGTAGCGCCGGATGTATTCCTCGGTGACTGTGTAGTCACTAATCGCGGAGGCAAAGCGAGCCTCAGATGTTTCAACACATCTCCGCGTCCGATCTCATTCCGATTACCCGTGTTAGAGGTGGAAGAGATCGAGCGTTATTCAACTAATTCCGGGTACTATCCCGACGCATTCGGTAACCATCCCGACCTTTCTAATTCCGGTAACCATCCCGACGTATTCGGTAACCATCCCGACCTTTCTAATTCCGGGTACCATCCCGACGCATTCGGTAACCATCCCGACCTTTCTAATTCCGGTAACCATCCCGACGCATTCGGTAACCATCCCGACCTTTCTAATTCCGGTAACCATCCCGACGTATTCGGTAACCATCCCGACCTTTCTAATTCCGGTAACCATCCCGACGTATTCGGTAACCATCCCGACAATTTTAATCCAGAGTCCAAAGAAGACTCCCGCGAATTCAAACCTATGAAGGTTTATTCTACAAGCTCCGGTATCAAGTCCGATTTTTTCTATTCCGAGTCTAGGTTGAAAGGAAATGTCCCCGCCTTTGATTCTCTAAAGACGACAGAACGTCTACATAAAGTAAAGCATAAAACTCTACCTCGTATAGACCGAGTATACGAGTCGATCATAAAAGATCATCCCGCGATAATTTCTAAATCAGAGTCAAAGAGAGTCTATATTTCATTTCAAAAACCTACCTCTGATTTTTCGCCGGAACATGATCTCTTCCAATCTAAACGGTCAAGTATCCGTGCACCGCAAAGCGAGTTTCATCCATCTAGGAATTATACGTCTGTAAAATACGCGTCAGCAAAAAGGAGAAACAAATTTCGTATTATACTATACCTCTGCGATAACCCGCGAACAATGATTGTAGCATCTCCTGCGACTTGCGATAAGAAACCCTCCCAGGAGATTTCATTACAGTCCTCCGCTGACGCGAAATTAGAATCCGCGATAATCACGCGTCCGGTCAACATCGATAAGCGAGCGAAATCCGAAACCCAGCGTCGACAGAATCTCCTTCCACCGCCGGAAGATACAGAACAAACGACAGCAGCACTTCGAAGAAGTTCCTACAGCCAGAATCCCAGCCTGTTCCCAGCCGCCTACCACATCGTGTCCAGTATTCACAAACACAATCAACATGTGCGGACACTTACAACCGGCGAGACCATCGGCGAACAAAGCCGGAGACTTCATCTACAGATACCAAGAAATATTCTGCTACAATGGCAGACACAGAATCTCCCTAAATGGCAGAGAACTATGCCTTGCCTGCAGCCTCACTGCGGTAGTCAGGAGGGTCATCGTATACACGCACGTTCTTACAAGGAAAAAGAAGAACGCATGCGACGCGTGTACAAAACCCATATTGAGGGAAACCCCAATATTGGAATGCATCCACTGCAGCTTCCTCCTCGCACTGGATCGGGCAGCAACAGACACTGCCAGAATAAGAAGAGAAAGAGGCGAAATTCTCACGGACGACGAAGAAGAGGACGAAAACTCAAGCACCTCTTCCTCGGACGAAGACACCAATATTCAAGCAAATTAGAGATGCAGAGTGTTTGTGCCAAAGCCGTAATCTCGTCACCTGAGACAAGAGTGATTACTCTAACCAACAAGGGAAGCAAAATGCCGAGTCAACAGGGAGATTACTTATCCATACTCAGTATTCCCCTGCCGGTTGGACTTGCTCACCCCCCACTAACCCACATCGAACAAACAAAGCAGAGGAGCAGTCATTCTGCAATCGCCCACCGCTCAAGCAACATTACGAAAAAGCACGTTAAAACACTCATCAAAATGTGCAAACAACTTCCAATCAGGAAGGCCGGTCAGAAGAGACCACCTGCAATTCCCACCTACTTGCTCGAAATCTCCTGCTACAATGGCAGGATAAGAATAACGCCCGACGGAAGGAAACTTTGCTATGACTGTAGCCAGAGAACAGTCATTTCCAATGTAAGAATTTGGAATCACCAGCGAATGTACTCCGTCCAAAACGATTGCGAAGAATGCGGTGGTCCGATATGCACCGAAACTCCAGTAATGGATTGCCGAGAATGCCTGAGCATTCTGGCCGGACAGGGCATCATGTTAGAAAACCCAGAGGTCTCCGACTCATCAGATGACTCCGATTCATCCGAAGGAAGTTCGGACGAGGATTCAGACTCGGACATGGAGGAACACCTCATCACGAACTAAATGGCAACAACAGTGAAATAAGTGAGCCCATTCCCTCCCAAGACCCCAATAAAAGACAGTCAAATAATAAACATTGCGATTATAGACTGTCGGACATTGCGAAACCTACCCCAACTCCTCGCGCAGAATCAGACAACATCTCAGTGCATCCAGTGTTTCGTACTGTTAATACAGTCAACGTGCGCCGAGAACTGAGCTCCCTGCGCGGATCGCTCACTAACGATGCGTCTCAAGACCAAAAATTGTAATGCGAGCGTTCACCGAACACAACCTCGGACCGAGAGATTTCACTCCGAGAAATCTCTTCTCCGGCGAGGGAGGTGTTACGTCGGACGACCTCCGACGTTGGTCGAATCGAGGACCGTACCTCGATTCTAGGCTAAGATTAAATATTAAGTACATAATACCTCTTAAACCCATCGCTATCAAACTTTTGTTCTAAATCTAATATCTCTTAAACCCATCGCTATCAAACTCTTGTTCTAATTCTAATACATCTTAAACCTATCACTACTTCACCCACGACTTTTCCTAAACTTGTTCTAATACCCATCACTACTTAAATCTCGACTCTCCCAATTGTTCTAAACCCAACCACCACTCCAAACTCTCAATCTTACCTAACACTTGTTCAAACCCTCATCTACACTTACAACTTGTTCAAATCCTCAACTCCGCTCGAGTAAACGCCACCTCGAGAACAAAGAGACTGCAACGTCAGCAGTCTTGCACCCGTCACCACTCCGACGAGCGAGGACAAAGGGACTGCAGCGTCAGCAACCCCCACTCCGAGCGAAGGAGGCTACGCAGAGCTGCCTCTTGCATCAGTCTGGTGCTAGCCAGCGAAGTGAGCGGACGTGTCGGTCTGCGCTCACTCCATTCTCACACAACGACATCAGTCAGTCTGGCCCAAGCCAGCGAAGCGAGCAGACGTGTCGATCTGCGCTCTTCTAATTCGCGCTTCGACGTTCATCGACGTTTGTTCTCCTATTCTATTCCAAATCCATTCCAATTCAATTCCTAAATCAATTCCAATTCTAACTCTTACTAACTCATACTCCGTATACGATTATTACGTTTAATTCATTTATTATTATACTACCAAGTTTATACTCAAGTGTACTCAACGTTCTTTATTTCAATATATATATTATATTTTACCAGTGCTACGTCAAGTTAATTTCCACATCATTCTACTAAATCCAGTGACAGTTTCTTTTCGAAATTCGAATCGTGCCCTCGTTAATCATACAGAACTCGGCTTGGAGGTCAGTTCGTCCGCTCCGCTGAGAAGTAGTGGTTGACGAGTAGACGTTTGGAAATAATAACTTTCCAAATCAGATAAACGCATTTAATATTAATAATAAATAATTGAGCTCTCGCTTACGTGTTCAACCTCGGTCACAAAGGGAGAAGCTTACAGCTCCGCCGAGGCAATACGTCAACGAGGTGACACTTAGTCAAAAGATTATCGAAGTTAAAGTGACAGTTTGTGAAAGGAAACATATCAGTGTCTAAAGTGAAGTGACTGTTTTAATAGTGCCCTCGTTGTCGCACGGTGACCCGGCTCGGAGGCCAGTTCGTCTGCTCTGCTGGGTAGTGCCGATTAACGAGTGGACATTTTCGAGTCAGGTAAATTACCTCTGGCCAGCGCCTACGGGGAACCCCTGGCCAATTTTTCTTTCACGTTTGGGACTTAGACAAAATCCGACAAAAAGGATTTTCAGAGTATTAACTCTTCCGAAACAGTTCCTTCCATACCCATCCCTTATGCGTCGTACACGTCGTGCAGGCCGAAAGTATCAACTGGCCAAGTTCAAACGGGCATTAAATCAAACAGCCATCTTAAACCGCGTCTTAAGTTCGACTGATTGGACTTAACTTCTCGGAACGACCGAGAATATCGAGTGCGACGCGTCAGATTACGTATCGGTATACGGTTGTCCGTGCCGTCCGATTCCGAACACAGAGGTCGACCACGCGGACCTCTCGCGTTCTTCACCTGTCACCAAACCGTCTGCTGGTCGCTACGAGATAGCCGATCTCGTTGACATCTCTGACGACGACGACGACGTCAGGAATACCATAAACCTGTCCAGTGACAACAACAACCCGCCTGCCGTTCGTTACGAGGTCATTGATCTCGTCACCAGCTCTGATGACGATGACAGCAGGAGCACCATAATCTTGCCGCACGTTCGCTGTAGGATCATCAAGGACGAGTACCTACCGTCCAACAGACGCATTGTCGTGCGTACCCCAGCGAGACAGCTGCCAAACCTTCCTCATCTCGATGAGATCTGTCTGGACGACCCGTTATACCAGACCCATGCTGACCGACGAGCTCAGCTCCTTCAACAGTACTACTAAGATACAACAACTAACCGGTGAGAATTCGTATCTTTTGTAACCCCTTTTGTTCCATGTCAACTCACCGCGTTCGTTGCGTCAGCGTAGAAGTATCGCCATCCGCGTTGACTGCTAGCGGGTGTCGGTCTCAAATGACTATCGGTGTCCTAGCGCATATGACTGCCCGTCTGGCTGTCTTGGCGTAAAAGACCGTTTCCTCTTCAATTCCACGTGCCGCCTCCTGGGGTCATCTTCTTTGCCTAGGACGTGGGGCGTGACGTAACACCCTGCTAGGCCCAAAAATTCGCGGACATTTTTCGCGTTTCTGGGTCGAGGAAAGTTCTGGACGGCGTTAATTTTTTGTGGGCATGGCTTAACGCCGTCTTTGCTAATTTGATGTCCCAGGTATGCCACTTCCTTGTGGAGGAAGCCGCATTTCGAGGGCTGTAGCTTGAGGTTGGCGTTGCGTAATCGCTGGGCCAATTTATTGAATTTAGCTTTATGTTCCTCTAATGATCGCGCGTAGACTACAATATCGTCTAAATACACGAAGAGTTCGTTGCCTTGTAGGCCAGAAAGGATAGTGTCCATTAATCTCTGGAAGGTGGCTGGCGCGTTTCTGAGGCCGAAAGGCATTCTATTAAATTCGTAATGCCCGAAGGGGGTGGAGAAAGCGGTCTTTGCGGCGTCCTCCTTTTCCATTCCTATCTGATGAAAACCGCTGGCCAAATCGAATACGCTAAAGTATGTCGCGCTGCCCAGCTGATCTAGGATTTCGTTAATGCTGGGCAGAGGGTATGCGTCGGCCACCGATTTTTCGTTTAGTGCGCGGTAGTCGATCACCATGCGCCATTTTTTATTGCCGTTAGCATCCGCCTTCTTCGGGACAATCCACAAGGGGGAATTGTAGGGAGAGTTAGACGGGACGACTATGTCGTTTTGTAATAGTTCAAACATTTGCTTGTTAATCTCCTCCTTGTGGATTGGCGGATAACGGTATTGCTTCGTGTGTACGGGGATCTCATCCGTTGTGGGGATCTTATGGGTGACCGCGTTTGTCTTCCCCAGGCGATCCCCTTGGAGGTGGAAGAGGTCGTTATTTTCTTCCAATAAAGATTTGACATGAGCCGTCTCATCTTGGTTGAGGTGGCTCATGGGAATAGTGTCCATTAGCTCCTTCATGCGAGCTTTATGGGGATTTGTAATAGAATAAACCCTCTTGGGTTTGGAACGATCGGGCTGGTTACCGGAGTTAGAATTGTCGGGATGGTTACCGAATGCGTCGGGATGGTTACCGGAATTAGAAAGGTCGGGATGGTTACCGAATACGTCGGGATGGTTACCGGAATTAGAAAGGTCGGGATGGTTACCGAATGCGTCGGGATGGTTACCGGAATTAGAAAGGTCGGGATGGTTACCGAATGCGTCGGGATGGTACCCGGAATTAGAAAGGTCGGGATGGTTACCGAATACGTCGGGATGGTTACCGGAATTAGAAAGGTCGGGATGGTTACCGAATACGTCGGGATGGTTACCGGAATTAGAAAGGTCGGGATGGTTACCGAATGCGTCGGGATAGTGCCCGGAATTAGTTGAATAACGCTCGATCTCTTCCACCTCTAACACGGGTAATCGGAATGAGATCGGACGCGGAGATGTGTTGAAACATCTGAGGCTCGCTTTGCCTCCGCGATTAGTGACTACACAGTCACCGAGGAATACATCCGGCGCTACGCTGACGCGGCGGATATATCCCTGTTTCGGGCCCTGTACGCTGACTGCAATGCAGGCGGCTGTTCGGGGCTCAACGGCAAACTCATTAGAGTCTGCTGCAGTCCTTGATTCGGACTGTTGATTTAGATTTTTGCGCTTATTGACCGGTTCCTCTACGATATTATTCGATGTGATACGAATCTCTCCCAGTTGCACCCGACGTTTTGAGAGAGGGAATGTTTCTTCCTCTGTCCTTGCGGCGTGCTTTTCAAGAGAGACCTCCGTCTTTGGAGAAGGCATTGAAATAACCCTCGTCATTGAACTATCGCGGGGCTCAGTCGGCAGTGCGCGTGAATTAGAGAACGGAATTGAAATGTTTCCGACTAAAACGAATTGTTTTGCAAAGGAAATCTCAGCTCCTCCTATAAAGAAGGGCGAGCCGAGAATTCCGTTAACACTGACTGGAAAATCGTCCCCGAGCACGTGGAATTTGACAGGGATTGTCCCTTGAATGAATATAACGACTTCGCCGAGTGTTACTATGGAACCCTCGGTTATTCCATGAACTTCGATCGTGCTCGTGGGATCAATGGTTATCCCAGGTTTTAAACTAGACGCGCGTATCAAATTGACTTCCGAGCCCGTGTCTAATAAGAATTCACTTTTCTCGCGAAGCTGAGGGGCGGAGATTTGTACGCGCGGGATCGGCGAGTCTACTGCGAGGTTAACTGCAGAGACGAATCGTCGATCTGGTCTTCGGGGAGCTCGTTCGTTCGAACGGCGGTCTGCGTGAATGTTTGGTTGCGCTTTGTTGGGGCGGCCTCCCGCTGTTGATTCGTTCCTGTCGGGAGGCCTGACTCGTTTCCCGAGCGCAGGTTATTGTTATAGGCTCTTTTTCGACATTCGTGAATGTCATGCCCGGGAGTTTTGCAATAGTTGCAAAACTTGCGGGGCTCTCCCGAACGTCTGTCGCGATTTGAATTCGGGTCCCGGTTTTCGCGCTGCGGGTTTTGTTCGCGAGGGGTTTCGGATCGCCACTGCGGAGTTGGAGAACGATAAGAGTTGCGGTTCGAGTTTCTCCACGAGTCTCGACGTTGGTCGGACCCGTTATCGCGACGCTCATCCGGTCTGTTGTCGCGACGTTCAGGGATGCGTTCGCGAGAATTGAAATTGTCAGAAGAGCGTGGGCGATAGGAGCTTCTGTTATCTGAGAAGCTTACCTTGCGGGAATCGTCACGATTAGATTCGCGACGACGGTTTTGATACAGCTCATATTGCTTATATGCAGAGATGGCTGCTTCGAAGATCTCTGCCGAATTCTGAGAACGGCAATGCAAAACTTCGCTGCGAAGTTGTGGGAGTAGACCGCGAAGGAAGCACTCGACTGTGAAACGATCGATTTCTCTGTAGTCGTAATGTCCTTCGGTAGAATCGCTGATGGCGGTTCGTAAATCTTTGACTCGATTTATGAAGTCAAGAATATGCTCATTGTTGCCCTGGGCTACGCTTGCCAATTCGCCACGGTACTGGTCCACGAATTTGTAGGGTCCCAGTACTGTTCGTAGCTTATCGCAAAGTTGTGAGATCGTACGTATGTTTTCGCCTTCAATGGCAGCGTACGCACGATCGGAAAGTTTATTGCAGATTAGTTTAGTAAGGGCACGTTCTATGGATTCGGGGATAGAATCACGCGCGCGTTTGCATGCGCGGATGAATTTTAGGACGGGAATCGATGTTCCGTCGAATTTGGGTACGAGTTCTGCGGCTTGTTTCAACGCGAAATTTCCTGTTGGCTCATATTGCGGGGTTTCGCGTGGCTCTGATAATGAAGGTTCTCGCGTGTTAGAGACGTTACTGGGGCCTGGTGTAGGCGTTTGGTGAGTTAAGTTTTGATTCACGACTTGAATATTGTGGAGCTCTTTGCGTATTTCATCGAGCATGTTATTTTGATTCTGTGCGTCTTCTTCATATTTAAGACGCAATTTAGCAATGAATTCGGTTTGCTCTTTTAAATATTCCTCTTTACGGGCGAGATCTTGCGCGTAAAGAAGTAGCTCTTCCTCGGTTGGCGGAGGAAGGTCTTGATTAGGATCCGCTCGGGGATCCGTTTGGGATCGTGTGATTGGGCGAGACATTTTGCGATATTAGTGTGAATTCTTACTCGACACACGATATAGAGAACAAATGTCAGACGTACGAAAACAATTTGTTAATGGTTCAACTACCGGCGACCGTTTTCGTGTCCTACCGACTGCGCCAAATTTTGTTACGTCACGCCCCACGTCCTAGGCAAAGAAGATGACCCCAGGAGGCGGCACGTGGAATTGAAGAGGAAACGGTCTTTTACGCCAAGACAGCCAGACGGGCAGTCATATGCGCTAGGACACCGATAGTCATTTGGAAAACCGGCACCCGTTTGCAGTCAACGCGGATGGCGATACTTATACGTTAACGCAACGAACGCGGTGAGTTGACATGGGGTAAAGATGGATACAAGATACTAATTCTCACCAGTTTGTTGTTACGCCTTAATAATACTGTCCCAGGAGTTGTTTCCTTTGCGCTGCGTAGACCTCGTACTGTGGGTCCTTGATGCAAGTATCTTCCAGGCGAGGAAGATTGGGAAGACGCAACGTAATACGTTGACGTGGTGACAGGAACGTGCTGTTGGTGATGACGCAACGAGGACGTGGCAGGATCACTGTGTCCTGGCTATCGTCGTCGTCAGAGATGTCTATGAGATCGATGATCTCATAGCGGGCAGCTGGTGTATCGTTGACAGGCGTGGAACGCGAGAGATCCGCGTGGTTGATCTCTGTGTTCAGAATCGGACGGCACGGACAACCGTATACCGATACGTAATCTGACGCGTCACACTCGATATTCTCGGTCGTGACGTGATCGACGCATGAGGAGAGAGGAGCGAAAGGAACTTGGTTTAACAATGTCACGTCCGTCACTGTGTTTTTGTTACAGGTACCAGGAGAGAGAAAAGAGAACAGTGACAGACGGACGGTTGAGATATTATGATTAAATGAGGAGTGGTCTTTCGTGCCGAGACAGCCGCGGGCTGTCATATGCACTAGGACAACCGATATTGCTATGATGCAGTCAAGAAAAGAACGTCCGACGCGGTTACAAGAAGTGTCCCGACAAGAATCACGCGCGAGATGATGCAACGAAAACGGTGAGTTTACAGGATTCAGCAATTATACAAGACATTATACGACTCACCGCAATGCTGTATTAACGCCTAATAATATTGTTGCAGCACGAACTGGCGGTACTGGCAGTAGGTGTCGTACATCGGGTCTTCTATACAGATGTCCTCGAGGTGGGGAAGATCTGGCAGAGTTGCTGCTGCTCTCCTCGGGACGACATTAGTGGCCTTGGATGCTGGCCGCAAGATGACACGTTGATGAGCTGGCAGAGGAACGTCACGGATGATTCGGCAACGGACCCTGGGAACGATGATCGTGTCTCGGCTGTCGTCGTCGTCGGTTATGTCGATCACCTCTGGACAATCGACCGGGTGTAGAACTGGGGTCGGAGCTCGCGAGAGGTCCGCGTGGTTGACCTCTTTAGGAGGGTTGCAAGGGCAACCGTATACAGAAACGTAATCGGACGCGTCACACGGAATGTGCTCGGTGGTTCCCAGAAGTTCTGTCCACTCGGTAGTGGCAATGATTTGATCGAGCACCGCTTTATTTCTTAACGCGCGTCTCAATTTAGCAAGTTGATACTTGCGTCCCGCTCGACGTGGGCGTCGCATGGGTAAGGAATAGTAATGATGGAATATTAATAATATAATGAAAATGAACTTCCACTTGTTATTAATCTTTTTGGTAGTTGACTCGCTTCACGTCTATAGTGGCGGCTCAGCGTTTCCACTGCGCTCTTTAGACCAATTCTAGACGTGGCACGAGAACTTCTCTATGACTCGCTTCAAATTCCTTATTGGCGGCTCAGCGTTTCCACTGCGCACTTTAGACCAAGTCCGGATATGTCACGAGTTTAATATATTCGATGCAAGAACTGAATTGGAAGATGGTGTTGAACTAACACAAGAATAACAAGATCGAAGCACTGGTATAACAACGATATATTAAATAAGAACTGGTAAGTACACTGGTATACAATATGTAAGTAGTATTATAATAGGAGTAGTAATTGGATTAATGAATAATGGATATAGTAATATGTTGTAGGAATAATGTATGAGAATTAGGAGTTGAGTTGAGTTGAGTTAGAGTTAGAATTGGAATTGGAATTGGAATTAGGAGTGAAGGATCGACACACTTCACTTTCGCGGAGCTAGACTGAACACGTCTGCTCTTGAAGCCGGACTGGCATGTCCGTGCGAGTCGCTCGTTTGGAGCGGACCGTTCGAGTCGCTGGCTGAAGGCGGACTGATGCAAGCGCCTGCTCTGCCTTGCCTCCTTCGTTCGGAGTGGGGATAGCTGACGCTGCAGTCTCTTTGTTCTTCAGTCGTCGGAGTGGGAGAACCGCTGACGCAGCAGCGTCTTCGCTCCCGGGGACTGCACGTGCATTTCTGCTGACGCTGCAGTCTCGTGGCTGTCCTATTGCCCTCTACGAGCGTGGGACTGCTGATGCAGCAGTCTTTGGACTTCTCGACGTTTCTAGAAGCTTCTAGATGCTTCCAGAGTGATGCAATACTTTATTGCATTATGTGTCGTGGTGATGGGTTGAAACTGAGGTAAGGTGTTGATCAAGGTGAAGTTATGGTGATGGATAGAGACGGAGATAAGGATTAGAACAATAGAATATATGAGATCTTAATATTATGTTCTTATGTCTAGGGGACGGTGTATGGATCTTATGCAGATCGGACCTTGTATACATAATGTATGTACAAGGCCAACGTCGTACATCGGACGACGTAACAACAACTCCTTCTCAAGAAATCCTTTATAGGAATTTTGTCTATGTTCTGAATGAAAAAGGGAAAATTGGCCAGGGGTTCCCCGGAGGCGCTGGCCAGCGGTATTCCACCTGTGACTTTAATAAAATATAGTTATTGAAAAGGTCCGCTCGTTCATTGACACTACCCAAGCGGAGCGGACGAACTGGCCTCCAAGCCGGGTCACTGTGTAACGAACGAGGGCACTGTTAGAACTGTCACTATAGATCTAGCACTGCACGTATTCCTTGTGTGAACTGTCACTTGATGGAGACTTGATCGAACACTTGACCGAGAAAACACTTGACCGATCAAAATGTCGCTTGCAGACGTATTGTCTCGGCGGAGCTGTAAGCTTCTCCCTTTGTGACCGAGTTTCAATACTCTACAAGTGCACGATAAACGAAGATATAGTTTGAATATCGGAGAGAAATAGGTCACTGAATTGATTGAATTGTAAGAGAAGTCACTCGCGAAGTTCTGGTAAAATAAGATATATTATAATAATAACTTGGTTACACTTGGTTACAATTGTATTAATATAAATGTGAATATGAATTAAATGAATTAATTGCGTAGGAGTTAGTAAATGAATTAGTATTGGAATAGAGACTGCGTTGAGTCGGAATTGGTATTGAGTTTGAATTAGAATTGGAATTAGATTTGGAATTGGAATTGTAGAACAAACGTCGATGAACGTCGAAGCGCGAATTAGAAGAGCGCAGACCGACACGTCTGCTCACTTCGCTGGCTAGCACCAGACTGATGCAAGAGGCAGCTCTGCGTTGCCTCCTTCGCTCGGAGTGGGGGTTGCTGACGCTGCAGTCCCTTTGTCCTCGCTCGTCGGAGTGGTGACGCGTGCAAGACTGCTGACGTTGCGATCTCTTTGTTCTCGAGGTGGCGTTTACTCGAGCGGAGTTGAGGATTTGAACAAGTTGTAAGTGTAGATGAGGGTTTGAACAAGTGTTAAGTGTAGATGAGGGTTTAAACAAGTTATAAGTGTAGATGAGGGTTTGAACAAGTGTTAGGTAAGATTGAGAGTTTGGAGTGGTGGTTGGGTTTAGAACAATTGGGAGAGTCGAGATTTAAGTAGTGATGGGTATTAGAACAAGTTTAGGAAAAGTCGTGGGTGAAGTAGTGATGGGTTTAAGATGTATTAGAATTAGAACAAGAGTTTGATAGCGATGGGTTTAAGAGATATTAGATTTAGAACAAGAGTTTGATAGCGATGGGTTTAAGAGGTATTATGTACTTAATATTTAATCTTAGCCTAGAATCGAGGTACGGTCCTCGATTCGACCAACGTCGGAGGTCGTCCGACGTAACACTCGCAACGCTGGGTCAAGGGAATCGCAAATTAACGTTCGTTTCGTCAAGGGAGGACGGGTTCGGAATTCTCCGACACTGGCACTATCACTAGCTTCTGCTTAAATGTCACCATTGTCTGAATCGGTGTCATCGCTGGAACTATCGGATATCCAGTCAGGGTCGTCCCGTTGTGCGATCCATCTTGCCGATAGAATCTGTCCGCAAGGGATGCACTCCAATACTGGTGTTTCGGTGCATAGCCTTATTCCACAATACTCGCATCTATTTGGGATGTTATACATCCGCTGATGCTCCCATCGTTCCACTCTAACAATTCGGGTGTATTGGCTGCAGTTGCGGCACAGCAACTTGCCGTTGCAAGCCACTCGAACTATCCCATTGTAACAGATAGTGTTGTTGTATCGTCTCATGTATCGGTGAGCTTTCAGCACGGTCGGCCGTCTTCCTCCCATCGGTCCGCACATCTTTCTGTCGTGGATAGCTATGGGATCCGCAATGTGACTCGGAGCTTGATCGGATGAGGATTGAAGAGTCTCGTAAGCTGACTCCTCTGGTTGGACCCTTGGCTCGCTATCGTCTTTCTTAGAAGGATCAGAGATTAAGTTTGCAGTTACAATATTTCGCTGACGCGTGTCCTGTCTCGGGCTACCTGGAAGACGTTTAATCTTATTTGCATGGACAATTTTGAAATGGTTTCCTATTCGTAATTTGACATTGTTCGTATCAAGCATTTCTATTATCTCATGCGGTCCAGTATATTGCGCGTCGAATTTTCCTTTACGAGGTTCTTTTAACAAGTATACCTGTTCGCCTACCGTGAACTGCACGGGGTTAATCTTCCTATCATAATAAGTCTTTGATTTCTGCTTTGCCGCTACTAAATTATCGCGCGCGCGGGATTGTGTCTCGCTTATCTTTCTTTGTAGGTCAAAGAGGTAACCTGCGTAGGACTCGTTCTCTACTTCGTAGAGATGGGAATCAGAGGAAGGAACACGGGCCAGGGAACCGAATACCAACTCGTGTGGGGTGAAGTCTGTTCCCTCGTGTACGCTGGTATTGTAGCTAAACATTGCCAAGTTTATCCATTTATCCCAGTTATTTTTGTTGACGTACTGCTTCAAATATTCCGTCAGTACATGATGCGATCTCTCAATGGATCCGTTGCTTTGTGGATGGAAAGCAGTGGTTTGGAGGCGTGTAATCCTGAATCTTTTTGCGATAGCCTTCATAAGGGAGCTTGTGAAGTTAGTCCCTTGATCCGTTAATATTGCCTTAGGCGTTCCAAAGCGACATATCAGGTGGTCGATGAAGGCGTTTGCTGTACTGACGGAGTCGGTAGATTTGAGCGGCACTGCGACGGAGTACTTTGTAAGAAGGTCTTGCATCGTCATTACATACGTGTTGCCATCTTCGGTAGTGGGTAATGGTCCCACGATGTCTAGCGAGACCTTATCAAACGCCCTGCCGGGCGTATCCGTTAACTTCATTGGTAGGCGAGTTTTTACTCTTGTTAGCTTGTTACGCTGGCAACTCAGGCAATTGTTAACGTAGTTGGTTACGTCCTTTTTGAGGCTGTTCCACCAGTATTTTTCTCTTATCCTTTTGTATGTCTTGGTTATGCCTTTATGGCCGGCATACGCTGATACATGGTTCTCCGTGATGATCTCCATCCTTCTATCCTCAGCGGGGATTTGGACCTCGTTCGAACAGAGAAATATTTGGACTGGTGTGTCCTCGAATGTTTCTGTGAGTAGATTGACCACGTATTCTCTCGACAAATGGTCGAGGAATGTTTTAGAGATTGAAAAGGATTCCAACGCGAGCTCGTTGACAACGTCGATCAACGTTCTAAGACATTCTTTGAGGTCGTCTGCAGATACCTCATGAAGCGGTGATTGTTTAATCGGTATCTGGATTAACTTGTATTTACCGTGATCTGTTACCCTAGCTCTATGTAGGAGTAAGTCTTGGGATTTGGCCAGTTTGCCTTGTCTATAGAGATCTACGGCCCCGAGATCGATGGGCCGTCCGTCCATCGTTATGAAGCAAACTAAATTGTCCTTTCTCATTATTAATCGGTCTCTTGTATGAATTATTCTTCTTCTACGTGGTGTAGGATTGCTTTCTTCTTCTTCTTCTTCTTCTTCTTCTTCTTCTTCTTCTTCTTCTTCTGAGGGAATACTCTCTTCTCGCTCATCGAAGACATCTGGTCCGGTCAAGGAAGGCGGAAATATAGGAGAAAAGGAAAGAGTTTCTTCGACTCCCAGATCCCGTAGTAATCCTTGATCGGCGATTGAAATAAGAGGCGGGGATGCTGCGCGGGGGTCATCAGAATGCGATGGCGTACCCATCGATGGTCCCGGTGACGAAGCTGCCGATGATCTTCTCCTTTTTGGGGGCATTGACTTCGGTGGGGGCATGAGAATTGAATCGTCTCTATCTTTCTTCTTGCGGCGTGCGTCGAAAAGAGGAGTCCCCGGGCTTGACAATGGCGTTCTAGGTGGAGTCGTTTCCTCTGAATCGGTCCATGAGATGGGCAATGCCACAGGATTCCGGGATAGGGCATCCGCATTAGAGTTGGCTCTCCCAGGTTTGTAGATAACCTGGTATTCGAACTCTGCCAATTTTAATCTCCACCGGAGGAGCCGGGATGTGGGTGTCACGTCCGTCACTGTGTTTTTGTTACAGGTACCAGGAGAGAGAAAAGAGAACAGTGACAGACGGACGGTTGAGATATTATGATTAAAATGAGGAGTGGTCTTTCGTGCCGAGACAGCCGCGGGCTGTCATATGCACTAGGACAACCGATATTGCTATGGATGCAGTCAAGAAAAGAACGTCCGACGCGGTTACAAGGAGTGTCCCGACAAGAATCGCGCGCGAGAGGATGCAACGAGAACGGTGAGTTTACAGGATTCAACAATTATACAAGATATTATACGACTCACCGCAATGTTGTATTAACGCCTAATAATATTGTTGCAGCAGGAACTGGCGGTACTGACAGTAGGTGTCGTACATCGGATCTTCTATACAGATGTCCTCGAGGTGGGGAAGATCTGGCAGAGTTGCTGCTGCTCGGTTCGGGACGACGTTAGTGGCCTTGGATGCTGGCCGCAAGACGACACGTTGATGAGCTGGCAGAGGAACGTCACGGATGATTCGGCAACGGACCCTGGGAACGATGATCGTGTCTCGGCTGTCGTCGTCGTCGGCTATGTCGATCACCTCTGGACAATCGACCGGATGTAGAACTGGCGTCGGAGCTCGCGAGAGGTCCGCGTGGTTGACCTCTTTAGGAGGGTTGCAAGGGCAACCGTATACAGAAACGTAATCGGACGCGTCACACGGAATGTGCTCGGTGGTTCCCAGAAGTTCTGTCCACTCGGTAGTGGCAATGTTTAGATCGAGCACCGCTTTATTTCTCAACGCGCGTCTCAATTTAGCAAGTTGATACTTGCGTCCCGCTCGACGTGGGCGTCGCATGGGTAAGGAATAGTAATGATGGAATATTAATAATATAATGAAAATGAACTTCCACTTGTTATTAACCTTTTTGGTAGTTAACTCGCTTCACGTCTATAGTGGCGGCTCAGCGTTTCCACTGCGCTCTTTAGACCAATTCTAGACGTGGCACGAGAACTTCTCTATGACTCGCTTCAAATTCCTTATTGGCGGCTCAGCGTTTCCACTGCGCACTTTAGACCAAGTCCGGATATGTCACGAGTTTAATATATTCGATGCAAGAACTGAATTGGAAGATGGTGTTGAACTAACACAAGAATAACAAGATCGAAGCACTGGTATAACAACAATATATTAAATAAGAACTGGTAAGTACACTGGTATACAATATGTAAGTAGTGTTATAATAGGAGTAGTAATTGGATTAATGAATAATGGATATTGTAATATGTTATAGGAATAATGTATGAGAATTAGGACTTGAGTTGAGTTGAGTTAGAGTTGGAATTGGAATTGGAATTAGGAGTGAAGGATCGACACACTTCACTTTCGCGGAGCTAGACTGAACACGTCTGCTCTTGAAGCCGGACTGGCGGCTGAGGCCAGGTAGGCACGTCTGTGCGAGTCGCTGGCTGAAGGCGGACTGCTCGAGTCGCGAGATGGAGGCGGACTGATGCAAGCGTCCGCTCTGCCTTGCCTCCTTCGTTCGGAGTGGGGATAGCTGACGCTGCAGTCTCTTTGTTCTTCAGTCGTCGGAGTGGGAGAACCGCTGACGCAGCAGCGTCTTCGCTCCCGGGGACTGCACGTGCATTTCTGCTGACGCTGCAGTCTCGTGGCTGTCCTATTGCCCTCTACGAGCGTGGGACTGCTGATGCAGCAGTCTTTGGACTTCTCGACGTTTCTAGAAGCTTCTAGATGCTTCCAGAGTGATGCAATACTTTATTGCATTATGTGTCGTGGTGATGGGTTGAAACTGAGGTAAGGTGTTGATCAAGGTGAAGTTATGGTGATGGGTAGAGACGGAGGTAAGGATTAGAACAATAGAATAATGAGATCTTAATACTATGCTCTTATGTCTAGGGGACGGTGTATGGATCTTATGCAGATCAGACCTTGTATACATAGTGTGTGTACAAGGCCAACGTCGTACATCGGACGACGTAACACCTCCCAACGCGGAAAAGAAATTTCTGACAAGGAAGAAATTTCTCGCTCAACACTCGACCTCACATTCATTCATGCGACGCATCGTCCGGGGGTACTCCGCGCAGGGAGCACAGTTCTCGGCGAGTATTTCCTATATTTGTACGAAACACTGGTCGCACTGAAATGTTGTCGGTGTCGGCACGTGGGGCTGGGGCTGGTTTTATGCAATTTATCTCGCTTTGTTCATTTTGCATAGTTGGGTTTTGGGTGGGTGGGGAATCACTGGTGTCACTGTCACTTTTGTCTCAGGTGACGAGATTACGGCTTTGGCACAAACACTCTGCATCTCTAATTTGCTTGAGTATTGGTGTCTTCGTCCGAGGAAGAGGTGCTTGAGTTTTCGTCCTCTTCTTCGTCGTCCGTGAGAATTTCGCCTCTTTCTCTTCTTATTCTGGCAGTGTCTGTTGCTGCCCGATCCAGTGCGAGGAGGAAACTGCAGTGGATGCATTCCAATATTGGGGTTTCCCTCAATATGGGTTTTGTACACGCGTCGCATGCGTTCTTCCTTTTCCTTGTAAGAACGTGCGTGTATACGATGACCCTCCTGACTACCGCAGTGAGGCTGCAGGCAAGGCATAGTTCTCTGCCATTTAGGGAGATTCTGTGTCTGCCATTGTAGCAGAATATTCCCTGGTATCTGTAGATGAAGTCTCCGGCTTTGTTCGCCGATGGTCTCGCTGGTTGTAAGTGTCCGCACATGTTGATTGTGTTTGTGGATACTGGACACGATGTGGTAGGCGGCTGGGAACAGGCTGGGATTCTGGCTGTAGGAACTTCTTCGAAGTGCTGCTGTCGTTTGTTCTGTATCTTCCGGCGGTGGAAGGAGATTCTGTCGACGCTGGGTTTCGGATTTCGCTCGCTTATCGGTGTTGACCGGACGCGTGATTATCGCGGATTCTAATTTCGCGTCAGCGGAGGACTGTAATGAAATCTCCTGGGAGGGTTTCTTATCGCAAATCGCAGGAGACGCTACAATCATTGTTCGCGGGTTATTGCAAAGGTATAGTATAATACGAAATTTGTTTCTCCTTTTTGCTGACGCGTATTTTACAGACGTATAATTCCTAGATGGATGGAAATCGCCCTGCGGTGCACGGACACTTGACCGTTGAGACTGGAAGAGATCATGTTCCGGCGAAAAATCAGAGGTAGGTTTTTGAAATGAAATATAGACTCTCTTTGACTCTGATTTAGAAATCATCGCGGGATGATCTTTTATGATCGACTCGTATGCTCGGTCTATACGAGGTAGAGTTTTATGCTTTATTTTATGTAGACGTTCTGTCGTCTTTAGAGAATCAAAGGCGGGGACATTTCCTTTCAACCTAGACTCGGAATAGAAACAATCGGACTTGATACCGGAGCTTGTAGAATAAACCTTCATAGGTTTGAATTCGCGGGAGTCTTCTTTGGACTCTGGATTAAAATTGTCGGGATGGTTACCAAATACGTCGGGATGGTTACCGGAATTGAAAAGGTCGGGATGGTTACCGAATGCGTCGGGATGGTTACCGGAATTAGAATAAGGATCGGGCTGGTTACCGGAGTTAGAATAAGAATCGGGCTGGTTACCGGAGTTAGAATAAGAATCGGGCTGGTTACCGGAGTTAGTAATGTCGGGATGGTTACCGAATACGTCGGGATGATACCCGGAAGTAGAATGGTCGGGATGGTTACCGAATACGTCGGGATGGTTCCCGGAATTAGAAAGGTCGGGATGGTTACCGAATGCGTCGGGATGATACCCGGAATTAGAAAAGTCGGAAGAGTACGACTCGATTTCTTCCATCTCCAATGGGGGCAATCGAAATGAAACTCTTTCCGACGAGGTGTTAAAACACCGGAGGCTCGCTTTGCCTTTACGATTGGTGACAACGCAGTCACCCAGGAATACATCCGGCGCTACGTTAACACGGCGGATATATCCCTGTTTAGGTCCTTCGACGTCGACCGCTATACACGCAACGGTACGAGGTTCGAGGACGAATTCTTCGGATTTCGGAGGAGTCTTTGTTCGGACTCGATCCTCACGCTCCACGATCCGACTTCTCGCAGTGTACTCCGATATCTCTCGAGTCTCCTTCGATTCCGGCCGGCTTTTCACGGCGTTTTTCTCTAGGGAGCACTCGATCGAATCCCGAGGAGGCATTGAAATAACCTCCGTCACCGGAGCTCTGCAAGGTCTGACCGCGGGTGCACGAGGATTTGAGGAAGACACTCGAACGTTCCTTGCCGAATGTTCCTCACGCTTGGCGGCTGGAGTTTTAACGAGATCGTTGGTCATAGACGAAGGCATTGAAATAACCTCTGCTGCCAATTCATCGCGAGGCTCAGCCGTGGGCGCGCAAGGGTTCGAGAAGGGAACCCGAATGTTTCCTATCGTTATGGATTGATTCGCAAAGGAGATCTCGGCTCCTGTTCTGAAGAAGGGAGAACCGAGGATTCCGTCGATGTTAATTGGGAAGTTTTCTTCCAAGACATGAAATTCGATAGGGTTTTGACCCTGTAAGTGTATTTTAATTTGACCGAGAGTTGGAATGGATCCCTCGGTTATTCCTTGGACTTCTATAGTGTTCGTATGATCTATAGGTAGATTTGGTTCTAGACTTGACGCACGAATTAGATTGATCTCCGAACCCGTGTCCAACAAAAATTCACACTTCTTTTGTAATTGAGGGGCGGAGATTTTTACGCGCGGAATTGGTGAGTCTGCAGCAAGATTTACTGCTGAGACGAATCGTCGGACTGGTCGTTCGTCCGGATAGCTGTTTGGGTGCGGGCTGTAGTTTGGGTTGAAGATGCGGCCTCCCGCCTGGGGTTGGCTTCGGTCGGGAGGCCGGACTCGTTTCCCGACCTCCTATTATTATTGAAAGTGCGCTTACGGCACTCGTGAATATCGTGCCCGGGGGTTTTGCAGTAGTTGCAAAATTTGTTAGGGCTTGAGGGGCGGTCTGTGCGACCATTGCGGTACGTGTTTTGGTCGCGAGGATTATTTTCCCATCGCCGTTGCGGCGTCGGGGAGCGATAAGAGTCCCGGTTTAAGTTTCTTGAGGACTGCTGAGACGAGTCCGGTCTGTTATCGCGGCGTTCTTGAGTTCGCTCTGGAATGTCACGAGCGGACTCGTACGTGGAACGCGGGCGATACGGCCGGTTATCAGAGAAGCTGACTCGTTTTTCTTCGCGGATCAGTTCTCGTCGACGAGTCTGGTCTGACTCATACTGCCTGTAAGCAGAGATGGCTGCTTCGAAAACAGTGGCAGGATTTCGCGAAGGGCAATGAAGCACTTCGGCACGCAGCTGGGGAAGGAGACCTCGTAGAAAACAATCTACTACGAAGCGATCTAGTTCTTCGTAATCAAGGCCAATATCTGTGGCATCTTGAATCGCGGTTCGAAGGTCTTTAACGCGATTGATGAAGTCTAAGATGTGCTCGTTTGGAGCTTGGAGTACACTCGCGAGATCGCCACGGTACTGGTCCACGAATTTGTATGGGCCCAGTACTGTTCGTAATTTCTCGCATAGTGCAGAAATTGTGAATATGTGCTGGCCTTCTATAGCGGCATAAGCACGATCGTGGAGTTTATTGCAGAGCAATTTCGTGAGGGCACGCTCTGCAGTGGCCGGTACGGTGTCACGCGCGCGTTTGCATGCACGTATGAATTGTAGGACGGAAGACGAAGTTCCGTCGAATCTAGGGACAAGCTCGGCAGCTTGTTTTAGAGCGAAATTGCCAGTAGGTTCATACTGTGGGATTTCGCGTGGCTCTGGCGGTGAAGGTTCCCGCATATTAGAGACGTTACTAGGGCCTGGTGTAGGCGATTGTTGACGTAGGGTTTGACTCGTGATTTGGATGTTATGAAGCTCTTTTCGTATTTCGTCGAGCATATTCTTTTGGTTTTGTGCGTCTTCTTCATATTTGAGACGCAATTTGGCAATAAAATCAGTTTCCTCTTTGAGATATTGCTCTCTACGGGCGAGGTCTTGCGCATAAAGGAGTAACTCTTCCTCGGTCATTGGAGGAAGGTCTGCGTTAGGATCTGCTCGGAGATCCTTTTGAGATCGCGTGATTGGGCGAGACATTTTGAAAGATATGAATGGGATTTAAGAAATGTGAACTTCGCACTGACACGCGTCGGGGCTTATTAATGCAAATATCGGCGACCACTTCGATGTCCTACCGACTGCGCCAAATTTGTCACGTCCGTCACTGTGTTTTTGTTACAGGTACCAGGAGAGAGAAAAGAGAACAGTGACAGACGGACGGTTGAGATATTATGATTAAAATGAGGAGTGGTCTTTCGTGCCGAGACAGCCGCGGGCTGTCATATGCACTAGGACAACCGATATTGCTATGGATGCAGTCAAGAAAAGAACGTCCGACGCGGTTACAAGGAGTGTCCCGACAAGAATCGCGCGCGAGAGGATGCAACGAGAACGGTGAGTTTACAGGATTCAACAATTATACAAGATATTATACGACTCACCGCAATGTTGTATTAACGCCTAATAATATTGTTGCAGCAGGAACTGGCGGTACTGACAGTAGGTGTCGTACATCGGATCTTCTATACAGATGTCCTCGAGGTGGGGAAGATCTGGCAGAGTTGCTGCTGCTCGGTTCGGGACGACGTTAGTGGCCTTGGATGCTGGCCGCAAGACGACACGTTGATGAGCTGGCAGAGGAACGTCACGGATGATTCGGCAACGGACCCTGGGAACGATGATCGTGTCTCGGCTGTCGTCGTCGTCGGCTATGTCGATCACCTCTGGACAATCGACCGGATGTAGAACTGGCGTCGGAGCTCGCGAGAGGTCCGCGTGGTTGACCTCTTTAGGAGGGTTGCAAGGGCAACCGTATACAGAAACGTAATCGGACGCGTCACACGGAATGTGCTCGGTGGTTCCCAGAAGTTCTGTCCACTCGGTAGTGGCAATGTTTAGATCGAGCACCGCTTTATTTCTCAACGCGCGTCTCAATTTAGCAAGTTGATACTTGCGTCCCGCTCGACGTGGGCGTCGCATGGGTAAGGAATAGTAATGATGGAATATTAATAATATAATGAAAATGAACTTCCACTTGTTATTAACCTTTTTGGTAGTTAACTCGCTTCACGTCTATAGTGGCGGCTCAGCGTTTCCACTGCGCTCTTTAGACCAATTCTAGACGTGGCACGAGAACTTCTCTATGACTCGCTTCAAATTCCTTATTGGCGGCTCAGCGTTTCCACTGCGCACTTTAGACCAAGTCCGGATATGTCACGAGTTTAATATATTCGATGCAAGAACTGAATTGGAAGATGGTGTTGAACTAACACAAGAATAACAAGATCGAAGCACTGGTATAACAACAATATATTAAATAAGAACTGGTAAGTACACTGGTATACAATATGTAAGTAGTATTATAATAGGAGTAGTAATTGGATTAATGAATAATGGATATTGTAATATGTTATAGGAATAATGTATGAGAATTAGGACTTGAGTTGAGTTGAGTTAGAGTTGGAATTGGAATTGGAATTAGGAGTGAAGGATCGACACACTTCACTTTCGCGGAGCTAGACTGAACACGTCTGCTCTTGAAGCCGGACTGGCGGCTGAGGCCAGGTAGGCACGTCTGTGCGAGTCGCTGGCTGAAGGCGGACTGCTCGAGTCGCGAGATGGAGGCGGACTGATGCAAGCGTCCGCTCTGCCTTGCCTCCTTCGTTCGGAGTGGGGATAGCTGACGCTGCAGTCTCTTTGTTCTTCAGTCGTCGGAGTGGGAGAACCGCTGACGCAGCAGCGTCTTCGCTCCCGGGGACTGCACGTGCATTTCTGCTGACGCTGCAGTCTCGTGGCTGTCCTATTGCCCTCTACGAGCGTGGGACTGCTGATGCAGCAGTCTTTGGACTTCTCGACGTTTCTAGAAGCTTCTAGATGCTTCCAGAGTGATGCAATACTTTATTGCATTATGTGTCGTGGTGATGGGTTGAAACTGAGGTAAGGTGTTGATCAAGGTGAAGTTATGGTGATGGGTAGAGACGGAGGTAAGGATTAGAACAATAGAATAATGAGATCTTAATACTATGCTCTTATGTCTAGGGGACGGTGTATGGATCTTATGCAGATCAGACCTTGTATACATAGTGTGTGTACAAGGCCAACGTCGTACATCGGACGACGTAACATGAGATCCTTTACGGATGTCATCCACACCAGTGGTCTGTGATCGGTGATAAGTAAGAATTTCCTGCCGTAAATGTACGGGCGGAAATATTGGACGGCGAATATTATGGCTAAACACTCCTTTTCTATTGTGGAGTAGTTTAGTTCAGCGCCGTGAAGGATACGTGACGCGTACGCGATAGGGCGATCTTTTCCCACGTCGCCTTGGCTTAGGACAGCGCCGATCGCGTACCCTGAGGCGTCGCACGTTACGTTGAATGGTTTCCCAAAATCTGGGTACTGGAGGACAGGCTCCGTACACAATGCCTGTCGTAAAGTCTCGAAGGCTTCCTCCTGCTTTGACCCCCACACGAATTTCGTATCCTTGGTAAGGAGTTGGGTGAGGGGTTTGGAAATATGAGCGAATCTATCTATGAATCTGCGGTAATAGCCCGCTAGACCTAAAAATTCGCGGACGTTCTTTGCGTTTTTCGGTCGAGGATAATTTTGGACCGCGTTAATTTTTTTAGGGCATGGCCGTACGCCATCCTCGCTAATCTGGTGTCCTAGGTAAGCTACCTCTCTGTGCAAAAACCCGCATTTAGACGGTTGTAATTTCAAATTGGCGGCTCTCAATCGGCGAGCCAATTTATCAAATTTCGCTTTGTGTTCTTCTAGGGAACGCGCGTATATGACTATATCGTCAAGATAAACGAAGAGTTCGTTACCCTGGAGACCGGTTAGGATCGTATCCATTAGTCGCTGGAACGTAGCCGGCGCATTACGTAATCCGAACGGCATTCTATTATACTGGTAATGTCCGAACGGGGTTGAGAAGGCGGTTTTTGCGGCGTCCTCCTTTTCCATGCCTATTTGGTGAAACCCGCTTGCCAGGTCAAATACGCTAAAATATTTGGCACTACCCAGCTGATCTAAGATCTCGTTTATGCTGGGCAGTGGATAAGCGTCTGCTATTGACTTCTCGTTTAAAGCGCGATAGTCAATTACCATTCTCCATTTCTTATTTCCTTCGGCATCCGCTTTCTTCGGTACGATCCACAAAGGGGAGTTATATGGTGAACTAGAGGGTGCGACTATATCATTTTGTAAGAGTTCACACATTTGTTTATCGATCTCCTCTTTGTGAATCGGCGGATACCGGTATTGCTTGGTATGTACGGGGATGTCGTCCGTCGTGGGGATTTTATGTGTTACAGCGTTAGTTTTCCCCAGACGATCCCCTTGAAGGTGGAAGAGATCATTATTCTCCTCCAATAAAGATTTGACATGGTCTATCTCGTCGTGATCGAGGTGATCCATGGGAATAGTTTCCATAAGCTCATTAACGCGAGCATTACGGGACTTGGTAATGGAATGGACCCTTTTGGGTATGAATTCGAAGCCTTTCATAAGGGGTTTCGAGTATGAGTGATCGGGATGGTTACCGGAATTGTTTAGGAAATCGGGATGGCTACCGGTGTTACGTCGTCCGATGTACGACGTTGGCCTTGTACACACACTATGTATACAAGGTCTGATCTACATAAGATCCACACACCGTCCCCTAGACATAAGAGCATAGTATTAAGATCTCATTATTCTATTGTTCTAATCCTTATCTCCGTCTCTACCCATCACCATAACTTCTCCTTGATCAACACCTTACCTCAGTTTCAACCCATCACCACGACACATAATGCAATAAAGTATTGCATCACTCTGGAAGCATCTAGAAGCTTCTAGAAACGTCGAGAAGTCCAAAGACTGCTGCATCAGCAGTCCCACGCTCGTAGAGGGCAATAGGACAGCCACGAGACTGCAGCGTCAGCAGAAATGCACGTGCAGTCCCCGGGAGCGAAGACGCTGCTGCGTCAGCGGTTCTCCCACTCCGACGACTGAAGAACAAAGAGACTGCAGCGTCAGCTATCCCCACTCCGAACGAAGGAGGCAAGGCAGAGCGGACGCTTGCATCAGTCCGCCTCCAGACAGCGACTCGAACGGTCCGCTCCAAGCGAGCGACTCGCACGGACGTGCCAGTCCGGCTTCTTCCGACTTCAAGAGCAGACGTGTTCAGTCTAGCTCCGCGAAAGTGAAGTGTGTCGATCCTTCACTCCTAATTCCAATTCCAATTCCAACTCTAACTCAACTCAACTCAAGTCCTAATTCTCATACATTATTCCTATAACATATTACAATATCCATTATTCATTAATCCAATTACTACTCCTATTATAATACTACTTACATATTGTATACCAGTGTACTTACCAGTTCTTATTTAATATATTGTTGTTATACCAGTGCTTCGATCTTGTTATTCTTGTGTTAGTTCAACACCATCTTCCAATTCAGTTCTTGCATCGAATATATTAAACTCGTGACATATCCGGACTTGGTCTAAAGTGCGCAGTGGAAACGCTGAGCCGCCAATAAGGAATTTGAAGCGAGTCATAGAGAAGTTCTCGTGCCACGTCTAGAATTGGTCTAAAGAGCGCAGTGGAAACGCTGAGCCGCCACTATAGACGTGAAGCGAGTTAACTACCTAAAAGGTTAATAACAAATGGAAGTTCATTTTCATTATATTATTAATATTCCATCATTACTATTCCTTACCCATGCGACGCCCACGTCGAGCGGGACGCAAGTATCAACTTGCTAAATTGAGACGCGCGTTGAGAAATAAAGCGGTGCTCGATCAAATCATTGCCACTACCGAGTGGACAGAACTTCTGGGAACCACCGAGCACATTCCGTGTGACGCGTCCGATTACGTTTCTGTATACGGTTGCCCTTGCAACCCTCCTAAAGAGGTCAACCACGCGGACCTCTCGCGAACTCCGACGCCAGTTCTACATCCGGTCGATTGTCCAGAGGTGATCGACATAGCCGACGACGACGACAGCCGAGACACGATCATCGTTCCCAGGGTCCGTTGCCGAATCATCCGTGACGTTCCTCTGCCAGCTCATCAACGTGTCGTCTTGCGGCCAGCATCCAAGGCCACTAACGTCGTCCCGAACCGAGCAGCAGCAACTCTGCCAGATCTTCCCCACCTCGAGGACATCTGTATAGAAGATCCGATGTACGACACCTACTGTCAGTACCGCCAGTTCCTGCTGCAACAATATTATTAGGCGTTAATACAACATTGCGGTGAGTCGTATAATATCTTGTATAATTGTTGAATCCTGTAAACTCACCGTTCTCGTTGCATCCTCTCGCGCGCGATTCTTGTCGGGACACTCCTTGTAACCGCGTCGGACGTTCTTTTCTTGACTGCATCCATAGCAATATCGGTTGTCCTAGTGCATATGACAGCCCGCGGCTGTCTCGGCACGAAAGACCACTCCTCATTTTAATCATAATATCTCAACCGTCCGTCTGTCACTGTTCTCTTTTCTCTCTCCTGGTACCTGTAACAAAAACACAGTGACGGACGTGACAAATTTGGCGCAGTCGGTAGGACAACGAAGTGGTCGCCGATATTTGCATTAATAAGCCCCGACGCGTGTCAGTACGAAGTTCACATTTCTTAAATCCCATTTATATCTTTCAAAATGTCTCGCCCAATCACGCGATCTCAAAGGGATCTCCGAGCAGATCCTAACGCAGACCTTCCCCCAATGACCGAGGAAGAGTTACTCCTTTATGCGCAAGACCTCGCCCGTAGAGAGCAATATCTCAAAGAAGAAACTGATTTTATTGCCAAATTGCGTCTCAAATATGAAGAAGACGCACAAAACCAAAAGAATATGCTCGACGAAATACGAAAAGAGCTTCATAACATCCAAATAACGAGTCAAACCCTACGTCAACAATCGCCTACACCAGGCCCTAGTAACGTCTCTAATATGCGGGAACCTTCACCGCCAGAGCCACGCGAAATCCCACAGTATGAACCTACTGGTAATTTTGCTCTAAAGCAAGCCGCCGAGCTTGTCCCTAGATTCGACGGAACTTCGTCTTCCGTCCTACAATTCATACGTGCATGCAAACGCGCGCGTGACACCGTACCGGCCACTGCAGAGCGTGCCCTCACAAAATTGCTCTGCAATAAACTCCACGATCGTGCTTATGCCGCTATAGAAGGCCAGCACATATTCACAATTTCTGCACTATGCGAAAAGTTACGTACAGTGCTGGGCCCATACAAATTCGTGGACCAGTACCGTGGCGATCTCGCAAGTGTACTCCAAGCTCCAAACGAGCACATCTTAGACTTCATCAATCGCGTTAAAGACCTTCGAACCGCGATTCAAGATGCCACAGATATTGGCCTTGATTACGAAGAACTAGATCGCTTCGTAGTAGATTGTTTTCTACGAGGTCTCCTTCCCCAGCTGCGTGCCGAAGTGCTTCATTGCCCTTCGCGAAATCCTGCCACTGTTTTCGAAGCAGCCATCTCTGCTTACAGGCAGTATGAGTCAGACCAGACTCGTCGACGAGAACTGATCCGCGAAGAAAAACGAGTCAGCTTCTCTGATAACCGGCCGTATCGCCAGCGTTCCACGTACGAGTCCGCTCGTGACATTCCAGAGCGAACTCAAGAACGCCGCGATAACAGACCGGACTCGTCTCAGCAGTCCTCGAGAAACTTAAACCGGGACTCTTATCGCTCCCCGACGCCGCAACGGCGATGGGAAAATAATCCTCGCGACCAAAACACGTACCGCGATGGTCGCACAGATCGCCCCTCAAGCCCTAACAAATTTTGCAACTACTGCAAAGTCCCCGGGCACGATATTCACGAGTGCCGTAAGCGCGCTTTTAATAATAATAGGAGGTCGGGAAACGAGTCCGGCCTCCCGACCGAAGCCAACCCAAGGCGGGAGGCCGCATCTTCAACCCAAACTACAGCCCGCACCCAAACGACTATCCGGACGAACGACCAGTCCGACGATTCGTCTCAGCAGTAAATCTTGCTGCAGACTCACCAATTCCGCGCGTAAAAATCTCCGCCCCTCAATTACAAAAGAAGTGTGAATTTTTGTTGGACACGGGTTCGGAGATCAATTTAATTCGTGCGTCAAGTCTTGAACCAAATCTACCTATAGATCACACGAACATTATAGAAGTCCAAGGAATAACCGAGGGATCCATTCCAACTCTCGGTCAAATTAAAATACACTTACAGGGTCAAAACCCTATCGAATTTCATGTCTTGGAAGAAAACTTCCCAATTAACATCGACGGAATCCTCGGTTCTCCCTTCTTCAGAACAGGAGCCGAGATCTCCTTTGCGAATGAATACATTACGATAGGAAACATTCGGGTTCCCTTCTCGAACCCTTGCGCGCCCACGGCTGAGCCTCGCGATAAATTGGCAGCAGAGGTTATTTCAATGCCTTCGTCTATGACCAACGATCTCGTTAAAACTCCAGCCGTCGAGCGTAAGGAACATTCGGCAAGGAACGTTCGAGTGTCTCCCTCAAATCCTCGTGCACCCGCGGTCAGACCTTGCAGAGCTCCGGTGACGGAGGTTATTTCAATGCCTCCTCGGGATTCGATCGAGTACTCCCTAGAGAAAAACGCCGTGAAAAGCCGGCCGGAATCGAAGGAGACTCGAGAGATATCGGAGTACACTGCGAGAAGTCGGATCGTGGAGCGTGAGGATCGAGTCCGAACAAAGACTCCTCCGAAATCCGAAGAATTCGTCCTCGAACCTCGTACCGTTGCGTGCATAGCGGTCGACGTCGAAGGACCCAAACAGGGATATATCCGCCGTGTTAATGTAGCGCCGGATGTATTCCTGGGTGACTGCGTTGTCACCAATCGTAAAGGCAAAGCGAGCCTCCGGTGTTTTAACACCTCGTCGGAAAGAGTTTCATTTCGATTGCCCCCATTGGAGATGGAAGAAATCGAGTCGTACTCTTCCGACCTTTCTAATTCCGGGTATCATCCCGACGTATTCGGTAACCATCCCGACCATTCTAATTCCGGGTATCATCCCGACGTATTCGGTAACCATCCCGACCTTTCTACTTCCGGGAACTATCCCGACGCATTCGGTAACCATCCCGACCTTTCTAATTCCGGGTACTATCCCGACGTATTCGGTAACCATCCCGACCTTTCTAATTCCGGGAACTATCCCGACGCATTCGGTAACCATCCCGACCTTTCTAATTCCGGGTATCATCCCGACGCATTCGGTAACCATCCCGACATTACTAACTCCGGTAACCAGCCCGATTCTTATACTAACTCCGGTAACCAGCCCGATCATTATACTAACTCCGGTAACCAGCCCGATAAAACCAAGGTCAGAATGACCTATTCCATCGCAAATTCCCACGAAGCTCGCGTGAAAGAGCTATTAGAAACTATCCCCATGGATCATCTCAGCGGTGACGAAATGGACCATGTTAAATCTTTGTTAGAAAAGCACAATGATCTTTTCCATCTCCAAGGGGATCGTTTGGGGAAAACAAATGCGGTGACTCACAGAATCATCACGACGGATGATATTCCAATCCATGTTAAACAGTATCGCTACCCACCAATCCACAAGGACGAAATCAACAAACAAATGTCCGAACTCTTACGGAATGACATAGTCGTTCCATCTAACTCACCTTATAATTCCCCCTTGTGGATTGTTCCTAAGAAAGCGGACGCCGAGGGTAACAAAAAATGGCGCATGGTAATCGATTACCGCGCATTAAACGAGAAATCGGTGGCCGACGCGTACCCGCTGCCTAGCATTAACGAAATCCTAGATCAGTTAGGCAGCGCCACATACTTCAGTGTGTTTGACTTAGCCAGCGGATTCCATCAGATAGGAATGGAGAAGGAGGATGCCGCGAAGACCGCCTTCTCCACGCCTTTCGGCCACTACGAATTCAACAGAATGCCATTCGGTCTCCGTAATGCTCCGGCTACCTTCCAAAGATTAATGGACACAGTCCTCTGCGGCCTACAAGGCAACGAACTCTTCGTGTACCTCGATGATATCGTGATCTACGCGCGTTCATTAGAAGAACATTATGCCAAATTCAATAAACTAGCCCGCCGACTGCGCGGAGCCAACCTCAAATTACAGCCCTCGAAATGCGGCTTCCTTCATAAGGAAGTGGCATACCTGGGACATCAGATTAGCCAAGACGGCGTCAGACCATGTCCAAAGAAAATTAATGCCGTACAAAATTTCCCACGACCTAAGAACGCGAAAAACGTGCGCGAATTTTTAGGCCTTGCAGGGTACTACCGCAAATTTATTAATGACTTCGCTAAAATCTCCAAACCCCTAACCCAACTCCTCGCCAAAGAGCACAATTTCGAATGGGGTCCAAAACAAGAAAAGGCCTTCGAAGACCTACGACAAGCTCTGTGTGACGAACCGGTCCTTCAATACCCGGATTTCGATAAGCCGTTTAACGTCACCTGCGATGCATCTGGATATGCCATCGGCGCCGTACTAAGCCAAGGCGAAGTAGGCAAGGATCGTCCCGTTGCCTATGCCTCAAGGATCCTGCAGGGCGCCGAAGTGAACTATTCTACAATAGAGAAGGAGTGTTTAGCCATAATATTCGCAGTACAGTATTTTAGACCATATATTTACGGCCGAAAATTTACACTAATCACAGACCATAAACCTGTTACGTCACGCCCCACGTCCTAGGCAAAGAAGATGACCCCAGGAGGCGGCACGTGGAATTGAAGAGGAAACGGTCTTTTACGCCAAGACAGCCAGACGGGCAGTCATATGCGCTAGGACACCGATAGTCATTTGAGACCGACACCCGCTAGCAGTCAACGCGGATGGCGATACTTCTACGCTGACGCAACGAACGCGGTGAGTTGACATGGAACAAAAGGGGTTACAAAAGATACGAATTCTCACCGGTTAGTTGTTGTATCTTAGTAGTACTGTTGAAGGAGCTGAGCTCGTCGGTCAGCATGGGTCTGGTATAACGGGTCGTCCAGACAGATCTCATCGAGATGAGGAAGGTTTGGCAGCTGTCTCGCTGGGGTACGCACGACAATGCGTCTGTTGGACGGTAGGTACTCGTCCTTGATGATCCTACAGCGAACGTGCGGCAAGATTATGGTGCTCCTGCTGTCATCGTCATCAGAGCTGGTGACGAGATCAATGACCTCGTAACGAACGGCAGGCGGGTTGTTGTTGTCACTTGACTGGTTTATGGTATTCCTGGCGTCGTCGTCGTCGTCAGAGATGTCAACGAGATCGGCTATCTCGTAGCGACCAGCAGACGTTTTGGTGACAGGTGAAGAACGCGAGAGATCCGCGTGGTTGATCTCTGTTGATACTTTCGGCCTGCACGACGTGTACGACGCATAAGGGATGGGTATGGAAGGAACTGTTTCGGAAGAGTTAATACTCTGAAAATCCTTTTGTCGGATTTTGTCTAAGTCCCAAACGTGAAAGAAAAATTGGCCAGGGGTTCCCCGTAGGCGCTGGCCAGAGGTAATTTACCTGACTCGAAAATGTCCACTCGTTAATCGGCACTACCCAGCAGAGCAGACGAACTGGCCTCCGAGCCGGGTCACCGTGCGACAACGAGGGCACTATTAAAACTGTCACTTCACTTTAGACACTGATATGTTTCCTTTCGCAAACTGTCACTTCAACTTCGATAATCTTTTGACTAAGTGTCACCTCGTTTACGTATTGCCTCGGCGGAGCTGTAAGCTTCTCCCTTTGTGACCGAGGTTGAACACGTAAGCGAGAGCTCAATTATTTATTATTAATATTAAATGCGTTTATCCGATTTGGAAAGTTATTATTTCCAAACGTCTACTCGTCAACCACTACTTCTCAGCGGAGCGGACGAACTGACCTCCAAGCCGAGTTCTGTATGATTAACGAGGGCACGATTCGAATTTCGAAAAGAAACTGTCACTGGATTTAGTAGAATGATGTGGAAATTAACTTCACGTAGCACTGGTAAAATATAATATATATATTGAAATAAAGAACGTTGAGTACACTTGAGTATAAACTTGGTAGTATAATAATAAATGAATTAAACGTAATAATCGTATACGGAGTATGAGTTAGTAAGAGTTAGAATTGGAATTGATTTAGGAATTGAATTGGAATGGATTTGGAATAGAATAGTAGAACAAACGTCGATGAACGTCGAAGCGCGAATTAGAAGAGCGCAGATCGACACGTCTGCTCGCTTCGCTGGCTTGGGCCAGACTGACTGATGTCGTTGTGTGAGAATGGAGTGAGCGCAGACCGACACGTCCGCTCACTTCGCTGGCTAGCACCAGACTGATGCAAGAGGCAGCTCTGCGTAGCCTCCTTCGCTCGGAGTGGGGGTTGCTGACGCTGCAGTCCCTTTGTCCTCGCTCGTCGGAGTGGTGACGGGTGCAAGACTGCTGACGTTGCAGTCTCTTTGTCCTCGCTCTCGACAGAGTGGTGACGCGTGCAAGACTGCTGACGTTGCGATCTCTTTGTTCTCGAGGTGGCGTTTACTCGAGCGGAGTTGAGGATTTGAACAAGTTGTAAGTGTAGATGAGGGTTTGAACAAGTGAAAGTAAGTTCGGAGTGATGGTTGGGTTTAGAACAATTGGGAGAGTCGAGATTTAAGTAGTGATGGGTATTAGAACAAGTTTAGGGAAAGTTGTGGGTGAAGTAGTGATGGGTTTAAGAGGTATTAGAATTAGAACAAGAGTTTGGTAGCGATGGGTTTAAGAGGTTGTTATGTACTTAGTATTTAGTCTTAACCTAGAATCGAGGTACGGTCCTCGATTCGACCAACGTCGGAGGTCGTCCGACGTAACAAACCGCTGGTCTGGATGACGTCAGTAAAAGACCCTACGTCGCGCCTCCTCAGATGGCGCCTAAAACTGGCCGAGTTTGAATATAAAGTCGTCTACAAACCTGGAAAAGCGAATTCTAACGCTGATGCCCTCTCCCGAAACCCAGTTACGTTGCCCCTCTCATGGAGCACCCCTGGAGGCACATCGCCGCCAAGAGCACCGTTATCAAATCCAGGAACCCCTCTCTTCGATAACCGCCGAAGGAGATGGGCCGACTCGCATCTTATGCCACCGCCTCAGTCAATTCCCCCGAGGAAGAGGAAATCATCGTCAAACTCAACATCTGAACCACCATCGAAAACGCCACCACGCCCTAGGGCGAGTTCAGATGACGACAGCCTTTTGGTATCACCACCCCTAGTACCCGCCTCCAGTCAAGAGGAATCACCCATAACAGGACTAGAGGACATTTTAACCGCCGTCCCCAGCCTAATTCCCCAACCAACGGGACCAAACTGGCTCGATGAAGAAGAAGAAACCTTACCCTCCGAGGACGAGGAAGAAGATGAGGAGCCAAGACGACAAGGGAGAATAACGTACCTCCGCGACCGACTAATTATGAGGAAAGATAATTTAGTATGTTTCACAACCCTGGATGGTCAACCTATAGACCCAGGAGCCGTAGACCTCCATAGACAAAGGAAACTGTCCGACGGTCGAGATCTGACCTTATTCAAAGCAAAGATAAGTAATTTCGGTAGCAACAAGCTGATACAGATACCCATCAAACCATCCCTGACTCACGAGGTTTCAACTGACGACCTAAAAGAATGTTTCCGGACATTACTTGATGTAGCCAACGAACTCAGACTGCGAACATTTTCAATCTCTAAAACCTATATAGACGACAATTCCATGGAGTACGTCTCGAACCTCCTCATCGCAACATTCGAAGACACCCCCGTACACATATTCTTCTGCGCAAACGAAATCCAGATACCGGCCGAAGATAGATGGAATGATATTATCGCAGAAAATCACGTCTCTGCGTACGCAGGGCACAAAGGAATTACAAAAACCCTGAAGAGAATCCGCGAAAGATATTGGTGGAGCGGTATGAAGATCCAGATAACGAACTACGTTAATAACTGCCTCAGTTGCCAACGTAATAAACTGACCAGGGTAAAAACGCGCCTGCCGATGAGAATAACGGATACACCCGGTAGAGCGTTCGATAAGGTGTCCATGGACATTGTAGGGCCCCTTCCAACAACCAACGACGGAAACACATACATCTTAACCATACAGGATCTATTAACGAAACACTCAACCGCAATCCCTCTTAAATCCGCCGATGCCATCAGCACTGCGGACGCATTTATAAACAATTTTATCTGCCGTTTCGGAATACCTAAAGCCATCCTAACGGATCAAGGAGCGAATTTCACAAGTTCCCTGATGAAGGCCATCGCAAAACGATTCAGAATAACTCGGCTGCAAACAACAGCCTTCCACCCTCAAAGCAACGGGTCAATCGAGAGATCCCACCACGTCTTAGCAGAGTACCTGAAGCAATACGTCCATAAGAACAACTGGGACAAATGGGTCGATTTGGCAATGTTTAGTTACAATACGAGTGTCCACGAGGGCACAGATTTCACGCCGCACGAGTTAGTATTCGGGTCTTTGGCACGAGTCCCATCCGCCGATTCCTACTCCTACGAATGCGAAAACGACTCCTATACCCACTACCTCTCCCAATTGCAAAGAAAGATAACCGAAACCCAGATTCGCGCGCGCGGAAACTTAGTCTCCGCGAAAAGAAAATCCAAATCATACTACGATAGAAGAATTAACCCGGTAGAATTCAAGGTGGGAGAACAAGTATTCCTACTCAAAGAACCCTGCAAGGGCAAATTCGATGCGCAATATACGGGTCCTCACGAAATTTGCGACATCCTAGACTCAAACAATGTAAAAATTAAAGTAGGGAACCATTTCAAGATTGTACATGCAAACAAACTCAAGCGTGCGCCGAATAATCCAACGCAAAACCCGCGTCAGCGAAACGTGACACTCATCTGGACGCAGATAAGAAAAGACAAAAGTGCAAGTGAAAGTGTTAGTGAACAAAGTGATTCCCCACCCGCCCTAAACCCCGAGAAAAAACAGTCGAAAAATGAACATTGCGAATACGACTTGTCGGACATTACAAAACCAGCCCCAGCCCCACGTGCCGACACCGACAACATTTCAGTGCGACCAGTGTTTCGTACAAATATAGGAAATACTCGCCGAGAACTGTGCTCCCTGCGCGGAGTACCTCCGGACGATGCGTCGCATGAGTGAGTGTGTGATCGAGTGTTGAGCGAGAAATTTCTTCCTTGTAAGAAATTTCTTTTCCGCGTTGGGAGGTGTTACGTCGTCCGATGTACGACGTTGGCCTTGTACACACACTATGTATACAAGGTCTGATCTACATAAGATCCACACACCGTCCCCTAGACATAAGAGCATAGTATTAAGATCTCATTATTCTATTGTTCTAATCCTTATCTCCGTCTCTACCCATCACCATAACTTCTCCTTGATCAACACCTTACCTCAGTTTCAACCCATCACCACGACACATAATGCAATAAAGTATTGCATCACTCTGGAAGCATCTAGAAGCTTCTAGAAACGTCGAGAAGTCCAAAGACTGCTGCATCAGCAGTCCCACGCTCGTAGAGGGCAATAGGACAGCCACGAGACTGCAGCGTCAGCAGAAATGCACGTGCAGTCCCCGGGAGCGAAGACGCTGCTGCGTCAGCGGTTCTCCCACTCCGACGACTGAAGAACAAAGAGACTGCAGCGTCAGCTATCCCCACTCCGAACGAAGGAGGCAAGGCAGAGCGGACGCTTGCATCAGTCCGCCTCCAGACAGCGACTCGAACGGTCCGCTCCAAGCGAGCGACTCGCACGGACGTGCCAGTCCGGCTTCTTCCGACTTCAAGAGCAGACGTGTTCAGTCTAGCTCCGCGAAAGTGAAGTGTGTCGATCCTTCACTCCTAATTCCAATTCCAATTCCAACTCTAACTCAACTCAACTCAAGTCCTAATTCTCATACATTATTCCTATAACATATTACAATATCCATTATTCATTAATCCAATTACTATGTCACGTCCGTCACTGTGTTTTTGTTACAGGTACCAGGAGAGAGAAAAGAGAACAGTGACAGACGGACGGTTGAGATATTATGATTAAAATGAGGAGTGGTCTTTCGTGCCGAGACAGCCGCGGGCTGTCATATGCACTAGGACAACCGATATTGCTATGGATGCAGTCAAGAAAAGAACGTCCGACGCGGTTACAAGGAGTGTCCCGACAAGAATCGCGCGCGAGAGGATGCAACGAGAACGGTGAGTTTACAGGATTCAACAATTATACAAGACATTATACGACTCACCGCAATGCTGTATTAACGCCTAATAATATTGTTGCAGCAGGAACTGGCGGTACTGACAGTAGGTGTCGTACATCGGGTCTTCTATACAGATGTCCTCGAGGTGGGGAAGATCTGGCAGAGTTGCTGCTGCTCGGTTCGGGACGACATTAGTGGCCTTGGATGCTGGCCGCAAGACGACACGTTGGTGAGCTGGCAGAGGAACGTCACGGATGATTCGGCAACGGACCCTGGGAACGATGATCGTGTCTTGGCTGTCGTCGTCGGCTATGTCGATTACCTCAGGACGATCGACCGGATGCAGAACTGGCGTCGGAGCTCGCGAGAGGTCCGCGTGGTTGACCTCTTTAGGAGGGTTGCAAGGGCAACCGTATACAGAAACGTAATCGGACGCGTCACACGGAATGTGCTCGGTGGTTCCTAGAAGTTCTGTCCACTCGGTAGTGGCAATGATTTGATCGAGCACCGCTTTATTTCTCAACGCGCGTCTCAATTTAGCAAGTTGATACTTGCGTCCCGCTCGACGTGGGCGTCGCATGGGTAAGGAATAGTAATGATGGAATATTAATAATATAATGAAAATGAACTTCCACTTGTTATTAACCTTTTTGGTAGTTAACTCGCTTCACGTCTATAGTGGCGGCTCAGCGTTTCCACTGCGCTCTTTAGACCAATTCTAGACGTGGCACGAGAACTTCTCTATGACTCGCTTCAAATTCCTTATTGGCGGCTCAGCGTTTCCACTGCGCACTTTAGACCAAGTCCGGATATGTCACGAGTTTAATATATTCGATGCAAGAACTGAATTGGAAGATGGTGTTGAACTAACACAAGAATAACAAGATCGAAGCACTGGTATAACAACGATATATTAAATAAGAACTGGTAAGTACACTGGTATACAATATGTAAGTAGTATTATAATAGGAGTAGTAATTGGATTAATGAATAATGGATATTGTAATATGTTATAGGAATAATGTATGAGAATTAGGACTTGAGTTGAGTTGAGTTAGAGTTGGAATTGGAATTGGAATTAGGAGTGAAGGATCGACACACTTCACTATCGCGGAGCTAGACTGAACACGTCTGCTCTTGAAGTCGGAAGAAGCCGGACTGGCACGTCCGTGCGAGTCGCTCGCTTGGAGCGGACCGTTCGAGTCGCTGTCTGGAGGCGGACTGATGCAAGCGCCTGCTCTGCCTTGCCTCCTTCGTTCGAAGTGGGGATAGCTGACGCTGCAGTCTCTTTGTTCTTCAGTCGTCGGAGTGGGAGAACCGCTGACGCAGCAGCGTCTTCGCTCCCGGGGACTGCACGTGCATTTCTGCTGACGCTGCAGTCTCGTGGCTGTCCTATTGCCCTCTACGAGCGTGGGACTGCTGATGCAGCAGTCTTTGGACTTCTCGACGTTTCTAGAAGCTTCTAGATGCTTCCAGAGTGATGCAATACTTTATTGCATTATGTGTCGTGGTGATGGGTTGAAACTGAGGTAAGGTATTGATCAAGGTGAAGTTATGGTGATGGGTAGAGACGGAGATAAGGAATAGAACAATAGAATAATGAGATCTTAATACTATGCTCTTATGTCTAGGGGACGGTGTATGGATCTTATGCAGATCAGACCTTGTATACATAGTGTGTGTACAAGGCCAACGTCGTACATCGGACGACGTAACAACTACTCCTATTATAATACTACTTACATATTGTATACCAGTGTACTTACCAGTTCTTATTTAATATATTGTTGTTATACCAGTGCTTCGATCTTGTTATTCTTGTGTTAGTTCAACACCATCTTCCAATTCAGTTCTTGCATCGAATATATTAAACTCGTGACATATCCGGACTTGGTCTAAAGTGCGCAGTGGAAACGCTGAGCCGCCAATAAGGAATTTGAAGCGAGTCATAGAGAAGTTCTCGTGCCACGTCTAGAATTGGTCTAAAGAGCGCAGTGGAAACGCTGAGCCGCCACTATAGACGTGAAGCGAGTTAACTACCTAAAAGGTTAATAACAAATGGAAGTTCATTTTCATTATATTATTAATATTCCATCATTACTATTCCTTACCCATGCGACGCCCACGTCGAGCGGGACGCAAGTATCAACTTGCTAAATTGAGACGCGCGTTGAGAAATAAAGCGGTGCTCGATCAAATCATTGCCACTACCGAGTGGACAGAACTTCTGGGAACCACCGAGCACATTCCGTGTGACGCGTCCGATTACGTTTCTGTATACGGTTGCCCTTGCAACCCTCCTAAAGAGGTCAACCACGCGGACCTCTCGCGAGCTCCGACGCCAGTTCTACATCCGGTCGATTGTCCAGAGGTGATCGACATAGCCGACGACGACGACAGCCGAGACACGATCATCGTTCCCAGGGTCCGTTGCCGAATCATCCGTGACGTTCCTCTGCCAGCTCATCAACGTGTCGTCTTGCGGCCAGCATCCAAGGCCACTAACGTCGTCCCGAACCGAGCAGCAGCAACTCTGCCAGATCTTCCCCACCTCGAGGACATCTGTATAGAAGATCCGATGTACGACACCTACTGTCAGTACCGCCAGTTCCTGCTGCAACAATATTATTAGGCGTTAATACAACATTGCGGTGAGTCGTATAATATCTTGTATAATTGTTGAATCCTGTAAACTCACCGTTCTCGTTGCATCCTCTCGCGCGCGATTCTTGTCGGGACACTCCTTGTAACCGCGTCGGACGTTCTTTTCTTGACTGCATCCATAGCAATATCGGTTGTCCTAGTGCATATGACAGCCCGCGGCTGTCTCGGCACGAAAGACCACTCCTCATTTTAATCATAATATCTCAACCGTCCGTCTGTCACTGTTCTCTTTTCTCTCTCCTGGTACCTGTAACAAAAACACAGTGACGGACGTGACACCGGAATCGTCGGGATGGTTACCGGAATTATTTAAAGTATCGGGATGGCTACCGGAATCGTCGGGATGGTTACCGGAATTATTTAAAGAATCGGGATGGCTACCGGAATCGTCGGGATGGTTACCGGAATTATTTAAAGAATCGGGATGGCTACCGGAATCGTCGGAATGGTTACCGGAATTAATAGAAGACGCGAGTTGATCGTTAACGATCGTCTCGTGCGCGCGGCACGCACGAGCATTGAATAAGTCCGAATTGACTTCGGCTTGAATATTCGAAAAGGGAACCTCGATCTCTTCCACCTCCAACGTAGGCAGGGAGAAGGACGCCACTTCGGACGATGCGTTAAAGCATCGCAGGTATGCCTTTCCGTTACGGTTGGTGACTAAACAATCACCTAAGAACACATCGGGTTTTACATCTACTTTTCGCACATACCCTTCGCTTGGGCCCTTTACGTTGACGGCTATGCAGGCGGCGGTACGGCTTTCGATGGAATATTCCCGAGGATTCGAAAAGGGAATACGTAGGTTTTTATACTCTACGCATTTCTTCGCAAATGATATCTCTGCTCCCTCTCTGAAGAAGGGGGAGCCTAAGATACCATCTATATTAATTGGAAAACTGTCAGGCAGAACGTGTAGCGTGACTTTAATGGAATCTGCTAGCTCCGCATTGATATAACCGAGGGTCGCAATTTCTCCTTCTGTCACGCCATGGACGTGTATGACGCTGTCAGTTTTTAGATGAACGTCAGATTTGACACCAGACGCTCGGATTAAGTTAACCTCGGACCCGGTGTCCAAGAGGAACTCACACTCTTTTGAGAAGAGTGACGATTTTGCTTTTATTCGAGGGATAGGGGAGTCCGGCGCGAGATTTATTGCCGAGACTAATTTCGCGGATGGTCGTTCATTCTGCTGACCGTCCGGGTTATCTCTCCTATCTACTCGAATTTCATCTACTGCTGGTCGTCGCTGATGACGGCCAGCTGTGTTGCCTTTTGGCGATTCTCTTGGGATGCCTCCCGTCCTTTGGTCGCGTTTGTCGGGAGGCTTGATTCGTTTCCCGACTCATTTCTACTGTAATATTCGCGGCGGCGACATTCGTGTATGTCATGTCCCGTGCGCTTACAATATTTACAATACTTCTGATTCTCCGTAGGAAAGCGATCGCGACCTGGGGACTGGGAAGTGCGATCTTCGCGTTTATACGTTTCGCGCTGATTTGATTGCGACGGTTCGTGACGTCGCGGAGGAGGAGAGCGATACGCGTCTCTGTTATCGGGTTTCCTGTCTCGCCAGGATTCACGAGGTGAAAAGGAAGGTCGTTGATCTTTCTTTTCCGAAGATCTGTTGCGCTGCTCAGGCGCATTCCTATCATAATAAGAGTTGCTTGATCGCTCTGGTGTGCGATTACGAGAGTCGGAGAATGCAACGCGGCGTCCGTCGTCGCGATAACGAACACGGTCAAGCTCGTACTGTTTGTACGCGGTTACTGCTTCATCGAATACTTTCTGTAATTCGAGTGACGCGCAGAGCCTGACCTCGGCTCGAAGCGCTGGGATAAGACCACGCATGAAACAATCAATTGTGAATTTATCAATCTCGTCTAGATTGGGGACCCCGCGGCCTGAATCTATGATCGCCGTTCTAAGGTCCTTTACTCGCGTAATATAATTCAACACGTGCTCGGACTGTCCCTGGTGTATCGAAGCTAATTCTCCGCGATACTGATCGATGAATTTATATGGGCCTAGTACATCTTTCAGGCGGTTGCACAATTCAGAGATTGTGTTAATATTTACGTCTTCAATCGCGGCGTATGCCTGTCCTCTAAGCTTATTGCATACTAATCTAGTGAGGGTACGCTCAGCTGTGGCTGGAACAGCTTCCAAGGCTCGCTTGCAAGCGCGAACGAATTGTAGCACGGTTATGGAGGTGCCGTCAAAGGTAGGCACAAGTTCAACCGCTTGTTTAACGGTGAAATTCGAAGAATCGTGCATTATGGGTTCGCGGGGCGCCACGACTGGGCTAGCTGAAATTGATTGAGAATCTCTGGCCGATCGGATTTCTGCTATCTCGCGGCGAATATCCTCGTACGTTTCTCTCTGATCGCGCGTTTCTGTTTCGTATTGCAATTTGAGTTGAGTCAACGCGGCGGTTTGATTAATGAGAGCTGCTTCTCTACGAGCTAAATCTTTCTGGAATTCAATTAATTCCTCTTCCGTAGGAGGAACCTTCTTTCTAGCCTCGCTACGCGTTTCCATGATTGCGTCGCTTGAAAATTTCTAAGTATGAAATTCGCGAAAAATAATCCGACTATATAACGTGGGCGAAGGGGCGTTTTCTAAACCGCCCGTCGCACTTTAACGTTCACTAAAACTCTCGATGAATTTGTACTGAGTACGAACATCGCGAAAAATAATTTGAGTATGTAACGTGGGCGAAAGGGCATTTCCTTCACTGCCCGTCGCACTTTTAACTGACACTATGCTTTCACGGACTCTAAGTCTACTGCGTTAAATTGTCAAACAATGATGGAACGCGCAGGGGTTCGCGTGCTAACACTGATTCTATTTTTATTCCTCGATGCCGTGCTTCTAACATCGGTGACCAACGACTGTCCTACCGACTGCGCCAAATTTGTCACAACAAATTTTGGCAGAGGTAGGACACATGACGTATCCTACAAAAGTGTTGACGGTGTCTCTAACATCGGTGACCAACGAGTGTCCTACCGACTGCGCCAAATTTGTCACGTCCTGGCGGGGCTATAAGAGTGTCACGTCCGTCACTGTGTTTTTGTTACAGGTACCAGGAGAGAGAAAAGAGAACAGTGACAGACGGACGGTTGAGATATGAAGATTAAAATGAGGAGTGGTCTTTCGTGCCGAGACAGCCGCGGGCTGTCATATGCACTAGGACAACCGATATTGCTATGGATGCAGTCAAGAAGAGAACGTCCGACGCGGTTACAAGAAGTGTCCCGACAAGAATCACGCGCGAGATGATGCAACGAAAACGGTGAGTTTACAGGATTCAGCAATTATACAAGATATTATACGACTCACCGCAATGCTGTATTAACGCCTAATAATATTGTTGCAGCAGGAACTGGCGGTACTGGCGGTAGGTGTCGTACATCGGGTCCTCTATACAGATGTCCTCGAGGTGGGGAAGATCTGGCAGAGTTGCTGCTGCTCGGTTCGGGACGACATTAGTGGCCTTGGATGCTGGCCGCAAGACGACACGTTGATGAGCTGGCAGAGGAACGTCACGGATGATTCGGCAACGGACCCTGGGAACGATGATCGTGTCTCGGCTGTCGTCGTCGTCGGCTATGTCGATCACCTCTGGACAATCGACCGGATGTAGAACTGGCGTCGGAGCTCGCGAGAGGTCCGCGTGGTTGACCTCTTTAGGAGGGTTGCAAGGGCAACCGTATACAGAAACGTAATCGGACGCGTCACACGGAATGTGCTCGGTGGTTCCCAGAAGTTCTGTCCACTCGGTAGTGGCAATGATTTGATCGAGCACCGCTTTATTTCTTAACGCGCGTCTCAATTTAGCAAGTTGATACTTGCGTCCCGCTCGACGTGGGCGTCGCATGGGTAAGGAATAGTAATGATGGAATAATAATAATATAATAAAAATGAACTTCCACTTGTTATTAACCTTTTTGGTAGTTACCTCGCTTCACGTCTATAGTGGCGGCTCAGCGTTTCCACTGCGCACTTTAGACCAATTCTAGACGTGGCACGAGAACTTCTCTATGACTCGCTTCAAATTCCTTATTGGCGGCTCAGCGTTTCCACTGCGCACTTTAGACCAAGTCCGGATATGTCACGAGTTTAATATATTCGATGCAAGAACTGAATTGGAAGATGGTGTTGAAGTAACACAAGAATAACAAGATCGAAGCACTGGTATAACAACGATATATTAAATAAGAACTGGTAAGTACACTGGTGTTACGTCACGCCCCACGTCCTAGGCAAAGAAGATGACCCCAGGAGGCGGCACGTGGAATTGAAGAGGAAACGGTCTTTTACGCCAAGACAGCCAGACGGGCAGTCATATGCGCTAGGACACCGATAGTCATTTGAGACCGACACCCGCTAGCAGTCAACGCGGATGGCGATACTTCTACGCTGACGCAACGAACGCGGTGAGTTGACATGGAACAAAAGGGGTTACAAAAGATACGAATTCTCACCGGTTAGTTGTTGTATCTTAGTAGTACTGTTGAAGGAGCTGAGCTCGTCGGTCAGCATGGGTCTGGTATAACGGGTCGTCCAGACAGATCTCATCGAGATGAGGAAGGTTTGGCAGCTGTCTCGCTGGGGTACGCACGACAATGCGTCTGTTGGACGGTAGGTACTCGTCCTTGATGATCCTACAGCGAACGTGCGGCAAGATTATGGTGCTCCTGCTGTCATCGTCATCAGAGCTGGTGACGAGATCAATGACCTCGTAACGAACGGCAGGCGGGTTGTTGTTGTCACTGGACAGGTTTATGGTATTCCTGACGTCGTCGTCGTCGTCAGAGATGTCAACGAGATCGGCTATCTCGTAGCGACCAGCAGACGGTTTGGTGACAGGTGAAGAACGCGAGAGGTCCGCGTGGTCGACCTCTGTGTTCGGAATCGGACGGCACGGACAACCGTATACCGATACGTAATCTGACGCGTCGCACTCGATATTCTCTGTCGTTCCGAGAAGTTCAGTCCAATCAGTCGAACTTAAGACGCGGTTTAAGATGGCTGTTTGATTTAATGCCCGTTTGAACTTGGCCAGTTGATACTTTCGGCCTGCACGACGTGTACGACGCATAAGGGATGGATATGGAAGGAACTGTTTCGGAAGAGTTAATACTCTGAAAATCCTTTTGTCGGATTTTGTCTAAGTCCCAAACGTGAAAGAAAAATTGGCCAGGGGTTCCCCGTAGGCGCTGGCCAGAGGTAATTTACCTGACTCGAAAATGTCCACTCGTTAATCGGCACTACCCAGCAGAGCAGACGAACTGGCCTCCGAGCCGGGTCACCGTGCGACAACGAGGGCACTATTAAAATGTTACGTCGTCCGATGTACGACGTTGGCCTTGTACATACATTATGTATTCAAGGTCTGATCTGCATAAGATCCACACACCGTCCCCTAGACATAAGAACATAATATTAAGATCTCATATATTGTATTGTTCTACTCCTTATCTCCGTCTCTACCCATCACCATAATTTCACCTTGATCAACACCTTACCTCAGTTTCAACCCATCACCACGACACACAATGCAATAAAATATTGCATCACTCTGGAAGCATCTAGAAGCTTCTAGAAACGTCGAGAAGTCCAAAGACTGCTGCATCAGCAGTCCCACGCTCGTAGAGGGCAATAGGACAGCCACGAGACTGCAGCGTCAGCAGAAATGCACGTGCAGTCCCCGGGAGCGAAGACGCTGCTGCGTCAGCGGTTCTCCCACTCCGACGACTGAAGAACAAAGAGACTGCAGCGTCAGCCATCCCCACTCCGAACGAAGGAGGCAAGGCAGAGCAGGCGCTTGCATCAGTCCGCCTTCAGCCAGCGACTCGCACAGACGTGCCTACCTGGCCTCAGCCGCCAGTCCGGCTTCTTCCGACTTCAAGAGCAGACGTGTTCAGTCTAGCTCCGCGAAAGTGAAGTGTGTCGATCCTTCACTCCTAATTCCAATTCCAATTCCAACTCTAACTCAACTCAACTCAAGTCCTAATTCTCATACGTTATTCCTACAACATATTACTATATCCATTATTCATTAATCCAATTACTACTCCTATTATAATACTACTTACATATTGTATACCAGTGTACTTACCAGTTCTTATTTAATATATCGTTGTTATACCAGTGCTTCGACCTTGTTATTCTTGTGTTAGTTCAACACCATCTTCCAATTCAGTTCTTGCATCGAATATATTAAACTCGTGACATATCCGGACTTGGTCTAAAGTGCGCAGTGGAAACGCTGAGCCGCCAATAAGGAATTTGAAGCGAGTCATAGAGAAGTTCTCGTGCCACGTCTAGAATTGGTCTAAAGAGCGCAGTGGAAACGCTGAGCCGCCACTATAGACGTGAAGCGAGTTAACTACCAAAAAGGTTAATAACAAGTGGAAGTTCATTTTCATTATATTATTAATATTCCATCATTACTATTCCTTACCCATGCGACGCCCACGTCGAGCGGGACGCAAGTATCAACTTGCTAAATTGAGACGCGCGTTAAGAAATAAAGCGGTGCTCGATCAAATCATTGCCACTACCGAGTGGACAGAACTTCTGGGAACTACCGAGCACATTCCGTGTGACGCGTCCGATTACGTTTCTGTATACGGTTGCCCTTGCAACCCTCCTAAAGAGGTCAACCACGCGGACCTCTCGCGAGCTCCGACGCCAGTTCTGCATCCGGTCGATCGTCCTGAGGTAATCGACATAGCCGACGACGACGACAGCCGAGACACGATCATCGTTCCCAGGGTCCGTTGCCGAATCATCCGTGACGTCCCTCTGCCAACTCATCAACGTGTCGTCTTGCGGCCAGCATCCAAGGCCACTAACGTCGTCCCGAACCGAGCAGCAGCAACTCTGCCAGATCTTCCCCACCTCGAGCACATCTGTATAGAAGACCCGATGTACGACACCTACTGCCAGTACCGCCAGTTCCTGCTGCAACAATATTATTAGGCGTTAATACAACATTGCGGTGAGTCGTATAATGTCTTGTATAATTGCTGAATCCTGTAAACTCACCGTTCTCGTTGCATCATCTCGCGCGTGATTCTTGTCGGGACACTTCTTGTAACCGCGTCGGACGTTCTCTTCTTGACTGCATCATAGCAATATCGGTTGTCCTAGTGCATATGACAGCCCGCGGCTGTCTCGGCACGAAAGACCACTCCTCATTTTAATCATAATATCTCAACCGTCCGTCTGTCACTGTTCTCTTTTCTCTCTCCTGGTACCTGTAACAAAAACACAGTGACGGACGTGACAAATTTGGCGCAGTCGGTAGGACATCGAAGTGGTCGCCGATATTTGCATTAATAAGCTCCGACGCGTGTCAGTGCGAAATTCACATTTCTAAATCCCATTCATATCTTTCAAAATGTCTCGCCCAATCACGCGATCTCAAAGGGATCTCCAAGCAGATCCTAACGCAGACCTTCCCCCAATGACCGAGGAAGAGTTACTCCTTTATGCACAAGACCTCGCCCGTAGAGAGCAATATCTCAAAGAGGAAACTGATTTTATTGCCAAATTGCGTCTCAAATATGAAGAAGACGCACAAAACCAAAAGAATATGCTCGACGAAATACGAAAAGAGCTTCGCAACATCCAAATCACGAGTCAAACCCTACGTCAACAAACGCCTACACCAGGCCCTAGTAACGTCTCTAATATGCGGGAACCTTCATCGCCAGAGCCACGCGAAATCCCACAGTATGAACCTACTGGTAATTTCGCTCTAAAACAAGCCGCCGAGCTTGTCCCTAGATTCGACGGAACTTCGTCTTCCGTCCTACAATTCATACGTGCATGCAAACGCGCGCGTGACACCGTACCGGCCACTGCAGAGCGTGCCCTCACGAAATTGCTCTGCAATAAACTCCACGATCGTGCTTATGCCGCTATAGAAGGCGAGCACATAGTCACAATTTCTGCACTATGCGAAAAGTTACGTACAGTACTGGGCCCATACAAATTCGTGGACCAGTACCGTGGCGATCTCGCGAGTGTACTCCAAGCTCCAAACGAGCACATCTTAGACTTCATCAATCGCGTTAAAGACCTTCGAACCGCGATTCAAGATGCCACAGATATTGGCCTTGATTACGAAGAACTAGATCGCTTCGTGGTAGATTGTTTTCTACGAGGTCTCCTTCCCCAGCTGCGTGCCGAAGTGCTTCATTGCCCTTCGCGAAATCCTGCCACTGTTTTCGAAGCAGCCATCTCTGCTTACAGGCAGTATGAGTCAGACCAGACTCGTCGACGAGAACTGATCCGCGAAGAAAAACGAGTCAGCTTCTCTGATAACCGGCCGTATCGCCAGCGTTCCACGTACGAGTCCGCTCGTGACATTCCAGAGCGAACTCAAGAACGCCGCGATAACAGACCGGACTCGTCTCAGCAGTCCTCGAGAAACTCAAACCGGGACTCTTATCGCTCCCCGACGCCGCAACGGCGATGGGAAAATAATCCTCGCGACCAAAACACGTACCGCGATGGTCGCACAGATCGCCCCTCAAGCCCTAACAAGTTTTGCAACTACTGCAAAGTCCTCGGGCACGATATTCACGAGTGCCGTAAGCGCGCTTTTAATAATAATAGGAGGTCGGGAAACGAGTCCGGCCTCCCGACCGAAGCCAACCCCAGGCGGGAGGCCGCATCTTCAACTCAAACTACAGCCCGCACCCAAACAGCTATCCGGACGAACGACCAGTCCGACGATTCGTCTCAGCAGTAAATCTTGCTGCAGACTCACCAATTCCGCGCGTAAAAATCTCCGCCCCTCAATTACAAAAGAAGTGTGAATTTTTGTTAGACACGGGTTCGGAGATCAATTTAATTCGTGCGTCAAGTCTAGAACCAAATCTACCTATAGATCATACGAACACTATAGAAGTCCAAGGAATAACCGAGGGATCCATTCCAACTCTCGGTCAAATTAAAATACACTTACAGGGTCAAAACCCTATTGAATTTCATGTCTTGGAAGAAAACTTCCCAATTAACATCGACGGAATCCTCGGTTCTCCCTTCTTCAGAACAGGAGCCGAGATCTCCTTTGCGAATGAATACATTACGATAGGAAACATTCGGGTTCCCTTCTCGAACCCTTGCGCGCCCACGGCTGAGCCTCGCGATAAATTGGCAGCAGAGGTTATTTCAATGCCTTCGTCTATGACCAACGATCTCGTTAAAACTCCAGCCGCCGAGCGTGAGGAACATTCGGCAAGGAACGTTCGAGTGTCTTCCTCAAATCCTCGTGCACCCGCGGTCAGACCTTGCAGAGCCCCGGTGACGGAGGTTATTTCAATGCCTCCTCGGGATTCGATCGAGTACTCCCTAGAGAAAAACGCCGTGAAAAGCCGGCCGGAATCGAAGGAGACTCGAGAGATATCGGAGTACACTGCGAGAAGTCGGATCGTGGAGCGTGAGGAACGAGTCCGAACAAAGACTCCTCCGAAATCCGAAGAATTCGTCCTCGAACCTCGTACCGTTGCGTGCATAGCGGTCGACGTCGAAGGACCTAAACAGGGATATATCCGCCGTGTTAATGTAGCGCCGGATGTATTCCTGGGTGACTGCGTCGTCACCAATCGTAAAGGCAAAGCGAGCCTCCGGTGTTTTAACACCTCGTTGGAAAGAGTTTCATTTCGATTGCCCCCATTGGAGATGGAAGAAATCGAGTCGTACTCTTCCGACCTTTCTACTTCCGGGAACTATCCCGACGCATTCGGTAACCATCCCGACCTTTCTAATTCCGGGTACTATCCCGACGCATTCGGTAACCATCCCGACCTTTCTAATTCCGGGTATCATCCCGACGTATTCGGTAACCATCCCGACCTTTCTAATTCCGGGAAATATCCCGACGCATTCGGTAACCATCCCGACCTTTCTAATTCCGGGTATCATCCCGACGCATTCGGTAACCATCCCGACAATACTAACTCCGGTAACCATCCCGACATTACTAACTCCGGTAACCAGCCCGATTCTTATACTAACTCCGGTAACCAGCCCGATTCTTATACTAACTCCGGTAACCAGCCCGATTCTCATACTAACTCCGGTAACCAGCTCGATCCTTATTCTAACTCCGGTAACCAGCCCGATCAATTCCAAGACCAACTCCATTCCTACGACAATCAAAGATCTTCAAGACCCATATGTAAGCAGGTCTGTTCTATACTGCACGATAAATCCAGTGACAGTTCTAAACCAGAGAAGGATATTAAAGCCTCCAAAGTAAAAGAACTTCATAACTTACTTCGAAATCATATCTTTGATGATCCACAGAAACTCGATTCCTTTCAACTTCCATCTGCACGTTGCCATGCGAAGCGAAACGAATACGATAAAATTAATCTCTGCGCTACAGCGAAATACGCGTCAGCAAGAAAGAAATATAAATCCGAGTACCCTCGCGATAACGGATACCCCTATGGGAATAAGCGAGCGAAATTCGAAGCCCAGCATCGGCAAAATCTCCTTCGACCACCGGAAGATATAGAACAAGTATTCCTACTCAAAGAACCCTGCAAGGGCAAATTCGATGCGCAATATACGGGTCCACATGAAATCTGCGACATCTTAGACTCAAACAATGTGAAAATTAAAGTAGGGAACCATTTTAAGATTGTACATGCAAACAAACTCAAGCGTGCGCCGAATAATCCAACGCAAACCCCGCGTCAGCGAAACGTGACACTCATCTGGACGCAGATCAGAAAAGACAAAAGTGTTAGTGAACAAAGTGATTCCCCACCCACCCTAAACCCCGAGAAAAGACAGTCGAATAATGAACATTGCGAATACGACTTGTCGGACATTACAAAACCAGCCCCAGCCCCACGTGCCGACACCGACAACATTTCAGTGCGACCAGTGTTTCGTATAAATATAGGAAATACTCGCCGAGAACTGTGCTCCCTGCGCGGAGTACCTCCGGACGATGCGTCGCATGAATGAGTGTGTGATCGAGTGTTGAGCGAGAAATTTCTTCCTTGTAAGAAATTTCTTTTCCGCGTTGGGAGGTGTTACGTCGTCCGATGTACGACGTTGGCCTTGTACATACATTATGTATTCAAGGTCTGATCTGCATAAGATCCACACACCGTCCCCTAGACATAAGAACATAATATTAAGATCTCATATATTGTATTGTTCTACTCCTTATCTCCGTCTCTACCCATCACCATAACTTCACCTTGATCAACACCTTACCTCAGTTTCAACCCATCACCACGACACACAATGCAATAAAGTATTGCATCACTCTGGAAGCATCTAGAAGCTTCTAGAAACGTCGAGAAGTCCAAAGACTGCTGCATCAGCAGTCCCACGCTCGTAGAGGGCAATAGGACAGCCACGAGACTGCAGCGTCAGCAGAAATGCACGTGCAGTCCCCGGGAGCGAAGACGCTGCTGCGTCAGCGGTTCTCCCACTCCGACGACTGAAGAACAAAGAGACTGCAGCGTCAGCCATCCCCACTCCGAACGAAGGAGGCAAGGCAGAGCAGGCGCTTGCATCAGTCCGCCTTCAGCCAGCGACTCGCACAGACGTGCCTACCTGGCCTCAGCCGCCAGTCCGGCTTCTTCCGACTTCAAGAGCAGACGTGTTCAGTCTAGCTCCGCGAAAGTGAAGTGTGTCGATCCTTCACTCCTAATTCCAATTCCAATTCCAACTCTAACTCAACTCAACTCAAGTCCTAATTCTCATACGTTATTCCTACAACATATTACTATATCCATTATTCATTAATCCAATTACTACTCCTATTATAATACTACTTACATATTGTATACCAGTGTACTTACCAGTTCTTATTTAATATATCGTTGTTATACCAGTTCTTCGACCTTGTTATTCTTGTGTTAGTTCAACACCATCTTCCAATTCAGTTCTTGCATCGAATATATTAAACTCGTGACATATCCGGACTTGGTCTAAAGTGCGCAGTGGAAACGCTGAGCCGCCAATAAGGAATTTGAAGCGAGTCATAGAGAAGTTCTCGTGCCACGTCTAGAATTGGTCTAAAGAGCGCAGTGGAAACGCTGAGCCGCCACTATAGACGTGAAGCGAGTTAACTACCAAAAAGGTTAATAACAAGTGGAAGTTCATTTTCATTATATTATTAATATTCCATCATTACTATTCCTTACCCATGCGACGCCCACGTCGAGCGGGACGCAAGTATCAACTTGCTAAATTGAGACGCGCGTTAAGAAATAAAGCGGTGCTCGATCAAATCATTGCCACTACCGAGTGGACAGAACTTCTGGGAACTACCGAGCACATTCCGTGTGACGCGTCCGATTACGTTTCTGTATACGGTTGCCCTTGCAACCCTCCTAAAGAGGTCAACCACGCGGACCTCTCGCGAGCTCCGACGCCAGTTCTGCATCCGGTCGATCGTCCTGAGGTAATCGACATAGCCGACGACGACGACAGCCGAGACACGATCATCGTTCCCAGGGTCCGTTGCCGAATCATCCGTGACGTCCCTCTGCCAACTCATCAACGTGTCGTCTTGCGGCCAGCATCCAAGGCCACTAACGTCGTCCCGAACCGAGCAGCAGCAACTCTGCCAGATCTTCCCCACCTCGAGGACATCTGTATAGAAGACCCGATGTACGACACCTACTGCCAGTACCGCCAGTTCCTGCTGCAACAATATTATTAGGCGTTAATACAACATTGCGGTGAGTCGTATAATGTCTTGTATAATTGCTGAATCCTGTAAACTCACCGTTCTCGTTGCATCATCTCGCGCGTGATTCTTGTCGGGACACTTCTTGTAACCGCGTCGGACGTTCTCTTCTTGACTGCATCATAGCAATATCGGTTGTCCTAGTGCATATGACAGCCCGCGGCTGTCTCGGCACGAAAGACCACTCCTCATTTTAATCATAATATCTCAACCGTCCGTCTGTCACTGTTCTCTTTTCTCTCTCCTGGTACCTGTAACAAAAACACAGTGACGGACGTGACAAAAACAGTCACTTCACTTTAGACACTGATATGTTTCCTTTCACAAACTGTCACTTTAACTTCGATAATCTTTTGACTAAGTGTCACCTCGTTGGCGTATTGCCTCGGCGGAGCTGTAAGCTTCTCCCTTTGTGACCGAGGTTGAACACGTAAGCGAGAGCTCAATTATTTATTATTAATATTAAATGCGTTTATCTGATTTGGAAAGTTATTATTTCCAAACGTCTACTCGTCAACCACTACTTCTCAGCGGAGCGGACGAACTGACCTCCAAGCCGAGTTCTGTATGATTAACGAGGGCACGATTCGAATTTCGAAAAGAAACTGTCACTGGATTTAGTAGAATGATGTGGAAATTAACTTCACGTAGCACTGGTAAAATATAATATATATATTGAAATAAAGAACGTTGAGTACACTTGAGTATAAACTTGGTAGTATAATAATAAATGAATTAAACGTAATAATCGTATACGGAGTATGAGTTAGTAAGAGTTAGAATTGGAATTGATTTAGGAATTGAATTGGAATGGATTTGGAATAGAATAATAGAACAAACGTCGATGAACGTCGAAGCGCGAATTAGAAGAGCGCAGATCGACACGTCTGCTCGCTTCGCTGGCTTGGGCCAGACTGACTGATGTCGTTGTGTGAGAATGGAGTGAGCGCAGACCGACACGTCCGCTCACTTCGCTGGCTAGCACCAGACTGATGCAAGAGGCAGCTCTGCGTAGCCTCCTTCGCTCGGAGTGGGGGTTGCTGACGCTGCAGTCCCTTTGTCCTCGCTCGTCGGAGTGGTGACGGGTGCAAGACTGCTGACGTTGCAGTCTCTTTGTCCTCGCTCTCGACAGAGTGGTGACGCGTGCAAGACTGCTGACGTTGCGATCTCTTTGTTCTCGAGGTGGCGTTTACTCGAGCGGAGTTGAGGATTTGAACAAGTTGTAAGTGTAGATGAGGGTTTGAACAAGTGAAAGTAAGTTCGGAGTGATGGTTGGGTTTAGAACAATTGGGAGAGTCGAGATTTAAGTAGTGATGGGTATTAGAACAAGTTTAGGGAAAGTTGTGGGTGAAGTAGTGATGGGTTTAAGAGGTATTAGAATTAGAACAAGAGTTTGATAGCAATGGGTTTAAGAGATATTAGAATTAGAACAAGAGTTTGGTAGCGATGGGTTTAAGAGGTTGTTATGTACTTAATATTTAGTCTTAACCTAGAATCGAGGTACGGTCCTCGATTCGACCAACGTCGGAGGTCGTCCGACGTAACACCTCCCTCGCCGGAGAAGAGATTTCTCGGAGTGAAATCTCTCGGTCCGAGGTTGTGTTCGGTGAACGCTCGCATTACAATTTTTGGTTTTGAGACGCATCATTAGTGAGCGATCCGCGCAGGGAGCTCAGTTCTCGGCGCACGTTGACTGTATTAACAGTACGAAACACTGGATGCACTGAGATGTTGTCTGATTCTGCGCGAGGAGTTGGGGTAGGTTTCGCAATGTCCGACAGTCTATAATCGCAATGTTCATTATTTGACTGTCTTTTATTGGGGTCTTGGGAGGGAATGGGCTCACTTATTTCACTGTTGTTGCCATTTAGTTCGTGATGAGGTGTTCCTCCATGTCCGAGTCTGAATCCTCGTCCGAACTTCCTTCGGATGAATCGGAGTCATCTGATGAGTCGGAGACCTCTGGGTTTTCTAACATGATGCCCTGTCCGGCCAGAATGCTCAGGCATTCTCGGCAATCCATTACTGGAGTTTCGGTGCATATCGGACCACCGCATTCTTCGCAATCGTTTTGGACGGAGTACATTCGCTGGTGATTCCAAATTCTTACATTGGAAATGACTGTTCTCTGGCTACAGTCATAGCAAAGTTTCCTTCCGTCGGGCGTTATTCTTATCCTGCCATTGTAGCAGGAGATTTCGAGCAAGTAGGTGGGAATTGCAGGTGGTCTCTTCTGACCGGCCTTCCTGATTGGAAGTTGTTTGCACATTTTGATGAGTGTTTTAACGTGCTTTTTCGTAATGTTGCTTGAGCGGTGGGCGATTGCAGAATGACTGCTCTTCTGCTTTGTTTGTTCGATGTGGGTTAGTGGGGGGTGAGCAAGTCCAACCGGCAGGGGAATACTGAGTATGGATAAGTAATCTCCCTGTTGACTCGGCATTTTGCTCCCCTTGTTGGTTAGAGTAATCACTCTTGTCTCAGGTGACGAGATTACGGCTTTGGCACAAACACTCTGCATCTCTAATTTGCTTGAGTATTGGTGTCTTCGTCCGAGGAAGAGGTGCTTGAGTTTTCGTCCTCTTCTTCGTCGTCCGTGAGAATTTCGCCTCTTTCTCTTCTTATTCTGGCAGTGTCTGTTGCTGCCCGATCCAGTGCGAGGAGGAAGCTGCAGTGGATGCATTCCAATATTGGGGTTTCCCTCAATATGGGTTTTGTACACGCGTCGCATGCGTTCTTCTTTTTCCTTGTAAGAACGTGCGTGTATACGATGACCCTCCTGACTACCGCAGTGAGGCTGCAGGCAAGGCATAGTTCTCTGCCATTTAGGGAGATTCTGTGTCTGCCATTGTAGCAGAATATTCCCTGGTATCTGTAGATGAAGTCTCCGGCTTTGTTCGCCGATGGTCTCGCCGGTTGTAAGTGTCCGCACATGTTGATTGTGTTTGTGGATACTGGACACGATGTGGTAGGCGGCTGGGAACAGGCTGGGATTCTGGCTGTAGGAACTTCTTCGAAGTGCTGCTGTCGTTTGTTCTGTATCTTCCGGCGGTGGAAGGAGATTCTGTCGACGCTGGGTTTCGGATTTCGCTCGCTTATCGGTGTTGACCGGACGCGTGATTATCGCGGATTCTAATTTCGCGTCAGCGGAGGACTGTAATGAAATCTCCTGGGAGGGTTTCTTATCGCAAGTCGCAGGAGATGCTATAATCATTGTTCGCGGGTTATCGCAGAGGTATAGTATAATACGAAATTTGTTTCTCCTTTTTGCTGACGCGTATTTTACAGACGTATAATTCCTAGATGGATGAAACTCGCTTTGCGGTGCACGGATACTTGACCGTTTAGATTGGAAGAGATCATGTTCCGGCGAAAAATCAGAGGTAGGTTTTTGAAATGAAATATAGACTCTCTTTGACTCTGATTTAGAAATTATCGCGGGATGATCTTTTATGATCGACTCGTATACTCGGTCTATACGAGGTAGAGTTTTATGCTTTATTTTATGTAGACGTTCTGTCGTCTTTAGAGAATCAAAGGCGGGGACATTTCCTTTCAACCTAGACTCGGAATAGAAACAATCGGACTTGATACCGGAGCTTGTAGAATAAACCTTCATAGGTTTGAATTCGTGGGAGTCTTCTTTGGACTCTGGATTAAAATTGTCGGGATGGTTACCGAATGCGTCGGGATGGTTACCGGAATTAGAAAGGTCGGGATGGTTACCGAATACGTCGGGATGGTTACCGGAATTAGAAAGGTCGGGATGGTTACCGAATGCGTCGGGATAGTGCCCGGAATTAGTTGAATAACGCTCGATCTCTTCCACCTCTAACACGGGTAATCGGAATGAGATCGGACGCGGAGATGTGTTGAAACATCTGAGGCTCGCTTTGCCTCCGCGATTAGTGACTACACAGTCACCGAGGAATACATCCGGCGCTACGCTGACGCGGCGGATATATCCCTGTTTCGGGCCCTGTACGCTGACTGCAATGCAGGCGGCTGTTCGGGGCTCAACGGCAAACTCCTTAGAGTCTGCTGCAGTCCTTGATTCGGACTGTTGATTTTGATTTTTGCGCTTATCGACCGGTTCCTCTACGATATTATTCGATGTGATACGAATCTCTCCCGGTTGCACCCGACGTTTTGAGAGAGGGAATGTTTCTTCCTCTGTCCTTGCGGCGTGCTTTTCAAGAGAGACCTCCGTTTTCGGAGAAGGCATTGAAATAACCCTCGTCATTGAACTATCGCGGGGCTCAGTCGGCAGTGCGCGTGAATTAGAGAACGGAATAGAAATGTTTCCGATTAAAACAAATTGCCTTGCAAAGGAAATCTCAGCTCCTCCTATAAAGAAGGGCGAGCCGAGAATCCCGTTAACACTGACTGGGAAATCGTCCCCGAGCACGTGGAATTTGACAGGGATTGTCCCCTGAATGAATATAACGACTTCGCCGAGTGTTACTATGGAACCCTCGGTTATTCCATGAACTTCGATCGTGCTCGTGGGATCAATGGTTATCCCAGATTTTAAACTAGACGCGCGTATCAAATTGACTTCCGAGCCCGTGTCTAATAAGAATTCACTTTTCTCGCGAAGCTGAGGGGCGGAGATTTGTACGCGCGGGATCGGCGAGTCTACTGCGAGGTTAACTGCAGAGACGAATCGTCGATCTGGTCTTCGGGGAGCTCGTTCGTTCGAACGGCGGTCTGCGTGAATGTTTGGTTGCGCTTTGTTGGGGCGGCCTCCCGCTGTTGATTCGTTCCTGTCGGGAGGCCTGACTCGTTTCCCGAGCGCAGGTTATTGTTATAGGCTCTTTTTCGACATTCGTGAATGTCATGCCCGGGAGTTTTGCAATAGTTGCAAAACTTGCGGGGCTCTCCCGAACGTCTGTCGCGATTTGAATTCGGGTCCCGGTTTTCGCGCTGCGGGTTTTGTTCGCGAGGGGTTTCGGATCGCCACTGCGGAGTTGGAGAACGATAAGAGTTGTGGTTCGAGTTTCTCCACGAGTCTCGACGTTGGTCGGACCCGTTAACGCGACGCTCATCCGATCTGTTGTCGCGACGTTCAGGGATGCGTTCGCGAGAATTGAAATTGTCAGAAGAGCGTGGGCAATAGGAGCTTCTGTTATCTGAGAAGCTTACCTTGCGGGAATCGTCACGATTAGATTCGCGACGACGGTTTTGATACAGCTCATATTGCTTATATGCAGAGATGGCTGCTTCGAAGATCTCTGCCGAATTCTGAGAACGGCAATGCAAAACTTCGCTGCGAAGTTGTGGGAGTAGACCGCGAAGGAAGCACTCGACTGTGAAACGATCGATTTCTCTGTAGTCGTAATGTCCTTCGGTAGAATCGCTGATGGCGGTTCGTAAATCTTTGACTCGATTTATGAAGTCAAGAATATGCTCATTGTTGCCCTGGGCTACGCTTGCCAATTCGCCACGGTACTGGTCCACGAATTTGTAGGGTCCCAGTACTGTTCGTAGCTTATCGCAAAGTTGTGAGATCGTACGTATGTTTTCGCCTTCAATGGCAGCGTACGCACGATCGGAAAGTTTATTGCAGATTAGTTTAGTAAGGGCACGTTCTATGGATTCGGGGATAGAATCACGCGCGCGTTTGCAGGCGCGGATGAATTTTAGGACGGGAATCGATGTTCCGTCGAATTTGGGTACGAGTTCTGCGGCTTGTTTCAACGCGAAATTTCCTGTTGGCTCATATTGCGGGGTTTCGCGTGACTCTGATAATGAAGGTTCTCGCGTGTTAGAGACGTTACTGGGGCCTGGTGTAGGCGCTTGGTGACGTAAGTTTTGGTTCAAGGCTTGAATATTGTGGAGCTCTTTGCGTATTTCATCGAGCATGTTATTTTGATTCTGTGCGTCTTCTTCATATTTAAGACGCAATTTAGCAATGAATTCGGTTTGCTCTTTTAAATATTCCTCTTTACGGGCGAGATCTTGCGCGTAAAGAAGTAGCTCTTCCTCGGTTGGCGGAGGAAGGTCTTGATTAGGATCCGCTCGGGGATCCGTTTGGGATCGTGTGATTGGGCGAGACATTTTGCGATATTAGTGTGAATTCTTACTCGACACACGATATAGAGAACAAATGTCAGACGTACAAAAACAATTTGTTAATGGTTCGACTACCGGCGACCGTTTTCGTGTCCTACCGACTGCGCCAAATTTTGTTACGTCACGCCCCACGTCCTAGGCAAAGAAGATGACCCCAGGAGGCGGCACGTGGAATTGAAGAGGAAACGGTCTTTTACGCCAAGACAGCCAGACGGGCAGTCATATGCGCTAGGACACCGATAGTCATTTGAGACCGACACCCGCTAGCAGTCAACGCGGATGGCGATACTTCTACGCTGACGCAACGAACGCGGTGAGTTGACATGGAACAAAAGGGGTTACAAAAGATACGAATTCTCACCGGTTAGTTGTTGTATCTTAGTAGTACTGTTGAAGGAGCTGAGCTCGTCGGTCAGCATGGGTCTGGTATAACGGGTCGTCCAGACAGATCTCATCGAGATGAGGAAGGTTTGGCAGCTGTCTCGCTGGGGTACGCACGACAATGCGTCTGTTGGACGGTAGGTACTCGTCCTTGATGATCCTACAGCGAACGTGCGGCAAGATTATGGTGCTCCTGCTGTCATCGTCATCAGAGCTGGTGACGAGATCAATGACCTCGTAACGAACGGCAGGCGGGTTGTTGTTGTCACTGGACAGGTTTATGGTATTCCTGACGTCGTCGTCGTCGTCAGAGATGTCAACGAGATCGGCTATCTCGTAGCGACCAGCAGACGGTTTGGTGACAGGTGAAGAACGCGAGAGATCCGCGTGGTTGATCTCTGTTGATACTTTCGGCCTGCACGACGTGTACGACGCATAAGGGATAGGTATGGAAGGAACTGTTTCGGAAGAGTTAATACTCTGAAAATCCTTTTGTCGGATTTTGTCTAAGTCCCAAACGTGAAAGAAAAATTGGCCAGGGGTTCCCCGTAGGCGCTGGCCAGAGGTAATTTACCTGACTCGAAAATGTCCACTCGTTAATCGGCACTACCCAGCAGAGCAGACGAACTGGCCTCCGAGCCGGGTCACCGTGCGACAACGAGGGCACTATTAAAACTGTCACTTCACTTTAGACACTGATATGTTTCCTTTCACAAACTGTCACTTTAACTTCGATAGTCTTTTGACTAAGTGTCACCTCGTTGACGTATTGCCTCGGCGGAGCTGTAAGCTTCTCCCTTTGTGACCGAGGTTGAACACGTAAGCGAGAGCTCAATTATTTATTATTAATATTAAATGCGTTTATCTGATTTGGAAAGTTATTATTTCCAAACGTCTACTCGTCAACCACTACTTCTCAGCGGAGCGGACGAACTGACCTCCAAGCCGAGTTCTGTATGATTAACGAGGGCACGATTCGAATTTCGAAAAGAAACTGTCACTGGATTTAGTAGAATGATGTGGAAATTAACTTCACGTAGCACTGGTAAAATATAATATATATATTGAAATAAAGAACGTTGAGTACACTTGAGTATAAACTTGGTAGTATAATAATAAATGAATTAAACGTAATAATCGTATACGGAGTATGAGTTAGTAAGAGTTAGAATTGGAATTGATTTAGGAATTGAATTGGAATGGATTTGGAATAGAATAGTAGAACAAACGTCGATGAACGTCGAAGCGCGAATTAGAAGAGCGCAGATCGACACGTCTGCTCGCTTCGCTGGCTTGGGCCAGACTGACTGATGTCGTTGTGTGAGAATGGAGTGAGCGCAGACCGACACGTCCGCTCACTCCGCTGGCTAGCACCAGACTGATGCAAGAGGCAGCTCTGCGTAGCCTCCTTCGCTCGGAGTGGGGGTTGCTGACGCTGCAGTCCCTTTGTCCTCGCTCGTCGGAGTGGTGACGGGTGCAAGACTGCTGACGTTGCAGTCTCTTTGTCCTCGCTCTCGACAGAGTGGTGACGCGTGCAAGACTGCTGACGTTGCGATCTCTTTGTTCTCGAGGTGGCGTTTACTCGAGCGGAGTTGAGGATTTGAACAAGTTGTAAGTGTAGATGAGGGTTTGAACAAGTGTTAAGTGTAGATGAGGGTTTAAACAAGTTATAAGTGTAGATGAGGGTTTGAACAAGTGTTAGGTAAGATTGAGAGTTTGGAGTGGTGGTTGGGTTTAGAACAATTGGGAGAGTCGAGATTTAAGTAGTGATGGGTATTAGAACAAGTTTAGGAAAAGTCGTGGGTGAAGTAGTGATGGGTTTAAGAGGTATTAGAATTAGAACAAGAGTTTGGTAGCGATGGGTTTAAGAGGTTGTTATGTACTTAGTATTTAGTCTTAACCTAGAATCGAGGTACGGTCCTCGATTCGACCAACGTCGGAGGTCGTCCGACGTAACACGACAGAGTGGTGACGCGTGCAAGACTGCTGACGTTGCGATCTCTTTGTTCTCGAGGTGGCGTTTACTCGAGCGGAGTTGAGGATTTGAACAAGTTGTAAGTGTAGATGAGGGTTTGAACAAGTGAAAGTAAGTTCGGAGTGATGGTTGGGTTTAGAACAATTGGGAGAGTCGAGATTTAAGTAGTGATGGGTATTAGAACAAGTTTAGGGAAAGTTGTGGGTGAAGTAGTGATGGGTTTAAGAGGTATTAGAATTAGAACAAGAGTTTGATAGCAATGGGTTTAAGAGATATTAGAATTAGAACAAGAGTTTGGTAGCGATGGGTTTAAGAGGTTGTTATGTACTTAATATTTAGTCTTAACCTAGAATCGAGGTACGGTCCTCGATTCGACCAACGTCGGAGGTCGTCCGACGTAACACTGGTATACAATATGTAAGTAATATTATAATAGGAGTAGTAATTGGATTAATGAATAATGGATATTGTAATATGTTATAGGAATAATGTTTGAGAATTAGGAGTCGAGTTGAGTTAGAGTTGGAATTGGAATTGGAATTAGGAGTGAAGGATCGACACACTTCACTTTCGCGGAGCTAGACTGAACACGTCTGCTCTTGAAGTCGGAAGAAGCCGGACTGGCGGCTGAGGCCAGGTTGGCACGTCTGTGCGAGTCGCTGGCTGAAGGCGGACTGATGCAAGCGCCTGCTCTGCCTTGCCTCCTTCGTTCGGAGTGGGGATAGCTGACGCTGCAGTCTCTTTGTTCTTCAGTCGTCGGAGTGGGAGAACCGCTGACGCAGCAGCGTCTTCGCTCCCGGGGACTGCACGTGCATTTCTGCTGACGCTGCAGTCTCGTGGCTGTCCTATTGCCCTCTACGAGCGTGGGACTGCTGATGCAGCAGTCTTTGGACTTCTCGACGTTTCTAGAAGCTTCTAGATGCTTCCAGAGTGATGCAATACTTTATTGCATTATGTGTCGTGGTGATGGGTTGAAACTGAGGTAAGGTGTTGATCAAGGTGAAGTTATGGTGATGGGTAGAGACGGAGATAAGGATTAGAACAATAGAATAATGAGATCTTAATACTATGCTCTTATGTCTAGGGGACGGTGTGTGGATCTTATGCAGATCAGACCTTGTATACATAGTGTGTGTACAAGGCCAACGTCGTACATCGGACGACGTAACACCTCCCAACGCGGAAAAGAAATTTCTTACAAGGAAGAAATTTCTCGCTCAACACTCGACCACACACTCATTCATGCGATGCATCGTCCGGGGGTACTCCGCGCAGGGAGCACAGTTCTCGGCGAGTATTTCCTATATTTGTACGAAACACTGGTCGCACTGAAATGTTGCCGGTGTCGGCACGTGGGGCTGGGGCTGGTTTTGTAATGTCCGACAAGTCGTATTCGCAATGTTCATTTTTCGACTGTCTTTTCTCGGGGTTTAGGGTGGGTGGGGAATCACTTTGTTCACTAACACTTTCACTTTTGTCTTTCCTGTAACTTGCTGCATACGTGTAAGTATTGTCCTTTTGCTTCAGGAAGATGAAGAATCTTGTGAGGGAGCTCCATACGGCGACTGCTAGATGCAAACTCCATCCGTAAAGTGAGTGCAATGCAATACCATTGATTATGGTACTTATGATAGTCTTTATTGTTCGGATTGCTATATATATATTCCTAGCACTCCGGCACTGATTGAACCAAATGTGGTGAATCCTGACCACAGTTTTTGTGCTGTTGACTCCGCTATCTGTTGCAGGGAGTTTTCGTCAAGCAGGTTGAACATATTAACGTTCCCTGTTGCGTAATCTCTGCCGGATGCTCCTTGGGCGATAGAATTTATTACGGCCACTCTTTCCACTGGAAACATGATGTGGTCCTGTAGTTTGTTGAGATCCTCTTGGGAATAGATTCCGCCTGTTGCGATATTTGTTGGATCCACGTACTTCCACGTGGGTTTGATGAGCGGTTGTAATGTTGCTGGGGCAACGGTCTCTGTGAGTGATGGCGTTAAACGATACCAAATTCCGTTTATTTTGTAGAGAGGCGGCAGGAGTTCATTGCATGGCTTTTCTGTACCTGTGGCAACTATAATATGGTCTCCTGGCTTTAAGAACTTGGAAGAATTCTGGTAAGTGATCGGAAGTTCATCGAAACACTTATCCGTTTTCCGAACTTGTACGGTTACTGGAATGCACTTTATAATATGCACCACTTCTCCAGCTGGAACTGCGACGAATCCTGGTTCTCGCATAATGGCAGCTGCTATTTCTTCCGGTGATGAGTGTAACATCGTTAGTGCGTTTTGAAGGACCTGTTTCTCCAGTTCGCACTTTTGCCGGATGACATCCTGGTACAACTGGGTAGGTTGACTTTTCAGATGTTTTTCTACGTAGATGAACTTACTATTCACGTAGGTGAATATGTCCAGATTGCTTACTATGGTGTGAGTGCGTTCCTTGAATTTACCGGACAAACTTGTATCCAGAATAAAGAGCTTGGGGTGCTCCGTGCGAATAATAATATAACCGCAAATTGATGTACGACCAGATTCTGTCAACGCGAATGTGGTGTCTTCAGATTCCACCATATATAGTGTAGGTGAGAACTTTGTCTTTGTAGAAACTCTGGTAGCTAGTCCTTCGTAGAGAACGTCGTAGCTATTGAACTTGCAGTAATCGTTGGGAACGACGTCCCAGAATGTATGTCCATCTTGCGTATCAAGGCAGCTTCCTTTTGTAATTGAGGGGCGGAGATTTTTACGCGCGGGATTGGTGAGTCTACAGCAAGATTTACTGCTGAGACGAATCGTCGGACTGGTCTGGAATGTCACGAGCGGACTCGTACGTGGAACGCTGGCGATACGGCCGGTTATCAGAGAAGCTGACTCGTTTTTCTTCGCGGATCAGTTCTCGTCGACGAGTCTGGTCTGACTCATACTGCCTGTAAGCAGAGATGGCTGCTTCGAAAACAGTGGCAGGATTTCGCGAAGGGCAATGAAGCACTTCGGCACGAAGCTGAGGAAGGAGACCTCGTAGAAAACAATCTACTACGAAGCGATCTAGTTCTTCGTAATCGAGGCCAATATCTGTGGCATCTTGAATCGCGGTTCGAAGGTCTTTAACGCGATTGATGAAGTCTAAGATGTGCTCGTTTGGAGCTTGGAGTACCCTCGCGAGATCGCCACGGTACTGGTCCACGAATTTGTATGGGCCCAGTACTGTACGTAACTTTTCGCATAGTGCAGAAATTGTGACTATGTGCTCGCCTTCTATAGCGGCATAAGCACGATCGTGGAGTTTATTGCAGAGCAATTTCGTGAGGGCACGCTCTGCAGTGGCCGGTACGGTGTCACGCGCGCGTTTGCATGCACGTATGAATTGTAGGACGGAAGACGAAGTTCCGTCGAATCTAGGGACAAGCTCGGCGGCTTGTTTTAGAGCAAAATTGCCAGTACGTTCATACTGTGGGATTTCGCGTGGCTCTGGCGGTGAAGGTTCCCGCATATTAGAGACGTTACTAGGGCCTGGTGTAGGCGATTGTTGACGTAGGCTTTGACTCGTGATTTGGATGTTATGAAGCTCTTTTCGTATTTCGTCGAGCATATTCTTTTGGTTTTGTGCGTCTTCTTCATATTTGAGACGCAATTTCGCAATAAAATCAGTTTCCTCTTTGAGATATTGCTCTCTACGGGCGAGGTCTTGCGCATAAAGGAGTAGCTCTTCCTCGGTCATTGGAGGAAGGTCTGCGTTAGGATCTGCTCGGAGATCCTTTTGAGATCGCGTGATTGGGCGAGACATTTTGAAAGATATAAATGGGATTTAAGAAATGTGAACTTCGTACTGACACGCGTCGGGGCTTATTAATGCAAATATCGGCGACCACTTCGTTGTCCTACCGACTGCGCCAAATTTGTCACGTCCGTCACTGTGTTTTTGTTACAGGTACCAGGAGAGAGAAAAGAGAACAGTGACAGACGGACGGTTGAGATATGAAGATTAAAATGAGGAGTGGTCTTTCGTGCCGAGACAGCCGCGGGCTGTCATATGCACTAGGACAACCGATATTGCTATGGATGCAGTCAAGAAGAGAACGTCCGACGCGGTTACAAGAAGTGTCCCGACAAGAATCACGCGCGAGATGATGCAACGAAAACGGTGAGTTTACAGGATTCAGCAATTATACAAGATATTATACGACTCACCGCAATGCTGTATTAACGCCTAATAATATTGTTGCAGCAGGAACTGGCGGTACTGGCGGTAGGTGTCGTACATCGGGTCCTCTATACAGATGTCCTCGAGGTGGGGAAGATCTGGCAGAGTTGCTGCTGCTCGGTTCGGGACGACATTAGTGGCCTTGGATGCTGGCCGCAAGACGACACGTTGATGAGCTGGCAGAGGAACGTCACGGATGATTCGGCAACGGACCCTGGGAACGATGATCGTGTCTCGGCTGTCGTCGTCGTCGGCTATGTCGATCACCTCTGGACAATCGACCGGATGTAGAACTGGCGTCGGAGCTCGCGAGAGGTCCGCGTGGTTGACCTCTTTAGGAGGGTTGCAAGGGCAACCGTATACAGAAACGTAATCGGACGCGTCACACGGAATGTGCTCGGTGGTTCCCAGAAGTTCTGTCCACTCGGTAGTGGCAATGATTTGATCGAGCACCGCTTTATTTCTTAACGCGCGTCTCAATTTAGCAAGTTGATACTTGCGTCCCGCTCGACGTGGGCGTCGCATGGGTAAGGAATAGTAATGATGGAATAATAATAATATAATAAAAATGAACTTCCACTTGTTATTAACCTTTTTGGTAGTTACCTCGCTTCACGTCTATAGTGGCGGCTCAGCGTTTCCACTGCGCACTTTAGACCAATTCTAGACGTGGCACGAGAACTTCTCTATGACTCGCTTCAAATTCCTTATTGGCGGCTCAGCGTTTCCACTGCGCACTTTAGACCAAGTCCGGTGTGACGTCGGTCGCACCTCCGACGTTAGCTTTAAGACTACATGTAAAATTAGATACATAAGAGCGAGCGTTCCCCTTTAAAGATTCCAAAACTCCTAAAAATCCTTCATAACAATGAATCCTTAACACCACGTACATCTGATTGAAATCCATCAACATAACCTAAAATCCAAAATCTGTCAAATTCCTAAAATAGCCAAAAATGGCCCAAACTCGAAGATTGAAATATCATTGGACTCGTGAGCGAAAATCATGAAACTAACCTAAAAATTTGTAGGTTAGGTTCTCAATTCGCGTTTGTTTAGACTTTACCAAAATTTCGATTTTTGGTAATTTTCAAAAGTACTTAGAATATTTTCAAACATATGATCGGTCGACAAATGATGTCAACTAATCATATGACATATAAAATTTACATCAAAACGCCTTGCAAGAGCAAGCGCTCGAAAATATTCTAAGTCCCAATTTATTTAAATAAATAAATAGGTACTCCAATGGTTACCACTTAATTTTCGAGTCCTGCACCACTGGGAACGAAAACTGCTGACTCTAGTGCGGCGGCCATCGCGCTGTTTACGACGAAGACCGGCACAAAGAGGACACGGTCCCCTTTTGCGAAGTCAGCATTTTTCGGACGAACGTTATTCGTCGACGAACGTTCGATTCTCCCCAGTCCTCTCCGGGGACCCGAGTGGGTCAGTCGAGTTTTCGTCAATCTTCCAAGTCCAGACTATTTAGACATAGTCTTTCCAAATCCAGATTGTTTAGACACAATCTTTCCAAATCCATACTGTTTAGACACAGTCCCTAATACCATTCAGTAATATCGTATTCTTATTCGTTTAATTCAAATATTACTTCGTTTATTCAATTAAACATTTTTATTGCGTTTCATATTTCGTACTTAGTACGTATTTCGATTTCGTTAATAATAAGCATCTTTACCTTTGTATTCTTTTACGTTATTAATATACTTTGTTTTACCAGAGTCAATCTAAATCCCAATTATTATTTCCTTGCTCCTAACTTCGTAGTTTGAAGTGACACGTTGTTAGTTAGAGATAGAGTTCTCACTGGAAAGTTCGCGAATAGTATTCCTTATTCAATTTCCTGTTACGTGTTCGCGTACGTGCGTGATAGTGATAGACTTGCTCGCATAGCAAGCTCCGCAGCATCCACGTCCGTTTTCTCGAATCAAAATATCGTCAACCACGCGGACGATATTCGCGAGATAAATTCACGGGATCGCACAGCGTCCACGCCCGTTTTCGCTAGTTAAAATATCGTCAATCACGCGGACGATATTCGTGAGTTAGATTCACGGTATCGTACAGCGTCCACGCCCGTTTCCTCAACGAGCGCATCCGTCTACAATACCGTAGCAGCCAGCTGTCAATCATTGGAGGTCGTTCCTGTCAAATATTGACGTGACAGAGTTTGGCGCAGTCGTCAATCCTTGAAGGTCGTTTCCAGCCATTTGGATCAACGCCTGTCAAGCAGAGCGGACCGAATTCAAGGTCATCAGCGCAACCGTAGCCGTTCATCCGTTGCGAATTCATTTCTCGTGTCAATCGACAAACAAGCGAAGCGTAAAAGTAAGTGGAACATATTACCGCGTATGTTTCAGGGTCGCGTGCATCATTCATCTGTGTAAGACTGCATGCAGGTGTCGGCATCGGGTCCTAGTCTGTTGATAAAAAGACCAACACTTTTATTAAATGTCAGTCAGTGGAAGAGTAGAGTAGCCGGGCCGCGGTATTCTCTTCTCTTGCTTTTATAGCCCCGCCAGGACGTGACAAATTTGGCGCAGTCGGTAGGACACTCGTTGGTCACCGATGTTAGAAGCACGGCATCGAGGAATAAAAATAGAATCAGTGTTAGCACGCGAAACCCTGTGCGTTCCATCATTGTTTGACAATTTAACGCAGTAGACTTAGAGTCCGTGAAAGCATAGTGTCAGTTAAAAGTGCGACGGGCAGTGAAGGAAATGCCCTTTCGCCCACGTTACATACTCAAATTGTTTTTCGCGATGTTCGTACTCAGTACAAATTCATCGAGAGTTTTAGTGAACGTTAAAGTGCGACGGGCGGTTTAGAAAACGCCCCTTCGCCCACGTTATATAGTCGGATTATTTTTCGCGAATTTCATACTTAGAAATTTTCAAGCGACGCAATCATGGAAACGCGTAGCGAGGCTAGAAAGAAGGTTCCTCCTACGGAAGAGGAATTAATTGAATTCCAGAAAGATTTAGCTCGTAGAGAAGCAGCTCTCATTAATCAAACCGCCGCGTTGACTCAACTCAAATTGCAATACGAAACAGAAACGCGTGAGCAAAGAGTAACGTACGAGGATATACGCCGCGAGATAGCAGAAATCCGATCGGCCAGAGATTCTCAATCAATTCCAGCTAGCCCAGTCGTTGCGCCCCGCGAACCCATAATGCACGATTCTTCGAATTTCACCGTTAAACAAGCGGTTGAACTTGTGCCTACCTTTGACGGCACCTCCATAACCGTGCTACAATTCGTTCGCGCGTGCAAGCGAGCCTTGGAAGCTGTTCCAGCCACAGCTGAGCGTACCCTCACTAGATTAGTATGCAATAAGCTTAGAGGACAGGCATACGCCGCGATTGAAGACGTAAATATTAACACAATCTCTGAATTGTGCAACCGCCTGAAAGATGTACTAGGCCCATATAAATTCATCGATCAGTATCGCGGAGAATTAGCTTCGATACACCAGGGACAGTCCGAGCACGTGTTGAATTATATTACGCGAGTAAAGGACCTTAGAACGGCGATCATAGATTCAGGCCGCGGGGTCCCCAATCTAGACGAGATTGACAAATTCACAGTTGATTGTTTCATGCGTGGTCTTATCCCAGCGCTTCGAGCCGAGGTCAGGCTCTGCGCGTCACTCGAATTACAGAAAATATTCGATGAAGCAGTAACCGCGTACAAACAGTACGAGCTTGACCGTGTTCGTTATCGCGACGACGGACGCCGCGTTGCATTCTCCGACTCTCGTAATCGCACACCAGAGCGATCAAGCAACTCTTATTATGATAGGAATGCGCCTGAGCAGCGCAACAGATCTTCGGAAAGGAAAGATCAACGACCTTCCTTTTCACCTCGTGAATCCTGGCGAGACAGGAAACCCGATAACAGAGACGCGTATCGCTCTCCTCCTCCGCGACGTCACGAACCGTCGCAATCAAATCAGCGCGAAACGTATAAACGCGAAGATCGCGCTTCCCAGTCCCCAGGTCGCGATCGCTTTCCTACGGAGAATCAGAAGTATTGTAAATTGTTACGTCGGACGACCTCCGACGTTGGTCGAATCGAGGACCGTACCTCGATTCTAGGCTAAGATTAAATATTAAGTACATAATACCTCTTAAACCCATCGCTATCAAACTCTTGTTCTAAATCTAATATCTCTTAAACCCATCGCTATCAAACTCTTGTTCTAATTCTAATACATCCTAAACCCATCACTACTTCACCCACGACTTTTCCTAAACTTGTTCTAATACCCATCACTACTTAAATCTCGACTCTCCCAATTGTTCTAAACCCAACCACCACTCCAAACTCTCAATCTTACCTAACACTTGTTCAAACCCTCATCTACACTTATAACTTGTTCAAATCCTCAACTCCGCTCGAGTAAACGCCACCTCGAGAACAAAGAGATCGCAACGTCAGCAGTCTTGCACGCGTCACCACTCTGTCGAGAGCGAGGACAAAGAGACTGCAACGTCAGCAGTCTTGCACCCGTCACCACTCCGACGAGCGAGGACAAAGGGACTGCAGCGTCAGCAACCCCCACTCCGAGCGAAGGAGGCTACGCAGAGCTGCCTCTTGCATCAGTCTGGTGCTAGCCAGCGAAGTGAGCGGACGTGTCGGTCTGCGCTCACTCCATTCTCACACAACGACATCAGTCAGTCTGGCCCAAGCCAGCGAAGCGAGCAGACGTGTCGATCTGCGCTCTTCTAATTCGCGCTTCGACGTTCATCGACGTTTGTTCTACTATTCTATTCCAAATCCATTCCAATTCAATTCCTAAATCAATTCCAATTCTAACTCTTACTAACTCATACTCCGTATACGATTATTACGTTTAATTCATTTATTATTATACTACCAAGTTTATACTCAAGTGTACTCAACGTTCTTTATTTCAATATATATATTATATTTTACCAGTGCTACGTGAAGTTGATTTCCACATCATTCTACTAAATCCAGTGACAGTTTCTTTTCGAAATTCGAATCGTGCCCTCGTTAATCATACAGAACTCGGCTTGGAGGTCAGTTCGTCCGCTCCGCTGAGAAGTAGTGGTTGACGAGTAGACGTTTGGAAATAATAACTTTCCAAATCAGATAAACGCATTTAATATTAATAATAAATAATTGAGCTCTCGCTTACGTGTTCAACCTCGGTCACAAAGGGAGAAGCTTACAGCTCCGCCGAGGCAATACGTCAACGAGGTGACACTTAGTCAAAAGACTATCGAAGTTAAAGTGACAGTTTGTGAAAGGAAACATATCAGTGTCTAAAGTGAAGTGACAGTTTTAATAGTGCCCTCGTTGTCGCACGGTGACCCGGCTCGGAGGCCAGTTCGTCTGCTCTGCTGGGTAGTGCCGATTAACGAGTGGACATTTTCGAGTCAGGTAAATTACCTCTGGCCAGCGCCTACGGGGAACCCCTGGCCAATTTTTCTTTCACGTTTGGGACTTAGACAAAATCCGACAAAAGGATTTTCAGAGTATTAACTCTTCCGAAACAGTTCCTTCCATACCCATCCCTTATGCGTCGTACACGTCGTGCAGGCCGAAAGTATCAACTGGCCAAGTTCAAACGGGCATTAAATCAAACAGCCATCTTAAACCGCGTCTTAAGTTCGACTGATTGGACTGAACTTCTCGGAACGACCGAGAATATCGAGTGTGACGCGTCAGATTACGTATCGGTATACGGTTGTCCGTGCCGTCCGATTCCGAACACAGAGGTCGACCACGCGGACCTCTCGCGTTCTTCACCTGTCACCAAACCGTCTGCTGGTCGCTACGAGATAGCCGATCTCGTTGACATCTCTGACGACGACGACGACGTCAGGAATACCATAAACCTGTCCAGTGACAACAACAACCCGCCTGCCGTTCGTTACGAGGTCATTGATCTCGTCACCAGCTCTGATGACAATGACAGCAGGAGCACCATAATCTTGCCGCACGTTCGCTGTAGGATCATCAAGGACGAGTACCTACCGTCCAACAGACGCATTGTCGTGCGTACCCCAGCGAGACAGCTGCCAAACCTTCCTCATCTCGATGAGATCTGTCTGGACGACCCGTTATACCAGACCCATGCTGACCGACGAGTTCAGCTCCTTCAACAGTACTACTAAGATACAACAACTAACCGGTGAGAATTCGTATCTTTTGTAATTCCTTTTGTTCCATGTCAACTCACCGCGTTCGTTGCGTCAGCGTAGAAGTATCGCCATCCGCATTGACTGCTAGCGGGTGTCGGTCTCAAATGACTATCGGTGTCCTAGCGCATATGACTGCCCGTCTGGCTGTCTTGGCGTAAAAGACCGTTTCCTCTTCAATTCCACGTGCCGCCTCCTGGGGTCATCTTCTTTGCCTAGGACGTGGGGCGTGACGTAACAAAATTTGGCGCAGTCGGTAGGACACGAAAACGGTCGCCGGTAGTTGAACCATTAACAAATTGTTTTCGTACGTCTGACATATGTTCTCTATATCGTGTGTCGAGTAAGAATTCACACTAATATCGCAAAATGTCTCGCCCAATCACACGATCCCAAACGGATCCCCGAGCGGATCCTAATCAAGACCTTCCTCCGCCAACCGAGGAAGAGCTACTTCTTTACGCGCAAGATCTCGCCCGTAAAGAGGAATATTTAAAAGAGCAAACCGAATTCATTGCTAAATTGCGTCTTAAATATGAAGAAGACGCACAGAATCAAAATAACATGCTCGATGAAATACGCAAAGAGCTCCACAATATTCAAACCTTGAACCAAAACTTACGTCACCAAGCGCCTACACCAGGCCCCAGTAACGTCTCTAACACGCGAGAACCTTCATTATCAGAGCCACGCGAAACCCCGCAATATGAGCCAACAGGAAATTTCGCGTTGAAACAAGCCGCAGAACTCGTACCCAAATTCGACGGAACATCGATTCCCGTCCTAAAATTCATCCGCGCCTGCAAACGCGCGCGTGATTCTATCCCCGAATCCATAGAACGTGCCCTTACTAAACTAATCTGCAATAAACTTTCCGATCGTGCGTACGCTGCCATTGAAGGCGAAAACATACGTACGATCTCACAACTTTGCGATAAGCTACGAACAGTACTGGGACCCTACAAATTCGTGGACCAGTACCGTGGCGAATTGGCAAGCGTAGCCCAGGGCAACAATGAGCATATTCTTGACTTCATAAATCGAGTCAAAGATTTACGAACCGCCATCAGCGATTCTACCGAAGGACATTACGACTACAGAGAAATCGATCGTTTCACAGTCGAGTGCTTCCTTCGCGGTCTACTCCCACAACTTCGCAGCGAAGTTTTGCATTGCCGTTCTCAGAATTCGGCAGAGATCTTCGAAGCAGCCATCTCTGCATATAAGCAATATGAGCTGTATCAAAACCGTCGTCGCGAATCTAATCGTGACGATTCCCGCAAGGTAAGCTTCTCAGATAACAGAAGCTCCTATCGCCCACGCTCTTCTGACAATTTCAATTCTCGCGAACGCATCCCTGAACGTCGCGACAACAGACCGGATGAGCGTCGCGATAACGGGTCCGACCAACGTCGAGACTCGTGGAGAAACTCGAACCGCAACTCTTATCGTTCTCCAACTCCGCAGTGGCGATCCGAAACCCCTCGCGAACAAAACCCGCAGCGCGAAAACCGGGACCCGAATTCAAATCGCGACAGACGTTCGGGAGAGCCCCGCAAGTTTTGCAACTATTGCAAAACTCCCGGGCATGACATTCACGAATGTCGAAAAAGAGCCTATAACAATAACCTGCGCTCGGGAAACGAGTCAGGCCTCCCGACAGGAACGAATCAACAGCGGGAGGCCGCCCCAACAAAGCGCAACCAAACATTCACGCAGACCGCCGTTCGAACGAACGAGCTCCCCGAAGACCAGATCGACGATTCGTCTCTGCAGTTAACCTCGCAGTAGACTCGCCGATCCCGCGCGTACAAATCTCCGCCCCTCAGCTTCGCGAGAAAAGTGAATTCTTATTAGACACGGGCTCGGAAGTCAATTTGATACGCGCGTCTAGTTTAAAACCTGGGATAACCATTGATCCCACGAGCACGATCGAAGTTCATGGAATAACCGAGGGTTCCATAGTAACACTCGGCGAAGTCGTTATATTCATTCAAGGGACAATCCCTGTCAAATTCCACGTGCTCGGGGACGATTTTCCAGTCAGTGTTAACGGAATTCTCGGCTCGCCCTTCTTTATAGGAGGAGCTGAGATTTCCTTTGCAAGGCAATTTGTTTTAATCGGAAACATTTCTATTCCGTTCTCTAATTCACGCGCACTGCCGACTGAGCCCCGCGATAGTTCAATGACGAGGGTTATTTCAATGCCTTCTCCGAAAACGGAGGTCTCTCTTGAAAAGCACGCCGCAAGGACAGAGGAAGAAACATTCCCTCTCTCAAAACGTCGGGTGCAACCGGGAGAGATTCGTATCACATCGAATAATATCGTAGAGGAACCGGTCGATAAGCGCAAAAATCAAAATCAACAGTCCGAATCAAGGACTGCAGCAGACTCTAATGAGTTTGCCGTTGAGCCCCGAACAGCCGCCTGCATTGCAGTCAGCGTACAGGGCCCGAAACAGGGATATATCCGCCGCGTCAGCGTAGCGCCGGATGTATTCCTCGGTGACTGTGTAGTCACTAATCGCGGAGGCAAAGCGAGCCTCAGATGTTTCAACACATCTCCGCGTCCGATCTCATTCCGATTACCCGTGTTAGAGGTGGAAGAGATCGAGCGTTATTCAACTAATTCCGGGTACTATCCCGACGCATTCGGTAACCATCCCGACCTTTCTAATTCCGGTAACCATCCCGACGTATTCGGTAACCATCCCGACCTTTCTAATTCCGGTAACCATCCCGACGCATTCGGTAACCATCCCGACCTTTTCAATTCCGGTAACCATCCCGACGTATTCGGTAACCATCCCGACAATTTTAATCCAGAGTCCAAAGAAGACTCCCACGAATTCAAACCTATGAAGGTTTATTCTACAAGCTCCGGTATCAAGTCCGATTGTTTCTATTCCGAGTCTAGGTTGAAAGGAAATGTCCCCGCCTTTGATTCTCTAAAGACGACAGAACGTCTACATAAAGTAAAGCATAAAACTCTACCTCGTATAGACCGAGTATACGAGTCGATCATAAAAGATCATCCCGCGATAATTTCTAAATCAGAGTCAAAGAGAGTCTATATTTCATTTCAAAAACCTACCTCTGATTTTTCGCCGGAACATGATCTCTTCCAATCTCAACGGTCAAGTATCCGTGCACCGCAAAGCGAGTTTCATCCATCTAGGAATTATACGTCTGTAAAATACGCGTCAGCAAAAAGGAGAAACAAATTTCGTATTATACTATACCTCTGCGATAACCCGCGAACAATGATTATAGCATCTCCTGCGACTTGCGATAAGAAACCCTCCCAGGAGATTTCATTACAGTCCTCCGCTGACGCGAAATTAGAATCCGCGATAATCACGCGTCCGGTCAACACCGATAAGCGAGCGAAATCCGAAACCCAGCGTCGACAGAATCTCCTTCCACCGCCGGAAGATACAGAACAAACGACAGCAGCACTTCGAAGAAGTTCCTACAGCCAGAATCCCAGCCTGTTCCCAGCCGCCTACCACATCGTGTCCAGTATCCACAAACACAATCAACATGTGCGGACACTTACAACCGGCGAGACCATCGGCGAACAAAGCCGGAGACTTCGTCTACAGATACCAGGGAATATTCTGCTACAATGGCAGACACAGAATCTCCCTAAATGGCAGAGAACTATGCCTTGCCTGCAGTCTCACTGCGGTAGTCAGGAGGGTCATCGTATACACGCACGTTCTTACAAGGAAAAAGAAGAACGCATGCGACGCGTGTACAAAACCCATATTGAGGGAAACCCCAATATTGGAATGCATCCACTGCAGCTTCCTCCTCGCACTGGATCGGGCAGCAACAGACACTGCCAGAATAAGAAGAGAAAGAGGCGAAATTCTCACGGACGACGAAGAAGAGGACGAAAACTCAAGCACCTCTTCCTCGGACGAAGACACCAATACTCAAGCAAATTAGAGATGCAGAGTGTTTGTGCCAAAGCCGTAATCTCGTCACCTGAGACAAGAGTGATTACTCTAACCAACAAGGGGAGCAAAATGCCGAGTCAACAGGGAGATTACTTATCCATACTCAGTATTCCCCTGCCGGTTGGACTTGCTCACCCCCCACTAACCCACATCGAACAAACAAAGCAGAAGAGCAGTCATTCTGCAATCGCCCACCGCTCAAGCAACATTACGAAAAAGCACGTTAAAACACTCATCAAAATGTGCAAACAACTTCCAATCAGGAAGGCCGGTCAGAAGAGACCACCTGCAATTCCCACCTACTTGCTCGAAATCTCCTGCTACAATGGCAGGATAAGAATAACGCCCGACGGAAGGAAACTTTGCTATGACTGTAGCCAGAGAACAGTCATTTCCAATGTAAGAATTTGGAATCACCAGCGAATGTACTCCGTCCAAAACGATTGCGAAGAATGCGGTGGTCCGATATGCACCGAAACTCCAGTAATGGATTGCCGAGAATGCCTGAGCATTCTGGCCGGACAGGGCATCATGTTAGAAAACCCAGAGGTCTCCGACTCATCAGATGACTCCGATTCATCCGAAGGAAGTTCGGACGAGGATTCAGACTCGGACATGGAGGAACACCTCATCACGAACTAAATGGCAACAACAGTGAAATAAGTGAGCCCATTCCCTCCCAAGACCCCAATAAAAGACAGTCAAATAATGAACATTGCGATTATAGACTGTCGGACATTGCGAAACCTACCCCAACTCCTCGCGCAGAATCAGACAACATCTCAGTGCATCCAGTGTTTCGTACTGTTAATACAGTCAACGTGCGCCGAGAACTGAGCTCCCTGCGCGGATCGCTCACTAACGATGCGTCTCAAGACCAAAAATTGTAATGCGAGCGTTCACCGAACACAACCTCGGACCGAGAGATTTCACTCCGAGAAATCTCTTCTCCGGCGAGGGAGGTGTTACGTCGGACGACCTCCGACGTTGGTCGAATCGAGGACCGTACCTCGATTCTAGGCTAAGATTAAATATTAAGTACATAATACCTCTTAAACCCATCGCTATCAAACTCTTGTTCTAAATCTAATATCTCTTAAACCCATCGCTATCAAACTCTTGTTCTAATTCTAATACATCCTAAACCCATCACTACTTCACCCACGACTTTTCCTAAACTTGTTCTAATACCCATCACTACTTAAATCTCGACTCTCCCAATTGTTCTAAACCCAACCACCACTCCAAACTCTCAATCTTACCTAACACTTGTTCAAACCCTCATCTACACTTATAACTTGTTCAAATCCTCAACTCCGCTCGAGTAAACGCCACCTCGAGAACAAAGAGATCGCAACGTCAGCAGTCTTGCACGCGTCACCACTCTGTCGAGAGCGAGGACAAAGAGACTGCAACGTCAGCAGTCTTGCACCCGTCACCACTCCGACGAGCGAGGACAAAGGGACTGCAGCGTCAGCAACCCCCACTCCGAGCGAAGGAGGCTACGCAGACCTGCCTCTTGCATCAGTCTGGTGCTAGCCAGCGAAGTGAGCGGACGTGTCGGTCTGCGCTCACTCCATTCTCACACAACGACATCAGTCAGTCTGGCCCAAGCCAGCGAAGCGAGCAGACGTGTCGATCTGCGCTCTTCTAATTCGCGCTTCGACGTTCATCGACGTTTGTTCTACTATTCTATTCCAAATCCATTCCAATTCAATTCCTAAATCAATTCCAATTCTAACTCTTACTAACTCATACTCCGTATACGATTATTACGTTTAATTCATTTATTATTATACTACCAAGTTTATACTCAAGTGTACTCAACGTTCTTTATTTCAATATATATATTATATTTTACCAGTGCTACGTGAAGTTGATTTCCACATCATTCTACTAAATCCAGTGACAGTTTCTTTTCGAAATTCGAATCGTGCCCTCGTTAATCATACAGAACTCGGCTTGGAGGTCAGTTCGTCCGCTCCGCTGAGAAGTAGTGGTTGACGAGTAGACGTTTGGAAATAATAACTTTCCAAATCAGATAAACGCATTTAATATTAATAATAAATAATTGAGCTCTCGCTTACGTGTTCAACCTCGGTCACAAAGGGAGAAGCTTACAGCTCCGCCGAGGCAATACGTCAACGAGGTGACACTTAGTCAAAAGACTATCGAAGTTAAAGTGACAGTTTGTGAAAGGAAACATATCAGTGTCTAAAGTGAAGTGACAGTTTTAATAGTGCCCTCGTTGTCGCACGGTGACCCGGCTCGGAGGCCAGTTCGTCTGCTCTGCTGGGTAGTGCCGATTAACGAGTGGACATTTTCGAGTCAGGTAAATTACCTCTGGCCAGCGCCTACGGGGAACCCCTGGCCAATTTTTCTTTCACGTTTGGGACTTAGACAAAATCCGACAAAAGGATTTTCAGAGTATTAACTCTTCCGAAACAGTTCCTTCCATACCCATCCCTTATGCGTCGTACACGTCGTGCAGGCCGAAAGTATCAACTGGCCAAGTTCAAACGGGCATTAAATCAAACAGCCATCTTAAACCGCGTCTTAAGTTCGACTGATTGGACTGAACTTCTCGGAACGACCGAGAATATCGAGTGTGACGCGTCAGATTACGTATCGGTATACGGTTGTCCGTGCCGTCCGATTCCGAACACAGAGGTCGACCACGCGGACCTCTCGCGTTCTTCACCTGTCACCAAACCGTCTGCTGGTCGCTACGAGATAGCCGATCTCGTTGACATCTCTGACGACGACGACGACGTCAGGAATACCATAAACCTGTCCAGTGACAACAACAACCCGCCTGCCGTTCGTTACGAGGTCATTGATCTCGTCACCAGCTCTGATGACAATGACAGCAGGAGCACCATAATCTTGCCGCACGTTCGCTGTAGGATCATCAAGGACGAGTACCTACCGTCCAACAGACGCATTGTCGTGCGTACCCCAGCGAGACAGCTGCCAAACCTTCCTCATCTCGATGAGATCTGTCTGGACGACCCGTTATACCAGACCCATGCTGACCGACGAGCTCAGCTCCTTCAACAGTACTACTAAGATACAACAACTAACCGGTGAGAATTCGTATCTTTTGTAATTCCTTTTGTTCCATGTCAACTCACCGCGTTCGTTGCGTCAGCGTAGAAGTATCGCCATCCGCGTTGACTGCTAGCGGGTGTCGGTCTCAAATGACTATCGGTGTCCTAGCGCATATGACTGCCCGTCTGGCTGTCTTGGCGTAAAAGACCGTTTCCTCTTCAATTCCACGTGCCGCCTCCTGGGGTCATCTTCTTTGCCTAGGACGTGGGGCGTGACGTAACAAAATATTGTAAGCGCACGGGACATGACATACACGAATGTCGCCGCCGCGAATATTATAGTAGAAATGAGTCGGGAAACGAATCAAGCCTCCCGACAAACGCGACCAAAGGACGGGAGGCATCCCAAGAGAATCGCCAAAAGGCAACACAGCTGGCCGTCATCAGCGACGACCAGCAGTAGATGAAATTCGAGTAGATAGGAGAGATAACCCGGACGGTCAGCAGAATGAACGACCATCCGCGAAATTAGTCTCGGCAATAAATCTCGCGCCGGACTCCCCTATCCCTCGAATAAAAGCAAAATCGTCACTCTTCTCAAAAGAGTGTGAGTTCCTCTTGGACACCGGGTCCGAGGTCAACTTAATCCGACCGTCTGGTATCAAATCTGACGTTCATCTAAAAACTGACAGCGTCATACACGTCCATGGCGTGACAGAAGGAGAAATTGCGACCCTCGGTTATATCAATGCGGAGCTAGCAGATTCCATTAAAGTCACGCTACACGTTCTGCCTGACAGTTTTCCAATTAATATAGATGGTATCTTAGGCTCCCCCTTCTTCAGAGAGGGAGCAGAGATATCATTTGCGAAGGAATGCGTAGAGTATAAAAACCTACGTATTCCCTTTTCGAATCCTCGGGAATATTCCGTCGAAAGCCGTACCGCCGCCTGCATAGCCGTCAACGTAAAGGGCCCAAGCGAAGGGTATGTGCGAAAAGTAGATGTAAAACCCGATGTGTTCTTAGGTGATTGTTTAGTCACCAACCGTAACGGAAAGGCATACCTGCGATGCTTTAACGCATCGTCCGAAGTGGCGTCCTTCTCCCTGCCTACGTTGGAGGTGGAAGAGATCGAGGTTCCCTTTTCGAATATTCAAGCCGAAGTCAATTCGGACTTATTCAATGCTCGTGCGTGCCGCGCGCACGAGACGATCGTTAACGATCAACTCGCGTCTTCTATTAATTCCGGTAACCATTCCGACGATTCCGGTAGCCATCCCGATTCTTTAAATAATTCCGGTAACCATCCCGACGATTCCGGTAGCCATCCCGATTCTTTAAATAATTCCGGTAACCATCCCGACGATTCCGGTAGCCATCCCGATTCTTTAAAGAATTCCGGTAACCATCCCGACGATTCCGGTAGCCATCCCGATACTTTAAAGAATTCCGGTAACCATCCCGACGATTTATATTCAAAGTCCTGTGTGGAAAGAAACATCAACGCCTTCGCCTCAGATGAACTTTTAGAATGTTCATATGAGAACAATTTAGAAAACATTTCTATTCCTAAAGTTAAATCAAAAGGAGTTTATGTTTTGCCGCAAACTCCTATCTTCAAATCCTCGCCGGAACAACACCTCTTCCAGCTTCAACGATCAGGTATCCGTGCGACCGAAAACAAAGTCCATGCGTCTGGCAAATACAATTCCGCGAGATTCGCGTCAGCAAGAAAAAGAAATAAAGCCGATACATTATACTCGCCCGAGACAACTAAGTCTGATTATAAGCTTTCGTTATGTATCTTGCGAAACGAATTCAATCTTCCTAGCGTTAACAGAGTCTCCAATATCGTTACGCCAACGATAAACTATCGCAGCGACCCAAGAGCGAAATTTAAAACCTCTGGTCAGCATCACCCCACTCCACAGCAGGAAGACGATATCCCTGCGACGCAACGAGATCTTCAAGGAGAAACCGTCACCCCTGAAGATCATCAGTCTCTCGACAACGCTATAACAGCAACCATGCAGCCGATACAAGCAGCTATCTTGCTCTCTATTGCCACGCAAGCCTCAACACTCATTGGATATGACTGTGGAGGTTCAACCTTGAATATTACCACGTATTCAACTATTGACAGTCTTAACTGCGAGCCAGAAGACATCGCACCAGCTGAAAATTTAGAAAGAATTCAGCTCCTGCAGCTAGCTGAATTCTCGCAAGCTCGTGTTTTGCAATGCCATATCGGAATAGACAGAACCATATACTATTGTGGCATGCATTCACATAATTCGGTAGTATCCAATGGTCGACAAGACTATATATTACCGATCTCCAGCGAAACCTGTTCGAGCCTACACACGACGGGGACAATATTCATCACCCCAGCCGCCCAGATCACAGGTATTCAGCCGAACTCGACCTCCTCTCACGGCCTCACGTTAGCAGGAGTTATTCAGAATGATGGTAGCTGCGCTGGAACCACGTATAGTGATCCGTTTGGGACTTGGACCGATGTCGTGGTACAAGCTTTAGTCCGAATCACGATCCGCGACTACATCGCTCCAATCAGATTGTCAACCGGACAGATTCATCTACAAACTGGGCAAACCTGCCCCCTTCAAAAAGGAAGCTGCTTAGACGCACAAGATGGCCATACGTTCTGGGAAACCACGCCGACGGACTCGTGCAAATTCAATAATTATGATGTCTTGTACGAAGGGATAGCCACTAAACTATCCTCCAAGGTGAATCCTTCTCCAACCCTGTATACCGTAGCATCGCAGGACACGACTTTTGCACTCACGGAGACAGGCAGATCGTCAGTTTGCGGATATGTCATAATCCGTACGGAACACCCCAAGCTGTTCATTCTGGAAGTTGGAAGTTCAGGAAAATTCAAGGAGAAAACACACACCTTGGTCAACAATCTGGACATCTTCACGTATGTCAACAGCAAATTTGTTTACGTGGAGAAGCACCTCCGGAAACAATTTTCTCAACTCTACAAAGATGTAATCCGTCAGAAGTGTGAGCTAGAGCGTCAGATTCTCCAGAACGCCCTCACATTATTACATTCAGCACCCGAAGAAGTTGCCACTGCCATCATGAAGGATGTCGGATTTATCGCAGTTCCAGCAGGAGAGGTAGTGCACATAATAAAGTGCATACCAGTCACGGTCCAAGTGAGGAAAACCGAACGGTGTTATGATGAGCTACCCATCACATATCGGAACACATCAAAATTCCTGAAGCCAAGGGACCACATCATTTCAAATACGGGGACAGAAAAGCCATGCAATGAGCTACTTCCCCCATATTATAGACTGCACGGAACATGGTATCGCCTAACACCGTCATTGATGGAGGCCATCACTCCTTCGGAGCTTCACCCCCTCGCCAAGTCAACCTGGAAATACATAGATCCGAAGAACTTGGCAACGGGAGGCATTTATTCACAAGACGACCTGGACAAACTACAGGATCATATAATGTTTCCTGTAGAGAAGGTAGCAGTCATAAATTCAATCGCACAGGGTGCGACGGGAAGACAGTTTGCAGCAGGAAACATCAACATGTTCAACCTGCTCGATGAAAACTCCCTACAGCAGATAGCGGAGTCTACAGCACAGAAATTATGGTCCGGATTCACTACATTCGGATCAATAAGTGCTGGAATAATCGGAGTGTATGTAGCGATCCGCACGATCAAAACAATCATCAGTACGATCGTTAACGGCATCGCATTACACTCACTATACGGCTGGAGCCTGCATCTCGTTGTCGCCATCTGGAGTTCACTGACCCGGTTCTTTATATTCATGAAGCAGAGGGACAACAAGACTTCAGCGGCCATCGAGGACAAAGATAGTGATAGTGCCAGTGTCGGAGAATTCCGAACCCGTCCTCCCTTGACGAAACGAACGTTAATTTGCGATTCCCTTGACCCAGCGTTGCGAGACAGGGATGACATTTCAGTGCATCCTGTCTACCGCCACCCAGAGGCAGAGATTCCACTGCGTGAAATCTCTTCTCTAAGGGGGGAGGTGTGACGTCGGTCGCACCTCCGACGTTAGCTTTAAGACTACATGTAAAATTAGATACATAAGAGCGAGCGTTCCCCTTTAAAGATTCCAAAACTCCTAAAAATCCTTCATAACAATGAATCCTTAACACCACGTACATCTGATTGAAATCCATCAACATAACCTAAAATCCAAAATCTGTCAAATTCCTAAAATAGCCAAAAATGGCCCAAACTCGAAGATTGAAATATCATTGGACTCGTGAGCGAAAATCATGAAACTAACCTAAAAATTTGTAGGTTAGGTTCTCAATTCGCGTTTGTTTAGACTTTACCAAAATTTCGATTTTTGGTAATTTTCAAAAGTACTTAGAATATTTTCAAACATATGATCGGTCGACAAATGATGTCAACTAATCATATGACATATAAAATTTACATCAAAACGCCTTGCAAGAGCAAGCGCTCGAAAATATTCTAAGTCCCAATTTATTTAAATAAATAAATAGGTACGCCAATGGTTACCACTTAATTTTCGAGTCCTGCACCACTGGGAACGAAAACTGCTGACTCTAGTGCGGCGGCCATCGCGCTGTTTACGACGAAGACCGGCACAAAGAGGACACGGTCCCCTTTTGCGAAGTCAGCATTTTTCGGACGAACGTTATTCGTCGACGAACGTTCGATTCTCCCCAGTCCTCTCCGGGGACCCGAGTGGGTCAGTCGAGTTTTCGTCAATCTTCCAAGTCCAGACTATTTAGACATAGTCTTTCCAAATCCAGATTGTTTAGACACAATCTTTCCAAATCCATACTGTTTAGACACAGTCCCTAATACCATTCAGTAATATCGTATTCTTATTCGTTTAATTCAAATATTACTTCGTTTATTCAATTAAACATTTTTATTGCGTTTCATATTTCGTACTTAGTACGTATTTCGATTTCGTTAATAATAAGCATCTTTACCTTTGTATTCTTTTACGTTATTAATATACTTTGTTTTACCAGAGTCAATCTAAATCCCAATTATTATTTCCTTGCTCCTAACTTCGTAGTTTGAAGTGACACGTTGTTAGTTAGAGATAGAGTTCTCACTGGAAAGTTCGCGAATAGTATTCCTTATTCAATTTCCTGTTACGTGTTCGCGTACGTGCGTGATAGTGATAGACTTGCTCGCATAGCAAGCTCCGCAGCATCCACGTCCGTTTTCTCGAATCAAAATATCGTCAACCACGCGGACGATATTCGCGAGATAAATTCACGGGATCGCACAGCGTCCACGCCCGTTTTCGCTAGTTAAAATATCGTCAATCACGCGGACGATATTCGTGAGTTAGATTCACGGTATCGTACAGCGTCCACGCCCGTTTCCTCAACGAGCGCATCCGTCTACAATACCGTAGCAGCCAGCTGTCAATCATTGGAGGTCGTTCCTGTCAAATATTGACGTGACAGAGTTTGGCGCAGTCGTCAATCCTTGAAGGTCGTTTCCAGCCATTTGGATCAACGCCTGTCAAGCAGAGCGGACCGAATTCAAGGTCATCAGCGCAACCGTAGCCGTTCATCCGTTGCGAATTCATTTCTCGTGTCAATCGACAAACAAGCGAAGCGTAAAAGTAAGTGGAACATATTACCGCGTATGTTTCAGGGTCGCGTGCATCATTCATCTGTGTAAGACTGCATGCAGGTGTCGGCATCGGGTCCTAGTCTGTTGATAAAAAGACCAACACTTTTATTAAATGTCAGTCAGTGGAAGAGTAGAGTAGCCGGGCCGCGGTATTCTCTTCTCTTGCTCTTGTTACGTCGTCCGATGTACGACGTTGGCCTTGTACACACACTATGTATACAAGGTCTGATCTGCATAAGATCCACACACCGTCCCCTAGACATAAGAGCATAGTATTAAGATCTCATTATTCTATTGTTCTAATCCTTATCTCCGTCTCTACCCATCACCATAACTTCACCTTGATCAACACCTTACCTCAGTTTCAACCCATCACCACGACACATAATGCAATAAAGTATTGCATCACTCTGGAAGCATCTAGAAGCTTCTAGAAACGTCGAGAAGTCCAAAGACTGCTGCATCAGCAGTCCCACGCTACAACCTACAAATTTTTAGGTTAGTTTCATGATTTTCGCTCACGAGTCCAATGATATTTCAATCTTCGAGTTTGGGCCATTTTTGGCTATTTTAGGATTTTGACAGATTTTGGATTTTAGGTTATGTTGATGGATTTCGATCAGATGTACGTGGTGTTAAGGATTCATTGTTATGAAGGATTTTTAGGAGTTTTGGAATCTTTAAAGGGGAACGCTCGCTCTTATGTATCTAATTTTACATGTAGTCTTAAAGCTAACGTCGGAGGTGCGACCGACGTCACACAATCCTCCTAAAGAGGTCAACCACGCGGACCTCTCGCGAGCTCCGACGCCAGTCCTACATCCGGTCGATTGTCCAGAGGTGATCAACATAGCCGACGACGACGACAGCCGAGACACGATCATCGTTCCCAGGGTCCGTTGCCGAATCATCCGTGACGTTCCTCTGCCAGCTCATCAACGTGTCATCTTGCGGCCAGCATCCAAGGCCACTAACGTCGTCCCGAACCGAGCAGCAGCAACTCTACCAGATCTTCCCCACCTCGAGGACATCTGTATAGAGGACCCGATGTACGACACCTACCGCCAGTACCGCCAGTTCCTGCTGCAACAATATTATTAGGCGTTAATACAGCATTGCGGTGAGTCGTATAATATCTTGTATAATTGCTGAATCCTGTAAACTCACCGTTTTCGTTGCATCATCTCGCGCGTGATTCTTGTCGGACACTTCTTGTAACCGCGTCGGACGTTCTCTTCTTGACTGCATCCATAGCAATATCGGTTGTCCTAGTGCATATGACAGCCCGCGGCTGTCTCGGCACGAAAGACCACTCCTCATTTTAATCATAATATCTCAACCGTCCGTCTGTCACTGTTCTCTTTTCTCTCTCCTGGTACCTGTAACAAAAACACAGTGACGGACGTGACAAATTTGGCGCAGTCGGTAGGACATCGAAGTGGTCGCCGATATTTGCATTAATAAGCCCCGACGCGTGTCAGTACGAAGTTCACATTTCTTAAATCCCATTCATATCTTTCAAAATGTCTCGCCCAATCACGCGATCTCAAAAGGATCTCCGAGCAGATCCTAACGCAGACCTTCCTCCAATGACCGAGGAAGAGTTACTCCTTTATGCGCAAGACCTCGCCCGTAGAGAGCAATATCTCAAAGAGGAAACAGATTTCATTGCCAAATTGCGTCTCAAATATGAAGAAGACGCACAAAACCAAAAGAATATGCTCGACGAAATACGAAAAGAGCTTCGCAACATTCAAATCACGAATCAAACCCTACGTCAACAAACGCCTACACCAGGCCCTAGTAACGTCTCTAATATGCGGGAACCTTCACCGCCAGAGCCACGCGAAATCCCACAGTATGAACCTACTGGAAATTTCGCTCTAAAACAAGCCGCCGAGCTTGTCCCTAGATTCGACGGAACTTCGTCTTCCGTCCTACAATTCATACGCGCATGCAAACGCACGCGTGACACCGTACCGGCCACTGCAGAGCGTGCCCTCACAAAATTGCTCTGCAATAAACTCCACGATCGTGCTTATGCCGCTATAGAAGGCCAGCACATATTCACAATTTCTGCACTATGCGAGAAATTACGAACAGTACTGGGCCCATACAAATTCGTTGACCAGTACCGTGGCGATCTCGCGAGTGTACTCCAAGCTCCAAACGAGCACATCTTAGACTTCATCAATCGCGTCAAAGACCTTCGAACCGCGATTCAAGATGCCACAGATATTGGCCTTGATTACGAAGAACTAGATCGCTTCGTAGTTGATTGTTTTCTACGAGGTCTCCTTCCCCAGCTGCGTGCCGAAGTGCTTCATTGCCCTTCGCGAAATCCTGCCACTGTTTTCGAAGCAGCCATCTCTGCTTACAGGCAGTATGAGTCAGACCAGACTCGTCGACGAGAACTGATCCGCGAAGAAAAACGAGTCAGCTTCTCTGATAACCGGCCGTATCGCCCGCGTTCCACGTACGAGTCCCCTCGTGACATTCCAGAGCGAACCCAAGAACGCCGCGATAACAGACCGGACTCGTCTCAGCAGTCCTCAAGAAACTTAAACCGGGACTCTTATCGCTCCCCGACGCCGCAACGGCGATGGGAAAATAATCCTCGCGACCAAAACACGTACCGCGATGGTCGCACAGATCGCCCTTCAAGCTCTAACAAATTTTGCAACTACTGCAAAGTCCCCGGGCACGATATTCACGAGTGCCGTAAGCGCGCTTTTAATAATAATAGGAGGTCGGGAAACGAGTCCGGCCTCCCGACCGAAGCCAACCCCAGGCGGGAGGCCGCATCTTCAACCCAAACTACAGCCCGCACCCAAACAGCTATCCGGACGAACGACCAGTCCGACGATTCGTCTCAGCAATAAATCTTGCTGCAGACTCACCAATTCCGCGCGTAAAAATCTCCGCCCCTCAATTACAAAAGAAGTGTGAATTTTTGTTGGACACGGGTTCGGAGATCAATTTAATTCGTGCGTCAAGTCTAGAACCAAATCTACCTATAGATCATACGAACACTATAGAAGTCCAAGGAATAACCGAGGGATCCATTCCAACTCTCGGTCAAATTAAAATACACTTACAGGGTCAAAACCCTATTGAATTTCATGTCTTGGAAGAAAACTTCCCAATTAACATCGACGGAATCCTCGGTTCTCCCTTCTTCAGAACAGGAGCCGAGATCTCCTTTGCGAATGAATACATAACGATAGGAAACATTCGGGTTCCCTTCTCGAACCCTTGCGCGCCCACGGCTGAGCCTCGCGATAAATTGGCAGCAGAGGTTATTTCAATGCCTTCGTCTATGACCAATGATCTCGTTAAAACTCCAGCCGCCGAGCGTGAGGAACATTCGGCAAGGAACGTTCGAGTGTCTTCCTCAAATCCTCGTGCACCCGCGGTCAGACCTTGCAGAGCTCCGGTGACGGAGGTTATTTCAATGCCTCCTCGGGATTCGATCGAGTACTCCCTAGAGAAAAACGCCGTGAAAAGCCGGCCGGAATCGAAGGAGACTCGAGAGATATCGGAGTACACTGCGAGAAGTCGGATCGTGGAGCGTGAGGATCGAGTCCGAACAAAGACTCCTCCGAAATCCGAAGAATTCGTCCTCGAACCTCGTACCGTTGCGTGCATAGCGGTCGACGTCGAAGGACCTAAACAGGGATATATCCGCCGCGTTAATGTAGCGCCGGATGTATTCCTGGGTGACTGCGTCGTCACCAATCGCAAAGGCAAAGCGAGCCTCCGGTGTTTTAACACCTCGTCGGAAAGAGTTTCATTTCGATTGCCCCCATTGGAGATGGAAGAAATCGAGTCGTACTCTTCCGACTTTTCTAATTCCGGGTATCATCCCGACGCATTCGGTAACCATCCCGACCTTTCTAATTCCGGGTATCATCCCGACGTATTCGGTAACCATCCCGACCTTTCTAATTCCGGGTATCATCCCGATGTCACGTCCGTCACTGTGTTTTCGTTACAGGTACCAAGAGAGAGAAAAGGATGGCACTCAAGAACAGTGACAGACGGACGGTGGATATATGAAAAGTAATTGAGGAGTGGTCTTTCGTGCCGAGACAGCCGCGGGCTGTCATATGCACTAGGACAACCGATATTGCTATGGATGCAGTCAAGAAGAGAACGTCCGACGCGGTTACAAGAAGTGTCCCGACAAGAATCACGCGCGAGATGATGCAACGAAAACGGTGAGTTTACAGGATTCAGCAATTATACAAGACATTATACGACTCACCGCAATGCTGTATTAACGCCTAATAATATTGTTGCAGCAGGAACTGGCGGTACTGGCAGTAGGTGTCGTACATCGGGTCTTCTATACAGATGTCCTCGAGGTGGGGAAGATCTGGCAGAGTTGCTGCTGCTCGGTTCGGGACGACATTAGTGGCCTTGGATGCTGGCCGCAAGACGACACGTTGATGAGTTGGCAGAGGGACGTCACTGACGATTCGGCAACGGACCCTGGGAACGATGATCGTGTCTTGGCTGTCGTCGTCGGCTATGTCGATTACCTCAGGACGATCGACCGGATGCAGAACTGGCGTCGGAGCTCGCGAGAGGTCCGCGTGGTTGACCTCTTTAGGAGGGTTGCAAGGGCAACCGTATACAGAAACGTAATCGGACGCGTTGTTACGTCGTCCGATGTACGACGTTGGCCTTGTACACACACTATGTATACAAGGTCTGATCTGCATAAGATCCACACACCGTCCCCTAGACATAAGAGCATAGTATTAAGATTTCATTATTCTATTGTTCTAATCCTTATCTCCGTCTCTACCCATCACCATAACTTCACCTTGATCAACACCTTACCTCAGTTTCAACCCATCACCACGACACATAATGCAATAAAGTATTGCATCACTCTGGAAGCATCTGGAAGCTTCTAGAAACGTCGAGAAGTCCAAAGACTGCTGCATCAGCAGTCCCACGCTCGTAGAGGGCAATAGGACAGCCACGAGACTGCAGCGTCAGCAGAAATGCACGTGCAGTCCCCGGGAGCGAAGACGCTGCTGCGTCAGCGGTTCTCCCACTCCGACGACTGAAGAACAAAGAGACTGCAGCGTCAGCTATCCCCACTCCGAACGAAGGAGGCAAGGCAGAGCGGACGCTTGCATCAGTCCGCCTCCGACCGGCGACTCGAGCAGTCGTGCCAACCTGGCCTCAGCCGCCAGTCCGGCTTCTTCCGACTTCAAGAGCAGACGTGTTCAGTCTAGCTCCGCGAAAGTGAAGTGTGTCGATCCTTCACTCCTAATTCCAATTCCAATCCCAATTCTAACTCAACTCAACTCAACTCATACATTATTCCTACAACATATTACTATATCCATTATTCATTAATCCAATTACTACTCCTATTATAATATTACTTACATATTGTATACCAGTGTACTTACCAGTTCTTATTTAATATATCGTTGTTATACCAGTGCTTCGATCTTGTTATTCTTGTGTTAGTTCAACACCATCTTCCAGTTCAGTTCTTACATTGAATGTATTATACTCGTGACATATCCGGACTTGGTCTAAAGTGCGCAGTGGAAACGCTGAGCCGCCAATAAGGAATTTGAAGCGAGTCATAGAGAAGTTCTCGTGCCACGTCTAGAATTGGTCTAAAGAGCGCAGTGGAAACGCTGAGCCGCCACTATAGACGTGAAGCGAGTTAACTACCAAAAAGGTTAATAACAAATGGAAGTTCATTTTCATTATATTATTAATATTCCATCATTACTATTCCTTACCCATGCGACGCCCACGTCGAGCGGGACGCAAGTATCAACTTGCTAAATTGAGACGCGCGTTAAGAAATAAAGCGGTGCTCGATCAAATCATTGCCACTACCGAGTGGACAGAACTTCTAGGAACCACCGAGCACATTCCGTGTGACGCGTCCGATTACGTTTCTGTATACGGTTGCCCTTGCAACCCTCCTAAAGAGGTCAACCACGCGGACCTCTCGCGAGCTCCGACGCCAGTTCTGCATCCGGTCGATCGTCCTGAGGTAATCGACATAGCCGACGACGACAGCCAAGACACGATCATCGTTCCCAGGGTCCGTTGCCGAATCATCCGTGACGTTCCTCTGCCAGCTCACCAACGTGTCGTCTTGCGGCCAGCATCCAAGGCCACTAATGTCGTCCCGAACCGAGCAGCAGCAACTCTGCCAGATCTTCCCCACCTCGAGGACATCTGTATAGAAGATCCGATGTACTACACCTACTGTCAGTACCGCCAGTTCCTGCTACAACAATATTATTAGGCGTCAATACAACATTGCGGTGAGTCGTATAATGTCTTGTATAATTGCCGAATCCTGTAAACTCACCGTTCTCGTTGCATCATCTCGCGCGTGATTCTTGTCGGGACACTTCTTGTAACCGCGTCGGACGTTCTCTTCTTGACTGCATCCATAGCAATATCGGTTGTCCTAGTGCATATGACAGCCCGCGGCTGTCTCGGCACGAAAGACCACTCCTCATTTTAATCTTCATATCTCAACCGTCCGTCTGTCACTGTTCTCTTTTCTCTCTCCTGGTACCTGTAACAAAAACACAGTGACGGACGTGACAGCGTCACACGGAATGTGCTCGGTGGTTCCCAGAAGTTCGGTCCACTCGGTAGTGGCAATGATTTGATCGAGCACCGCTTTATTTCTCAACGCGCGTCTCGATTTAGCAAGTTGATACTTGCGTCCCGCTCGACGTGGGCGTCGCATAGGTAAGGAATAGTAATGACGGAATATTAATAAGATAATGAAAATGAACTTCCACTTGTTATTAACCTTTTTGGTAGTTAACTCGCTTCACGTCTATAGTGGCGGCTCAGCGTTTCCACTGCGCTCTTTAGACCAATTCTAGACGTGGCACGAGAACTTCTCTACGACTCGCTTCAAATTCCTTATTGGCGGCTCAGCGTTTCCACTGCGCACTTTAGACCAAGTCCGGATATGTCACGAGTTTAATATATTCGATGCAAGAACTGAATTGGAAGATGGTGTTGAACTAACACAAGAATAACAAGATCGAAGCACTGGTATAACAACGATATATTAAATAAGAACTGGTAAGTACACTGGTATACAATATGTAAGTAGCATTATAATAGGAGTAGTAATTGGATTAATGAATAATGGATATTGTAATATGTTATAGGAATAACGTATGAGAATTAGGACTTGAGTTGAGTTGAGTTAGAGTTGGAATTGGAATTGGAATTAGGAGTGAAGGATCGACACACTTCACTTTCGCGGAGCTAGACTGAACACGTCTGCTCTTGAAGCCGGACTGGCGGCTGAGGCCAGGTAGGCACGTCTGTGCGAGTCGCTGGCTGAAGGCGGACTGCTCGAGTCGCGAGATGGAGGCGGACTGCTGCAAGCGCCCGCTCTGCCTTGCCTCCTTCGTTCGGAGTGGGGATAGCTGACGCTGCAGTCTCTTTGTTCTTCAGTCGTCGGAGTGGGAGAACCGCTGACGCAGCAGCGTCTTCGCTCCCGGGGACTGCACGTGCATTTCTGCTGACGCTGCAGTCTCGTGGCTGTCCTATTGCCCTCTACGAGCGTGGGACTGCTGATGCAGCAGTCTTTGGACTTCTCGACGTTTCTAGAAGCTTCTAGATGCTTCCAGAGTGATGCAATACTTTATTGCATTATGTGTCGTGGTGATGGGTTGAAACTGAGGTAAGGTGTTGATCAAGGTGAAGTTATGGCGATGGGTAGAGACGGAGATAAGGATTAGAACAACAGAATAATGAGATCTTAATATTATGTTCTTATGTCTAGGGGACGGTGTATGGATCTTATGTAGATCAGACCTTGTATACATAGTGTGTGTACAAGGCCAACGTCGTACATCGGACGACGTAACACCTCCCAACGCGGAAAAGAAATTTCTTACATGGGAGAAATTTCTCGCTCAACACTCGCTTTCACATTCATTCATGCGACGCATCGTCCGGGGGTACTCCGCGCAGGGAGCACAGTTCTCGGCGAGTATTTCCTATATATGTACGAAACACTGGTCGCACTGAAATGTTATCGGTGTCGGCACGTGGGGCTGGGGCTGGTTTTGTGCAACTTATTTCGCTTTGTTCATTTTGCATAGTTGGGTTTTGGGTGGGTGGGGAATCACTGGTGTCACTGTCACTTTTGTCTTTTCTGATCTGCGTCCAGATGAGTGTCACGTTTCGCTGACGCGGGGTTTGCGTTGGATTATTCGGCGCACGCTTGAGTTTGTTTGCATGTACAATCTTAAAATGGTTCCCTACTTTAATTTTCACATTGTTTGAGTCTAAGATGTCGCAGATTTCATGTGGACCCGTATATTGCGCATCAAATTTGCCCTTGCAGGGTTCTTTGAGTAGGAATACCTGTTCTATATCTTCCGGTGGTCGAAGGAGATTTTGCCGATGCTGGGTTTCGAATTTCGCTCGCTTATTCTCATAGGGATATCCGTTATCGCGAGGGTACTCGGATTTACATTTCTTTCTTGTTGACGCGTATTTCGCTGTAGCGCAGAGATTAATTTTATCGTATTTGTTTCGCTTCGCATGGCAACGTGCAGATGGAAGTTGAAAGGAATCGAGTTTCTGTGGATCATCAAAGATATGATTTCGAAGTAAGTTATGAAGTTCTTTTACTTTGGAGACTTTGATATCCTTCTCTGGTTTAGAACTGTCACTGGATTTATCGTGCAGTATAGAACAGACCTGCTTACATATGGGTCTTGAAGATCTTTGATTGTCGTAGGAATGGAGTTGGTCTTGGAATTGATCGGGCTGGTTACCGGAGTTAGAATAAGGATCGGGCTGGTTACCGGAGTTAGTATAAGAATCGGGCTGGTTACCGGAGTTAGTATAAGAATCGGGCTGGTTACCGGAGTTAGTAATGTCGGGATGGTTACCGAATACGTCGGGACGATACCCGGAATTAGAAAGGTCGGGATGGTTACCGAATGCGTCGGGATGGTTCCCGGAATTGGAAAGGTCGGGATGGTTACCGAATGCGTCGGGATGATACCCGGAATTAGAAAGGTCGGAAGAGTACGACTCGATTTCTTCCATCTCCAATGGGGGCAATCGAAATGAAACTCTTTCCGACGAGGTGTTAAAACACCGGAGGCTCGCTTTGCCTTTACGATTGGTGACAACGCAGTCACCCAGGAATACATCCGGCGCTACATTAACACGGCGGATATATCCCTGTTTGGGTCCTTCGACGTCGACCGCTATGCACGCAACGGTACGAGGTTCGAGGACGAATTCTTCGGATTTCGGAGGAGTCTTTGTTCGGACTCGATCCTCACGCTCCACGATCCGACTTCTCGCAGTGTACTCCGATATCTCTCGAGTCTCCTTCGATTCCGGCCGGCTTTTCACGGCGTTTTTCTCTAGGGAGTACTCGATCGAATCCCGAGGAGGCATTGAAATAACCTCCGTCACCGGAGCTCTGCAAGGTCTGACCGCGGGTGCACGAGGATTTGAGGAAGACACTCGAACGTTCCTTGCCGAATGTTCCTCACGCTCGGCGGCTGGAGTTTTAACGAGATCGTTGGTCATACACGAAGGCATTGAAATAACCTCTGCTGCCAATTTATCGCGAGGCTCAGCCGTGGGCGCGCAAGGGTTCGAGAAGGGAACCCGAATGTTTCCTATTGTAATGGATTGATTCGCAAAGGAGATCTCGGCTCCTGTTCTGAAGAAGGGAGAACCGAGGATTCCGTCGATGTTAATTGGGAAGTTTTCTTCCAAGACATGAAATTCAATAGGGTTTTGACCCTGTAAGTGTATTTTAATTTGACCGAGAGTTGGAATGGATCCCTCGGTTATTCCTTGGACTTCTATAGTGTTCGTATGATCTATAGGTAGATTTGGTTCTAGACTTGACGCACGAATTAAATTGATCTCCGAACCCGTGTCCAACAAAAATTCACACTTCTTTTGTAATTGAGGGGCGGAGATTTTTACGCGCGGGATTGGTGAGTCTACAGCAAGATTTACTGCTGAGACGAATCGTCGGACTGGTCGTTCGTCCGGATAGCCGTTTGGGTGCGGGCTGTAGTTTGGGTTGAAGATGCGGCCTCCCGCCTGGGGTTGGCTTCGGTCGGGAGGCCGGACTCGTTTCCCGACCTCCTATTATTATTAAAAGCGCGCTTACGGCACTCGTGAATATCGTGCCCGGGGACTTTGCAGTAGTTGCAAAATTTGTTAGAGCTTGAGGGGCGATCTGTGCGACCATCGCGGTACGTGTTTTGGTCGCGAGGATTATTTTCCCATCGCCGTTGCGGCGTCGGGGAGCGATAAGAGTCCCGGTTTGAGTTTCTCGAGGACTGCTGAGACAAGTCCGGTCTGTTATCGCGGCGTTCTTGAGTTCGCTCTGGAATGTCACGAGCGGACTCGTACGTGGAACGCTGGCGATACGGCCGGTTATCAGAGAAGCTGACTCGGTTTTCTTCGCGGATCAGTTCTCGTCGACGAGTCTGGTCTGACTCATACTGCCTGTAAGCAGAGATGGCTGCTTCGAAAACAGTGGCAGGATTTCGCGAAGGGCAATGAAGCACTTCGGCACGCAGCTGGGGAAGGAGACCTCGTAGAAAACAATCTACTACGAAGCGATCTAGTTCTTCGTAATCAAGGCCAATATCTGTGGCATCTTGAATCGCGGTTCGAAGGTCTTTAACGCGATTGATGAAGTCTAAGATGTGCTCGTTTGGAGCTTGGAGTACACTCGCGAGATCGCCACGGTACTGGTCAACGAATTTGTATGGGCCCAGTACTGTTCGTAATTTCTCGCATAGTGCAGAAATTGTGAATATGTGCTGGCCTTCTATAGCGGCATAAGCACGATCGTGGAGTTTATTGCAGAGCAATTTCGTGAGGGCACGCTCTGCAGTGGCCGGTACGGTGTCACGCGCGCGTTTGCATGCACGTATGAATTGTAGGACGGAAGACGAAGTACCGTCGAATCTAGGGACAAGCTCGGCGGCTTGTTTTAGAGCGAAATTACCAGTAGGTTCATACTGTGGGATTTCGCGTGGCTCTGGCGGTGAAGGTTCCCGCATATTAGAGACGTTACTAGGGCCTGGTGTAGGCGATTGTTGACGTAGGGTTTGACTCGTGATTTGGATGTTATGAAGCTCTTTTCGTATTTCGTCGAGCATATTCTTTTGGTTTTGTGCGTCTTCTTCATATTTGAGACGCAATTTGGCAATAAAATCAGTTTCTTCTTTGAGATATTGCTCTCTACGGGCGAGGTCTTGCGCGTAAAGGAGTAACTCTTCCTCGGTCATTGGAGGAAGGTCTGCGTTAGGATCTGCTCGGAGATCCTTTTGAGATCGCGTGATTGGGCGAGACATTTTGAAAGATATGAATGGGATTTAAGAAATGTGAACTTCGCACTGACACGCGTCGGAGCTTATCAATGCAAATATCGGCGACCACTTCGTGTCCTACCGACTGCGCCAAATTTGTCACGTCCGTCACTGTGTTTTCGTTACAGGTACCAAGAGAGAGAAAAGGATGGCACTCAAGAACAGTGACAGACGGACGGTGGATATATGAAAAGTAATTGAGGAGTGGTCTTTCGTGCCGAGACAGCCGCGGGCTGTCATATGCACTAGGACAACCGATATTGCTGTGGATGCAGTCAAGAAGAGAACGTCCGACGCGGTTACAAGAAGTGTCCCGACAAGAATCACGCGCGAGATGATGCAACGAAAACGGTGAGTTTACAGGATTCAGCAATTATACAAGACATTATACGACTCACCGCAATGCTGTATTAACGCCTAATAATATTGTTGCAGCAGGAACTGGCGGTACTGGCAGTAGGTGTCGTACATCGGGTCTTCTATACAGATGTCCTCGAGGTGGGGAAGATCTGGCAGAGTTGCTGCTGCTCGGTTCGGGACGACATTAGTGGCCTTGGATGCTGGCCGCAAGACGACACGTTGATGAGTTGGCAGAGGGACGTCACTGACGATTCGGCAACGGACCCTGGGAACGATGATCGTGTCTTGGCTGTCGTCGTCGGCTATGTCGATTACCTCAGGACGATCGACCGGATGCAGAACTGGCGTCGGAGCTCGCGAGAGGTCCGCGTGGTTGACCTCTTTAGGAGGGTTGCAAGGGCAACCGTATACAGAAACGTAATCGGACGCGTCACACGGAATGTGCTCGGTGGTTCCCAGAAGTTCGGTCCACTCGGTAGTGGCAATGATTTGATCGAGCACCGCTTTATTTCTCAACGCGCGTCTCGATTTAGCAAGTTGATACTTGCGTCCCGCTCGACGTGGGCGTCGCATAGGTAAGGAATAGTAATGACGGAATATTAATAAGATAATGAAAATGAACTTCCACTTGTTATTAACCTTTTTGGTAGTTAACTCGCTTCACGTCTATAGTGGCGGCTCAGCGTTTCCACTGCGCTCTTTAGACCAATTCTAGACGTGGCACGAGAACTTCTCTATGACTCGCTTCAAATTCCTTATTGGCGGCTCAGCGTTTCCACTGCGCACTTTAGACCAAGTCCGGATATGTCACGAGTTTAATATATTCGATGCAAGAACTGAATTGGAAGATGGTGTTGAACTAACACAAGAATAACAAGATCGAAGCACTGGTATAACAACGATATATTAAATAAGAACTGGTAAGTACACTGGTATACAATATGTAAGTAGCATTATAATAGGAGTAGTAATTGGATTAATGAATAATGGATATTGTAATATGTTATAGGAATAACGTATGAGAATTAGGACTTGAGTTGAGTTGAGTTAGAGTTGGAATTGGAATTGGAATTAGGAGTGAAGGATCGACACACTTCACTTTCGCGGAGCTAGACTGAACACGTCTGCTCTTGAAGCCGGACTGGCGGCTGAGGCCAGGTAGGCACGTCTGTGCGAGTCGCTGGCTGAAGGCGGACTGCTCGAGTCGCGAGATGGAGGCGGACTGCTGCAAGCGCCCGCTCTGCCTTGCCTCCTTCGTTCGGAGTGGGGATAGCTGACGCTGCAGTCTCTTTGTTCTTCAGTCGTCGGAGTGGGAGAACCGCTGACGCAGCAGCGTCTTCGCTCCCGGGGACTGCACGTGCATTTCTGCTGACGCTGCAGTCTCGTGGCTGTCCTATTGCCCTCTACGAGCGTGGGACTGCTGATGCAGCAGTCTTTGGACTTCTCGACGTTTCTAGAAGCTTCTAGATGCTTCCAGAGTGATGCAATACTTTATTGCATTATGTGTCGTGGTGATGGGTTGAAACTGAGGTAAGGTGTTGATCAAGGTGAAGTTATGGTGATGGGTAGAGACGGAGATAAGGATTAGAACAACAGAATAATGAGATCTTAATATTATGTTCTTATGTCTAGGGGACGGTGTATGGATCTTATGTAGATCAGACCTTGTATACATAGTGTGTGTACAAGGCCAACGTCGTACATCGGACGACGTAACACCGACGTATTCGGTAACCATCCCGACATTACTAACTCCGGTAACCAGCCCGATTCTCATACTAACTCCGGTAACCAGCCCGATCCTCATACTAACTCCGGTAACCAGCCCGATTCTCATACTAACTCCGGTAACCAGCCCGATCATTATACTAACTCCGGTAACCAGCCCGATAAAACCAAGGTCAGAATGACCTATTCCATCGCAAATTCCCACGAAGCTCGCGTGAAAGAGCTATTAGAAACTATCCCCATGGATCATCTCAGCGGCGACGAAATGGACCATGTTAAATCTTTGTTAGAAAAGCACAATGATCTTTTCCATCTCCAAGGGGATCGTTTGGGGAAAACAAATGCGGTGACTCACAGAATCATCACGACGGATGATATTCCAATCCATGTTAAACAGTATCGCTACCCACCAATCCACAAGGACGAAATCAACAAGCAAATGTCCGAACTCTTACGGAATGACATAGTCGTTCCATCTAACTCACCTTATAATTCCCCCTTGTGGATTGTTCCTAAGAAAGCGGACGCCGAGGGTAACAAAAAGTGGCGCATGGTAATCGATTACCGCGCATTAAACGAGAAGTCGGTGGCCGACGCGTACCCGCTACCTAGCATTAACGAAATCCTAGATCAGTTAGGCAGCGCCGCATACTTCAGTGTGTTTGACTTAGCCAGCGGATTCCATCAGATAGGAATGGAGAAGGAGGATGCCGCGAAGACCGCCTTCTCCACGCCTTTCGGCCACTACGAATTCAACAGAATGCCATTCGGTCTCCGTAATGCTCCGGCTACCTTCCAAAGATTAATGGATACAGTCCTCTGCGGCCTACAAGGCAACGAACTCTTCGTGTACCTCGATGATATCGTGATCTACGCGCGTTCACTAGAAGAACATTATGCCAAATTCAATAAACTAGCCCGCCGACTGCGCGGAGCCAACCTCAAATTACAGCCCTCGAAATGCGGCTTCCTTCATAAGGAAGTGGCATACCTGGGACATCAGATTAGCCAAGACGGCGTCAGACCATGTCCAAAGAAAATTAATGCCGTACAAAATTTCCCACGACCTAAGAACGCGAAAAACGTGCGCGAATTTTTAGGCCTTGCAGGGTACTACCGCAAATTTATTAATGACTTCGCTAAAATCTCCAAACCCCTAACCCAACTCCTCGCCAAAGAGCACAATTTCGAATGGGGTCCAAAACAAGAAAAGGCCTTCGAAGACCTACGACAAGCTCTGTGTGACGAACCGGTCCTTCAATACCCGGATTTCGATAAGCCGTTTAACGTCACCTGCGATGCATCTGGATATGCCATCGGCGCCGTACTAAGCCAAGGCGAAGTAGGCAAGGATCGTCCCGTTGCCTATGCCTCAAGGATCCTGCAGGGCGCTGAAGTGAACTATTCTACAATAGAGAAGGAGTGCTTAGCAATAATATTCGCAGTACAGTATTTTAGACCATATATTTACGGCCGAAAATTTACACTAATCACAGACCATAAACCGCTGGTCTGGATGACGTCAGTAAAAGACCCTACGTCGCGCCTCCTCAGATGGCGCCTAAAACTGGCCGAGTTTGAATATAAAGTCGTCTACAAACCTGGAAAAGCGAATTCTAACGCTGATGCCCTCTCCCGAAACCCAGTTACGTTGCCCCTCTCATGGAGCACCCCTGGAGGCACATCGCCGCCAAGAGCACCGTTATCAAATCCAGGAACCCCTCTCTTCGATAACCGCCGAAGGAGATGGGCCGACTCGCATCTTATGCCACCGCCTCAGTCAATTCCCCCGAGGAAGAGGAAATCATCGTCAAATTCAACATCTGAACCACCATCGAAAACGCCACCACGCCCTAGGGCGAGTTCAGATGACGACAGCCTTTTGGTATCACCACCCCTAGTACCCGCCTCCAGTCAAGAGGAGTCACCCATAACAGGACTAGAGGACATTTTAACCGCCGTCCCCAGCCTAATTCCCCAACCAACGGGACCAAACTGGCTCGATGAAGAAGAAGAAACCTTACCCTCCGAGGACGAGGAAGAAGATGAGGAGCCAAGACGACAAGGGAGAATAACGTACCTCCGCGACCGACTAATTATGAGGAAAGATAATTTAGTATGTTTCACAACCCTGGATGGTCAACCTATAGACCCAGGAGCCGTAGACCTCCATAGACAAAGGAAACTGTCCGACGGTCGAGATCTGACCTTATTCAAAGCAAAGATAAGTAATTTCGGTAGCAACAAGCTGATACAGATACCCATCAAACCATCCCTGACTCACGAGGTTTCAACTGACGACCTAAAAGAATGTTTCCGGACATTACTTGATGTAGCCAACGAACTCAGACTGCGAACATTTTCAATCTCTAAAACCTATATAGACGACAATTCCATGGAGTACGTCTCGAACCTCCTCATCGCGACATTCGAAGACACCCCCGTACACATATTCTTCTGCGCAAACGAAATCCAGATACCGGCCGAAGATAGATGGAATGATATTATCGCAGAAAATCACGTCTCTGCGTACGCAGGGCACAAAGGAATTACAAAAACCCTGAAGAGAATCCGCGAAAGATATTGGTGGAGCGGTATGAAGATCCAGATAACGAACTACGTTAATAACTGCCTCAGTTGCCAACGTAATAAACTGACCAGGGTAAAAACGCGCCTGCCGATGAGAATAACGGATACACCCGGTAGAGCGTTCGATAAGGTGTCCATGGACATTGTAGGGCCCCTTCCAACAACCAACGACGGAAACACATACATCTTAACCATACAGGATCTATTAACGAAACACTCAACCGCAATCCCTCTTAAATCCGCCGATGCCATCAGCACTGCGGACGCATTTATAAACAATTTTATCTGCCGTTTCGGAACACCTAAAGCCATCCTAACGGATCAAGGAGCCAATTTCACAAGTTCCCTGATGAAGGCCATCGCAAAACGATTCAGAATAACTCGGCTGCAAACAACAGCCTTCCACCCTCAAAGCAACGGGTCAATCGAGAGATCCCACCACGTCTTAGCAGAATACCTGAAGCAATACGTCCACAAAAACAACTGGGACAAATGGGTCGATTTAGCAATGTTTAGTTACAATACGAGTGTCCACGAGGGCACAGATTTCACGCCGCACGAGTTAGTATTCGGCTCTTTGGCACGAGTCCCATCCGCCGATTCCTACTCCTACGAATGCGAAAACGACTCCTATACCCACTACCTCTCCCAATTGCAAAGAAGGATAACCGAAACCCAGATTCGCGCGCGCGGAAACTTAGTCTCCGCGAAAAGAAAATCAAAATCATACTACGACAGAAGAATTAACCCGGTAGAATTCAAGGTGGGAGAACAGGTATTCCTACTCAAAGAACCCTGCAAGGGCAAATTCGATGCGCAATATACGGGTCCTCACGAAATTTGCGACATCTTAGACTCAAACAATGTAAAAATTAAAGTAGGGAACCATTTTAAGATTGTACATGCAAACAAACTCAAGCGTGCGCCGAATAATCCAACGCAAACCCCGCGTCAGCGAAACGTGACACTCATCTGGACGCAGATAAGAAAAGACAAAAGTGAAAGTGTTAGTGAACAAAGTGATTCCCCACCCACCCTAAACCCCGAGAAAAGACAGTCGAAAAATGAACATTGCGAATACGACTTATCGGACATTACAAAACCAGCCCCAGCCCCACGTGCCGACACCGATAACATTTCAGTGCGACCAGTGTTTCGTACAAATATAAGAAATACTCGCCGAAAACTGTGCTCCCTGCGCGGAGTACCTCCGGACGATGCGTCGCATGAATGAGTGTGATATCGAGTGTTGAGCGAGAAATTTCTTCCTTGTAAGAAATTTCTTTTCCGCGTTGGGAGGTGTTACGTCGTCCGATGTACGACGTTGGCCTTGTACACACACTATGTATACAAGGTCTGATCTGCATAAGATCCATACACCGTCCCCTAGAAATAAGAGCATAGTATTAAGATTTCATTATTCTATTGTTCTAATCCTTACCTCCGTCTCTACCCATTACCATAACTTCACCTTGATCAACACCTTACCTCAGTTTCAACCCATCACCACGACACATAATGCAATAAAGTATTGCATCACTCTGGAAGCATCTAGAAGCTTCTAGAAACGTCGAGAAGTCCAAGGACTGCTGCATCAGCAGTCCCACGCTCGTAGAGGGCAATAGGACAGCCACGAGACTGCAGCGTCAGCAGAAATGCACGTGCAGTCCCCGGGAGCGAAGACGCTGCTGCGTCAGCGGTTCTCCCACTCCGACGACTGAAGAACAAAGAGACTGCAGCGTCAGCTATCCCCACTCCGACCGAAGGAGGCAAGGCAGAGCGGACGCTTGCATCAGTCCGCCTCCAGACAGCGACTCGAACGGTCCGCTCCAAGCGAGCGACTCGCACGGACGTGCCAGTCCGGCTTCTTCCGACTTCAAGAGCAGACGTGTTCAGTCTAGCTCCGCGATAGTGAAGTGTGTCGATCCTTCACTCCTAATTCCAATTCCAATTCCAACTCTAACTCAACTCAACTCAACTCCTAATTCTCATACATTATTCCTACAACATATTACTATATGTTCGCGAGCGAATCGAGCGAGCGTCGGCGAGCTCGACACACCGTCATTCGTCCCGTCGTGACGTCAGCGTCCGATCGCGATTTCACGCGAAGTCGATCATCGGCTCGCGCTCCGACTTCGGGTATCGACAGGATCACGCGACGATGATCCACCAATCATCGATCCGTCATACTCGCGTGATCCTGTCGAGCCAATCATCCAACGACACCGCTCTGAGGAATCTCCGGGTCCTCGAAAACGGACCAGATTCCGAACACTCTTTGTCATCTCCCATCGCGGAATAATCATACAATCGATCTTTGTACTGTGGCTAAAACGGGTTACAACGCCGTCTCTCATCATCGTCTATTCTCATTCTCGACAGTAAATACAGTCCGCTCGCAATCATTCAATTTGAGTGTACTCGTACAAGTTATTTTCCACGGCCTCTCACTTTCTCGCACAGCGCTGTGTGTAGTCACCGGCAACATCGAGTACGGGTTACTAAGTGTTCGCTCTACTCCGCTACATAAATTTGGTCCTTCGAGCCGGATAGAAAGTGAAAAGTTCGACCGCCGTTCATTCATCCACCATGGGGGACTATCCACGCCAAGCGATGCTACAGCGGAAGATCCTACGGACCGTGGAAAATTTCAAAAAGATCGGGCAAGCCAACGTGACTCTGGAGAAAGTCCTGGGCCGCCTCTCCATTCTCGAGGACGTGTGGATCGCATTCCAGGAAGGTCATCTCGCCCTGCTCGCGTCGACCACTGAGGAGGAGCGGCTTGAAACTCCGTACTTCACGGAGGAGCAGTTCGACTCCACGGAAGACGCCTACCTCATCGCCAAGGACTACCTGCTAGAAGCGAAAGCGTCCCTGGAACCGAAAGTCGTGAGTCCATTACAATGTCCGAGCGATAAAGGCTTTATCTCAACTGTTAGGCCGTCGTTAGATCTCACGCACTTACCTCACGTTCCGTTACCTCCGTTCGATGGCGATTTTAATAACTGGGAAACGTTCCGGGACCGTTTTAAAGGCCTGATCATTGCGAATCGCGATCTCTCAGACTCCACTCGCATGCATTATCTTGTCTCCTCATTGACTGGTCCCGCGCTTGAGGCTATACAGCACATTTCAGTTACTTCCGATAATTTTTCAATCGCGTGGGCCACCTTAACCTCGCGGTTCGAAAGCAAGCGCATTCTGATTAAGACTCACTTGTCCAATCTCATCGACCTACCGCACGTTAAACAGGAATCCGCGAGCGAACTCCAAGCGTTGATCGATCGCGCTAACGCCGCTGTATCAAGTTTAAAAAAGCTCGATCGTTCTCCTGAGCAGATCGGTGAGGACATGCTCGTACATCTGGTCACTCGCAAACTCGACACAATTACGTTGGAGAAATGGACTGCCTTTTCCGCGGAAAAGCCCGGAATCTCGACTTTTACGGAATTGTCGAATTACATTGCGTCGCGCACTAAGATTCTCAACGAAGTCGCTCTTAATATTGTACGCGGTTCGGATGAGACGACGACAAGCGCGACCAGTCTTCACGTTGCTACGCCGATCGGGCCCGTTCCGCATACAGATCCCGCCTCCAACGGATCATATTCCGGGTGTCCCCTGTGTCATTCGCGACATTATTTAAGTAATTGTCGATCTTATTTGGCCGAGCCTCAGAGTAAACGTCGCGAGATCATTATCCGGTTGAAGCGATGTCTTAATTGTCTCAGTCGCCGACATGCAACCACTGAATGTACTAGTAAATATTCGTGCCGAGTTTGCCAACAACGTCATCACTCGTCGTTACACCACGAAGCGGACTCTCGCGCGATGACGTCAGCCTCCTCGCTCCCGCGAACGGTGACGGCGAACCACGTTTCGGACCAGTATACATTAGGCGGCGAATCTGCCGTGACGTCACTCCGCGCGTCAACATCTCACGGCTCCGCGTCACGCGTACTCTTAGCCACCGCATGGGTAAGAGTACGTGTCCCGTCAGGACAAGAAGCAATTATTCGCGCATTGCTGGACCAGGGGTCCGAAGCGACTCTAGTGTCCGAAAATCTGGTTCAAACGCTGCGAGCGAAACGTATCCCGCGGAACGTAAAAGTGTCGGCTGTAGGCGGTGTTGACGTTAAAGACGTTCGTTCGGTCATCGCGATACAAATTACGCCGGTAACGTCCAACACTCCCGTGCTTTACACAACCGCATTAGTCTTGCCCTCGCTGACACAGTACCGTGCACAGTCAATTCCGGATCCATCGTCCCTTCCGTATCTCGCCGGTCTTCCGTTGGCCGATGCGGATCCCTCAACTCATCATCCAGTAGACATAATTATCGGCGCCGATTTATTTGGGGACGTAATCCTCAACGGACTTCGTAAGGGAATGCATGGACAGCCCATCGCACAGCAGTCGATTTTCGGGTGGGTGATTTCGGGTCCTATTCCATCCCGATCCGACGATCTTAATCCTTCACATAGTCTGCTCAGTCACAATGTGACAATTCGTTGCACGAGCCCCGATACTCCAATCGACACTCTCGAAGCGGAATTGCGGCGATTCTGGGAGGTGGAGTGCATTCCTCGCGCTACACCGCGATTAACGGCGTCGGAACGACAGTGTGAAGAACACTTTCGAGACACACATTCGCGCACGTCAGACGGTCGTTTTCAGGTTCGGCTCCCATTCAAGCAGGACCCGCCATTCGATATCGGACAGTCGCGACCAATCGCGGAAAAAATGTATCGTTCGCTGGGTCGCAAATTTCAGAAAAACCCAGAACTTCGGCGAGAGTACTCAGCGTTTATGAGCGAATACGAAAGACTCGGCCATATGGAGCGCGTGAACACCGGCTCTTCACTCCCTGATCGCACAATATACATCCCGCACCACCCAGTTCTCCGGCCATCTAGTTCGACCACACACTTGCGTGTGGTATTCAATGCCTCGGCACTCACATCGAATGGCCGCTCATTGAACGATTTCTTGCTTTCCGGGCCGAAGCTTCAGACGGATCTCCCATCCGTCATCCTGCGATGGCGACATCATCGTTACGTATACACCGCTGATATTGCGAAAATGTATCGTCAAATCCTAGTAGACCCTCGCGATACAAGTTTCCAGCGAATCCTCTGGCATGACTCTCCGTCACAGGCGCCTCATGAATTTTCGCTACGCACCGTCACATACGGTATGACGTGCGCTCCATTTCTCGCACTTCGAGTCCTCCAGCAACTCGCTTTCGTCGAAGGCGCAGATTTTCCACTCGCGATTCCCATTCTAAAGGATCAAATTTACGTCGATGATGTTTTGTTCGGGGATGATACACTCGACACCGTTCGCACTCTTCGTGACCAACTCACTGGTCTCCTTCGCCGAGGTAAATTCGAACTTCGGAAATGGGCAAGTAATTCCCCCACACTCCTGCAGGACATCGATCCAACCAATCATGGGCTAGCTTGCTCAATAGATCTCGCCGTAGACGACAGCGTAAAAGTCCTTGGCGTTTCTTGGAACCCGTCGCGCGACCAGTTTATAATCAACATTGCTTTACCGACAGTTCCCCCGCGTACCAAACGTTCGATCCTTGCAACCATTGCAAAATTATACGATCCATTGGGCTGGGTCACCCCTGCGACTATCACAGCAAAGATATTCATGCAAACTCTATGGCGTCGTCACCACCAGTGGGACGAGCCCCTCTCGTTAGATTTGGTCAATCAATGGGAAACCATCTATTCAGGTTTATCACAATTGCACGACCTTAGCTTAGCCCGATGGACTGGTCTGTTGTCAAATGCCCATACCATCGAACTTCATGGGTTTTCAGACGCCTCGTCCTACGCTTATGCTGCGGTCGTCTATTTGAAGGTCATCACTCATGACGGAACGGCCGTCATATCCCTCCTAACTGGGAAGTCAAAGGTCGCGCCGATCACTCCAACCTCCGTTCCGAGGCTCGAATTATCTGCAGCCGTGTTATTGGCTCATCTAATAGAATTCGTCCGCCCGTCACTGGGCTCGAGATCCGTCTCCTGCTACTGCTGGACGGATTCGTCCATCGTTCTCGCCTGGTTACGCGATCACCCATCGCGATGGAAAACGTTCGTTGCGCACCGAGTCCACGACATTCAATGTCGCGTTCCCGACTCCGAATGGCGTCACGTACCTACGTCTTGCAATCCAGCCGATTGCGCATCACGCGGTTTGTTCGGTCAGGAATTGCGCGATCATCCATTGTGGTGGACGGGCCCCCAATGGCTACGCTGGCCTCAACACTGTTGGCCTTCCGACCCCCCGGCCCCCACTGACGTACCTCTCTCGGAGGCAAGATCCGCTGCGGTGCACACCTGTTCGCAAACTTCTTCATGGACTCTCGCTTCTCGGTTCTCATCCTGGGCGAAGTTAATCCGAATCACCGCGTACTTATTCAAATTCATTCACGCCCTTCACGCCCGGAAAAATACTTCATCACCGATTTCCTCTAACGGTCGCACCGTGTCGGTCGACGAGTGCTCGGAAGCTCGCATCTTTTGGATAAAGTCCATACAACGCGAACAATTCCCAACGGAGCTTGAAGCCCTCACTCACGGTCGATCTCTCTCCACCAAAAGCTCAATCATGTCTCTTAATCCCTTTATCGACAGCGACGGCATACTTCGTGTCGGAGGGCGACTTCATAAAGCTCCGATTCCCATTGCTCAAAAACACCCAATTCTGTTAGCGTCTCACTCGCTAGTCGACTTGATCATTTCCCAAGCACATCTTCGAACATTACACGGAGGGGTACAGCTCACTTTAAGCACGCTCCGTCGAGAATTTTGGATATTGAGCGCGCGATCTCTTGTCAAACGCGTCATTCACCGGTGTGTAGTCTGCGTACGCGAACGGGCGAAGGTTCCGGAGCAACTCATGGGTAGCTTGCCCGCCGCGAGAGTAAATTCACCTCTCCAATGTTTTTCGCATTGTGGCGTTGACTATGCCGGACCAGTTCAAGTCCGAGCATCCGCCGGCCGAGGCATTAAAACCCGCAAAGCGTACATCGCACTCTTCATCTGCTTAGCCAGTCGTGCCATCCATCTAGAACTTGTCGGGGATTACTCTACCCCGGCGTTTTTAAACGCATTTGATCGATTCTGCTCGCGGCGTGGACTTCCGTCCGACATGTATTCGGATAACGGTACGACTTTCGCCGGCGCCAATAATGAATTGGCTCGCGCGTACCGCGCAGCTTTACGCGACCCTAACTTTCAGAATAAATCGGCTCACGACAAGATTTCGTGGCACTTCATTCCTCCAGTAGCACCACATTTCGGCGGGTTGTGGGAAGCTGGGGTGCGCAGTGTGAAGCATCATTTACGCCGCGTATTAGGTGATCGCATGCTCTCTTTTGAAGAGTTCACGACGCTTCTATGTCGAATCGAGGCCTGCCTGAATTCGAGACCGATCGCCCCCCTCTCCGACGCGCTGGACGACTGCGAACCATTAACTCCGGGGCATTTTCTCATAGGGACTGCTCTAACTACTTCCCCGGAGCCTTCCGTTTTACACCTCAACGAAAATCGCCTGTCGCGATGGCAATTAGTACGCCATAAAATCGAACGTTTTTGGAGATTGTGGCAATCTGACTACGTCAACACCCTCCAACAGCGTAGTCGATGGCGACAAACTCGAACCCCGTTGGAACTCGGACAACTAGTCCTAATTCGACATCCGACAGCTCCCCCATGTAAATGGAAGCTGGGTCGAGTCACGCGCCTCCACCCTGGGTCGGACGGACTCACACGAGTAGTCACGGTACGCACCGCTCACTCCGAATTCCAACGACCAATCGTACAACTCTGCGCTCTGCCTGTGAGCAGTTCCTCGACTTCGAATTAGATCGCGTCTATGTCTCGCGACCGTCATTGTACACAATCATAATGTCAATTTGGTGTCTCAAGTACTAGCTCATTAAAAAAAAAAAAAAAAATGATGAAAAGCATTCTAGCGCCTTCACTGCGGCGTCGGCTGCGTCCGACATTACTTTAAGACGATATTCGCACCTCCCTCGATTACTGTGTTGAAATCGAGATTTCAAGGCTGGCAGTATGTTCGCGAGCGAATCGAGCGAGCGTCGGCGAGCTCGACACACCGTCATTCGTCCCGTCGTGACGTCAGCGTCCGATCGCGATTTCACGCGAAGTCGATCATCGGCTCGCGCTCCGACTTCGGGTATCGACAGGATCACGCGACGATGATCCACCAATCATCGATCCGTCATACTCGCGTGATCCTGTCGAGCCAATCATCCAACGACACCGCTCTGAGGAATCTCCGGGTCCTCGAAAACGGACCAGATTCCGAACACTCTTTGTCATCTCCCATCGCGGAATAATCATACAATCGATCTTTGTACTGTGGCTAAAACGGGTTACAACGCCGTCTCTCATCATCGTCTATTCTCATTCTCGACAGTAAATACAGTCCGCTCGCAATCATTCAATTTGAGTGTACTCGTACAAGTTATTTTCCACGGCCTCTCACTTTCTCGCACAGCGCTGTGTGTAGTCACCGGCAACATCGAGTACGGGTTACTAAGTGTTCGCTCTACTCCGCTACACTATATCCATTATTCATTAATCCAATTACTACTCCTATTATAATACTACTACTTATTGTATACCAGTGTACTTACCAGTTCTTATTTAATATATCGTTGTTATACCAGTGCTTCGATCTTGTTATTCTTGTGTTAGTTCAACACCATCTTCCAATTCAGTTCTTGCATCGAATATATTAAACTCGTGACATATCCGGACTTGGTCTAAAGTGCGCAGTGGAAACGCTGAGCCGCCAATAAGGAATTTGAAGCGAGTCATAGAGAAGTTCTCGTGCCACGTCTAGAATTGGTCTAAAGTGCGCAGTGGAAACGCTGAGCCGCCACTATAGACGTGAAGCGAGTTAACTACCAAAAAGGTTAATAACAAATGGAAGTTCATTTTTATTATATTATTAATATTCCATCATTACTATTCCTTACCCATGCGACGCCCACGTCGAGCGGGACGCAAGTATCAACTTGCTAAATTGAGACGCGCGTTAAGAAATAAAGCGGTGCTCGATCAAATCATTGCCACTACCGAGTGGACAGAACTTCTGGGAACCACCGAGCACATTCCGTGTGACGCGTCCGATTACGTTTCTGTATACGGTTGCCCTTGCAATCCTCCTAAAGAGGTCAACCACGCGGACCTCTCGCGAGCTCCGACGCCAGTCCTACATCCGGTCGATTGTCCAGAGGTGATCAACATAGCCGACGACGACGACAGCCGAGACACGATCATCGTTCCCAGGGTCCGTTGCCGAATCATCCGTGACGTTCCTCTGCCAGCTCATCAACGTGTCATCTTGCGGCCAGCATCCAAGGCCACTAACGTCGTCCCGAACCGAGCAGCAGCAACTCTACCAGATCTTCCCCACCTCGAGGACATCTGTATAGAGGACCCGATGTACGACACCTACCGCCAGTACCGCCAGTTCCTGCTGCAACAATATTATTAGGCGTTAATACAGCATTGCGGTGAGTCGTATAATATCTTGTATAATTGCTGAATCCTGTAAACTCACCGTTTTCGTTGCATCATCTCGCGCGTGATTCTTGTCGGACACTTCTTGTAACCGCGTCGGACGTTCTCTTCTTGACTGCATCCATAGCAATATCGGTTGTCCTAGTGCATATGACAGCCCGCGGCTGTCTCGGCACGAAAGACCACTCCTCATTTTAATCATAATATCTCAACCGTCCGTCTGTCACTGTTCTCTTTTCTCTCTCCTGGTACCTGTAACAAAAACACAGTGACGGACGTGACACGTATATTGCGCATCGAATTTGCCCTTGCAGGGTTCTTTGAGTAGGAATACCTGTTCTATATCTTCCGGTGGTCGAAGGAGATTTTGCCGATGCTGGGCTTCGAATTTCGCTCGCTTATTCCCATAGGGGTATCCGTTATCGCGAGGGTACTCGGATTTATATTTCTTTCTTGCTGACGCGTATTTCGCTGTAGCGCAGAGATTAATTTTATCGTATTTGTTTCGCTTCGCATGGCAACGTGCAGATGGAAGTTGAAAGGAATCGAGTTTCTGTGGATCATCAAAGATATGATTTCGAAGTAAGTTATGAAGTTCTTTTACTTTGGAGGCTTTGATATCCTTCTCTGGTTTAGAACTGTCGCTGGATTTATTGTGCAATATAGAACAGACCTGCTTACATATGGGTCTTGAAGATCTTTGATTGTCGTAGGAATGGAGTTGGTCTTGGAATTGATCGGGCTGGTTACCGGAGTTAGAATAAGGATCGGGCTGGTTACCGGAGTTAGAATAAGAATCGGGCTGGTTACCGGAGTTAGTATGAGAATCGGGCTGGTTACCGGAGTCAGTATGAGAATCGGGCTGGTTACCGGAGTTAGTATAATGATCGGGCTGGTTACCGGAGTTAGTATAAGAATCGGGCTGGTTACCGGAGTTAGTAATGTCGGGATGGTTACCGAATGCGTCGGGATGATACCCGGAATTAGAAAGGTCGGGATGGTTACCGAATGCGTCGGGATAGTTCCCGGAATTAGAAAGGTCGGGATGGTTACCGAATGCGTCGGGATAGTTCCCGGAATTAGATAGGTCGGAAGAGTACGACTCGATTTCTTCCATCTCCAATGGGGGCAATCGAAATGAAACTCTTTCCGACGAGGTGTTAAAACACCGGAGGCTCGCTTTGCCTTTACGATTGGTGACGACGCAGTCACCCAGGAATACATCCGGCGCTACATTAACACGGCGGATATATCCCTGTTTGGGTCCTTCGACGTCGACCGCTATGCACGCAACGGTACGAGGTTCGAGGACGAATTCTTCGGTTTTCGGAGGAGTCTTTGTTCGGACTCGATCCTCACGCTCCACGACCCGACTTCTCGCAGTGTACTCCGATATCTCTCGAGTCTCCTTCGATTCCGGCAGGCTTTTCACGGCGTTTTTCTCTAGGGAGTACTTGATCGAATCCCGAGGAGGCATTGAAATAACCTCCGTCACCGGAGCTCTGCAAGGTCTGACCGCGGGTGCACGAGGATTTGAGGAAGACACTCGAACGTTCCTTGCCGAATGTTCCTCACGCTTGGCGGCTGGAGTTTTAACGAGATCGTTGGTCATAGACGAAAGCATTGAAATAACCTCTGCTGCCAATTTATCGCGAGGCTCAGCCGTGGGCGCGCAAGGGTTCGAGAAGGGAACCCGAATGTTTCCTATCATAATGTATTCGTTCGCAAAGGAGATCTCGGCTCCTGTTCTGAAGAAGGGAGAACCGAGGATTCCGTCGATGTTAATTGGGAAGCTTTCTCCCAAGACATGAAATTCGACAGGGTTTTGACCCTGTAAGTGTATTTTGATTTGACCGAGAGTTGGAATGGATCCCTCGGTTATTCCTTGGACTTCTATAGTGTTCGTATGATCTATAGGTAGATTTGGTTCTAGACTTGACGCACGAATTAAGTTGATCTCCGAACCCGTGTCTAACAAAAATTCACACTTCTTTTGTAATTGAGGGGCGGAGATTTTTACGCGCGGAATTGGTGAGTCTGCAGCAAGATTTACTGCTGAGACGAATCGTCGGACTGGTCGTTCGTCCGGATAGCCGTTTGGGTGCGGGTTGTAGTTTGGGTTGAAGATGCGGCCTCCCGCCTGGGGTTGGCTTCGGTCGGGAGGCCGGACTCGTTTCCCGACCTCCTATTATTATTAAAAGCGCGCTTACGGCACTCGTGAATATCGTGCCCGGGGACTTTGCAATAGTTGCAAAATTTGTTAGGGCTTGAGGGGCGATCTGTGCGACCATCGCGGTACGTGTTTTGGCCGCGAGGATTATTTTCCCATCGCCGTTGCGGCGTCGGGGAGCGATAAGAGTCCCGGTTTAAGTTTCTTGAGGACTGCTGAGACGAGTCCGGTCTGTTATCGCGGCGTTCTTGAGTTCGCTCTGGAATGTCACGAGCGGACTCGTACGTGGAACGCGGGCGATACGGCCGGTTATCAGAGAAGCTGACTCGTTTTTCTTCGCGGATCAGTTCTCGTCGACGAGTCTGGTCTGACTCATACTGCCTGTAAGCAGAGATGGCTGCTTCGAAAACAGTGGCAGGATTTCGCGAAGGGCAATGAAGCACTTCGGCACGCAGCTGGGGAAGGAGACCTCGTAGAAAACAATCTACTACGAAGCGATCTAGTTCTTCGTAATCAAGGCCAATATCTGTGGCATCTTGAATCGCGGTTCGAAGGTCTTTAACGCGATTGATGAAGTCTAAGATGTGCTCGTTTGGAGCTTGGAGTACACTTGCGAGATCGCCACGGTACTGGTCCACGAATTTGTATGGGCCCAGTACTGTACGTAACTTTTCGCATAGTGCAGAAATTGTGACTATGTGCTCGCCTTCTATAGCGGCATAAGCACGATCGTGGAGTTTATTGCAGAGCAATTTCGTGAGGGCACGCTCTGCAGTGGCCGGTACGGTGTCACGCGCGCGTTTGCATGCACGTATGAATTGTAGGACGGAAGACGAAGTTCCGTCGAATCTAGGGACAAGCTCGGCGGCTTGCTTTAGAGCAAAATTGCCAGTAGGTTCATACTGTGGGATTTCGCGTGGCTCTGGCGGTGAAGATTCCCGCATATTAGAGACGTTACTAGGGCCTGGTGTAGGCGTTTGTTGACGTAGGGTTTGACTCGTGATTTGGATGTTATGAAGCTCTTTTCGTATTTCGTCGAGCATATTCTTTTGGTTTTGTGCGTCTTCTTCATATTTGAGACGCAATTTGGCAATAAAATCAGTTTCTTCTTTGAGATAGTGCTCTCTACGGGCGAGGTCTTGTGCGTATAGGAGTAGCTCTTCCTCGGTCATTGGGGGAAGGTCTGCGTTAGGATCTGCTTGGAGATCCCTTTGAGATCGCGTGATTGGGCGAGACATTTTGAAAGATATAAATGAGATTTAAAATGTGAATTTCGTACTGACACGCGTCGGGCTTATTAATGCAAATATCGGCGACCACTTCGATGTCCTACCGACTGCGCCAAATTTGTCACGTCCGTCACTGTGTTTTTGTTACAGGTACCAGGAGAGAGAAAAGAGAACAGTGACAGACGGACGGTTGAGATATTATGATTAAAATGAGGAGTGGTCTTTCGTGCCGAGACAGCCGCGGGCTGTCATGTGCACTAGGACAACCGATATTGCTATGGATGCAGTCAAGAAAAGAACGTCCGACGCGGTTACAAGAAGTGTCCCGACAAGAATCACGCGCGAGATGGTGCAACGAAGACGGTGAGTTTACAGGATTCAGCAATTATACAAGACATTATACGACTCACCGCAATGCTGTATTAACGCCTAATAATAGTGTTGCAGCAGGAACTGGCGGTACTGGCAGTAGGTGTCGTACATCGGGTCTTCTATACAGATGTCCTCGAGGTGGGGAAGATCTGGCAGAGTTGCTGCTGCTCGGTTCGGGACGACATTAATGGCCTTGGATGCTGGCCGCAAGATGACACGTTGATGAGCTGGCAGAAGAACGTCACGGATGATTCGGCAACGGACCCTGGGAACGATGATCGTGTCTCGGCTGTCGTCGTCGTCGGCTATGTCGATCACCTCTGGACAATCGACCGGATGTAGAACTGGCGTCGGAGCTCGCGAGAGGTCCGCGTGGTTGACCTCTTTAGGAGGGTTGCAAGGGCAACCGTATACAGAAACGTAATCGGACGCGTCACACGGAATGTGCTCGGTGGTTCCCAGAAGTTCTGTCCACTCGGTAGTGGCAATGATTTGATCGAGCACCGCTTTATTTCTTAACGCGCGTCTCAGTTTAGCAAGTTGATACTTGCGTCCCGCTCGACGTGGGCGTCGCATGGGTAAGGAATAGTAGTGACGGAATATTAATAAGATAATGAAGATGAACTTCCATTTGTTGTTAACCTTTTAGGTAGTTAACTCGCTTCACGTCTATAGTGGCGGCTCAGCGTTTCCACTGCGCTCTTTAGACCAATTCTAGACGTGGCACGAGAACTTCTCTATGACTCGCTTCAAATTCCTTATTGGCGGCTCAGCGTTTCCACTGCGCACTTTAGACCAAGTCCGGATATGTCACGAGTTTATTATATTCGATGCAAGAACTGAATTGGAAGATGGTGTTAACTAACACAAGAATAACAAGATCGAAGCACTGGTATAACAACGATATATTAAATAAGAACTGGTAAGTACACTGGTATACAATATGTAAGTAGTATTATAATAGAAGTAGTAATTGGATTAATGAATAATGGATATAGTAATATGTTATAGGAATAATGTATGAGAATTAGGACTTGAGTTGAGTTGAGTTAGAGTTGGAATTGGAATTGGAATTAGGAGTGAAGGATCGACACACTTCACTATCGCGGAGCTAGACTGAACACGTCTGCTCTTGAAGTCGGAAGAAGCCGGACTGACTCTGAGGCCAGGTAGGCACGTCTGTGCGAATCGCTGGCTGAAGGCGGACTGCTCGAGTCGCGAGATGGAGGCGGACTGATGCAAGCGCCTGCTCTGCCTTGCCTCCTTCGTTCGGAGTGGGGATAGCTGACGCTGCAGTCTCTTTGTTCTTCAGTCGTCGGAGTGGGAGAACCGCTGACGCAGCAGCGTCTTCGCTCCCGGGGACTGCACGTGCATTTCTGCTGACGCTGCAGTCTCGTGGCTGTCCTATTGCCCTCTACGAGCGTGGGACTGCTGATGCAGCAGTCTTTGGACTTCTCGACGTTTCTAGAAGCTTCTAGATGCTTCCAGAGTGATGCAATACTTTATTGCATTATGTGTCGTGGTGATGGGTTGAAACTGAGGTAAGGTGAAGTTATGGTGATGGGTAGAGACGGAGATAAGGATTAGAACAATAGAATAATGAAATCTTAATACTATGCTCTTATTTTTAGGGGACGGTGTATGGATCTTATGCAGATCAGACCTTGTATACATAGTGTGTGTACAAGGCCAACGTCGTACATCGGACGACGTAACAGGAGTAACTCTTCCTCGGTCATTGGAGGAAGGTCTGCGTTAGGATCTGCTCGGAGATCCTTTTGAGATCGCGTGATTGGGCGAGACATTTTGAAAGATATAAATGGGATTTAAGAAATGTGAACTTCGCACTGACACGCGTCGGAGCTTATCAATGCAAATATCGGCGACCACTTCGTGTCCTACTGTCACGTCCTGGCGGGGCTGTAAAAGCAAGAGAAGAGAATACCGCGGCCCGGCTACTCTACTCTTCCACTGACTGACATTTAATAAAAGTGTTGGTCTTTTTATCAACAGACTAGGACCCGATGCCGACACCTGCATGCAGTCTTACACAGATGAATGATGCACGCGACCCTGAAACATACGCGGTAATATGTTCCACTTACTTTTACGCTTCGCTTGTTTGTCGATTGACACGAGAAATGAATTCGCAACGGATGAACGGCTACGGTTGCGCTGATGACCTTGAATTCGGTCCGCTCTGCTTGACAGGCGTTGATCCAAATGGCTGGAAACGACCTTCAAGGATTGACGACTGCGCCAAACTCTGTCACGTCAATATTTGACAGGAACGACCTCCAATGATTGACAGCTGGCTGCTACGGTATTGTAGACGGATGCGCTCGTTGAGGAAACGGGCGTGGACGCTGTACGATACCGTGAATCTAACTCACGAATATCGTCCGCGTGATTGACGATATTTTAACTAGCGAAAACGGGCGTGGACGCTGTGCGATCCCGTGAATTTATCTCGCGAATATCGTCCGCGTGGTTGACGATATTTTGATTCGAGAAAACGGACGTGGATGCTGCGGAGCTTGCTATGCGAGCAAGTCTATCACTATCACGCACGTACGCGAACACGTAACAGGAAATTGAATAAGGAATACTATTCGCGAACTTTCCAGTGAGAACTCTATCTCTAACTAACAACGTGTCACTTCAAACTACGAAGTTAGGAGCAAGGAAATAATAATTGGGATTTAGATTGACTCTGGTAAAACAAAGTATATTAATAACGTAAAAGAATACAAAGGTAAAGATGCTTATTATTAACGAAATCGAAATACGTACTAAGTACGAAATATGAAACACAATAAAAATGTTTAATTGAATAAACGAAGTAATATTTGAATTAAACGAATAAGAATACGATATTACTGAATGGTATTAGGGACTGTGTCTAAACAGTATGGATTTGGGAAGATTGTGTCTAAACAATCTGGATTTGGAAAGACTATGTCTAAATAGTCTGGACTTGGAAGATTGACGAAAACTCGACTGACCCACTCGGGTCCCCGGAGAGGACTGGGGAGAATCGAACGTTCGTCGACGAATAACGTTCGTCCGAAAAATGCTGACTTCGCAAAAGGGGACCGTGTCCTCTTTGTGCCGGTCTTCGTCGTAAACAGCGCGATGGCCGCCGCACTAGAGTCAGCAGTTTTCGTTCCCAGTGGTGCAGGACTCGAAAATTAAGTGGTAACCATTGGCGTACCTATTTATTTATTTAAATAAATTGGGACTTAGAATATTTTCGAGCGCTTGCTCTTGCAAGGCGTTTTGATGTAAATTTTATATGTCATATGATTAGTTGACATCATTTGTCGACCGATCATATGTTTGAAAATATTCTAAGTACTTTTGAAAATTACCAAAAATCGAAATTTTGGTAAAGTCTAAACAAACGCGAATTGAGAACCTAACCTACAAATTTTTAGGTTAGTTTCATGATTTTCGCTCACGAGTCCAATGATATTTCAATCTTCGAGTTTGGGCCATTTTTGGCTATTTTAGGAATTTGACAGATTTTGGATTTTAGGTTATGTTGATGGATTTCAATCAGATGTACGTGGTGTTAAGGATTCATTGTTATGAAGGATTTTTAGGAGTTTTGGAATCTTTAAAGGGGAACGCTCGCTCTTATGTATCTAATTTTACATGTAGTCTTAAAGCTAACGTCGGAGGTGCGACCGACGTCACACCTCCCCCCTTAGAGAAGAGATTTCACGCAGTGGAATCTCTGCCTCTGGGTGGCGGTAGACAGGATGCACTGAAATGTCATCCCTGTCTCGCAACGCTGGGTCAAGGGAATCGCAAATTAACGTTCGTTTCGTCAAGGGAGGACGGGTTCGGAATTCTCCGACACTGGCACTATCACTATCTTTGTCCTCGATGGCCGCTGAAGTCTTGTTGTCCCTCTGCTTCATGAATATAAAGAACCGGGTCAGTGAACTCCAGATGGCGACATCGAGATGCAGGCTCCAGCCGTATAGTGAGTGTAATGCGATGCCGTTAACGATCGTACTGATGATTGTTTTGATCGTGCGGATCGCTACATACACTCCGATTATTCCAGCACTTATTGATCCGAATGTAGTGAATCCGGACCATAATTTCTGTGCTGTAGACTCCGCTATCTGCTGTAGGGAGTTTTCATCGAGCAGGTTGAACATGTTGATGTTTCCTGCTGCAAACTGTCTTCCCGTCGCACCCTGTGCGATTGAATTTATGACTGCTACCTTCTCTACAGGAAACATTATATGATCCTGTAGTTTGTCCAGGTCGTCTTGTGAATAAATGCCTCCCGTTGCCAAGTTCTTCGGATCTATGTATTTCCAGGTTGACTTGGCGAGGGGGTGAAGCTCCGAAGGAGTGATGGCCTCCATCAATGACGGTGTTAGGCGATACCATGTTCCGTGCAGTCTATAATATGGGGGAAGTAGCTCATTGCATGGCTTTTCTGTCCCCGTATTTGAAATGATGTGGTCCCTTGGCTTCAGGAATTTTGATGTGTTCCGATATGTGATGGGTAGCTCATCATAACACCGTTCGGTTTTCCTCACTTGGACCGTGACTGGTATGCACTTTATTATGTGCACTACCTCTCCTGCTGGAACTGCGATAAATCCGACATCCTTCATGATGGCAGTGGCAACTTCTTCGGGTGCTGAATGTAATAATGTGAGGGCGTTCTGGAGAATCTGACGCTCTAGCTCACACTTCTGACGGATTACATCTTTGTAGAGTTGAGAAAATTGTTTCCGGAGGTGCTTCTCCACGTAAACAAATTTGCTGTTGACATACGTGAAGATGTCCAGATTGTTGACCAAGGTGTGTGTTTTCTCCTTGAATTTTCCTGAACTTCCAACTTCCAGAATGAACAGCTTGGGGTGTTCCGTACGGATTATGACATATCCGCAAACTGACGATCTGCCTGTCTCCGTGAGTGCAAAAGTCGTGTCCTGCGATGCTACGGTATACAGGGTTGGAGAAGGATTCACCTTGGAGGATAGTTTAGTGGCTATCCCTTCGTACAAGACATCATAATTATTGAATTTGCACGAGTCCGTCGGCGTGGTTTTGCCAGAACGTATGGCCATCTTGTGCGTCTAAGCAGCTTCCTTTTTGAAGGGGGCAGGTTTGCCCAGTTTGTAGATGAATCTGTCCGGTTGACAATCTGATTGGAGCGATGTAGTCGCGGATCGTGATTCGGACTAAAGCTTGTACCACGACATCGGTCCAAGTCCCAAACGGATCACTATACGTGGTTCCAGCGCAGCTACCATCGTTCTGAATAACTCCTGCTAACGTGAGGCCGTGAGAGGAGGTCGAGTTCGGCTGAATACCTGTGATCTGAGCGGCTGGGGTGATGAATATTGTCCCCGTCGTGTGTAGGCTCGAACAGGTTTCGCTGGAGATCGGTAATATATAGTCTTGTCGACCATTGGATACTACCGAATTATGTGAATGCATGCCACAATAGTATATGGTTCTGTCTATTCCGATATGGCATTGCAAAACACGAGCTTGCGAGAATTCAGCTAGCTGCAGGAGCTGAATTCTTTCTAAATTTTCAGCTGGTGCGATGTCTTCTGGCTCGCAGTTAAGAGTGTCAATAGTTGAATACGTGGTAATATTCAAGGTTGAACCTCCACAGTCATATCCAATGAGTGTTGAGGCTTGCGTGGCAATAGAGAGCAAGATAGCTGCTTGTATCGGCTGCATGGTTGCTGTTATAGCGTTGTCGAGAGACTGATGATCTTCAGGGGTGACGGTTTCTCCTTGAAGATCTCGTTGCGTCGCAGGGATATCGTCTTCCTGCTGTGGAGTGGGGTGATGCTGACCAGAGGTTTTAAATTTCGCTCTTGGGTCGCTGCGATAGTTTATCGTTGGCGTAACGATATTGGAGACTCTGTTAACGCTAGGAAGATTGAATTCGTTTCGCAAGATACATAACGAAAGCTTATAATCAGACTTAGTTGTCTCGGGCGAGTATAATGTATCGGCTTTATTTCTTTTTCTTGCTGACGCGAATCTCGCGGAATTGTATTTGCCAGACGCATGGACTTTGTTTTCGGTCGCACGGATACCTGATCGTTGAAGCTGGAAGAGGTGTTGTTCCGGCGAGGATTTGAAGATAGGAGTTTGCGGCAAAACATAAACTCCTTTTGATTTAACTTTAGGAATAGAAATGTTTTCTAAATTGTTCTCATATGAACATTCTAAAAGTTCATCTGAGGCGAAGGCGTTGATGTTTCTTTCCACACAGGACTTTGAATATAAATCGTCGGGATGGTTACCGGAATTCTTTAAAGTATCGGGATGGCTACCGGAATCGTCGGGATGGTTACCGGAATTCTTTAAAGAATCGGGATGGCTACCGGAATCGTCGGGATGGTTACCGGAATTATTTAAAGAATCGGGATGGCTACCGGAATCGTCGGGATGGTTACCGGAATTATTTAAAGAATCGGGATGGCTACCGGAATCGTCGGAATGGTTACCGGAATTAATAGAAGACGCGAGTTGATCGTTAACGATCGTCTCGTGCGCGCGGCACGCACGAGCATTGAATAAGTCCGAATTGACTTCGGCTTGAATATTCGAAAAGGGAACCTCGATCTCTTCCACCTCCAACGTAGGCAGGGAGAAGGACGCCACTTCGGACGATGCGTTAAAGCATCGCAGGTATGCCTTTCCGTTACGGTTGGTGACTAAACAATCACCTAAGAACACATCGGGTTTTACATCTACTTTTCGCACATACCCTTCGCTTGGGCCCTTTACGTTGACGGCTATGCAGGCGGCGGTACGGCTTTCGATGGAATATTCCCGAGGATTCGAAAAGGGAATACGTAGGTTTTTATACTCTACGCATTCCTTCGCAAATGATATCTCTGCTCCCTCTCTGAAGAAGGGGGAGCCTAAGATACCATCTATATTAATTGGAAAACTGTCAGGCAGAACGTGTAGCGTGACTTTAATGGAATCTGCTAGCTCCGCATTGATATAACCGAGGGTCGCAATTTCTCCTTCTGTCACGCCATGATGCTGTCAGTTTTTAGATGAACGTCAGATTTGATACCAGACGCTCGGATTAAGTTGACCTCGGACCCGGTGTCCAAGAGGAACTCACACTCTTTTGAGAAGAGTGACGATCTTGCTTTTATTCGAGGGATAGGGGAGTCCGGCGCGAGATTTATTGCCGAGACTAATTTCGCGGATGGTCGTTCATTCTGCTGACCGTCCGGGTTATCTCTCCTATCTACTCGAATTTCATCTACTGCTGGTCGTCGCTGATGACGGCCAGCTGTGTTGCCTTTTGGCGATTCTCTTGGGATGCCTCCCGTCCTTTGGTCGCGTTTGTCGGGAGGCTTGATTCGTTTCCCGACTCATTTTTATTGTAATATTCCCGGCGGCGACATTCGTATATGTCATGTCCCGTGCGCTTACAATATTTACAATACTTCCGACTCTCCGTAGGAAAGCGATCGCGACCTGGGGACTGGGAAGCGCGATCTTCGCGTTTATACGTTTCGCGCTGATTTGATTGCGACGGTTCGTGACGTCGCGGAGGAGGAGAGCGATACGCGTCTCTGTTATCGGGTTTCCTGTCTCGCCAGGATTCACGAGGTGAAAAGGAAGGTCGTTGATCTTTCCTTTCCGAAGATCTATTGCGCTGCTCTGGCGCATTCCTATCATAAGGAGAGTTGCTTGATCGCTCTGGTGTGCGATTACGAGAGTCGGAGAATGCAACGCGGCGTCCGTCGTCGCGATAACGAACACGGTCAAGCTCGTACTGTTTGTACGCGGTTACTGCTTCGTCGAATATTTTCTGTAATTCGAGTGACGCGCAGAGCCTGACCTCGGCTCGAAGCGCTGGGATAAGACCACGCATGAAACAATCAATTGTGAATTTATCAATCTCGTCTAGATTGGGGACCCCGCGGCCTGAATCTATGATCGCCGTTCTAAGGTCCTTTACTCGCGTAATATAATTCAACACGTGCTCGGACTGTCCCTGGTGTATCGAAGCTAATTCTCCGCGATACTGATCGATGAATTTATATGGGCCTAGTACATCTTTCAGGCGGTTGCACAATTCAGAGATTGTGTTAATATTTACGTCTTCAATCGCGGCGTATGCCTGTCCTCTAAGCTTATTGCATACTAATCTAGTAAGGGTACGCTCAGCTGTGGCTGGAACAGCTTCCAAGGCTCGCTTGCACGCGCGAACGAATTGTAGCACGGTTATGGAGGTGCCGTCAAAGGTAGGCACAAGTTCAACCGCTTGTTTAACGGTGAAATTCGAAGAATCGTGCATTATGGGTTCGCGGGGCGCAACGACTGGGCTAGCTGGAATTGATTGAGAATCTCTGGCCGATCGGATTTCTGCTATCTCGCGGCGTATATCCTCGTACGTTACTCTTTGCTCACGCGTTTCTGTTTCGTATTGCAATTTGAGTTGAGTCAACGCGGCGGTTTGATTAATGAAAGCTGCTTCTCTACGAGCTAAATCTTTCTGGAATTCAATTAATTCCTCTTCCGTAGGAGGAACCTTCTTTCTAGCCTCGCTACGCGTTTCCATGATTGCGTCGCTTGAAAATTTCTAAGTATGAAATTCGCGAAAAATAATCCGACTATATAACGTGGGCGAAGGGGCGTTTTCTAAACCGCCCGTCGCACTTTAACGTTCACTAAAACTCTCGATGAATTTGTACTGAGTACGAACATCGCGAAAAACAATTTGAGTATGTAACGTGGGCGAAAGGGCATTTCCTTCACTGCCCGTCGCACTTTTCACTGACACTATGCTTTCACGGACTCTAAGTCTACTGCGTTAAATTGTCAAACAATGATGGAACGCACAGGGGTTCGCGTGCTAACACTGATTCTATTTTTATTCCTCGATGCCGTGCTTCTAACATCGGTGACCAACGAGTGTCCTACCGACTGCGCCAAATTTGTCACAACAAATTTTGGCAGAGGTAGGACACATGACGTATCCTACAAAAGTGTTGACGGTGTCTCTAACATCGGTGACCAACGAGTGTCCTACCGACTGCGCCAAATTTGTCACGTCCTGGCGGGGCTATAAAAGCAAGAGAAGAGAATACCGCGGCCCGGCTACTCTACTCTTCCACTGACTGACATTTAATAAAAGTGTTGGTCTTTTTATCAACAGACTAGGACCCGATGCCGACACCTGCATGCAGTCTTACACAGATGAATGATGCACGCGACCCTGAAACATACGCGGTAATATGTTCCACTTACTTTTACGCTTCGCTTGTTTGTCGATTGACACGAGAAATGAATTCGCAACGGATGAACGGCTACGGTTGCGCTGATGACCTTGAATTCGGTCCGCTCTGCTTGACAGGCGTTGATCCAAATGGCTGGAAACGACCTTCAAGGATTGACGACTGCGCCAAACTCTGTCACGTCAATATTTGACAGGAACGACCTCCAATGATTAACAGCTGGCTGCTACGGTATTGTAGACGGATGCGCTCGTTGAGGAAACGGGCGTGGACGCTGTACGATACCGTGAATCTAACTCACGAATATCGTCCGCGTGATTGACGATATTTTAACTAGCGAAAACGGGCGTGGACGCTGTGCGATCCCGTGAATTTATCTCGCGAATATCGTCCGCGTGGTTGACGATATTTTGATTCGAGAAAACGGACGTGGATGCTGCGGAGCTTGCTATGCGAGTGTTACGTCGGACGACCTCCGACGTTGGTCGAATCGAGGACCGTACCTCGATTCTAGGCTAAGATTAAATATTAAGTACATAATACCTCTTAAACCCATCGCTATCAAACTCTTGTTCTAATTCTAATACATCTTAAACCCATCACTACTTCACCCACGACTTTTCCTAAACTTGTTCTAATACCCATCACTACTTAAATCTCGACTCTCCCAATTGTTCTAAACCCAACCACCACTCCAAACTCTCAATCTTACCTAACACTTGTTCAAACCCTCATCTACACTTATAACTTGTTTAAACCCTCATCTACACTTAACACTTGTTCAAACCCTCATCTACACTTACAACTTGTTCAAATCCTCAACTCCGCTCGAGTAAACGCCACCTCGAGAACAAAGAGATCGCAACGTCAGCAGTCTTGCACGCGTCACCACTCTGTCGAGAGCGAGGACAAAGAGACTGCAACGTCAGCAGTCTTGCACCCGTCACCACTCCGACGAGCGAGGACAAAGGGACTGCAGCGTCAGCAACCCCCACTCCGAGCGAAGGAGGCTACGCAGAGCTGCCTCTTGCATCAGTCTGGTGCTAGCCAGCGGAGTGAGCGGACGTGTCGGTCTGCGCTCACTCCATTCTCACACAACGACATCAGTCAGTCTGGCCCAAGCCAGCGAAGTGAGCAGACGTGTCGACCTGCGCTCTTCTAATTCGCGCTTCGACGTTCATCGACGTTTGTTCTACAATTCCAATTCCAAATCTAATTCCAATTCTAATTCAAACTCAATACCAATTCCGACTCAACGCAGTCTCTATTCCAATACTAATTCATTTACTAACTCCTACGCAATTAATTCATTTAATTCATATTCACATTTATATTAATACAATTGTAACCAAGTGTAACCAAGTTATTATTATAATATATCTTATTTTACCAGAACTTCGCGAGTGACTTCTCTTACAATTCAATCAATTCAGTGACCTATTTCTCTCCGATATTCAAACTATATCTTCGTTTATCGTGCACTTGTAGAGTATTGAAACTCGGTCACAAAGGGAGAAGCTTACAGCTCCGCCGAGACAATACGTCTGCAAGCGACATTTTGAACAATTGTTTCCATTAGCAATCGTGCACTTGTTGAGCATTGAAACTCGGTCACAAAGGGAGAAGCTTACAGCTCCGCCGAGACAATACGTCTGCAAGCGACATTTTGATCGGTCAAGTGTTTTCTCGGTCAAGTGTTCGATCAAGTCTCCATCAAGTGACAGTTCACACAAGGAATACGTGCAGTGCTAGATCTATAGTGACAGTTCTAACAGTGCCCTCGTTCGTTACACAGTGACCCGGCTTGGAGGCCAGTTCGTCCGCTCCGCTTGGGTAGTGTCAATGAACGAGCGGACCTTTTCAATAACTACATTTTATTAAAGTCACAGGTGGAATACCGCTGGCCAGCGCCTCCGGGGAACCCCTGGCCAATTTTCCCTTTTTCATTCAGAACATAGACAAAATTCCTATAAAGGATTTCTTGAGAAGGAGTTGTTAAACCAAGTTCCTTTCGCTCCTCTCTCCTCATGCGTCGAACACGTCACGACCGAGAATATCGAGTGTGACGCGTCAGATTACGTATCGGTATACGGTTGTCCGTGCCGTCCGATTCCGAACACAGAGATCAACCACGCGGATCTCTCGCGTTCCACGCCTGTCAACGTTACACCAGCTGCCCGCTATGAGATCATCGATCTCATAGACATCTCTGACGACGACGACAGCCAGGACACAGTGATCCTGCCACGTCCTCGTTGCGTCATCACCAACAGCACGTTCCTGTCACCACGTCAACGTATTACGTTGCGTCTTCCCAATCTTCCTCGCCTGGAAGATATTTGCATCGAGGACCCACAGTACGAGGTCTACGCAGCGCAGAGGAAACAACTCCTGCGACAGTATTATTAAGGCGTAACAACAAACCGGTGAGAATCAGTATCTTGTATCCATCTTTACCCCATGTCAACTCACCGCGTTCGTTGCGTTTACGTATAAGTATCGCCATCCGCGTTGACTGCAAGCGGGTGCCGATTTTCCAAATGACTATCGGTGTCCTAGCGCATATGACTGCCCGTCTGGCTGTCTTGGCGTAAAAGACCGTTTCCTCTTCAATTCCACGTGCCGCCTCCTGGGGTCATCTTCTTTGCCTAGGACGTGGGGCGTGACGTAACAAAATTTGGCGCAGTCGGTAGGACACGAAAACGGTCGCCGGTAGTTGAACCATTAACAAATTGTTTTCGTACGTCTGACATTTGTTCTCTATATCGTGTGTCGAGTAAGAATTCACACTAATATCGCAAAATGTCTCGCCCAATCACACGATCCCAAACGGATCCCCGAGCGGATCCTAATCAAGACCTTCCTCCGCCAACCGAGGAAGAGCTACTTCTTTACGCGCAAGATCTCGCCCGTAAAGAGGAATATTTAAAAGAGCAAACCGAATTCATTGCTAAATTGCGTCTTAAATATGAAGAAGACGCACAGAATCAAAATAACATGCTCGATGAAATACGCAAAGAGCTCCACAATATTCAAGCCTTGAACCAAAACTTACGTCACCAAGCGCCTACACCAGGCCCCAGTAACGTCTCTAACACGCGAGAACCTTCATTATCAGAGCCACGCGAAACCCCGCAATATGAGCCAACAGGAAATTTCGCGTTGAAACAAGCCGCAGAACTCGTACCCAAATTCGACGGAACATCGATTCCCGTCCTAAAATTCATCCGCGCCTGCAAACGCGCGCGTGATTCTATCCCCGAATCCATAGAACGTGCCCTTACTAAACTAATCTGCAATAAACTTTCCGATCGTGCGTACGCTGCCATTGAAGGCGAAAACATACGTACGATCTCACAACTTTGCGATAAGCTACGAACAGTACTGGGACCCTACAAATTCGTGGACCAGTACCGTGGCGAATTGGCAAGCGTAGCCCAGGGCAACAATGAGCATATTCTTGACTTCATAAATCGAGTCAAAGATTTACGAACCGCCATCAGCGATTCTACCGAAGGACATTACGACTACAGAGAAATCGATCGTTTCACAGTCGAGTGCTTCCTTCGCGGTCTACTCCCACAACTTCGCAGCGAAGTTTTGCATTGCCGTTCTCAGAATTCGGCAGAGATCTTCGAAGCAGCCATCTCTGCATATAAGCAATATGAGCTTTATCAAAACCGTCGTCGCGAATCTAATCGTGACGATTCCCGCAAGGTAAGCTTCTCAGATAACAGAAGCTCCTATCGCCCACGCTCTTCTGACAATTTCAATTCTCGCGAACGCATCCCTGAACGTCGCGACAACAGACCGGATGAGCGTCGCGATAACGGGTCCGACCAACGTCGAGACTCGTGGAGAAACTCGAACCGCAACTCTTATCGTTCTCCAACTCCGCAGTGGCGATCCGAAACCCCTCGCGAACAAAACCCGCAGCGCGAAAACCGGGACCCGAATTCAAATCGCGACAGACGTTCGGGAGAGCCCCGCAAGTTTTGCAACTATTGCAAAACTCCCGGGCATGACATTCACGAATGTCGAAAAAGAGCCTATAACAATAACCTGCGCTCGGGAAACGAGTCAGGCCTCCCGACAGGAACGAATCAACAGCGGGAGGCCGCCCCAACAAAGCGCAACCAAACATTCACGCAGACCGCCGTTCGAACGAACGAGCTCCCCGAAGACCAGATCGACGATTCGTCTCTGCAGTTAACCTCGCAGTAGACTCGCCGATCCCGCGCGTACAAATCTCCGCCCCTCAGCTTCGCGAGAAAAGTGAATTCTTATTAGACACGGGCTCGGAAGTCAATTTGATACGCGCGTCTAGTTTAAAACCTGGGATAACCATTGATCCCACGAGCACGATCGAAGTTCATGGAATAACCGAGGGTTCCATAGTAACACTCGGCGAAGTCGTTATATTCATTCAGGGGACAATCTCTATCAAATTCCACGTGCTCGGGGACGAATTCCCAGTCAGTGTTAACGGGATTCTCGGCTCGCCCTTCTTTATAGGAGGAGCTGAGATTTCCTTTGCAAAACAATTTGTTTTAATCGGAAACATTTCTATTCCGTTCTCTAATTCACGCGCACTGCCGACTGAGCCCCGCGATAGTTCAATGACGAGGGTTATTTCAATGCCTTCTCCGAAAACGGAGGTCTCTCTTGAAAAGCACGCCGCAAGGACAGAGGAAGAAACATTCCCTCTCTCAAAACGTCGGGTGCAACCGGGAGAGATTCGTATCACATCGAATAATATCGTAGAGGAACCGGTCGATAAGCGCAAAAATCAAAATCAACAGTCCGAATCAAGGACTGCAACAGACTCTAATGAGTTTGCCGTTGAGCCCCGAACAGCCGCCTGCATTGCAGTCAGCGTACAGGGCCCGAAACAGGGATATATCCGCCGCGTCAGCGTAGCGCCGGATGTATTCCTCGGTGACTGTGTAGTCACTAATCGCGGAGGCAAAGCGAGCCTCAGATGTTTCAACACATCTCCGCGTCCGATCTCATTCCGATTACCCGTGTTAGAGGTGGAAGAGATCGAGCGTTATTCAACTAATTCCGGGCACTATCCCGACGCATTCGGTAACCATCCCGACCTTTCTAATTCCGGTAACCATCCCGACGTATTCGGTAACCATCCCGACCTTTCTAATTCCGGTAACCATCCCGACGCATTCGGTAACCATCCCGACCTTTCTAATTCCGGTAACCATCCCGACGCATTCGGTAACCATCCCGACCTTTTCAATTCCGGTAACCATCCCGACGTATTCGGTAACCATCCCGACAATTTTAATCCAGAGTCCAAAGAAGACTCCCACGAATTCAAACCTATGAAGGTTTATTCTACAAGCTCCGGTATCAAGTCCGATTGTTTCTATTCCGAGTCTAGGTTGAAAGGAAATGTCCCCGCCTTTGATTCTCTAAAGACGACAGAACGTCTACATAAAATAAAGCATAAAACTCTACCTCGTATAGACCGAGTATACGAGTCGATCATAAAAGATCATCCCGCGATAATTTCTAAATCAGAGTCAAAGAGAGTCTATATTTCATTTCAAAAACCTACCTCTGATTTTTCGCCGGAACATGATCTCTTCCAATCTAAACGGTCAAGTATCCGTGCACCGCAAAGCGAGTTTCATCCATCTAGGAATTATACGTCTGTAAAATACGCGTCAGCAAAAAGGAGAAACAAATTTCGTATTATACTATACCTCTGCGATAACCCGCGAACAATGATTGTAGCATCTCCTGCGACTTGCGATAAGAAACCCTCCCAGGAGATTTCATTACAGTCCTCCGCTGACGCGAAATTAGAATCCGCGATAATCACGCGTCCGGTCAACACCGATAAGCGAGCGAAATCCGAAACCCAGCGTCGACAGAATCTCCTTCCACCGCCGGAAGATACAGAACAAACGACAGCAGCACTTCGAAGAAGTTCCTACAGCCAGAATCCCAGCCTGTTCCCAGCCGCCTACCACATCGTGTCCAGTATCCACAAACACAATCAACATGTGCGGACACTTACAACCGGCGAGACCATCGGCGAACAAAGCCGGAGACTTCATCTACAGATACCAAGGAATATTCTGCTACAATGGCAGACACAGAATCTCCCTAAATGGCAGAGAACTATGCCTTGCCTGCAGCCTCACTGCGGTAGTCAGGAGGGTCATCGTATACACGCACGTTCTTACAAGGAAAAAGAAGAACGCATGCGACGCGTGTACAAAACCCATATTGAGGGAAACCCCAATATTGGAATGCATCCACTGCAGCTTCCTCCTCGCACTGGATCGGGCAGCAACAGACACTGCCAGAATAAGAAGAGAAAGAGGCGAAATTCTCACGGACGACGAAGAAGAGGACGAAAACTCAAGCACCTCTTCCTCGGACGAAGACACCAATACTCAAGCAAATTAGAGATGCAGAGTGTTTGTGCCAAAGCCGTAATCTCGTCACCTGAGACAAGAGTGATTACTCTAACCAACAAGGGGAGCAAAATGCCGAGTCAACAGGGAGATTACTTATCCATACTCAGTATTCCCCTGCCGGTTGGACTTGCTCACCCCCCACTAACCCACATCGAACAAACAAAGCAGAAGAGCAGTCATTCTGCAATCGCCCACCGCTCAAGCAACATTACGAAAAAGCACGTTAAAACACTCATCAAAATGTGCAAACAACTTCCAATCAGGAAGGCCGGTCAGAAGAGACCACCTGCAATTCCCACCTACTTGCTCGAAATCTCCTGCTACAATGGCAGGATAAGAATAACGCCCGACGGAAGGAAACTTTGCTATGACTGTAGCCAGAGAACAGTCATTTCCAATGTAAGAATTTGGAATCACCAGCGAATGTACTCCGTCCAAAACGATTGCGAAGAATGCGGTGGTCCGATATGCACCGAAACTCCAGTAATGGATTGCCGAGAATGCCTGAGCATGCTGGCCGGACAGGGCATCATGTTAGAAAACCCAGAGGTCTCCGACTCATCAGATGACTCCGATTCATCCGAAGGAAGTTCGGACGAGGATTCAGACTCGGACATGGAGGAACACCTCATCACGAACTAAATGGAAACAACAGTGAAATAAGTGAGCCCATTCCCTCCCAAGACCCCAATAAAAGACAGTCAAATAATGAACATTGCGATTATAGACTGTCGGACATTGCGAAACCTACCCCAACTCCTCGCGCAGAATCAGACAACATCTCAGTGCATCCAGTGTTTCGTACTGTTAATACAGTCAACGTGCGCCGAGAACTGAGCTCCCTGCGCGGATCGCTCACTAACGATGCGTCTCAAGACCAAAAATTGTAATGCGAGCGCTCACCGAACACAACCTCGGACCGAGAGATTTCACTCCGAGAAATCTCTTCTCCGGCGAGGGAGGTGTTACGTCGGACGACCTCCGACGTTGGTCGAATCGAGGACCGTACCTCGATTCTAGGCTAAGATTAAATATTAAGTACATAATACCTCTTAAACCCATCGCTATCAAACTCTTGTTCTAATTCTAATACATCTTAAACCCATCACTACTTCACCCACGACTTTTCCTAAACTTGTTCTAATACCCATCACTACTTAAATCTCGACTCTCCCAATTGTTCTAAACCCAACCACCACTCCAAACTCTCAATCTTACCTAACACTTGTTCAAACCCTCATCTACACTTATAACTTGTTTAAACCCTCATCTACACTTAACACTTGTTCAAACCCTCATCTACACTTACAACTTGTTCAAATCCTCAACTCCGCTCGAGTAAACGCCACCTCGAGAACAAAGAGATCGCAACGTCAGCAGTCTTGCACGCGTCACCACTCTGTCGAGAGCGAGGACAAAGAGACTGCAACGTCAGCAGTCTTGCACCCGTCACCACTCCGACGAGCGAGGACAAAGGGACTGCAGCGTCAGCAACCCCCACTCCGAGCGAAGGAGGCTACGCAGAGCTGCCTCTTGCATCAGTCTGGTGCTAGCCAGCGGAGTGAGCGGACGTGTCGGTCTGCGCTCACTCCATTCTCACACAACGACATCAGTCAGTCTGGCCCAAGCCAGCGAAGTGAGCAGACGTGTCGACCTGCGCTCTTCTAATTCGCGCTTCGACGTTCATCGACGTTTGTTCTACAATTCCAATTCCAAATCTAATTCCAATTCTAATTCAAACTCAATACCAATTCCGACTCAACGCAGTCTCTATTCCAATACTAATTCATTTACTAACTCCTACGCAATTAATTCATTTAATTCATATTCACATTTATATTAATACAATTGTAACCAAGTGTAACCAAGTTATTATTATAATATATCTTATTTTACCAGAACTTCGCGAGTGACTTCTCTTACAATTCAATCAATTCAGTGACCTATTTCTCTCCGATATTCAAACTATATCTTCGTTTATCGTGCACTTGTAGAGTATTGAAACTCGGTCACAAAGGGAGAAGCTTACAGCTCCGCCGAGACAATACGTCTGCAAGCGACATTTTGAACAATTGTTTCCATTAGCAATCGTGCACTTGTTGAGCATTGAAACTCGGTCACAAAGGGAGAAGCTTACAGCTCCGCCGAGACAATACGTCTGCAAGCGACATTTTGATCGGTCAAGTGTTTTCTCGGTCAAGTGTTCGATCAAGTCTCCATCAAGTGACAGTTCACACAAGGAATACGTGCAGTGCTAGATCTATAGTGACAGTTCTAACAGTGCCCTCGTTCGTTACACAGTGACCCGGCTTGGAGGCCAGTTCGTCCGCTCCGCTTGGGTAGTGTCAATGAACGAGCGGACCTTTTCAATAACTACATTTTATTAAAGTCACAGGTGGAATACCGCTGGCCAGCGCCTCCGGGGAACCCCTGGCCAATTTTCCCTTTTTCATTCAGAACATAGACAAAATTCCTATAAAGGATTTCTTGAGAAGGAGTTGTTAAACCAAGTTCCTTTCGCTCCTCTCTCCTCATGCGTCGAACACGTCACGACCGAGAATATCGAGTGTGACGCGTCAGATTACGTATCGGTATACGGTTGTCCGTGCCGTCCGATTCCGAACACAGAGATCAACCACGCGGATCTCTCGCGTTCCACGCCTGTCAACGTTACACCAGCTGCCCGCTATGAGATCATCGATCTCATAGACATCTCTGACGACGACGACAGCCAGGACACAGTGATCCTGCCACGTCCTCGTTGCGTCATCACCAACAGCACGTTCCTGTCACCACGTCAACGTATTACGTTGCGTCTTCCCAATCTTCCTCGCCTGGAAGATATTTGCATCGAGGACCCACAGTACGAGGTCTACGCAGCGCAGAGGAAACAACTCCTGCGACAGTATTATTAAGGCGTAACAACAAACCGGTGAGAATCAGTATCTTGTATCCATCTTTACCCCATGTCAACTCACCGCGTTCGTTGCGTTTACGTATAAGTATCGCCATCCGCGTTGACTGCAAGCGGGTGCCGATTTTCCAAATGACTATCGGTGTCCTAGCGCATATGACTGCCCGTCTGGCTGTCTTGGCGTAAAAGACCGTTTCCTCTTCAATTCCACGTGCCGCCTCCTGGGGTCATCTTCTTTGCCTAGGACGTGGGGCGTGACGTAACACGAGCAAGTCTATCACTATCACGCACGTACGCGAACACGTAACAGGAAATTGAATAAGGAATACTATTCGCGAACTTTCCAGTGAGAACTCTATCTCTAACTAACAACGTGTCACTTCAAACTACGAAGTTAGGAGCAAGGAAATAATAATTGGGATTTAGATTGACTCTGGTAAAACAAAGTATATTAATAACGTAAAAGAATACAAAGGTAAAGATGCTTATTATTAACGAAATCGAAATACGTACTAAGTACGAAATATGAAACACAATAAAAATGTTTAATTGAATAAACGAAGTAATATTTGAATTAAACGAATAAGAATACGATATTACTGAATGGTATTAGGGACTGTGTCTAAACAGTATGGATTTGGGAAGATTGTGTCTAAACAATCTGGATTTGGAAAGACTATGTCTAAATAGTCTGGACTTGGAAGATTGACGAAAACTCGACTGACCCACTCGGGTCCCCGGAGAGGACTGGGGAGAATCGAACGTTCGTCGACGAATAACGTTCGTCCGAAAAATGCTGACTTCGCAAAAGGGGACCGTGTCCTCTTTGTGCCGGTCTTCGTCGTAAACAGCGCGATGGCCGCCGCACTAGAGTCAGCAGTTTTCGTTCCCAGTGGTGCAGGACTCGAAAATTAAGTGGTAACCATTGGCGTACCTATTTATTTATTTAAATAAATTGGGACTTAGAATATTTTCGAGCGCTTGCTCTTGCAAGGCGTTTTGATGTAAATTTTATATGTCATATGATTAGTTGACATCATTTGTCGACCGATCATATGTTTGAAAATATTCTAAGTACTTTTGAAAATTACCAAAAATCGAAATTTTGGTAAAGTCTAAACAAACGCGAATTGAGGACCTAACCTACAAATTTTTAGGTTAGTTTCATGATTTTCGCTCACGAGTCCAATGATATTTCAATCTTCGAGTTTGGGCCATTTTTGGCTATTTTAGGAATTTGACAGATTTTGGATTTTAGGTTATGTTGATGGATTTCAATCAGATGTACGTGGTGTTAAGGATTCATTGTTATGAAGGATTTTTAGGAGTTTTGGAATCTTTAAAGGGGAACGCTCGCTCTTATGTATCTAATTTTACATGTAGTCTTAAAGCTAACGTCGGAGGTGCGACCGACGTCACACTACCGACTGCGCCAAATTTGTCACGTCCGTCACTGTGTTTTTGTTACAGGTACCAGGAGAGAGAAAAGAGAACAGTGACAGACGGACGGTTGAGATATTATGATTAAAATGAGGAGTGGTCTTTCGTGCCGAGACAGCCGCGGGCTGTCATATGCACTAGGACAACCGATATTGCTATGATGCAGTCAAGAAAAGAACGACCGACGCGGTTACAAGAAGTGTCCGACAAGAATCACGCGCGAGGTGATGCAACGAGAACGGTGAGTTTACAGGATTCAGCAATTATACAAGTTATTATACGACTCACCGCAATGTTGTATTAACGCCTAATAATATTGTTGCAGCAGGAACTGGCGGTACTGGCAGTAGGTGTCGTACATCGGATCTTCTATACAGATGTCCTCGAGGTGAGGGAGATCTGGCAGAGTTGCTGCTGCTCGGTTCGGGACGACATTAATGGCCTTGGATGCTGGCCGCAAGATGACACGTTGATGAGCTGGCAGAAGAACGTCACGGATGATTCGGCAACGGACCCTGGGAACGATGATCGTGTCTCGGCTGTCGTCGTCGTCGGCTATGTCGATCACCTCTGGACAATCGACCGGATGTAGAACTGGCGTCGGAGCTCGCGAGAGGTCCGCGTGGTTGACCTCTTTAGGAGGGTTGCAAGGGCAACCGTATACAGAAACGTAATCGGACGCGTCACACGGAATGTGCTCGGTGGTTCCCAGAAGTTCGGTCCACTCGGTAGTGGCAATGATTTGATCGAGCACCGCTTTATTTCTCAACGCGCGTCTCAATTTAGCAAGTTGATACTTGCGTCCCGCTCGACGTGGGCGTCGCATGGGTAAGGAATAGTAATGATGGAATATTAATAATATAATGAAAATGAACTTCCACTTGTTATTAACCTTTTTGGTAGTTAACTCGCTTCACGTCTATAGTGGCGGCTCAGCGTTTCCACTGCGCACTTTAGACCAATTCTAGACGTGGCACGAGAACTTCTCTATGACTCGCTTCAAATTCCTTATTGGCGGCTCAGCGTTTCCACTGCGCACTTTAGACCAAGTCCGGTGTCACGTCCGTCACTGTGTTTTTGTTACAGGTACCAGGAGAGAGAAAAGAGAACAGTGACAGACGGACGGTTGAGATATGAAGATTAAAATGAGGAGTGGTCTTTCGTGCCGAGACAGCCGCGGGCTGTCATATGCACTAGGACAACCGATATTGCTATGGATGCAGTCAAGAAGAGAACGTCCGACGCGGTTACAAGAAGTGTCCCGACAAGAATCACGCGCGAGATGATGCAACGAGAACGGTGAGTTTACAGGATTCGGCAATTATACAAGACATTATACGACTCACCGCAATGTTGTATTGACGCCTAATAATATTGTTGTAGCAGGAACTGGCGGTACTGACAGTAGGTGTAGTACATCGGATCTTCTATACAGATGTCCTCGAGGTGAGGGAGATCTGGCAGAGTTGCTGCTGCTCGGTTCGGGACGACATTAATGGCCTTGGATGCTGGCCGCAAGATGACACGTTGATGAGCTGGCAGAGGAACGTCACGGATGATTCGGCAACGGACCCTGGGAACGATGATCGTGTCTCGGCTGTCGTCGTCGTCGGCTATGTCGATCACCTCTGGACAATCGACCGGATGTAGAACTGGCGTCGGAGCTCGCGAGAGGTCCGCGTGGTTGACCTCTTTAGGAGGGTTGCAAGGGCAACCGTATACAGAAACGTAATCGGACGCGTCACACGGAATGTGCTCGGTGGTTCCCAGAAGTTCGGTCCACTCGGTAGTGGCAATGATTTGATCGAGCACCGCTTTATTTCTCAACGCGCGTCTCAATTTAGCAAGTTGATACTTGCGTCCCGCTCGACGTGGGCGTCGCATGGGTAAGGAATAGTAATGATGGAATATTAATAATATAATGAAAATGAACTTCCACTTGTTATTAACCTTTTTGGTAGTTAACTCGCTTCACGTCTATAGTGGCGGCTCAGCGTTTCCACTGCGCACTTTAGACCAATTCTAGACGTGGCACGAGAACTTCTCTATGACTCGCTTCAAATTCCTTATTGGCGGCTCAGCGTTTCCACTGCGCACTTTAGACCAAGTCCGGATATGTCACGAGTTTAATATATTCGATGCAAGAACTGAATTGGAAGATGGTGTTGAACTAACACAAGAATAACAAGATCGAAGCACTGGTATAACAACGATATATTAAATAAGAACTGGTAAGTACACTGGTATACAATATGTAAGTAGTATTATAATAGGAGTAGTAATTGGATTAATGAATAATGGATATTGTAATATGTTATAGGAATAACGTATGAGAATTAGGACTTGAGTTGAGTTGAGTTAGAGTTGGAATTGGAATTGGAATTAGGAGTGAAGGATCGACACACTTCACTTTCGCGGAGCTAGACTGAACACGTCTGCTCTTGAAGTCGGAAGAAGCCGGACTGGCACGTCCGTGCGAGTCGCTCGCTTGGAGCGGACCGTTCGAGTCGCTGTCTGGAGGCGGACTGATGCAAGCGTCCGCTCTGCCTTGCCTCCTTCGTTCGGAGTGGGGATAGCTGACGCTGCAGTCTCTTTGTTCTTCAGTCGTCGGAGTGGGAGAACCGCTGACGCAGCAGCGTCTTCCCTCCCGGGGACTGCACGTGCATTTCTGCTGACGCTGCAGTCTCGTGGCTGTCCTATTGCCCTCTACGAGCGTGGGACTGCTGATGCAGCAGTCTTTGGACTTCTCGACGTTTCTAGAAGCTTCTAGATGCTTCCAGAGTGATGCAATACTTTATTGCATTATGTGTCGTGGTGATGGGTTGAAACTGAGGTAAGGTGTTGATCAAGGTGAAATTATGGTGATGGGTAAAGACGGAGATAAGGATTAGAACAATAGAATAATGAGATCTTAATATTATGTTCTTATGTCTAGGGGACGGTGTATGGATCTTATGCAGATCAGACCTTGTATACATAGTGTGTGTACAAGGCCAACCTCGTACATCGGACGACGTAACACCGGATATGTCACGAGTTTAATATATTCGATGCAAGAACTGAATTGGAAGATGGTGTTGAACTAACACAAGAATAACAAGATCGAAGCACTGGTATAACAACGATATATTAAATAAGAACTGGTAAGTACACTGGTGTTACGTCGGACGACCTCCGACGTTGGTCGAATCGAGGACCGTACCTCGATTCTAGGCTAAGATTAAATATTAAGTACATAATACCTCTTAAACCCATCGCTATCAAACTCTTGTTCTAAATCTAATATCTCTTAAACCCATCGCTATCAAACTCTTGTTCTAATTCTAATACATCTTAAACCCATCACTACTTCACCCACGACTTTTCCTAAACTTGTTCTAATACCCATCACTACTTAAATCTCGACTCTCCCAATTGTTCTAAACCCAACCACCACTCCAAACTCTCAATCTTACCTAACACTTGTTCAAACCCTCATCTACACATATAACTTGTTTAAACCCTCATCTACACTTAACACTTGTTCAAACCCTCATCTACACTTACAACTTGTTCAAATCCTCAACTCCGCTCGAGTAAACGCCACCTCGAGAACAAAGAGATCGCAACGTCAGCAGTCTTGCACGCGTCACCACTCTGTCGAGAGCGAGGACAAAGAGACTGCAACGTCAGCAGTCTTGCACCCGTCACCACTCCGACGAGCGAGGACAAAGGGACTGCAGCGTCAGCAACCCCCACTCCGAGCGAAGGAGGCAACGCAGAGCTGCCTCTTGCATCAGTCTGGTGCTAGCCAGCGGAGTGAGCGGACGTGTCGGTCTGCGCTCACTCCATTCTCACACAACGACATCAGTCAGTCTGGCCCAAGCCAGCGAAGCGAGCAGACGTGTCGATCTGCGCTCTTCTAATTCGCGCTTCGACGTTCATCGACGTTTGTTCTACTATTCTATTCCAAATCCATTCCAATTCAATTCCTAAATCAATTCCAATTCTAACTCTTACTAACTCATACTCCGTATACGATTATTACGTTTAATTCATTTATTATTATACTACCAAGTTTATACTCAAGTGTACTCAACGTTCTTTATTTCAATATATATATTATATTTTACCAGTGCTACGTGAAGTTAATTTCCACATCATTCTACTAAATCCAGTGACAGTTTCTTTTCGAAATTCGAATCGTGCCCTCGTTAATCATACAGAACTCGGCTTGGAGGTCAGTTCGTCCGCTCCGCTGAGAAGTAGTGGTTGACGAGTAGACGTTTGGAAATAATAACTTTCCAAATCAGATAAACGCATTTAATATTAATAATAAATAATTGAGCTCTCGCTTACGTGTTCAACCTCGGTCACAAAGGGAGAAGCTTACAGCTCCGCCGAGGCAATACGTCAACGAGGTGACACTTAGTCAAAAGATTATCGAAGTTAAAGTGACAGTTTGTGAAAGGAAACATATCAGTGTCTAAAGTGAAGTGACTGTTTTAATAGTGCCCTCGTTGTCGCACGGTGACCCGGCTCGGAGGCCAGTTCGTCTGCTCTGCTGGGTAGTGCCGATTAACGAGTGGACATTTTCGAGTCAGGTAAATTACCTCTGGCCAGCGCCTACGGGGAACCCCTGGCCAATTTTTCTTTCACGTTTGGGACTTAGACAAAATCCGACAAAAGGATTTTCAGAGTATTTGTTACGTCGTCCGATGTACGACGTTGGCCTTGTACACACACTATGTATACAAGGTCTGATCTACATAAGATCCACACACCGTCCCCTAGACATAAGAGCATAGTATTAAGATTTCATTATTCTATTGTTCTAATCCTTATCTCCGTCTCTACCCATTACCATAACTTCTCCTTGATCAACACCTTACCTCAGTTTCAACCCATCACCACGACACATAATGCAATAAAGTATTGCATCACTCTGGAAGCATCTAGAAGCTTCTAGAAACGTCGAGAAGTCCAAAGACTGCTGCATCAGCAGTCCCACGCTCGTAGAGGGCAATAGGACAGCCACGAGACTGCACCGTCAGCAGAAATGCACGTGCAGTCCCCGGGAGCGAAGACGCTGCTGCGTCAGCGGTTCTCCCACTCCGACGACTGAAGAACAAAGAGACTGCAGCGTCAGCTATCCCCACTCCGAACGAAGGAGGCAAGGCAGAGCGGACGCTTGCATCAGTCCGCCTTCAGCCAGCGACTCGCACAGACGTGCCTACCTGGCCTCAGAGTCAGTCCGGCTTCAAGAGCAGACGTGTTCAGTCTAGCTCCGCGAAAGTGAAGTGTGTCGACCCTTCACTCCTAATTCCAATTCCAATTCCAACTCTAACTCAACTCAACTCAAGTCCTAATTCTCATACGTTATTCCTACAACATATTACTATATCCATTATTCATTAATCCAATTACTACTCCTATTATAATACTACTTACATATTGTATACCAGTGTACTTACCAGTTCTTATTTAATATATCGTTGTTATACCAGTGCTTCGATCTTGTTATTCTTGTGTTAGTTCAACACCATCTTCCAATTCAGTTCTTGCATCGAGAATATTAAACTCGTGACATATCCGGACTTGGTCTAAAGTGCGCAGTGGAAACGCTGAGCCGCCAATAAGGAATTTGAAGCGAGTCATAGAGAAGTTCTCGTGCCACGTCTAGAATTGGTCTAAAGTGCGCAGTGGACACGCTGAGCCGCCACTATAGACGTGAAGCGAGTTAACTACCAAAAGGGTTAATAACAAGTGGAAGTACATTTTCATTATATTATTAATATTCCATCATTACTATTCCTTACCCATGCGACGCCCACGTCGAGCGGGACGCAAGTATCAACTTGCTAAATTGAGACGCGCGTTGAGAAATAAAGCGGTGCTCGATCAAATCATTGCCACTGTTACGTCGTCCGATGTACGACGTTGGCCTTGTACACACACTATGTATACAAGGTCTGATCTGCATAAGATCCACACACCGTCCCCTAGACATAAGAGCATAGTATTAAGATCTCATTATTCTATTGTTCTAATCCTTATCTCCGTCTTTACCCATCACCATAACTTCACCTTGATCAACACCTTACCTCAGTTTCAACCCATCACCACGACACATAATGCAATAAAGTATTGCATCACTCTGGAAGCATCTAGAAGCTTCTAGAAACGTCGAGAAGTCCAAAGACTGCTGCATCAGCAGTCCCACGCTCGTAGAGGGCAATAGGACAGCCACGAGACTGCAGCGTCAGCAGAAATGCACGTGCAGTCCCCGGGAGCAAAGACGCTGCTGCGTCAGCGGTTCTCCCACTCCGACGACTGAAGAACAAAGAGACTGCAGCGTCAGCTATCCCCACTCCGAACGAAGGAGGCAAGGCAGAGCGGACGCTTGCATCAGTCCGCCTCCATCTCGCGACTCGAGCAGTCCGCCTTCAGCCAGCGACTCGCACAGACGTGCCTACCTGGCCTCAGAGTCAGTCCGGCTTCTTCCGACTTCAAGAGCAGACGTGTTCAGTCTAGCTCCGCGAAAGTGAAGTGTGTCGATCCTTCACTCCTAATTCCAATTCCAATTCCAACTCTAACTCAACTCAACTCAAGTCCTAATTCTCATACATTAATCCTACAACATATTACTATATCCATTATTCATTAATCCAATTACTACTCCAATTATAATACTACTTACATATTGTATACCAGTGTACTTACCAGTTCTTATTTAATATATCGTTGTTATACCAGTGCTTCGATCTTGTTATTCTTGTGTTAGTTCAACACCATCTTCCAATTCAGTTCTTGCATCGAATATATTAAACTCGTGACATATCCGGACTTGGTCTAAAGTGCGCAGTGGAAACGCTGAGCCGCCAATAAGGAATTTGAAGCGAGTCATAGAGAAGTTCTCGTGCCACGTCTAGAATTGGTCTAAAGAGCGCAGTGGAAACGCTGAGCCGCCACTATAGACGTGAAGCGAGTTAACTACCAAAAAGGTTAATAACAAGTGGAAGTTCATTTTCATTATATCATTAATATTCCATCATTACTATTCCTTACCCATGCGACGCCCACGTCGAGCGGGACGCAAGTATCAACTTGCTAAATCGAGACGCGCGTTGAGAAATAAAGCGGTGCTCGATCAAATCATTGCCACTACCGAGTGGACAGAACTTCTGGGAACTACCGAGCACATTCCGTGTGACGCGTCCGATTACGTTTCTGTATACGGTTGCCCTTGCAACCCTCCTAAAGAGGTCAACCACGCGGACCTCTCGCGAGCTCCGACGCCAGTTCTACATCCGGTCGATTGTCCAGAGGTGATCGACATAGCCGACGACGACGACAGCCGAGACACGATCATCGTTCCCAGGGTCCGTTGCCGAATCATCCGTGACGTTCCTCTGCCAGCTCATCAACGTGTCATCTTGCGGCCAGCATCCGAGGCCACTAACGTCGTCCCAAACCGAGCAGCAGCAACTCTGCCAGATCTTCCCCACCTCGAGGACATCTGTATAGAAGACCCGATGTACGACACTTATTGCCAGTACCGCCAGTTCCTGCTGCAACAATATTATTAGGCGTTAATACTGCATCACGGTGAGTCGTATAATGTCTTGTATAATTGCTGAATCCTGTAAACTCACCGTTTTCGTTGCATCATCTCGCGCGTGATTCTTGTCGGGACACTTCTTGTAACCGCGTCGGACGTTCTCTTCTTGACTGCATCATAGCAATATCGGTTGTCCTAGTGCATATGACAGCCCGCGGCTGTCTCGGCACGAAAGACCACTCCTCATTTTAATCATAATATCTCAACCGTCCGTCTGTCACTGTTCTCTTTTCTCTCTCCTGGTACCTGTAACAAAAACACAGTGACGGACGTGACAAATTTGGCGCAGTCGGTAGGACATCGAAGTGGTCGCCGATATTTGCATTAATAAGCCCCGACGCGTGTCAGTGCGAAGTTCACATTTCTTAAATCCCATTCATATCTTTCAAAATGTCTCGCCCAATCACGCGATCTCAAAAGGATCTCCGAGCAGATCCTAACGCAGACCTTCCTCCAATGACCGAGGAAGAGCTACTCCTTTATGCGCAAGACCTCGCCCGTAGAGAGCAATATCTCAAAGAGGAAACTGATTTTATTGCCAAATTGCGTCTCAAATATGAAGAAGACGCACAAAACCAAAAGAATATGCTCGACGAAATACGAAAAGAGCTTCATAACATCCAAATCACGAGTCAAACCCTACGTCAACAAACGCCTACACCAGGCCCTAGTAACGTCTCTAATATGCGGGAACCTTCACCGCCAGAGCCACGCGAAATCCCACAGTATGAACCTACTGGTAATTTTGCTCTAAAGCAAGCCGCCGAGCTTGTCCCTAGATTCGACGGAACTTCGTCTTCCGTCCTGCAATTCATACGTGCATGCAAACGCGCGCGTGACACCGTACCGGCCACTGCAGAGCGTGCCCTCACGAAATTGCTCTGCAATAAACTCCACGATCGTGCTTATGCCGCTATAGAATCGCCTTCTATAGATATTCTATACATATTCACAATTTCTGCACTATGCGAAAAGTTACGTACAGTGCTGGGCCCATACAAATTCGTGGACCAGTACCGTGGCGATCTCGCAAGTGTACTCCAAGCTCCAAACGAGCACATCTTAGACTTCATCAATCGCGTTAAAGACCTTCGAACCGCGATTCAAGATGCCACAGATATTGGCCTTGATTACGAAGAACTAGATCGCTTCGTAGTAGATTGTTTTCTACGAGGTCTCCTTCCCCAGCTGCGTGCCGGAGTGCTTCATTGCCCTTCGCGAAATCCTGCCACTGTTTTCGAAGCAGCCATCTCTGCTTACAGGCAGTATGAGTCAGACCAGACTCGTCGACGAGAACTGATCCGCGAAGAAAAACGAGTCAGCTTCTCTGATAACCGGCCGTATCGCCAGCGTTCCACGTACGAGTCCGCTCGTGACATTCCAGAGCGAACTCAAGAACGCCGCGATAACAGACCGGACTCGTCTCAGCAGTCCTCGAGAAACTCAAACCGGGACTCTTATCGCTCCCCGACGCCGCAACGGCGATGGGAAAATAATCCTCGCGACCAAAACACGTACCGCGATGGTCGCACAGATCGCCCCTCAAGCCCTAACAAATTTTGCAACTACTGCAAAGTCCCCGGGCACGATATTCACGAGTGCCGTAAGCGCGCTTTTAATAATAATAGGAGGTCGGGAAACGAGTCCGGCCTCCCGACCGAAGCCAACCCCAGGCGGGAGGCCGCATCTTCAACTCAAACTACAGCCCGCACCCAAACAGCTATCCGGACGAACGACCAGTCCGACGATTCGTCTCAGCAGTAAATCTTGCTGCAGACTCACCAATCCCGCGCGTAAAAATCTCCGCCCCCCAATTACAAAAGAAGTGTGAATTTTTGTTGGACACGGGTTCGGAGATCAATTTAATTCGTGCGTCAAGTCTAGAACCAAATCTACCTATAGATCATACGAACACTATAGAAGTCCAAGGAATAACCGAGGGATCCATTCCAACTCTCGGTCAAATTAAAATACACTTACAGGGTCAAAACCCTATCGAATTTCATGTCTTGGAAGAAAACTTCCCAATTAACATCGACGGAATCCTCGGTTCTCCCTTCTTCAGAACAGGAGCCGAGATCTCCTTTGCGAATGAATACATTACGATAGGAAACATTCGGGTTCCCTTCTCGAACCCTTGCGCGCCCACGGCTGAGCCTCGCGATAAATTGGCAGCAGAGGTTATTTCAATGCCTTCGTCTATGACCAACGATCTCGTTAAAACTCCAGCCGCCAAGCGTGAGGAACATTCGGCAAGGAACGTTCGAGTGTCTTCCTCAAATCCTCGTGCACCCGCGGTCAGACCTTGCAGAGCTCCGGTGACGGAGGTTATTTCAATGCCCCCTCGGGATTCGATCGAGTACTCCCTAGAGAAAAACGCCGTGAAAAGCCGGCCGGAATCGAAGGAGACTCGAGAGATATCGGAGTACACTGCGAGAAGTCGGGTCGTGGAGCGTGAGGATCGAGTCCGAACAAAGACTCCTCCGAAATCCGAAGAATTCGTCCTCGAACCTCGTACCGTTGCGTGCATAGCGGTCGACGTCGAAGGACCTAAACAGGGATATATCCGCCGTGTTAATGTAGCGCCGGATGTATTCCTGGGTGACTGCGTTGTCACCAATCGTAAAGGCAAAGCGAGCCTCCGGTGTTTTAACACCTCGTCGGAAAGAGTTTCATTTCGATTGCCCCCATTGGAGATGGAAGAAATCGAGTCGTACTCTTCCGACCTTTCTAATTCCGGGAACTATCCCGACGCATTCGGTAACCATCCCGACCTTTCTAATTCCGGGTATCATCCCGACGCATTCGGTAACCATCCCGACCTTTCTAATTCCGGGAACCATCCCGACGTATTCGGTAACCATCCCGACCTTTCTAACTCCGGTAACCAGCCCGATTCTCATACTAACTCCGGTGTTACGTCGGACGACCTCCGACGTTGGTCGAATCGAGGACCGTACCTCGATTCTAGGTTAAGACTAAATATTAAGTACATAACAACCTCTTAAACCCATCGCTACCAAACTCTTGTTCTAATTCTAATATCTCTTAAACCCATTGCTATCAAACTCTTGTTCTAATTCTAATACCTCTTAAACCCATCACTACTTCACCCACAACTTTTCCTAAACTTGTTCTAATACCCATCGCTACTTAAATCTCGACTCTCCCAATTGTTCTACAACTAACCATCACTCCGAACTCCTAACTTTACTTTCACTTGTTCAAACCCTCATCTACACTTACAACTTGTTCAAATCCTCAACTCCGCTCGAGTAAACGCCACCTCGAGAACAAAGAGATCGCAACGTCAGCAGTCTTGCACCCGTCACCACTCCGACGAGCGAGGACAAAGGGACTGCAGCGTCAGCAACCCCCACTCCGAGCGAAGGAGGCTACGCAGAGCTGCCTCTTGCATCAGTCTGGTGCTAGCCAGCGAAGTGAGCGGACGTGTCGGTCTGCGCTCACTCCATTCTCACACAACGACATCAGTCAGTCTGGCCCAAGCCAGCGAAGCGAGCAGACGTGTCGATCTGCGCTCTTCTAAATCGCGCTTCGACGTTCATCGACGTTTGTTCTACTATTCTATTCCAAATCCATTCCAATTCAATTCCTAAATCAATTCCAATTCTAACTCTTATTAACTCATACTCCGTATACGATTATTACGTTTAATTCATTTATTATTATACTACCAAGTTTATACTCAAGTGTACTCAACGTTCTTTATTTCAATATATATATTATATTTTACCAGTGCTACGTGAAGTTGATTTCCACATCATTCTACTAAATCCAGTGACAGTTTCTTTTCGAAATTCGAATCGTGCCCTCGTTAATCATACAGAACTCGGCTTGGAGGTCAGTTCGTCCGCTCCGCTGAGAAGTAGTGGTTGACGAGTAGACGTTTGGAAATAATAACTTTCCAAATCAGATAAACGCATTTAATATTAATAATAAATAATTGAGCTCTCGCTTACGTGTTCAACCTCGGTCACAAAGGGAGAAGCTTACAGCTCCGCCGAGGCAATACGTCAACGAGGTGACACTTAGTCAAAAGACTATCGAAGTTAAAGTGACAGTTTGTGAAAGGAAACATATCAGTGTCTAAAGTGAAGTGACAGTTTTAATAGTGCCCTCGTTGTCGCACGGTGACCCGGCTCGGAGGCCAGTTCGTCTGCTCTGCTGGGTAGTGCCGATTAACGAGTGGACATTTTCGAGTCAGGTAAATTACCTCTGGCCAGCGCCTACGGGGAACCCCTGGCCAATTTTTCTTTCACGTTTGGGACTTAGACAAAATCCGACAAAAGGATTTTCAGAGTATTAACTCTTCCGAAACAGTTCCTTCCATACCTATCCCTTATGCGTCGTACACGTCGTGCAGGCCGAAAGTATCAACAGAGATCAACCACGCGGATCTCTCGCGTTCCACGCCTGTCAACGTTACACCAGCTGCCCGCTATGAGATCATCGATCTCATAGACATCTCTGACGACGACGACGACGCCAGGAATACCATAAACCTGTCCAGTGACAACAACAACCCGCCTGCCGTTCGTTACGAGGTCATTGATCTCGTCACCAGCTCTGATGACGATGACAGCAGGAGCACCATAATCTTGCCGCACGTTCGCTGTAGGATCATCAAGGACGAGTACCTACCGTCCAACAGACGCATTGTCGTGCGTACCCCAGCGAGACAGCTGCCAAACCTTCCTCATCTCGATGAGATCTGTCTGGACGACCCGTTATACCAGACCCATGCTGACCGACGAGCTCAGCTCCTTCAACAGTACTATTAAGATACAACAACTAACCGGTGAGAATTCGTATCTTTTGTAACCCCTTTTGTTCCATGTCAACTCACCGCGTTCGTTGCGTCAGCGTAGAAGTATCGCCATCCGCGTTGACTGCTAGCGGGTGTCGGTCTCAAATGACTATCGGTGTCCTAGCGCATATGACTGCCCGTCTGGCTGTCTTGGCGTAAAAGACCGTTTCCTCTTCAATTCCACGTGCCGCCTCCTGGGGTCATCTTCTTTGCCTAGGACGTGGGGCGTGACGTAACAAAATTTGGCGCAGTCGGTAGGACACGAAAACGGTCGCCGGTAGTTGAACCATTAACAAATTGTTTTCGTACGTCTGACATATGTTCTCTATATCGTGTGTCGAGTAAGAATTCACACTAATATCGCAAAATGTCTCGCCCAATCACACGATCCCAAACGGATCCCCGAGCGGATCCTAATCAAGACCTTCCTCCGCCAACCGAGGAAGAGCTACTTCTTTACGCGCAAGATCTCGCCCGTAAAGAGGAATATTTAAAAGAGCAAACCGAATTCATTGCTAAATTGCGTCTTAAATATGAAGAAGACGCACAGAATCAAAATAACATGCTCGATGAAATACGCAAAGAGCTCCACAATATTCAAGCCTTGAACCAAAACTTACGTCACCAAGCGCCTACACCAGGCCCCAGTAACGTCTCTAACACGCGAGAACCTTCATTATCAGAGCCACGCGAAACCCCGCAATATGAGCCAACAGGAAATTTCGCGTTGAAACAAGCCGCAGAACTCGTACCCAAATTCGACGGAACATCGATTCCCGTCCTAAAATTCATCCGCGCCTGCAAACGCGCGCGTGATTCTATCCCCGAATCCATAGAACGTGCCCTTACTAAACTAATCTGCAATAAACTTTCCGATCGTGCGTACGCTGCCATTGAAGGCGAAAACATACGTACGATCTCACAACTTTGCGATAAGCTACGAACAGTACTGGTGTTACGTCGTCCGATGTACGACGTTGGCCTTGTACACACACCATGTATACAAGGTCTGATCTACATAAGATCCATACACCGTCCCCTAGACATAAGAGCATAGTATTAAGATCTCATTATTCTATTGTTCTAATCCTTATCTCCGTCTCTACCCATCACCATAACTTCACCTTGATCAACACCTTACCTCAGTTTCAACCCATCACCACGACACATAATGCAATAAAGTATTGCATCACTCTGGAAGCATCTAGAAGCTTCTAGAAACGTCGAGAAGTCCAAAGACTGCTGCATCAGCAGTCCCACGCTCGTAGAGGGCAATAGGACAGCCACGAGACTGCAGCGTCAGCAGAAATGCACGTGCAGTCCCCGGGAGCAAAGACGCTGCTGCGTCAGCGGTTCTCCCACTCCGACGACTGAAGAACAAAGAGACTGCAGCGTCAGCTATCCCCACTCCGAACGAAGGAGGCAAGGCAGAGCGGACGCTTGCATCAGTCCGCCTCCAGACAGCGACTCGAACGGTCCGCTCCAAGCGAGCGACTCGCACGGACGTGCCAGTCCGGCTTCTTCCGACTTCAAGAGCAGACGTGTTCAGTCTAGCTCCGCGAAAGTGAAGTGTGTCGATCCTTCACTCCTAATTCCAATTCCAATTCCAACTCTAACTCAACTCAACTCAAGTCCTAATTCTCATACATTATTCCTATAACATATTACAATATCCATTATTCATTAATCCAATTACTACTCCTATTATAATACTACTTACATATTGTATACCAGTGTACTTACCAGTTCTTATTTAATATATTGTTGTTATACCAGTGCTTCGATCTTGTTATTCTTGTGTTAGTTCAACACCATCTTCCAATTCAGTTCTTGCATCGAATATATTAAACTCGTGACATATCCGGACTTGGTCTAAAGTGCGCAGTGGAAACGCTGAGCCGCCAATAAGGAATTTGAAGCGAGTCATAGAGAAGTTCTCGTGCCACGTCTAGAATTGGTCTAAAGAGCGCAGTGGAAACGCTGAGCCGCCACTATAGACGTGAAGCGAGTTAACTACCAAAAAGGTTAATAACAAGTGGAAGTTCATTTTCATTATATTATTAATATTCCATCATTACTATTCCTTACCCATGCGACGCCCACGTCGAGCGGGACGCAAGTATCAACTTGCTAAATTGAGACGCGCGTTGAGAAATAAAGCGGTGCTCGATCAAATCATTGCCACTACCGAGTGGACCGAACTTCTGGGAACCACCGAGCACATTCCGTGTGACGCGTCCGATTACGTTTCTGTATACGGTTGCCCTTGCAACCCTCCTAAAGAGGTCAACCACGCGGACCTCTCGCGAGCTCCGACGCCAGTTCTACATCCGGTCGATTGTCCTGAGGTAGTCGACATAGCCGACGACGACGACAGCCGAAACACGATCATCGTTCCCAGGGTCCGTTGCCGAATCATCCGTGACGTTCCTCTGCCAGCTCATCAACGTGTCGTCTTGCGGCCAGCATCCAAGGCCACTAACGTCGTCCCGAACCGAGCAGCAGCAATTCTGCCAGATCTTCCCCACCTCGAGGACATCTGTATAGAAGACCCGATGTACGACACCTACTGCCAGTACCGCCAGTTCCTGCTGCAACAATATTATTAGGCGTTAATACAGCATTGCGGTGAGTCGTATAATGTCCTGTATAATTGCTGAATCCTGTAAACTCACCGTTTTCGTTGCATCATCTCGCGCGTGATTCTTGTCGGACACTTCTTGTAACCGCGTCGGACGTTCTCTTCTTGACTGCATCCATAGCAATATCGGTTGTCCTAGTGCATATGACAGCCCGCGGCTGTCTCGGCACGAAAGACCACTCCTCAATTACTCTTCATATATCCACCGTCCGTCTGTCACTGTTCTTGAGTGCCATCCTTTTCTCTCTCTTGGTACCTGTAACAAAAACACAGTGACGGACGTGACACTGGGACCCTACAAATTCGTGGACCAGTACCGTGGCGAATTGGCAAGCATAGCCCAGGGCAACAATGAGCATATTCTTGACTTCATAAATCGAGTCAAAGATTTACGAACCGCCATCAGCGATTCTACCGAAGGACATTACGACTACAGAGAAATCGATCGTTTCACAGTCGAGTGCTTCCTTCGCGGTCTACTCCCACAACTTCGCAGCGAAGTTTTGCATTGCCGTTCTCAGAATTCGGCAGAGATCTTCGAAGCAGCCATCTCTGCATATAAGCAATATGAGCTGTATCAAAACCGTCGTCGCGAATCTAATCGTGACGATTCCCGCAAGGTAAGCTTCTCAGATAACAGAAGCTCCTATCGCCCACGCTCTTCTGACAATTTCAATTCTCGCGAACGCATCCCTGAACGTCGCGACAACAGACCGGATGAGCGTCGCGATAACGGGTCCCACCAACGTCGAGACTCGTGGAGAAACTCGAACCGCAACTCTTATCGTTCTCCAACTCCGCAGTGGCGATCCGAAACCCCTCGCGAACAAAACCCGCAGCGCGAAAACCGGGACCCGAATTCAAATCGCGACAGACGTTCGGGAGAGCCCCGCAAGTTTTGCAACTATTGCAAAACTCCCGGGCATGACATTCACGAATGTCGAAAAAGAGCCTATAACAATAACCTGCGCTCGGGAAACGAGTCAGGCCTCCCGACAGGAACGAATCAACAGCGGGAGGCCGCCCCAACAAAGCGCAACCAAACATTCACGCAGACCGCCGTTCGAACGAACGAGCTCCCCGAAGACCAGATCGACGATTCGTCTCTGCAGTTAACCTCGCAGTAGACTCGCCGATCCCGCGCGTACAAATCTCCGCCCCTCAGCTTCGCGAGAAAAGTGAATTCTTATTAGACACGGGCTCGGAAGTCAATTTGATACGCGCGTCTAGTTTAAAACCTGGGATAACCATTGATCCCACGAGCACGATCGAAGTTCATGGAATAACCGAGGGTTCCATAGTAACACTCGGCGAAGTCGTTATATTCATTCAAGGGACAATCCCTGTCAAATTCCACGTGCTCGGGGACGATTTTCCAGTCAGTGTTAACGGAATTCTCGGCTCGCCCTTCTTTATAGGAGGAGCTGAGATTTCCTTTGCAAAACAATTTGTTTTAATCGGAAACATTTCTATTCCGTTCTCTAATTCACGCGCACTGCCGACTGAGCCCCGCGATAGTTCAATGACGAGGGTTATTTCAATGCCTTCTCCGAAAACGGAGGTCTCTCTTGAAAAGCACGCCGCAAGGACAGAGGAAGAAACATTCCCTCTCTCAAAACGTCGGGTGCAACCGGGAGAGATTCGTATCACATCGAATAATATCGTAGAGGAACCGGTCGATAAGCGCAAAAATCTAAATCAACAGTCCGAATCAAGGACTGCACCAGACTCTAATGAGTTTGCCGTTGAGCCCCGAACAGCCGCCTGCATTGCAGTCAGCGTACAGGGCCCGAAACAGGGATATATCCGCCGCGTCAGCGTAGCGCCGGATGTATTCCTCGGTGACTGTGTAGTCACTAATCGCGGAGGCAAAGCGAGCCTCAGATGTTTCAACACATCTCCGCGTCCGATCTCATTCCGATTACCCGTGTTAGAGGTGGAAGAGATCGAGCGTTATTCAACTAATTCCGGGTACTATCCCGACGCATTCGGTAACCATCCCGACCTTTCTAATTCCGGTAACTATCCCGACGTATTCGGTAACCATCCCGACCTTTCTAATTCCGGTAACCATCCCGACGTATTCGGTAACCATCCCGACCTTTCTAATTCCGGTAACCATCCCGACGCATTCGGTAACCATCCCGACCTTTCTAATTCCGGTAACCATCCCGACGTATTCGGTAACCATCCCGACCTTTCTAATTCCGGTAACCATCCCGACGCATTCGGTAACCATCCCGACCTTTTCAATTCCGGTAACCATCCCGACCTTTCTAATTCCGGTAACCATCCCGACAATTTTAATCCAGAGTCCAAAGAAGACTCCCGCGAATTCAAACCTATGAAGGTTTATTCTACAAGCTCCGGTATCAAGTCCGATTGTTTCTATTCCGAGTCTAGGTTGAAAGGAAATGTCCCCGCCTTTGATTCTCTAAAGACGACAGAACGTCTACATAAAATAAAGCATAAAACTCTACCTCGTATAGACCGAGTATACGAGTCGATCATAAAAGATCATCCCGCGATAATTTCTAAATCAGAGTCAAAGAGAGTCTATATTTCATTTCAAAAACCTACCTCTGATTTTTCGCCGGAACATGATCTCTTCCAATCTAAACGGTCAAGTATCCGTGCACCGCAAAGCGAGTTTCATCCATCTAGGAATTATACGTCTGTAAAATACGCGTCAGCAAAAAGGAGAAACAAATTTCGTATTATACTATACCTCTGCGATAACCCGCGAACAATGATTGTAGCATCTCCTGCGACTTGCGATAAGAAACCCTCCCAGGAGATTTCATTACAGTCCTCCGCTGACGCGAAATTAGAATCCGCGTTAATCACGCGTCCGGTCAACACCGACAAACGAGCGAAATCCGAAACCCAGCGTCGACAAAATCTCCTTCTACAGCCGGAAGATAAGCTTGTCGCATCACGACTCAGCCCCTCGGAAGATAGGATCATTCCAGAGGAGCTCCAGTCTTCAGACAATTTCGCAACCACAAACATGTATCCGTTACAAGTTGCCATCCTATGCACCATTACCACGCAAGTTTATACCCTCATTGGATATGATTGCGGTGGACCGACACTCAACGTCACTACGTACTCTACCATCGATAACCTGAATTGCGAACCCGAAGATGTCACACCGATCGAGAGTTTAGAGCGAATTCAACTTCTGCAGCTAGCCGAGTTTTCGCAAGCCCGAGTCCTCCAATGCCACATTGAAATAGACAGAACGATCTACTACTGTGGCATGCATTCGCATAATTCCGTCGTCGCCAATGGTAGACAAGAGTATCTCCTAACCACCACCAGTGAAACATGCTCTAATCTACACACTACTGGAACTCTGTATATTACGCCAGCGGCACAGATCACAGGAGTCCAGCCAAATTCCACAACCTCTCGTAGCCTCACAATGGCAGGAGAAATCAAGAATGACGGAAGCTGCTCAGGCACAACCTACAACGATCCTTTTGGAACCTGGACGGACGTCGTGGTGCAAGCCATAATACGCATCACGATACGGGACTACATTGCACCGATAAAGCTATCCACAGCACAAATTCATTTACAATCCGGACAAACCTGTCCTCTTCAGAAAGGCAACTGCCTCGATTCACAGGACGGATACACATTCTGGGAACCCGCACCAACAGATTCATGCAGATTCAACAACTACGATGTTCTATACGAAGGGCTAGCGACCAAGCTATCCCCACAGTTAAAATCCTCGCCAACCTTGTATACAGTTGCCTCTCAGGATACAACATTTGCACTAACCGAGACAGGACGATCTTCAGTCTGCGGATTTATCATAATCCGTACAGAACATCCAAAACTGTTCATACTAGAAACGGGGAAGTCAGGGAAATTCAAGGAGAAGTCACCCACCCTCGTCAACAATCTCGACATATTCACCTATGTCAACAGCAAATTCGTCTACGTAGAGAAACATCTCCGTACACAATTTTCTCAACTATATAAGGACGTCATTCGTCAAAAGTGCGAACTAGAACGACAAATTCTCCAGAACGCACTCACTCAGCTGCACACAGCCCCTGAAGAAGTGGCAACCGCCATCATGAAAGACGCTGGATTTATTGCAGTCCCAGCAGGTGAAGTGGTCCATATTATCAAATGTATCCCAGTGACAGTCCAGATCCGGAAAACGGAACGCTGTTATGACGAACTGCCCGTCACGTACAAGAATTCTTCAAGATTCCTGAAACCAAAGGACCACATTATTTCAAACACCGGTACAGAGAAGCCGTGCAGCGAGTTACTATCTCCATATTACAGAATACATGGTACATGGTACCGACTCACTCCATCACTAACAGAAACTATTGCACCGTCAGAACTCCATCCAATCTCTAAGGCCACATGGAAATACGTGGACCCCAAAAACCTTGCGACTGGAGGCATATATTCGCAAGACGACCTCGACAAACTGCAGGATCACATAATGTTCCCTGTAGAAAAGGTAGCCGTAATAAATACTATTGCACAAGGCGCCTCAGGTAGACAATACGCAGCAGGAAATATTAACATGTTCAACCTGCTCGACGAAGAGTCGCTTCAACAAATAGCTGAATCTACCGCACAGAAGTTATGGTCAGGATTTACCACGTTCGGATCCGTAACCGCTGGATTAATAGGAATATATGTGGCAATTCGCACAATAAAAACTATTATCAGCACAATCATCAATGGCATCGCTCTCCATTCGTTATACGGCTGGTGTCACGTCCGTCACTGTGTTTTTGTTACAGGTACCAGGAGAGAGAAAAGAGAACAGTGACAGACGGACGGTTGAGATATTATGATTAAAATGAGGAGTGGTCTTTCGTGCCGAGACAGCCGCGGGCTGTCATATGCACTAGGACAACCGATATTGCTATGGATGCAGTCAAGAAGAGAACGTCCGACGCGGTTACAAGAAGTGTCCCGACAAGAATCACGCGCGAGATGATGCAACGAAAACGGTGAGTTTACAGGATTCAGCAATTATACAAGACATTATACGACTCACCGAAATGCTGTATTAACGCCTAATAATATTGTTGCAGCAGGAACTGGCGGTACTGGCAGTAGGTGTCGTACATCGGGTCTTCTATACAGATGTCCTCGAGGTGGGGAAGATCTGGCAGAGTTGCTGCTGCTCGGTTCGGGACGACATTAGTGGCCTTGGATGCTGGCCGCAAGACGACACGTTGATGAGTTGGCAGAGGGACGTCACTGATGATTCGGCAACGGACCCTGGGAACGATGATCGTGTCTCGGCTGTCGTCGTCGTCGGCTATGTCGATCACCTCTGGACAATCGACCGGATGTAGAACTGGCGTCGGAGCTCGCGAGAGGTCCGCGTGGTTGACCTCTTTAGGAGGGTTGCAAGGGCAACCGTATACAGAAACGTAATCGGACGCGTCACACGGAATGTGCTCGGTGGTTCCCAGAAGTTCTGTCCACTCGGTAGTGGCAATGATTTGATCGAGCACCGCTTTATTTCTTAACGCGCGTCTCAGTTTAGCAAGTTGATACTTGCGTCCCGCTCGACGTGGGCGTCGCATGGGTAAGGAATAGTAATGATGGAATATTAATAATATAATGAAAATGAACTTCCACTTGTTATTAACCTTTTTGGTAGTTAACTCGCTTCACGTCTATAGTGGCGGCTCAGCGTTTCCACTGCGCACTTTAGACCAATTCTAGACGTGGCACGAGAACTTCTCTATGACTCGCTTCAAATTCCTTATTGGCGGCTCAGCGTTTCCACTGCGCACTTTAGACCAAGTCCGGATATGTCACGAGTTTAATATATTCGATGCAAGAACTGAATTGGAAGATGGTGTTGAACTAACACAAGAATAACAAGACCGAAGCACTGGTATAACAACGATATATTAAATAAGAACTGGTAAATACACTGGTATACAATATGTAAGTAGTATTATAATAGGAGTAGTAATTGGATTAATGAATAATGGATATTGTAATATGTTATAGGAATAATGTATGAGAATTAGGACTTGAGTTGAGTTGAGTTAGAGTTGGAATTGGAATTGGAATTAGGAGTGAAGGATCGACACACTTCACTTTCGCGGAGCTAGACTGAACACGTCTGCTCTTGAAGCCGGACTGGCGGCTGAGGCCAGGTAGGCACGTCTGTGCGAGTCGCTGGCTGAAGGCGGACTGATGCAAGCGTCCGCTCTGCCTTGCCTCCTTCGTTCGGAGTGGGGATAGCTGACGCTGCAGTCTCTTTGTTCTTCAGTCGTCGGAGTGGGAGAACCGCTGACGCAGCAGCGTCTTCGCTCCCGGGGACTGCACGTGCATTTCTGCTGACGCTGCAGTCTCGTGGCTGTCCTATTGCCCTCTACGAGCGTGGGACTGCTGATGCAGCAGTCTTTGGACTTCTCGACGTTTCTAGAAGCTTCTAGATGCTTCCAGAGTGATGCAATACTTTATTGCATTATGTGTCGTGGTGATGGGTTGAAACTGAGGTAAGGTGTTGATCAAGGTGAAGTTATGGTGATGGGTAGAGACGGAGATAAGGATTAGAACAATAGAATAATGAAATCTTAATACTATGCTCTTATGTCTAGGGGACGGTGTATGGATCTTATGTAGATCAGACCTTGTATACATAGTGTGTGTACAAGGCCAACGTCGTACATCGGACGACGTAACACCTCCCAACGCGGAAAAGAAATTTCTTACAAGGAAGAAATTTCTCGCTCAACACTCGATATCACACTCATTCATGCGACGCATCGTCCGGAGGTACTCCGCGCAGGGAGCACAGTTCTCGGCGAGTATTTCCTATATTTGTACGAAACACTGGTCGCACTGAAATGTTGTCGGTGTCGGCACGTGGGGCTGGGGCTGGTTTTGTAATGTCCGACAAGTCGTATTCGCAATGTTCATTTTTCGACTGTCTTTTCTCGGGGTTTAGGGTGGGTGGGGAATCACTTTGTTCACTAACACTTTCACTTGCACTTTTCCTGTATCTTGCTGCATACGTGTAAGTATTGTCCTTTTGCTTCAGGAAGATGAAGAATCTTGTGAGGGAGCTCCATACGGCGACTGCTAGATGCAAACTCCATCCGTAAAGTGAGTGCAATGCAATACCATTGATTATGGTACTTATGATAGTCTTTATTGTTCGGATTGCTATATATATTCCTAGCACTCCGGCACTGATTGAACCAAATGTGGTGAATCCTGACCACAGTTTTTGTGCTGTTGACTCCGCTATCTGTTGCAGGGAGTTTTCGTCAAGCAGGTTGAACATATTAACGTTCCCTGTTGCGTAATCTCTGCCGGACGCTCCTTGGGCGATAGAATTTATTACGGCCACTCTTTCCACTGGAAACATGATGTGGTCCTGTAGTTTGTTGAGATCCTCTTGGGAATAGATTCCGCCTGTTGCGATATTTGTTGGATCCACGTACTTCCACGTGGGTTTGATGAGCGGTTGTAATGTTGCTGGGGCAACGGTCTCTGTGAGTGACGGCGTTAAACGATACCAAATTCCGTTTATTTTGTAGAGAGGCGGCAGGAGTTCATTGCATGGCTTTTCTGTACCTGTGGCAACTATAATATGGTCTCCTGGCTTTAAGAACTTGGAAGAATTCTGGTAAGTGATCGGAAGTTCATCGAAACACTTATCCGTTTTCCGAACTTGTACGGTTACTGGAATGCACTTTATAATATGCACCACTTCTCCAGCTGGAACTGCGACGAATCCTGGTTCTCGCATAATGGCAGCTGCTATTTCTTCCGGTGATGAGTGTAACATCGTTAGTGCGTTTTGAAGGACCTGTTTCTCCAGTTCGCACTTTTGCCGGATGACATCCTGGTACAACTGGGTAAGTTGACTTTTCAGATGTTTTTCTACGTAAATGAACTTACTATTCACGTAGGTGAATATGTCCAGATTGCTTACTATGGTGTGAGTGCGTTCCTTGAATTTACCAGACAAACTTGTATCCAGAATAAAGAGCTTGGGGTGCTCCGTGCGAATAATAATATAACCGCAAATTGATATACGACCAGATTCTGTCAACGCGAATGTGGTGTCTTCAGATTCCACCATATATAGTGTAGGTGAGAACTTTGTCTTTGTAGAAACTCTGGTAGCTAGTCCTTCGTAAAGAACGTCGTAGCTATTGAACTTGCAGTAATCGTTGGGAACGACGTCCCAGAATGTATGTCCATCTTGCGTATCAAGGCAGCTTCCTTTTGTGAAGGTGCATATTTGTCCTGACTGTAGATGGATCTGACCTGTAGAGAGCTTCACTGTTGCTGTGTAGTCCCTCAGGGTTATTCGAACAATGGCCTGTACAACGACACTGGTCCAAGTGCCGAATGGGTCGTTGTACGTTGTTCCCGCGCATTGCCCGTTATTTTGAAGTTCTCCCGCCAATGTGAGGCTGCGGGATGTAGTAGAATTGGGCTGGACTCCCGTGACCTGGGCGGTCGGAGTGATGAGGATTGTTCCGGTCTTCTGCAACTCGGAACAGGTTTCACTGGTGGTTGCCAGTAAATATTCCTGTCGTCCGTTCGTGACGATGGAAACATGTGAGTGCATGCCGCAATAGAATATCGTGCGGTCGATTTCTATGTGGCACTGGATTACTCTCGTCTGAGTAAACTCTGCTAGTTGTAGCAATTGGATTTTTACTGAGTCCTCCGTGGGCTTGATTTCTTCAGGCTCGCAATCAGGAATATCGATGATGGAGAACGTTGTCGTGTTCAGTGTAGATCCTCCACAATCGTATCCGATGAGGGTGTACGCTCGCGTGGCTATAGAGAGTAAGATGACAACTTGGATCGGCTGCATGATTACAGTTTCGTGTGTGTCTAAGGACTGATGGTCTTCTGAGGCGATTGCTGCTTCGGAGGAGCGGTGTTGCGATGTGATATGCTGATCTTCCAGTGATGGAAGGAGATTTTGCTGACCAGAGGTTTCGTATTTCGCTCGTTTGATCTGGTAGGGGTATCCGTTATCGCGAGGGTAGTCGGATTTATATTTCTTTCTTGCTGACGCGTATTTCGCTGTAGCGCAGAGATTAATTTTATCGTATTTGTTTCGCTTCGCATGGCAACGTGCAGATGGAAGTTGAAAGGAATCGAGTTTCTGTGGATCATCAAAGATATGATTTCGAAGTAAGTTATGACGTTCTTTTACTTTGGAGGCTTTGATATCCGTCTCTGGTTTAGAACTGTTACTGGGTTTATTGTGCAATATAGAACAGACCTGCTTACATATGGGTCTTGAAGATCTTTGATTGTCGTAGGAATGGAGTTGGTCTTGGAATTGCTCGGGCTGGTTACCGGAGTTAGTATAATGATCGGGCTGGTTACCGGAGTTAGTATGAGAATCGGGCTGGTTACCGGAGTTAGTATAAGAATCGGGCTGGTTACCGGAGTTAGAATAAGAATCGGGCTGGTTACCGGAGTTAGTAATGTCGGGATGGTTACCGAATGCGTCGGGATGATACCCGGAAGTAGAAAGGTCGGGATGGTTACCGAATGCGTCGGGATGGTTCCCGGAATTGGAAAGGTCGGGATGGTTTATTAGATAGGTCGGAAGAGTACGACTCGATTTCTTCCATCTCCAATGGGGGCAATCGAAATGAAACTCTTTCCGACGAGGTGTTAAAACACCGGAGGCTCGCTTTGCCTTTACGATTGGTGACGACGCAGTCACCCAGGAATACATCCGGCGCTACGTTAACACGGCGGATATATCCCTGTTTAGGTCCATCGACGTCGACCGCTATGCACGCAACGGTACGAGGTTCGAGGACGAATTCTTCGGATTTCGGAGGAGTCTTTGTTCGGACTCGATCCTCACGCTCCACGATCCGACTTCTCGCAGTGTACTCCGATATCTCTCGAGTCTCCTTCGATTCCGGCCGGCTTTTCACGGCGTTTTTCTCTAGGGAGTACTCGATCGAATCCCGAGGAGGCATTGAAATAACCTCCGTCACCGGGGCTCTGCAAGGTCTGACCGCAGGTGCACGAGGATTTGAGGAAGACACTCGAACGTTCCTTGCCGAATGTTCCTCACGCTTGGCGGCTGGAGTTTTAACGAGATCGTTGGTCATAGACGAAGGCATTGAAATAACCCCTGCTGCCAATTTATCGCGAGGCTCAGCCGTGGGCGCGCGAGGGTTCGAGAAGGGAACCCGAATGTTTCCTATCATAATGTATTCATTCGCAAAGGAGATCTCGGCTCCTGTTCTGAAGAAGGGAGAACCGAGGATTCCGTCGATGTTAATTGGGAAGTTTTCTTCCAAGACATGAAATTCAATAGGGTTTTGACCCTGTAAGTATATTTTAATTTGACCGAGAGTTGGAATGGATCCCTCGGTTATTCCTTGGACTTCTATAGTGTTCGTTTGATCTATAGGTAGATTTGGTTCTAGACTTGACGCACGAATTAAATTGATCTCCGATCCCGTGTCTAACAAAAATTCACACTTCTTTTGTAATTGAGGGGCGGAGATTTTTACGCGCGGGATTGGTGAGTCTGCAGCAAGATTTACTGCTGAGACGAATCGTCGGACTGGTCGTTCGTCCGGATAGCTGTTTGGGTGCGGGCTGTAGTTTGAGTTGAAGATGCGGCCTCCCGCCTGGGGTTGGCTTCGGTCGGGAGGCCGGACTCGTTTCCCGACCTCCTATTATTATTGAAAGCGCGCTTACGGCACTCGTGAATATCGTGCCCGGGGACTTTGCAGTAGTTGCAAAATTTGTTAGGGCTTGAGGGGCGATCTGTGCGACCATCGCGGTATGTGTTTTGGTCGCGAGGATTATTTTCCCATCGCCGTTGCGGCGTCGGGGAGCGATAAGAGTCCCGGTTTAAGTTTCTCGAGGACTGCTGAGACGAATCCGGTCTGTTATCGCGGCGTTCTTGAGTTCGCTCTGGAATGTCACGAACGGATTCATTCGTGGAACGCGGGCGATACGGCCGGTTATCAGAGAAGCTGACTCGTTTTTCTTCGCGGATCAGTTCTCGTCGACGAGTCTGGTCTGACTCATACTGCCTGTAAGCAGAGATGGCTGCTTCGAAAACAGTGGCAGGATTTCGCGAAGGGCAATGAAGCACTTCGGCACGCAGCTGGGGAAGGAGACCTCGTAGAAAACAATCTACTACGAAGCGATCTAGTTCTTCGTAATCAAGGCCAATATCTGTGGCATCTTGAATCGCGGTTCGAAGGTCTTTAACGCGAATGATGAAGTCTAAGATGTGCTCGTTTGGAGCTTGGAGTACACTCGCGAGATCGCCACGGTACTGGTCCACGAATTTGTATGGGCCCAGTACTGTTCGTAATTTCTCGCATAGTGCAGAAATTGTGAATATGTGCTGGCCTTCTATAGCGGCATAAGCACGATCGTGGAGTTTATTGCAGAGCAATTTCGTGAGGGCACGCTCTGCAGTGGCCGGTACGGTGTCACGCGCGCGTTTGCATGCACGTATGAATTGTAGGACGGAAGACGAAGTACCGTCGAATCTAGGGACAAGCTCGGCGGCTTGTTTTAGAGCGAAATTACCAGTAGGTTCATACTGTGGGATTTCGCGTGGCTCTGGCGGTGAAGGTTCCCGCATATTAGAGACGTTACTAGGGCCTGGTGTAGGCGATTGTTGACGTAGGGTTTGACTCGTGATTTGGATGTTATGAAGCTCTTTTCGTATTTCGTCGAGCATATTCTTTTGGTTTTGTGCGTCTTCTTCATATTTGAGACGCAATTTGGCAATAAAATCAGTTTCTTCTTTGAGATATTGCTCTCTACGGGCGAGGTCTTGCGCGTAAAGGAGTAACTCTTCCTCGGTCATTGGAGGAAGGTCTGCGTTAGGATCTGCTCGGAGATCCTTTTGAGATCGCGTGATTGGGCGAGACATTTTGAAAGATATGAATGGGATTTAAGAAATGTGAACTTCGTACTGACACGCGTCGGGGCTTATTAATGCAAATATCGGCGACCACTTCGTGTCCTACCGACTGCGCCAAATTTGTCACGTCCGTCACTGTGTTTTTGTTACAGGTACCAGGAGAGAGAAAAGAGAACAGTGACAGACGGACGGTTGAGATATTATGATTAAAATGAGGAGTGGTCTTTCGTGCCGAGACAGCCGCGGGCTGTCATATGCACTAGGACAACCGATATTGCTATGGATGCAGTCAAGAAGAGAACGTCCGACGCGGTTACAAGAAGTGTCCCGACAAGAATCACGCGCGAGATGATGCAACGAAAACGGTGAGTTTACAGGATTCAGCAATTATACAAGACATTATACGACTCACCGAAATGCTGTATTAACGCCTAATAATATTGTTGCAGCAGGAACTGGCGGTACTGGCAGTAGGTGTCGTACATCGGGTCTTCTATACAGATGTCCTCGAGGTGGGGAAGATCTGGCAGAGTTGCTGCTGCTCGGTTCGGGACGACATTAGTGGCCTTGGATGCTGGCCGCAAGACGACACGTTGATGAGTTGGCAGAGGGACGTCACTGATGATTCGGCAACGGACCCTGGGAACGATGATCGTGTCTCGGCTGTCGTCGTCGTCGGCTATGTCGATCACCTCTGGACAATCGACCGGATGTAGAACTGGCGTCGGAGCTCGCGAGACGTCCGCGTGGTTGACCTCTTTAGGAGGGTTGCAAGGGCAACCGTATACAGAAACGTAATCGGACGCGTCACACGGAATGTGCTCGGTGGTTCCCAGAAGTTCTGTCCACTCGGTAGTGGCAATGATTTGATCGAGCACCGCTTTATTTCTTAACGCGCGTCTCAGTTTAGCAAGTTGATACTTGCGTCCCGCTCGACGTGGGCGTCGCATGGGTAAGGAATAGTAATGATGGAATATTAATAATATAATGAAAATGAACTTCCACTTGTTATTAACCTTTTTGGTAGTTAACTCGCTTCACGTCTATAGTGGCGGCTCAGCGTTTCCACTGCGCACTTTAGACCAATTCTAGACGTGGCACGAGAACTTCTCTATGACTCGCTTCAAATTCCTTATTGGCGGCTCAGCGTTTCCACTGCGCACTTTAGACCAAGTCCGGATATGTCACGAGTTTAATATATTCGATGCAAGAACTGAATTGGAAGATGGTGTTGAACTAACACAAGAATAACAAGACCGAAGCACTGGTATAACAACGATATATTAAATAAGAACTGGTAAGTACACTGGTATACAATATGTAAGTAGTATTATAATAGGAGTAGTAATTGGATTAATGAATAATGGATATTGTAATATGTTATAGGAATAATGTATGAGAATTAGGACTTGAGTTGAGTTGAGTTAGAGTTGGAATTGGAATTGGAATTAGGAGTGAAGGATCGACACACTTCACTTTCGCGGAGCTAGACTGAACACGTCTGCTCTTGAAGCCGGACTGGCGGCTGAGGCCAGGTAGGCACGTCTGTGCGAGTCGCTGGCTGAAGGCGGACTGATGCAAGCGTCCGCTCTGCCTTGCCTCCTTCGTTCGGAGTGGGGATAGCTGACGCTGCAGTCTCTTTGTTCTTCAGTCGTCGGAGTGGGAGAACCGCTGACGCAGCAGCGTCTTCGCTCCCGGGGACTGCACGTGCATTTCTGCTGACGCTGCAGTCTCGTGGCTGTCCTATTGCCCTCTACGAGCGTGGGACTGCTGATGCAGCAGTCTTTGGACTTCTCGACGTTTCTAGAAGCTTCTAGATGCTTCCAGAGTGATGCAATACTTTATTGCATTATGTGTCGTGGTGATGGGTTGAAACTGAGGTAAGGTGTTGATCAAGGTGAAGTTATGGTGATGGGTAGAGACGGAGATAAGGATTAGAACAATAGAATAATGAAATCTTAATACTATGCTCTTATGTCTAGGGGACGGTGTATGGATCTTATGTAGATCAGACCTTGTATACATAGTGTGTGTACAAGGCCAACGTCGTACATCGGACGACGTAACACTGGAGCCTCCACCTCATCGTCGCCATCTGGAGTTCCTTGACAAGATTCTTCATTTTCCTGAAACAAAGAGACGAAACATACACATACGCTGTCAGATATCGGAAAAGTGAAAGTGAAAATGACATAAGTGAGCCCATTCCCTCCCAAGACCCCAATAAAAGACAGTCAAATAATGAACATTGCGATTATAGACTGTCGGACATTGCGAAACCTACCCCAACTCCTCGCGCAGAATCAGACAACATCTCAGTGCATCCAGTGTTTCGTACTGTTAATACAGTCACGTGCGCCGAGAACTGAGCTCCCTGCGCGGATCGCTCACTAATGATGCGTCTCAAAACCAAAAATTGTAATGCGAGCGTTCACCGAACACAACCTCGGACCGAGAGATTTCACTCCGAGAAATCTCTTCTCCGGCGAGGGAGGTGTTACGTCGGACGACCTCCGACGTTGGTCGAATCGAGGACCGTACCTCGATTCTAGGTTAAGACTAAATATTAAGTACATAACAACCTCTTAAACCCATCGCTACCAAACTCTTGTTCTAATTCTAATATCTCTTAAACCCATTGCTATCAAACTCTTGTTCTAATTCTAATACCTCTTAAACCCATCACTACTTCACCCACAACTTTTCCTAAACTTGTTCTAATACCCATCGCTACTTAAATCTCGACTCTCCCAATTGTTCTACAACTAACCATCACTCCGAACTCCTAACTTTACTTTCACTTGTTCAAACCCTCATCTACACTTACAACTTGTTCAAATCCTCAACTCCGCTCGAGTAAACGCCACCTCGAGAACAAAGAGATCGCAACGTCAGCAGTCTTGCACCCGTCACCACTCCGACGAGCGAGGACAAAGGGACTGCAGCGTCAGCAACCCCCACTCCGAGCGAAGGAGGCTACGCAGAGCTGCCTCTTGCATCAGTCTGGTGCTAGCCAGCGAAGTGAGCGGACGTGTCGGTCTGCGCTCACTCCATTCTCACACAACGACATCAGTCAGTCTGGCCCAAGCCAGCGAAGCGAGCAGACGTGTCGATCTGCGCTCTTCTAAATCGCGCTTCGACGTTCATCGACGTTTGTTCTACTATTCTATTCCAAATCCATTCCAATTCAATTCCTAAATCAATTCCAATTCTAACTCTTATTAACTCATACTCCGTATACGATTATTACGTTTAATTCATTTATTATTATACTACCAAGTTTATACTCAAGTGTACTCAACGTTCTTTATTTCAATATATATATTATATTTTACCAGTGCTACGTGAAGTTGATTTCCACATCATTCTACTAAATCCAGTGACAGTTTCTTTTCGAAATTCGAATCGTGCCCTCGTTAATCATACAGAACTCTGCTTGGAGGTCAGTTCGTCCGCTCCGCTGAGAAGTAGTGGTTGACGAGTAGACGTTTGGAAATAATAACTTTCCAAATCAGATAAACGCATTTAATATTAATAATAAATAATTGAGCTCTCGCTTACGTGTTCAACCTCGGTCACAAAGGGAGAAGCTTACAGCTCCGCCGAGGCAATACGTCAACGAGGTGACACTTAGTCAAAAGACTATCGAAGTTAAAGTGACAGTTTGTGAAAGGAAACATATCAGTGTCTAAAGTGAAGTGACAGTTTTAATAGTGCCCTCGTTGTCGCACGGTGACCCGGCTCGGAGGCCAGTTCGTCTGCTCTGCTGGGTAGTGCCGATTAACGAGTGGACATTTTCGAGTCAGGTAAATTACCTCTGGCCAGCGCCTACGGGGAACCCCTGGCCAATTTTTCTTTCACGTTTGGGACTTAGACAAAATCCGACAAAAGGATTTTCAGAGTATTAACTCTTCCGAAACAGTTCCTTCCATACCTATCCCTTATGCGTCGTACACGTCGTGCAGGCCGAAAGTATCAACAGAGATCAACCACGCGGATCTCTCGCGTTCCACGCCTGTCAACGTTACACCAGCTGCCCGCTATGAGATCATCGATCTCATAGACATCTCTGACGACGACGACGACGCCAGGAATACCATAAACCTGTCCAGTGACAACAACAACCCGCCTGCCGTTCGTTACGAGGTCATTGATCTCGTCACCAGCTCTGATGACGATGACAGCAGGAGCACCATAATCTTGCCGCACGTTCGCTGTAGGATCATCAAGGACGAGTACCTACCGTCCAACAGACGCATTGTCGTGCGTACCCCAGCGAGACAGCTGCCAAACCTTCCTCATCTCGATGAGATCTGTCTGGACGACCCGTTATACCAGACCCATGCTGACCGACGAGCTCAGCTCCTTCAACAGTACTATTAAGATACAACAACTAACCGGTGAGAATTCGTATCTTTTGTAACCCCTTTTGTTCCATGTCAACTCACCGCGTTCGTTGCGTCAGCGTAGAAGTATCGCCATCCGCGTTGACTGCTAGCGGGTGTCGGTCTCAAATGACTATCGGTGTCCTAGCGCATATGACTGCCCGTCTGGCTGTCTTGGCGTAAAAGACCGTTTCCTCTTCAATTCCACGTGCCGCCTCCTGGGGTCATCTTCTTTGCCTAGGACGTGGGGCGTGACGTAACACCGGTAACCAGCCCGATTCTTATACTAACTCCGGTAACCAGCCCGATTCTTATACTAACTCCGGTAACCAGCCCGATTCTTATACTAACTCCGGTAACCAGCCCGATTCTTATTCTAACTCCGGTAACCAGCCCGATCATTATACTAACTCCGGTAACCAGCCCGATTCTCATACTAACTCCGGTAACCAGCCCGATAAAACCAAGGTCAGAATGACCTATTCCATCGCAAATTCCCACGAAGCTCGCGTGAAAGAGCTATTAGAAACTATCCCCATGGATCATCTCAGCGGTGACGAAATGAACCATGTTAAATCTTTGTTAGAAAAGCACAATGATCTTTTCCATCTCCAAGGGGATCGTTTGGGAAAAACAAATGCGGTGACTCACAAAATCATCACGACGGATGATATTCCAATCCATGTTAAACAGTATCGCTACCCACCAATCCACAAGGACGAAATCAACAAGCAAATGTCCGAACTCTTACGGAATGACATAGTCGTTCCATCTAACTCACCTTATAATTCCCCCTTGTGGATTGTTCCTAAGAAAGCGGACGCCGAGGGTAACAAAAAATGGCGCATGGTAATCGATTACCGCGCATTAAACGAGAAATCGGTGGCCGACGCGTACCCGCTACCTAGTATTAACGAAATCCTAGATCAGTTAGGCAGCGCCGCATACTTCAGTGTGTTTGACTTAGCCAGCGGATTCCATCAGATAGGAATGGAGAAGGAGGATGCCGCGAAGACCGCCTTCTCCACGCCTTTCGGCCACTACGAATTCAACAGAATGCCATTCGGTCTCCGTAATGCTCCGGCTACCTTCCAAAGATTAATGGACACAGTCCTCTGCGGCCTACAAGGCAACGAACTCTTCGTGTACCTCGATGATATCGTGATCTACGCGCGTTCATTAGAAGAACATTATGCCAAATTCAATAAACTAGCCCGCCGACTGCGCGGAGCCAACCTCAAATTACAGCCCTCGAAATGCGGCTTCCTTCATAAGGAAGTGGCATACCTGGGACATCAGATTAGTCAAGACGGCGTCAGACCATGTCCAAAGAAAATTAATGCCGTACAAAATTTCCCACGACCTAAGAACGCGAAAAACGTGCGCGAATTTCTAGGCCTTGCAGGGTACTACCGCAAATTTATTAATGACTTCGCTAAAATCTCCAAACCCCTAACCCAACTCCTCGCCAAAGAGCACAATTTCGAATGGGGTCCAAAACAAGAAAAGGCCTTCGAAGACCTACGACAAGCTCTGTGTGACGAACCGGTCCTTCAATACCCGGATTTCGATAAGCCGTTTAACGTCACCTGCGATGCATCTGGATATGCCATCGGCGCCGTACTAAGCCAAGGCGAAGTAGGCAAGGATCGTCCCGTTGCCTATGCCTCAAGGATCCTGCAGGGCGCTGAAGTGAACTATTCTACAATAGAGAAGGAGTGCTTAGCAATAATATTCGCAGTACAGTATTTTAGACCATATATTTACGGCCGAAAATTTACACTAATCACAGACCATAAACCGCTGGTCTGGATGACGTCAGTAAAAGACCCTACGTCGCGCCTCCTCAGATGGCGCCTAAAACTGGCCGAGTTTGAATATAAAGTCGTCTACAAACCTGGAAAAGCGAATTCTAACGCTGATGCCCTCTCCCGAAACCCAGTTACGTTGCCCCTCTCATGGAGCACCCCTGGAGGCACATCGCCGCCAAGAGCACCGTTATCAAATCCAGGAACCCCTCTCTTCGATAACCGCCGAAGGAGATGGGCCGACTCGCATCTTATGCCACCGCCTCAGTCAATTCCCCCGAGGAAGAGGAAATCATCGTCAAATTCAACATCTGAACCACCATCGAAAACGCCACCACGCCCTAGGGCGAGTTCAGATGACGACAGCCTTTTGGTATCACCACCCCTAGTACCCGCCTCCAGTCAAGAGGAGTCACCCATAACAGGACTAGAGGACATTTTAACCGCCGTCCCCAGCCTAATTCCCCAACCAACGGGACCAAACTGGCTCGATGAAGAAGAAGAAACCTTACCCTCCGAGGACGAGGAAGAAGATGAGGAGCCAAGACGACAAGGGAGAATAACGTACCTCCGCGACCGACTAATTATGAGGAAAGATAATTTAGTATGTTTCACAACCCTGGATGGTCAACCTATAGACCCAGGAGCCGTAGACCTCCATAGACAAAGGAAACTGTCCGACGGTCGAGATCTGACCTTATTCAAAGCAAAGATAAGTAATTTCGGTAGCAACAAGCTGATACAGATACCCATCAAACCATCCCTGACTCACGAGGTTTCAACTGACGACCTAAAAGAATGTTTCCGGACATTACTTGATGTAGCCAACGAACTCAGACTGCGAACATTTTCAATCTCTAAAACCTATATAGACGACAATTCCATGGAGTACGTCTCGAACCTCCTCATCGCGACATTCGAAGACACCCCCGTACACATATTCTTCTGCGCAAACGAAATCCAGATACCGGCCGAAGATAGATGGAATGATATTATCGCAGAAAATCACGTCTCTGCGTACGCAGGGCACAAAGGAATTACAAAAACCCTGAAGAGAATCCGCGAAAGATATTGGTGGAGCGGTATGAAGATCCAGATAACGAACTACGTTAATAACTGCCTCAGTTGCCAACGTAATAAACTGACCAGGGTAAAAACGCGCCTGCCGATGAGAATAACGGATACACCCGGTAGAGCGTTCGATAAGGTGTCCATGGACATTGTAGGGCCCCTTCCAACAACCAACGACGGAAACACATACATCTTAACCATACAGGATCTATTAACGAAACACTCAACCGCAATCCCTCTCAAATCCGCCGATGCCATCAGCACTGCGGATGCATTTATAAACAATTTTATCTGTCGTTTCGGAACACCTAAAGCCATCCTAACGGATCAAGGAGCAAATTTCACAAGCTCCCTGATGAAGGCCATCGCAAAACGATTCAGAATAACTCGGCTGCAAACAACAGCCTTCCACCCTCAAAGCAACGGGTCAATCGAGAGATCCCACCACGTCTTAGCAGAATACCTGAAGCAATACGTCCACAAAAACAACTGGGACAAATGGGTCGATTTAGCAATGTTTAGTTACAATACAAGTGTCCACGAGGGCACAGATTTCACGCCGCACGAGTTAGTATTCGGCTCTTTGGCACGAGTCCCATCCGCCGATTCCTACTCCTACGAATGCGAAAACGACTCCTATACCCACTACCTCTCCCAATTGCAAAGAAAGATAACCGAAACCCAGATTCGCGCGCGCGGAAACTTAGTCTCCGCGAAAAGAAAATCCAAATCATACTACGATAGAAGAATTAACCCGGTAGAATTCAAGGTGGGAGAACAAGTATTCCTACTCAAAGAACCCTGCAAGGGCAAATTCGATGCGCAATATACGGGTCCTCACGAAATCTGCGACATCTTAGACTCAAACAATGTAAAAATTAAAGTAGGGAACCATTTTAAGATTGTACATGCAAACAAACTCAAGCGTGCGCCGAATAATCCAACGCAAACCCCGCGTCAGCGAAACGTGACACTCATCTGGAAGAAGATAAGAAAAGACAAAAGTGACAGTGACACCAGTGATTCCCCACCCACCCAAAACCCAACTATGCAAAATGAACAAAGCGAAATAAATTGCATAAAACCAGCCCCAGCCCCACGTGCCGACACCGACAACATTTCAGTGCGACCAGTGTTTCGTACAAATATAGGAAATACTCGCCGAGAACTGTGCTCCCTGCGCGGAGTACCTCCGGACGATGCGTCGCATGAATGAGTGTGTGATCGAGTGTTGAGCGAGAAATTTCTTCCTTGTAAGAAATTTCTTTTCCGCGTTGGGAGGTGTTACGTCGTCCGATGTACGACGTTGGCCTTGTACACACACTATGTATACAAGGTCTGATCTGCATAAGATCCACACACCGTCCCCTAGACATAAGAGCATAGTATTAAGATCTCATTATTCTATTGTTCTAATCCTTATCTCCGTCTTTACCCATCACCATAACTTCACCTTGATCAACACCTTACCTCAGTTTCAACCCATCACCACGACACATAATGCAATAAAGTATTGCATCACTCTGGAAGCATCTAGAAGCTTCTAGAAACGTCGAGAAGTCCAAAGACTGCTGCATCAGCAGTCCCACGCTCGTAGAGGGCAATAGGACAGCCACGAGACTGCAGCGTCAGCAGAAATGCACGTGCAGTCCCCGGGAGCGAAGACGCTGCTGCGTCAGCGGTTCTCCCACTCCGACGACTGAAGAACAAAGAGACTGCAGCGTCAGCTATCCCCACTCCGAACGAAGGAGGCAAGGCAGAGCGGACGCTTGCATCAGTCCGCCTCCATCTCGCGACTCGAGCAGTCCGCCTTCAGCCAGCGACTCGCACAGACGTGCCTACCTGGCCTCAGAGTCAGTCCGGCTTCTTCCGACTTCAAGAGCAGACGTGTTCAGTCTAGCTCCGCGAAAGTGAAGTGTGTCGATCCTTCACTCCTAATTCCAATTCCAATTCCAACTCTAACTCAACTCAACTCAAGTCCTAATTCTCATACATTAATCCTACAACATATTACTATATCCATTATTCATTAATCCAATTACTACTCCAATTATAATACTACTTACATATTGTATACCAGTGTACTTACCAGTTCTTATTTAATATATCGTTGTTATACCAGTGCTTCGGTCTTGTTATTCTTGTGTTAGTTCAACACCATCTTCCAATTCAGTTCTTGCATCGAATATATTAAACTCGTGACATATCCGGACTTGGTCTAAAGTGCGCAGTGGAAACGCTGAGCCGCCAATAAGGAATTTGTAGCGAGTCATAGAGAAGTTCTCGTGCCACGTCTAGAATTGGTCTAAAGAGCGCAGTGGAAACGCTGAGCCGCCACTATAGACGTGAAGCGAGTTAACTACCAAAAAGGTTAATAACAAGTGGAAGTTCATTTTCATTATATCATTAATATTCCATCATTACTATTCCTTACCCATGCGACGCCCACGTCGAGCGGGACGCAAGTATCAACTTGCTAAATCGAGACGCGCGTTGAGAAATAAAGCGGTGCTCGATCAAATCATTGCAACTACCGAGTGGACAGAACTTCTGGGAACTACCGAGCACATTCCGTGTGACGCGTCCGATTACGTTTCTGTATACGGTTGCCCTTGCAACCCTCCTAAAGAGGTCAACCACGCGGACCTCTCGCGAGCTCCGACGCCAGTTCTACATCCGGTCGATTGTCCAGAGGTGATCGACATAGCCGACGACGACGACAGCCGAGACACGATCATCGTTCCCAGGGTCCGTTGCCGAATCATCCGTGACGTTCCTCTGCCAGCTCATCAACGTGTCATCTTGCGGCCAGCATCCGAGGCCACTAACGTCGTCCCAAACCGAGCAGCAGCAACTCTGCCAGATCTTCCCCACCTCGAGGACATCTGTATAGAAGACCCGATGTACGACACTTATTGCCAGTACCGCCAGTTCCTGCTGCAACAATATTATTAGGCGTTAATACTGCATCACGGTGAGTCGTATAATGTCTTGTATAATTGCTGAATCCTGTAAACTCACCGTTTTCGTTGCATCATCTCGCGCGTGATTCTTGTCGGGACACTTCTTGTAACCGCGTCGGACGTTCTCTTCTTGACTGCATCATAGCAATATCGGTTGTCCTAGTGCATATGACAGCCCGCGGCTGTCTCGGCACGAAAGACCACTCCTCATTTTAATCATAATATCTCAACCGTCCGTCTGTCACTGTTCTCTTTTCTCTCTCCTGGTACCTGTAACAAAAACACAGTGACGGACGTGACAAATTTGGCGCAGTCGGTAGGACATCGAAGTGGTCGCTGATATTTGCATTAATAAGCCCCGACGCGTGTCAGTACGAAGTTCACATTTCTTAAATCCCATTTATATCTTTCAAAATGTCTCGCCCAATCACGCGATCTCAAAAGGATCTCCGAGCAGATCCTAACGCAGACCTTCCTCCAATGACCGAGGAAGAGTTACTCCTTTATGCGCAAGACCTCGCCCGTAGAGAGCAATATCTCAAAGAGGAAACAGATTTCATTGCCAAATTGCGTCTCAAACATGAAGAAGACGCACAAAACCAAAAAAATATGCTCGACGAAATACGAAAAGAGCTTCGCAACATTCAAATCACGAGTCAAAGCCTACGTCAACAATCGCCTACACCAGGCCCTAGTAACGTCTCTAATATGCGGGAACCTTCACCGCCAGAGCCACGCGAAATCCCACAGTATGAACCTACTGGCAATTTCGCTCTAAAACAAGCCGCCGAGCTTGTCCCTAGATTCGACGGAACTTCGTCTTCCGTCCTACAATTCATACGCGCATGCAAACGCGCGCGTGACACCGTACCGGCCACTGCAGAGCGTGCCCTCACAAAATTGCTCTGCAATAAACTCCACGATCGTGCTTATGCCGCTGTTACGTCGTCCGATGTACGACGTTGGCCTTGTACATACATTATGTATACAAGGTCCGATCTGCATAAGATCCATACACCGTCCCCTAGACATAAGAACATAATATTAAGATCTCATATATTCTATTGTTCTAATCCTTATCTCCGTCTCTATCCATCACCATAACTTCACCTTGATCAACACCTTACCTCAGTTTCAACCCATCACCACGACACATAATGCAATAAAGTATTGCATCACTCTGGAAGCATCTAGAAGCTTCTAGAAACGTCGAGAAGTCCAAAGACTGCTGCATCAGCAGTCCCACGCTCGTAGAGGGCAATAGGACAGCCACGAGACTGCAGCGTCAGCAGAAATGCACGTGCAGTCCCCGGGAGCGAAGACGCTGCTGCGTCAGCGGTTCTCCCACTCCGACGACTGAAGAACAAAGAGACTGCAGCGTCAGCTATCCCCACTCCGAACGAAGGAGGCAAGGCAGAGCAGGCGCTTGCATCAGTCCGCCTTCAGACAGCGACTCGAACGGTCCGCTCCAAGCGAGCGACTCGCACGGACGTGCCAGTCCGGCTTCTTCCGACTTCAAGAGCAGACGTGTTCAGTCTAGCTCCGCGATAGTGAAGTGTGTCGATCCTTCACTCCTAATTCCAATTCCAATTCCAACTCTAACTCAACTCAACTCAAGTCCTAATTCTCATACATTAATCCTATAACATATTACAATATCCATTATTCATTAATCCAATTACTACTCCTATTATAATACTACTTACATATTGTATACCAGTGTACTTACCAGTTCTTATTTAATATATCGTTGTTATACCAGTGCTTCGATCTTGTTATTCTTGTGTTAGTTCAACACCATCTTCCAATTCAGTTCTTGCATCGAATATATTAAACTCGTGACATATCCGGACTTGGTCTAAAGTGCGCAGTGGAAACGCTGAGCCGCCAATAAGGAATTTGAAGCGAGTCATAGAGAAGTTCTCGTGCCACGTCTAGAATTGGTCTAAAGTGCGCAGTGGAAACGCTGAGCCGCCACTATAGACGTGAAGCGAGTTAACTACCAAAAAGGTTAATAACAAGTGGAAGTTCATTTCATTATATTATTATTAATATTCCATCATTACTATTCCTTACCCATGCGACGCCCACGTCGAGCGGGACGCAAGTATCAACTTGCTAAATTGAGACGCGCGTTAAGAAATAAAGCGGTGCTCGATCAAATCATTGCCACTACCGAGTGGACAGAACTTCTGAGAACCACCGAGCACATTCCGTGTGACGCGTCCGATTACGTTTCTGTATACGGTTGCCCTTGCAACCCTCCTAAAGAGGTCAACCACGCGGATCTCTCGCGAGCTCCGACGCCAGTTCTACATCCGGTCGATTGTCCAGAGGTGATCGACATAGCCGACGACGACGACAGCCGAGACACGATCATCGTTCCCAGGGTCCGTTGCCGAATCATCCGTGACGTTCCTCTGCCAGCTCATCAACGTGTCATCTTGCGGCCAGCATCCAAGGCCACTAATGTCGTCCCGAGGAGAGCAGCAGCAACTCTGCCAGATCTTCCCCACCTCGAGGACATCTGTATAGAAGACCCGATGTACGACACCTACTGCCAGTACCGCCAGTTCCTGCTGCAACAATATTATTAGGCGTTAATACAGCATTGCGGTGAGTCGTATAATGTCTTGTATAATTGCTGAATCCTGTAAACTCACCGTTTTCGTTGCATCATCTCGCGCGTGATTCTTGTCGGGACACTTCTTGTAACCGCGTCGGACGTTCTCTTCTTGACTGCATCCATAGCAATATCGGTTGTCCTAGTGCATATGACAGCCCGCGGCTGTCTCGGCACGAAAGACCACTCCTCATTTAATCATAATATCTCAACCGTCCGTCTGTCACTGTTCTCTTTTCTCTCTCCTGGTACCTGTAACAAAAACACAGTGACGGACGTGACAAATTTGGCGCAGTCGGTAGGACATCGAAGTGGTCGCCGATATTTGCATTAATAAGCTCCGACGCGTGTCAGTACGAAATTCACATTTTAAATCTCATTTATATCCTCCAAAATGTCTCGCCCAATCACGCGATCTCAAAGGGATCTCCAAGCAGATCCTAACGCAGACCTTCCTCCAATGACCGAGGAAGAGTTACTCCTTTATGCGCAAGACCTCGCCCGTAAAGAGCAATATCTCAAAGAGGAAACTGATTTTATTGCCAAATTGCGTCTCAAATATGAAGAAGACGCACAAAACCAAAAGAATATGCTCGACGAAATACGAAAAGAGCTTCATAACATCCAAATCACGAGTCAAACCCTACGTCAACAATCGCCTACACCAGGCCCTAGTAACGTCTCTAATATGCGGGAACCTTCACCGCCAGAGCCACGCGAAATCCCACAGTATGAACCTACTGGCAATTTCGCTCTAAAACAAGCCGCCGAGCTTGTCCCTAGATTCGACGGAACTTCGTCTTCCGTCCTACAATTCATACGTGCATGCAAACGCGCGCGTGACACCGTACCGGCCACTGCAGAGCGTGCCCTCACAAAATTGCTCTGCAATAAACTCCACGATCGTGCTTATGCCGCTATAGAAGGCCAGCACATATTCACAATTTCTGCACTATGCGAGAAATTACGAACAGTACTGGGCCCATACAAATTCGTTGACCAGTACCGTGGCGATCTCGCGAGTGTACTCCAAGCTCCAAACGAGCACATCTTAGACTTCATCAATCGCGTTAAAGACCTTCGAACCGCGATTCAAGATGCCACAGATATTAGCCTTGATTACGAAGAACTAGATCGCTTCGTAGTAGATTGTTTTCTACGAGGTCTCCTTCCCCAGCTGCGTGCCGAAGTGCTTCATTGCCCTTCGCGAAATCCTGCCACTGTTTTCGAAGCAGCCATCTCTGCTTACAGGCAGTATGAGTCAGACCAGACTCGTCGACGAGAATTGATCCGCGAAGAAAAACGAGTCAGCTTCTCTGATAACCGGCCGTATCGCCCGCGTTCCACGTACGAGTCCCCTCGTGACATTCCAGAGCGAACTCAAGAACGCCGCGATAACAGACCGGACTCGTCTCAGCAGTCCTCAAGAAACTTAAACCGGGACTCTTATCGCTCCCCGACGCCGCAACGGCGATGGGAAAATAATCCTCGCGACCCAAACACGTACCGCGATGGTCGCACAGATCGCCCCTCAAGCCCTAACAAATTTTGCAACTACTGCAAAGTCCCCGGGCACGATATTCACGAGTGCCGTAAGCGCGCTTTTAATAATAATAGGAGGTCGGGAAACGAGTCCGGCCTCCCGACCGAAGCCAACCCAAGGCGGGAGGCCGCATCTTCAACCCAAACTACAGCCCGCACCCAAACGACTATCCGGACGAACGACCAGTCCGACGATTCGTCTCAGCAGTAAATCTTGCTGCAGACTCACCAATTCCGCGCGTAAAAATCTCCGCCCCTCAATTACAAAAGAAGTGTGAATTTTTGTTGGACACGGGTTCGGAGATCAATTTAATTCGTGCGTCAAGTCTTGAACCAAATCTACCTATAGATCACACGAACATTATAGAAGTCCAAGGAATAACCGAGGGATCCATTCCAACTCTCGGTCAAATTAAAATACACTTACAGGGTCAAAACCCTATCGAATTTCATGTCTTGGAAGAAAACTTCCCAATTAACATCGACGGAATCCTCGGTTCTCCCTTCTTCAGAACAGGAGCCGAGATCTCCTTTGCGAATGAATACATTACGATAGGAAACATTCGGGTTCCCTTCTCGAACCCTTGCGCGCCCACGGCTGAGCCTCGCGATAAATTGGCAGCAGAGGTTATTTCAATGCCTTCGTCTATGACCAACGATCTCGTTAAAACTCCAGCCGCCAAGCGTGAGGAACATTCGGCAAGGAACGTTCGAGTGTCTTCCTCAAATCCTCGTGCACCCGCGGTCAGACCTTGCAGAGCTCCGGTGACGGAGGTTATTTCAATGCCTCCTCGGGATTCGATCAAGTACTCCCTAGAGAAAAACGCCGTGAAAAGCCGGCCGGAATCGAAGGAGACTCGAGAGATATCGGAGTACACTGCGAGAAGTCGGATCGTGGAGCGTGAGGATCGAGTCCGAACAAAGACTCCTCCGAAATCCGAAGAATTCGTCCTCGAACCTCGTACCGTTGCGTGCATAGCGGTCGACGTCGAAGGACCTAAACAGGGATATATCCGCCGTGTTAATGTAGCGCCGGATGTATTCCTGGGTGACTGCGTCGTCACCAATCGTAAAGGCAAAGCGAGCCTCCGGTGTTTTAACACCTCGTCGGAAAGAGTTTCGTTTCGATTGCCCCCATTGGAGATGGAAGACATCGAGTCGTACTCTTCCGACCTTTCTAATCCCGGGAACCATCCCGACGTATTCGGTAACCATCCCGACCTTTCTAATTCCGGGTATCACCCCGACGTATTCGGTAACCATCCCGACCTTTCTACTTCCGGGTATCATCCCGACGTATTCGGTAACCATCCCGACCTTTCTAATTCCGGGTATCATCCCGACGCATTCGGTAACCATCCCGACCTTTCTAACTCCGGTAACCAGCCCGATTCTCATACTAACTCCGGTAACCAGCCCGATTCTTATACTAACTCCGGTAACCAGCCCGATCCTTATTCTAACTCCGGTAACCAGCCCGATCAATTCCAAGACCAACTCCATTCCTACGACAATCAAAGATCTTCAAGACCCATATGTAAGCAGGTCTGTTCCATATTGCACAATAAATCCAGCGACAGTTCTAAACCAGAGAAGGATATCAAAGCCTCCAGAGTAAAAGAACTTCATAACTTACTTCAAAATCATATCTTTGATGATCCACAGAAACTCGATTCCTTTCAACTTCCATCTGCACGTTGCCATGCGAAGCGAAACGAATACGATAAAATTAATCTCTGCGCTACAGCGAAATACGCGTCAGCAAGAAAGCAATATAAATCCGAGTACCCTCGCGATAACGGATATTCCTATGAGAATAAGCGAGCGAAATTCGAAGCCCAGCATCGGCAAAATCTCCTTCGACCACCGGAAGATATAGAACAGGTATTCCTACTCAAAGAACCCTGTGTTACGTCGGACGACCTCCGACGTTGGTCGAATCGAGGACCGTACCTCGATTCTAGGTTAAGACTAAATACTAAGTACATAACAACCTCTTAAACCCATCGCTATCAAACTCTTGTTCTAATTCTAATACATCTTAAACCCATCACTACTTCACCCACAACTTTCCCTAAACTTGTTCTAATACCCATCACTACTTAAATCTCGACTCTCCCAATTGTTCTAAACCCAACCATCACTCCGAACTTACTTTCACTTGTTCAAACCCTCATCTACACTTACAACTTGTTCAAATCCTCAACTCCGCTCGAGTAAACGCCACCTCGAGAACAAAGAGATCGCAACGTCAGCAGTCTTGCACGCGTCACCACTCTGTCGAGAGCGAGGACAAAGAGACTGCAACGTCAGCAGTCTTGCACCCGTCACCACTCCGACGAGCGAGGACAAAGGGACTGCAACGTCAGCAACCCCCACTCCGAGCGAAGGAGGCTACGCAGAGCTGCCTCTTGCATCAGTCTGGTGCTAGCCAGCGAAGTGAGCGGACGTGTCGGTCTGCGCTCACTCCATTCTCACACAACGACATCAGTCAGTCTGGCCCAAGCCAGCGAAGCGAGCAGACGTGTCGATCTGCGCTCTTCTAATTCGCGCTTCGACGTTCATCGACGTTTGTTCTACTATTCTATTCCAAATCCATTCCAATTCAATTCCTAAATCAATTCCAATTCTAACTCTTACTAACTCATACTCCGTATACGATTATTACGTTTAATTCATTTATTATTATACTACCAAGTTTATACTCAAGTGTACTCAACGTTCTTTATTTCAATATATATATTATACTTTACCAGTGCTACGTGAAGTTAATTTCCACATCATTCTACTAAATCCAGTGACAGTTTCTTTTCGAAATTCGAATCGTGCCCTCGTTAATCATACAGAACTCGGCTTGGAGGTCAGTTCGTCCGCTCCGCTGAGAAGTAGTGGTTGACGAGTAGACGTTTGGAAATAATAACTTTCCAAATCAGATAAACGCATTTAATATTAATAATAAATAATTGAGCTCTCGCTTACGTGTTCAACCTCGGTCACAAAGGGAGAAGCTTACAGCTCCGCCGAGGCAATACGTCAACGAGGTGACACTTAGTCAAAAGATTATCGAAGTTAAAGTGACAGTTTGTGAAAGGAAACATATCAGTGTCTAAAGTGAAGTGACTGTTTTAATAGTGCCCTCGTTGTCGCACGGTGACCCGGCTCGGAGGCCAGTTCGTCTGCTCTGCTGGGTAGTGCCGATTAACGAGTGGACATTTTCGAGTCAGGTAAATTACCTCTGGCCAGCGCCTACGGGGAACCCCTGGCCAATTTTTCTTTCACGTTTGGGACTTAGACAAAATCCGACAAAAAGGATTTTCAGAGTATTAACTCTTCCGAAACAGTTCCTTCCATACCCATCCCTTATGCGTCGTACACGTCGTGCAGGCCGAAAGTATCAACAGAGATCAACCACGCGGATCTCTCGCGTTCTTCACCTGTCACCAAACCGTCTGCTGGTCGCTACGAGATAGCCGATCTCGTTGACATCTCTGACGACGACGACGACGTCAGGAATACCATAAACCTGTCCAGTGACAACAACAACCCGCCTGCCGTTCGTTACGAGGTCATTGATCTCGTCACCAGCTCTGATGACGATGACAGCAGGAGCACCATAATCTTGCCGCACGTTCGCTGTAGGATCATCAAGGACGAGTACCTACCGTCCAACAGACGCATTGTCGTGCGTACCCCAGCGAGACAGCTGCCAAACCTTCCTCATCTCGATGAGATCTGTCTGGACGACCCGTTATACCAGACCCATGCTGACCGACGAGCTCAGCTCCTTCAACAGTACTACTAAGATACAACAACTAACCGGTGAGAATTCGTATCTTTTGTAACCCCTTTTGTTCCATGTCAACTCACCGCGTTCGTTGCGTCAGCGTAGAAGTATCGCCATCCGCGTTGACTGCTAGCGGGTGTCGGTCTCAAATGACTATCGGTGTCCTAGCGCATATGACTGCCCGTCTGGCTGTCTTGGCGTAAAAGACCGTTTCCTCTTCAATTCCACGTGCCGCCTCCTGGGGTCATCTTCTTTGCCTAGGACGTGGGGCGTGACGTAACAAAATTTGGCGCAGTCGGTAGGACACGAAAACGGTCGCCGGTAGTCGAACCATTAACAAATTGTTTTTGTACGTCTGACATTTGTTCTCTATATCGTGTGTCGAGTAAGAATTCACACTAATATCGCAAAATGTCTCGCCCAATCACACGATCCCAAACGGATCCCCGAGCGGATCCTAATCAAGACCTTCCTCCGCCAACCGAGGAAGAGCTACTTCTTTACGCGCAAGATCTCGCCCGTAAAGAGGAATATTTAAAAGAGCAAACCGAATTCATTGCTAAATTGCGTCTTAAATATGAAGAAGACGCACAGAATCAAAATAACATGCTCGATGAAATACGCAAAGAGCTCCACAATATTCAAGCCTTGAACCAAAACTTACGTCACCAAGCGCCTACACCAGGCCCCAGTAACGTCTCTAACACGCGAGAACCTTCATTATCATAGCCACGCGAAACCCCGCAATATGAGCCAACAGGAAATTTCGCGTTGAAACAAGCCGCAGAACTCGTACCCAAATTCGACGGAACATCGATTCCCGTCCTAAAATTCATCCGCGCCTGCAAACGCGCGCGTGATTCTATCCCCGAATCCATAGAACGTGCCCTTACTAAACTAATCTGCAATAAACTTTCCGATCGTGCGTACGCTGCCATTGAAGGCGAAAACATACGTACGATCTCACAACTTTGCGATAAGCTACGAACAGTACTGGGACCCTACAAATTCGTGGACCAGTACCGTGGCGAATTGGCAAGCGTAGCCCAGGGCAACAATGAGCATATTCTTGACTTCATAAATCGAGTCAAAGATTTACGAACCGCCATCAGCGATTCTACCGAAGGACATTACGACTACAGAGAAATCGAT